>NC_134839.1:26712702-28120702 GCF_965363235.1 Mytilus galloprovincialis | reverse complement strand
ACATTTCTTATTTACTTATGTTTGCATACCTCCCTTAAAAAATAAGGAGATGTGTATGATGTGAAAGAAATGCATCTCCATCAAAGGTCGAATTACATGGATGTAAGGAATTACTTATGTATAGCCTTCAACTTCATTTGAATTTGTAAGAAAGCTCTTAATTCTTAACTGCAACACTCAGTGGTTTATTCCTGTATACCAACCTGCATTTCAATAAACTCTTGTAAAACAATGGAAATTATGGGTTTGATTGTCGGCATACCAACATATAATCCTATACACATTAGAACATAAAAGTTTGCATATTTGACATTTTCAGTTCACCACTGGTGTACGGTGAAAACTTATTTTTCTTACATGGATACATACAAGCTTTAATTGCTTGTATACCAATCTATGTTTTATTGAATTGCAGTTTTACATACATTCTAGTATTGTCAAACCAAGCTGGTGTTCAGTAAGCTTGTGTAATTGTGTATGGTTTGCCTCCAGTCTTAAATGTCTGCATATTTGGTGGCACTTTTTAGATATTAAGCAAGCTGAATGGTTCGCATTCTAACCAGCCTTATATTGTATTCATATTTTAAATTGCAAAACTATCATTTTTCATCATTCTCTAAGTTATAGACTTCAAGAGGGGCGAAATACACTAGAGGAACAGTCAAACTCAAAAATCGAAAAATAAACTGACAACACCATGGCATGAAATACACAAGAAACAGCATAGAAAACAAAGAAAGTCTGAGCAACACGAACCCTAACCAAAAACTTGGGATGATCTAAGGTGCTCCAGAAGGGTAAGCAGATACTGCCCCACATGTCCAACAGTGGCACCGTCGGGTTGCTCATGTTTTTACAAACCCGGTAACTAGCTTTATTCGGTAAGTCACATTCATAAAAAGGGAAGGGGATTGTAGTTACGACGTAAGAAACATATCCGATATCATCTGTGAAACGGTTATTCCATAACGGTCAACCAACTATATACTATGGTAACAATTGTGTATACACTGGAGTTGTAAAAACAAACCCTTCAATCAGGAAAGCCAAAGAATTGATGCCTTTTCTAGTGAAGCCATGACATGATACATTATTAGCAGGAACAGCAAAAAGTCTGGTGTTGTTCATTGGTGTCATAGTTTTCTAGGAAGGCATTGGTTTAACCTATCCAGTCACTAAGAAGTGTTACAATTTAAAAGTTCATAAGCAACACATAAATAGTTACATGAAAGGTATAGCCAATGTTTGAAAAATGCTGAAACGAGAAATGGAAACTACATATTATATACATATATATGCGAGTGAATATTATACACTTCACAAATTTAACATAGATGTGGCGTGGTCAACTACATCAAAGATTTGATGATCAATTATACTTAATCTGTTGAATGATCTTTCATCTTGATTATTAAATGTGACAATTTATACGGTACATGAGTCGCACAGTAGAAATGCAATAACATTTGGACGTTTATCAAAGCAAGGTTTAATCTAATTTAAGGACAGTGGTTCATAGCACGATTTTGTAAGAAACTTTTTGCATTGGTCACTTATATTGGTGTACTGAGTAGCTTGAAGTAACAATTAAGTTGCGATATAGATTATAATGAAGTAACATGTTGTTTTATAGAGTTGGAACTAAGTAACGTTTTGTATTGGAATTTGTAACTGTGAACCTGGGCTGTGAACCTTTTAAATATATCATATATACATGTACTTTTATATGATTAAACATGTGAACATTAAACATACTTCGTTAGTACATGTAGTAGTATATAGACGGTAGTGAGCTTATATATATATATATATATATATATATATATATATGGTGAAACATTTAATAGCTATTTCCTTATGTAAACGGACAAGAAGGATTAGATCCCAGATACATATATCCAAAATAATGACTGTCCAAAATATACAGAACAAAGACCCGTTTAGCGTTACATTATCACAATTACTGATTTTAAAGTTTATATAAACTAAGGGTTCTTTATACTAAGTGGTTGAATTGAACTCGTTCCCTTGAAAAACAAACTATCGCCATGCATGTGATTGATTGAAGATCAATGAAATATGTCATTTCCTTAGTAACATTCATTTTTCCAATTTGAACACTCTTGAAATGTGCTGTTCTAATCCTTTTGCAATAAATTTATGTATAATTTGGTTGAATTACTTCTTTTCTAAAAAAAACTAAAAAACTAAACAAAAGACGGTCAAAGCTACGTTTTCTTTTTAAATGTATACATGCTAGTAGTCAGCTAATAAAATTGTAACTAACATGTAATAATATGTAGATTTATAAAAAGTTTGCCAAGGAAATCCCTTGTTTTATCTATTGGTAATTAACAATACAGGGATGAACCTTAGTGCCATTGTTGTACTAAACATAAAGGGGCTTTGTAACAACTATTAGTGAAATAACGTATCTGAAGTATCTTAAAAAAAAAGATCTTCATAAATTACCCTGTTACAGTATTGATTTAAACAGCTTCTTACATACACATATCTCAGACTGCTGCAGTGGTCATGTGACAAATGTACTGTACAGTTTTTCCATGAGAAAAACCAATACCGTTAAGTAAGATGATAAAAGGACAGTCCAGTGGCGGATCAAGAACTTTTCATAAAGCGGGAGGGGGGTCCAGCCAAGCTTCAGTGATTCCCTATACAATGCATAATCTACCAAATGTTTCCCACAAATTGAAAAAGGGGAAGGGGGCAGGCACCTCTTGGATCCGCCTATGGGACCTAACATGAAAAATAAGAAATAAAAATGTATAGCAAAACAATTTACGAAAAAGAAATACTGGAAATATATAAACCAATGACAACTTCAACAGTCAGGCTCCTGACTTGGTACAGGCATATAAAGACTATATAGTGTGGCCGGTTTTAACATGTGAGCACTCAGCTTCCCCCCTTTTTTTTAACCTGGGACAGTTGTTTCCCTAAAAGTTGTAAGAATAAGACATGAATATCCAGAAGTTTCATAAGGGGGATGAGATAGGGAGGGCACTGCATGACTTCCTTAGAGATGGACGCTTCAGTACTGTTTCCCTCAATAAATCAACTAAAGTGTTCCCACAAAGCACTGGCATAGCACCCTCTTAGATTCTACCTCTGTAACTAATGCAAGGAGACATCACTATGGATGCACAGTAACACATAATCGTATTTCCCATTCATTTTTTTGTCTAAATACTTTAAAGAGGGATTAGTCAAAATAGCTTATGACGTCTTGCAAGGGTTTTTTTTAGGGGGGCGGGGGCATTTGATTTAAGACAGCAGTAAATTTCGCCACCACAACGTCTAGCATGAAATTGATTGAAGTGGACTAACCTCTTGAGAAAACAAGAAAAACGTATAATCAATAATCTTACATGTGGCCCTACATGTTCAAGCCGACTTCTAAAAATGAGGGTGTTAAATGAAATCGTGAAAAATGTACAAAAGCAGCTAGGTTTACTTACCATAAATATATCCGACATTCTGTTTTGCTTCTGGTTTATTCAAATCAAGATAATACAGCGTATTTTTCAATGAATTGTCCATTTTCTTCTCCGACCGTGAGGGGAACTCCTTCATTGATCATTCAAATTGTTTACATTTATAAATGACGTCATCTAGATGGAGTGCGTGACTCCGCAGATAAATAGTCCTTTTATTCTTTGACTTTTTAATAATTACCAATACCAAGTATAAACAAAACAGGTTGTTTTGTAATCAATTGTTATTATTTTAATTACGTGTACTGGTAAAGTAACTTGTGTAAGTCAAGGCTATCCGTCGATATCCCTCCGCCTTACGTCAGAAGGTCCCTGACGTCATTTAAAATTTTGTCAACAACTTGAACTTCTTGGAACCTTGTACATCTAGTTGGAAAGCAGGTCACGGTTTGACCCCAACTTTATCAGCAACAATAGAGTCACGTGACCGTGAAAATTTAGTAAAAAAACGGATGAGACAAGCAGTGGCGGATCCAGAGGGGGGTTCCGCACCCCCCCCTTTATTTTGGCCGATCAATGCATTTGAATCGGGACATATGTTTGCAACCCCCCTGCACCCCCCTTTGCCCTGGGCTAGCACCCCCCCTTTCGAAAATACCTGCATCCGCCACTGACAAACCTCATTTTAACTCACTGAATACTATTGTCGTAATAAAAACTTATTGACCTAACTAATCTTGAGTATCCATAGTTTATTCTCGTCAAAGCTCACACATCAAATCAAAGTCCTTTATTCTTTATTTTATCTGCAAACTTGGAGTTTGGGTGAAAATTGTCAAGTCTCCTGAACGAAAAATCCAAATATTTACGAGGAAACTAAAAATGATGGGCTGAATTTAAATTTAATAAAGCATCTCAATAAGACAAACACTCGATATGAATATCTCGGCAATAGAATGTTGGATACGCAAACGTCAAATTGATTTCAAACCGAAGCGGTGGTTTTTATGCCGATTTGTGCAAGTGGTTATCTCCCCTTAATATCACCAGTCAAAAAGTAAAAACCCAGCAAAATGCATAAAAATTAAAAAAGGAGTTTACTTTACAAAAATTAGAAAGAAAATAAACGAAACTCGATTTATAACTATGTTAATATGATAATATAAAGAAGAGATACTTCCCCCTATTTTTCAGAGAAGGACTAAATGTAAATATTAAAAGACAAAATATTACTGCAGTAAAAAAAAAAAAAACAATTCAGAAATGTGGATAATGACACCTATACATGTAAAATTAAAAACCTTGCTATATTGAAAGAAATTAGATCTGGCGGATGAAATATACTACATGTAATTTTTATATGTGGGATCATTCCTAGCAGATTTTTTTTACAAACACTTCTGATTATATTTTTATGCAATAAAACATAGTTTATACAATTTCAATAATCTTTCTGAAAATTGATATAATTATTAAATAAATAGTACTGATCATATATATTTTATATTCTATAAAGTGTGACCAAGAGTCACAACAAATTTCTTCAAATTAAGAGAGCAATAAACCCAAACCTATGTTTCTTAGTTGAAGAGTAAAATACAAAAAAGGGATTTATAAGTTTTATACCAAAAATATTGACAGAAATTCTGTAAAAAAATATGCTTTAAATTATAAGTGAAAGTGACTCAATTTTGAATTTCAGAATCATTATTATTGTAAAATTAAACTATTAGATTAGCTTGCACAGTAGCCCTGGTGTATGCTAAACTGAATTGTAATAAATCAACTTGCATTTCTCAGGCCTGTATGCCAGCATTCGTACCTGGTGTATGCTAATGTCTACATTTAATTAATACATTGTATTTCTCAGGTATGTATGCTAGCATACGAACCTGGTGTATGCAGAACAGCAAATATTGAATTAGATGTTGTATTTCACAGGTCTGTATGATAGTATACGAACCTGGGTGTTTAAAAAAATCCTTTACGTCAGTATAGTTGTGGTTTTACTTTATTACCGATTTCGAGTTTTTTTAAAAACTAAAAGCCTACCACTGACCTCTATATTGTCTCCCGATAGGTAAACAGAAAAGCGTTAATTTGTAAAGCGTTTACTGCTGTAAATCTATAAATGAAAACCAATTCTCAAGTTCCATGACTATGATCGCTGTATTGTCATGACAGTTATCTGTTTTGTTTGCAAATTAAAATTACGGAAAAGTGAGGCGATGCCAGATTCACGATTTCCAAGTGCTTGATAAAAGAAAAATGTGTTTTTTCTTTTATTTTTCTCTTTTTTTGCATAAGTTTGTCTAATGAGCAATAATTCGACCTATTTGAGTACGAATTATGACAAATTACCGTTAATGAGAATTTCTAATTTTAGATGAGAACGTGTTAGGTCAAAGTATGGTCTTCAACACGGAGCCTTGGCTCACACCGAACATGAAGCTAAAAAAAAGCATGTTAAATACAGAAGCAGCAGATTGGTAAATTTATCAAGATTTTCAACTGACTAAATACTGCAAATACATGATATTCATTTGAGAGCAAGAGGAAGCTTTAAACAATACACACTTTAACCCTATATCTTGACTTATATAGTATCAGAGGATAAACCAATCTTCTACTTGGAAAGCGAAATTAAGCGGTCTGTGTTTGATGTATAGTTGTTTCATTTGTAATCATATCTCCTTATTCTTACTTAAGGAAACTCATTCAAAGTTTTAAGTTTTCTTACATAAATATTGTAAAATAGAATTAAAAGAATTTGCTATAAGTATTTGTCATAACGTCGTCTAATCTTTTAATTACCGAACGTGACTTATTCCCGATTGTGACTGTTTTGCAGAGTGTGAATTCGCATTACTATAAGACGTGTTACGGTACTTATCTATATCCCAAATTCATGTATTTGTAATTTTTCATCGGATTTTGTCAAATTGGTTGACGTCTTTTCTATTAAATTCATGTGTTATGGTGAAGAAAATTAATCACCGCCTTCATTTATTAGTTTTGATTTTGTTCAACGTAATCTGTACGATTTTTATGAAGTTAGATTCAAAACAAACCGGACATATATATAATATAGTTAATTGCTATTTATTAGTGTTGCAATGTGCATTGTGTTTAAATGTAATATCAGTATTTAGTTCTATTATAATCTTAAATCAATCCTATTTCTATCTTATTTTTTAGACATAATTTTTCAAATATGACGTCATATTTGTGCTGTTTCAGAAATTTAAATGTCTGCATGACGTAATATTGTGCCTTTTCACCACTTCGTATGTGACGTCATGGTAATGACTTTTTGCGTTCTGGCCTGGTTTGTCACTGAGTCGGGTGTGTCTATTTTCCGTGTTGGTCTTCAATGTATTATGTATTCGGGTTTTGTTTTCTGTATAAATTAGTTAAGACGTCAGTTTTATCATGTAAATCTTTTATATTCATTAGATAAAATTTACTGTTTGCAATAGCATAAATTGTTCTATATAATAAGGATGTTCTTATCACAAGCAAAAAAACCTAGCCGTATTTGGCACAACCTTTTTCAACTTTTGATCCTCAGAGCTGTACATCTTTGTACCCTTTTTTTGACTTTCGAACTTTTATATCTGGGCGTCACTGGTAAGTCTTGTTTGGACGAGGCGCGTTTTTGACGTAATGAATTTTAAACCTGATGCCTTTTGTTATCTTTTATTCATGTGTTTCTTTGCCTAATACGTTCTGCTATTTATTTGTATTGTAGTTCTGTATTATTATGTTGTCATTTTAATGTTATATTTAACAATGCCATCAAAATGCGAGGTTTGGCATGCCACAAAACCAGGTTCAACCCACCATTTTGTTTTCTTTCAAAATGTCCTGTACCAAGTCAGGAAAATGGCCATTGTTATGTCATAGTTCGTTTCTGTGTGTGTAACATTTTTACGTTGTGTTTCCGTTGTGTCGTTTGTTTTCTCCTATTTTTGAGTGTGAATTCACATTACTATAAGACGTGTCATGGTACTTTTCTATCCCAAATTCATGTATTTGGTTTTGATGTTATATTGGTTATTCTCGTCGGATTTTGTCTGATGCTTAGTCCGTTGCTGTGTGTGTTACATTTTAATGTTGTGTCGTTGTTCTCTAATATTTAATGCGTTTCCCTCAGTTTTAGTTTGTTACCCCGATTTTGTTTTTTGTCCACAGATTTATGAGTTTTGAACAGCGGTATACTACTGTTGCCTTTATCTATAAGCAAAGTATCATTTACAATATACTAGAAAGGCGAATGATACCAAAGGGATTTCAAACTCGTAAGTCGAAAACAAACTGACAATGCCATGGTAAAAAAAAATAAAAACTACCAATAGATACCAACACGACAATTGTAAAACGATTCAGACTTAAAACAAATTGCATTTAAGCCAAATTTACATGTGTGTCTGTTTTACCGGTATCTTAGCGAAAACCCAGTCGCATATATGAATCATTTCTTGATACTTTAATCAGTTTATACCTTGATTAATTCCTTTTACCAAATAAAAAAAAACCTGAAAGAGATACTTCATGTCTGTATAATTGGCAAGGGTATAACTTTGTGTGCTAAATAGACAACTCTCCATTTAAGTCACATTGTATAAAAAGTTGATAATAATAGGTCAAATTGCATGCCTTCAACGTGTAGCCTTGGCTAACATCGAACATGCAGCAAGCTATAAAAGAGAGACGAATGATACCAGAGGACAGTCAAACTCATAGATAGAAAATAAACTGACAACGCCATGGATAAAAATAAAAAGACAAACAGACAAGTAATAGCACAGAAGACACAACATAGAAAACTTAAGACTAAGCAACACGAACCCCACCAAGAACTGGGGGTGATCTCAGGTGCTCCGGAAGGGTAAGCAGACCCTGCTCCACTTGTGGCACCCGTCATGTTGCTTATGTTATTACAAATCTGGTAAATAGTCTTAATTGATTTAATTTACGTTTTTTGATTGAGTTGAGCCTGCCAATTGATATTTTATCGTGTGGTTTTCTATGTTGTGATGTTATGCTATTTTTTCAGGAAAAAGGGAGAAGGTTTGGTACCATTAAAACGTTTAATTCCGCTGCAAATGTTTGCACCTGTCCTTAGTCAGAAATATGATGTACAGCAGTTGTCGTTTGTTTATGTTATTTATACGTGTTTCTCGTTTCTCGTGTTTTATATAGATTAGACCGTTGGTTTCCCCGTTTGAATGGTTTTACACTAGTAATTTTGGGGCCTTTTGTAGCATTTTGTTTGGTGTGAACCTAGGCTCCGTCTTGAAGGCCGCACATTGACCTATAATGGTTTACTTTTATAAATTGTTATTTGGATGGAGAGTTGTCTCATTGGCACTCACACCACATCTTCCTATATCTAATTAATTCGGTAGGTCACATTCGTGAAAAGGGAAAGGGTATTGTGATTACGACGTAAGAAGCATATCCGATATCATCTGTGAAACGGTTATTCTATAATGGTCAACCAACTCGTAATGGCCTCCATAAAATTTACGAAGGGATGATTTCAACTTCACCATTTAGAACTCTTTGTTTAATAGCTTCCTTGTGAGTAGCAATAATCCTCTATCAAGGGAGTCATGATAGGAAATACAAGCATGGGAATATCGTATCAATTGGGAGATATATACTCCGTATGCAGGCGCTGCTGGTAGGAAGCTGAAATCACCTCTTTTATCGTAAAGTTTTGTTTTCAACCGAACCTCATTGTCAATTTCTAAATGTAAGTCAAGATATGAAGCTGACTTAGCTGTATCTGTACTATCCTTTATCTTCAGTTCGATGGGATAGATTCGTTCAACATAGTCACCAAATTTTGTATTGTTTAGTGAGAACACATCATCTATATAGAGGAACGTAAAGTTAAAGGATATTGCTTACTTCTTATTTTTCTTCCTAAGAAGTTCCTGTATGAAGTCAGCCTCAAACAAAAAAGAAACAAGTTGGCAAGAAGAGAGCGCAATTGGTTCCCACTGGAATTCCAACAGTCTGTTTAAAAACTATAAAGTGCACCAAAATAAATATTGTAAATCAATTTAAACAGGAAAACCAATGGTATAATCTGTTATATAACGAAAAACGAAAAGCACATAAGAACCACACTAACAAACGACAACCACTGAACTATGCAACAATGTAACACGAAAATAGACACCATGAAGGAAGTTTGGGTTTCAAATGGATGAGGTATCGGTATGAGATGTAAGGCTGCGTTTCTATATCAAGGTTCCATACCATCTCCTGGTAACGTTTCCAGAATTTGTGTTTTGATTGCAAAATACATTTGATGACATGTAGAACTATACAATGTTCGAATTTGTCCTAGAACTAACACTGACATTACAAAATTCAAACTCTTTGACATCTTCCATATTACATTATAAAGTCGCAAAGGACTAAATAAGACATGAATTTACGACACCGCCGACTTATTAGATATTTATAGTTATATGATATATGTTAGGGTAACTTTAATATCTTAAAAACAATTTTCTATAATGACAATAGGATATATATATCGCTATGGTATTGAATACAAAATAGTGAAAAAGAAGATGAAACATATACCGCATCTGTGATTTTTTTAAAATCATTTTATTATGGTTATTATTTTATCAATCTTCATCATGAACGCTTAATAAACCAAAAATCTAAAGATGTATTCCAACACATAGAAAATGAAACCAACACAAAGGAAGGCCAACGAAATATTCAAATCGTACGACGCAAACTATGATTAAAGAATGTGAAAAATTATACCTTGGATTAGTGTATCAATAAAGTTATTTGTTCATGATTATGCCAATTACACACAGCACAGTAAGGGTGTAAAAGGGTGGTAATTAAAATCCGCATAAACAAAAGAAATAAACAATACGCGTAGGCAATCATATATTTCATCGCATCTCTTTTTTTATGCTAAATTAATAGGGAGTCTGTATCGGAATACATACAAAGAGGAGATATGAGATATTGAGTAACTAGTTTAGCGCCACTGTGTGTCCATGTGCCTGTCAATAGTTTTGAAGATCAGTGATTATACTGTGTCAAAAAATATAAACTAATAACGAGTGTTAATCTGATCATCACGAATTTAATGCCTGTTTAGGGTAATGGTTACTTCTTCTTATAATAAAATAAAACATGCATGCATGTCATGTTTGATAGCTGTTATGCAGTATGGTTTTTGTTCATTGTTGAAGACGAATGCAGGCCGTACGGTGACCTTTAGTTGTTATCTTTTATGTCGTTTGGTCTGGGATAAATAGTTGTCTTATTGTCAATCATATCACATCTCCCTTTTTACATATAAACACTTGTCACGGGCGATTTTTATATAAAAAAAACATATCAAATCTCCTTTTCAATTTCGTTCAACACAAAATATTTTATCAGATAGAAAGTTAAGTAAACATTAAGAAATATAAAATTGGGAATGTGTCAAAGAGACAACAACTCGACAAAAGAGCTGAAAACAGCACTAGACCACCAATGGGTCTTCAACACGGCGAGATTTTTTTTAACCGGAGGCGAGCTTCAGTTGACTCATAAACAAAAATGGCACTCGCTACGGTTACATGGAAAAGTAATAATAATAAAAATATTGTTACATTGGAGACTAATTGCCGGAAAACAGTGTTGGGTAAGGATCCGATTAATTACGAATGTAACAATAATAGTCGAGTCCACGGTTACATTGCGTTATTGTTACATTATTGCAATTCAATGTACGCTAGAGTACTAGTAATTCAACTTAAACCTTCTATAGTTGTGTTGCTTAATTTTTTTCGCCAATAAGAATGCAATTAAGATCACAAAATATCTGGACTAAGAAATGAAAACACTTATTCCACCAGTTTCATCATGTCGACAAATGTTAACATCAATTGCCTTCACAATTGACTTGTATTTTTATGTTTCATTTCGAGTTTTAAGCTATGCTAAGTTGGATATGGAAACCATGGTGAACATAAAATCAGTAATGGACGGTAATGAAACCATATTACAACCTCACATGTGCTTTCGACAAAACAATTGGACGAAAATATAACCATCGCAACAGGAATTTTTATATACAAATCCATGATCGCAAGAGTAAAAAAATATTTTTTCAGCTAAGGCATGACAGACATTGAAATTTTATTTAACTTCAAAAAGGTATAGTACAGAATGGAATTGTACAGTATGAAATACAGGTAATCCAGAGTCAATAAAGATGTAACTTGTCAAATATCTTGTCCTATAATAGTTTTGACAACTTGTCAACCAATACATGGAAAATACTGTATTACTCATACCTACCCGCATTAAACCACAGGAAACAGAAGTATGACGAAACTTATTTGCGTGTGTATTTCGGGAAATTACTAGCAACAGAATGGAACCTATAAATGATTGTTTCACTCTTCATAGTAAAATAACAACTTTGACTTTCGAAAGAAACACAAGTAAGTAAGGATTTTGATTTTTTATCAATATATAATAAGGTTTATTCCTTCGTTCACAAACTTCAAGTTGGATCAAGTACAATAACGCGATGATTTTGCTATCCGATTAGAAATTGTAAAAGTTATTATATTTAAGTACATAAGTATATAATCTTAAGTCTTATCTTATGTTTATACTTTTATGAACACCCTACATTTCTTCATCACAAAGTATATACTAGTATATAGTTTGAAGGCAATGCATTCTTAATTCGCCGTAGATTTCTTTTTACGATACAACATGCACTTAAAAAAGAACGTTTCAGAAAAGTAAACTATTCTTAAATTCATATGTATTTTTTCTTACAAGAACTTTTAGTATTATTTAAACACTTTTGTTGCACATCAAACCAAAAGTTATTTACACATATTCATTATTTTATATTGTAGATTCAAATTATGCAGAATTCACTACAGCTGATTTGGTTTTTAAATGTATTGCTTATCATAAACATATCAAGTGTTGTTTCATATACTGGTAACGTGGGCTATAGCAGCAATTCTAACTTAAAAAACTACAATAGCGGATCGAACTTTAATACCTATAATAGTGGACCAAACTTAAATACCTATAATAACGGATATGGATCGAATTTGAATAGCTATAACAGCGGGTATGGATCAAACTTAAATAGCTATAATAGCGGGTATGGATCAAACTTCAATTCTGGATATGGAACAAATTACAACTCGAAATATGGCACCAATTATAATTCTGGATATGGTACCAATTATAATTCTGGATATGGAAGTAACTACAATTCGGGATATGGAACAAATTACAATAAAGGGTATGGAACAAATTATAATCAAGGATATACAAAAGGTTACGGGAGCGGATATGGTTCTAATTATGCAAAAAACTTCTACAACACATTTCCATTCTTCTTTATGAATCCATTTGGTTCTGGTTACAGTGGATTTCAATCAGGATTACCATGGTCCCCTTTCAGTTCATTTCCAATGTCTTATGATCATCAATTTAATCCATACGGACATAATATGTATGGAGTTCATCCTTTGTTTCGATACACTGGTAATTATGGTGTGTACCAAAAGTATGGTTACGGAAACCGCCATTTTCCCCAGAGGAATCACGTGATGTTACCGGTACCAGTTGGAATGCCATTTGAAGGCCAATCAAATCAATTCCTATTTCAACGAAGACCTTCATTAGGCGAAAGAATCATGAATAGTCCACTTTGTAAGTACATCTACCTAAATCACGCCCAAATATGTGCTTGTTTCTTATTTTTTTTTTTTATCCTTTTGATACATACTGATTGAAAACCCATCTCTCTATATATTTATATACATTTATAAGCTTGGTCCAATAACAAACACTTTTTAACGATTAGTTTGCTGGGCCCACCTTCTGCATCGACTACGGGGGGCCTGATCAAGCACTTATAAAGTGTCCCTTAATTGTTGTATATTTTACGTTTTCTCGCTATCGTTGTCCATACTTCTCATTTTGTAAAAATAGCTCTCAAAGTTAGTCAATGTGTTTTGTACTTTCTTTCGTTTTTATTTACAGTTGATCAATTTTACACAAAAGGGAAGTTGTCCGTGTACATGTAAGGCATTCTTTTTATGACCCTTTGTATATTATTAGTTCTTGTGTTCTTCTTGGTGAGAAGTATTTCAAAAAAATACTCACGCTGCTTCTCATTATTTTGCAATTTCTTGCAGGGTATTTGTCCCAAACTTTTAATAGGTTGAAACCATGGCTTTTTAGACTGTTGGTCCTCTTTGTTTTTCGATGCCATATCTTGATTTTTTTTTGGGGTGGGGGCATTATTGCTTCCATATAAAGGGAAAATTATCTTAATTGAGCATCCTTTGAACAGGAGAAGTGAAAGCCAACTTTGTTTCTTTATTTATTAAACCGCAAAAGCCCTATCGATAAAGAGGGCATACGTTTGCCTTTATACATTGTACTTTTGTTTCGCACATGTAAACATTAATGACTAAATTATATCTTTGTTTTCTTATTTTAACAGTGCCTGCAGCCCTGATAGCAGCTCCTCTTTTATTGCTTGCCAAAGGAAAAAAATAAATAAAAGGTGAGTAATGATAATTTACAGTACTGATAATAACATGAATGAATAAGATGAACAGCACATTTTTAAATGCTGTATAGTTTTACACATTTTTTAAAAAGTACAACAAATACTTTTCTTATATATATGAAATTCATGTAATTTTCACTATTCATTTTATGATAAATGTTTTTGAATTTTCTAAGTAATATATTGATGGTAGAATGGATTCGACCAATTACTATTATTTAGAGGTTGATCGATTTAGAGCTTTCTGTATAATACTTTTTTAGAATTTAAAGTTCACCAGTAACTTTTTGGCGTTCACATTCAGTATGTGACATCAACCCAACGACAACAATTAACATAAGACATCTTAAGGGCAACACACAGTCCTCAACAATAAACATGTGCCGAAACAATATGTCAAGCTCTTAATCGTCCAAAGTCTTTAAAAGAAAGAACTGCGATCAACAACAATTTCTTCAAATAACAAAACACAAAGAACAAGGTATTTCATAAGATAGCTACTGGCAAGGTTCCTAACTTGAGACGGACACATAGTTATATTCTTGAAATGACACCAAATTTTGCAAATAACTAAAATAAAGGGTAAACTATTAATGTATCATTTGACTTTAACACATTAAACACGTCACATGGTATCTTTGAAAAATTATCTAATCGATAATCTTATCTTTCAGATCATGAACAGCATTACCAAAGCCAAGATGTCTCCAAATCACGCCTACTAGATTTGCAGTGTTTGTAAAAAACCAACATGTATCATTTTTATAAGAATTTCTATCATTATATTGTCATCTATTTTTATTGTTTTAATTTATATTGTCTTTTCGAAATGTGCAATAAAATGTAAATACGTGTTAAAGTAGTCTTTTAAAATAATACTCTTATTATTATGAATATTTTGTACTAAAATAAAAAATTTAAATGTCTTTTTATTCTTATTTATGAAATGTACTTTTCCAAATAAAAAATATGAGGGAAAGCAGAGAGCAGACACAACATATATTCAATTGTATTCAGTTATTTCCATTGATATCTGTCATTACCTGTTAGTAAATAGTAATAAGAGTGAACCAATCAATTGTATATAGTTATTTCCATTGATATCTGTCATTACCTGTTAGTAAATAGTAATAAGAGTGAACCAATCAATTTTATTTAGTTATTTCCATTGATATCTGTCATTACCTGTTAGTAAATAGTAATAAGAGTGAACCAATCAATTGTATTCAGTTATTTCCATTGATATCTGTCACTACCTGTTAGTAAATAGTAATAAGAGTGAACCAATCAATTTTATTTAGTTATTTCCATTGATATCTGTCATTACCTGTTAGTGAATAGTAATAAGAGTGAACCAATCAATTGTATTCAGTTATTTCCATTGATATCTGTCACTACCTGTTAGTAAATAGTAATAAGAGTGAACCAATCAATTTTATTTAGTTATTTCCATTGATATCTGTCACTACCTGTTAGTAAATAGTTATAAGAGTGAACCAATCAATTTTATTTAGTTATTTCCATTGATATCTGTCATTACCTGTTAGTAAATAGTTATAAGAGTAAACCAAGATACGCACTTATTATAAAAGGACAAACATTGTGTGACGCGTTTAAAAAAAGCGGTGCCAAAAGTATTTGATTACGAAAGATTTGTCATCTACAATAGTTTTGAGATAAAACCGAATAGTTAATGAATACAGAAAGATGTAAGGTATACTTCAATGAGATACAACAACATAACAGACCAAATGACTTTTGTTTTTCTATCATACTTTTAAACATTTCGGGTTTGGGTTTTCGAAAATACCTCAATGCAGTTATCTATAAAAGAATGTAACATATGAAGTATCTGTTAACGTATTTATAGGACAGGAAAACATTACATGTAATTTAAAAACGGCATCTTGAAAAAAGAAGGAAAAACTCTGCTATGTTCAGCTACAGATAAAAGTCCAACTTCAAATGCAGTGTGCTGCAAGATTGAATTAGTTTACAGAATGTTTTGAAATTGCTTAATTCCCGACTTATTGTATTTTGGAGTTATACATCTGAGTAAAGCATATCTTCTTATTCTTACTAGAAGAAACTTATTCAGGAAATGAATGGAGTTAAATTGGCAACACCCCTCCTCCCAAAAAAAAAATTGAATAAATCGAAAATAATATAACATGAAAATAAGATCAGATAAATAAATTCAACATAAGAATATCTTATTCTCTGTTTTGTTCATTCATTTTTGATAATGTTGAGTATTTTGATCAAGCAATCAATACATTTTAAAAAGTTTTTTCTACGTAAGCATGGCAAATTATTATAATTAAAAGAATTTCATCTAAGCACAATATCATTAACAATTTTTATAAACAGGCTAAAGATACCAGAGGGATATTCAAACTCATAAGTCGACAACAAACAGACTACGCCATGACAACAAACAGACTACGCCATGACAAAAACGAAAAATGACTAAAAGACCAACAATAGTATACAACACACAAAATAGAAAACTATTTCAAAGATTGAACATCACGAAACACACCAAAATCCGAAATTTCATACAATCTCGTGGTTATTTTAAAAAGATTGTATGCAATTTCGGATTTTAGTGTGTTTCGTGATGTTCAATCTTTGAAAAGTTATGAAATAAAGAGCAATGTAACATGATTGTCAATAAGACACCAAATGACATACAAAAATTGAATAAGCACTTAAAAAATCCATGTGTCAGAAGCGCTTTTCTGGATTTGCCTATACTAGGAGCGCTCAAAATCGAATATCTTGTAATAAGAAGTTAACAACCGACGATCACAATATGACTTTCAACAAAAAAGCATACTAGTAAGCTATAATAGATACCAACATGACAAATATAAAACAATTCAGACTTTTGCACCAAATCTGCTTGTGGGTCTGTTTTATATGTATATCCAAAACAGAATTACTGTCGCATACCTCCAAAATGATTGTTTGGTACTTGTTCTGTTCAAACCTTGATTAACATTGATTTTATCAACTTTTAAACAATATCCTTAATCAGACGAACAGTTAAAGGCTGAACTAGATACTTCATGTCTGTATGATTGCAAGTGTAAACATAAGGAAATATGGTACGAGTAACAATGAGACAACTCTCCTTCCAAGTCACCGTGTATAAAAAAAAATGACATTATAGGTCAAAGTATAACCTTCAACGCGGAGCCTTGTCTCATATCGAACAGCAAAGTTATAAAGGAACAAAAAATACTAATGGAAAACAATTAAAACAGGAAAGTCTACGGTCATATATATAACGAAAAACAACAGGCTCCTGACTTAATTAGGACATGTGAATATAGATGTAGAGGGTCGAAACGTATCAACAGGCGCAAACTTTCATCTAACCTGAGACAGTAGTGCAACATTACGTAACACGAACCACACCAACAAACGACAATTAATGCAACTATGTAGTTCATGCAAACAGAAATCATGAAGTTTGGTTTCAAATGGATGAGATATAATTAGTTACAATGGCTGCATTTCTATATTTAGATTCCTTTCCATCTCCAGTTTTTCTGACCTTTGGTCGGGTTGTTGTCTCTTTGACACATTCCCTATTTCCCTCCTTGATTTTATTTGAAAAATGTAGAACTATAAAATTATAAAACGTGTTGAATGTGTCCTAGAGAATTGAAAATATATATTTAAATACATTTCAAAATTCAAACTCGTTTGTTTACAGTAAAAAAAAGTCGCAAATGGCTGAATATCACCGCCGACTGATCTGATATTTGCTTATATGACATATGATTGGGGTATTCACATTAAAAGAATAATTTTCTATATCAAAATGACAATATATTCTATTTATTACAATGATACTGAGTACAAAATAGTGAAAATAAATATAAACATAAACAGTGTCTGTATTTTTTTAATCATTATGTTTTATAGTATTAGGATAGTTATTGTAAAAACCTTTTTTCTGGAACACTTATAGTCAATATTCTAAATATCTTGAGATGTACTAATATACAAGAAAAACCTAAGAGAGTATTCAAATCGTCTTAAGTCGACGTTGCTTAAAGAATGTGACAATAAAAAATCCGCATACAAAATAACAAACAGAATATATATGTTCGCATTGGTAATCATACACTGAACCACATTTTCTGCCATCATGTAAATAAGGAGACTGTAAACGGCATATATATTTGAGGACGGGGATGAGATATAGAAATACTGGTTTGGCTCTTCGACATGTTCATGTGCCTGTGTGTACTGGAAAATCTAATTGGTTATCGTATGTCACATATAGACCAACAACGTATCTTTGTCTGATAGTAACATAACTCATATTTACGGCCTTCAAAAATGAGAAAAAAAAAACTTCCGTATAGTCGGCTATAAAGGCCCCGACATAAAAAAAAATGATGAAAACAATTGAAATGAGAGAAATAATGGCCTATTTATGAAAAAAAAACCCCATTATGACACACAGTAACCAACGACAACCTTTGAACTACAGGCTCGTAGATGAAGAATGTGACGGGGTTCAAAATATTTGTAAGCGTATATAAGACTGAAATAGCAACATCCGATGGATTTAGTATGAAGACGTCATAGAAAAACATGACCGTGTGAAATAGGTATCGACATATTGTGATACCGTGAAAGTGCATTATGTTAGTTGAAAAATAATAAGTCATATGTTTATAATTTTCTGATAACAAAATCAGTATTCATACCAATAAAAGAATACTCATAGATCTGATTACACAGTGTTGAATGTGTAACCTTTTAGAGTAAATTCCTTTTTGGGGTACTTTTTACTTCTTGTAATAATAAAAAAGCATGCACACATGGACAATTGTCAAATAAGATTTTTCTATATGTTTTTTTCGTATAAAAAAAAAAATTAATTAAGAAGTACTTCTCGTCGAAGTTTTGACAATTTGCTATCTTAATTCAACTCGTCGCAGATATTTTATTTTATTCCTCATACTGTTTGAAGCCGTTAAACACAAAATATTTTACTGGATTGAAAGTTAAGTGAAAAGCAAGATACATCAGTTTCGATACTCGTTTTAAGCATAGTGATACTGTAAAGTATTAGCTTTTTGTAAGTTACTATTTGAATATCATGAAATGTAATAAAATATTCATTAGAGAAGACTGTATGTGTTTTTCTCAGTTAGAAACACTATTTCTTCCAAGTTATTAAGACTGAAACAAGCATATTTGCTGTCACAAAGCAGTGGTATGTATAGCTCAGCAGGGGAAACAAGCACAGAGGAGAAAGGCAAAGCATGTTATTGTCATAAATCTACATGTAATATTTGTCACTTGAGGCAAAGTTCACATTAATCAACTAGTATTCCTGTCCTTGTGATTTATATTTTACACTTACTTTTGAAACAAAAATAGTGATAATGCTTGAATCTTTAAGTCTTACTTGTTAATTAATACGGTTAAATGACTAAAACTTGCTACACTAATAAGATAATAAAATCTAAACCTGCAATATGGAATCAATGACGGAACACATTCAAAATACAATTAACGTGTGAGTCCATCCTTTGCAATGTTTCAAGTGAACTGCAAACCATAAAACTGATGACGCCATACAAAAAATGAAATTCCAAATATTAAAAGAACTTGTATCGGAAATTGATGAGTCAAATTAGGAAATACAAAAGTCATCATGTACAAGTTTGTACCCAGAATAACCACGAATATATCCGTCATATTTTGTATATAAACGTAAATAACCGTGTACGCTAGATCATATTATCCTTAATCCATTACAACTACACTAGTGTACTACAAGGAAAACATATATCTATAAATGTAAGTTAAAAACTAAATGATATCATATTAAGATGTTCGTATATTTCATTTTTAACGAAACAGAAACAATTATTTTGTTCCTAGTTTACCTTTAAACTGTACAGGCACTTGTCTCAGAATATATATATATTTATAAATATATTTATGATTATAATCATATCATTTCTAAGATCTTAAATCACAGCCATACACATAAGTAAAAAAGCATAACAGTTATATTAGGCGAGTGACATTTTCAGAAAAGACGCTTAGTTAGTGACTTTAATGCACCCACCTAACACACAACTGAATTTTTTATATGTTATAGAATAATATCTGAACTTCCTTTTTTGGTCGGTCGTAAAAAAATCGTACGAACTAAAATTGAGAAATAATTCCAAATTGAAAAATGACAAACAGTGTTGAAGCGTGAAAAATTAACATGTAGCTTCATCTTTCTGTTGTCACAATGCAAAAATTATGTACGTTTAACATGTCAATGTATAAAAAAATACTTTTCAAAAATAATAAAAGTAATTTTTGCGAATAAAAAAAGATTTTTGTAACATTTTTGGATTTTTTTATAAAAATGTTGCCAATTTTCATAATTTTTTTTTCATTTCTGAGATATTTTTGGCTTGAAACCCAAATTAATGGTGTTCGTAGTATTCAAAAGTTCATTACTTTTTTGATACATATCGTTATCACTGTATTATCCTGGATTTTATACACTTTTACACACTCCCCCTTTTCAATCAAATTTCGGAAATCGCTTTCTCTGTTAATTTCCCTCAAGTTAAAGTACCTAAACGCTTCGAAAAAGAGTATGAATAACAATGAAGGCAATTTTTGCGGATTTTTTTTGTACAAATATAACGCAAAATATAATAAGATTTAAAAGGACCATAGAAGCTGAGATGTCAACGTTTTTTCTTGTTAGAAAACCAATATCTTATTGTTCTTAGTCAATTTGCACTAACAAAAGGCAGAGATAATGAATAACTTGAAAAATACTTCTTTCTCAATTGGATCAATGCACATTTTAGTTTTGTAACTAAAAGTACGCAAAAATGTGTCAAATCTGATATTTTCCCAATGAACTTGAACGTGAGATATGTCAACCTTTTAAATTTCCTACCGTTTAACCATCGCATACGGTAGACTTATTAGTGGTGCAAATTTGGTCAGTATTTTAGAGGAAGGATATTGTATGTGCTAGGGCCACGTCAAGAGCCTGTACACTGTATGTTGACATGCTATAAATACTTTAATATATGGGGATATCTATTCATTCAGTTGACAAATTTTGAATTCTTCGTAGATATTTGAAATACAATAAATGTTCTACCTCAGGCGTATATATAACCTAAGCCGTATTTTAAATAGGATTACGTGTTTTTTTAAATATTCTCCGAAGTTTTACTTGGTTCGAGCGTCACTGGTGAGTCCTATGTAGACGAAACGCGTGTTTAACGTAACATTTTCAATCGATCATATGCCTGATATCTTTCAAATTGATTTGTTATTCATTATGGTTGTCGTTATTTGCTTTTTATGATTTTTGCTTTTGTTTGTAGTTTTGAGCATGAATCAAGCTTTTGGGTATCTAATTAAAATTGTTTTAGAACGTTTATGGCTTATTATACAGTGTTGGCTATTGCTTCTTTTTTTAGGCCATACGATAAGCTATAGTTGTTTATCTCAAAGCATTTAGTCTCTGGTATACATATATCATAGTGTCCTTTTAATCATACTTATCAAAGGTACCGGGCTTATAATATGATATCATCAGGCTTCTTATTCTAAGTACGGATTGACAATTTAAGAGGAGTAATGTCAGATGGCCAACGATGACATGACACTTCGTTGTATTCTAGACATGGAACAACTGTGTGCTGTTTATGAGTTCTATAACCAGTGGGAATTATGGTTGGCGATGCACCATGTGTATTGTGCATGTATAGTTTCTTTTATTTAATATAGATCTATGTCAGTAACAGCGAAGTATCAGGAATTGTTCCAGTAAAGCAAAAGCTTAACAGGCTCAGTTTTAAAATATGAATTTCGACTTTCTTATATTGTTAAAAATCACAAATAGAAAATTGCATTATTTGTAATAAATTAGATTTATTTCTTTTCTTTTAAAGAAATAGATTATTCACAGAAACTCCTTCAGAATGACGAAAAAAAAAACTATATATAGGTTTAGCAGAACTATATCCCGCAAATTCATATTAGTTGTTAAATATCTATATATATATCTAAGCTTTGAATACTGGTAAATCATTATTGCTTGCATTTTTAACTGCAATCCTTTTGACTGCACAAATGTGAGTGAAAATAAATGCAGTCGTAATAAAAAAAATATGTTAAGAAATTAAAGTGTTTGTAAAGTATATACTCCCAAATGTCAAAATAAAGGTCACTTAAGTTTGTAAATCACCGCATTCTAATTTTGCATCTGAGGTCAGTTTAACAACAAATCTTACGACTAAAGTTGGTCGTTAGTCATGAAAAGTTCAGTTTACTTAAGATTAATATTTTCTTAAGTTTTTTTGTGAAACCGACTTCTGTATCAAAGTTTGGTAAACCTTAGTTTTGCAGCTATATATTATATGTCGCGGATTGCATCCATATCATAGTGACATGATTTTAGTTTATGACAATCCCCTATCGTATGATGTATATGCATACTTAGTTTGAAAACCCAGGTTCAACGGTTCAAAAGATATGGACCGGACACAAACCAGACAAGCACGAATCAAACAATTTTTGAAAACTTAAAATGTCAATGTCAATGTCAAAATGAATTTATGAAGAACCACGTGCCATCCCATAATACATCTCTGAACTAAGTGTGTCTTATATCAGTTCTATAGTTCAAAGCAATGCATTTTATATTTGAAATCATTGGTTTTTGGATGAACTCTATAAGGGAGCTACCATTTGATTTTTATGGGGGGGGGGGGGGGGGGGGGGCTAGGATGAAATTTGAAAAAAATAGGCAGGACAGGAGTTTTGAGTTAAAAAAAAAGGCAGGATGAGCAACTTGGCAAAAAAAAAAAGGCAGGATGACAATTTGTGTAAAAAAAGTCAGGATAACTAGTAAAAAAAAAAAGGCAGGACCGAATAGAGTAAAAAATAAAAAGGCAGGACAGAGATTACAACTAAAAAAAAAAAGCAGGACAAAATTTTTCATCCTAGCCCCCCCATAAAAATCAAATGGTAGCTCCCTAACTGTTTACATTCATAAGTTACCTGATTTAATTCGACACGGGCCACAAACAAGTGGGGGACTGACGGACGGACAGACTTAAAAATGGGATTCATATATCCTCTTTAACTTTGCTTGTGGTTGTATTAAACATGTAAGATAGTGATTTCCGATCTCGACATTGTTTTAGGCTGGTAACAAACAGGAGACTATTGTCACTGTTGATGTGACAAAAAAAGTCTATTTTTTACTGTCTTTACTGCGTTGATTTCTCTCCCTTTTACTCGTCCAACTTACAAATATTTCATCATATTTATTTTGCATGGCACACCATCAATTATATTTAATATTAACACATAAAAGGTCATATATTTGTTATTATACGTCGTTTTTGTAGAAATTACCGTTTTACCTTTAGCATAGCGAAAACGTCAAAATGACGTCAATTATCGCCAAACCATGAACGATATGCAACTAAGAATCAGAGAGACGTTATCATAGTATCGTGTAAAGTAAAATTTGAATTAATTATATTACCAGCTGCTTCAAATAAGATAATAATACTACAAAAGTGTTATTCTTTCAATTTTTTATGAATGACCTTTGACCCCAATTTAAAAAAAATTGCACCATATTTCACTTTTACGACCGGGAAAAATGGAATCTACACATGTTTTCCTTTCGAATGATATATAATATAGCTGTGTGTTAGATAGCTGTGTGTTAGATAGCTGTGTGTTAGATAGCTGTGTGTTAGATAGGTGCATTAAAAATATTTTTAGGTCTGAATGTCACTCGCCTATTTTTAATAGTATAAGATAAAGACATAAGAAATGGGAATCAGAATATTTCTAAATGACGAAATTAAAAACCGAATGAAATGATGCAAATCCAAATTTTAATAGCTTGATCTAATGCCCAACTTTATGCTAGTGATTGTATGCATCTCTACCACATACTATAACTGCACATGATATTCACGTTTTCTGCGACTGAGAAACTACATCTTATAAATTATTCATTTCTGTATTTCAGATGACAAACTTTTTGAACAGTTGTATCTTATTTTTCATCATTGTTGCGGTTTGTACAGTCCCTGTACATGGATATAACTTACCATATTCGTCTTATTATCCCGTACAACAAGATTATTCTACAGGAGGAGTATTTAACGTGTTCGGACAACTCGGTGGACTATTCCGTAAGTAAACTGTCCTATATCAAAAAGCCTTTGTGTAAAAGTATATACACACATTGATAACACACATGGTAAATTGGCTAAAAGCATCAGATTTTTGCGAAGACCTTAATAAATAATAATAAAAAAATCTTTTGAAAGTATCAAACTGACAGATTTTATTTTATTTGGAGGAGCTGCTGTCTTAGCTTTAAAAGTTTAAAGCGATTAATTTCATTGAATTTCGAGACAGATGGAAAGAAATCATTTTGTCAAGACATACATTTTCTAAACTATTCCTTCCAATTCCACACGACGTGCACAATTCGTATTTGATTGTAGTTTGTAAGTGTTTGAAAACAGATCAATGACAAATACACAGAACAACAACATATTGTCAAAATTAATTTCAATATTGTTCTTTTATTTTAAAGTGATATACGTTTTGCTGCTGTCAGTTCTGAAGAATTTTGGAAATAGAACAACAAAATAAGTACACCTGGCAGGTAATATAAATTTACATGTTCACATGTGTTATGTACATACAGTTATAAAAAGTATCAAACATTGAGTTCCATATTCATTAATGTATTGGTAATATCCGGTAACATGTCATACCTTAAGTGAACGGACGCATTAGGTGGCTATGTCTCAATTTATTTTCCAACATTCAATGTGTTGAGTGATATTAATTTTTGGTTACTTTCTGTGGGAAATATTATATTGCTATACAATAATATAAATTACACTGTGGACGAAACATGTAGTCAACTCGTGAAAACAACCATTACACTTTCTCAAAAAAATAATATTTGTCTAAAATCGAACTGACCAAGTAGCTTCTGATGCAGTAAATTCGTTGTCAGTAAAGTCAGTATATGCTGCACAGTTTTGATGGCAAATACAGTGTAAGTTTCGAATGTTTAATTATGTACTAGCTTAAACTAGCATTGTTTTCTAGCATGCCGTAACAAATTATGCTTTAAACTTAATATACTCAAGTCATAGTACTCGCGTGATTAAATATGCTGCGAATATTGACAATTAGGAAATACAAGTAATAAGTGAATTTTATAATTACTGTGCTTCACTTTCAATATATTGTTAACAATAACCTGATTTAATTTTGAAACTTATTCTTGCAGGTAGTGTACCAGAAGATTCGAAACACCAAAGAAACCTCACTCACCATGGCTTTCAGAATGTTTATTAAATATTTAAATAAATGTTATTTAGTATGAACGTAGTATCTTAATTTAATGAAATATCAAAATAACAAAATAATGTGATACGACACGATTGCAAATTAGACAGCTTTTCATTACAAAAGGACAACTGTGGAACCATAGCTCTTAGGTCCTTATGATATTTATTTGATTATTGCGAACCATAGATGTCCGCAAATAGCCAAACAATATCATAAGGAAATAAGAGTTGCGGTTCAGTAGCTAAGGAAAACAATGCAAACTATTGCATGCCAACGTAAGGCCTTCAACAATAAAAACAAACCATACGTACAATAAGCTACAAAAGACCATGGAATAATAAAATTTGAAATAATGCAAAAGAGTAAACCAATGGCCTCGTTAAAGCGTAACACATTAAATGAAAAAGAATTGATTTTACTCGTAAATTGTGATAGACAGCAACCACGAAGTGTCTACTTTAAGATTTTGCGAAACGTCAGATATTTCTTTGAGGGTTGTCTAGTTATTATTAACGATTAATAAGAAATTGAGTATTAATGTTAGCTTCTCCATAGTTTGTTTCATAAATGATATATTTCAATACAGAGTTCATGTCATTTTTAGACTTCGACGACTATCGAATGTGACTTTTATTGGTTTTGATCGCTGAACAACTGTTAAATTTTTAGGGCGAATTTAATGCTAAGCTACATGTTTATCTCTAGTGCTTGTATTTAAACCTCAATTATGTGTTTTGTTTGCTGTGTTGTTGCCTTATACAGCTTTACCCACACGGCCTATTTGTAATAGATAACATTAACGAAAAAGAACAGCTATGAACATATATAAACGTCGAATTGTGGTAGCAAGACATTGCATATAAAAATAATGTGGTATGATTGCCAATGAGACAAATCTTAGCAAGAGACCAAATCACACAGAAATAATCAGCTTTAGACCACCAACTACCTTCTACAAACAGCATAGCCTATAGTCGCAATAAAAGGCTCCAAAATTACAAATGTAAAACAATTCAAACGACAAAAATAACCGCCTAAATATAATTTATGTACAGAATAATGAACGAAAAACAAATATGTAACACAGCAACAAACGACAACCAATTGATTACAGGCTACTGACTTGGGACATGATCATACACATGGACTTTTTGTAAGGGGAGGCCCACTGACTGACCTAAAAAAGGGATAAGGCTTCTGTCATACTTCAGTGATTTCCTGTATAATCAACCAAGTTTTTCCCACAAAAGTGGTACCAGGGCTCCCAGCCCCCTGGATCCGCCTATGATACAGGATGATGTGGGGTTTAACATGCTAGTTGGTTCCCAACTCTCCCCTAACCTAAGATAGTGGTGTAACAGTACAACAATACAACAAACTATGATCATCAGTCAACAGAGTCTTAACTGGTCAGATTTGTACGAATAGAAATACATCTAACAAAACCACAAAGTCGACGTGGGCGGGTACTTGTACACCCTAACAACAAAAATACACTAAGTACATTTATGAGAGTACCTACAGTTATATTTATTTATTGAAGCAGAGCTATACAATTCATTATATGTCTCTTGTTGGAGTTATTGGTGTCGATCCTAATTTTTTCAAAACATCATTTTATTTAGTAATGTGGAAGTTTTTCGATTTGACTATACAATGCATCGCCAAACCCTGTTCCAATAACATCACGCTCAGTCCGTAAAACGTAGTATGCGGCTAACAATCTTTCATGTACTGCGCATGCCAAAAACTTCTTGAGTGAATCAATGGCAACCTGAGTAGGTGGTACTGATGAAAAATCACCAATAAAAGCAATTCCTAAAAATAAATGGTGTATGTCATGAGTATTTTGAAATTTAGTAATATATTGATACGATTATGAAGACAATTGACATCCGATTCGGACTAAAACACAGACCCCTTTGTCCAATTGCTACGCATATCACTAGAATCTCTCATAGACTGGTTACATGTTCTTTATATGTTTGGCTCTGTCATATTGCAAAGGAGAAGACCAGCTTAGAATATACCATTGCTTAATTTTTTGTATGGCTGTTACATATATAAGCCACATAATGTTGTAAGGGAGAGGACTAGCCTAGGATCTGCCAGTGCTTCGTTATATTTGTTTGTTATAAAGACCTTTCGGGATTCTCTAGTTTGTTGTAATAATAGACTCATTAAACGATTTCATTGGCTGATGCTATAATCACCACAACTGAAACAAGAACGGACAATTGTAAGCAACGCATTGTAGTTTAATAAGACTGTTTGACAACTTGTGTAAACCTTAGTGATAGGAATAACGAAAATAGAATAATTAAAAAAGAAAACAGAAAAAGAAAAAGAAAAAAGAAAATATAATAATGAAAAAAAAAAAAATAATCACACATCATGCTGTCGCATGTGATATTTTTGAACACAAGGTTTGAACGTTCCTGGTGAAGGTATATCTGGCATAGAGCTTCAGACGGACTTTCACTGGGTTGCTACCGCTGCTTGAAGTCTGCTAGTCTCTAAAGTGAACCTTTAGAATCCTGTTGTCTCGTAGTCAGTTCCATGATTTTTAATAACATGCATCTTATAAAACTATCCAACGATAGAATTAGAAATTATCACTAGTTTTCAAATTTTTGTTTAAAGCGATGATATTGAAAATACATCCAGAAATATGGAACGCCGACACTGTCTTATTATTATATACATACCTAATGATATGTTGTCATAGAAATTGGCATGTTTTGCAACACTATCAAAACCATTTAATTCGTAGATTGTTCCATCACCACCGATGGCAAAATTGAATTGTCCTGTAATTACAATTTGTACCATCATGTAAACGATAATATACAAACAACAGAACTGATGAATAAACTTGTCTTCTTCGTATCAGTTTAAGTTTCTACGGTAACAGCAATTGAATGTATCAGGAAGTCGTAAATACAGTTAACAAAATATAAGGAATGTTTGGGGTTAATTTTGCCCTGTAATTTCACAAAATATCCAAAAATGTAATGACACCATACAAAATGATGTTTTTTAAACTTTAAAATAAAACCATTTTCAAAAAATATTGATTTAAACTTAACATCTATGACACAAGTTTGCTAATCAAAACATTACGCCAAAAGCGAGATTTTTCGTAATTTTATCAAAACTAGGAAACTTTCAAGAACATTTTCCACCAAATAAAACAAAAAGTTTATAGAATGTTAATCTACAAAATGCTTCGACGAATTGATCGCGTCATGGAAATTACTTCGACTTTTTTTTGGAAGATAAAATAAAACAAATTATGGGCAACTTTTCTTAGTATCTTTACCACCAATTTTTTTTTATTCCTGTACAGCTATGTAGGTCACTGTATAGATGTTACTTATACAATGTGTGTCAACAAATTTCGGCGTGATGATAAGTTTGTTTAAAATGAACGTATACTATCCCAGTGCCGTGCACAATCAAGTGACAGTGAAAATTTACAAGCAGGTAACTACATAACATAAGTAACACTACTTACTATGCTGCCAGTTTTGAATATCAGTTCTAATCCTTTGTTCACAATCAGCTAGAGTGACACATCGATCCCCTAAAGTGTGATGAACAACAACAAAATCTACACTGCATGAAAACTGTCTGGTTAAGTCGTTTATACTTTCATACTGCGAAGAGGCTCCCCAACTACTCCTGGATAGAATTTTAACACCAGTACAATTTGAATTATCATGCGACGGTTTTCCACTAGTAGGAGGGCAAAATGGAGCTGTTGGAGGTGTTGTTCCGTGGTGTAGTGTTGTTGTTAAAGGCATTGCCGTGGTTTGTGGCATTGGAGTTGTGGGCTGAGTTGTTGATTGTGTTGTTTGTCTTGTTGTCTGTCTTGTTGTTGATGCAACCGTTGTTGTGATAGGAACATTGTTATCTAAAAACGCCACAGTTTGAATTTATGTTGTAATCGATCAAACTATTGGCAGAGTTGCTTAACTTCAACTCTTAATTGTGTAAGAACACAAGTTTAGAATCTATGACTGTTTTACCACTAAAATATTTACTACTTGAACCTGTTCTGTCTCTTATGACATTTCAGAAAAAGCTACCACACAACTTTGTTCGGAATTGAGTTGATAGTCAAGTCTAGCACCATCACTTTTAAGTATGTGCCTGTCGCAAGTCAGGTTCCTGTAATTCAGTGCCGTTTGATGCTGCACATAAATTATATTTCGTTTATAGTTTTGCACATAAATCAGGCCTGTGCCTTGTATAGCTGATGATTATTCCGTTACCGACAACGCTGAAACCCAAACATTTGAGACCAAGGACTTAGAAACATTGGAATATATATGATAAAAAAAAACAAAAACAAAACAAATAAAAACTTGAAGAATCTCTTCAACTTTGCCTGAGGGGACTCCAAACCTGGACTTCTAAGTACTTTTTAAATTCATTAAATTTGAAAATATGTTGCACATCTTGTCAATAACGAAGCACTGACTACCTTGCAGATGGTACCTTCGGTGTTTATTATTAGTCAAACAGTTGTAATTTATGCCTCTAGAAGAATGATTCGTTAATAAAAGTCGGATCTTGAAATTCTGTTTTTTACTTCAAAAATAGAATAAAAAAAGAATAGAAAGGAAATAAAAGGCAGTATATTTACTTACTTTGTTTGTTAGAAGGTTAGCTTCTTTTATGAACAAGTTCTAGCACAAAGATTTATCACAACTCACAAAGTTATAGGTGCAGCAATAAAATCAACTTACCATCACACTTTACTTTATCGAATGCTGTGTTAACTTTTTTTACAAAAGCATGCTGTAAAAATAAATAATATTTTATAAATGTTCGCCTTTCTGACAACATGTTTGAAATAAACATTTCATGATCAGTGAAAGTTAAATGTAGGTTGATGACGAAACCAAATGCTCTGGAAACAAGTGCATTTAAGTAGAATATGTATATATGTATAGTTTTTGACCATTTATAGATTACTGTTCGGTATGAGCCAAGGCTCCGTGTTGAAGACCGTTCTTTGACCTATAATGATTACACATTGTGACTTGGATGGAGAGTTGTCTCATTGGCACTCATCATTTAAATTAGATTTATTTATATGGAAAACATTTTATACCAATCACTTACATGACCTTGATACATAATATGTGTCCAGTTTGCATTCTTGAAATGGACATGTTCCTTCAATATTTCTACACATGTTCCGCCAGGGAGTTCCGTCACAGTAATATGTTGGTCTACAGGGAGGACGGTTCCCTTATGTACACACAGACAATCACGAGCAGAGGAATAGTCAGCTTCTAGAAGGAAACAAACAGCTAAAACCTACAATTTCAATATAAAACATCAATTCGGATTGTTCAGTCTTAATATAAAAACTAGAGGCTCTAAAGAGCCTGTGTCGCTCACCTTGGTCTATGTGAATATTAAACAAAGGAAGCAGATGGATTCATGACAAAATTGTGTTTTGGTGATTGTGATGTGTTTGTACATCTTACTTAACTAAACAGTCTTGCTGCTTACAATTATCTCTATCTATAATGAACTTGGCCCAGTAGCTTCAGTGGAAAATGTTAGTATGAAAATTGTTAAAAATTGACTATAAAGGACAATAACTCCTTAGGGGGTCTATTGACCATTTCAATCATGTTGACTTATTTGTAAATTTTACTTTCTGAACATTATTGCTGTTTGCAGTTTATCTCTATATAATTTAATTTTGGATGTAACGCGTCTTCTGATTGGCTGACGTTATTTTGTTATGAGCCCATAGACATAATTTAGTCATGTGACCGTGACGTCATCAACGTTTTTTCATGGTTTCTACGGTTTAAAATGGAATTTATAATTAAATTATAAGAAATGACTGTAATATTTTTTCTGTCTATTCGAAATAACATAAAAAATGTGGTGCACACTGTAAATAACCCGCTACGCGCGCTATTCAGTGTGCACCAAATTTTTTATGTTATTTCTTCATAGACAGAAAACATATTACAGTCATTCCTTAACTATCATAATACTTAAGATAATAACCAAAAACAGCAAAATTTCCTTAAAATTACCAATTCAGGGCAGCAACCCAACAACGGGTTGTCCGATTCATCTGAAAATTTCAGGGCTGATAGATCTTGACCTGACAAACAATTTTACCCATGTCAGATTTGCTCTAAATGCTTTGGATTTTGAGTTATAAGCCAAAAACTGCATTTTACCCCTATGTTCTATTTTTAGCCATTGCGGCCATCTTGGTTGGTTGGTCGGGTCATCGGACACATTTATTAAACTAGATACCCCAATGATGATTGTGGCCAAGTTTGGTTAAATTTAGCCAAGTAGTTTCAGAGGAGAAGATTTTTGTAAAAGTTAACACAGGACGACGACGGACGCCGGACGCCAAGTGATGAGAAAAGCTCACTTGACCCTTTGGGCCAGGTGAGCTAATAAGAAGAAGTGGTATAATTGCAAAGTGAGGGAAAAGCCAGGTGAGCTAAAATAATAATGCTGATGTATATGAAAAATTTTGGACCCCATTACAATATATATTTCCACTAAAGAGTATGATTTTAATCTGTGAGCAAATTTTTTGATTAGATTTTGTTTATACTTTGATGAATATAATTATAAACAATAATTATGTACATAAGTAAGTTTATAAGTAAGTAATGTATGTGTGTATTTAAGTAAGAATTGTATATGTGTGTATAAGAAACTGAGAGAAAGTGAAAGTGAATGCAAGTGGTTCTCATTTCTTTTTTCTATTTACCTCTTTACATTGGTATTTTCTGATATTTATTTATCATGTTTAACCTTTCCTTTTTTTGTGTTACTTAATTACTTTCAGTGTGTTTTAAAGTTTATATTAGTTATTTAACTTTATTTTATTTATTTAATTTTTTTTTCTTCGGGGGGAGGAGGAGTTAATAAAATCATTTAAACATTAATTGCATTAAAAAAGGGAGGGAAGAGAGAAGAAAAAGAACTAGAGGCTCTAAAGAGCCTGTGTCGCTCACCTTGGTCTATGTGAATATTAAACAATGGACACAGATGGATTCATGACAAAATTGTGTTTTGGTGATGGTTATGTGTTTGTAGATCTTACTTTACTAAACATTCTTGCTGCTTACAATTATCTCTATCTAAACAGTACTTTCTGTGGAAAATGTTAATGAAAATCTTCAAATTTTAAGAAAATTGTTAAAAATTGACTATGAAGGGCAATTGACTATTTTGGTCATACTGACTTATTTTTAGTTCTTACTTTGCTGTACATTATTGCTGTTTACAGTTTATCTCTATCTATAATAATATTCAAGATAATAACAAAAAAACAGCAAAATTTCCTCAAAATTACCAATTCAGGGGCAGCAACCTAACAACCGATTATCCGATTCATCTGAAAATTCCAGGGCAGATAGATCGTGACCTGATCAACAATTTTACTTCCTGGCAGATTTGTCCTTAATGCTTTGGTTTTTGAGTTATAAGCCAAAAACTGCATTTTACCCCCATGTTCTATTTTTAGCCATGGTGGCCATCTTGGTTTGTTGGCCGAGTTACCGGACACATTTTTTAACTAGATATCCCAATGATGATTATGGCTAAGTTTGGTTAAATTTGGCCCTGTAGTTTCAGAGGAGAAGATTTTTCTAAAAGATTACTAAGATTTACGAAAAATAGTTAAAAATTTACTATAAAGGGCAATACCTCCTAAACTGGTCGACTGACCATTTTGGTCATGTTGACTTATTTGTAGATCTTCCTTTGCTGAACATTATTGCTGTTTACAGTTTATCTCTATCTATAATAATATTCAGGATAATAACCAAAAACAGCAAAATTTCCTTAAAATTACCATTTCAGGGGCAGCAACCCAACAACGGAATGTCCGATTCATCTGAAAATTTCAGGGCAGATAGATCTTGACCTGATGTCAGATTTGCTCTAAATGCTTTGGTTTTTGAGTTATAAGCCAAAAACTGCATTTAACCCCTATGTTCTATTTTTAGCCATGGCGGCCATCTTGGTTGGTTGGCCGGGTCACCGGACACATTTTTTAAACTAGATACCCCAATGATGATTGTGGCCAAGTTTGGTTACATTCGTCCCAGTAGTTTCAGAGGAGAAGATTTTTGTAAAAGTTAACGCAGGACGACGACGGACGACGACGGACGCCGGGCGCCAAGTGATGAGAAAAGCTCACTTGGCCCTTTGGGCCAGGTGAGCTAATAAGAAGAAGTGGTATAATTGCATTACTGACACACGAAATTATAGGTGACCGTACGGCCAACAATGAGCAAAATCGAAACCCTTTAGTCAGCTATAAAAGGCCCCGAAATGACCAATGTAGAACAAATCACAACAAAAAAGGAGCGGTTACAAATGATTGACAAAATAAAAAAACAAATATGTTACACAGCAACAAACAGCAACCGCTACACCTCACTGGCTCCTGACTCGAAAAAGACACACACATAATGTGGCGGGGTTTAACTTTACCTTCCCCAAACATGGGACTGGTGCAGGAGCACAAAACAAGAACACATTATTCAATAACAATAAACGAAGAACAAATGTTTAATTTTTGGAAAGTGGTTTGTAAACTATAGTTTGTCTTTTTGTTTTTTTTGCGACAATTTTGCCGGTCTCTCTTCTATTTGAGTATTTTGATTCTCCAAGATTCTAACCAAAACTATTTTACTCTGATCAGTTTAAAGTGATCAGTTTGCTACGTTTACATCAAAACTTATATTCACTAACACATATGCTTCAAAATCTTCGTTCAAGTGTAATATATTGTAGTTATTTGTATGCCTAAATTGATATCGGTTGAGGTATTGAGTTATGACTTTTCTAGACTAGTTATGCATCAAATGTCAACAGCGGATAATTGTCATACAATTGAACAAGTGTTTTGTTTATCGTTTGAAAGGCTTTAATCGATCTTTTTATGATTTCATTATTGAACTTAGTGGTCTAGGAAAATATATCAAAAGAGATACGAGACAGACAGCATCTTAACAACAAACGTTGACCTAAATATACTTTATGTGACCTTCAACAATGAGAAAGTGTTCTCTCTGTATATCGAACATTAAGCAGCTGAAAGATCAGACAAGTTATAAAAGTAACATAGGCAAAGACGGCATAATTATCTGACAGGATTCACATATTTAAATAAGATAAAACATTTATATTGAAAAGGTTAAAATTTAGGATATTTCTCATATCTTTTACTATAATATTCACATAAAAAGGAAGGTTTTATTACTGACCTGGAGACAAAGTGAGAACTTCATGGTTTCTAGTAAGGTGCCATATCTTATCAGACCCAGTGCATATAACCTAGTAACGTGTTCTAGTGTAAGTAAGTACATATCGAACAACGTATTGTATATGTACATTTAAATTCAAACATTTCGCCCACTTTCACTTCTCTATACCATACTTGTTTTGATACTTGAAAAGATTCAAACTAAACATTTATAAATATATATATATATACACAGCAATAAAAAAGGGGTATATAAAAGTATAACGTAAGTTAGGCATGATGTTCCAAAGCTATGAATGAACAAGATTATAGATCATTGAAAAGCTTAGTCAAGGGCACCTTATCAATCACTCATCATAGTTAAACCCATTGTGGGGTGACGTCAGCCTGTTCATTTACCGTGATTCTTTTTCTAGAATCAACGCTTCCTAAATCCGTCGCTGAAATGGACTCACCAGAATATATTCTATTGTTTTATTTGAGTGCCTTAAGTTTCAATTGACTACTTTACTGATTTATGTTAACTATTGGAATTATTTTAAAACTTACCTTTATTTTTTTCCCCTGCAATTGGGTGTCCTACATACAGATACAGCCCTACAGATATCGCTATGCTGTATCTGTATACTATACAGATATCGCTTTATGCTCCGCCCACTGCCGGACTGAGTATTGTTTGAACCTGTGTGACCTCAGAATGTGTATTCCAGTTGCATTCCAATGACGATGACAATTGTTGATTTCAAAACTTGAATGTGTATGATTGTTTTACAAAATCAACCATGTCAATTTCAGCATGCATATTTAGTGAATGCGTCAAGTCTGAAGCGTTGGACAACTCGTACACTTCTGTTTCAAATTTGACAATGTTTTGTTATTTGTTTTTACTGTTGAAATTAGTTGTTATGTTAAAATAGATAATTATTCACCTTGAGCGATGTATTATTGTTGACCATTCGAGATTCTTTTTTTGCGAACCCGTCTTCAGAGTAATGTGTGATTTTGATATTACTACGCGGGCCTCAAGGGATAACAAATTGAAAATAAATGTTAAATATGTTAGTTTTTGTGTCTTTCAAAACACTAACAATATACAGAATTAATTGCAGGATAAAGACAATAACTGTTTAGTGTCTTTAAATATCAGCTGTATTTGTACTCGGCTCGAAACAGGTGTAGTAGCTCGTTAAAAGCTCGCATACACCTTGTTTCCTAGCCTCGTACAAATACAGCTGATATTTAAAGACACTAAACAGTTATTCTCTATGTAATTTCTATATACCTTTCCTGGGAATCGAACCCGTTCATGAATTCTGTTACGTGTTTCTGACATCAACATATCGACGAATTCTCTGGGGTACCAATCGGTTACGATTTAAATGTCTATTTTATATATATAAATGAATAAATGATGTACATAGGTACAACGGAAACACCGGTATCTACCTTTACATAATAGGCAAACGTATAGTATGAGTTGGCAGCCACGAGGTTTCATGGTTAAGATAAATGAGTTAAAGGTAAGAACTTATCTGTTTAGGTTCGAATCCCTGAATTCTCATTGTTGTCCCTATTCTCTAGTTTTCCAGTTGTGTTCTTGTTTTGTATATCATCGTGGATATTTTGTGTAATAAAAGCGTGTTTGGTCGTTTATTATCGGATTATTGTTGGCTATTCCACATATTTGTCCATTTTTGTTTTATAAAAAAAAATTTAAAAATTAAATTAATATAATATGATTTCATCTGTTTTACTACATAATTTTACAAATGTTTATTCTCAAATTCCTATGCTAGAAAATCATGATGTGCATATAATTAGGATTCTTGTTAGAAATTTCGGAAACTTACTTATTATATGCACTATACATATGTTCTGTGTTGGGTTGTTGTGCATTTGACACATTCTTCATTTTCATTTTCAATTTTAATAGAAATAAGTTCGATTATATCTTATTTTGTAAAAACAGATAATATTCAGATGCATGATAATATGTGGTCTTAAAGGGCAAACGTGTTGTGTTATAATATATTTTTATTTTTTAACCAATTGTGATATTTAATTTATTGTAATGGATCGTTTGACACGATAAGATGGCTATTTAAACTCACTTACAATACCTCCTTATTCAGAATAAACGTTAATTTTGAAAAGAAATTAACGCAATGGTTTAAGTTATAGATACAATGGATAAGCGTTGATTCATGAAAAAAAACCAAACCATTCGCCCTCCGTGCTCATGGTTTCTTTTTCAAGAATCAACGCTTATCCATTGTATCTATATCACATAATCTCAACAAGGACTCGAGGAAAATCTAAAATCACAGTCCTTCGTATGGTTTTGTTAAATAGAAGCCCTTCTTTTAGCCATTATTTGAAATAAATAAACGATCATAAAAAAACAGCGGGATACAAAAAGAAGTTTAAATCAATAAACTATACCTATTTGATATTCCTTATTCATAAATTAAAAAAAACATAACATAAAAAAAAACCAGGTAAGGTTCCAACAAAGATGAATTTTGATATTCTGTGTAGATCTTTTTTGTCATATAGCGCCTAATGCTGTAGCGTTTACCGTAAATATGGCTTTCAAATGTTTCGATTTAAGCGCCCTGATGAAATAAATTTCATAAAAGCACTTCGGACGAACACAATTTATGATTTTTTGTGTTACATTTATTAGCACTGGATAGATACTTCGTTGTAAACTGTTAGTCCCCGACATCATCATCAGCTCAGAAGTCTGTGCTTCGACATCGTTCTTATTCAAAATTTCCTGTTTATTAATTAAAGAATTATAAATAAATCAGGTCCAAACTACCTATGGCGACCGCTAGTGAAATAAATAGCTTTTCTGTTAAGCACCTGCTCCTAATATTGTAGCGTATTTATACATCACTGCAATTACAATGTTTAGGTTTAAGCGTTCCTGATGAAGATAAATCCAGTAAGGAATTTTTAATGTAGAAAAAAAAAACCCTTTAACATACACACTTTTAAACCTAGCATTTTAATTAGATGTATATATCGTTGTTACATCTTCACATATATTTGGAAAGAAATATCCATTGATTAAGTAGAGTTATCTTCCATTGTTCTTTCTTCAAACTGAAAAAAAAGAATAATGTTAGCAGCTTTGTCTGAAAAATACAACATTAAAAAATCATGAATATTATGCAACAAATGTGTTGCGTGATAGGTAAGCTGTTTGTTTTCGATTTGTGAAGTATATGACAGCAAATCATATGATAATACTCTAAACAATAACGACAAATACACGAATAAAAAACCGAAAATTTAGCAAAACATTTAGATAAATATTATCGTGTTTGAAAGTGCACATATGTTAATCTACATTTGATAATGAATACTTTCATATTCATCAACGAGAAATGAACATGGCATTTCAATAAGTTTGAAACATAATTTCAGCTTTGAAGAAAAATTAACGTATGTAAAATGGATATACCAATAGCATAAACAAGGTAAAGCTATATCACCGGTTACGATTTGGGACAAAAAACCTGATTGGTCACAAATTTTAAAACAAAATGCCTACCTTTGCGCCGAGTACCCTATTTGCCCTTGGTTTTTGGTGGGGTTCGTTTTTCTAAATAATATATTTAGTTTTTTTACATAGTGGTATTTACTTTTGAATAATGACTTTTGATCCTCCCTTGATATCTTTTCTCTTTGTTATCAAGGATAAACGTACCGTTTGATTATTTTGAATGGCTGTTCTTGAGTTGTGGCTACCAAAAAAATGCAAACAGTTAAATTAATCACAGGACTGTAAGAATGTAGGAACTATATGCAACATTACAATATAATATCAAGATTCTTAAAAAAAAAACAAAAAAACAACAGAACACTAAGTGTTGTAAATTACAAATTTATTTATAATTTACAATTTATCAAATGTAAAATAAAATCAGGTTAGAAATATAGTTGTTTTCATTGATGATATAACTGTTTCAGACCATATGAGTATTTGGACCGTACGCGTATACGTATATTCGTACGGTCGGACCGTATGGGTATACGCGTATGGTCCAGTACGAGCTGGTATCAAGATTTTTGAAAAGCATTTCTGGTACATAAAAGTAAAATCACAAAAATTCTGAACTCCGAGGAAAATTCAAAACGTAAACTCTCTAATCAAATGTCAAAATCAAATGATAAAACACATCAAACGCATCAAAGGAATGGACACCAACTGTCATATTCCTGACTTGATACAGGCATTTTCTAATGAAGAAAATGGTGGATTGAAACTGGTTTTATAGCGCTAATCCTCTCACATGAATGCCAGTCGCATCAAATTCCATTATATTTACAATCAAAAAAAGGTACCGTTTATGAAAGTAATATAATGGGTTTATACCGCTGCTGCTGGACTGTTATTCCCCAAGTGTATCACCAGCAACTAGTTCTTCGGTACTGGCATGATACAATGTATAAGAATTTTGTATTACTAAAATTTGATGTTACACAATTGGTACCGTGAAAAGTGTTATTACAGAGAGCTCAATTCATTCACATTTTGTGCTTCTTTAGTTTTCTGTGCGATGTGTTTTGCCTCTGCATGTTTTTTTCTTAGCTTATGGATTTGTTTGTCTTTATTCCAGTTCAGAATTTGATTGCCCATGGTGTACTCGACATTTTTGTTGAATTGCCACAATAATTAGACATTGATATAGAGCTATTGTGACGTCAAATAAGACATCAATTCTAGAATACTACTGAGAACTAAGAATTTATCAAATGTAAAATAAAATTACGTTCAAAATTATAATTGTTTTTAACGATAGATATAATAATGATAAAGTCAAAATGTGTGCTTCTATGGTGTGATTTATGGGTTTATTAAATTCTCATCCCACAATATATTTTCGAATGCAATATGATATGATAATCTGCATTTTCTCGGGTGGACTTGACAATAATATTCAAAAGGAAAATAAATCAATTATGTGATAATTATATTGGAGAATTTATCACCTGTAAATAATCATCTTTTTTATGAGTACGTAGATTGATATAATCTCTTTAAAATATATAATTCGAAATCATTTATTTTGTTAAAATATGCTTTTTATAGTGTATAAAAAGCATATTTATATATTTATGTAGAATATATGTGACTTTAAATTAGACATTAATTCGGGAAATTTGACTCGAATACGAGAATTTCATACTTAGACGATATATCAGACGAGCGAATTTACCGTTCTTGACTGTAAATTTGTACAGCTTTTGAAATAGTATTCTTGTAAAAAAATCCACAAATTACTTCAACATATTATAAAAATATTTATGCTTGTCTGTCAAGTAGAAAATATGTGAACAATAGCTATCAATTTATATTACAAAACATTTCTTCAAATTCATTGTATATTTACCATTGCAAACTTTACGAAAACAATAATTTTTAATTGCTGAACAAATCTGACCTTATATCAATATATGTTTATATCTTATGCCCGTTTTGCCAATATTTCACCCTATAATGAAGTAAAACTTCCCTTTCATCAATGTATTTATAGCCAATATAATTAATTAAACAAATGAGGACAAACAGTAATATTCTCATTTCTCGGAGTTAAATGAATTTTTCAGGATAAATATGGCTGGAATAACTAATTATAGGTATGCAGGTGTTATTGAAATGTAAAGTTTATGTCTTTAGAGAGTAAGTCAGAGGTCAAACATAGATCTAGCAGCGTACAGACTCATTTTTAGTTCTTTTGTCATACTCAATTGCAATAATAATAAATAATAAAAACATAGTAAAAACGTTTCAGAGATTTTTTAACAGTATATTATCAATAAGTTTTTTTATGTATCTGATGACGAAAACGTTATCCCAATTTGACAGTGAATTTCTATTTATTATTCTCTTCACCATCAATCCCGAAAATGTTATCAGATACTCCCATTTCTTTCTTTTCGTAGTCATTTGTGGACATATTTTAAAAGAAGCAGATGTGGACAGTATTTATATGCACCAACGTAACTTCTGAAAACCGATTTTTCGTATAATTATGCAAACAAACAAATAAATTAAGAAGGAATTTAATCATGTGACGGGATATTTATATAACCATAACCGAGTTAATGGAAGTCATGTGATTTGCAATGAACAACTCAAAGTGCGATTTTTCAGACGATCCTTGTAAATAAGATAAATATTAATTTAACTCTACTGTAATGTTATTTTTCGTCAGACTTTACATCTTCATGTCTTGTTTTAATATAACACAAAGTAAGAGGCGACACTATCAACCAGATGCTGAATTATTATAGGTGTAATACCACCAAATCATGGTACGTCACATCCGGTTGTATACGAAAATAGGTCGAAAAAAAAAAAATTCCCTTGAATTTGGCATTTGTAGGTAATTAATCCTACATTTCATTGCAGTAAAACATTTCTGTGTCATAAACATATGTCTAGGTATTTCAAAGCACCATTATTTTTTATTTGGGATTTCTAAAGAATATTGTGTAATCTTGAGGTTACATGGTTACTAAACCTTGTACACAGATAGAATAAGGGGAGACATTTGATTGGTTAACTTTCAGTGATGGTTATTTTCTTATATGCAATGAAATGTTATGTGGATTTTTTTCTGTAGTACTGGACAGGATGAAACTTTACTGATGCAAAGTATTTCTTTATTTGAAACAAACATAAATTCTGCACATTTTTTTGAAAAGTGCAAATTTAACAAAGACTAAAAGGGGAAAATCAATGGTGGTATTACACCTCAACCAGATTTTAATGGATGTGAATGTAGCAAACGGTTCGTTTTTCGATATTAACTACTAGTATCCAACCGGTTGCCTGCTTTCTCGGATTAATGTTAACCTTTCAACTCTGTACTAATAAGAATTAATATTGGATGTAACGCGTCTTCTGATTAGTTGACAATTTTGTCATGTGACCGTGCCGTCATCAACGTTTTTCACGATTTCCTCCAGCTTAAAATAAATTTTAGCTTAGAATTAAATTAATTTCAATTTTAATGATTATATCCATAGTAACGCGGGTTATTCAGTGGGCACCACATTTTTCTGTTATTTTTTTTTAGAAAGAACAAATATTACAGCCATTCCTTTTTTCCATAAATTCCTCTAGTTATAATGACCTGTAATGTGTATTCACATAAACGAACAGTTTAGAAAAAAATTGTTAAATCATGTCAGTACCGAAGTACTGACTACTGAGCTGATGATAACCTCGGGGACTGATAGTCCACCAGCAGAGGTATCGATCCAGGGATGTAGAAAAATCGAAAACAACACGTTCAATAATTTCAAAGCGCTTTTCTTTAAATTACTGAGTGCTTGATTTAATACCGTTTGAAAAATCTGCAAGGTGATTCAACGAATCTGGTCTATCTCTGTTTATTTTCTTTGATTGATTTATTTAAAATGTTTTGATAGTAGTTAAGCGACTTTTAAAGTTCCCCCGGACATAATGAGAATAACAATGTCTAGAAATATCCTTTTGATAGTCATGTTATGAATGTCTAGACATTGAAAGTTTAGTAAGGTCTCGCTGTTATTTCAGCAGTCAACGATTGTCTTTTCCAATAATTTTGAATATAAAAATGCATTGAAAATGACCTTTTATGGCTTTATAAGATATGTTAAAACGTTAATAAACTGTTCGTGTCTTCATCTATGCATTAAGACGTGATTATGTTATAAAAACGACATTGTGATACATTTTGATCGTTTAAGATTAATAAACTATAAAGACAGAATCGTATTATATTTAAGGGAATCTATTTTTGAGTAAGAATTGTACGATTATCTGTAGGAGATGCACAAAGACATCCAATTTTTGTTGTTTTATAGTACTTAACACTGCATTTAGTTTTCTTGATATTCAGTCATTTGTTTTTTTCCATTTATATTTGCACTTGTTGCATACAAAGCAGTATGTCCTTATCATTCCAGAGTACCTGATATTACTTCCTGTTTTATTGGATGATACTTAAACCTGTCCATAGGTTTTTAATGTTCTTTTGACATGGATGTATGTTGTTGTTGGCTAATCTCGTTGGTCGTTCGCAATGATTTATTATCATTAAAAAAAAACAAACAAAAAAAAAAACACCAGACATAACCATATACGACGAAAAGACAAACAGTCCACAAAACACATATTAGAAAGGAATAGACTTAATTTCAAGCACCACACCAACATTTAGGGTGAACAAAGATACCCCCAAAGGTACTAAGTTGTTCTACTCCTCTTACATAGTAAGTCATAACGAGACAAAAGATACCAAAGAGACATTCAAACTCATAATTAAAGGCAACAGTAGTTTACCGGTGTGTAATTATTAAAAAAAAAAAAAAAAAAAAAAAAAAATGACAACGGCATGGGTAATAAAAAGAAAAGAAAACAGACAGACTAAAGTAAACACAACAATACATATAAATCTAAGAAATGAGCGACACAAACCTCACAAAATTGAGGTGATCTCGGGTGCTCCATAGTCGTAATAAGTAGATCCTGCTTCACGTGTGGCACCCGTCGTGTTGCTCATATCTGTACAAATAATTTAAAGTCTTTTTCAGCAGGTCATATTCGAGGAAAAGCGGACGGAATTGTTGTTACGACATTTGGAACATATCTACTATCATCTGTAAAACAGATATTCTATAACGGTCAACCAACTCGTGATGGCGTCCGTAAAATTTACGCACCACTTGGGTACTTAAATATCTTTCACATTACCTAAAAGAGGGACGAAAGATACCAAAGGGACAATCAGACTCATAAGTCTAAAACAAACTGACAACGCCATGGCTAAAAATGAAAAAGACAACAAAAACACAGCACACATGACTCAACATAGAAAACACACGAACCCCCCAAAAACTAGGGGTGATCTCAGGTGCTCCGGCAGGGTAAGAAGATCCTGCGCCACATGGCACCCGTTGTGTTGCGTATGTGATAACAAATCCGGTAAATAGTCTAATACGGTAGGTCACATTCATGAAAAGGAAGGGGATTGTAGCTACGACGTAAGGAACATATCCGATATCATTTGTGAAACGGTTATTCCATAACGGTCAACCAACTCGTGATGGCGTCCGTAAAATTTACGAAGGGATGATTTCAACTTCACCATGTGGAACTAGCTTAGCTATAAAAAATGAAAGTTCACTGTTAAAACAAATTTGGTTGCCATTTTTATGGACGTGCAGAATGTACTGCCCTTATCATAAATCCACTCTAAATTAATGTAATTACCTTCAAGAAATCGGTTATCAGTACAGCTTAAAACGTATTTGCATAACACAGTTATAGTGCATTTTTGAATACATCACCCATTTATAATTGTACTACATAGCTGTGTTAATCTATATGTTGCAAATGGCCGTCTCAGACATAAAAACTAAATGTACATGTAAGTTTCTATATTTTTATCATATTTTTATCAACCTAGGTTCGGAGCAATACAGTCATTTTGATACAAAACATAAGTTTTAGCATCTTTTTTCATTATTATTTCTTTAATTTTGATAACCTTAAATAGAGTTGTCGACATTTACAATGCAATAAGTACAGGGATTAAAAATATTATGCCAAGCTATCTTAAAATTAGTACAGATAAATTTTACTATTGCATAAGAACATTTTTGCTCAAAACGTGTTTCTAGAAAATCTTCCATCCGTTACGCCTAGGAAACATAAAAGAGCACACAAGCATCGATACAGAACAAGCAAAACTATCAGATATAACCTGTGAGAAGTGTAACCTTGTCTAAAGTACAATAACATGAGTTTATGGACTGGGAATATTCTGTGAAAAATGTTCATGTTTTGACGAGAGATTGCATTTTCATGGAAATTCGATTGTGATGTCTTAACAAATTCTGAGTATATCACTTTTAATAGCGATCTTGCATTTTTAAGACGACCGACGACATTTATACTCGTAGCATAGTTCAATCTTGTCTTGTCTTGAATTTATCAATAGCAATGACAATCGATTGTTTAATATCAAGTGTTTAACACCATGGTTTTACGGGTTATTTAACAACAAGTTTTCTGTTGAATTAATGTACAGTTTGATACTTCACGGTATAAATTGTTGATTAGGGATACAACTTTAATTACTCATTGATTAAATACATTTTACAATTCATTATAAATTTAATTTTTTTATAAAAATGAATCAGACCTTAGCCGTTCTTCTTCTCAAGAGTTTAACTAAAACCTTTCAAAATGATTTTGAATCGGTTAAAACGTACTTGTTTGTATGGAAATGTCATTATGTATTACTGCGCTACAATGAAACTATGAAGCCTTTATCCTTTCATGATATTTATCACTAAACCAGTTTTACCAGATTGAAGTTTGAAATACCTCTTCAAACTCATCAACTTGTGAAAAATTGTTTTTTTTTCAGTGAACGGTTGTTTCATTTGACCAATATTTATTGCTTTCTGTGTGTTTTACATTTCGGTGTTGTGTCTCTGTTGTGTCGTAGTTCTCTTATATTTGATACGTTTCCCTCAGTTTTAATTTGTAACCCGGATTTGTTTTTTTCTCTATCGATTAAGGAATTTTGAACAGCGGTATACTACTGTTGCCTTTATTGCTTTGTTTTAGAACAAAAAAAAAATAGTATAATTTTTAAGGTCTTTCCTTTTTCTATAAGGAATGAACTTACTGTATTTCTTCTGATTATTATTATTATTCTTTCCGCCAAACTTTAACGACATTTCCCCAAAAAGTACGCGACATGTTAAAATGATATTAGGTATCTAGTATCGGTTGACCAAAAGCTATCTTGTGGTGAGGGCACGACCCCGTTACAATTCCTTTATAGGAGTTATCTCCCCTAACACCGAAAACCTTGTTATCATTCTAACTCCGTAACCATAATAGGTAGAAAAAAAACAAAGGGTGGAATTTGTTCAGGAACAGACCCTAGTTCTTCGTCACATATGGATTGAAAAGATTTAACGACTCATTGGTAGGGTTATGCTCCTTCGAAAATTAACCGATGTCCGTTGGGCACTAAAACTTAGAAACCGTAAGTTGTAGCCACTTAGGATCTTCACAAATGATCATCAATTTACGTGACTAAGAAAACTGATCTAAGGTCAAAGGTCAAGGTCGTCACCTAAATTTGACCTTAGCTTGTTATCAGAGTAACTCAATAACCGTAAAAGATGGCTGATAAAATATAACGGTGAAAATGTGTGTCTTGTCCAGATCAACATTTGTTATGTTGGGTTCAAAATTATTGGACCAACTATAATGGACCTAGGGCACGAAAACTGTTTTTCGGGTCCGTAATGATGATTTTTCGCTTATAACTCAAACAAGGTTGGAGATAGAAAAAACTTTAAATTGCAAAAATGTTCAGCATAATAAGATCTATAAAATTAGGTCAGATCAGAGGTCAAGGTCCATAGCAACGACATAAAACACTGTAGCAATCATATATTTTTGAACTTAGAAGGCTATGAATAATATAAATATGATTTTTTTAATACTGGAAATGACATTTTTGTCCCTAACAACGACATTTAAGTCCTTAGCAATCACTTTTTTTTTTAACTTTAAATACTATGAATAGTACATATGACATTTTTAATACTGGTAGTAATATTTTTATCTTTAGGAATGATTTTTGTCCTTAGCAACCACTTGTTATGAACATAAAAGTCCTTAGAAACCATATATTTTTTTAACTAAGAAGGAAAGACCTTTCAATTGTTCATGAACAATTGACTTTTTAATTATTTTCCTACTTTTTTATAGCAACATATTATCATTATTTATATTGCTCTGCAAGTACTTCATTCTAATAACCTGTCAGCGAAGCAATGAGTAAAAATGTTTGTACCGTTGTTTAAAGCAAACAGTATTATAACAGGATAAAGCCTTTTGAATATGCATAGTAATTTAATTCAGTTAAATATAAAGGCAACAATAGTATACCAATGTTCAATAGCCGTAATTCGATTAACGAAAACATTCTGGTTCACCAACCAAAACCTATGGGAACACATCAACTATAATGAAAACAACGGAACAACAGAAACACTGAACTGCTAAAAAAAAAACAAAAAAAAAAAAAAACCCGTTAACATACATAGAAACAAGCGACAACATACATAGAAATCGAGACGTCACTGCATAAATGTGCATACATTATAAACTTAAAAAGTACGAATTATAAAGAGCATAGGAACCTCACCATCAGAAAAAGGTTGTGTATGTTTGCCGTTGAAACTCATGAAATTCAAAACAGTGTGGCTGTGGCCATGATTGACACATTAAATTCATCCATTGACTTGGTCAATTTAGATGAACGTTTGTATGTAACAACCACTGCTCACTATGTACTTTTTAAAGACACTTAAACTATGGGGTCACCAAAGGTTCTCAACACCTTAATAAAGTAATTCGAAAAACTAATCAGAAATAACACGATGTTTTGATTTATATCAATTATATAAATCAAAACATAAAGGTTATTCCTGATTATTTTTTTGAATTATTTTATAATTAAAGGCGTAAAGAAACCTTTGGTGACCCCACAGTTTAAATGTCTATCGTAGGTACGTCGTGAACCGTGGTCGTTACAGACAAACGTTCATGTAAATTGTCCCAGTCAATGGATGATTTTAATGTGTCAATCAATGGCCACAGCCACACTGTTTTGAATTTCATTCTAATAGAAATGGATCTTTTTATTTTATTACTATATTTCAATTTTTGATCAGCAGATAATAACTTGAAACGCCACTAATGTTTCTGACCGAAGTCTCAACTTTACTTATGCTGTGAATCTAAGAGTCTCGCCTCCAAATAAAACGCAAACATACCAAAAGAGACCCCCCCCCCAAAAAAAAAAACCCCACCAATGAGTAAAAACGCTGAGAATTCGATTTTCATTACAATTCTTTAGGTAAGGTGAAGGTGAATTGCCATCTTGTAAATTAGAGGATGTTTCTTTATCTCTTCATTAAAGCTATCAGCTACACGTTCCCCAATAACCCATACCCAGTTTAGTTAATTCAACAAAATATAACGACATCTGACCTATTCTGACATAGCAACAGTACTTCTTAATATACCATATCTTGTATTCAATTTATTGTTGCTTACATTGTACTTAAACGAATCTCGTTTGTCAGAAGTTAAATATCGATGCTATTTATTGCAAGTTAGATTAAACTATTAAGTATCAGTGGTATGTATTCAGGAGTTAGACAGGCTGGACAATCTTAAACTGTTGTTTACAGTTGTAAAGGAATCTGGTCATGACAAATATAGAGATGTAATTAAAATTATTTTTTTTATATACGATTATAGGTCGAACATAAAGATATATCGGGGTAGAGTTGATTGAACGAATACAATTACAAATACAAATACGAATATGAATAATTATCGCTATTTTGTGCATCTTTCTTTTGATCTTTTTTTGTGATAATTTTCATATCATGCTTCTCGCTTGAGATGGAAAAATTATCGCTAGAAACTAAGGAGGCAACGTGGCGTTGCTAACGAAATTGACATGAAATTGACAACGTCGTCATAGGTAAAATAGCGATAAACAGATTATCATTGGTCATCTCAACTCGATTGCTTTTCTCACTTTCGCTGTACCAGCTCAAGCGAGAAAATCAATCTCGTTGATATGATCAACGATAATCTATAAACATCAACCAATAATAGTACTTCCAATTCGAAATCAACCACCAATATATCTAATTCATACATTTTTAGTAATATGAAAAATAAGAAACATTTGGAATAAAGTATTATTTTGTAGATGCATTATTTTTGTTCTGTCGTATCTTACTATTTTCCTTTTTCTGTCATGAAAGGAATGGAATACTTAAAAATACTTGAAAAGAAAACTATCTTTTTATCTCCATTATCATTAAAATTCACTAGATTTTCTGGCATTAAACATTCATTGTTCGAAACTAGAGTTTTAAAAATAAATAACGACGTTGAAGTCTAGGGTGTACAAGGTCTACTTTTGTTGAGTACAGTGTTTCTGATTGTTCTGTTGTTTTCATCGTATAGTTGATGTGTTTCTCTCGGTTTTGGTTTAGCTTGAGTATTCGATTATTGACGTTTGAACAGTCAGCGGTATATTACTTTTGTTTCTATTTAATATTTTTTTCTGGGGAATACTGATGATAAAAGCGGATGCATCATATGGACGAAGACAGAGAAAACAAATGACTATTGATACTAGGCTTATAACTTTCCGTTTTAAAGGAGTAGGTCCGGTAAGGACCCATTTCGGCCCCAAATTTCAGGTTCATCTGATGAAAGATGTGGTACACTTTTTAAACAATTAAGTGTCTTCTTCAGTCGATTCAATTAGTTTGTGTGAAAAATTTGACTTGAGTTAGTCATTTCAGACGCTCATATATAAGCTTAAATATGAAAAATATATCAAATATGCCATAATTTGTCACTTTTCAGATGGTTGTTGTCAGAAATGACAGTGGCCGCATCCATGTTCATCCTCAACCTTTATATATGTTATGTATTAGAATGAAATTCAAAACAGTGTGGCTGTGGCCATTGATTGACACATTAAAATCATCCATTGACTCCTTAGTGGTGCTCGAATAAAAAAAAAAAAAATAGAACCAAATCAAGTAATAAGCTGAGGGGCATTGATAACCAAGGACTACGAAAAGGTTCGTCAAATAGTTCTTAGTTAACCAATTCCTTTGTATATCGAAGAATTATTAATATTGTTATATCAATGATAACTTAATACAATGGCAATACACGATGTAAAATAATATAAGATATTAAAATAAAGATTCAGCAATACGAATCCCACCAAAACACGGAGGGGGATTTCAGTTAAACGGAAGGGTGAGCAAATTGCTCATGCAAGTACAAAATCGGTGACGTCACAATCGGATAAAAAAGACGGGATAGGAATCATATTCATCGTTATCGGTGAAACACATATTCTTAAACGATAAACCAACTGATGATGGCGTATGTAAAATATTCGGAGAGATGTCTTCAAATTCCTTTTATGGAACCAGCCCAGTAGTCAGCACTTCTTTGTTGACTTGAGTTATCATTGATTTGTTCATAATTATAAATTAACTGAATTTTTGAAATACTAATACTAAGGCTTTTCTACCTCAGGAATAAATTACCGTAGCTGTATTTGGCAAAACGTTTACGAATATTTGGTCCACAATGCTCTTCAACTTCGTACTTTGGCCTTTTAAACAATTTTTGATTCGATCGTCACTGATGAGTCTTTTGTAGACGAAACGCTTGTCTGGCATAAATTTAAAATTTTAATCCTGGTATCTATGATGAGTTTATTTAATCAGGAAAATCATGATAAGAAATGCTTCATCAGGAATATCGGTTCAACTGCAAGATATATATTCTATATATATGCAGACGCTGCTGGAGCGTTGGTACATGTAAATGGAAAGCTGATAATTAGGCAAGGTGAAATCATCACTTTTGTACTAAAGTTTTGTTCCAAACCGACCTCTATGGTCAATTTCTGGATGAATATCATGCAAACTTATCTGTATATGTATCATTTATTTGATACATTTAGTTGAACGAGGAATACTGCTTTCTCAAAAGTTGCTAAGACAGGGCTATGAATCAATCAAATAAAGGTCATCACTCAAGATATTTTATGGTCGCCATCATGAGCTGATTGGCCATTATGACAAAAGTGTGTCAGAAATCATATCTGATATTCTTCCTCAGTCATAATAACCTTTCATCATTACCAAACTGAACAAAGAAATGACACGCCGGGTGCCGTATACGGTGCAGGAAATGCTTACCCTTCCGGAGCACATGATTTCACTCCCTGTTTATAGTAGAGTTCGTGTTGTTTCTTATTATTTATTATTTATAACTGTTGATGGAAATGTCCTTTGGTTTTGCGAGTCTTTGTTTAATCCTTGGTTTTGAATGTTATTGTCTTATTTCTAGTTCAATGGGACAGATGCGTTCAACATGGTCATCTCACCAAATTATAAATTATTAATTGAGAGGGCATTATAGTTGCAATAGATATCAAAAGCTTCTGTCGATTCTTCCTTAGATGTTCCTATATGAAATTTTCCTCGTACAATAAAGGGAAAAGTCAAAAAGAAGAGAAGCACAGCTTTTTCTCATGGAATAATGATTCTTTGTCCTGCAAACTTAACAAATATATTATCAATCAAGAATTCAAGTAACTTGATCTTTTTAGCTTCAGAGAGTATTTTATGAATCGAAGTTTAATTTGTAATGTATGATTTCCCCCTTCTTATATCAATATATATATCTTTACATATCTACAGCTATGTAGAGTGATTATTTGTAGCTGGGTTTTATTTTCAAACAAAGAAAAATGTTTGAAGTTTTCCATGAAGTAACTGTGTGAAGATTCAATTCAAAAACTAGTTGTTCCTGACTATGTTAGAGAATAGTAAAACATTGAAGTATTAAGCTTTTTACAAAATCGAAAATGTTCTTCTGCTATTAGAATAGTCTTTAATGTAATTTACCCCCCCCCCCCCCCATAGCATACTGGACATGCTGCATGCTTAATCTTTCGCAATGAATTTGGCATGTGTCGTCACAATAAGCAAAGTTAACTGTATTTCAATCTTTTTTAACCACTTGATAAACATACGTATACTTATAAAAAGAGAACGTGTGAATTTTGGTTATTAATGATAATATGCATCATTCATCAAACAATGAAAAATGCTTAGAAGGGGACAATACTAAATAAATTAAATAAAAAGAAAAGATCAATGAAAATAATCAATCGAAATATGGTTGCACGTATTTCAATTTTCCCAAAAAAAAAAAAAAAAAAAAAACAGAGGCAAAAGATTCTATTTAAAAAAAATTACGGAGAAATGGGATAGTTGTCAATGAGACAACTCTGCACTAGATACCAAATGACATAGAAGTTATGAACAAATTCTGATATGAACAGATATAGATAGTAAATAAAACTGACCGATTTTCCGTAAGATATGTGCAAAGGGAATACAAAGTACAAGGTCTCAGTTTGACCTAAAAATAACTATGTAGGATAGATTAATCGAAAAATGCTGATAACATTTCTTTAGCACATAAGTTATTGACTATTACAAATTACAAGTTATTATCCTTTTGAGATTAGGAAACTTTTGTGCCCCGGTAACCTACAAACATTGTCAATAACCATGCTTTGAAGTTGAAAAATACGTGTATTGTAATATTATTTGTGCATCTGTCTTTTTCTTTTTTAGCAATGGCGTTATCAGTTTATTTCCAATCTATGAGTTTAAATGTCTCCTTTTATCTTAAGTCCCTCTTTTACTAACCAAATATCAGCAAGTTTTCAAAAGAAATATATATATAAGTCATATTTTCATATGGTATTCACATGCATTTCTTTACCAACATCTGTATATTTTGACCGCTAAATTTCGTTTGGTATTTTACTGCTCTTTTTTTCGTGTGAATTTTGTTTCGGATGATGTATGAATCATTTATACTAAAAAGTTATCCCTGTGCAATGTCAATATTGTTATGTCCCCACCTACAATTTTTTGTCCTTATTTCGGATTAAAACTCGTTCACAGACAAAGTATTTCAAATAACTAATTTGACCAGCTGTTGGTTTAAGTAAATACTACAATACCTATTTATCGTAATCATGTGACTTGCAATTATGGAATTCAGAGTTCATGGACGCTTATATAATATATAAATATAGAATCATTTTTTTTTAGCAATGGCGTTGTCAGTTTATTTCCGATCTTTAAGTTTGAATGTCTCCTTTTATCTTTAGTCCCTCTTTTACTAACCAAATATAGGCAAGTTTTCAAAAGAAATATATATAAGTCGTATTTTCATATGGTATTCACATGCATTTCTTTACCAACATCTGTATATTTTGACCGCTAAATTTCGTTTGGTATTTTACTGCTCGTTTTTTTCGTGTGAATTTTGTTTCGGATGATGTATGAATCATTTATACTAAAAATTTATCTCTGTGCAATGTCAATATTGTTGTGTCCTCACCTACAATCTTTTGTCCTTATTTCGGATCAAAACTCGTTCACAGACAAAGTATTTCAAATAACTAATTTGACCAGCTGTTGGATTAAGTAAATAATACCATACCCATTTATCGTAATCATGTGACTTGCACTTATGAAATTTACAGTTCATGGACGCTTATATAATATATAAATATAGTATCAATTCTTTATTTTTTAGCAATGACGTGGTCAGTTTATTTCCGATCTATGAGTTTGAATGTGTCCTTTTATCTTAAGTCCCTCTTTTACTAACCAAATATCAGCAAGTTTTCACAAGAAATATATATATAAGTCGTATTTTCATATGGTATTCACATGCATGTTTTTACCAACATCTGTATATTTTGACCGCTAATTTTCGTTTGGTATTTTACGGCATTAGTTTGCTGTCTCGTTTTTTTCGTGTGAATTTTGTTTCGGATGATGTGACAAAGTATTTCAAATAACTTATTTGACCAGCTGTTGGTTTAAGTAAATAATACCATACCCATTTATCGTAATCATGTGACTTGCAATTATGAAACTCAGAGTTCATGGACGCTTATATAATATATCAATATAGTATCATTTATCAAACAAATCTGCTCATGAGATATGCAAATGATTAAAAAAACGAACGGATCTTATCAATCATGATTTTTACGTATATTAGAAGTAACTCATAAAAAAGTAATATTTATTTTGTAAACAAATATAAAAGTTGACAAAAAAGTTATAGAATGACTTGTTGATGAATAAGACATATTATTTAGCAGGGGATATCATAATAATACGAAAAAAAAAAAATCACTGATCCGACACAGAAACAGGTAATTGTGATACGAAAATAGTGTAATGATACCATGAAAATAATAATTAGGTTCATTAAAGATTACTATAGTCTCTACCTTTGGTAGGCTTAAAACAATGAGGATTGTAATTCTAGGCAATTGGTTTGAATTCTAAGTTTAAAATAATTCGATGCCTCACATAGTTTTAAAGGGTTTCTACCGCAGATTACCTTAGCTGTATTTGACAAAACTTTAAGAATATTTGGTCCTCAATGCTCCTCAACTTCGTACTTTATCTAACCTGTTTTGATTTGAGCGTCACTGATGAGTCTTTTATAGACGAAACGCGCGTCTGGCGCATATAAAAAAACCCAATTCTGATGAGTTTATAATTTGTGTTCTTGGCCTTTTCCCTCCTTGTAAATCTTTACTTTTCTTTCAAGAGCAGCTGTTGTAACTGTTGTTCATATAGATATATATAGGAATGCAAAGTTTATTTTCAATCTGAAAGGAAATTAATTTGTTGCTGAGGAATTTAATTTGTTCATCTGCAGTGATCCCAAGCCTGTTAACTCCCGCGTTGTGAGTTCGAAGCCCGCTCGTCCCGATATGTACGACTATGATTTTAATACAATATTTCCCAGTTTTTCTACCAAAGTCAACAGACACCCAATCAATCTATCTTAATGCTTCCTGAATCATGTATAAATCGAAAACCAAAAAGTCCAAATTTACATGTGTAACCATTACAAGCAGTATCATAATGTTACAGTTAGTTTGTAGACATACTTACAGCATAATAAAATTGTTAAAAGATAGGTTATCTATATAACAGACAACTTATCAGTTCGTTTGTTTGAGAATATATTTGCATAGCACGTTGACATTTCAACATAAAAGAGACTTACCTTTGAATCGTATATTGATCTTTTGGTATTTCATGGCTCTTTTAGACCGCTCAAAAACTAGAATAACAAGTAAGTGTCCATATATGATTAAACAATGTAACCGAATTAATATTAATACAGTTACAATAAAAAAAATACAGCAATAATTAAAATACATTTATTAACAGATTTGAGAAAGCACAGAAACAAATTTGTAACTAAATTACTAAAATATGTTAATATTAAAGCAAACACTTCTTCTTTTTAAAATGATAGACGTAATAAAGGCTACTTCTTTTTTTGAAAGTTATATAATGTTATTTTCACAGCCAGTGAAAAGTGGTTATTTCAAAGTACGTAAAATCTGCATTCACCGTGTATTTCATTCACCTATAATGATAGTAATAATAATTATATTAATGATAATGAAAACAACATAAGAAAATAAAACATAATTAGTCCAACTGTCCGATCGACCTTTAAAGGAAATGACATTTATAAAAGTAGAAGAAAAAGGAAAAAATAAATAATAATATTCAAATTGTAAACAAGAAATTGTGTACACGGATAAGTGATGAAACATAATAAATATATATATGACAGTATAGACATGTACTTCTGCACTATATAGTCATTTATAGCCAATATTTTTTCCCCCTCTAAATATGAAGTCTAGATTATCGCCGATCAATCATCGTTTTTATACTAGGCGTTCTATGATACCATAGCTTTCATTTGGTACCAAAACTTCCCAATATTTCATCTATTGACATAAAAACAGCTATGCGTAGAAAATATTTTTTTGGAATATGCACTACTTTCGTGTTTGTTCTTTCCAACCAGACCCGAAAAAATGGTCCTTTGCCTTCAGAGGTCATCTTGATGGTTAACTAGACGAAATTTAGACATAAATAAAAACGAAATAGATATCGGAAGATGCGGTGTGAGTGCCAATGAGACAACTACCCATCCAAATAACAATTTAAAAAAAGTAAACCATTATAGGTCAATGTACGGCCTTCAACACGGAGCCTTGCCTCACACCGAACAACAAGCTATAAATATAGGGCCCCAAAATTACTAGTGTAAAACCATTCAAACGGGAAAACCAATGCTAAAACGGGGAAACGCTGATACATGTTATCGGATTTTGTTTGTTTTTTTGTTTGTATTTTATAACTTTTGTTTTCGTGTGTTATAGATTAATATGAGAATTTGAGTCTATTTATTTAACATGACCGCTTGTTCACCTTGAATAGTTCAATGGTAAACTGTAAATCAGTTTCTTGATTTTGCTAGCACTTGATAATCGTTGTATTTTATCAGCGACCCAGAAATGATTAAAATATGTTTTTGCTTAAAATGTTTTGCTTAAAATGGTGTTGTGACTTGGATGGAGTGTTGTCTCATTGGCACTCATACCAAATCTTCTTATATTAATATATTAGATGCTAAAAAGTTTAATTTCAATAAGGTTTGACCCTTAAGTTTCGAATAAAAAAAAGTCAATTATTTTTTTTAACATTTAGACATTATTATGTTGCTTTTAAATATATATAAATACACAAATATAGTGTTTGTCTGAAAAAATTCCAATGACAAAAATACACTTTTTAGGGTATAACCATTGACAATTGTTTTCTAAGTGTTTCTTAAAATGTACGCATGGTTACCAAATAAAGAACGAAGGAATGAAAAAGTTTAATCACACTTTTTTACTGAATTCCGAAGCCATTTTTCTCTTTCTAAAGATTGTCGATACGCACTTAAATTCGAAAAAAATGCTGACTTAACCTATACTAACCTTTACCATTATAATTATCTGTATCTTAATATGGTTTTATTACTTCGAACAGACAAAATGAAGATCTTAATGCTAATTTGATTTGTTTTAACGTCCTTCTTAATATCGTTGATTTATATAATATGCATTTATATAATGAAAAATGCTTGATGATGTTGTAGAAACTTATAAGACACGTTTTCTAATAAGTATATATGAAGTCACTGCAATTTCACTTTTTCATTTTTTGTTATGTTATTTCTGTGACGAAAAAGTGTAGTTGGTTAGTTGAACTCAAGTGTGTATTATTGTGGTTGTTTTGTGTTGTTGGGTGTCTTAGTTTCACTCGTACACGGACGACAAATGTCAAGTATACTCTTTAACAGGGTTACCCTTGAATCTACTGGTAGCGTGATTAATAGAATCCTGGTCACATAAATAAATAAATGTATCCTGGTGTAGTCTGAACGTAGTCTTGTAAGTGAACATAAACACGAAGTCGAATAAAAGTTCAATACTGTATTATCAAAATCACATTATACAAGTCTAATAAAATGTACATTTAACTTAAGGCTCAACAATAGGATTCTCCTTTCTATTATATACACGTTACTGTCCTCTCCTCTGGCACAGAAGAAGGCCATTTGTTGAGCCGAAATATTTGTCCACACGATTTATATATATAAACAAAAATGTACATGTACCCTGAGATAAATGAGAATAATAATAAAAAAACCAACAACTTATCATACCTTTTTGAAATATGAAAATAGCACTCCTGACTTGTTTTGAGTATTATGCGATTCGTAATAACACAACTAAAAGATATCATATTTTTTTTCATGGAACATAAAAAAATATTTTGGAATCCAAGACTTGATTCTTCAAAATGTTTAAACGTACGCTCAAAATTGGGCCAAGTTACACCAAGTGAATAACAAGGGTAACAGGGGTCCATATAAACAAAATTCATATCAACTTGAAAAATATGCCTGTTTTATAGAAAAATAATACTTATTTAAAATTCTTGACTAGATTAAGTATAATTCATGTACGTATAACAACGGAATGAATAAAAAAAAATGTAACAGTTAGATAAAATGCATGTTCCTTGAATAAACTTGAAATTAAAAATAGGACTTCGAGACACCATAAACTAAGAGTTTCGAGCTCCAAACGAAAGGTGTTTTTTTCATTGATTACTATTAAAAAATATATTTACAAACAAACAAACAAACAAAAATATTGTTAAAGGTTTATTCTGAATTTTACGCCTCTGCCTGTCTCCTATGTTGTTATTGAACATGAGCTGCAATTTCACCTTGGACTCCTTCAAAAAAAACTTTCCCAGTCTACGGCCCTATGGTCATGATGCAAAGAAGATGATAAAATTTGTTCCCTTCTTTCCGAAAGAAGATCCTCTCCCACATACCTCCTTGTTGTTTCCAAGGTGATGGAGACTGTTTTCATTTGTTTAATAGCTTCCTTGGTATTGCTCTATCAAGAAAATCATGATAAGAAATACTTCATCTTGAAGATCGTTTCAAATGCAAGATATATATTCCTTAATCAGGCGCTGCTGGAATGTTGGAGCATGAAATGGAAAGCTCACAATTTGGAAGGTGAAATCATCACTTTTGTAGTAAGGTTTTGTTCCCACCCCTGGCCAATTTCTGGATGATATCATGCAGACTTATCTGTATCTGTATCCTTTATTTCGATTTCTATGGAATAGATACATTCCAAATGTTCCCCTCGCCAAATTATTAATCATTAAGTGAGAGGGCATTATTCATGTAAAGGATATCAAAGTCTTCTGTTGAATTTTCCTAAGATGTTCCTATTTTAAATCTGCCTCGTACAATAAAGGGAAAAGTCAAAAAGAAGAGAAGCGCAGCTTTTTCTCATTGTAATAATGATTTTTTGTCCTGCAAACTTAACAAATATATCATCAATCTAGAACTCAAGTAACTTTATCTTTTCAGTATCAGAGAGTATTTCATGAATCGAAGTTTTATTTTGTAATATATAATTTTCCCTTTATATAACAGGATATTTATCTGTACATATCTACAGCTAGGTAGGGTGATTAATTGTAGCTGGGTTTTATTTACAAACAAAGAAAAATGTTTCAAGTTTTTCATGGTGTAACTTTGTGAAGATTCAATTCTTCAATTTATAACTGTTGATGTAAATGTCCTTTGGTTTTTGGAGTCTTTGTTTACTCCTTGGTTTTGATTGTTATTGTCTTGTTAAGCAAAAACTATTAGTTCCTGACTATTTTAGAGAATAATAAAAGATTGAAGTTTAAAGCTTTTAACGAAATTTCAAAACTTGTGCTATAAGAATACAAATAAAGAGTCCTTAACGGTATTAACCCCCATAACATACTGGAAATTATACATGCTTAATATTTCACAATGAGTTTGGAAAGTGTCGTCACAACAAGCAAACTGTATTTCAATCTTTTTAAAAACCTGATAAACATACGTATACTTTTAAAAAAAATAACGTTAACATGTGAATTTTGGTTATTCATGATAATATGCATCGTTCAACAAACAATAAAAAATGCTTAGACGGGAACAATACTAAATAAAAGAAAGAAAAAAAAAAGATCAATGTAAATAATTAATAGAAATATGGTTGCATTTATTTCACAAAAGTAGAGTCAAAAGATTCTATTTAAAAAAAAATGAAGAAATAGTATAATTGCAAATGAGACAATGCTGCATCAGAGACCAAATGACAAAGACGTTATGAAATATTTCTAACATTGTATGAATCAACAAATATATAGTTTGATTAGAATAGTAAATAAAACTGACCGATTACCATTAGCTATGTGCAGAGGGAATACAAAGTACAAGGTCCCAGTTTGACCTAAAATAACTATGTAGGATAGATGAGTCGAGAAGTGCTGATAACATTTCTTTAGCAAAGAAGTTATTTACTATTACCAATTAGAAGTTGTTATCCTTTTGAGATTAGGAAACTTTTATGCCCTAGTAACCTGCAAAACATGTCAATAACCTTGAAATGGAAAAATTACGATTCCATTTAAGAGTAAAGAGAATTCAAAACAAATCAAGATACACATTGACACAATCATAAAGCAATCAATTATATTGTACATATGTAAATGCAATTCCTGCAACCTATTGCATATCATTTGATTGTTTTTAAGTTCTATTTTTCCATTTCAATTTGCCAATAATATTCAAGAAGCAGCCAGAAATAAGTATTTAGATCTATATTTTTACTATCTTAATAATCAGCGAGTTTTCTGTAAAAAATATAAGTCGTATTGTCATGTGTTATTCAAATGAAAGTCTCGTGATAACATCTGTATATTTTGACCGCTAAATTTCTTTTTGTATTTTATTGCATTAGTGTGCTGTCTCGTTTTATACGTATGTATTTTGTTTCGGATTTATTTATACTAATTATTTATATCTGTGAAATGTCAATATTGTTGTGTCCTCACCTACTATCTATTGTCCTTATTTCGGATCAAAACTCATTCACATACCCAGTAATTCTCATGACTTATTTGACCATCTGTTGATTTAAGTAAATAATACCATACTCATTTATCTTAAGCATGTGACTTGCAATTATGATATTCAGAGTTCAAGGACGCTCATATCTATAATACTAAAATTACGAGGTCCAATTTGTCAGCCGTCATCCGGTAAAAACGACACAACAAAAAAATCAACTCTATATATAACTAATATAGGACAATGGTGTAGATTAAACATTACACCACTCCAGACCCTTTTGTTTTCCACATAATTAATATTGCCAATAATTAACAAGTTCCGGGTCTAATCCGATACCGATACCAATAGTATATTCACCTGTTAGCTATTACCTTATCTATACGTTCTGCATTTGACAGGCGCACCACCAAACGGTGTATTAAGGATTTTGCTATATACAACGGTCACAATCCAAGCGCTGACACTACTAAATTCAATCATTGTCAAATTGTTCCCTATTGTAGCTTTATTCAGCAATCAGCAAGACTTTCTAAGATAACTAATATAGGACAATGCTGTTGATTAAAAAATACCCCATTTCTGGATAGCCTGGACCTTTTGTTTTCCAAATAATTAATATTTCCAATAATTGATAAGTTCCAGGTCGACGGGTTCAAACAGAAAGATTTGAAAGCAGAGAAAACTGTGTATCTTATAATCGACATGACTTTATCAGATGACAATACCAATTACTAAAATAAGGCTTAGGCATAGTTATATACTTTAATTCAGTCACGGACCCGCGATATCACGGGTGTGAACTTGTATTATATAAATATAGCAACATTATCAAACAAATCTGCTCATGAGATATGCAAAATATAAAAAACGAACGTATCTTATTAGTCATGATAATAACGTTTATTAGTAGTAATTCATAAAAAGTAATATTTATTTTGTAAACAATTATAAAAGTTGACAAAAACTTTAAAGAATGACATGTTCATGAATACGACATATTATTTAGGAGAGGATATCATAATATTACGAAAGAAAGACCCCCACTGTCAATGACTGTTCTGACAAAAACAGGTAATTGTGATATGAAAAATGTGTATTGATACTATGAAGATAATAATTAGATTCATTTAAAATTAATATAGTCTCTATCTTTGATAGGCTCAAAACAATTAGGATGAACTAGTTCTGAAGCATTTTTACAATGACGAAAATATAATTACCTGAAAAATTAAAAAAATTGCACAAACCATTTTTTTTTTTACAAATTTTATAATTTTAGGCTAGTAGTTTGACTTCTAAGTTTAAAATAATTCGATTTTTGAAATCGATTTAAGGGTTTCTACCTCAGGAACAGATCACCTCAGCTGTTTTTGGCAAAACGTGTAGGAATTTGTGGTCCTCAATGTTCTTCAACTTGGTACTTTATTTGGCCTTTTTAACTTTTTAGGATTCAAGCGTCACTGATGAGTATTTTATAGACGAAACGCACATCTGTCGTAAAAACAAAATTTCAATCCTGGTATCTATGATGAGTTTATTTACAACCAATGGGTCGATGCCACGGCTGGTGTAGTTTTTATCCCCCCCCCCCCCCCCCGCGGCTATCACTAGCCCAGTAGTCAGCACTTCTGTTTTGTCATTTTGTCATTAATTAATATGGTCATAGGTATACAATAACTGTTTACAAACTTTAAATTTTTGAAATACTCAGGGTTTTCTACCTCAGGAACAGTTTACCTTGGCTGTATTTGGCAAAACTTTTAGGAATGGTTGGTTCTCAATTCTCTTCAACTTCGTACTATACTTGGCTTTTTTAACTTTTTTTTATTCAAACGTCACTGATTAGTCTTTTGAATACGAAATGCTAGTCTGGCGTTAATACAAAATTCCAATCCTGGTATCTATGACGAGTTTATTTATTGTGTTCTGGATCGTGTCCTTTCTTGTAAATCTTTGCTTTTTTTAAGGACAGTTGTTGTAACTGTTGTGTGTTCATATATAGGAATGCAAAGTTTATTTTCAATCTGAGAGGTGGCTGAGGAATTTAAGTAGTTCATCTGTAGTGATCCCAAGCCTGTTAACTCCAAGGTTGTGAGTTCGCAACCTACTCGTCGCTAGGGTCCAACTATGATCCAAAAACACAAAGTATTTTTTAGTTTTTCTACCGAAGGTTGGTGGTTGTATCCAAGTACTATGGCTTTCTCTATTAATGAAAATTAGCAGCTAGGATTTGATAAATAAACTCATCATAGATACCAGGACTAAATTTAGTAGTACATACGCCAGACGCGTGTTTCGTCTGCAAAATAAATGCGTTAAAGTTGTGTTAAACGTCAACAAACATAAAATCAATCAATCTGACTTCAACCTGTATCATGTTATTATCGTAAATAAAAAAGTTCAAATTTGCAAATGTAACCAGCAGTTTGTAAACATAATTACAGCATGATAAAACTGTTAAAAAGATAGGTTATCTATATAACAGACAAGTTATCAGTGCGTTTGTTTGAGAATATATTTGCATAGCACGTACACATTTCAATTTAAAAGATACTTACCTTTAAATCGTATACTGATCTTTTGGTATTACATGGCTCTATTATACCGCTCCAAAACTAGAAAAACAAGTAAGTTTCCATATATCATTAATCGAATTAATGTTAATACTGCTACAATCAAAGCGACTTTATTTATTTTTACAATCCTAGTGACAAAAATACATCAATAATTAAAGTACATATTATTTACAGATTTGAGAAAGTACAGAAACAAATTTATAACTAAATTACTAAAATATGTTAATATAAAAGCAAACACTTCTTCTTTAAAATGATAGACGTAATAAAGGCTACTTCTTTTTTTGAAAGCTATATAATGTTATTTCCACAGCCAGTAAAAACTGGTTATTTCGATGTGCGTAAAATTTTCATTCACCTTGTGTTCCATTCACCTATAATGATAGTAATAATAATTATATTATTGATAATGAAAATAGCATAAGAAAATAAAACAAAATTAGTCCAACTGTCCGATCGACCTTTAAAGGAAATGACATTTATAAAAGTAGAAGGAAAAGGAAAAAATAAATAAATAATATTTAAATTGTAAACAAGAAATTGTGTACACGGATAAGTGATAAAACATAACAAATATATATATGACAATATAGACATGTACATGCAATATAAAGTCATTTATAGCCATTAAAAAAATACTAAAATATGATAAAAGAAATCATATCAAATGTGTCTATATTGTCGCCGATCAATCATCGTTTTTATACTAGGCGTTCTATGATACCAAGGCACTCATTTTAGATTGTTTTACATTTGTACTAACTTATACAAATCAATACAAGTACTTTAGATTAAGAAAGAATGTGACATTTTCGACAGATGTTTAAATCAATTGATGTTTTAATTGAGTATCATTAGAAAATATACATAGAATGAACTGAAAATTTCTAATTAAAATAACAACTCTTTTCAGATTATTTGTTTGCTATATAATGGCACCAGTTTTTCCCAAAAAAAATATGAAATTCTTAAAAGAATTCAAAAATTCTAGTATTTGTACAAAATGAAAACAATTATTAATTCTGTATTTATTTTCACGTTTCAACACCAAGAAAATATGTGTCATAATTTTAAACTGCTGCAAGCTATTGATTTTCTATTGGAAACAACCAGCTATTGGAACTTTAAAGGGGCCTTAACATCGAGCTCTAAAATAAATATTTTTTTTATTGTTCAATCTTAAATAAGTTATTAAAAGTCCCAAAGCTTTCATTTGATACCAAAACTACCCAAATGTGTTTTACTTATTGACATAGAAACAATTATGCGTAGGAAATATGTACTACTTTCTTGTTTGTTCTTTCCGACCAGGCCCGAGCTAGTGGTTCTTTTCCTTCAGAGGTTATCTTGATGATTTGTTCAACGACATCTAGACATAAATACACATGAAATGGTGATACATGTAACCGGGGCGACTTATTGTTAATACAATTTTATACTTTTTTTTAAATCATATACATGTTTTAGTGTGTTATAAATTAATATGAAAATTTGAGTCAAATTTTTAACTTGAATTTGACAGCTTGTTCACTTTGAATAGTTCCTTTCTCATTTTTAGACTAGCTTCAATTGGTGTTTTCCCATAATTCTAGAATGCAATCCATAATAACAGTTTGAAATAGTTTCCAAATATTTCAGCTTTAATGAGAGAACATTTGTTCTTGGATGTCGAGTATATGTACATGTTGCAATTTTTAATTTTTTGTTTTGTTTTGTTATTTCCTTATTTCATTTTTTTAAGACTTTGTCATAATTTTTTTTCATTTCTTTGTATTTGTTTAGTTATTGCTAAACTTTGGATTGTTTTGTATTTTAATGACTTTTGTTTATCAAATTTGAATTGACTACAAATATTTTAGTACATAAGAGTTGAAGCTGTCTTTTTTGCAGATGGTGGCGTTTCAAGGAACTGTATGAGCTGCCCCGATTGGCTGTTCTTATAACAATAATCAATAAGCTTGTTGTGGTTAATCAGTTATGGTAACAACTTCCAAAGTATTAAATAAAGGGTTTTATCTGTTATTTGTTTGTATCAATCAATTCACGAAATATTTTGGACTTCTTCAGTCTTTTACGATTTTTACTAGAATTATGGAAAATATTGTTTTATTATCAAGGGATATGTCATAGATAAGTTCATTTAACTGGTGGCTTCAATCAATGTAATGCATTTTTTGTTGTATATTTTATTCATATCCAGAATATATAATATGACTAAACAATAAAATTAACGGTAACAATTTTTTGCACCAGATGCACATTTCGACAATACATGTCTCTTCAGTGAGGCTCGTGGCCAAAATATTTGAAATCCAAAGCTTATATAAAAAATGAAGAGCTATAATCCAAAAGGTCCAAAAAGCACAAACAACTGATATATAAGATATTTATGCTTGTCCTTGACCTTTGTCTTTGTGCTAGGTACACCGCCCATACACATATTGTATGACCGGACAGTAAAGATAGTACAAATAGCAAGAAACATATAGCAACAGAAAGAACACAAACAAGCTAACTGACCAATAAGGAAATTTAGTTAAAAATCTTTTAAAAGCTTGATAGCTCTGATTTTTTATACGAATGTAGATTTTGTGTTGGTCCACCGGATCTTTAACACTTGTAGATGGTTTTTGACAAACACATATTTGCAAACCGAATCACTGAAGATATACTAATTATAGGAATGCACATGATGTACAGTAAATAAAGACAACAGTGGTGTACCACTGTTAATATATATAACGCAGTAAAATAGGTACCGTTGATGTAATTGTTTCTTTTACTTAAATATCATGTTTTCACCCTTGATGTATATAAAAAAACTATGAGCGGGAAAAGATACCAAAGGGATATATTCAAACTTATTAGTCGAAAAATCTCTGATGTAGCAAAAGACCGAAAAAAAGACGAAAAGACAAACAGTACACAAAACAAAAGAAAGAAAACTAAGACAGAGCAAAGAAGGTTTTCACCAAACGCTCTCTTGTCAATTGCTTATTAGTGGCATATACTCACACATACACAACATGGGTCTATATTGTATCTGTTCACATAAATCCACATCTCTATTTTGTTCTAACGTTTTTGAGTACTAAGTATATACAATGTTCGAGGCCATTCAAATCCTTTATTGTAAATCCTTGTGCTTTTAGGCATAAAGGTTCAGAACTACTATTGATCATGGAAACATTTCTTTTTACAAAAATTAATGTAAATGGCAGAATTTTGTCAACAAAAACAAAATTTAATGTGGCTATCGCAGTTTGTATTCACATAAAAAAAATCATAAGAAATGAATTTTATATCTTATTTTAAATTTAAAATAAATGACCTTATTGTCGTTGGTAGATTCAATGGAACGTTCTCTTGTATAACTGCCTAAGGTGTTTTCATGCATGACTTCTATAAGTTGATATTGGCTTTGAACTAGGTGTTCCCTTCGAGTTTTTATTAGTTTTGTGTATCGATCTATTGATGTAAGCCCTTATCAACATATTTTTTTTGAAATTATGTTGTTCTGTTACTTTTATAATACCTTTCCAGCTGGTTAAGTTGGTGCCAGCAAACGTGTTTAAACCCGTCATATTTTGTGGCAGTCCGAAGTCATGAGCAGTAATTCAGTGATTGCTGTTTGCTAGTATACATCGGCATCAAATTAGTTTTTTCTTTAATTTGTTTGTAAATAAACCCCATTGTTAGTTGACTAAGTTGTAGCTTTAACGTTTGTTATTTAAGAATAGTTTGCTATGCAATAGGTATATTGGTCATTGTTGAAGGCCATACATTGATCAGTAGACGTTAACTTCCACGTTATTAAACGATAAAAAAAAATCAAAACACTGATTAACAGGTTTTTGACTTAGGACAGGCACATACACAATGTGACACGGTTGACATATATTTTAGAGCCCTATTATCCCCTTACCAGCACAGTGGTGTAGAGTCACACAAAAAACAAAAAGCAATATTAAAACAACGCAAATTATTAATTGGGTTCACACTAACATGTAGGTCTAATTATATGATATGCTAACAACCGATCATTCTTTTTTAATATTTCAATGATAATAAATTAGATGAAATTAATGACAATATGTTAATTAACCCATTAATGATGATGTGTTTGACATTTATATCTTTCGTATTATAGATTCCTGTGAAAAAAGTGTCAGTGGATGATTAGAGCTACCGGTTTGTTTTATGAAAACTGTTTTCAACAATTACAATAAGTCTACAAGTAATAACCGGAAACACCAGTGAAGGATAGCAATATGGCGCGAGGTAATTAAGTAAAATAAAAATCATATATCAAAAATATATTTTTTAAACCTGATTTGGAAGAAATTGTTTCAAATATAAGGCAACAATAGTTTACCTATGTTTGAAATTAGTACATAAAATTCAGAATGGGAATGGGGGAATCTGTCAAAAAGACAACAACCCGAGCAAAGAGCAGACAATAGCCGAAGGCCATCAATTTGTTTTTTTCAACGCAGTGAGAAAATCCCGTACACGAAGTGGTCCTCAGCTGGCCCCTAAAAAATGTGTACTAGTTCAGTATATATGGACGTCACAATAAAATCGAAAACATATAAATGAACTAAAATTAAAAAAACAAAAAGGACTAACAAAGGTCAGAGGCTTATGCCTTGGGACAGGCGCAAAACTGCGGTGGGGTTAAACATGTTTTAAAAAATATCTCAACCCTCCCCCTATACCTCTAGCCAATGTGGAATTAAGAAACACCCAACAATACTCATAGTAAAACTCAGTTTAAAAGAAGTTCGAGTTCCATGTCAGAACAGGTAACAAAACAAACTAAGCAAAGTAATAATGATACATAGATTAACAAAGGACTATTAGCAGTTACTGACATATCAGCTCCAGACCTCAATTAAACTAATTGAAAGATTATGTCATCCTTATATTAAAATCAAGAACAATCCCTTCATTCAGAGATTAAGTATCATACCATCATAACATATATGAGAAAAACATAACCCATATCATGCCAAGAACTTGTTTAAAAATAAATGTTTCAATTCCGATTCAAAGACCCTATCAGTGAATTAATATTAAAACCAAAATATGTAATCCTTAATTACAGTATACAACTATATGTATTTCTAATTTGAAAATACAAATAAAGAGAGAGAAAAAAACCCGGCAATCTCTTTATCTCCAAAGATAACCAGCAGGTTTGCCTTGTAGCATAAATTTCGGTCATCCTCATATTTATTCTATTTTTCAAATGTTTGGTTTCCTATACTTTTTTTTGACAACCAAATATAGTCGTTTTCAAAATTATGACCAAATACCAGTATGAAATTACCGAAAGTATGTCTTTTTAAAGCGGGACTTCAGTAGATTTGATATGGATTATGATAACTGAGTATTGATATCTTGTAAATGTTGTAAAGATGTTTAACTATTTCGTACGTCCAAAGCATTTTTGTGCATTAACCTTCATAAAGAACGCTCAAAATTAAAGAAATAAATGTAAGCGCTGTCGGTAGTCGTATAGGATAGTTTGGGTTGTGAAATGGCTAACATATACTTTAACGCAAATTTTTAGATTATAACAAATTGTGTTCCGTCATCGGCATTTGAACTTTTAATTATGAGAACAGTGTTTCTACTCGTGTACTGTCTCACCCTAACCCTTACCCTTTGCATCTCCACACACTACTTTATATAAAATATAGCCTTTATAAGTCGAATGTTACATTTCCTTTTTGGCTACATCTAGGATTGCAACGCAGTGCATGCTATGTATCATTGTTTCAGGTGGCGAATTTCATGCACATGCGCTCGTTAAGGATAATAACAATAGTAACCTTGAATTCACAAACATATATTTTATTTCAATCGTCTAAATATGTGACCACTATGCGACAGATATTCTCCATAGGATAATCTATAGAGTTTAACAAATCAAACACCACAATTTATTTAAACATTGCCTAAATAAAGGCAACAGTAGTAAACCGCAGTTCAATAGTCATGAGCCTATAGTCGAAAACAAATCCAGGTCACAAACAAAACCAAGGGAAACACATTAATTATTAGAGGAAAACAACGGAACGACAGAAACACTGAATTGCAGAAAAAAACCGCCATCTAAAAATACAAGTGTCATAAGACAAGTTGATAGCTACTGATTAATGTTGATGAATTACTAAAAACAACTGATCTTGTAACTAATTATAGATTAATTAGGGTTGTCTTCTCATTATGATATGGTGTGTGTATAATTACCAGACTTATTTAGCCATTCTATATCAAAAACATATCAAAAACACTCTTAAAATAGATATACATGTAAGAAGATGTAATATGAATGCCAAAGAGACAATCCTCAATACAAAGCACAATTAAAATTTGCCCCTGCATACAAATTTACCATTTTCTATTTCCTGACTTTAGTTCAAGCAATCTTTAATAAATCAACGCAACACAATTAGTGAAGTGACACTTGTCTGAAGTATGGAAACTCGTTAGTAGATTACAGGATACAAACACTGAACAATGATTAGAGATCGTGACTTTACATTCGACGTTGGTTTGAGGAACATACTTCGATTAATGATCGGGTGTCAATATGAGTCTAACAAATATACTCACGCTGAAAAAAAATCATATAACTAAATATTGCATATTTTGGTATTAATATTGATTCACTAATAGGGTTTTTGCATCGGAAATAAACACATTTATTCTAAAACAAGTTGTTGGCATAGTACAGGTTATGTTCTTCTCATACATTTTATGATGGCACTAAACACATAAAGGGATGGATTGTACTAGAATTTCATATGATGAAGACATAATCAGTTTAATTGAGGTCTGGAGCTGGCATGTTAGTTACTACTAGGAGTTCTTTGTTCATTTATGTATCATTGTCATTCTGCTTTATTTCTTTTGTTAACTATTTTGTTAACTATTCTGACATCTGATTCCGACTTCTTTTAAAATGTGTTTTACTGTGTGTAATGCTATGTGTTTCTTTATTCTACATTGGCTCGACGGATAGGAGAGGGTTTAGATCGCACACAACATGTTAAACCTCGCCTCATATCTGCGCCTGTCCCACGTCAGGAGCCTCTGGGCTTTGTTAGTCTTGTATGTTTTAATTTTTGGTTCATTTGTATGTTTTGGACTTAGTGTGACGTTCAGTTGCACTGAACTAGTACACAATTTTATTTTGAGGCCAGCTGAGGCACACCTCCGGGTGCAGGATTTTCTCGCTGCGTTGAAGACTCGTTGGTGGCCTTCAGCTGTTGTCTACTCGTTGGTCGGGTTGTTGTGTCTATGACTTATTCCTCCATTTCCATATTATTTTGATAAAACAGAAAATTGAATTGAAAGTAAGGAATAATACAATACAAGTAAATAAATAAAGTAAAATTAAATAAAAAAATAGTGAAAAAGTCACTGAACTAAAAAAATAGATACATTATAGAAATAAGAGAATTGATATAACGTTTTTGAAAGAGATCATGCTTAATCCGTTGTTTAATAGTTTTTGATTTATCAATGTCTATGGACTTTTCCTTTTTGAATTTGCATTGTAGTTTGGTACTTTTGTTATTTTGTTTTCAAACATTATTTAAAAACGAAAAATACTCGAAGTATAAGAAATACACATCGTGTATTTTCAACGAATTATCAACCAATAGCAGATAAAACATCACAATGCAGTCTGCATGCAGAGGAACAAATTATCACACCATGGCATACTTAATGTTTCCAGGATTTATCATAAATCTGGCTTTTCCTTGTGTGGTTTTGTGTAACATCTTTTCCTTCCCTTGAACTTTTCAAGTAAAGATTTTTAACGATAATCATTTCTTCAATGTCACTAATTTCTGAATTGAATTAAGGCATTAACAAACACGCATATTGGAAAAGCCGTGTAAATATTTTTAATAGTGTGACAACTTGAAACAAATTTCATGTCTAGCCCTCGTGCAATCTTTGATATTTCAATGACAATTATGATAACAAGCATGTTGTGCACTTTTTTCAACTAACATTATTTATCTGCCAATGAAATTTGTTTAATTTCATACATTTAACATGAATCCATAAATTTCAATTATTAATTGTTATTGATAGTGTTGAATATTAATACATATTTGAATTTATAATTTTGGTTTGTGACGTCAGTCCGTTTTTCTCACATCTAAGTATTTAAGTATAAATTGTATATAAAATTGTCAATTGGTATTTAATTATTGTCATATTCATTTCATTGATATTATTATTTAAAAATCAAATGAATAATTGATTACTACAATGAAATTTAGGAATTTCATTCTTTCAACAAAAGATAAACATTGTACAGGTAGGACAATTACTATCAATAATTGTTACTGTGTATGGTATTATTTAATTTTTTGTAAAGCTTATAAGCAAACACAAAAATGCAATCCGCACAAAACTTCAAAAAGTGGTAGATTGATTCCGAAAATTAATGCACATATAAAATTTAAACACTATATTTTTTCTGATAATTATTTATTCATAGCTATAGAAATTTAATTAATTTCGATTCAAAAAATTGACCAGGACAACAAGAAGCATAGCTTGCAAAATTTACATATTGATATAATGTATAACAATGTTGTGATTTAAAAAAAATAGATTTTGTCATTAATACACAGTCATGGTCACATATATATATATATATAAAAAAAAGAGTGTATCTGTTCCTATCTGAATAAAAATTTGAACTAGACACATATTAGTAAAGAATGTCGGTACATACATTTACAATTGTATCCAGATTAAATAGTCAAATAATGCCTTTACATAAAACATATTGTATCATAAATTCTAGAGAAAAAAATCTATATTCTTACAACTTCATTCCAGGTCCAAGTAAAACAAAGAAACCATCATCACCAGTACTTATCAGTCGCCAACGAAGGGTCTCTTTTAATATAGGTGGGTTTGATAATCCAGGACTTAGTATCATGACAGAAGATATCGACAGTGAAGAAGACAGTGGGTACGGAGAACTATTCACTAATTTAGGACATCTGAAACACAAGGATAGTATTGTATCATGTGGATCCTTCGAACGCGAAGATTTTTTAAGTTTACTTAAAAAAGAGGACACTATTTCCATTATATCAAGAGAAGATCAGGGTCTTCGAAAAATCAGAACTTTCTCTTTACTAGACGAATATGAGCAAGCTGACAATAGGTTTAAAGCTTACTTATATAATAGATTTGGAAGTACGGGTTCAGAACAAGGCCAACTACGTAATGGAACAGGAATATATCACATTTACAATGGGACCGTTATTGTAACTGACGTTCTTAATAGCAGTCTGCTGGTCTATAGCGGTAGCGGTCGTTTGGTCAAAACTATCCAAGTAGGCAAACGGTCAGAACCATGGACTGCTGCAGCGACACCAAGTGGGGCTTTTGCAGTTACGTTAAGCAGAGAAAAGTGTATTTCCGTTATGTCTTGCGCTGGAATTGAAAAATTAAGATTTGGGGAAGATGTACTAGAGTATCCAAGTGGTGTAATCGTAGATAGGAGAAACAGATATATAGTTTCCGATATTAAACAAAATAAAATCCATATCTTTTCCGATAAAGGTGAACTTATCAGGACAATACCAGAAGACGATGAAAGTAGCTTTTCTCTAAAATCCCCTCGCCATGTCACATTGTCACATTCTGGTAACATTGTTGTGTCAGATTCAGGGCATCACTGCATAAGACTATTTGATAGGCATGGAGATCACATTAAATCCTTTGGAAAATATGGAAGCGATGACGGAGAACTTAAATTTCCGCATGGTGTATGCACAGACCATGAAGACAATATAATTGTAGCAGACTATTACAATAATAGGGTATCTATGTTCTCTAGTGAGGGCAAATTTGTGCAACACATTGTTACGGCACACATGGGCATAAAAAGACCTCAGGCAGTGACAATCCGATTTTTTCAAAACAATTACATACTATTTGTTACATATGGTGATTCGAAAGCAAACAAAGTAGTAGCATATAGAATCGTTGATTCAGAAAACGAACACATACATAGTACGACAGCCAGTGTTTAATCCGACATTTATTTATTATTTATAGATTATATATTTATTTAATTCGATTCTGTGAATCCAAAAACATAAAATGAATGGCTCAATGTATTATTATTAAAGTCCCAAATGAGTATAACATGAATTATGTAAAATATTTTATTATCAAGCATGTGTAATAACATTGACCAATTTAATTGTGTCAAAGAAATGCATTACCAATTTGACCAATCTTATTGCGGTCATGCTGATGGTAGAAATAATAACCAGTTTTCTATAATATTCATATTTGTTAAAATTAATGTTGAATTACAATAATTTGTAAATTGCAAAACATGTAGAAGAGGGATCTTCCCTGATTAAGTTTTATAATGGAAATTTATATAAAAGAAGTACAATTATGCAGATTTATGCAACAAAGAATCTTTATTTTTGCCTTTATTTGTACTCTTCATTCCCTAGGTCAAATAGGAAAGGTTAAGAATTTGATCTCAAAATTGAGAATGGAAACGATAAATGTGTGAAAGAGACATCAGCCCGATCAAAGATCAGAAAATAGCACAAGGCCACCGATTGTTCCTCATCATAGCGAGAATATCCAGCACCACGAGGCGGGCTTCAACTGTACCTTTAACAAAAATGTGAACTAGCTCATAAAAAATGACGTAAACTATGAAACATATAAGCATACATATGACCAATATTCAAATTGGGAATGGGTATCACGAGGTAATCACCAAATTAAGAACGAAAAAGGTCCATCGGATTTTCCAGACCTGTGGTCATTTTTGCATAACCAGTGTGAGATTGATAAGGTAGTCACTTTGTATGTACAAGTTTATATTCTTTATATCAATTGTTCTGAATGTTCACTTTGTATGGTAGAATGGTAGGACTGATATTCTTTAAAGCTTGTATTGTCAGATTAGTTTATTTTGATGTAAAAGTATTTGGTTTTATGCTAACATCGTAAACTCTGTTATGTGTGGCATTAACGTGGTCTTGATATATTTTAGTTTAAAACTCACATTATCAAATTCTTTGGCTTGGACAATATCACTGCAAGAGTTGTTATTTTTTTTAAACATTAATCTTATCAAAGAGATAACGATTTACATTTAGATGTGAATTATGGTTGTGTTTTTCACTTATATTGGAATAATATATGTGTTTCACTTAAACATGCGAATTTATGGACGTGCTTCTCGATAGCCTGGGCATTAAAGTTGCGTTTTACTTTTGTATGGTCAAAGCGGTTACGTTTTATATTAACATACTAAAAAAGATTTAGGTAACAGTAGTTTACTGATGTTCAAAGCTCATAAATATATTACGAGGATACAGATAAAGGTGACAAGCAAAATTTGAGGAAATCCACAAAACTCAAAAGTAGTGAAATTGGACGTGATGACACCGTAAGCACCTCTTGCTCGTATAAGAAAATTAACCTTTAGAAATTTAACCCTCATGACAAAAATAGCCAAAAAAGTAAATAACAATATTACACAATCAAGAACAAAAAGGACAGAATAATGAACATTGAAGACCTCTTAGGTTAACGGTATAGAACGTTTCAAATGCATGGCGTGTGATGCACCAAGTATTAGATGCAATTTTTTTAATGAATCAAATCCAATTTATCGAAAGAGGTAACAAAATCGACTCCATTATGATGCTTCGCTCTTTTTATTGACACTATTTTTTATCACATAGTTGGCATACTGATGGGATGGGAGCGAATTGCTTCTCTTTTCGTCGAAATGTTCCTTAATTTGTATTAGCCCGACTTATACAGAGGTTTCATAAAGGAATGAAAAAAATAAGTGTTTCACTATAAAGTTGATATCCTATCACTTAATAGTTCAGATACTGTTCCGTTTACTTCTTATCCCACATTTAGAAGATGATCAGATGAAACGGTTGAAAATAATGCCTTAAAGCAAAAGAGTATTTTTTTTGTCTCAATCGATTTATGACTTTTATACAGCGGCATACTACTGTTGCCTCTATTTCCATTTCTGCACCTGTATCTCACACATAAAACGATATTCAAGGGAGGGGACACTTGTATTCCTAGCATGACAGAAGGACAATGAAGCTATTATTCATATGCTTTTTAATGGTATAAATAAAATAATATCTTTCAAGGTTTTAAAGACGACATTTTGGAATGTCGTAGTCATAGAAAGAATTTGACAAAAGTCACTTACCCTAGAGACACACCTGGTCTTGCTCTCACCGATTTGTGTATCTTGATTTGAATATGAACTGAAGGCTGCAGGCAGCATGGATCGCCTAACAGGCATTTTCCCTTAAAACTAAAACAATGGATCAAGAAATTGTGTACACCAAAGGGTCAATATTCCGATAAGTTATGTTGTATAGAACTCGATTGTATCCATTTTAATTTTCAAAATACATGTAATACGGTACGCAAATGTGAAAAACAAAACATCTTATCATTGTGATTTTCGGGCAAATAATCCTGTATGGAGTTGATAGACGATTTCAAACATTTTAATCATTTTTTGGTGATGTTTTTTTTCTTTTCAAAGTTTAAGTATATATATTATAGTATTCATGATATCAAGAAATTAGTAAATATAATAATTTGAGGGCAATAACTATTATAAAGATTTTATTTTTACTTCATATTTTTTTATCATTGCCTTATTTGTAGATCTTATATTGCTTATCATTTTTGGTGTGTGAAGTTTTAAAGAGAACTTCCGCCAAAAAAGCAAAAATGAGAAAATAATGTCATTTGTAGGCAATATCTCCGATTAGAAGTTATAAAAAGTTGATGTCAATGTTTAACTTCACTAACTTGCAGATATGTTCTTCTAGTTTAGTGTCTCTCTATCAATTATAGAAAGCAATACAATTGCAAAATGTAGAAAATTAATCTTTAATAGGCTACAACTTCTTTAAAAAGCATACTGACGCCTTTATTTGTAAATATGTTCTTGTTGATATTATTTGCAAATCTGAGCATTTCTTTACCTATTGGAACTTTAAAAACCACGTTAATGCAGGCCATAGTTTAAAATTCCTTATTTAAGAACGATAACCCATATGACAATTTTGGTCAAAAGAATTTATCGTACATTTAGAGTAAAAAAAAGTCGAAATATTGGTGAAAATCGATCTTGTCTCCTAGATCAATTTTGCTGTTGAAAACTTCGCACTTTCTATCAAAGCTTTCAAGATTATATCCCAAAACACAAAAATATATAAAATATCATGATCCAATAGAAATAACTCCAATAAGGTAATGTACGCAAAATTGGTCAACAAAGATTGTAGATTTTCGCTATAAACTCCCCTCTTTCTTTTATGGTATAATTGTTTTCAGATAAAAGACGATATTTGTATTTTACCCATATGTTCTTTCTTTATCCATGGATGCTATCTCAATCGGCTGGTACATACATCTGGCACACATTATAAGAACGACACTCTATTGGTGATTCTGGCGAAGTGTTTTGCAATTGGCCAGGTGGCTACAGATTTTTGTAAAGTTAACAGGCGATAACAGACAATGAACTCCAAGTAAAGACAATAGCTTACAATAGACCTTAGGCAAGGTCAGCTAAAACCCATTTACGAATCTTAAATCTTGGTTTACTACTCTTACTCATAGGTTAATACAGAAATGTTTCACAACGACCTGTCCTATTTTGATTTACACATTACTGAGTTGGTCTTGCTTCGTTAACTATGCGGTGTAGTAAAAGGTGGACTGCTATTTGTCTTTCCTTTTTCCTTTTGTTTATAGTTTAATTCAAACATATTTATTTATAGTGGATTGGGAAACAAGTTTTGCAACTTATATTAATCCCTTTTCACTTTGCGGGTACGAGTGCTGCCTTGTAGCGGCATTAGCTAGACTCTTTTTAGAAATCTACAAGGGTTTTTTTAACGTGCAAGAGATATGGCTCTCTCTTAACACGGGTCAGCCATTTATCGTCCCCTTCCGACGGACAATCATCGTTTCCTCAAGACCATACTCGCAAATGGTGTCAAGGGAGAGCCGAAAATTGAGTTCATGGTTATAGTTTCTTCCACTTAGGTTTTTTTTCATTATCCCCTTTTATATCTTCTCCTTCTTTTTTTGAAATGTTAAGTGATTTTAAGAGAAGTTTGATTTATATCATAGTGTTCAACTTGATCAAATAAATTTACCGGTTATCCTTCGTTAGATGCACATTAATATGATACCATTAGCAGATATTACAAAACGAGTTGTTTTAGGAGATAATCAAGGATAAACACACTTGAAAAGGGCATAAAAGAAAAGCAATATCTATCAAATGTCAACTTTATATGATGGTTTTAAAATCTTTGATATTTGAAAAATGAATATAGAGAACAGTTTGATTAATGCTGATTCTTAACTATTTGGATAGATGATATCGTCGTTAACCTAAACTAATTGCAAGTAATATTGTCCGTTTTTAAGGTCAAATAGACCGACTATAAAAAGCAAAAAGATGGAGTAATTTGACTCTCATATAAACCATTAAGAATGATATGTTATAAATCTGTGTAATACATTATAATAACATTAGTTTGTTTCATACAATTTAAAAAAAATGCATTGTTTATGTTTGAAAATATTAACATTCAAAACACTAAGTATAATTTGTCAAAAATGAAAACGATCCAATTTACCGTGATAACAAGTACTTGTTGACTAATTACTCCCAACTTGAATTGGACGAAAAAGCTTCTCATTTATCACAAAACAATGTGTCATCCCCTTGACTAATACAAAAACTGCATTTTATAACGTTTTAGGGACAGTTTACAAACAGAATGTACCAGGAAAAAACAAGCAGTGTAAACACACTACAAATGCAATATTGAGTTGGAACATCTGTGTGTGTAATGCAACAAGTCAGCGCTTTAGAGATGGAATGGGGAAAACAGCAGATATTGACCAAAGTAATAAAAAGGAATTGTCACTTTTTTTTATATTGTTCTATTTTTTGTCAGGTTTCATTTGAACACCTTATTCTACATAGCAACGCAAAAAAAAAGAAGAAAATAATAAATATCTCTCCCTCTCCCGCCGCAAAAAGTCCCTTTAAAAGTATTAAATATCAACATATTTTCGCTTTATTTTGTAAAAAATAAAAATATTGTTTTATTATAAAGAATACGCCGATTCAATTGAGGAAGCACATCGATTATCAAGTTTTCTCTTCCATAGAACTAATAATAACAATATACGAGAAAAACAATTTTCAATGGCAATTTTCGTGTACAGTTTCTTAACTTTCAAAGTGCTTTCAGCCAAACTTAACATCGGAAAAGATTTGCCAATACAAGTATCCCTTAAATTTGTATCTACATCATACATAAACTGGAAGCAAACAAATGACATCAAGTAGGAGGTGAAATAATCACTAATTCTTTCAAGTAATAGCTATATGTTAATTTAGTTATGATAGAAAATCTCGTGATGGCTACATCAATTATAAGCCTAACAAAATGTACAAATAAATTTTTAAGACACATTTTCAAAGGGGAGTATTAAAACTACATGGATTGTGTAAAGAGAGTTATATTAATGCCAGCCTGTCAGGGTAAATATTTATAAATCAAATAAGAATAGTCTCTTTAATAGCTCCCCTTTGGCTAAATAATTAAAACTTATTGATTATGGATTTTCATGTATTTTGTTTGTGGAGGAGATTTGTATCATTTGCAATCACACCACATTTTCTTATTCTATATTTTGTTGTGAAATTTTATGGAATCACCCCACCTTATTTGACGTTTGTGCAAAATTAGTTTCTAATTTACTGTCTTCAGTTTGAAACACGATTAAAAATATTTGTTATCAGAATTTCAGATTTTTGGAAATCTCTAGACTTGTTTATCTTTTGGAAATTCCCAGGATCGTACCTTATTATACTGGTGATGATGTTGCTGTATAAAATACTCATGAAGGACGAGCAACCGCTGTTAAAGAAACTGGAAAAGAATGACTTCTATGTCAGGAGATAAGTAGCATGGAACCGGATTTTTAGACAACATCATGTTGAAATTGAATGGGTAAAATGCGTATCCTTTCAGCGGATTTTGTATTTCCCGTTCGTAGCAGACATGTTACTGAAATTTGGTGACCACTGATCATGGTATGTTTTAGACACGTCCAATTATAATTATGCACGCCTACGTGTGGAGCTCTTCACTGGTAAGCCACAAAATCTTACGCAATTGAAAAAAAATCTTTTTCAAATTTAAATATACAGCGGTTATTATGAATATCCCCGTTCCACTACCACCGATGAAAAAGAGAATATCCGATTTCACAGCATTTGGTAAATAAACTACATGCATTATCGAAAAGAGTAGGAACGTTGTAGTTCAGGGTTGATAATTTGATAAAGCACGAAACCTGTTTACCCTTTTACAGCCGATTTCAATGAGTATGTAGCTAAAGGTAATAACTTTGGTTACCTTGCTTGCTAGCTGAACCATGAAATCATTGTTAGGTAAGTTATACTTCCATCCTTTCGAAGTAACTTAGTCCTACAGACAGATAGGTTGGTTATCTTTCTGACTAGTCTACTCTTAAAAACAGGGTAGTTTACCTAATCTAATATTTTTGAATATGTATTTAATATAATCATAACTTTAATACAAACTGACTTTGTTCCACTGTTCCCCTACTAAACTGTCTATTCTACAAACTAGTACACTTGGCACAATAAAAAAAAACCTGGTAATGGATTGTTTAAAAAAGGAATTCGAAAAAAAAAACCACTTTTTGAATGTCAAAAACTCGTTGTAAGTACTTGATAAATTGCATGCTTATATTGGTGATTACTTATTGCGGACCTGTTTCTGCATTTCTATGAGTTATTATTTATGACTTAAATTAGCAAAGACCCATCGAAACAACATCGGCTACACAAATTCAATAACACTTTTAGATATTTGGGTGATATATTGGCTCCCAATAATGACGACTTCTGCATGTACACTAAAGAGATTTATCTTGCCGAACTGTCTTCAAATAAAGCTACATGTAATATTAACAATGAACGCTGTTCAATCCTGGATATTGATATATCTATACTATTAAACGAGAAGACCTCATTTTGTGTGTCGCTTCTGTCCCTTCCACAATAAATTAATCATCATGCCTCTCTGTCCTATAGGTAACATGCATAGTCGCATTTGTAATGCATTCTTATGATTATTCAGATTGAGTTATTTTGGGAGAAAAACGACAAAAAGGGAGTCCGGATATTGATTCTGAGATTGAGACTGACTTTTGGTCATATATAGGTTTTCCGGTTTTAAACATGCACAACTACAACCAATCGTATGATGAATAACAAAAATGAAAAATAAATAAGCCAATCAACGCGTTCTCCATATTATGGTTTATGGATCAATCGTATGATGGATAATAAAAATGAAAAATAAATAAACCAATCAGAGCGTTCAGTCCATATAATGGTTTTTGGATCGCAAGAACCACAACTATTATACCTCATTAGAGAGGACAATTAGTTTTCGCGTTTATCAACATTTACGCTACGATTATAATACTATGATATATAGAGACTTCTATAATACTAAAATTACGAGGTCCAATTTGTCAGCCGTCATCACGTAAAAACGACGAATCAAAGAATTCAACTTTATATACAACTAATATAGTACAAAGGTGTAGATTAAAAATTACACCACTCCAGGCCCTTTTGTTTTCCACGTAATTGATATTGCCAATAATTAGGAAGTTCCGGGTCGAGTCCGATACCAATACTAATAGTATAATCACCTGTTACCTATTACCTTATCTGTACGTTCCGCATCTGACAGGCGCACCACCAAACGGTGTATTCAGGATTAATATGCTATATAAACGGGTCATAATCACAGGGTTGACACTACTAAATTGTCAAATTGTTACCTATTGTAGTATTTTAATCCGTAAGACTTTCTAAGATAACAATACGAATACTAAATATTTGGACTAAAAATAAGTTTCAATTTGTTAGTGGGCATGACGTAAAACAGCGAATCAATGAATTCAACTTTATTTATAACTAATATAGGACAATGCTGTTGATTAAAAAATACTCCATTTCAGGACCTTTTGTTTTCCAAATAATTAATATTACCAATAATTGATAAGTTCCAGTTCGACGGGTTCAAACAGAAAGAAAAGCAGAGAAAATTGTGTATCTTATAATCGGCATGACGTTATCAGATGACAGTACTAATACTAAGATAAGGCTTGCGCATAGTTATGTACTTTAATTCAGTCATGGACCCGCGATATCACGGGTGTGTTCTATATAGCTAGTTCTGTAAAATACTGTCTACTGTTTTCTTTGAAATGACTATTTAAGGGGTCATACCAGTTGCATATATATTGAAATAATTAAAACAAGAGAAAAAAGAATGTGTCCATAGCACACGGATGCCACATCGGCACAGACAGTGCACTATCATTTTCTATGTTCAGTGGAACGTGAAATTGAGTAACATCTCTAACTTGGCATTCAAAATTAGAAAGATTATATCATAGGGAACATAATTATTTAATACTAGAACACACCCGTGATATCGCGGGTCCGTGACTGAATTAAAGTATATAACTATGCGTAAGCCTTATTTTAGTATTGGTATTGTCATCTGATAAAGTCGTGCCGATTATAAGATACACAGTTTTCTCTGCTTTCAAATCTTTCTGTTTGAACCCGTCGACCTGGAACTTTTCAATTATTGGTAATATTCAGGTCCTGGAATTGAGTATTTTTTAATCAACAGCATTGTCCAATAAAGTTCAAATCTTTGATTCGCTGTTTTGCGTCATGCCCGCTAACAAATTGAAAACTGTACCTATATATACGCCTTAGTCCAAATTTTTAGTATTCGTATTGTTATCTTAGAAAGTTTTACTAATTAAAAAACTACAATAGGGAACAATTTGACAATGATTGAATTTATTTGTGTCGACTTTGTGATTATGACCCGTGTATACAGTAATATCAAATACACCATTTGGTGGTGCGCCTGTTAGATGCGGAACGTACAGATAAGGTAATGGGTAACAGGTGAATATACTTTAGGTATCGGTACCGGATTCGACCCGGAACTTGTTAATTATTGGCAATATAAATTATGTGGAAAACAAAAGGGTCTGGAGTGGTGTAATTTTTAATCTACACAATTGTCCTATATTAGCTATATATAAAGTTGAATTCTTTGATATGTCGTTTTTACCTGATGCCGGCTGATAAATTGGACCTCGTAATTTAAGTATTATAGAAGTTTCGAGTTGATTGAACTTCAACTTCACCAAAAACTACCTCGACCAAAAAGTTAAACCTGAAGCCGGATAGACTGACGGACGGACGAACGAACGAACGGTCACACAGACTAGGAAACATAATGCCCTTAAATGGAGCATAAAAATTTATTGTTGAAAGTGAAAGTAGTAATTTGGCCAAAATGAAAGTAGGGTGGAGACTTGAGGGAGGCAGGACTTTTTCGGGACGTCAGGATCGGATGTTTTTAAGCTCGGGATATCGGGATTGATCCTTTCGTGGTCCGGGATTATTTTCTTTCGAATTTCGAGATGTCGGGATATAAAATTGAGAATGGAAATGGGGAATGTGTCAAAGAGACAACAACCCGACCAAATAAAAAACAACAGCAGAGGGTCACCAACAGGTCTTCAATGTAGCGAGAAATTCCCGCACCCAGAGGCGTCCTTCAGCTGGCCCCTAAACAAATATATACTAGTCCAGTGATAATGAACGCCATACTAATTTCCAAATTGTACACAAGAAACTAAAATTAAAATAATACAAGACTAGCAAAGGCCAGAGGCTCCTGACTTGGGACAGGCGCAAAAATGCGGCGGGGTTAAACATGTTTGTGAGATCTCAACCCTCCCCCTATACCTCTAACCAATGTAGAAAAGTAAACGCATAACAATACGCACATTAAAATTCAGTTCAAGAGAAGTCCGAGTCTGATGTCAGAAGATGTAACCAAAGAAAATAAACAAAATGACAATAATACATAAATAACAACAGACTACTAGCAGTTAACTGACATGCCAGCTCCAGACTTCAATTAAACTGACTGAAAGATTATGATTTCATCAAATGAACATCAGGCACAATCCTTCCCGTTAGGGGTTTAGTATCATACCATCATAACATATATGAGAAGAACATAACCCGTGTCATGCCAACAACTGTTTTTAGAATAAATGTGTTTAGTTCCGATGCAAAGACCTTATCAGTGACTCAATATTAACGCCAAAATATGCAATCTTTAATGACTTGACAACAGTATCGTAATTATATCCCTTCTTAATAAGTCTATTCAAAGGTTTTGTAAGTTTCTGAGGTGAATACTGACACCTTTGTGCTTTATAAAGAATATTTCCATAAAAAATTGGATGTGAAATACCTGAACGTATTAGAAGTCTGCATGTTGAGCTATATTTACGAATGATGTCTTTATACCGATGATAAAATTTAGTAAATGTTTTGACTAGTTTGTGATATCGAAAACCCTGGTGTAATAATTTTTCAGTAATACATAAATTTTTCTCGTTAAAATCTAAAGCATTGTTACATACACGAGCGAATCGTACAAGTTGAGATATATAAACACCGTAAGATGGTGACAAGGGAACGTCACCATCTAAAAACGGATAATTAACGATAGGAAATGAAAAATCATCCCTTTTATCATAAATTTTAGTATTCAGCTTTCCATTAGTGATATAGATATCAAGATCGAGAAAAGGGCAGTGGTCATTGTTAGTATTAGCTTTATTCAAAGTAAGTTCAACAGGATAAATTTCATTAATATACATACTGAAGTCGTCATTATTGAGAGCCAAAATATCATCCAAATATCTAAAAGTATTATTAAATTTGTTTATCAGATGTTGTTTCGATGGGTCTTTGCTTATTTTTGTCATAAATTGTAACTCATAACAATACAAAAACAAGTCCGCAATAAGTGGTGCACAGTTATCTGACGATATACGGAATCCCCAAAGCCAACAAAAATGTTATCTGGTAAAAAATAGTATGAATGTCTTTAAATTCGGCACCTCGGGATTTCATGTTTTTAAGCCCGGGATTTCGGGATGAGGACCCCTCCGATCCGTGACCCCTCAAATTAGCCTTCGTCATTTATACAAGATTAAAATCCTACCATTGGCATGCTAATAGGGCCCTTAAAAGAAAAAAAAAGCACTGATGGATTGTCCTAGAAGCATATTTATTTTTGTTAGAATAATAATGGTCTATAAGAAGTTACATTTATTTTATGTTTGAAGCGGTGCAAATTTTTAATTTGATAATTTGATTTGAATTTTACAAAGAAAATGCATTGTAGCAAAGGGGTAGAACTATTGTGGTTAGAGGCCAGAGACATGAACATAATTGTATTTAACAGAAAGGAAACAGATAACGGACTTAGGAACAAAAGTGAGGGGGATTTTGATACCTTTTATGAAATTCTCCAGACATAATATCTTTTACAAAAATTCATCCTACAACAGTTTACAACTGTGTATGCCCGCGATTTCGCGGGTGTGATCTAGTATTATATATATACATCTATAAGGCCACACCAATTTAATTTCTTGTTCTACGGATTTTTGGACTCTAAAAATTGGGGCGAGCGAGCGATTTGAAAATTTTAATAAAAAAATATTTAATTTGCAAATTTTTGAGGCGAAGCTTAAAAAGTAAAGGCGAGCGATTATAATTTTTTTTTGTAAACATAAAATAGTAGGTTTTGACTATATTAAAACTTGATTTATCACTTATATTTTTACATTTCTTTAATTTATGGAGTATTTTTTCCCTGTCCAACAAGAAATAATTGAGTAATTAAATCTGGTCTATGTATGTGTGACTGACAATGAGACAATTCTCCATCCAAGTCATAATCAGGTTCAGAACAATCCCTTAATGTTATAAATATCCCTTTTATGAGGGGTCAATATAAGTTATAATATTTATTTTTTTGTATAACACTTTTTAGTACAAAAGGGCTCATATTTTCCCAAAGAACTGTAATATATATATGGTATTAAATGGTCAAAACATGAGTAGTCAACCTCATACGTATAGACCACTTTTTCCCGCGTTTTTTTTTCTTTTTTATAGATTACGTAATAATGCATATACCTGTTATTGTGTAATAATACATATTGCTAATTACTTATTGTGTAATAATGCATATTGCATTAATTGCGTAATATTGATAATTGACTTATTGCATAATAATGCATATTATAAGTTTTATGTAATACTATGTTTTTTTAGTAGGATAAATATGTAATATATGCATGGTGAGTAATTAGGCTTATTAGTACCTTATGTATGCCTTTTTTCACTTGACCTTTGCGCGTGTTTGTTTAAAGATAATTAGCATGAATTAAATATTGATCTTCTTACTTCAAATGATTTTGAAAGAAGAATATCATACTTAAAAGAAAATAAAAACATGTTAAGATATAATGATCTGTTGAATTAGGTTTAATAATTATCTTTTAATTCAATGTTTTTCGTTGTAGCTTGACGATAAAGGTTTAAATGATTTGTTTCACAGTTGATTATGAAAACATCTGTCCTTGCAGCTTCCAACACGATTGTATTGTGTATTGAGGTCATCTGGTCTGAAGCTTTGTAACTGACAAGACAAATAGCAGTATATATATATAATCAAACTTTGAATATTAGTTGAATATTTATCAAAGCCGATAAATTGATCTTTTAAATTGACTATGTGCATTTAATTTTAATTTTCGTATTTAATTTAATAAATAATTAGATACTTTTTTAAGTTTGAATTATATAGGAATTTTATTTGAACGAATAACCTACCGTTATTCAATTTAGATAATCCTTTTTGATTATTTCTAAACATTATTAAAAACAAAACCTCTTTGTAGTTAACATTTAAAATCTGTCGTATATACTCATAGCAAAATTAAAGTAGATATTTTCCCACAACTGCAGCTATTTAAGACAGATGTCCTTAATCACCCATATAACTAGCGGGTCATGCCATGATTAACATCAATGGTCATGATTTAAAATTGAGTGGTTCCTATGAATAAAAGCCAATGAACAGATGATTATCTCTTTAGCCACTTAATTATGTCTAGTTAAATACACCAGCTGCATTTGTTATTACCAGTTTGAAAACAAAATATTTCAACCATACTTGACTTCGTATTGCTAAATTGTTTGAATTCCTATTGCTAAATTATTTGAATTCTCATTGTAACATTATTTGAATTCTCATTGCAACATTATTTGAATTCTCATTGCAACATTATTTGAATTCTTCTGCGAGATTATTTGAATTCCTTAGAATCAATATAAATGCGCATGCCTCCTTATTTTTGCGCCACATTTAAACGTGTAATAAACGACGACATACACGGGGAATTGATGTATGGGATAACTTTGACAATTTATTGCTTAAGGTAAGATTTATTATATAAATTGTTTGACATATCAAATATTTCAAATACAAAGACAACAAAACCTTTTCGAGAAAAACATATTTTATTAAACTAGTAATACAGTATTTACAAGTCTTGTAAATCGCGTGTGTTAACCCATGATGAAAATCTCTCTGGCCAATAAAGCCATTTCACAAAATATTGTTTGTTAGGGCCCTTTCCTCTGGTTTTCACAATTTTTTCGATTTTCCATAAATCATCATCTTTCGTGGTAACCTTCTGGACTTCACTCTGGTAAAAGGTCCCAACTATTTCTTTTCCGTTGTAATCCTGGAGACGATAGATTGCAGCATTGTTTCTCCAAAATCTACCAGATATTGTAAATATCTCCCCGGTCCATTTTTCTTCATATTCACGAGTAAAAACATTTTTAAGATATGTTATTCTAACACGAGTTCCTATTGAAAATCTAAATCTCAAATGTTTTGGCATTTTCTTTGATGGTTTCCGTGCAAAGTATGTAGCTAGATGTACGCTTTCTTCATTCTGTTTAGACACCTCATTCGGTTGCATATCTATGGTTCTATGTACAGTGTTATTATAACCTTCAGCATAATCTTGCAATTTATCTATGTATTTGTAAGATTGTTTATAGGCAAAGTAACAAATATCCTGGTCTTAATGGTTTTTATTGCTCTTTCTGAAATAGCTGCTTTCACCTCGTTTAAGGCATAGAAATGATTAATTCCCTCGGTTTGAAAAACACGTTGTACATTTCTTGATCTGAACTCTTGGCCTTTATCGGTTCTTATTCGGTTTGGTTTACGACCCTCCTTAAAAATGTCTTTAAATGCCGAAGCAACGGATTCGCCCTGTTTGTTTTTCAATTTTCGCAGCCATATGTATTTGGAAAAAGCATCAATTACGACCAAAACGTAAGAGTAATCGTCGTTATATTTTTTAAATTTCACCATATCCATGAGATCTGCAGACCACTGGTCGTCTATACCGGCGACATTTATATGAGTTCGATTTTTAGGTCGTCGAACACCTCTCTGCATTGAATAAGACTCTTGGTTCTGTAACCATTTTCTTATCTTATATTTACTGAGTTTGTATTTTCCATCTCGCTTTACAAATGCGTATAGTTTATCCGGTCCAGCAAAACTAGCGGCATTTGATGGCTCATAATAAATCTTCTGTAAATACTTTTCCCACGACGCCATGTGCACTGGTTGAATGTCGGAAGTAAAATGAAACATAATTTGAGTTTTCATATTATAATCCTCCTCCTCCTCCTCCTCCTCCTCCTCCTCCTCCTCCTCATAAAAAACGAGAGAACGAAATGATTAACACTAATAGTTCTAATCCTCCTCTTCCTCCTCCTCCTCCTCCTCCTCCTCCTCCTCCTCCTCCTCATAAAAACGAGAGAAAGAAATGATTAACACTAATAGTTCTAATCCTCCTCTTCTTCCTCCTCCTCATCATCAACGTCCTCATCTCCCTCCTCCTCCTCTTGATCATCATCATCACCACCCTCCTCATCTCCCTCCTCCTCTTCGTCATCATCATCACCCTCCTCCTCTTCTCCGTTTTCTTCCTCCTCAATGACTTCATCAAGATAATTATCAAGTTCATTTTTGTATTTTCTTATCGCCATTTTTATTGCTTTCTTATATTCAGTTCCTTCTTGAACCAGTTTTTCAATGAATTTTACTACCTTTAAATGCAGTCTACCAACTCTAAGTTGTAAAATATAATGTACCAAGTTTGCATATTTCCACATAAACTTGTCAAGTTCATCATCTCGAAGTTTTCGGTTAGCTCTGTGTTTTGCCTCAGTTTCACTCATTCCGTTTTTCAAGTACTTGTCAACTTTCTCTTCCCAAATGTCTTCTGTCTCGTCTCTTGCATATTTAGCTAATTTCTTAAAAACATCGTCTTCCCCGTCTTCAATCTGTATTTCTTTTTTGAATTTCTTTGGAGGAATATCCTCATATTCCTCGTTGAATTTACGCTTCAAATCGTTATTTTCTGGACACCATGTCTTAACATGCCTCATTAAATCAGATACGTTTTCGAACATCAATCCACATTCATCACATGAAGGCATTTTTTCTTCTTTAGTTTCAAACAGTTCTGAATAGTCTCCTAAAAGCGACTGCTCTCTTGTTCTTCTTACTTCAAACTGGTCAATATTTTTACCTTCATCGTTTTTATACTGCGCCATACCGCCACCAATCATGACATCCGAACTGTCTACCTTTTGGTTTTGTTCATTAAATATATCAATTTTTAATCTCTCTTCTTCTAATGTGTTCTGCTTGAGGTCAATAAACAGGTAGCCGTATGGTCTTTTAACTCCTTCTATATATTTGTTCATGAATCGTTTTGAATTGTTTGGATACATCTGTCTAGCAAATACAGCAGGTGTTACTTGATCACGTGGATTTTTGAAGAGAACTATGTACTGACTATTAATGCTCATCGTTCTATTTTCCTTTCCTTTCGAAAAAGCATTTTGCATAATACACGCTACACTCAAGTTACGGTGATGACTTCCCTCGATAAATAATTCGCACACATCTTTACTATTTGTTGCGTCTTTCATGAGATCATCTATTACGACAAGACTAGGGTATTTAGGGTCTATAAATGAATCGTTGTTTAGGTCATCGGGAATCCCCTGAACGAAAATAATGTTCTTTACCGTCTGTTGCATTTCAGTAAATAATGGCTGCCATCGTTTATAACACCATATTATCCTCTCTGGTGTTGGTTTTATCATTCTCCTTGCTCTCTCTAAAAGCGTTTTCATCCAAAATGTTTTTTCTGAGCCTGTAGGTCCGGCCAACATCATGGTAAATGGGTGACATAAAATGACATTGTCAACAAGTGGCAATGTTGACGGAGAGAGCATTTCTGTATTTGAATGTTCCTTCTGTTCAAGGTATGGTTGATTCTTCCCATGGTTATTATTTATATGTCTTTGCATATTGTCCTTTCTGGAAAAGGATATTAAACAAGAAGGACACTGGTACATCTTTCCACTTTGAAATCAAATATTCATATGACAGTTTTTATCAAGACATATTTGTTTTATAGATCTGTGTATTCATTTCATTTATATTCCTTTAATCTACAGGAAATCATCATTTAAGAATGGATCGTCAATCAGGGAAGATGTCACAAAAGTATGAATGTTTGCATTGTGGGGCAGTCTTTTCCAAGCGGAGTTTTTTAGAGGAGCACAAAAGAATACTTGGGCATAGAGACTTATTTTCCTGTGATGTTTGTCATAAGAATTTGTACAGAAAAGATAACTTGGACACTCATAAAAAGAAACACGACAAAATCAACAATATATGCTATCAACACTATTCTGAACCCGAATCTCTAGAGTTACATCATATACATACCCATCATGGTCAGACTGGAAGAGGTCAAAAGCGAAAGGAACAAGAAAATTATGGACCCCCTGTGAAAAGAAAATTAACAACCTTCGACAATCCTGAAGATATGTATACAACTATGGTCGTAGGGGAGCATAGAATGCCAAAATTTAACACAACGTCAACACGGTACAAAGTTACCTTTAAAGATTTGGATATCAGAGGGATTCCTAATATTTTAAAGAGTTTAAAAGTGCTTTTCAACTCCATTATAAGGAACATAACAGAGTTTATGGATCAATCTGATCTCGTTCGACTGTCAGTTCAATGTCCAGAACTGGACTTTCCAATCTCTTTGCCGTTTATGAAATTATCTCAACTGCATACCGAACGCCTACTCTCAGAAATAGAAAGGGTTCTTCAATCATACGAACAATTTGTTCTTGACGAAACACTTGAAATTGAACTGATTCATGTAAGTCTCCCATCTGGTGGTATTGGAAAGCGTTGTAAATATCTAGACTTGGAAAAGACATTAAATGAAAAAAGATGTTTCCTCCAAATTCAAAACAAAGATGATTTATGTTGTGCCAGAGCGATAATGACAGCCAAAGCCAGATTAGATGGCCATGAAAAATGGAATTCAATCCGACAGGGCAGAAATATACAAGGGGAACTAGCCAGAAAGTTGCACAATAAAGCTGGTGTTCCATTTCGCAGATGTGGGATAGAGGAGATCAAGTCTTTCCAAAGAATATTAGATGGCTACCAAATACATGTAGTCTCTAAAGAGCATTTCAATGCCATTATATACGAAGGACCAACTGCAGAAAAGAAAATTTACCTGTACCTCCACGATCATCATTATGACGTTATAACAGCAATGCCTGCTTTTCTCAGTCGGAATTATTTTTGCACAAAATGTAACAAGGGGTACGATCATAAAGTAGATCACTCCTGTAACAATGTCTGTCACCAATGTTACAAAACCCACGAGTCTGGTGATGAAGATTGGATATACTGTAATGATTGTAACAGATACTTTAAAAGTGCTAAATGTTATGAAATGCACAAGCAGGAAACTTCAACAGGGAAATCAACTTGTTACACTAACTTCAGATGTAGAAAGTGTAATCAGTCTGTATATACAAAGCTACATAAAACAGCCCATAAATGCGGTGAACATTATTGCAAGACATGTAAAGATTATGTCCCGAAAGAACACAAATGTTACATGTTACCTGCATGTCCTGACAATATAGATACGTTGAAGCATGACGTCAAACCTGGGGAAAATGCTAAACAACTAAAGAAGAAACACACAAAAACTTTTATATTTTTTGACTTTGAATGTACACAAAACAAAGTCTTACAGTGCGACATGGGGTTCGAAAAAAACATCGAAGGGCGTAAATGTAAACATTGCAAGCAGTCTTGGTGTGGAACTAGACAGCACATACCAAATCCATGTATTGCTCACAAGATATGCGAATTGTGCAAAGACTCGAAGGTTGACAAGACCAGTTATTGCGATTCATGTGGAAAACATGAACATATATTTAGTGGAGAATCATCAAGAGACGACTTTTGCCGCTGGTTGTTTACGGAAAAAAATGCCGGATCAAAAGTACTGTGTCACAACTTTAAAGGTTATGATAGTTATCCTATCTTGCAATATCTTTACAAAAATGCTATATTGCCAGAGGTAATTGTTACAGGGTCCAAGTTTATGTCGATCGACGTTCCCCAGTGCAATATTAGATTTATTGATTCGATTAATTTTCTACCAATGGCATTAGATAAATTTCCTAAAACATTTGGTTTAAAGGAAATGGTTAAAGGTTACTTCCCACACTTGTTCAATACTCAAGAAAATCAGCACACAGATTTACCAAATCTTCCTGATTTGAAGTTCTACAATCCAGATGGAATGACAAGGGACAAAAGATCCACGTTTATGCAGTGGTATGGAGAGCACAAGTACGATCATTTTAACCTCCAGGAAGAGCTGTTGAAATATTGTAGATCTGATGTCGATATTTTACGGAAAGGTTGTTTAGAGTTCAGAAAAATGTTTATGGATATAACAACGAAAGGCGATTTAGATGGAATTGACCCTTTCGAAAGCTGCATCACGATAGCATCAGCGTGTAACCTGGTTTTTAGAAGAAATTTCTTGGAGCATCAAAGTATCGGTATCATACCAGCTAATGGATACAGATGTGAACATAAGCAGTCCATCAAAGCTTTGAAATGGTTAAAATATCTGTCAGAAAAAGACACTATCGACATTATGCATGCAGGAAACGGAAGCGAGAAACAAATTGGTTCGTTTTTAGTAGATGGGTATAGGGAAACAGAAGCAGGTGAACGAGAAGTATACGAATTTCATGGTTGTTTCTGGCATGGTTGCGACAAATGTTTTGGAAGATCTACCATAAATCCGGTAACTGGTTATACCATGGCTGATCTTTTCCAGCGAACAATGGACAAGAGGTCATTTCTTGAAAAAGATGGTTACAAGTATATATCGATTTGGGAATGCCAGTTTGACAATGAATTAAAGAGTAATGTACAGATGAGGAATTTTGTTGAAAATCTGTGCCTTAAAGATCCATTGGAACCTCGGGACGCCTTTTATGGAGGTCGAACTGAGGCATTTACAACCTACAAAGAGGCCAAAGGAGATAAAATTGATTATTATGATGTAACATCATTATACCCGTTTATTAATAAAACGGGGAAAATTCCTTTGGGTCACCCCAAAATAATCACCGAAAATTTTGAGGACATCAATAGATATGAGGGGCTAATCAAATGTAAAATTGTTCCACCCAGAGGATTGTTCCTACCAGTGTTGCCATTAAAATGCAATGGAAAACTTTTGTTTGGGTTGTGTCATACATGTATGAAAAACAACTTTACTGACGAATGTAAGCATACTGATGAGGAAAGAGCAATAGTCGGAACTTGGGTAACTGACGAAATAAAAAAAGCTGTATCAAAAGGATATTTAATAACAGAACTTTATGAAGTGTGGCATTTTGACGAAGTATCACAATACAATCCTGATACCAAAGAAGGTGGAATCTTCACAGAATACGTGAATACATTTTTGAAGATTAAACAAGAGGCAAGTGGTTGGCCCGAGTGGTGTTTGACAGACCAAGATAAACACACATATATAAAGAACTATTTCGAAAAAGAGGGAATCTGGCTGGAAGAGAAAAACATTAAAGAGAATCCAGGTTTACGACAACTTGCCAAATTGATATTAAATAGGTAAGTTATTTTTTTTTATCTTCTTACGAATTTGTAAACTTGAAGTCAGATATACATCAAAACTAAAAATAAATACAGATAACCATGTTTCAAATGTAAAAACATTTTAATGAATATTTGATAACATATTTTTTAAATATTAAATTTGTATTTTAATTCTTTTCTTTTTCAAGCTTCTGGGGTAAATTTGGACAACGTTTGAACCTGCCTAAGACGACATATGTTAAAGATGCAGCAACTTATTTTGACATACTGACGAGCGATGGACAGGAAGTAAAAGATGTTAGCTTTGTATCAGAAGAGATGGTTCGTCTTCAATGGATAAATAACGAAAAATTTGTTGAAGAATCTGGAAAAACGAATGTAGTAATTGCTGCATACACTACGGCTCAAGCTCGACTACAGTTGTACAAATACCTTGAAAACCTTGGTGACCGATCACTGTATTGTGACACTGATTCAATAATATTTTCTTCAAAACCAGGCGATTGGCGACCAATGACTGGAGATTATTTGGGTGATTTGACTGATGAGCTACCAAACAATAACATTGAAGTTTTTGTAAGTGGTGGGCCTAAGAACTATGCGTTTAAATTAATAAAACCTGACAAAGCTGGAAACCAAACATGCTGTAAAATACGTGGCATCACATTGAACTATAAAAATTCACTAGAACAGAACTTTGAAATAGTAAAAGAGATGGTAAAAGGTAGAATGAAATCGGTAACAGTTACAGACGAGTACAAAATTCGTAGAAACGTCAAATCCATTGATATCATCTCATGTGTGGAGGAAAAGGACTATAGAATAGTTTTTGATAAAAGAGTGCTCAAGGACAACTACACAACAGTTCCTTATGGAATGTGATGACTGTAGAATGTTCGTTTTAATAAAATAAAAATATATATATTTGCTTGTGTTTTATAAATAAGCCAAAAATGAAAACTATACAGAAACGGTAAAAAAGGAAGAAAAACAGTACAACAAAATAACACAAAGCATCCAACTTATTGTTGCCTGATTATTTAATGACAATTTTTTATTCATATCCATCAATATCAAATTGATAATAATTATCTTACGGTAAACAGACCCAAAGGTCAAGTGAAATTAATAATCAGGTTAATTACTCATATCAAAAACATATGTACATGTTGCACCATTTTTGCTAGTTAGCGTTTGCAACACTGATTTGCTTTTTTTTTGCCGCTACAGTTGCAAATCATACTTTATTACATAGCACTATTGCGTACATCTCATTATCATGTCTTTATTAGCTACAGAATGCACATATATTACAAATAAATCCTATTAAAAAAACATAGTATTACATAAAACTTATAACATGCATTATTATGCAATAAGTCAATTATCAATATTACGCAATTAATGCAATATGCATTATTACACAATAAGTAATTAGCAATATGTATTATTACACAATAACAGGTATATGCATTATTACGTAATCTATAAAAAAGAAAAAAAACGCGGGAAAAAGTGGTCTATACGTATGAGGTTGACTACTAACATGTCCAAGAACTTTGTAAAATAATATTCCTGGACTTTAGCCATGTTAACACATTTACTTTAAACAGTTTAATATCAATCAAAATAAAGTGGACCCCAATTTAGAGAAGTTGTTTAAAATATAAGGTATTTCTCCTCTTTTTGAGTGAAAAATTCTTAGTTTTTCTATTTTCTTTTCTACAACTATAAAATGACCCCTTGTCTGAGGGAGGGTTGTTCCCTACCAGGGCCGTAACTAGCCTCTAATAATAGTGAGGCAAAACATTTTCGCCGAGCGGTCTGGGGGCCTTAGGCAGGCTCTGAGAAAAATAACGCAAAATCGTGCATTCTGAGCGTTTCCTGGACTCTTTCTTACATTGAAACGCAATTAAATGTTAGCTATTTTTTTCGACAATATTCTGGTCTCAAATCAAAAACATGATTGTAATTTTAGACTTTTAGGTTTTAGGAACAAGATTAACAGACCGATACGTATAGGATAAAGAAAAAAATCGTAATTCTCATAGTCATTAATACCGGACCTGTCTGTCTGTTCTTGTCTTGTCTTGTGTTAAGACTTTGGTGATTTTCTGTCTGTCTGGCTGTTCTTGTCTTGTCTTGTGTTAAGACTTTGGTGTTTTTTTTATGACTAGATTTAAATATAGTGACAGTGCAGTATTATACTTTAAGTACTAGTACTGCTTAATAAAATTGAGAATGGAAATGGGGAATGTGTCAAAGCACCAACAACCCTACCATAGAGCAGACAACAGCCGAATTCCACCAACAGGTCTTCAATGTAGCGAGAAACTACCGGACCTGGAGGCGTCCTTCAGCTGGCCCCTAAACATGTGTGTATACTAGTTCAGTGATAATGGACGTCATAGTAAACTTCGAATTATACACAAGAAGCTAAAATTAAAAATTCCTACAACACTAACAAAGATCAGAGGCTCCTGACTAGGGACAGGCGCAAAATTGCGGCGGGGTTAAACATGTTTTTGAGATCTCAACCCTCTCGCTATACCTCTAGCCAATGTAGAAAAAAACGCATGTAACAATACGCACAGTAAATCTCAGTGCAAGAGAAGTCCCATTCTAGTCCACACTAGGGACCATCTTGATATTGTTTAACGGTAATAATGATTATTCTATTGTTGAAGATCCTCCAGCAACTATCAAGATGAAGAACAGGAATAAAAACTTTGACCATTGAGCATTTGTATTTGTTCTATATGCATAGATTTTGTGTGCAATTAGGTCCCGTGCACGTTTACTCCATATTCCCTTATTTTCTGTTAAAGGGTCTGAACACGACTTAATGCAAGTTTAACTATTCAATGCAAAAGGTCATATGGCAATACGTTGGTTTTTTTTCAAACGTTTACAAATGAAAATCAACATTCAGACAAAAGTCATAAAGTAGGCATCAAATGAACAAAGACAAACCGGGACACAGAAGTACAAACAAAAGACCATCAATTCTGAAAACTAAAAGAAAAATAGAAACATGGATTACGAAAAAACATGCAGGGGCGACACCAGAAAGTGAAGAGAACTTGTTTCTTGCAAGACACTTTCCGTGAAAACAATTTGATATGAAGACAATCTTGTTTCATTTTTTTTTTTTTTTGAAATTTCTAACATGAGGGATTTGCCTCATTTGCCTCAATGTAGTTACGGCCCTGACTACCTGATAATAACAAAAATAGATCAAAGTACGGCCTTTTACACAGGGCTTTGATCCAGACCAAACAGCAAGCTATAAGGGACCCCAAAATTATTAGTGTACACAATTCGAACAGGAAAACCAACGATCTAATTTATATTTCCAAACGGGAAAATACCAATGAACCACATCAACAAATGATAATTGATGAACAACAGGCCCCTGAATCAATCAGGACAGGTGCACAAACCTGCAACGTGAATTGCCGTCAGCATACAATATAATTGCAGTTGAAAGCAAATCCTTCTGAAGTTCTTTGTACTTTATTTTAACAACGAACATTTTTTTGATAGGGGATATAAGACAGGGGGAAAGAAACCAATGTATTTATATCGGACAACTCCCACTTGGGATACATTGGTTTCATGCTGAAACAAATATTCTCACAGATATTTACACAGTGTAGAGGGGTGCTTATATGTTTAAAATCGTTATATAAAGGTTGGCCTGTGATTTTAAAAACAAATGTTGAGATCTTTTTATAATATATACAAAAACACGGGAAATGGACATGATTACATTTCCGGATGCGGGAAGCGGGAATATAAAAAAAATAAAAAAAATCTGTTTTGAAAAAAATATGTGCGGGCGGGTCCGTCGAACAAGGAATCAAATTGGTGTGGCCTAACGGGAATCTTAAATTCCCAAAGGACAAGATACGATAAGTATTCAAATTAAAAGTGACCTGCCATAAATTATGATACTATATTTTTTAATGTTTAAAACCTATATTTTTGTTCTCAATTAATAGATTTGCCAACTTCCGCTGATATTTTTCATGCTTTTTTGCTTTAAACACCTCTAGATTCGTGAAAAGGAGCAGAAAATGGCAGTTTCCAAACCTTTTCTGCATTTTAAACTATGAGCGTACCTACGGCCCACGATCAAACTCATACCAGACATTTATTGAACTTAAATGTTGATGCAGTTCAAATATTTTAGTGGGCCGAATGTGCGCTTAAAGTTAGAAATTACAAAAATATGACAAAAATCGTCGTGGTTTTCATTTAATCATTGAAATATTTAAAACTACGGACCGGAGATGATTTCCGGTATTCACTGGATCCGACGACAGACGTTTCTTCGTGCTATAATGGTTAATTTACATATGACGAAAATTTAACATCTTTTAGAAAGGCAGAGAGAAATTTGTGAATGAAGTTGAAACCAAAGTTATTAAATAACTGGTTTATACTCAAAGCAGTTTCTTTTTTTTTTAGTACTAAATTTCAATATTAATAACACTGTGATAACATGCGTTAAACAGTATATACTATCATATACATCTTTATTCTTAACAAATTTCGTATTAAGCGTAGCAACAGCAACCGGAAATTGTTATCTGAAGTATGAATTTAGTAATTTTGAAAGAATATACTTTCCCACATGTTGTAACACTATTATACACATATCTAGAGTATAATTATTAATCTTTTTTTACGAATTCCATATCGTATAAGTAACCCACATGTTGCTAAGCAACAACAAACATTTGTTTTTAGAATTAAAGACAACTTATCAACCTAGTATATTTCAATGTGAAGATCATCTTTTCATGAAAACAAAAATATAAAGGATTTACTTACAAGGGGTGGGTTGAACAATATTTCAAAGATATTTAAGAGTTAATGAAATGAAAGAGACGTGGCTTGTACCACAAATAGTCCTCATAGCAAAACAAAGTGTATTATCCAGGCAATTAAGAACTAGTATGATGTAGCTATATATATATAGGATGGGAGTGTGAATGTGTCTCCTGGATAAAAAACCTTATGGTGAATTAGTTATTACTTATCAAGGCAATCGGTTGGGATATAAACAATTTTGGAGATAATTTACAATTCATTATATAACGCGGATTTGACATCATGATTTAATTTTCCGGTGCTGAAAAAAGAAATTGACATAGCCTGTAAGAAACTCAATCATTTTACCAAGTACAAAAAACCCATAATCTAAACTTCGAGATCAACGGCAAAGGCCATAAAGATATCAAACTGATATCTCATGGCTATACACTTTATGCCAAATATCATTATAAGTTAATGTAACAAAATTAAACAAGTGTGGGTTCGGAGAAGTGTGTATGAGAATAAAATCAAGAAAAAAGTCAAAAAAAGTATAGCCAAAATCCGTGAAATGCATCAGAGCTTTGCATGAGGGAGATACATTCCTTAATTTATAAAAATTTCTAACATTTTGTAACAGCAAAGTGAGAACTGAGTACTGGATAAACTGCTGTTCATATCACGATGAAATGAAATATGGATAGTTGTCTCATTGGTACTCATACCACATCTTTCATAAATATATGTTGTTTCTATAAAAGAAATAAAACAGAAATGTACGAAAATATCTATGCACATAAAAAAAGAACATTTCATAATATGCACACATTAATGAAGTAAATTAATGATGATGCATTGCTGACATTGTTTGGCAGTGATGAATGAATTATAACATTATGTACTACAGCTTTCCACTGTCGTGCACAAGGTTGGTGCACATTCTAAAGTAACCGGTGTAAATCAATACTCATTGTTTAACATGCAGTTCCTGTGTAAAAGCTTATACACATACATGTAAGTATTTAAGATGATATGTAGATTATTTCAGAAGAATTCCGATGTTAAGGAGGCTCGAGGGTACAAAATTATCAGCATTTTTTCATAATAATTTTTACTTATTACTGTATTATATAGCAAATTTACCTGACGATATCTGGATATGGATATTTAGTCGGATCTTAACACGTACTTGTGATTTGTTTAAAACCGGTTTTAACGAAGAAATGTCGAAATGTTCAGAACTTAATTAAATCTGTTTTTGGGTAAGATGGTGCAAGCATACGATTTTTATTGCGTCTTACACTTTGAGAAGCGAATAATTAATTATGAGCTATGAAAGTCAAGTGGCTCAAGCATTTTACTGAGGAAGTTTTAAAAAAATGCAAAGAAATATTTAAACAGTGGGTTAGATTTCATTAGTCTTTACTATCTATAGATTAACAACTTTTGGTTATATTTATAATTTAGAATCATCATTGAAGGTGGAGCGCGATTGCACAGTTAATTGATTATAGTGATGTGCCATTTGTATGCAAGAGTGATATTCCGTTGTATTATGTGCCAATTCGAAAAAGTTATGCGAGTATTGTCTCCCTTTAACGGGTTCATTATTTTATAATTAAGTTTAGGTTTCTGATATAAATTTGAATAGTTACAAAATGTATCAATTCAATATATTTCAGTTTTTGTTCTTGGTGTATCAAAAACATTGATGTACGAATATGATTTCATAAATTTGAAACATTTAAAATGATTACATACCAATATAAAGAACCGTTCATCATTTTTGAAAAAGACTATGATTGAATATCCTTTGAGTTATCTTCCCTGGGACTTGACTGGGAAATGAACCAGAGTTATCTAAAGGTAATCATAGAGAGGGACTAACAAGCAATTTTTAATTGTAGCTTATTTAACGTTAAAACAACTTTCAAATTTAAACAAATGTTACTATGTCCAAATATAAGGACCTTGTTAGCTAAATCTACAAATTTTATTAGATATTATGATTTTGTATTACAATAGATTAATATGCTACTCAGTGTATTAGTTGTAACTTTATCATATGGTACAAAAATTAACCACACAAATGAATTCGTTTTGGCCCCAGATGAATTTTAACATGTATATATCATTAAAAAAGCTCCAAATTATCTCCCTTTGGTGCAAAAATACTATTTTTTAGCATTAAAATTGAAATATCTTTTCAAACTCATCGGTGACCTATGCCTTATTTTATGCCTCGTTCACACGGACATTTAATTCGAATTGAATTCGAATTGAATGCGAATCGAATTCGCTAATCGCGTTCACACACTCATCTTTTTTAATTCGAATTAATTCGAATTAGCGAATTCGCATTAGAAATACGTTTTTGTTAATACGAATTAAAAGTTAACGTCGTTTGGACAGTAAAGCGAATTTGACGCGCATTGCAATTCGAATTAAAATTGACGTTAGGACGTAAAACGTTTCGAATGCGAATTAAACTAAACTAATTCGAATTAGTTAATGCGAATCGAAATCGAATTACGTGTGAACTCAGCATAATTTTACAAATAAGCTGAACTTAAACTAGACTATTATAAAATTTAAGAGATTTCTATAACTTGGTTATTTTTTATTTCGATATTACCGTTATTTCTCGATTTAGTTCAACAGAATAAAGTACCTTTACAAAAATGTATGCCTCAAGATTGCGGGCTTAAATGAACGGTGACCCCATAAAACAAAGTATTTTGCTGCAAACGATGCTAGAAGACGTTTGGATCATTTGGATATTCTCTTTGTTGTTTTTTTAAGATACTGTTCGTGTTGTTTTTATCAGTAAAAGTCTAGTAGCTTAGCCATTCTGACCAAAACTTTCTCCTTAGTTTTGAATTAGGTTTGTGTGGCATAATATATCTCTTTTGTTGATTAATTTGTCTTTTATTTGGTCATTCGGTTGTTTGTCCTTTTTGTGTACAATGAAACTGCTTTGCATTCTCCGAATTATTAGCAGATTTTTGTTTCTTTTTTCGGGGTGTTTGGATTAAAAAATAGCATCTTTTATTTATATCAATAGTTATCATAACAAAGAAAATCACATTAACTAGTGTTTGTATTTTTAATTTCCACCCTAGCCCATGTGGTGATTGCCTTTTCGTTGCTAGTCAAGTAAGATACATTAACATATTACTCGTACTACTATTTACATCTTTTGGCAATTTTTGCCTAAGAATACGATCGAATTACACAAGAATAACAAAAAACGGAAACAATTTATCTTGTTAATATTTTATCGTTTATAGTACAGAGCAATGTTATCATTTTTATGTGTTCTCAGTGCCCTAAATCCTACCCCCTTAAAGAGTTACAAGTAAGAAAAATTTTGAGGCTAACCAAAATGTCTTGGTAATCAACCCCTCCACTTTTTAAAAGTTCTGTTGAATGATCTAGACTGATTCTGCCGGTTTAACAACAAATAATCGAGTAAATAAAATTAAGTATTACCCAAAACTACTGAACATTTTAAACAAAATTTACTTTTTATAATATCTTCAAGCACAGCTTCATTATCCTGAGCTTTTAAAGGAATAATACTTGTTACTATTCTCCGAAAATGGAAGATTCTGAAGATATAGGAGACACATTAAAAATTCGAGCCACGGAGGCAACCTACTTTTAACTATTTATACACCAACCGCCTATAAAAGATCTTTTATAAATCATTTAGAGAATTGTATTCAAGTAAATTTTATTCAAAATATTAAATGTTTTATTGGTTTGGTTTGCATTAATTTGGTATTATTTTTTGCATTTGAAGATGTATCTGTTTTTGTCGTTTAGACTGAAAAAAAAACCATTATGATATATGATTTATGACTTTTTAAAAACGATTTGTGCATTCCTTGTAAAATATGACACACCTGTCAATCATAAATTATTGTAAGTTATAGATATATAATGTTATATGAAAATATTAGGAAACCGCAATCATCATGATCATAAAATTCAAGAATTTACTATAATAATTATATAACATTATTATTATAATTGAAAAGCAGGTGAAGGACATTAATCAAATTGTTTAGTATAAAAAGGACATATTGAAAATGAATTTTAATTTTAAGAGGAAGGAAGGAATTAAAACATCAGTAAAATTAAGGTAATCACCGTTCAACGGAAACATTAACTGTGGTAACAGCACAATTGTCTAATAAGTACATTTGTTAATGTAACCACAACAACAGTTTTTGTAAGAGGCCAGTTAAACACCCATTTTTCTGATCTATTCCCACAAATATTTTTACATGACTATTTTGAACTTTTAAAATCTTGTTTATCTCGTGATTTCCGTATCAGCAGGAGCCGATCTATTCGAAATTGTTGTACTTTAAATTAATTTAAAGAGCCTTAAATATTCCACAACCTCCATAGTTCGAATTATCAAAAAAAAATCATTAATGAACAATTTGGGATCTTTTTAAATATTCGGTCAAATTTGTTTTATTTTAGGAGTTACTCAAATGTTTAAGAATACCCTAAAATATTTATGGAGCACCATATTCATATATTGCAGGACCTGAATAACTCGATTTCGAATATCTTTTTATATTTATAGAGGTTCTCATTGGTTCAGTATATCCATAATTCGATTTTAAGTTGCCCTAAAATAAATATGGAACTCCACAAATTTTTGGAACAGCCACAATCGATTGGAGCTTCACAATGTTTTGGGACAGCCATTGTTGATTTTAGGATACCTTTCAACATGTTTGGAGCTCCACAATTGTTACGTGACAGCCATAACTTAATTTCAGGAAACTTTAAATGTCTACATAATTGTTTCTGGACATCCATAATAAGTTTAAAAGATATACTTTTAAATTTTTTGAATTGTTTTGTCAATCATGCAGAGGGCGTACACTCTCTGCTGGATCCGCCACTGCTTGTGTTAATATGGACATGCGTGTTACCTTTACTCTATGGTATTGCGTAATAATGGTTGTCATTGGACATCTTACAATCCATGATCAACCCACGTATATATAGAGAGGTACATGATATCTTGTTGTTGTGGGATACCTTTTTAAATTGTAATTTTAATATAAGTTTGTATTCAGATTAAACATATTGCTTTTACCATTCAGATATTTATCATCGATGCTGATCTGTAATGATGTAATTTCCTCTTGTTTGTAGGTTGCTTGCTATAAGTCTTATTTCGTATTGGCGGATTGCTTTTTCGTTCAGCAACATTGTAAGAAGTCTTCGATAGAGAGCCTCGATAGAGAGCCTCGATAGAGAGCCCTGATTAGTATCAAACTGACTATATAACAGAGAATTTCAAAATATCCATAATTGAAAGAACAATGCATGAATTTGAAAAGTGTCGAAACAGACAAATATCCTACCATAAAATATATAAGCTAATAGCAGACGACATTGAACTAGACAGCCTTTCTAACACGAAGTCTCATTAAATACCGCCAAGAACATAATGACTACAATGATGCCGTTTGCGTACTTTCCTCTTTGCATGCTTCACATTGTCACAATGTCATAATCAAGTTAATCTTGCTATTTACGCTCGATATGCATTATTTTTTTTCATATATATACCAATAAGTCTTATGTAATTTCACTTAGAATGTTTCATAATACTCCATAAACCTTTCAAAACGCAAATAAACTAAACTAATCTAGTTTCAATTTACATTGATTACATAATATTCAATGCTCTTGCCTAACTTGAAAAACCGCACATTTCATGCAACATCATGATATAAGGTAAATTAACAGAGATCTTGGAACTAAACTGGTAACGAAACAAAATGATTAGAGACTATTTAGAATACGACAGTAGGAATATAATATGTTATAAATGTTAATGTTACGTAATAATGCACTCATTAGACAAAACATGAAATAATAAACATCCCTGAACGTTGTCTATAATTTCAAATCGAGAAAAAAAAAACTGATCGTGATGTTTGCTGTAGAAATAATATTTAACAGAAAATCATACTCTAAAAACTTCCAAATAACACGTGAATTTATAAAAAGTCGAAATGATCACAAATGCGTTAATGACAAATATCATATTTCACTTAAAAAAGCTTTAGAACAACGAGGAAGCACTGAACACTAAATGAGCTACTGTAACTCGTGTTCAGGCATTTAGGTCCATTTAAATGAGATAAAAAAAAAAAAAAAATCAACCGGTTTCCGATGATTTGAAAATTTTACACACGGCCGAATTGAATGAATAACTCAGTTATTTTTTTAATTTTTGAAACTGGAAATAAGAAGGGATAAATGTACAAAAGAGCACCAGGAAGTTAATACGGAAGCGTATTAGCGCCACACATTTATTAGGTCTTTCCACTTTTCTGTGGAAAGACCTATTGTTTTTCTTCTGATTATTTTTTTTTTTCTTCCGCCTAATTTTGTTCTTGCGATAAACATTTGTTTCGCAATATGTCGCTTAGATATTTGGTATATGATATCGAACAGTTTATGCGCTTTTGAAATTTACCCTGCGTAAACGAATACTTTTCTTTGTAGGAGTTATCTCCCCAAACACTGTTTTCCTTGTTAGCGCATCTCCTTCGCAACCGTAAAAGATTATGACAAATTTATTTTACAAAATTGCTCGTTATATCCTTCGCATGATTTGTCCTATTTTGACCGAAGCGATATGACCGCTCCATATGAGAGTTATTTCCCCTTATGCATCTGATATCAGTGATATGAATTTCTATCTTATAAATCATAAGTGATAGAGACCTAGGATCTTTTGATTTGAGGTCCTTGGTCCCAAAAAATGAAAATTAGGTCAAGGTCAAAGGTCAAGGTCATATTCTAATATTTGAATTTGGCTTATTTTCACTTATATCCAAAGACTGTATAAGATATCAACAAATTATTTTTACTAAATTTTTAGTTGCGACATGTCGTAAGATGTAAATTTTGATTGCAAGCGTACGTTGAATGTAAAAGGGAGTTTTCTCCCCTCTTGTATTTAAAAATACGCGTTTGGTGATATAACTCATTAACTAAATATAATAAAGACCTATGGTCTTTTGATTTGAGGTCCTTGGTTTATGACCTTGAAATTGATCTCAAGGTCATAGCTTAATTTGACGTTCTAGATTTTGACCTTTGCTTTTATTCTATATGTATACATGATAAAGATATACAACTTTTAGAAAAAGGTATCAAACCATTTAACCTTGTAAAAAACAACCGGAAGTGACCTTTTGTAAACCGGAAATAGCTATTTTTTTGTACTTTATTAATATAAAAGTATATAGAACCAGATATTTTTGGAATCAGTGTCAAGTAAATATTCAAATATAATCGGAAGTAACATTTTTCAAACCGGAAGTAACAAATTATCTCCCTTATTTAAAAAAAATGTATGGAAACAATATATTTTTGGAATCAGCTTACTAGGAGCTATCATTTGACGATTGAAATGACATTTTAAACTTAGTTTCACAACTTTTCATATCAAAATACATTGTTTTGATGGAAAGACCTTCAATTGTTCTCTGAACAATTGGTTTTTAATTTTTTTTATTTTTCTTCCTATGTTTGCGTTACAACGCAAACCTTTGCGATATAACGCAAACCCTTTGCGTTGTACAACGCAAACCTTTGCGTTATAACGCAAACCTTTGCGATATAACGCAAACCTTTGCGTTATAACGCAAACCTTTGCGATATAACGCAAACCTTTGCGTTATAACGCAAACCTTTGCGTTATAACGCAAATATATTTATTTCAATTATTCATTAAGTTTTGTATATATGTCCGTCTGTCATTCATTTTGGATGTGATTTACTAGTAGATAAAAAAAGAAACATACATACAAGGCCAAATCATTATAATAAATATGCATAGGAATAATGGAATAATTGAAGTGCAATTATACATAAATTAAGACTGATTTGTGCATCAGAAAAGTATATAATTTAACAAGAAATTAGATATAGTTTAGTATATAGTCATATTAAAATTGAAAGATAAAAAATAATGTCATACAATTGTGAAACCTCCAAGTCAAATACTAGTATACAAAATGATCTTTCTGCTTTAAAATAAATTATTAATAAGGAAACATTTTTTTCTCAGAATATGATCACGATTCTTTGATAGAAAGTCATTGAATTTTCATTTCAATATAATGAAGTATTTTTAAGATGCTTGGGTAGCAATTTGAATAGAGAGAACATAATTTTATTAATAAAACATCTTCATTCTATACATTTATTGCCAAAGGGTAGCTTGTTTGAATGTAACCTACTTTACACAGTTCTCAAACGAGAGCTTACTTTGGAAGTATATTTATATTCGGTTATAGCTATATTAGCAGGGTTGATTTTTTTTCTTACTAAATAGGTATAACCTCAATTTACTCAATTTTCTTTGTAATATATATACTAGTAGTAACTTGGATATCGTTTTTGGGGACCTTTATAGTTTGTTGTTTAGTGTGAGCCAATGCTACGTGTTGAAGACCGTAATTCGGCCTATGATGGTTTACTTTTACGAATAGTGACTTAGATGGAGAGTTTTCTTATTGGCACTCATACCACATCTTCTTATATTATTCTGCTCATTATTAGTCATTGATATGATCTAATTATTCAAGCAGTTTACTTTGCAATTACTACAAAGGTGATAAATTTTATTATATACAGCCTCCTCCATTAATAACTACTGTTTCCTTTGAATCTTAAATAAGAAATAAGATAAAACAAATTTTTGCGTTAAACGCAAAGGTTTGCGTTGTAACGTAAACGTTTGCGTTGCAACGCAAAGGTTTGCGTTATAACGCAAAAGGTTTGCGTTAAACGCAAAGGTTTGCGTTGTAACGCAAAGGTTTGCGTTATATCGCAAAGGTTTGCGTTAACGCAAAGGTTTGCGTTATAACGCAAACATAGGAAGAAAAATAATAAAAAAAAAAATGTGTGGCGCTAATACGCTTCCGTAAGTTAATGCGGACGAATCATGAAATAAGTTTAAGAAACATTTATTTCATTTCCAGTTTCTATTGTTTGTTTACTATATAAAAACTATAAAATGTAACACAAAAAAAAAAGTCTTAGGTTCATTTGGTGTATAAAAACATGAGTTGGTGTCATCAAATTGGTAAAGACTATACTGGAACTTAACCTATTGTTGTGATACATGTATCCAGGGCATCCCTTTTTATAATTCTATTTACTAGTATTTGTGTTTGTTGAAAATTTAGATTAATACTGTAAATATTAAAATATGGTATGATTGCCAATTCCAAAACTCTCCACAAGAGACCGAATCACACAGAAATTAACAACTATTGGTCAACGGTCGGCTGTCAACAATGAGTAAAACCTAAACCGCATTGTCAGTTATAAAAGGCACCGAAATGAAAAATGTTTAACAATTCAAACGAGATAACTAACGACCTAATATATATACAAAATAATGAACGAAAAACAAATATGATATACAGCAACAAGCTGCAACTACAGAATTACACTGAGACTCCTGACTTGGGACATGCACAGAATTACACTGAGACTCCTGACTTGGGACATGCACAAAATTACACTGAGACTCCTGACTTGGGACATGCACAAAATTACACTGAGACTCCTGACTTGGAACATGCACAGAATTACACTGAGACTCCTGACTTGGGACATACACATAATTCCACTGAGACTCCTGACTTGGGACACATAATTATATAATGTGGCGGGGTAATCATGTTAGCGGGCACCAAAACATTCCCTAACCTTAGTCAGTGGTGTAACAGTACATCACTTGAAAATAACTATAACAAGCATGTGTTCATAGTACACGGATGCCCCACTCGCACTATCCTTTTCTATGTTCAGTGGACTGTGAAATTCGGATCAAAACTGTTATTTGTCATTGAAATTAGAAAGATACTATCATAGGAAACATGTGTACCAAGTTTCAAACAACCTTGACCAATAACTTTAACCTGAGCGGGACAGAGGAACGGACGAACGAACAGACGAACGGACCCACAGATCAGAAACCTACTCCCCCACTACTTTCGTAGATGGGGCATACGAATCAGTTGAAATGGGTTTAACTCAACAGCACAAAAACATGTAACAAAACACAGAGTGGACGTACGAGTGGAAGGGCAACTTTAAATACATTATCACTCATCATAGATACCAGGATTGAAATTTAATATTTATATATGCCCCAGACACGCGTTTCGTCTACAAGACTTATCACAGACTTTCGAATAAAAAAATGTTAAAAAGGCCAAATAAAGTACGAAGTTGAAGAGCAATGAGGACCAAAAATCCAAACAAATTACAGATCTGATAGTACTTGCAGTCACTGACAGCTAGTTCAAAACCGAAAACAATTAATAAAAAAATCCTCCATCTAAGACTAAAATGTCAATCAGTGCACATTCAACGTTTAATGGATTTCGTGTAAAGACGTCATTAACAGTTAGAGAAATCCCAATGCCAAGATACAGGTATCTACAGATCAATTAGAAATACCTTACTTTTAAACTTTTCATCAACTTTGGATAATTCTTATAAACATGTTATTTCTGTTCTCTGTTCAGTAAAATGTAAAATCACAATACTGAACTTTGAGGGAAATTTAGAATGGAAAGTCCCTTCTCAAATGGCATATTCAAAAGCTCAAACACATCAAACGAATGGATAAGAACTGTAATATTCGTGACTTGTTACAGCCATTTTTTGTATGTAAACCTGGTTTTATATAATAATAATATATACTACATGGATTGAATAGACAACGAATCAAAAAACGATTCCTGGAAAATCGTATTTTCATTAAAATAAGTTTTTCAATCTTAAGCGCCAAAAAGCGCGAGATTTGGCTTTCCGGTAAACCAGGTTCAACCCTTATTTTGTTTTAAATGTCCTGTACCAAGTCAGGAATATGGCAGTTGTTATCTTATAATTGGATTCTGTGTGTGTTGCAGTGTCGTTTTGGTTTTTTGTTGCACTCTCAATCGATTTATGACTTTCGAACAGCTGTATACTACTATTGCCTGTATTTATAGCTAGCTAAACCTCTCACTTAATTACTTATTTACAAGCAGGGCAATGTTTTAAAAGCTATTTTTTGCCCACCCAAAAAAAAGAAAAAGAAAAGAAAAACAGAGCAAATTTTCAAAAGTAGATGTTATATTAATTTTTAAAGCGGTTTGTAAAAATCAATGATCTGTTTTAGAATATTGCGTTTTAAGATTTAAAAAGTTATTTTCTTAATGTTTAAATATGATTTTCCAGAAATTATTTTTGATTCGTTGTCTCTTCAATCCATTTATTATGTATGATTCAGAACACTGTTTTCTTGTAAGTTTTCATAATCCTTAAAATTAATTAATTGTAAATACTAGAAACCAGTAAATTTACAGTGAAAGTTTACAGGGATTAAACATTATCCCTAATTATACAATATGCTGTAACATATATACACCAATTTACAAAATACATGAAAATGTTAAGTAACTGAAACCTAGATCAAAGTACTTCACTTATATCGCGAGCTATACTACATAGAAGATTGCATACAACAAGCTTGAACAGTACAAAAAGACACAATAATTTGCCATGCTGAAAAAAATATGTAAGAATGTAAATGCAAAATTAAACAGAATTTTGTAAGCTTTGCTTCCAACTGAAATCAGCAAATTAAATTTTATTGCTCAGAATTCCAGACGTAATAATTGATAAGAACAGTATATGATAATAATCTTTATCAATAAGTCTACTAAGACCAAAAACGATATAATTTAAATGGCATTTTATTATTATGTAACCTTTACAGATAAACTTAACCATAAGACTGAATGCTAAAGGTGTCTTTTCATATTATTAAATTGCTGCTATGCAAATCAATTTTCGGTAATAAATGCCTTTATTTGTGATATATAAACTGATATATAAAATGTTTGTTTTTATTGTGATTAAGATTATAACACAATGTTGACTGCTGTACACATATTATTTATTATGTCTGTTTGTTTTGTTCACACATTGTTGTCGATATAATTGAGTTTCATGCGACTTTCATACAAGTGAGAGGTTAAGCTATCTATACAACCAGGTCTAAACAAATTTTTCAAAATTTTGTGACTGTGTTAAACACATCTAACCCATCAAACTTGAGATAAAGGATACAACAGATACAATTAAGTGTGCCTCATATCTTGACTTATGTTGAGAGTTGTCTCTTTGCATTCATACCACATCTTCTTATTTCTATATTAACATCTCGAATTTGAAATTGAGGGTCAGTTTTTAACAAAGCTATACGACAAAAGAGTTGATTTCAACTTCCCAATTGTTAACGATTTGTCCAGTATGCCAATCCATTATCCGGGTACTCGGGTTTCCATCAATCAAGATTTAGTCGTTTGCTGAAAAAAGCAACTTTCAATCAATTAATCATTATTCGTTAAACTGCAAGCAAATATATACATGGATTTCTTTTAAGTCATTAAACTAATCTATTTTGACAATGATATTCAGAATAAAATTAATGTCATAACAATAACAAATCATGTATGCCTCAGGCAAAATATGTGACAAAAACTCCAGTTATTTTTGTAGGAAATTAACAAATTCAAAAATAATTGATATAGTATGGTTTGTAAATAACTAATTGATTTTAAAGGAAGACATTACAAAACATAAAGCAACAACGACAATATTTTGGCGGAAGCGTTTACTATATTCGTGGTTACATAGTATTATAAATTGAATTACTGTTTTGTCTAAAGGCAATCTATAGTTAAATTAAAAATATATTATGTGTGTTCATAAATGACTGATCAGTACCTCGCGGTATCACTTTGCTTTCTACATAGTTTTGAAATTAGTGTTGAAAACGCACTTTGTACTGCAATAAAAACCACACTTTCCTCGTCTGTTAGTGATTTAATACACTCGATAGCAGTAAAGTACATTATTTCTGTTCCTGGTGTAGAAATATCAAACATTTCCTACACATATTCTATTCTTAAAATTAAATATTAAAACGGTATGATTAAAGTTTGCACAATACATATCATGGAATAACCTTCATCAATTAATTCCAGACAAAATGTTTCGAAAGCCACACATACCAAAGGTTGTTGACGACAAAAGTAATAACACTATAAATAGTACACCAAATGCATTTCTAAATATATAATCAAGAAGAATATCATATTATTGCCAATCAGAAAACGTTTCACCATAGACCAATTAATGAAGAAACTAACAATAAGGATTTAAAGTAGATATCTGAGAGAGGCAGTCAAATCATCGTCCACTGGCAGCGGAAGGTACGTCAAAAAGTGGCAAAAATAAAATACGATAACAGATTCCTTTATTCACAGTTTTATCCTACGCTGCAACAAGTTAAAAAAAAATAAAAATAAACGTATAAAAGAGGGGCGAAAGGTACTAGAGGGACATTCAAACTCATATGTTGAAAATAAACCGATTACGGGGAGAGGGTCTGCGCTGCTTGAATGTTGCTACACAGAAATGGAAAGTTATTTTATTTATCTTTTTAAGTGGTTCTCAAGAAGAAGTTGAAAAAGTGGAAGTTTACAGACGACGGAAGCCTATTTTTATAATTCGATATGATCTTTCTACCATATGAATCCACAGAGTAGAAATACATTTTAAAATATTTTTTGATTTACGAATTTTTTTTTAACTTATAATAATGATTATCTTTTGAAAAGTCAACGTTTATAAAGTAACTTGCTAAATTATACTGAAAACTTTTATAGTATCAGTTGCTTTGCTTTTAAAAACATGTAATATATTTTCCTGTCTCCTGGAATCCTACTTTGTTATGTTTTTCACTGCAAACGTACCATTGATGTATATTTTCCGGAATTTGCCAAGTAACGTCAGAATGATATGCATTTACGATTCTATTTTATTTTTTATTCTTTACAAAATATGTTTTCCTGTCTTTTATTTAAAATTGTAAATATTCACTGTCTACAAGTCCTGCCTTTGAAATGATCGAGTAATCATGACAAAATGTAAACATTCTTTACAGCTTTTTAAAAGTTGTTTTTCAAATCATCATTCTTTTCAGCCACAAATAACAACTGATATATCATGTTTTGTCTGTAACTCATATCAAAATCTATACTATTTTTAACATTTTTAATTGGATATCTTTAGGCTTATAATGTTTATAAATATCGTTTGTTCCTGAGTTAGAAATTACGACAAATGCATCTAACACATCAATTAAACGTATTCAACATGGTAATGGTAATCCTTATTTGTTCACTCCTAACTGAAAAGACCACAAGGCAGAATACGTGAATGCAATTTTTTACCTTGAAAAACAGTTTCGAGAACTTATTTACACATATATTTGTGACTCTCTTGAATGCAAAGTTTACAGCATATTTATTCAATTGAAAGCATGTTTATCTAGTAAACCACATTTCTTTTGAGGGACCAATAAAACTCATGTATGTGCCTGTCCCAAGTCAGGAGCCTGTATATTCAGTGGTTGTCGTTTGTTTATGTGTTACATATTTGTTTTTCGTTCATTTTTTTTTACATAAATAAGGCCGTTAGTTTTCTCGTTTGAATTGTTTTACATTGTCTTATCGGGGCCTTTTATAGCTGACTATGAGGTATTGGCTTTGCTCATTGTTGAAGGCCGTACGGTGACCTATAGTTGTTAATGTCTGTGTCATTTTGGTCTTCTGTGGATAGTTGTCTCATTGGCAATTATACCACATCTTTTTTATATCTTATAGTTGAAATGTCTTTAGCATTAGACCAATAAGTCAAGGCTTCATAATTTAAATTCAGAATAAAACGAAAATAAACGTGATTCTCTCTCCTTTCATACACTTATTTACTGCTGTTATAGAACAAAATGGAGGCACTGCCTACTAACAATTTGTACGTGACTGTACAAATGCCTCAATACATCTGACTATAAAGGTTTTTTTAAGGAGTAAAATGTCAATACTTTCATTATTTACATGAACTCATCAAAGACACCATAACTATTAATATTACATCATTTCAACTGTATGTGATCTACATTTCAACTGTATGTGACCTACATTTGCGTCGTATATAAGTCCAAAATCAAAATGATCCCTAGCTAATTAACCATAGCTTGAAAAAAAAACCCAGAGAAACATGTCAATTCTTCAAAAAAAGTTAATTGTTATTGCTCACCAAAGATAACTTTCTCTCTTCATTTTATTGATTGAATTATCTTATGAATGTTACTTATTTAATACATAGACTACAGCGTTATAATCTATTTCAAAATTTGACAAAACCTTTTGGAATTTGGGTCCTTAACAATCTTTAACTACGTAATTTATGTTTGATTCGAGCGTAACCGTTGAGTCTTTTTTTTTTAGACCAAACGCGCGTCTGGCGTACACACCTTTAATGCTAGTATATATATGATAATTTTATCTGCATATAGTCTCTGAGTGTTTTACCCATAACAAATATTGGTTTTTCCACCGTATCTTTTTCCATACTAGTTTTGTCCATTATATTTCCCCGGGACATTCAGACCATGCTTTATGCAACTATATCATAACAAGAAGGACCATATGCAGATGTGCTTTTAGTAATATTTGATAGACTTTCTTTAGAATTTAAAAAAAACAAAAGTTACAATGAAAACAGTCAAAATGCGTTTTTTGAAGAAAAAAAAAAGCTGTATACAGAAGTCTTATCTAGCATATGTTCTGTGGCTTTGAATTTAGAATTTTCCGAATGGCTGCCATTAATATTATCATGGTCATGACCAGATGAAGTGATGTCAGCTGATACTAGCAATAGTAGTTTTAGTTTATAATCATTATATTTATACAAAATATGTTTTGTTTTAGTGTCGTCGTCTATTATATATTTGACCCATAACTTTGAACAGCCTTTGAATTGCCCTGTTACAATCGTATGTCTCAGTTTTGATCAAGCATTCGCAACAAGTACCACAGGAATTTTGGCATATAGATTCTATAAGAGCGCAATACAATTCCTTTGACGTCGCGTACGGTGTTGGTGTTAGTTTTGGTTACGTTAGTTTGACGTTATTTTTCATGCATTGTATAAATAACGTCGTATTTTTTTCATTTCGTGCAGCTCAATCATACAGCATAATTTATATGAGCGGTTTGCTTCACTTGTATATGTATATGTATAGAACCGAAATATAAAAGCGGCACATATGTTTTTAAGTACAGTTAAATTAAAACAGAAAAAATAATATTCATTTAAATTAGTATCCCCTTGGAGCAAAGATATATTTTCTCTTTCTTTTGATTGAAACAGGATATTTAAAAAAAGTTTAAACCACTGTCTTTTCTGCTGCTTTTTCTTTTAGTTTAAACATATTTATTTATAGTGGATAGGGAAACAAGTTATTACAACTTATATTAACCCGTTTCCACTCTGAGGGTGCAAGTGCTTCCTTGTAGCCTTAGCCTGCTCTTTTCGAAATCTAAAAGGGTGTCTTTTACGTGCAAGAGATATTGCTCTCTCTTAAAACGGGTTGGTCATTTATCGCCCCCTTCCGATGGACTATCATTGTTTCACAAGGCCATAAGGGCTTATTCTTTTATCCGCTTTGGATAATTTCCGAATAAAATTTTTATTAGTTGAATCGTTTATTTCATCGCCTGTATTAAGGTAGCACAATACAAAGATTTGTTCACTCCCAATCAGACAACTTTAAACTGATGTAATTCATTTAATCCTTCTTTATATATTATAAATGAGGTACCAAAAGAAAGAAGAAGAAGGATTCATCTTTCAAATTGTGATAATTTCATTATGACATAATTATTACATAATTAATTATTATGTAATAAGTTGCTATATTGTGATGTCCACACTTGAATGAATTTATCGTCTTTGTTCTTCATAGCATCCCAAAAAATTTAATAGATTCTTGTACAACACAGCTTGACCTCCAAAACTGTGTCTCAGATTTCCAAAAACTTCAATAGAACAAATTTTATACCCAATTGAATTTAGTGGTCTCTTATGAATTATTGTTCGAATTTCATTGTAGATTTATGAGAGAATGAAATACGATAGGAAAAACCTGAGACACAGTTTGGGAGGTCAAACTGTGTTGTGCAAGAATCTATAAAATATTTTGGGATGCTATGAATAACAAAGAAGCTAAATTCATTCAAGTATGGACATCACAATATGGCAACTAATTACATACCAATTAATTATGTAATAATTATGTCATAATGAAATTCTTCTTTCTTTTGGTACCTCATTTTCAAGATTTAAAGAAAGATGAGTGGAATTACATCAGTTTAAAGATGTCTGGTTGGGGATGAAAAATCTTTGTATTGTGCTACCTTAAATGTTAAAAGAATCAACCGATGAAAGCAAATGTTCTGGTTAATGTTCACAGAGATACAAAAGAAACATTCATATGTCGACAATAAGGTGACAATAATTTAATCAAATTTGCTAATTTCATAAACAAAAGGAAATTTAATCTCAACTATGAACAAGAAAACAAATGGGCGCAGATAATTTTTAAAATGTTAAACTACTAGGGGACATTTTAGCGCAGACATTAGAGCCCATTTTAGCGCAGGATTTATCCGTTCAGCTGTATTTTCGATAGCCAATATTTAGCAAAAAGTTTCCTAGTTAAATAATGCTAAAACCTTGAGCATTAATTTGTGCTAGCTTAAAAAGCACAAAGGTGTCAGTATTCACCCCAGAAACTTACAAAACCTTTGAATAGACTTATTAAGAAGGGATATAATTACGATACTGTTGTCAAGTCATTAAACATTGCATATTTTGGCGTTAATATTGAGTCACTGATAAGGTATTTGCATCGGAACTAAACACATTATTTTTTTTTTAAAAACAGTTGTTGGCATGACACGGGTTATGTTCTTCTCATATATGTTATGATGGTATGATACTAAACCCCTAACGGGAAGGATTGTGCCTGATGTTCATATGATGAAATCATAATCTTTCAGTCAGTTTAATTGAAGTCTGGAGCTGGCATGTCAGTTAACTGCTAGTAGTCTGTTGTTATTTATGTATTATTGTCATTTTGTTTATTTTCTTTGGTTACATCTTCTGACATCAGACTCGGATTTCTCTTGAACTGAATTTTAATGTGCGTATTGTTATGCGTTTACTTTACTACATTGGTTAGAGGTATAGGGGGAGGGTTGAGATCTCACAAACATGTTTAACCCCGCCGCATTTTTGCGCCTGTCCCAAGTCAGGAGCCTCTGGCCTTTGTTAGTCTTGTATTATTTTAATTTTAGTTTCTTGTGTACAATTTGGAAATTAGTATGGCGTTCATTATCACTGGACTAGTATATATTTGTTTAGGGGCCAGCTGAAGGACGCCTCCGGGTGCGGGAATTTCTCGCTACATTGAAGACCTGTTGGTGACCCTCTGCTGTTGTTTTTTATTTGGTCGGGTTGTTGTCTCTTTGACACATTCCCCATTTCCATTCTCAATTTTAATATCAAAGTTGTATGTATATATATATATATATATATATATATGTTCACTTTGGTTCATCATGGAAATAAAAGTAATTTTACAGTTGTCACTCAGCTATTTACGTTTTTCTTTATACTATCATCAAATTGCAAACAACAACATATATAAAAATGCAATGTATAGACGAATGTGCACCACAATCTAGACAAGATAAAGAGATAAAGCAGTTCCTACTGCAACTTTATTAAAAGAATTGTACAGGGAGATACCCAGAGCCCATTACGCACGTTCTCTGGAATATAAATTCCAGACTAGAACGGAATTTTAAAAATGTGATTTTAAAATTTTTATGTAATACTTTAATGGACATGATCGATATTTTTTAAATTGTGCTGTCTTGCTTCTATTAAAACAAATTATTGATCATTAATCATTAATCATAAAATGGATTATATTATTGCTCTTAAATTGGCATTGATAATTTCCATTTTCGCTCGAATGGGTTAAAAAATCTTGGGCTAAAGTGGGCTTTACTTTGGCGTTAAAACGTCAGATTTTTTTCTCTAAAATGTCCTATCAATGCACTTTAATGCTTTTTCGGTTATACAAAACCATCCTCATCTGTGTCTATCACCATATAATCTCGTTTACGAAGTAATATTTAGAAAATAGAATAATTTACAAACAACTTAACCGATTATTGTGCCATTATTTGACTTTTTTTAATTATTTTTCTAACAACTAGGACTATAACCATTAAAAAGTGCAATACGCTCATCATCACTATATATTAAACAAGAAACTGATTTCTTTTAAACAAAGAAATTGCATGTAAATTCAATTTATGTAGAACATTAACAGAAACAGTACAACCAAAACCTCCACATGGAAAACCTATTAATTTTCGTTATCTAACAAAAACTTATCCCATCCAGATGTATTATGTAGCTTTGTGAGACAAGGTTATATTTTAATTGGTCTAGGGACATGCGCTTAAGTATCTAACTTAAATGAGGTATATTTTATGAAACAGTTTAGATACATTAGATTGATGAACAATTTAGGTATACTTGACATCTACTATAACCTTGGATTCACTAAAATAGACAAACACTATTATAGTTATTTTCCCGTGCATATGGTCTCATTTGATGGTCAGCTGAAAAAATAAATAATACTGGTATTGATCAATTCTTCTTTGAACAATCTATTTCCTATTCTATGTAGTGTTTTATTAACCATATGTTTCAATCCGTTATATGTGTTTACAAAGAGCAATGCCAGCAGCAGATGTAAACAGTTCAGCAGTATCGAGTGCTGCAAAAACCGATGCAAAGGGACAGAATAAAAACATTTTTGAGAAGATACACGATTTCCGATTAGTTTTCTAAATAAATGTTTATATACATCGGTAGACATAGCCTGTGAATACAGAATTATAAACGACTACACTTGGGTAACTATTAAATGTATTTGTATTTTCACCTTACACTTTTGAAGCACCCTTATTTGGTTGTTTGACTTCTTATATAATATATATCTCAAAGTAAGAATTAACCTATTAATCAAACTACACAAACAAAAAAACAAACACACAAATATCTTAACAAAATACTTGCCTTTACTAATGAGATGATCAAAGTCTTCTAATCAATAACAAACATACTTTGTTTTTATTTCAAGTATTCTCTATACTACAGACAACAGACACACAAATGACACCCCTTTCTGCCATTGACAGCACACTAACAATACCTTCTTTGTACACATGGCAGTAAAAGAAATAAAACTCAAACGCAAATTCAAATTTGCCGACAGCCCGTCGTACGTGATGGATGCCAGATATAATTGTATAATAAATCTATAATCGTGACATATAAATCAGTAATCAAATTGCATTTTCATTTACCAATCATTTCAGTATGTACAAACCACAGCAAAATATTGTATACTGTACGTTTGATAAAATTACCCCTCATTGATAGCCAAGGCCGACCAGGAAAAACCGTATTACGGAAACCTGTGCCCGAATCAATGCTCGAGCCTATCTCAGGATAATGAACGTCGGACCCCGTCATTTTAAAAAACAGTTTTCGAAAATCAGCATTTTTGTTATAATGTACAAACAGATAAATATCATCATTTAGAAAAATGTAGTTTACACGGTCAATACGACGGCTAGAAGTGAAGCTACCACAGAAAAAACAAGGATATATGACCACAACTCAGTCCTCTGATTGGCTAAATTTCTTCGGCCTACCGAAAATTGACGATTCCCATATCGAGAATACAACATTTTCCCGCTATACTGATCGAAACGCGGGAAAATATTAGTATTCTCTATACTACAGACAACAGACACACAAATGACACCCTTTTCTGCCATTGACAGCACACTAACAATACCTTCTTTGTACACATGGCAGTAAAAGAAATAAAATTCAAACGCAAATTCAAATTTGCCGACAGCCCGTCGTACGTGATAGAAAACCAAAGAAAGGGGTAATCTATAGGCCCTTATAATACCTTAGATATCTTCAAACGTTTCTCAGTGGAATCTACTATGTAACCGTCTTTACTAGAGTCAGACTTCCATCTACCGTGCTTCTTTAAGCATCTGTCACTAACATCGGCGTTTGCCGCCATTGTGGCCCCGCCGGATCTGAATGAATGAAGACCTATGTTTCCCTCTGGACAAATTGTTCGAATTCTCTTAAGAATGGACTCTCTAGCCGCCGTGTAACTTAGCTTTTTATCTTTAGTAATAAGCTTGCATGTATTGCGAGATCTATAAATAGGCCGAAACAAATAAAAATTTTGCTGGCAAGAATCACTGAAACCTGCTAACTTAGTGTACCTTAGAAACATTGTGAAAGGACAAGCAGATGAATTACCCTTAGAAATCAAGACTTCAGAACTTTGCCTATATTGGTCTGTTTTGCTTTTTTCGATACACAAAATTAAATGAGATTCGTGTACTTTTACATCACAAAAGCGTAACGAACTGACCTCATCATATCTGAGAAATCCTGAAAAACTCAAAATCATCATTGCCAAATCCCTTATAACAAGTAAATCTAAAGAATTTTTAAACATATCACATAGTTCGATTAAAGTTTCCGGAGTAATTGGATCTTTCTTTTCTGTCTTTTTTTGGTGCTACTCTTTTAGATGCTTCAAGAATTGATGTTACAAAAGTGTTTGAAGTAGGATCGTTTAGACCATTTGTCTCATGTGCCCATTTTATACCGTACACTGCGTTCGAAATAGGGTGACAAGTAGAATTATTGTTCAATAAATGTGTTAAATACAGTGCAACATGAACTGGCTGAGCTGGTAAAGATTTGTGTCCTTGTAAAGTAATGAAACGTTCCCATCGTTTGTAAGAATTAAAATATGATTTAACAGTATTGTCACTTTTAGAGTTTATCAACAGTTCACACATCTTCGGATAAAGCTCGTACATATAACTGCCAACTTCTATACCACTGTCCTCGACTGCCTCCTTCACTGTGTTGTCTAATGTAATCCCTGTTGAAATAAATAACGTCATAAGTATATTGAAAACTAAAATTCTATTCTTAAAGCAATCAATCTAAATTTGAAACACTGTTGTCCAAATATCCCGCACTGCCCTCTGCCTCTTTTAGTCAGATTTTCCCCTTGAAAAAACTTTCTGTCAACTATGAAATCCTTAAAATTTCCAAATTGATCCACCAACATAGGCCAAAATGGTGCCGATGTCCATTCCGGGATGACTAAAGTGCCATTGCATTTTTCTATTGTAATCTTATTAATAACCTTTGGAATCAAACTTGGTGGTGGAACTATCCAATTATTATATCCACCCCATACTACTGTAAACGAGTCTATCCCAGCAGTCCCGGGGCACCAAAACTTTGAGTTAAAATGCTTGCACTTGGCATTGTAATCATGCGCGAACCTATCTATGTCATGTGGACCCCAAACGTGATTAAGATACAGAAAAATCTCATCTTGTATTTCCCAATCATCACAATCTGTTACCCTACTTAAAGTGTCTGCATACTGGTTTGATTCTCTTGGTAACCAAACCAAACTCAACTTAATTGCATTCTCTCTGCAAAATTCATCAACGAACAAAGCGTTCTTGTGCAAAACCATCTTCCTACTACCAATATTAAGTATATGTGTGATATTCAGATTATCTGTGAAAACTCTGATATTGACAAAATTTATCAATAATCTTTTTACAGCCTCGAGCTCTCTCCACGTCGAACTTTCGGCCTGTTCAGCCACTGACCAACTACCAAACATTTCCAAAGGTTCTTCCTCTGAACCAGTGGTAACAAAACCACCGAAACCTGTACCAGATGCATCACTGAACACATAATAATCTTGTGGTACATTATAAGTCAACTGACTTAACCGAGATCCTATCTCGTTAAAGATTTCAACTTTATGTTCCCAAAAAATGCACTCCTCGAATGCGTCCGTACTAACTAGTACTTTGGCGTTCCAACTTGCCCTTTGCAATATACATTGGTAGAAATACCTTGTTCTTAAACGTGCCTGATCTCCTAATACAGGCTGCATTGATATGATCTGTCCTACAATACTTGCAATAAATTTCACCCGAAAAAGCCTAATTCCGTAGTGAAATTGTATCCTGAAAACTTCCAAGATTCTTAAAAGCTTCTCTATCCTTTTTTCGGTTATTCTTATAACCCCTTCTATCATATCCCAATGAAAACCCAACCAGTCTAGACCTTGAATAGGAACCCAATTGCACTTCTCTGATGCAAGAACAAACCCAAATTTCTCCAAATCGGAATGGATTTTTTCGCTCGCTAACATAGCCTCTTTCATGTTTTTGCCCCCGCCGAGCCCATCGTCTAGATACATGACAATTTTTAGACCCGTACTTCTCCAATATTTTATATAACTCCCCTGACTACCTTTGTGAAAATATATCCGCTGGTTGACAACCCAAAAGGCAAAACATTATACACATAATATGCATGCTCCCATTTAAAACCTAAATATGTAGTATCTGTTTCAAAAATGCTTATATGATGATATGCGCTTTTTAAATCTTAAGAAAATACAAAATCTCCTTGATCATATAATTGTCTAGCAGTTTTTGCATCTTCATATTTGTGTTTAAATCTAACTACATGTGGATTGATATGTCTTGCATCTAACACTAATCTGAGTTTTGAACCTCTATTATGAGCTACTGTTAGAGGATTAACTACATATGGCTTACAAGACACTTGAGTAATACATCCTTTTTCTAGCAATTTTTCAATCTCGCTCTTAACAAATTCGGGATTGTCTCTTGCTGATTTGTTATTTTGTAATTCAACCATGCATGGAATGGTACTGAAAGGAATTTTATACCCGTTTGCTATAATATCCAATACAAAATCCGTGGCACCTATTCTCTTCCATTCGCCCAAGCTCTCTTTTAAATGACCTACACCTGTACCGTTATTATTTACTATAGTAGTAGTATGTGTATTGCTCATTGACTGGACATCACGTGATGTCTGTGTTATTGACTCAACATTCTTCATTGAATAGAGTTCTATGGAACGCCGGAACTGTCTTATAGTGTAAAAATTTAATGTGTTCTGTCACTTTGTCTTAACGTCCTGTCGTTTCTTCTTTATATTATGTGCAAATGTCTGTATTTCTTGGCACGGCATCTCTGTGTTATGTCAAATTAGTTATTTGTTTGGTCAAACAGTAGTATTATATGTCATTGCTAAAGTTTATTGCGTACAATAGGCTTTACATCATGCTTTTACTACTATATATTCTGTGAATACTTCGAAACTTTATGATCAACCACCTTTACATTTTCTCATATTTTATCTATGTTCTGTCTATTCTTCTTTTACGTAAGTCAGTTAAAAATTGCGTCCTGTCTCAAGTGTTTTTGTTATGCCGAATGTTCTAAAGGTTTTGTTTTGATACACTTTTGTTCTATGTAAACCTCATGATATTATAGTCTTTTTGCGTTATGTTGTGTTAATACATATGTATCTCCAGTGAAAAACACCACACATCATGGTATAGTTCCTATGCGTTTTGCCGAACAATTGATACTCTCTGTGAGCATTCATTACGTCATGTGCAAACGCCATTTACATTATGTGCAAACAACTTATACGTTTTGTGCAATTCTCGTTTACTTTATATGCAAACATCGTTCCCCTTATGTGCAAACATTGTTTACCCTATGTGCAAACATAGTTTACCCTATGTGCAAAGACCTTTTGCTTTATGTGCAAATACCTATTAAGTTATGTATAAAAACTACATCATTATGTGCAAACACTATTACGTTATGTGCAAATACCGCTTACATTATGTGCAAACACCATGTAAGTTATGTGTAAATGCCTATTACATTATGTCCAAACACCTATTACGTTATGTCCAAAGTCCAAACACCAATTACGTTATGTGCAAACACCTATAACGTTCTGGTAAACGCTTTTTTGACACAGATTAAAACAAAACGCATCAGTGATATACACTTTGAAAATTAAGAAAATTATAAGTTTTAGCTTTCTAAAAAGCTCTGAACTACTTCGTTGTATTCTTTTTCAAGGTAATATCCATTGGATGCTGAATGTGAACTGAAGGTTATATATGTGCATCGGGATGTTGATTTAGTATTGGAAATGTAGTATTTTTATATATTGATTGTTAAAAAATGTTATATAAATATTTAGTTTTTTGTTCTTTTTAAAGGGGCACTAGCTGTCAAATTCATGGTCACCGATTTGACTCAAATTCTCATATTTGATTTATAACAATGTAAAACATTTATACAAACTATCAAAAGTCTAAAATAAACAGTTTACAGAGCATGGGGTAGATATTATATAGGTTCGTTTCGTGTGTATTTTAGTCCAGACGCCATCTAATTACCTATCGATTTGACCTCAGATGACCATGTAATCGATGTAAACATAAATAAAGATATGAATAGATTAAACCAACACGTGCAATTGGATTTTTATAGGTCTGTTTGATTTTATTTTATAGATTAAAAATATTTGTTTCTCATTGTTTTTAACCGAATAAGAATGATTTTATGTGCATCGAATTAGTAATCAAATGATTTACCGTATAGTTTCACTTTCATTGTTGACATTCTTTTTCTTTAAATAACCAGTACACGTACAATGCATGCGTTGTCAATCTCTAGCTAGGGGTTAAATTGAAGATCTCATGAATACGGATTTAAAGAGGTCGACTCATTCACTTGCAAGTGAATTACTAATGATCAATGTTGCTTAGCGTAATTTGACAAAATTGAACCTTTTTGGCTGCAAAAAACGAATTGTTATTTCACTATTTAACTTTCATTATTGATTGAACAGAAAAAAATCAAACTTTATATTTTTATATATCTCGTAGCTAGTGCCCCTTTAAAGAGTGTGCGTTATACATTCATTCTTTTTATAATTTGTTCACTTTACTTGTTGAAAATTGAAATATTTACAAATATATAAACACGATTCTCGAGGTGTGTCTCTCTGGGGGTGTGCCTAGATTGACAAAAGTCATAAAATACATTTAATGCATTTTTGAAAACATTGTACAGGAACATTTTTTAGCAAACAAATCGTGCATATTGCAGATTAGCGATGCAAATAAACACTTATTAATGATTGATATTTCAATTTTCAATTTCAGTGTGTAATATATATGCATAATAAAACGACCATGAATTAATAACATTTGATCTGAAATATGATACACATAGTTAAATTTCCGGCATTTGATGGCTTAATATCCTCAGAAGAGAACAGTTTGTAATTATTTATTGCATTTAACCCACTAGTTGTTGCTAAATAGCAGCCACATCATGAAACAAACAAACAGAATTTATATGTGACAATTTATTATTTCAAGATGGCGTGTATATAGAAACTAAAAGCTCTGTCCTGTTATTCGAAGCAAAAAAAGCTACATGTAAAAAACAAAATGCAACCTCATTTCTTTACGGAAAATGTGAACGGAAAATAAGTTGATTTAAAAAAGAAGACGTGGTTTTATTGCCAATAAGACAACTCTCCACAAGAGACCAAAATGACACAGAAATTAACAACTTTAGGTCACCGTACGTCCTTCAACAATGAGCAAAGCCCATACCGCATAGTCAACAATAAAAGGCCCCGAAAAGATTATGTAAAACAATTCAAAAGAGAGCACTTACGGCCTTATTTATGTAATGTTCTATTTCATCTGCACCAAGCGGGTCATTTCATAGGTCGCCATATCTTGCATACATATTCATAACATATGGTTTTAGAAGGCTCCGAATTACATTTATGAATTATAGACTTTTGACAAGGTCAACACAATAAATATGCGTCTATTCATATGTTATTGACCGAAGACGAAGATATTTTCCCCGCCACCTCTTATCTTGTATTTGTTTTTTTGAATCAGCAGGAAGTTAAGGCAAAGCTGAGCCCAGAGCCTCCTCTTAATCAAACTGCTTATAGAACCAACAAACGAAGCTCCATCATTTTCAAAATTCTGGTTCCGCCACTGGTCATTGGATAAGAAATCAAAAAGAGAAAAAAAAAATAGGTCCGTGTGTTTATTTATCTAATGATATCTTAATGAACAACTTCTCTATTCATTTTACATCGGATGACCGTGAGGGCATTAATGTGTATTGCTGTCGCCTAAAATTTCCATTACGTAACCTTCGTTTTGAGATTGTAACCGATCTATACACATGATAATAATAAATACGCGGACGTTATCGAGTGCAAAATTACATTCCTTATCACTTGTTCTTAATTCATTTCAAATGGATACTCCCAAAAATATATTGTTTTGAACATAAAATAATGATATGAAAATGTCGTTAAACTCGATAGAAACATAAATAAAGCAAACAAAATTTAATATTTATAAGAACGTTTGCAATCTCCTATGCAAAGTTATTTGTCTTTGCTCCATCTCTCAGCGAGGGACATTGAATGTTTTGCTGGAAAATATGAATGCCCACTCAAATTGAATCCATCAGAAAAATCGAATTATTACAGCAGAGTGTCCACCATGCACTTGCACAGCACTATAATTAATATAGTACAATAGAATGATATACAAATGGATAAAAATTATATATACCTGTAACTGTAATTTACAAATATTAAAATAATATATAACAAAAAAAACAAGGTTACTGATTTGTATCACTTCTACGATGAGGTTAAATTGATCATCCACGCACAGAAAAAATATATATCTGTACTTTAACGTCACTTTCAGGTAAAGAGATGTGATTTGGTTTTCTAAGACAAGTGCTTGTGACCGTCCACTAGAACTTGCGGTCATCCGATGTTCAGTACTTCAGTACTTTGATTAATATCTTTAACCTAAAGATGTTCTCAAAAATTGATAAAACATAACAAAGGTTTTATATTTTTTATAAATGTCTTGTTATTTTTATTTTATCTTGATTCATTTTGAGAACTCAAACCGTATCAATGACCTACTGCACATTTAAAGATTTTTGAAAACTGGGAGTTAGCTGGCAATTGTTTCATGGTGCTTTAAACGGATGAATAAGAGGGTTCCGAAATTCCAACAGTACAAAACATGACTTTATTAATTTATAATTGGTAGCAGGAAAATTACAGAAGAATTTAAGCCTTCCCTTTCGTGTTAAAGTCTTCACAGTTTTCTTTTCGTTATATAGGTTATTTATTTTAAGAATTTTGACTAAATATGTTAGGTCGATTTCAAGGCGAACAAGATTGCATCAATTCAAGATTGTTACCGCACTTTGAGGATAATTTGGATTGAATCATATGAACTTCACGCCTCGCAACCTATTAATAAAAAAACCGTTTCGCTTTAACAGTAGCCGAGAAAAGGGGGACCGATATATCTAAAAATGGCAATATTTAACGGAAACTGTGAAAACATATTTTAGAATGATAACATTTAGATCCAAAAGAATATATTTGTATGACATTTTATATTTTTTAACAGTAGATTTCTTAAATAATGATGTGCAGCAAATCCCTTTTATGAACATTTGGCTTAATTGTGTATTTAGCTATATTTATCGAACCATTCGCGTTCATAACTAAACGCATCGAAGCTTACCGTTTATACCGTATATCCCGCAATAATATTCATTGAATTTATGACTCTCCGTTCGGAAAATAGGTTGATGTTTCTGGTTTATACGACGATAATCGTTGAAATATTGAACAAAAAGATAAATTTATATCAACAGGCCGTACGGTGACCTATAGTTGTTTTAATGTCTGTGTAATTTTGGTCTTTTGTGGATAGTTGTCTCATTGGCAATCATACCACATCTTCTTTTATATATATCAACAACTGTGGAATAATGTATTGATTATAAATGTACTTTGTCGGTAAACGTGAAATTTATTTGTACGAGCTTTAGAAACAGGACGAAAAGCGAGGCTTACCGAATTTTCTCCTGTTTCGCAGCGAGAACTAATACATTTTATATTTCTGACAATGTACATACATTGTATATTGTTTACAATTTACACCTGGTATTTGAGCATAAGTTGTTTAAATCTTAACCATTGTCTTTGATATTTACAATTATTGAAACGCGGACTCGAAGAAAACCCCAAAATGAAGATTACCCAGAGAGAAATATATTACCGATTGATCAACATGGAAACGGGTAGCAGGAAAATTTATTTGTACATGTACAAACAAAGCAAAAAAAAAATTGTTCATCTGTTATTTGACTGTATACAATAACTAGCTAAATGGAGGATAAAAGCGAATTACTTAACTGTAACCATTTTTTTTTTAACTGGTGAAAAATTAAATGGGATAGAAAAATAAATAGAGTAGATGACTATTCGGTATGGGTGTTTTGTTAAAGGCCATACAAAGATCTATATATTGTTATTTATTTCTTTGTCATTTGGTCTCTCGTGGAGAATTGTCTCATTGGGATTCATACCACATCTTTTTTTATAGATAGTCAGGTTTTTTTCTGAAATTCAAAAGGAAAATTATGTTAAGATGACCATTTTAGCAACGAAATTATTTAGTTATTCTTATAGACAACAAAATAAACGATATGCATATCACTTATTAAAAAGATAATAGAAGAAAACATTTCAATTTACTATAATATTTATTTTTTTGTATCGTTCTTGATGACACGGTTCGAAAAATTACCGCACCAAATACGGATAAATGAAAGTCATTATCTGGAGTTTCAAGTTGCTGGATTTGATTTCGAGTATGGCCAGTGAAGGTGAAACAAGGCTGATAACCCTTTCATTAAAAAAAAACATATGTGAATGCGTCATTTTTGTAGATTACAGGATAATGCAGTTTTTAATATGAAAAAAAAATCTTAAACATTTGTAGGATTCCTTAGCTGCTACATGAATCGTGGGAGACGTCATTACATTTGTAGCATTAATCTAGTACACGTTTCTCGCTAGATGAAAACCCTACTTGGAGGGTAAAAACAAATCATCCTGGTCTTTTGTGAAGAGTTGTCACATTAGCATTCGTACCACATCTTCCTTTATGTATCGTTTTGTTCCTTTCGGTTGCATCTCTTGAAAACTAAAGTCGTGTCTGTATATTTTTTATAATTTTCAACAAGTAAAGTAAACAAATTTTCAAAGCATGGATGCATAACGCACACTCTTGCGTAGAGCAAAATAATTTCCCATAAAACTAGATACATTGTATGTATATAGCATTTTTACACCAATCAATATAATTAATATAAAAATCCACAGTTTGTTAGAAAGGTCAAACTTTTAATTTTCTTCATTTTCAAAATGCATATCATTGATGCGTTTTGTTTTAATCTGTGTCAAAAAAGCGTTTACCAGAACGTAATAGGTGTTTGCACATAACGTAATAGGTGTTTGGACATAACGTAATACGTGTTTGCACATAACGTAATAGATGTTTGGACATAATGTAATAGACATTTGCACATAACTTACATGGTGTTTGCACATAATGTAAGCGGTATTTGCACATAACGTAATGGTGTTTGCACATAATGATGTAGTTTTTATACATAACTTAATAGGTATTTGCACATAACGTAATAGGTGTTTGCACATAAGGTAAACGATGTTTGCACACAGGGTAAACGATGTTTGCACACAGGGTGAACGATATTTGCACATAAGGTAAACGAGGTTTGCACAAAACGTATAAGTTGTTTGCACATAATGTAAATGGCATTTGCACATGACGTAATGAATGCTCACAGAGAGTATCAATTGTTCGGCAAAACGCATATGAATTATACCATGATGCATTGGGTTTTTCACTGGAGATACATATGTATAAACAAAACATAGTGCCAAAATACTATTATAATATCATGAGATTTAAATTTACATAGAACAAAGGTGTATCAAAACAAAAGCTTTAGAACATTTGACATAACAATAACACTTGAGACAGGACGCAATTATTAACTGACTTTACGTAAAAGAAGAATAGACACAGCATAGATAAAATATAAGAGAATGAAAAGGTGATTGATCATAAAGTTTCGAACTGTTCACAGAATATATAGTAGTTACAGCATAATGTAATGCATATTTTACACAACAAAGTTTAGCAATGACATATATATCATATAATTGTTTGACCTAACAAATTGCTAATTTTACATAACAAAGAGATGCCGTGTCAGGAAATAAAAGCATATGCACATAACATAAAGAAGAAATGACAGGACGTAAAGGCAAATCGACAAAACACATTAAATATATACACTATAAGACAGTTCCGGCGTTCCATAGAGTTCACCCGATGCTAGATCTGTTTTTGGGTGAGTATACATTTCTACTTTATCAATTTTACATATACTATTAGTATCAATACTTATCTTATGTTTTTGCTCAGCAGCAGACTTTGGACAATTCCTAATCCAGTGCCCGTACTCATTACAATAGAAACATCTACCGGGTCGTACATCAGACCTGGATCCACCACTAACGTTTACAGGGATCGAATTTGTTGTTTTTGCTGGGGCCTGTTGTGTGTATGGCATGCTCTTGCGGTCTGGGCGTCTTTTTAACTTTTCCTTTTTCAGCTTGCTTTCTGCTCTACTCTGCGCTTTATACATCTTCTTCTCGTCTTCGGAATCTTCAGCGAGTGGATTGGTAACGTATTCTTCTACCACGCGCCAACCCGCGTCTGAAAAATCGGCTAGTTTAATAAGTTTTTGACGATTTTTAATCAGGTCCATACCTTCTGAAATTTTTCTTTTGGCGCTGTTAATATTTGACTGCGTCAAGTTGTCTGTCTCAAATTCTGCATGTACTTCTCTGATTTTGGCGTACACTTTCTTGTTGTGTTTGTGTTGTTCTTCGTTCCCCCTCTTTCGGAATTTGTAACTGTCGGTCAAAGATTCGTCCATCCTAGCTATTTGTGTGTCCGACAGCACTTTCTGGTTGTCCTGTATCCTTCTTTGGAACCCTTCTAAACGAGAATCCAGTAACGTCGTCATACTGTTCAACATCTGGTCCTGTGTGGATTGAACGGCATTCTGTACTTCTGTCTGGATAACTTGCTGTAAATCGGCGTCCATTGGTTTACACGGTCAATACGACGGCTAGAAGTGAAGCTACCACAGAAAAAAACACCTTATATATGATCACAACTCAGTCCTCTGATTGGCTAAATTTCTTCGGCCTACCGAAACTTGACGATTCCCATATCGAGAATACAACATTTTCCCGCTATACTGATCGAAACGCGGGAAAATATTATTATCTTATGTCTAATTAAGAAGGAAATTTACAATATTTAGCCCCAGGTTATAAATTGTACTCCAGTGGCAGTTAAATAATCTGTAATTAGGGTGGTTACCCAAACAAAAGGTTTAAATCATGCGTGTCATAAAAATAAAGTTTGATCTTAAAAATTAACTCAACTAATTAATTATTCTACTTTTTTATATGTCCTTAAACATTATAATTAACTATGCTAAAAATATTTTTTTTAAGAGTAAAAACAAAAAAGCTAACCTTAGTCAGTAAGAAAGCTAAATTTTTGAAAAACAATTAGTTATGAATAAGTGATTATTGCAACACGAGGACATCTTTCATTTATGTTGAAAGTCAAAATTTCAAGATTTTTTTAAATATTCCTAATCTTCATCATGAGATTTGATCTAAAAAAAACCAGCTATTAACTTCAAATTTAGAAACACTGCTTTGAATGATGCATTTGGTAAAGGTCTTAATTTCCACTATACAAATGTTGAGCAATATAATTGTGTTTTACTTATGTTATTTTTTGTTGAAATGTTGAAGTATGTAATTAACAGTAATCGAAAAGTAATGTAATTACTTTTGATAAAGTAATCGATTGTAATCAATTACATACTAAAATTTGAGTAATCGATTATTAATCGATTGCACAAAAATCCTTCATGTAATTGATTATCAATCGATTACATTTGTCAGTAATCGTGCCCATCCCTGTAACAAATAAATATTTTTTTTTTACAAACTAACAAAGAAACAAAAAATATTTTATTTCTATTCATAGCGCCCACAACGAGCAGAACAATCAACATTAATTACATACAATTGATTACAAGTGATTCAATATGATTAAGACACAATGTTATAGAAAATATTAATTAAGACATTTATCATTTAAGGAAACTTTCTTTTAAGAGGATACATTTTCCAATAATTCTCCGAGTTTCTGAAGTATGAAAATATCTGCAGAAGACATAAGCCAAATAAATTATGTTTTAGGTTCTAAACCACTACACATGATTTGTGGCGTCAAAGTATTGAAAATGCATTATGTTTTGGAATTGTGCATGTGAAATCTACATTTTTATGAAAAATACAGCAGCACCTGCATATGGAGTTTAGATCTCCCAATTGAACGATATTCCAGAGATTCGTTTCCTACCATGATTTCAATCATGTCCAAGTTGAAATAGATGCTATTGAACCAAGATTAAAATTGAGAATGGAAATGGGAAATGTGCCAAAGAGACAACAACCCGACCATAGAGCAGACAACAGCAGAAGGTCACCAACAGGTCTTCAATGCAACGATAATTGCCAGTTTTGAAACTGAAACCATCCCTTCGAAAATGATGAGGATGCCATTACGACTTGGTTGACCGTTATGAAATAACTGTTTTACAGTTATGTTTCAACTGTTGCAAGCGAAATCCCATCCTCGTTTTCCTCGAATTCGCAATATCGAATTTGACTTATCACCGAGTTGTTAATCAAAATCAAGACGACTGGTGATATATATACGGTGCAGGATCTGCTTTAGTCAAAAGCACCAAAGATCATCCTCGGTGTTTGGTTAGTGTCCTGTTGCTGAGTCTTTACTTTTCTATGTTGTGTTTGGTGTTCTGTTGTTTTCGTTTTTTTGTATTTGCAATGACATTGTCAGTTTTTACTTATGAGTTTATATTTCACTCTGTTATTTTTTGGCTTTCTTCTATACGTAATATATTAAAGTTTGAAATAATATTCTAAAAGTACATTCATTTTTGTTTGTGATTTCCAAAGATAAAATATAATAAAATATTAATTTAATGCAATTCAACATCTTCGTCGTATATGATACAGTATTATAAATCTTAACTGAATTTTAATGAGAATTTCCTTATTTTGTGGGAAATACAATCTTTTTAAACTTTGTGTACTTTATAAAACTTGCATAGCGAAGGAAAATTTGTACTTAAAAGCCCTATATTGCTCAGAGCTTACGTAATCTTTTGTTGAAGACAGTTTTCAATGTTACGATTTCTTTTATATTGAGAAAGGTTAATAACAAAAGAAAAATGATGATTGCAGACATTATTATTACATGCATATCGGTACACATTATAACTTACATAGAAAAATAAGATATACATGCAAAACATTTTTATTAGAAAATAAAAGTCAGGGCCGGATCAAGCCATTTTAAAGGGTGGGGGAGGTTCCAACTATATGTTCCCTTTCAAATGCGTTGATCATACCACATCTTCTTATATCTATAAAATATAAATTACCCTTTTTGAATGCAATTTGCCGTAACTCTTTACCCCTCTATTGGACAGCAAAACTAGATTAACAACCGACTTCTATAATATATATGTTCCAAAAAAAAAAAAACAAAAAAAAAAACACAAAGCAAAGAACAACACAGGTGCAAATAGACTTGGTATTGTGGTTTTATTTGCACAAGTAAAATATAATGTAATGTTGCATTATTACTTTGGTTCTGTTCTGTATGTCATATTTTGTTCCTTACAAATGTAACAATAATAAAGCCACCATATTTCTTGTTGCTTTGTTTAACCTAAAAAAGCAAGATTATCTTACCTAAAGAAAGCAAATGGAATTAATTTTTTTGGCAATGTCCAGAATTATTTTTGGAAATACTCTTCAACCGATTTCAAACCTCGTAAATCCATTCACAATATACAATTCAAGAAAAAAATCCAGATAAAACCGACCGTGCAATACCCTCATTGGTCGTCAAGGTCATCTAAATTAAATAACAAAAATACCGAACTCCGAGGGAAATTATAGACGGAAGTCCCTACTCATATAGGATAACCAAAAGCTAAAACACATCAAGCATATTCCTGACTTGGAACAGGCATTTCCCTATGTATAAAAAAGGTGTATTAAAAATGTGTTTGAGTTTTTAATTTTGCCATTTGATTATTTTACTTTTTTTGTGATTTCTTTTAAACTAGATTAACCTCTCATGATAATCACTTCAATGTATGAAAACCCTCGACCGTGCAAGAAGTTCATAGGTAGTCCAGGTGGTTATAACCTCTCTTGTCTGATGGAATCACATACATTATAAACGGAGCAAGACCAGATGAATTAACAGGATACACGTTTCCTGCTATACATGTATCACCAATCAGGAGTATCCACATGTCACAATTTGGAAAGGACACTATTGGTAAAATAACAGATTAGACGACTTTACTGGTAACCGAAGACCACGAACACATGTCACTTTGGAGATACATACATATAGAATTGACCGACCGTGAGTTTGACCGTAAAACTTTTGTAGTATCGATTTCAGTAGGTCTTCCTCATAACCTAATTAAAATGAGTAAAAACCATTCGATTGCGATAGTTAGAAAACTGAATTTGGAAAGCTAATATTCTCTTTTCTGTCATATATCGTAATTTGCAGTCTTTTAACTATATAAAAAAAATATGTTTCAGACATTGTTTTTTTTTGGTAAGCATTACTGTCTTCGGTGTTGTTGACCAGAGTCTTAACTTTACCGTGTCTTGACCAATAAGATTGCAGTCTCAAGTTTACATTAGCTACGGATCTTATTACCATTGTTGGCAAATGGAAATACATATATTTTTTTTTTTATTATTTTAACTTTAAAATTAACAAGTGAATCTAGACAAATTAATGTTATTAATGGGTTTTATCCCTCGGTTGTTCAACGTGCTTTAAGTGAACATATATGTTTAGCTTGTTTTGCGTATAAGATAAAGTCAAGAGTGAACGAGAAAGTTTTAAAAGAGAAAAACGAATAAAATTAGATAACATTTTCATACATCTGTGCATGAGCTATTATGCATGTTTATGAACTGATGATGGAAATGTTCTATTGATGTCCTGAGCAGTTTAATTGCCAAGGTGTAAAATTAATCATCTTGTTTCATTATATTAAATACAAGTTAATATTGCTACAACCTTTTTCCAAAATCTATATGACGTAATTTTAAGGTTGAATCAGTAGAACAGAACTTAAAGAGTACATGTATCTTTGATATGAAAGCTGACTACTCATCCCATTTAAAACTTATGATCCGAAAACAAATATTTATATTAAAAAGTGCTATCTTATATAAGATCCAATCAAATTTTGACTTATAGATACACTTTTGGAAAGTGCACATATGGGCAGTGAGGATTTCCGTACGATATGATACGGAACTCATATCATCACATTTGGGGACTTGTCAGCGGACTGTGCTGAGCTACTGTTTTATGTAAGTTAGTTTAGTGTAAATGTAATAATAAAGTTGTTCACCTGTAGATCATTTTAAATACATCCGATGTATTGCTTATTTATTAAAATACATCTCGTTTTCCCCCTTGTTCTAAACTACGAAAGATTAAAACGTTTATAGTAAATAATGAAAATTCAAGGTGAATATTATTTTTGTTCAAATCTGACGATAAAGTTTTCTCTAAGTTATTGTTACTGGAAGATTAGAGCAAATAAGGAAAAGGGCATTCGTCAGGAGATTCACATCTTCAAATTGTTAGATCAGTGATTTATAAAACTGCATTGTCCTGAATTAGGTTTACAAATATATATACAGTATATGTAATATGCAAAATGATATGATGAAAAAATATACAAAAATTAAAATACTGAACTCCAAGGAATCAAAACGGAAAACATTTATCAAATGGCAAAACCAAAAACTGAAACAACTGTTCAACTGACTTATCGCCTCAACATAAAATCATTTGAATGATCTTTTTCATTTAAGACATAACTTTAGTAACTGGTAAACATTTTGTACCTGATAGGACTGTAGACTAAACGACTACCAGGCTCAATGTTAAATTTATAGAATGTTGTTAGACTGCATTATTTCTAATAACTGATATTTTCCTTTATGAACTACTTTTATAAAAATACTGTTTTATTATATTAAGTTACCATTCGAACTGTTAAATTGATCTTGAACTACAGTATTAAATACATATAGGCCTACTGGGGATATCCCTATCCTCGATGCAGTGTTAAACCTTTTAGCTGATCAAATAAGACACACTAGTTCTATAAAGGAACTAGTTTATTGGTTCCTATCCTAAAAATTAAAAACGAACTGATTTAGGGGTACTCATATAAGTACTTAAATCATTAAAGGTGATGTATTCACCTCTTAAAACGCTACCACACTAATGCATCCAGTCACGCTCTTTAAGAGTTTCTGCTATCTCTTCAGTTTTTGTTGCAACTGTGATTTTCTTTTCTTAATATATTTTTTTGACCATCGGGATAGTACAGTTTTCTCTAATTTTCTATGTTAAGGAATTTAGTCATTGGCTGCCTTTTGTTACATCGTAAGGTTCCTAAAACAACCAATGACTGATTCAAAAATGATATATAGATTTTAACTTAAGTGTTGTTTTCTGACAGAAGAACGAACAAAATTTAGATGACTCCATCTATAATTCACCATCCTATTGTATAATGATCCTGTCATTTGTCCTATTATATGTTATGATAGATCTTTGTAATAATATGGCTATTTGTTCGGACTTTGGTGGGGTCGGGTTGTTGTCGCTGAAGTAATCCCCTGTTTTGTAAATATCAACTTAATGTAATTTTGTATTTCGGCCAGCAGTGATCCTTAACATCTCAATCCTTTTTATTCGTCTGTAAGCATGCTGTTACAGCCTACGTTTTGTAATGCGTAATCAAGCATCTACTGTTTCCTTTATTTAGTATCTTTAAACTACTGCAAATCATCAAAATTGCTTTCATAAAGGAGCAGCCACTTAAGTTAAAAAGGTGTGGTTCTATTATTTTTCTGATCGAGTCAGAATTTTTGTTCGGATTTATTTCGTTTGGATTCATTTTTTTCGATCATCATTTTTAAAAAAAAATATTTAACACTATAATAATGATTGGGGAAACTATAGATTTAGAATAATTTTTTCTATCTGTTTTTTGAAGTCAAATGGTCGTTCCCTGACTGCTAGAAAAGTTGTCCGAAAAATTGCATTTAATTCTACGTCATGAACAGTTAAATGACATATTAAATAATAGTCTAAAAGTGTGAACAAATCTTATGTACGGGTAATTAAACAAGGTGTATAGATGTGAACAAATTTAATGTGAAACCAGTGTACAATACATTAAACTAATTGTAATACATTTTATCTAGAAATTTATTTCATTTTTTTTGGGGGGGAGGGTACTTTTTGGCTAATTTCGATGACAGATAAATAGATTTTCCTTAAAACAACTGTTTGTTTTCTTTTTTCTATTCGCAAATAATTGTAAATAATTGTGTTTAATGTTTTTACTTTAAAGCTGCCTTCAAAATAAAACGTTTGAAAACAGCCATATATGAATCTCAAATATATCGTTTTTTTTTGCATTTTTTTGTGATTTTATCATTAAAAGGGATAATTCTACCAATAAATTCTAACTCTGGATTGTAAATTTTACATCGGAAATGTTCTTTGTAGTTATTTTAGTCATCTTAATTCGTTTTTGAGATTTGATTGGCTAACATAGTGCCAAAATTTCGATTTTCAAAATTTTTCACAATTTTCCTCGATTTTTGGTTAAAATCAATGTTTTTAGCCCAAAATGGTGATTTCCGATCGTACGATTTTTCTAGACTTTTCATATATGATTGTGTCATGCTTTGGTATTATAAAACTGTTGAAATCATTTCTGTTGCAATTTGTTTAGATTTATGCAATATTTGCCGTAGACAGACTAGACTATAACCATGTTTACTGTACATGGCGTTTGGTGTGAACACGGCCTTACTTGTTATCTTCAATGTAGTTTTCCGGCACTGGAATAAAACTATGAAGTTAACCGTCATAAACATTTGAGATTATTTGACATAAGCCATGTCTCCCTCATCTAATGCTACGGTTTCTTGTCCAGATATGGCTATATTGTAGGATTTGTTTTGTTTTATCACTTCTAAGACGCTTGTAATAGGTTTTCAACTTTCAGAGACTGTAAAAGTCTTTCGAAAATAGATGACAAAAATGAATTAAAATGAAATAAAACGCAACCACAAACACATAAACTTATATTTACTTTTTGGCAAATCAATGAAGATCTAGAATTCCCACCGTATTAACTCACCTACAGGGTAAATTGAATCATTGATTTATGAAAATTAAAAATCATTTGAAAAAATAAGATTTCAATTCCCTCACCAAAATTTGTTATTAGAATTTGAAGGATTTAGCAATATTTTAACGGTCCTTTTTGGATATACAATCTTTAAAGTGTTTTGGTTCTTATACACCATTGTTTTGTTAACAAAATTTCGCTCTGAGCGTTCCTGATAATGGTAATTCAAGTAAAGCGCTCGGAGGCAGGTATATATAATGTGTCTTTTAATGATTTAACTAAAATAGCAAATTCGTATTCATTACTCGACAATGAAATAAACAAATATTTCGTGGAAGAATTGTTAGAATCTTGAAAATTATTTCCCCCAATTACGAATCTTTCTTTGTTTTAAAAATTGATTATTTGTTTGAAATACTCTCTTATTCTGTCTACCGTAAATGGTCATTAGTTATCCATGTTAGAGAATTGTTGTATAAACAAACCTTAGCTGAATTTACGGAATATGAAAGAGTAATGTATTGCAATTGAACTAGAATGAGATATTTGATGTCGTTATACGCATGTGTTTCACGATAGATTCATATCTTAATCAGATTGCATACACTTGTTTTTGATGTTATATTGATTTAATATGATTGCAATTAACACAAAATTGTTCTGAAAATTTGGGTTAATGGCGTTTTAGGATTGTTCAGCCGTATTATGTAAAGCCTAAGATTTTTTATTTTAGTAGATTCAGACGATCAAAATTATTTGTAATCGAAAAAACTTGTCACAAATAAAGGCAACAGCAGTATACCACTGTCCAAAAGTCAAAAATCGTTTAAGAGAAAACAAATCCGGGTTACAAACTGAAACCGAGGGAAGCACACCAACAATTAGTGAAAAGTTTAACCACGAAACAACAGAACACTGAAAAATGTAATATCACAAATATACTGAACTCCGAGGAAAATTCAAAACGAAAAGTTCCTAATCAAATGGCAAGATCAACAGCGCAAACACATCCAACGAATAGATAACAACTGTCATATTCCAAACTTGGTACAGGCACTTTAATATGTTGAAAATAGTGGATTAAACATGTGTTGAAGCTGTTGATTTGATATAGACTTTTAGTTTTGAATTTTCCTCGAAGTTAAGGTATTATTATTATTATTATTGGGGATTTTAATTTTAATTTAACTACTGTCATATTCCTGACTTGGTACAGGCATTAACTTATTTAACAAATGGTGGATTAGATCTTGTTTTGATGCTAGCTTAGCTCTCGATTGAATGACAGCGGCATCAAATTCCATTATATTGATAACGATTTTTGAAGAAGATAAACAGACACAAAAGGTTAAAACGTCAAAAATAGAGGTACAGCAGTCAACATTGTGTTAATATCTTAATTACTATAAAAATAAACAAATATGTAACAAAGAAGCAAAAAAAAAAAAAAAAAAAAAAACCAACACAATATATATTAAATTTAACAACATTCAGTGCTTTTGATTATACGATTTTATTTATCTATGTGAAATCAACCCATTAGGAATTTAACGATTTTAAGTTCTGGGACCGAATCCTCAGCTGAATGTAACAAAAAAACAAACAACATTGCAACATATATAGAAACGAACTATAAGTAAATATAATAAACAACTGTCATATTCCTGACTTGGTTCAGGACATTTGTAGAAAAAAAATGATGGGTTGAACCTTGTTTTATGGCTAGCCACATATTTTCTATTTTATATGTTAGCGTAACAAATCTATAAGTTTAAACATTAAACAAAATTATTGGACGAGCATTTAACAATAACATGATAAAACAAATGAAATATCTGATATTCGTGACTTCTGAAGCACATTTCCTATAAATAAAATGTAAAAGCAAAAGACATCAGACTTAAATGAAATTCATGTACCAAATGTTAAATATAGCGAGACAATTCAACTATAACAGTAGTTTTATTTGTGTCCGTTATCTTAAGCGATTCAAATATAAATAAAGCCAGACATTTCTTAAACTCAAACACCGTTTACGCCAACACATTTTTGTTATATTGAAATCAAGTTTTTAATTTCAATCGCCCTCAAAGGCTGTTACTATTCTCCTGTTTTAATTTTTTTAATATTCTTTTAATATTCTTGTTTTGCGTCCTCAGAGACTGGCATATTGACGTTGCTAGATTTACGGTTACAGATTTAATTTAGATGTATTCATACATAGCCACAAAATGACGTCTGTATAACTAGTTTTTTAGTGGTGTTCGAAAGTGTTGTTTATTCTTTAGTTTTCTATGTTGTGTCATGTGTGCTGTTGTTTGTTTGTCTTTTTCATTTTTAGCTATAGCGTTTTCAGTTTGTTTTAGAATTATGAGTTTGACTGTCCCTTTGGTATCTTGCTTCCCTCTTTTATCAGTGTAAGTGATGAGCAACACAGGTTGTATTGTGGTTAATAAATGACCAAGAGAGGCGAACAATATCAAAAGGACATTCAAACTCGTGAGTCGAAAAATAAATTTATAATGTTATGGCTAGAAAAGATTATTAGACAAACCAACCACAACAGAGAAAACTAAAAATTGAGCAACAAAAACCCAACCAAAACCTTCGCGAGCGTGGTTTCATGTGCTCCGGAGGATTAAGCGACATATGGGACAAATCGTGTAGCTCATTTGAGTACTGACCCGATGAAAAGACTCGGTAGGTCAAGTAGTCTTGACAATTGAAACACATCCGTCTTCATGGGTATAACAGATATTCTATAACGGTAAATCAACTCGTGATGGCATCCTTAAAATTTACAAAGGAATGATTTCAACTTATCCACTTGGACTTTACAGTTAAGTACCTGTTTTTAGCAGCAATCTTCAATCAAAGAAATCATTATTGGAAATACAAGCCCTGAAATTAGAGAAATTTACTCCGTATGCTTACGCTGCTGGAATGGTGCTACATACAGTAGCGGATCCAGTCATTTTAAAAAGGGGGGTTCCCAACCCAGAGTAAAGGGGGGTTCCAACTATATGCTCCCATTCAAATGCATTGATCGGCCAAAAAAAGGGGGGTTCCAACCCCCGGAACCCCCCTTGGATCCTTTTTGGATTTTAATTGTTTTTGAGTAATAAGATTTAAAAATTATTTATAACCAATCAGCGTCATCAGTCACAATATTGAGAACATGATTGGGTTAGGGGTAAATTGAAACCCTTCTGGAACACCTGAGCTCACCCCCAGTTTTTTGTGGGGTTCGTGTTACAATTCATATGTTTGGTTTTGATGTTATATTTGTTATTCTCATCGGATTTTGTCTAATGCTTAGTCCGTTGCTGTGTGTGTTCCATTTTAATGTTGTGTCGTTGTTCTCCTCTTATAATTAATGCGTTTCCCTCAGTTTGAGTTTGTTATCCCGATTTTGTTTTTTGTCCATAGATATACGAGTTTTTAACAGCGGTATACTACTGTTGCCTTTATTTACCCAGTCTTTAGTTTTCTATGTTGTTACTTTTGTACTATTATTTGTCTGTTTGTCTTTTTAATTGTTAGTCATGGCGTTTTCAGTTTATTTTTGATATATGAGTTTGACTGTTCCTCTTGTATCTGTCGCCCCTCTTATTTTACATGATTTTACCAAAAAGCATGTACATCCCATATCATATGTTATCTTTTCAAAATGCTTAAACATCTATATGTTCAATCACTTATACTTATGAAACTTTTTAAAGTATTTTTCCTTCTTTTATAATAAAGAAGTTGAAAAAATATACTGTTTGTTCTAAAAAAAAATCTTAAATTCATAAATTGATAGCATGTTCAGTTTGACCGAAAACATTTTAAACCCACCATTGTTGATAAACTTTCTAGTATAAACATTAACCTATAGTTTTTTTCAAATTAAATTTATTCATTTTTGTCCAATTCATCTTTATTGAAAGTACGTAATCAAGAGAGATAGAATATACCTGAGAGATTCTCAAACCCAGTAAACCATAAAAAGACACGAACACAAAGTAGAAAACAAAAAAATACGAACACGAAAGCACATCAATAACCGGAGGTAATACCAGAATGGTAGGCATATCCTGCGTGTGTCATATTGCTCATGTAAGTACAATTCTTGTGATAAGTCCAATCTAAAGAAAAGAGGACGGAATAATAGTACAATAATTAGATCATATCCATTGTAATCTCTGAAATAAATATTTCATTACGGTAAATCTTAATTGTGATTCACTGAATACTTCTAACACAATTATATAATTAATGTATGGAAATTGTACAGTTGATTTGACTGTTTTAATTGGGATTTATGAAAACAACGTCGCATTTCAAGTTGATGACCTCGACATTAACCAAGACGATCAAATTTTCACATGCAAATCAAATGTGTTGAAGATATTGTTTTATTTTTCAAAAGTCATAATTTGCGTTGTTAACTCAAGGTTTAATGACTTTATTCACTGGATTAATATGTACAATTACAAAGACATTACAATTTTATTACATCCCACTAGATGTGTTCTATAAGGTAATAAACAAAATAATCATTTACATAATCTAACATTGACCGTTATTATCAGTAACATTACATAACTTCTTGACAAATTTCAATTGATACTGAAATAAATCTAGAATAAAAATTACCTGAATGTCATTATAAAACAATATCAACTAAAAGCCCCATTCCCTGTTAAAAAAAATTCAGTATTATTGCTCGTTAATACAAGAAAAAGATAGCTTCATAAAGGTGTTAAAAGAAAAGCTAGTGTTTTTTGTAGGAATAGAGTAACGATATCTATATTTTCTTCTCCCCCAAAATATAGGAATAAAACAAATATGTTTTTTTAAATGAAGGATATTTTTTTTAATCATTCAATAACTTTCGAACTGAATGGTCGAATTTTACTTTAAAGAAAAAAATAATTAAAGTAAAAAAAACTTTTCAACCTAAACTATGTTAAGTTTCAATCAACCCTTTTCCATCTCAGTATTCTTGCTCGTTTATAAAAATAATTTAAATTATCAGAATTTCGCTGCGACAACAAATACGAATAAATCAAACAAAAGTAAAAAGATGAAAAATAAGAATGAAACCTCTAACGATATTTTGACACTTTAAATAGGGACAATTGGAAAAAAAAACCCAGCTAATTATACTTACGAACATATCAATGGTACAATTACAAACACCAATATACCGAGGACAACGCCATGAACCTATAAGATGAAACTAAAAACCGAACAATAGTCCACTTAACACTACGGAGAAAACAAAAGATGGAATAACATAAACTACTTTAAAACTAGCAGTGAACATAGGTATTTCATAATCACGTTACCTATTTCAAGTAAATTTCCGATAATAAGACTTTCTCATAAGAAATGAACAGGGAAGGAAAACTACAAGAAAATGTATATTGTCGTTGATCGTATGAACTCGAAATGATAGGTTATGAACTTGTATGTAGCCTCCTTGTATTTTGCAACTGAAAGTAATGATAGTGAACAAAAGCTTTAAATTATCGTTTAAAATTAACCCCACATACATGAGTTGTTGGAAAAGGACTGAAAATAAATAGAAAGTTAAACATCATAAATTATTCATTATTTTACAGAGTTATGTTTTCCAGGGTCCTTGCTGTAAAATTCTAGATGTATTTCGAAATAAAAAGAAAATTAAGCTGTACCTGTGGTTTATTGTATTTCATGTGTACAACCTTCATGAATTTCTACAATATCTATAGAATAAAGGCAACAATAGTATACCGCAGTTCAAAAGTCATAAATCGATCGAGAGAAAACAAATCCGGGTTACAAACTTAAACTGAAGAAACACATCAGCTATAAAAGGAAAACAGCAAAAGAACAGAACACTGAAGTGCAACAGAAAATAAACGACATTGCAACATACATAGAAAAGAACTGTAAGATAACTACTGCCATATTTTAAATAGGCAAATCAAGAAACCTAAATATCACCTAAAACATAATATTATAAAAATCATGAAATGGTTGCTTAAATGACGACAGTACTGTAGCTTCTAATTTAGTAACAGAAATCCGTTTATTTCCTCGGTGCATGTTCACGATAAGTCCAGTATTTGTAGAGACTGAGTAAATAAATATGTTTTTTTTAAACTTCATCTTATCGATATCCTGCTATATTAAACCAATAGTAAAAAAATAGAAGCAGACAAGAACCATTATTGTTTGCAAAAGAAGTAGAATTTCTTGTAATCATAAGGTGATAACATTTTCGTTTCATTCATTAATCTTTTCTCAAATTACTTAATAATGTTAAATGTAGAGTAGTCGATAGCTTATTTGAACACAGTTATACAATTTCACAAAAAGTAAAATCACATATATACCAATTAGTCCCTAATCAAATAGAAAAATCAAAAGCTCAAACATGTCAAACGACGAATGGACAACAACTGTCATATTCCTGATGTGGTACAGGTTTTTGTTTTAGGTAGAAATGGTGGATTAAACCTGGTTGTTTTATTGCTGGATTAAGCTTAGTAATATTCACTCGTATGTGGCTTAACTGAACATTTTATGGAAACAAGAATCACAAGTGATGATTAAAAGAGATTAAATGACCAGACAACACTTGGCCAGTAAAAAGTGATATTGTAGATAAAATAGATAAAATAAAAATGTACTGTTGAAAGACAGACTCAATCTATATGACGGTGTTTAAAGCATTTGTCTAATTAACGACTCATAAACATACCAGGTTTATAAGTTGGAATACCAGCCGCACGCTTCTTCTACATAAGATTCATCAGTATTCAAGCCAATCGTTTTGTCAATAAACAAACAAAAAATTGAAAAAAAAAACATATGAAAGTCTTTTATATTGAAGCATGGTAAAATATAATCTTTATGCTGATGATTAAAAAAAAATACTCTATTTTTTTTATCAATTTTATGATAATCTTATTGTTATTGAGGAAACAAAATAAAGAGGAAAAATCTACTTTAGGTTTATTGTGACATTTAAAACTTTCAATTCAATGGTTCGTATCACATATTCCAGACTTGTAAACGTTGTAGTTATTTTATTTTACATCATAATAATCGCGGTCAAGTAAGTCACTGTGTCAAAATGTTTTAAGTATACATTTTTAAAAAGTTCAAAAAACATTACAAATATTTTGGACCAATTTTTAATGATATGTAAAAAATGCAAATAGGTACAAAGACCATGTTGATAAATATTCCGTATCTACTTCACACATAATACATGATGGTATTGATGTATAGATTCTGCGTACTGACGTTGTTTATAATCTTAACAATGTGTTATATTGTTCTTTTATTTGTCTTTTTTCTATTATTAATATTACTTTTACTTTTTGGTCTGTTTTTAGTGATATCCATTTGACGTGGGTCGGTACTTATATATCCCGTCAATGTGTTGTTTGTATTATTTTTCATTTATGCTGGTGTGTTTTGTAGGTATGACTTGTTGTGTTTCTAGGTACATATGACGTGGCTCTGTACTTTTAAAGATCCAGCCATTATGTTATTGTTTTATCATAATGCCATTATGTTATTGTTCTATTATAATTTTGAAAATACTTTGAACGACAAAATTATTTTACTTGCATAGTGGTATTAACCATATGTGGTTTCTTAAGAAATTCGACAGAAATCTCGGTCTGGGCACCAGAGATCACACCCAGGGTTTGTTGGGGTTCATGTTGCTATTGTACCCCTATTTATAACATTATTTTATATTGTGCTTGCTTGTTTTGTTCACACATCAGTGTCAATATAATGGTATTTGGAGCGACTGTCATACAAGTGAGAGGTTTTGCGCTTTTAAACCAGGTTTAATCCACCATTGTCTACATTTGAAAATGCCTGTACCGAGTCAGGAATATGACAGTTGTTGTCCATTCGTTTGATGTCTTTTATCATTTGATTTTGCCATATGATTAGGGTCTTTCCGTTTTGAATTTTCCTCTGAGTTCAGCATTTTGATGATTTTACTTTTTGATGTGAATTGCTTTCATATAACATCGCTTACAGTAATTTTCCATATAAATAAAACAAAATTGGATAATTGTTTTTAGATAAAAAAAACCATGGAAAATAAGGTGCATCGAAGCCTCTTTTTTGTCTTTACCTTATTCAGAAAGGTCAAATAAAAAATATTTAAGAGTCAATGGTGTATAATTACTAGACTATATGAAGAGTTTTATCATCAAAGGGACACAAAAAAATCCCCAGTCAAATCAACCTATGCTCAACTTTGACATAGGGTGTCGGATCATTGAATTAATGATAAACAAGCGATTCTACGTCAGAGTAAATATTAATCGAACCATGTGTCTGTCAGGATAAGGATTCGGTCCCATTTCTGAAAGTATTTTAATTCTTTATGGGTGGATTTGAAATAGATAAATAAAATCGTTTAATAAATAAACAATGAATGAGAGTGTTAGATTTGATGTATGCCTTTTTGTGCTTTTTTGTAAAATTTGTTTGTTTTTATAGTGATTAAGATGGTAACACAATGTTGACTGATGTATCCCTATTTGGGACATTTTTACCTATTGTGTCTGTTTGTTTTGTTAATATACTGGAATTTGATACAATTGGGAGTTTAAACTAGTATAAAACCAGGTTAAATCCTCAATTTTCTACATAAGAGAATGCCTGTACCAAGTCAAGAATTTGATAGCTGTTATTCAATCGTTTGATGTGTTTGAGCTTTTGATTAAGCCATTCCTTTTTGAATTTTCCGCGGAGCTAATTTTTTTTTTGTGAGTTTTCTTTATAATCAGTCCAGCAGTAGCAGCATCGTCCAGATGCCAGTACATAACAATGGGTAATTCGATTATGAATATCCGACGCTTGTGTCTGGATTTACCTTTAGCAGGAACTCTCACACCAAAACCACTGCATTTAACGATAAAGTACATTTGAACTATGAACTATGAAATTCATTGTCTATTTTTATAAGTAGAAGTGATGAAAGGTATATATCAATAAAAATTAAAATAACAAAACTAACAAACTCCAAGGAAAGTTCAAAACGGAATCAAATGGCAAAATCAAAAGCTCAAACACAGCAGACGAATGGATAATGATTGCCATATACCTAACTTGGTACGGATATTTTCTTTTGTAGAAAATAATGGATGAGCTCATCTATTGTACTGTCCAATATTTTGACAGTTAACTCAGAATCTCAACTTATACCCTCACAACACTTACCAAAGATTTAATCCTGGATAATAAAAGGTATGTTCCGTTGAAATTTCCACCAAAGATGAAGAACTGGATCTTTCATCATGGTATTCGATGCATAAACTACATCAGTATCCTTACAAACAACAGTATATTGCTTGGTGTTTCATGTGCTCCACAAAGCCTCTTTCAAAATTATTAACATCTATGTTATCAGCAATCAAAGCCGGGCTTTAAAGTTATCGTGAAACTGCATAATATAGAAGTGGCGTGAATCAGATGTGGGTATTAAAAAAATCTAAAGAGTACATACAGTCTCAGACTCTTTCATCTTGCAATAGTATTAAAATATTTGACCTTTCTACACATTACACAAGTATTTCCCATTCCAAACTAAAAGACAAATTGAAGTATCTTGTCTAAAGGAGTTGCAACCAATTGTTTCCCTTTCCTTACCGACTTTGTTTATTTATTATCATGAGGCTGGATTCATTCAAGAACTTTTTTTGAAGAAAGATAAGAAGTAAGCAATATACTTTAACTTTACTTTCTCACTAAATAATTGAAAACTTGGTGACTATGTTGAACGCATCTATCCCATCGAACTACAGATCAAGGATACAACAGACGCGCATGCAGAAAGTAAAGATGAGGGTCGGTTGAACCCAGAACAAAAGAGATGACTTCAGTACCAAATTGTGAACTTTCCATTTCAATGTAGCAACTTTCCAGTCTGTATACTGAGTAGATATCTTCAAATTGAGACGATATACCCGGGCTTGTATTTCCTGTCATGATTTCCTTGATAGAGGTTTGCTGCTCATAAGGAAGCTACTAAACCAAATTGTGCAGTTTAAATCATCCCTTCGTAAAATTTACGGACGCCATCACGAGTTGGTTGACCATTATGGAATAACCGTTTTCTTAGATAATATCGGATATGTTCCTTACGTCGTAGCAATGATCCCCTTCCCTTTTCATGAATGTGACCAACCGAATTAGACTATTTACCGGGTGTGTGAACACATGAGCAACTTGACGGGTGCCACATCTGGAACAGATTCTGCTTACCCTTCCGGAGCACATTAGATTACATCCAGTTTTTGGTTTGGTTCGTGTTGCTCAGTCTTGAGTTTTCTATGTTGTGTCTTGAGTACTTTTATTTGTCTGTTTGTCTTTTTCATTTTTTGCCATGCTGTTGTCAGTTTATTTTTGATCTATGACTTTGACTACAGAAAAGAAAATTTGAAATTCAACAAGCACAAACCTTTTCCTAAACTAAACCATATTTGCAAGACTGCGAGGATTTTACAAATTCAAAAATAGTTCACACCTCTATTTGAATAAGAACTAACACAAAACCATACTCCAAGATGAATGTTAAATTGTCATTGAATAAAACTTGACAAAGCAAAATGCTCGATAGCAACACACAGATAGAATGGAAATGGTACTTTTAAGTTCCTGACACGGTATGGTATTTTACAAAGAACGTGGTGAGTTAAAACTTGTTTAATAACTAACAAAGTCTCTAAACTTGATGTATTACAGTTGTTTATAGTTCCATCATATTGACATAATTGGTTAACGTGAAAATAAAAAAATCTATGTAAACATACAATCATACGACTGATTTACAGTGACTTGACTGTTAGTGTTGCTATTCACCAATTGCAACTCATTCAAAATTTTGACCCAATTGCAATTTGTTTTATTAAATCAAATTGTTCAACTGGTCAAAAATTTGAACAAACTGTTCAGCCAAAATGTGAAAGTGCAAAGTGATAAAATAAATCATACTTACAATCCTATAAGTTTGTAACTCCACTGTATTGATGAATTTCCTAAATCAGTCTATCAATCTGTATAGTTATATTTTTGCCATTACCATACTAAAGGTGAACTGTTTTATTTTGAATTGCTATAAAAATGTCAAAACTAAGCTTTTATAGAGTTTTTCTTTCGAAAAGTATTCTATATTTATAAGAATCACACACTATGTGAATAAAAACATTTCATATTCAGTAAAATATTTGAAATTGCAATATGTTTGTAGGAAGGGGAGATAATCGCTTTTTGGTTTCAAAAAGTCTTTATTCAAAAGAATAGCATTTTAGGTTATCTCCCCAAGGAAGCATATTGTTATTTCATACATATTTTACTGAATATGAAATGTTTTTATTCACATAATGTGTGATACTTATAAATATAGAATACTTTTCGAAAGAAAAACTCTATAAAAGCTTAGTTTTGACATTTTTATAGTAATTCAAAATAAAACAGTTCATCTTTAGTATGGTAATGGCTGTAATATAACTATACAGATTGATAGACTGATTTAGGAATTACATCAATACAGTGGAGTTACAGACTTATAGGATTGTAAGTATGATTTATTTTATCACTTTGCACTTTCACATTTTGGCTGAACAGTTTGTTCAAATTTTTGACCAGTTGAACAATTTGATTTAATAAAATAAATTGCAATTGGGTCAAAATTTTGAATGAGTTGCAATTGGTGAATAGCAACACTAACAGTCAAGTCACTGTAAACAATCCAAATAAACACACACTTTAACAAATTAATCTGAAAAAGACGTCATAAAAAAATCCTTGAAGATGATAGTACAATATGATTAAAAAAAATAATTCCAACAAAGTACAAGTAAAGTAAAATAAAAATACAAGGGTAAACATTATCAAAAGAATAATATCAAACATCTTTTGACCAAATTGCTCACGTAGATCTAACCTCCTTTGGAACGCCACAATCCAAAACGTTGGTGAAAAATTACAAATAAAGTGAAAACTGTCAAAAGTCATGATTGATACACAACTTCACCACCTAAAATATAAACCTCATGACAATATAATTACTCGTGAAGTTGACAACTAATCTTTTAGGTCTAAGTACTTTCTGATGAACTTATTTAGAAAAAGGACAATACGTTCTACGACAAGTTCATACATCAATTAAGCCCGATGACATCTAACAAAATCAGATAACTAAGTATGAGTTGAGAATTGTATGTATCAAACGTGAGGGAAGTTGGTATATTGCTGTTACGTAAAGGGAAATTGATTATTTCAAAATTAGAATTGTCCTGTTTGTCATAAACTGTAGTACAGAAACAACCGCTGGGGTCAAAGTCGATGTCAAGAGAGACTGAGGTTGCTGTGTCAGGGCTTCTCTCATAAATGATTAAGAAGAAAATATTAATGGCACACAATCAGAAAAGTTTGGATCCATAAGGGAGAAAACAAGTGTATGTGAAATTAAATGATCTAGATTTTGTTCGTTTTGTTTTACAAGTGTACAAAGGAATTCCAATTCACATTAACATAAGAAAAGGGCAGACAGAAGAGACACACAGGTCGTTAACATAGAAATGTCAACAACCTGCTGGATAGTCCGACTTCTAAACTCAACAAATATGTTGTTCAGTGGAACTGCAGAACATTTGTTATTTGTTGTAGCATGTTTTATTATGTGCACGTGGTCCCCCTTTTTTAAACCAAAATATATCGATTTAAACACTATAAATTTGTTACGTTAAGTACATGTTAAACGAAGAAAAGCATTGTGGATCATTTCTTTAGGACATATATTAAACATTCCGTTTTTTATGGTGGTGTAAATGATGGAAAAATCGAAAGTTTGGATACAATTCATTTTAGAAGGGCTGAGATCTAAACTTTATAATGGCTCTATAATATATAACAATCCTCATATCATTAAAGCGTCACTAGTAAACGGGAACGCGTGTTTTCTGTGATCCTTTATTTTACAGCGGATGTTTTGGATATATCTAACAATTAATTTCTTGGTAGAACAAACTGTACCATTTATTGTACGGATTGTCGTGAAAGTTATGTATACAATGCAAACAGGGTAATTACTCAAATTTGTCGCTCAACGTAATGTTTAACGAGGCCATGGAGGACTTATGAGTTGCCTAGATATCATCTTTGCTACAGTTGGGTAATAATGTTGACGCCGCTATACCGACGAACTTGAGACAAACGATACAACATCTACAAGTAAGTATGTTTCTTATATCAACATACATAAATCTAGAAATTTGTTATGAGAGTCGGTTGAAAACACACCTTTACCACAAGAGATTTCAGCATCATAACTGTGAAATTTCCATTTCTATGTAGAAACATTTCAGCAGCGCTTTCATATGGTGTATATATCTCCTATTTGATATGATAATCTAGGGCATTCATTTCCTACAAATTTCTTCTTGATCGCGGAATTCAGATCACATGGTGGCAATTAAACCAAGAATTCTTAGTGGTGAAGATGAAATCATACCGTCGTAAATTTAACGAACGCCATAACGCGTTGGTTGATAGTAATTGAATGTATTTTTTTCAGATAATGATGGATATCTTCCAACTGTCGTCCCCTTATCCCCGAATGTGACCTACCGAATTATAACCGATTATACTAACAATAGGAACACGACGCGTACCACATGTGGAGCAGGATCTATTTACCCTTTCTTTTTTTAATGGTATTTTAGTTTTTTATGTTGTGTTATTTATACAGTTGTTTGTTCATTTTTTTTTTAATATTTTACCCTGGCGATATTATTGATTTTTATCAACAAGTTTGAGGGTCCCTTAGGTATAACTAGTGTCTATTTCTTTAACAAAAGTAACAGATATATATTTTTTAAATAATAAAAAGCAACTTTTTTACTGTCGTTAAACCGGTAGTAAGACCTTTTCTTGGTTGTTGTTATTTCTATGACTTTTAAGGTTTAAAAATAATGAAATTTAGCGTTTTTCTTATTTGAATCATTTCAAGGTTTCTCAGATTGAAATTATGCATTGAAAGGACACATTTTACTAATTGAAAACGTCCAAGATAACATAAAAATTCAAAACTTTAAAATCTAAATCAAATCAAATGAAGAAATTGATAATTTGAACGAATACCCTCCAACTAGTGTTTATATTTTCTTCATTTTGAAATCTCATGCTGGATCTTCTTAAACTCCTCAACTTATATTAAATATTACATATACAGATCAAGCCATGTTCTGATAATATTATTTCATTGCGGAGATGAAATCGTTCAATCATTTGCCCCTCTTCTTCTTGCATGTTTAATTATTTATCACAACGGAATTAGTGGATTAAAATGGATTATTACCAGATATTACAAATATACAATTTAATGAAAATTAGCGCGATAGGCTTTGTACCAGCTGAGAACTATATAAAAATATTATTTTTGCCCATTAAAATAAATGCTAATAACATTTTTGATATCATTGCGGCATTAGTAGTGGGCTGATTCTTAAAGCTTAAATTTTCTTGTAAAAAAATGAGACATTCTCATCATTTTCACATATCTTCTTTGTATAGATCTTTGGTAAACGTATATGTCATTATTTTAATGGGAAAATATTATTCGCTGCTTTTTCAATGGTTTAGTAGGAGGATCCAGAGATGTATAAAAGGTTATATGTAGCCAATACTCTTTACACCTGTACTTGCTCAAGATGAACAACTGGGGAACAGATGTTTTGTTTAAATCTGGTACTGTAATAGGTAAGAACAATATTTGCTTTAGTTTTCCTCATTCACCTGACCTTTATGTTATGTTGACTATGAATGTATATATTAATCCTTTAGAGGCGAAATTTATTATTACTGAATGAGTAAGCGTGTATTCATCTTTACAGTTTGAATATTGAAATGTGCGGAGGTCTCAAACTGTGTTTTTTTCTGTTTGATGAGTAAATTGAAAAGAACAAAACTTTATGAACAAAAGAAGTTTATATGAACTATTTATAATCATATTTATGCATATACAGTATTAACTATTCTTCTTTTGGTAATATTTAATCGTATAGAAATACGATTAATCAGATATTAAGGAGATCAGTTTTCTTTTTGTAGGAATTATGAAGTACAGATTTTTAGGTTTTTTTCTAAGAAAAAACTAAAACGGAAATTTAGATGAAAGAATAAAATCAACACTCCTTAGGTTTTACGGTTACCAATACGATATGTCTGAATATCCACTATGTTTTCGCGTCTTTAAATCTCAGATAAGTTGTCTGACCTTGTGCTCATAAAAGTTTCTAGCATGAATACCGTACCCCGAATTAAATAATCAAATTATTGGATTTGGTTTTATGACCTAGAACCCTGATGTATAAAATAAACCTATTATTCGACTTTTGAACTTTTTACGACTAGTGTGTTTCAATATTTAAAAAAAAAAAAATATTTACGATAATTGAACATCGGTAATACGATAATGCCTCTTATCTAATCTTTATATTTTATTTCCGAAGAAACGTATTTGTATGAGACTTTGTATATGGAAAGTTAAAATGTAAAAACAGTAAAATCATGGAAATTTTGAACTCCGAGGAAAATTCAATAAGGAAAGTCCGAAATAAGTAGCAAATCCTTTTGAGATTATTTAAAATTTATTTTGCTTTTTGTACACGTTGATACCAACTTTATGATTTATTTTTTCTGAAGCAACTTTAGGTTCTAAGTAAAATCAAATGAAACAATATCGGAAAAAGCATTTACGATAATGGAACATCGGTAATACGATATTGTCTCTTATCTTATCTTTATATTTTATTCCCGAAAAAACGTATTTGTATGAGACTTTGTATAGGGAAAGATAAAATTTACAAACAGTAAAATCATAAAAATATTGAACTCCGCGGAAAATTCATAAAGGAAAGTCCGAAATACGTAGCAAATCCTTTTGAGATTATGCAAAAATTGGTTTTGCTTTTTGTACACGTTTATCTCAACTCTATGATTTATTTTTTCTTCAAGGTACTTTAGGTTCTAAGTTAATTCAGATGAAACAATATCGGAAAAAGCATTATTTAATACATATTTTTGTTCAGAATAATGAGGGCATGATTGTAATACAAATTGTGCACATGATTCAAATTTTACGCGAATCCAGAAAAGAAAATTAAATTTAGATTTCAGAAATATTGGAATTGAAAATATTTAAAAGAAAACATGTTTTCCTCCGACGTTCACAAAGGATTTGTTTGTGTCAATTTTCTTATAAATTTCTTCACAGTTATAGTTCGGATGAATTTAGATGCTTAATGTCAATTGTATTAGATTGTGCTTATCACTTCAAAATAGTTAACAGACACTGACATACAGTATTTGAAGTAGCTTAAATTTCAAAAATGTGCATCGGCATGTAACCTTAACCTTGGATTTCCTGTTTACAAAACCTTGAATTTTTCGAAAAACTAAGGATTTTCTTATCCCTTGCATAGATTACCTTAGCCGTATTTGGCACAACTTTTTGAAATTTTGGATCCTCAATGTTCTTCAACTTTGTACTTGTTTGGCTTTATAACAATTTTGATATGAGCGTAACTGATGAGTTTTATGTAGACGAAACGCGCGTCTGGCGTACTAAATTATAATCCTGGTGCCTTTGATAACTACTTACATTTTTTTGCAACACCATATTATAAAACCTGGTAATATTTTAACATCAGCATAAAACCTTTCAACATGTCTATATTTTTATTTGATCATAATATTGTATCCAATCTTATCTTTCATTTTCATTGTAATGACAGCTTATTAATGTTTAAAATTATTTGAATTCAGATCCAAACGTAAAATGAAGCCACTTACTTTGACCGTTTTTAACCTATAATTTTATAATATGAAAAACAAAATCAAAAAATCAAAACATGCATGAATCTTTTTCGGGGATATTTTTAAAATTGAATAAGTTAAACAGATTTTAGGTTTCGAATTCCGACATACTGTGGATTCATTATTTTTCGTGGGATATCAATTTTTGTTGATTAGGTGCACAAAGGTGAACCACGAATTCAAAAGTTCAACAAAACACAATTATTCAATAGGCTAGTATGCAGACTTTCTCAAAGTCAAGAATTTAATGTCCTGGAAAATGCAATGTTTACTGAATCCACAAAAAGCGATACCAACGAAAATAAATGAATTCAGAGGAATGATATTTTTGTTTAGAAATTAGTGTACATGTGATTTAAATGAAACTTTGCCTACACTTGAAAAAATGTAAAGGGTCGTATCAATTTAAAGAGGATAATCGCCATGCATACCTATGTCACCTTTATAAAAACACGGAGGTGTGTTATGGGTGTAAGTGTGACAACTATCAACAAGAGATAAAATGATGAAGATATAAGCAATCATAGAACATAGTCTACAATATGAAAAAGTGTAATTCAAATGAAAAACGATCGATCTTAAATTTGACATTTTAATTTACGACAAGTAAATATCAACCAACGGCAGCCATTGAAATATAGACACATGACTTGAGACAGGCATATACAGAATATGGCGGGGTAAAACATGTCTGTGAGCCTTTGAACTTCCCCTATATTCTGGTGCAAAAGCAACCGATAAGAACCAACTATAAGGATCACTTGAAAATTGATTAACCCAATAGAGAGGCAAAAGACACCAGAGGGACAGTCAAAGTCATAAATCGAATATAAACTGACAACGCCATGGCTAAACATGAAAAAGACAGGCAAACAATAGAACACATGAAACAACATAGGAAACTAAAGAATAAGCAACACGAACCCCACCAAAAACTGGGGGTGATCTCAGGAGATCCGGGAGGGTAGGCAGATTCAGCTCCACTTATGGCACCTGTCAAGTTGCTCATGTTATAATAAAACCGATAAATAGTCTTATTCGGTAGGTCACATTCTTGAAAGGGAAGGGGATTGTAGCTATGACGTAAAGAACACATCCGATATCATCGGTGAAACGGTTATTCCATAACGGTCAACCAACTCGTGATGGCGTCCGTAAAATTTACGAAGGGATGATTTCAACTTCACCATTTGGAACTCTTGGTTTAGTAGCTTCCTTATGAGCAACAATCCTCTATCAAGAAAATCATGATAGAAAATACAAGCACGAGAATATCGTATCAATTGGGAAATATATACCCAGTTTGCTACTTCGAAATCGAAAGTTAACAATTGGAAAGCTGAAATCATCTCTTTTGTCGTAAAGGTTTGTTTTCAACCGGCCCTCATTGTCAATTTCTAGATGTAAGTTAAGATATAAGGCCGACTTAACTGTTTATGTTGTTAGAGTACTCGCAGCCACATAAATTATGTCAAGAGCTATTTAGAGCCAATACATCAATCATGTTCTCCCCGACTCAAGACGTTTAAACACGTAAGGAGTACGGATAGTTCAAATTTGTTAATTTATTAATTTCTTGAACAATTGACAGCGTAACGTCTCAAATGAATTGAAATACAGACACACCGATTTGTTAAACCAATTTTGAGCCTCTTAATGTCAATTACAGACGTAAACTGTCATTTGTTTGGTTTAAAAAGCTTAATTGTTTTAATTGACTGATTGGTAAATAATTTTAGAAATAAATGTCTGATCAAACCACCTGGGTTTTGTGGTAGTTTAATCTTGCTCAGTCACTAGTTTTACTTTGTTTTGTTTTGTAGACTGTTGTTTTTCTTTTTTCTATGATTATTTTAGTTTCTCTTCCACTTGTAAACTTTGACTCTCGGAGTTCAGTATTTTTTTCGTGATTTTGCTTTTTACTAAATTTGGAATAAACAGTAAAGGTTAACAATTTACAAAGACGAATAATACATAAAATAAAATTAAAGAGAAGTTTTGCGTTTCTGACTAAAAATCACGAATTTTTCTTTTCTGACGGTTTTTGACGTCTTAACCCTAAATTCAATAAAGTTGGATGTGTACGGATTGATATATAAGTATGAGCAAATGTGTGTCTTTTGCGTTTTTATTAGAGCTATTGTATGTTTTGTATCGATCTGAAAAATTGAACCCTTTTCAACTGATTTTTATCGTTTGTTCTCATCTTCAGTTGTTACACCACCTTCCTTTGTTAGAGTAGGGTTGGTCGCCAGCAAACATGTTTAACCCTGAATGTATGTGAATGTCCTAAATTATGAGCCTTTAATTAAGTGGTTGTCGTTTGTTACAGTTTATCATATTTGTTTTTCGTTTATTGTTTTGAACTTAAATAAGGCCGTTAGCTTCCTCTTTCGATTCATTTTATATTTGTCATTTTTGTGCCGTTTAAAGCTAAATATACGACAGGGGTTTGTATTGTTGTTGAAAGCCGTACGGTGACATATAGCTTGCTACTTCTATGTCATTGAGTCTCTAGTGGAGTGGAGAGTTGTCTCATTGGCAATCATACTATATCTTGATAGCTATATATTTAAGACATATTTTAAAACATATCGATAAACAATTTCATTTTTTTTAATATCGCCATGCAACCTTTAACTTTTTAAACAGACATTTCGATATAGTCTGTCAATTAATTCAACCGATATTTGCATGCACACTTTCACAATTTTGATAGTTATTTGCGAATCACCATGCCGTATCGGAGTAAAAACCGACACAGACCTTAATTTTTTTTATCAGCAATCTTCTTACAACATTATATTATTCAACAAACATTTCCACACAGCCTTGCAGTATTTTATCAGACATCATAAAATAGCTTTTCAATGTAAAATAGAGCTTGAAACGACCTTCATAATTTGTCCACAATTTGTTTTATCCTATATAGCATCAGTGTTAATAAAGCATGTACTGTTAGAGCTTCATAAGAATATTATTTCAGACAATTAATTAGGAATAATAAGAGAAGTATAGATTATTATATGGCATTTTTCATATCAGACCCTTTATCGGCCCAAGGTTATGATATCAGCCCAAGAGCCGCAGGCTCGAGGGCTAATATCATGAACGAGGGCCGATAAAGGGTCTGATATGAAAAATGACATGTAATTATCTTTTTATCATATACTTCAGCAGAAGAAATACAGACAAGAACTATTAAAATTTAATTTTGTTTGTCTTTGCACTTTCAGATAATATTTACAGCCAACAACCAAAAAAAAAAAATCTTAACTTTAATTGTTTTTATTGATATTACAAGCATTTTATTTATCTTGTCACAACAATTATCATGTTCTTCAATAATATTGTTACCTCATTTATGTCTTTCAAAACATATTTAACTTAAATCTTTTTTGCTCTTCAAACATTTTGTGAAAAGTCTTATCATTTGCCGTTTTCCGCGGTCTTTTGTCGTTTCAAACAAATTTCCGGAAATGCACGAAGTTGCATGTGATAAACGTCACGGAAATTAAGGGAAAGGCATGTAATAACATTCCGGAAGCAGTCAATAAAGGTACCTTTATCAGCCCGCTATGGAGTTTCTTAGGAATCTGGTCAATACACCTAGTAATCCTTTCATAGCCTTTTGATATTTTCAAATGTTATTGAACTGTAAAATTTTAGTAATATTTTATACAAGTATATGATAAACATATTTATCATTACACAGGTTGATACTAGCGTGTCAAATTGCACCATACAATTATTTATACTTAATGAAAAGATAAAGAGCTGTTATGTGGTAAAAATAACATAGTGAAGATCTTTCTAACACATGCATACTAATTTTAATTACTTAGCGTCAAATATGTACATCATAGTCAAATTACATCATATTAAGAAAGGTTAGTGGGAATGAAAAGGTATAAACTTTTGAACTCAGTTATATGAGTGAAATATCGGTCATGTGAGTACTATAATGATGTAACTCCAACCTTTCTTTATGTTAGCAAATAGATTATAAGTTTAATCATGTTAAATTGACAATATCATTTTTTTTTATAAAACCAAAGGATTGTTCCTCAAGTCCATACATTTGATTGCTACATAACTATCTACATTTCTTCAGAGATTGTCGTTTAGCGCTGTATATTAAACTTATTTTTCGTTTTTCTTTTAAAATAAGGCCTTTAGTTTTACCTTTAAAACTGTTTTTTTTTTCATTTCGTTGCCTTTTATTGATTGTCAAGCGGTATGGCCTTTGCGAATGGCTGAACACCTATACTTGATAACTTCTAGATCTTTTGGTCCCTGGTGGATAATTGTCTCACTGACAATAATAACACATCTTTTTAAGCACATTGGATAAACAAAATATTCCATTTTCTGGAGTCCAAACACTACAGTTCAAACAATAAACGACATTTAAGTTATTTACTTGGTATCTGAATTAAACATACTTTGGCAATTCTGTAAAATCGTCCAATTTTTTAATGTTTATTTGCTGATGCTATCTAATAGATTGAGATCGAAGATGCAAAAAATGTAGGCAAAGTATTAGCAGAAAACTTTGATACTTTTTTTTAGAGCAAAACACATTAGAAAATAGTAGAGATACACCATAGCACTATTTTTTTCTTGAAGCTTCCAGTTACAAACCAGACGAATGAGCTACAATATAATTTTATGGGAAGTTATCAAGATGAAACCCCTTTTAAAATGTAGAAACCTCGTTAAAGTTGTAAAGGAGGAAGATAGCCAAATGCACATTTCAATATCAAGCTATGTCATTTTTTCTATTCAAATTTGGACAAAGCACACTATAACACATACACAACGATGAGTTCAAAAGGACATTTGAAAGTGTTTCATTTTAGCTCACCTGGCCCAAAGGGCCAAGCAATTTTTTCTCATCACTTGGCGTCCGTCGGCCGTCGTCGTCCGTCTTCTCCTCTGAAACTACTTTGCCAAATTTTACCAAACTTGAACACAAGCATCATTGGGGTATTTAGTTTAAAAAATGTGTCCGGTGACCCGGCCAACCAACCAAAATGGCTACAATGGCTAAATATAGAAAATAAGGGAAAACTGTAGATTTTGGCTTATAACTCTGAAACCAAAGCATTTAGAGCAAATCTGACAAGAGTTACAATTGTTTAAGAAGTGAAGATCTATCTGCTCCAAAAAATTTCAGATGGATAGGTTGTTGGGTTGCTGCCCGTCAATTGGTAATTTTAAGGAAATGCCGTTTTTGGTTATTATCTTGAATATTATTATAGATAAAGATCAGCTGAAAACAGCAATATTGTTCAGCAAAGTAAGATGTACAAACACATCACCACCATCAAAACACAATTTTGTTATGAATCCATCGATGTCTTGTTTTAAAACATGTATGCACATAGACCAAGAGACGATATTGTCTTCCATCACTGTTTGTGACTTTTTTGTAAAATTTACATCAAGAGTTTTAAAATAGCAAGAGAATGATTATGTTATAAAAACATAGTGAGCAACAAGTTTTAAAAGACAAAATATTCGTCTGAGAGAAATAAGACTTAATTTAGGTAAGTTAAACAAAGCATACGCTTCATCTCATCAGAGTAATTGCGAGGAAATTCCTTTACAATATATCAAACTTTAAACTCAGAGGAATTCCAATTACATCTCATCAATATGATGAATTAGATAATTAAATAAATCAGATTTTCTGTTCAATTTTTATTTATTTTTAACTTCAATTCATCTTAGACAAATTATCCTCATGTTGGGAATATTTTGTGCTTTTATATTTGTCACGGTAGGCGTGAAATACAGACAGATGAGGGTTTCTTGAGTTGACGTCTTGACGTCAAAAGAAACGGAGTCAAATACATATATTCTACAATAGACTGGTAATTTCTGAAGATGAATAGAAATTAGAAATCTATTTTCTTGAAAAATAGATTTAACCGCTGTTAGGAATAACTGATTATATGTAAATCATAATGATTCGAAGTTAATTACCTCTAAGTTAACTCATTGGGACTGTAAATATTTCAATGCATCATTTCAACAGCTAGAAAAAAATGTCTAATAATACAAAATTTCTAAAAATAGAATGTAGGTGCCGATTACAATTGGCATAACTTGTATCTATGAAGGCAACAGATAATTAAAAAAGTCATTTCAGTTTAATGAACTCGAAAGGAGCAACCCTTGCTTAGCTTATATTGTTCTGTTGTTTATGATAATTGTCATTTGATTTCTGTTTTTTCTCATTCATTGGGACTGTAAATATTTCAATGCATCATTTCAACAGCTAGAAAAAAATGTCTAATAATACAAAATTTCTAAAAATAGAATGTAGGTGCCGATTACAATTGGCATAACTTGTATCTATGAAGGCAACAGATAATTAAAAAAGTCATTTCAGTTTAATGAACTCGAAAGGAGCAACCCTTGCTTAGCTTATATTGTTCTGTTGTTTATGATAATTGTCATTTGATTTCTGTTTTTTCTCATTTTGTTTGTTTTTCGAATATTGTTCGATTCTGTATGACGATGATTGCTTGATTTCTATTCACTTCTCATTTAGTTTGAATTTTGCATAGTATTATGGTCTTCACGAAAAGGATGAGTTACTTTCTGTTTAAATCTCATTTAGTTTGTATTGCTTCTATTATTGTTTAATGGTTAGTTGCCAACTGTTTAATTCTAGTTCAGATTGTGATGCTGATATTTATTGGACCACACTATAAAACAAACAGGAAATTTAAAGTGTTTCTATTTTATCGGATATGTTCTATACGTCGTAACTGCAATCCCCTTCCCTTTCATGAATGTGACCTACCGAATTAGACCATTTACCGGATTTGTTATCACATAAGCATCACGACGGGTGCCACATGGGGAGCTGCTTACCATTCCGGAGCACCCTAGATCACCCCTAGTTTTTGGTGGGGTTCGTGTTGTTTATTCTTTAGTTTTCTATGTTGTGTCATGTGTACTATTGTTTGTCTGTTTGTCTTTTTCATTTTTAGCCATGACGTTGTCAGTTTATTTTAGATTTATGAGTTTGACTGTCCCTCTGGTATATTTCGTCCCTCTTTTATGGATTGAAATCATTAACTAGTTATATATCAGCAGAAGAAATATCAATCACTATTTATGAAGTTGTTTGTGCAATTCGCACCAGAGCTGTTGGAACACAGTAAGTGTATAGTAGCGTTGTGAGCAACAAGTTAAGAAAGACAAAATGAAAAGACACATATTCGTCTAAAGGAATTAAGTCTTAGTTTAGGTAAAATTAAACAATGCTTTCGATGTATCTCGCCAGTGGTATTGTTAGGGAAGTAAATAACAAAATATCCAACACAAAACTCAGAAGAATTCCAATTACATCTTATCAATACGATGAACGAGATACTTAAAAAATCCGATTTTTCTGTTCAATTCTTATTTACTTTTAACCTGCGCATTTGACATGAAATAGCAACTTAGTGCTGATACCAATTGTCATTACTTGTATCTATGAAAACAACAGGTAATAATCCAAAAAATGTTTTGCAAAATAGTGCTTAGGTAAATTTTCATTCGAAAAAAACCTTGATATTTTCGATAATCAAAGTTTTGTAGACAGTTTATTATTAGTACAGTGTGAATTAAGTAATAAATTTCTAAGTTTATGATGGTAACATGGCAATAAGGATTACTTTTCAGATCAATATCAAATTAAAACAACTAATTGCTTTTAAAATTCCCATATTTATTTCAGAAAAAAACACGTTAAGGAAGAAAAGCCATTTTAACAATAAAATCGTGTCTTTATACTACATTTGTTTTTGCGTATTTGCGTTACATATGATACTGAATAATACAATAATTTCATATAATGCGTAGAAAAAAATATTTTTGGTCTGGTTTTATACAACTGTTTTGATCCGAGTGCCACATTTATGACTTGTGTAGACGAAATACGCGTCTGATGTACAAAATTGTAAGCCTGTTATCTAATAGGAATATTGCATATGTTGCATCGATGATATAATTAGAGCTGTATTTAGCCTCTGAAATTACAACAATTGTACAATTATTCAGAACTTTCAAATGCATGTCTTTGTTTCTGATGACAAGTGGATAGCCAAACTATTAGGTTGAAACAAATGCCATGGCATAAAAAAGGACAAAAACACGAGCAGCAGCATTAAAAACATAACATAGAAACTTTCCACTGTATAGGCAAAACGAACCGCAACAAAAACTGGGGTTGATATTAGGTTCTCTGGAAGGTTAATCAGTTCCATTCATATTGTTCAAGTAGGTTTAAACCGGATATTAAGTATAAATTAGTAGATCACAGTCGATAAAAAGGGACGGGATTGTGGTTATGACAATTGGACATATCTGTCAATATCTGTTATACAGATATTCAATAAGGGTAAACCAACTCGACATAGCGTAGGTAAAATTTACTTTAAATGAACCTTTTGGTATAATCTGGGTATTTTGGTGAAAGAATGTCACTTTTGATGCCACTATGACGTCATACAAAGTTGAAACTGATATTTTCGACAAAATTGTCTATCTTGCACATAGCTTTTAAACATAATAGATAAAAGCGAAAGTCTTTGTCATGCAAACATACATTTAAATTGATATATTGATTTTAAGATGCGAAACATCCAGTGTTAAATTGTTTATGCATCTTAACATCACGATTAACACATTCAATTAAGTTAATGTAACAAAATATCTTTGTGAGTAAAGCCTCTTTTTGTTTTCTTAAATGAAAGACAATTGTAATATCCAAAAATGGGGATATTTTGAAAGCTTTGAAGTTTAAAAAATGTGAAGACATGATGCAAATGCATTTATTTAAAACAAATTTCAAAATATAAATAACAAAATCTGACTGACTAAACTCTGATGAACTAATAATTGAAGGTACCAGTTGTGTATAATTGTGCTATTTAAATTCAGATTATTCATGTGACAAAAAAAACAGATCAATAAAATTTACGATAATTCAACAAAACATTTGAAATTATAATATTGAAACATATGTTCTTTTTTGTGTTTTTCAGTTGTCCTAATGTTATGCCAAGCTAATAAGAGTCTCCAGTGTTCCTGTCCTGCAGAGTCCTGTATGGCTATAGCGACATTAAAAGCACGATGCCAGTGTTGTGTTTTTGTAATGCTTGGTAAACGCTCAGGTCCGGAGTTGTCCGATAAATATTCTTCACATTCAACGAGTGCAGCTGGTTCGATTCAAGAAAAAAGAACAGATTTCAGATCTAAAGATAATTACATCGTTAACAGTATAAGAACATTAAGACAACTCTCAAACTTTTTTCCGATAAAACGTTCTGGTGATTTATTACAAATACTAGCCAATCAAGGTCAAACGCAACAAGACATTTCCTATTTGTATGATTTGAAGGATTCAAATGAGGATGTATGGTTATAGCTCAAATGATGATATTATTAGCTCTGTAGCTAAATGAATAAAATATATTTACATACTTGCATTATGATCTATTTACTCAATATTGAGTAATACATGAAGAAGAAAACACAACAATGGAAAAAAAGCCTGCTCAAATTAAATTCCTGATTGTGCTAATAAATTGGTTATCTGGATTTTGCATTAAAATTTTACATCGAGATTGGGAACAAAGTGCAAAAAATATGCCCAGTATACAAAAATGAATAAAAACGCATATTCCAAAAAAGACAGAAGAATCATGAATACAAAAAAAATTAAAGAATAAAAACTTCAGGAATATAAACAGAAATATAAGGATATGTGTTAACGAAACAAGTATCCATTAAAGTAACAAAACGACTTTCAACAAAGCCTTCTATGGACTAAATTACATGTAGCATAAACATAAAATAAATATTTGGTACACTAAAAAAGGACAAACACTCACCAAAACACCAACAAACAAACATTCATCTTTATATCAACATGCAGGCGGTCCTAGACGACAAATAGGCCACTATACAACTTATACATAATTTCCTTATCTCATCAAAAAAAAAGATGTACCAATTGTGAAATCAGCATAAAGTGGTATCGCAAAAGACTAACAGTTATGATATAAACTACAAATCCGGACAATTTAGAACTTTAATATAAAATGAAGAAGATGTGGTGGATTTACAGCAAAAAAAAAAAAAAAAAAAACTATCCGCTAGAAAAAAAAAAGAAGTTAATAACTACACTGATCGGCCTACAATCATCAGCGAAACCCATAAAACATAGCAAAGTTTAAAAAACACAGAAATGACTAATGTTAAACTGTTCAAACAAAAACACTTACGGTCTGGTTTATGTACGAAATAATGCAACGAATAACAGAAATGATGTACAGCATATCATATAGATACCCATCTATTGTTATACTTTAATGTTGGTGCTACATTTTCTTTTATTTTTTGTTGTTGTTGGGATGCTCTCTCATTGAAGTATTCCCCACCTGTAATATTATTCATAAACATAGGTTTCTTTAAATTGGTTAACTATAACCAAATGACTTCGTTCATTAAAAATTGTCTTGTAGTTTAGTCGTATGTTTATATAGCTGATGAGAAATATGTAGTTGATATATATCGAAATTATTATCACTTTAATGCATCAAACCCAGAATAGTCGGTTCAAGGTGTTTATCAAGAAAACAAGCATCTTCATAAGTTTCAATGGTTGAATCAGAGTGAATGTTTACAATGAGAGTTTTATCCCTCCTGACGCCAAGATACTTGAAACAAGCAAGAACAACTCTCTTGTTTTTTTTTCCATTTATGAATTAATAATTTTATTTCTCAAATTTAAGTAAGGTTTAGATATGTATTTTTCCTGAATTCCCCATATAGAGCCCTTCAAAGCTATGACTCATGGGAAAATTCCCATGATGCATCCTTCTTCCTCTCGGCTTTCATTAATGAAAGACGACTTTTTGAATTCAATTTTTTTAATCTATCAACATCAACGGTTACGAACTTTTTCTAACGCAAATAATAAATTCTTATTGGCACAAAGTGCAAAGAGAAGATCATCTATGGATGATTTGCATGATTTAGGGACAGAAGTCCACAAAGATGCATCGTCTGCTACGGCAGACCATGCTACCGGCCAAGATGGAAAAAATGTCTAAGAGAATATAAGATTCCCAAAAAGAATCGCACAAGCAAATACGATTATAGAGAATCCTCAGATGACGATTCCGAGACCGACCCATATGAGGAGCATAGCTCCGAAGAAGACTGTATTTCGGGCTCAGAAGCTGAAGACGGGGAAATTATGAAATCGAAAAGTCGCAGAAGCGATTGTGCCAAAGCAGGAGTATCTGATGACGAATCGGACTGTGAGAGATTCGATCCGTTGGACAAGGAGTCCGAACAATTATGACTGGCAGTATGGCAAGGTATGTGCAAAAGTATTTTAGTACTTACGTGAGTGAAAGTTGCTTGAAAGAAAAGGTTCTTGGTGATTCACCCGTCCCTTCAAACACCATACTTTCGCCTCCTTCAATCGACGAGTTCATTGAAGACTTGATAGGAAATCACAAGGCTTGGCGATTCATGAAACTGCATGATAACAGTTTGAAATTCATTCAAAAGAAAGTAGCTCTAATAATGGGCCCTCTTTTCAAAATGTGGCAAGAAATCGATGGAGCGAATCACGTGAAAGAAACATCCGAGATGTCCATTACAGATGTACTGAGTCTAATTGAACGAACAGTGCTCTTGGTGGGACAAGTAAATGTGGCATGCCTTTACGAAAGGAGAATAAATTTCATGGCCAAAATTCTGAAAGGCATGAAGCAAGTTAACAAACTTTGTCGCATAATCAAAGCATGTTGACTGAGTCCGGAGAGGCCCTTTTCGGGGACAACTTTTATAATGTCCTTGACAAGAAAAGCAAGAACAGGAAAAGAGCCAGGGAAATGGCAAAAGAAATGGGTCTTGAGACGAAGAGTAGGCGAGTAGACAAGACGCCCTTTCAGACCGGCCCTTCCGGTTACCAACAAAGTCAGACGGGTGGATCTGGTAGGGGCCGTACATTCAACTCGTCAAATGAACAGTCCAAATGGTTCCCAAAGTCTGGATTTAAACCAGAGAAAAGAAAACCAGCTGGTCTCAAAAAGGGAAGGTACGTATCTTGTAAACAATTGTCAAACTTTTTCATTGGTAGACGATCAGGTGTCAAAAGTGAAAAACATAGCATTGAATGTCCACCAAATAGTAAAAGATCTGAATTTTGTAATGGTGAATCAATCAGATATACCCCTGGAGGTCGACTTCAATTTTTCGAGGAAAATTGGAGGAAAATAACCTCAGATCAGAAAATTCTAGAGAGCATAACACAGTACACAATAGAATTTCTAGAAATGCCCGTACAAGAAACGGTATATACCCCACTCTTTGCGAGAACAGAACGCACATGCATAGAGGGGGAAATAATAGACATGTTGAGAAAGGGGGCTATAGAAGAAGTGAAAACGTCCGATTCCGGTCAATTTCTCAGCCATATTTTCATCAGACCGAAGAAAGACGGGAGTGTCAGGCCAATTCTCAACTGAAAGGCTTTAAACAAAAGCGTGAAATATCAACATTTCAAAATGGAAGGGTTCCAAACGGTAAAAAAACTCCTAAAAAGGGGGGACTGGATGGTCAAGCTGGAATTAAAAGAAGCGTATACATGTCTACCGGTGTTAAAATCGCATCGAAAATATCTGCGCTTTCAACATGGTCAAAAGATGTACCAATATCGAACACTTCCGTTCGGCCTGGGGTCCGGCCCAAGAATATTCACAAAAGTAATGAAACCAATTGTTGCACTAATGAGGCGCATAGGCATGCGGATAGTAATTTATTTGGACGACATTCTAATCCTAAACCAGTCAAAACATGGTTTAGTGAAGGACCAAAACATATTAGTGTTGACACTTCACTGTCTGGGTTGGATAATAAATTGGTCAAAATCTGTAACAGAACCGTCGCAAACTATAGAATTTTTAGGGATGATAATAGACTCCATGGAGATGAAAGTTTATCTCCCGGTGGCGAAATGCGAAGCAATAGTTCAAAAATGCAAACATATGCTAAAATCCCTCCAAGTCTCTATTCACGATCTAGCAAATCTGATAGGGACTCTGAACGCGACTGCAGAAGCAGTAATCCCGGCGTCCCTTTATGTCAGGGAACTACAAATGTTCAAAACAAAGAGTTTATTGAAAACGACACAATACCGGTCGCTTATAACACTAACGCCCGAATGCAAGAACGAGATGAAATGGTGGGCCCTGCACTTAGAAAAGTGGAACGGGAATGCATAATATCCCCAAACCCAGATTTAATTATGGAAAGCGATGCTTCATCAAAACAGGGTTGGGGAGCAGTAGATGTGGCTCAAAACATCAGAATGGGAGGTCCTTGGGACGAAACAGAAAAGGCTTTGCATATAAATGCTCTAGAATTAAAAGCCGCAGAATTCGGTTTAAAGTCCTTAACAAAAGACAAAACCGACATTCATGTTCATTTAAAAATAGACAATGTGTCCGCTGTAGCGCATATATGAATGGGAGGGACACGATCCCCAATTTTACTAAAAATAAGTCGCGAGATATGGGAATATTGCCTACAAAGGGGAATAACTCTAACAGCCAAATACATTCCGGGGGTTCTAAACGAAATTGCGGACTGGGAAAGTCGTCACACAGAAAGTTCAAACAATTGGACTCTGAACAGGGCAATATTTCAACAGATCAACAAAATAATGGGTCCGTTGAAATTAGATCTGTTCGCAGATCGCCTGAACGCACAATTGGACAATTATGTCAGCTGGAGACCAGATCCATTTGCGATCCAAAAAGATGCGTTTCAAGTGAACTGGTCAAACAAGAACCCATATGCTTATCCCCCGTTCTGCTTGATAGCTCGTTGCCTAGCGAAAGTGAACAAAGAACGCTCGAATCTAGTTATCATAACTCCAGCTTGGCAGTCACAAGCGTTTTACCCAATGCTATTGGAAATGTCAATATCAGCACCAATACTGCTCCCTCCAATGAGGGATTTATTGACAAACCCACAGGGCGGGACCCACCCACTAATAGAAAACAAAGACTTAAAACTAGTGGCGTGGAAAGTTTCCGGACTGAGCGAAAAGCAATGGGACTTTCGGAAGACGCTTCCAAACTCTTGGTTAGTGGATCGAGGAAAGGCACCCAATCCTCTTACAACAGCTGCTGGCGACACTGTGATCGCTTGTGTTGTGAACGGGACCTGGATCCCTTTCAGGCCCCTGTGGAATCTATAGCAAACTTTATTGCATATTTGTTTAAGTCTGGCTACGAGTATAGCACGTTAAATCTTTACAGTTCAGCTATTTCGGCATTTCACAAAAATGTGTCTTCCGAAAAAATAGGCAAACATCAGTTGATTAAGCAGGTCATGGCGGGGGTTTTCAACGAACGCGTCCCTCTTCCAAGATACACAAAAACTTGGGACGTAGATATAGTCTTAAAATTTATAAGTTCTATGGGGTCGAATAAAAATTTGAGTTTGAAAGAATTGACATTGAAATTGACCATGCTTTTAGCTCTTACTTCAGCGAGTAGGTCGTCGGACATTCAAAAACTGGATATGGATTATATGAATGTTCGTACAAATGAAATTATTTTTACAATGGTAAAACTTACAAAGACTAGAAAGACTGGTTCACAACCATACCAAATAACATTTAGCTCCTTCCCGGAGAATGACAATCTTAATATTGTTCAATGTATCTTAGACTACATTGATAAAACCGTGAGTCTTCGTCCTAATGAGTGTAACCAATTGATCATTAGTTTTATTAAACCTCACAAACCTGTCAAATCATGCACAATTGCGCATTGGTTAAAACGTATGCTAGAATCTGCAGGCATAGATACTGACATTTTCAAACCACATTCAACTCGGGGTGCGAGTACATCAAAAGCAAACAAGTTCGGAGTTTCAATAAAACAAATTATGAATATAGCAAACTGGCGATCTAGGGGAACGTTTGAAAAATTCTACCACAAACCACTAGAAACAGAAATTGAAGCAGGTAGCTTCCAATCAACTGTCCTTAAACTGTGATTACACAGAAACCCAAAAAGGAAAACTTAAAGCAGTGTAAAAATGTTTAAAAAAAAAAAAAAAATCATAACAAAACAAAACAAAAAAAAACAATTTGATATATCTATTTGTATATAGTGTAATATAGTGTATATACATAAATAATTAAACAACTTTGAACATACATTTTTAAACCTTACTTAAGTTTGAGAAATAAAATTGAAAATTTTATAAGTGCACGAAGTGCACGCAATGAATTTAAGATTTTATGATCAAACTTAAGTAAGGTATTGGTCGCCACCCACCCGACCGCTTTGTTTGGGCGTGTGTATTTACGTATATTCATTAAGATTTATAATCTTATTTCCTTTGTTTTGCAGTACATCTTTCAAAAAGGATTAACGGATGAAGACAAGAGAGATTGTTGTCAGTTAATATAAAAAAAGAAGACGAAAAAGACGGTTTATAGAACTTTTATTTCGTGGGGACAGTAAGCATGAAGAGACAATTTTTGATTTCGTTATTATAATTTTGTGGAAAAGACCACATTTGTTATATATACAAAAAAAAAAGTAAAAACACAAAAATACTGAACTCCGAGAAAAATTCAAAAAGGAAAATCAAAAATCAAAAGGCAAAATCAAATGTCCAAACACATCAAACGAATGGATAACAACTGTCATATTCCTGACTTGGTACAGGCATTTTTCTAATGTAGAAAATGGTGGATTGAACCTGGTTTTATAGCTAGCTAAACCTCTCACTTGCATGACAGTCGCATCAAATTCCACTACATTGTCAACGATGCATGAACAAAACAAACATACTCAAAGAGTAAAAATGTCAAAAATACAGTCAATATTGTGTTATCATCTTAATATCACTACATAAACAACAAATGTAACAAAGTAGCACAAAAAGGCATACATCAAATTTAACATTCTCATTTTGCTTTTCTTATACGGCTGAATTTATCTATGTAAAGTCTACCCATAAATGAAAGAAGGTTTTCATTACTGGTGTAAAATTGCGCGTTTGAAATTCGCACAGGTAGACATAAAAATAATTTTGTCGTATGACGGCATACATAAATGCAGACTCACGTAAAGTAGATATAACAAAAAACAGACTTACAGTAAAGATAATAAATAAAATAATGGTGTGGTTCAAAGTATGACGGGACACATAAGTACAGTTTCACGTCAAATACGGCTGAATTTATCTATGTAAAGTCTACCCATAAATGATAGAAGGTTTTCATTACTGGTGTAAAATTGCGCGTTTGAAATTCGCACAGGTAGACATAAAAATAATTTTGTCGTATGACGGCATACATAAATGCAGACTCACGTAAAGTAGATATAACAAAAACCAGATTTAACAGTAAAAGTAATAATAATAAATAAAATAATGGTGTGGTTCAAAGTATGACGGGATACATAAGTACAGTTTCACGTCAAATGTATATCATAAAAAACAGACTAAACAGAAAAAGTAGTCTTATTGAATAAAATAGTTTAGTCATTCATAGTATGTCAAGATCCTTAAGTAAAAGTAATATCAATAAATGAAATAATTTTGCCGTTTAAAGTATGTGGTTTTACGTAACCACAGAGTCACTTCAAATGAATATCTAAAAAAGACATATAAAAGAATACTATAATACGTAATTAAGATGATAACAAACGTCAGTACGCAAAATCTATACTTCAAGACCATCTTGTATTATTTGTGAAGTTGATACGGAATATTTATCAACAAGTTCTGGGTATCTTCCGATGAACTTTTTTAGAAAAAGGACGAGACGTTATAAAATGGAAGTAATAAAATGATTGATTAAGAAGTAATAAAATGATTGATTAAGAAGTTCTTTTGAAATGGCATTTTAATTGATGGAAAAGGGTACTTTTGTCAATGAGATAACTCCATCGTTACTTTTGCATACTGAGGAAATTAGGCAATGTTTTTAAGGAACTCAAACACACAAAAAAAAGAAGAAAAATGATGAATTCAAATCTTTCCATATTCAGCCTCGTTAAGAAGGATGCATCATGGGAATTTTCCCATGAGTCATAGCTTTGAAGGGCTCTATATGGGGAATTCAGGAAGAATAAAATTTTCAATTATTGTGTAAAGTATAGAAAAGTCAAATGTGTTATTACTCCAGACACCAAATAAAGGTACTAAAGGTCCAACTATATCTACAGCTACTCTGCGAAAAGGTACATCTATGATAGGGGTTTTACCCTAAGGGGCTCTAACTTGCTTACCTATTGGTACAGTGCGTTGGCAAATATCACAGGACTGGCAATACCGCTTGACATCGGATTCAACTCCTGGCCAGTAAAATTCTGATAATACACGATATACTGTACGTCGTGTAGCCATATGTCCAGCCATCAATGACTCGTGTGCTAATTTCATGACATCGCTTCTATAAACTTCAGGAACGACCAACTGAAGGAATAACTTACCATTTTCTAAATTCTCTATACACAAGTTTCTTCTTCACTATGTAATTTACTTTTGTACCATTGGTCTTCTCAAAATTTCTGCCTTCAGCAACATACTGTCTAAGCTTCGACAAACTTGCATTTCATGCTCAATGTCCTCTACATTAACATCCTTAATACTTCCTGGAACTTTTAATTTCGGATATGGATTATCTCTCTTCTTCGCTTGCTGTCGAGTTACTACACTTACCGACAGAGATATATCGGGATCATAAGGCTCCCTAGCACCATCTATGTTTCCTATAATAACATCATATAATGGTTGTTCCATACACCATGCTTTTACTTCACCTTGATAATAAGGACTGTCTATACTATAGTAATTATAGCTATAGGTACTTTAACACTCGATCCATCAGCTAATACGCATGTCTGATAATCATCTAGAAAACAATCTATATTCACAAGACTTTTCTTTATAACGACTCCTTTACATCCTGTATCGCGAAGTACTGTCACAACACGGTTACCTAACTTACCTTTAGCTACAGGCATTTTGATTGGTTTCTTTTCACAGTGTTCAGGTATTGTAAGACTACTAACCTGTGTAGTAATAATGCTATCAGTAAGAGTAATAACATTACCGCAAATAGGAGTTTCCTTTCCCCGTGAACCACTATTCTGTACATTACCAACTTTGTTTTTTAATAATGGACAGTTCGATATCAAGTGATCTGATTTGTTGCACTTAAAGCACTTTCTATCAAATCTGTTTCCACCACCATAACCTCCTGTATGTCTATTTCTATCTCTGTCAGAAGGAGGTAGTTTAGGTACTTTTGAGGGGTTAACATTACCTTTTTCTTCCCTGTGTTTTTCAGTTTCAAATAAACGAGTATTATCTAGCCTTTTCAATTCCAATTCATGTTCTAATCTTACCTTTTGCAACTTCCCATTCTTCCTTCTCTCTTTCTCTTTCAAAACGTCTATCATCGCGTTGTTTCGCCTGTTGTGACTCAATGAACCTAATTAAATCTTCATTGGCTAACCCCAATGACTCAATATACTGTCGTAACTCTTTTATACTCTCCATGATTGATTCCTGCTAATATGACTTACTATGTAACAATAAACTAAACCAAGGACAATGCTTAATATATCACACATCTATATCTCGTAACACTACGCTTTTGTATCACAGTTGACCATAGCCTGGTCCACAAGTGTCAATCGCAACACAAAATAAACAATAGCCTTAGTCTAAATTTACTCTAAACAACAGTACCTACATTACATCTACTGTTTGTACTTGCAGCGTGCAACAACACCGAGGCAATGTAGTGTAGAAATTTTACAAATTCTGAGGTTCCAAACTATCAGGTTTCTGTCGACATTACAGTTTCTGAAAAATATAATAGTAAGCTTTACTACACGTTATAAATGTATACTCAATGTATATAAAAAAAATAATAATTCTTCTATAGAAAATATAAATTTAACTTCAAAATGTATAAGAAAAAATACTTCAGACTTATCCCACTTCTGGTGTCCAAATAAATAGTTCAACAGCTTCAGTAGTTTGTATATCCAGATTACTTCCCTTTGTATCGTTATGACGGTTATGGTATCGTTATGACGGTTATGGTATCGTGCACGACAGTTCCACTATAATATGTAGATATGTTGTTTGATGAATTATGTATGATTGCGTTCAATCCGTACGACCACTCCTTAACACCGCAGCATTGTATTACTCTGGTGCAGGCTGGAACCTAGTAATAATATAATTGTACAAACTATTTAGTACGATTATCATTTTAGATATGCATTTTACTTGCACGTTCATGCAACATAAACATGAAATCTATAATCTCACGTTCATAAAATGAACATATATATTCTATTAAATTACGTAGATAAATACGCACATACATTTTATATGTAGCAAAATGTGTCATACTGTAATAAATATCATAATTTGCATGATAGTTTCACGTACATAAGGAAATTCGGAACCTTGTACACATAAATATCACGTACATTCAATTTGTACCCGTAATTAACAATCTTGTTCTTGTTCACTAGTAAAACCGCAAATATCTGAATATAAAACATCGTTTTCATATCTTTAAATCCGTTTACAAAACATTATAAATTGAAAAATTTACATAATGGAAAATTGTCTGCAGAAGTCTGAAAGTTTCGGAAATTTGATAAACAAAAGTGAGACACAGAAAAGTATAAATATATGTAGGAATAAAACACTTACCTCGGAATTGATGCACTATATACAGTAGAACCATTGTAGGTTAAATTTAGCTAACGAATATGAAAATGCTCTAACGAGTGTGGCATCCTTCCACACGAAAATCCCAAGCAGAAATAAAATGACAACGTGTCCAAAGAACTCATTTGACCACTGTTTAAAAATAGCCAAACCTGTCCGAAGAACTCGATTGACCACTATTTAAAAATAGTCAACAGGTGTGTAAATAGGCCAAACCTAATCAGTGTGCGTTTAAACACAGGTGAACCAAACTTAGGCCAAACGTACATATATACATAAAAGCGTATGTTAAAACTATGTATAAAATAAATTGTGAAAAAAAGGCGTCCTGCGCAAAGACTGCAAGTGCAATTCTCTGATCATGACGACAATTTCACAAATCGTTATCTACATACAAGTTTGACTGAATAAATATGTGAATAATCTATAAAATTCATCTGGATCGTGACAAAGATGTGATGGATTTACAGCAAAAAAAGAAAACTGTCCGCTAGAAAAAAAAATAGAAGTTAACAACTAAAATACACTGATCGGCCTACAATCATCAGCAAAACCCATAAAACACAGCAAAGTTTAAAAGGCACAGAAATGAATAAAGTTAAACTGTTCAAACAAAAACACTTACGGTCTGGTTTATGTACGAAATAATGCAACGAATAACAAAAATGATGTACAGCATATCATATAGATACCCATCTATTGTTATACTTTAATGTTGGTGCTACATTTTCTTTTATTTTTTGTTGTTGTTGGGATGCTCTCTCATTGAAGTATTCCCCACCTGTAATATTATTCATCAACATAAGTTTCTTTAAATTGGTTAACTATAACCAAATGACTTCGTGTCTTGTAGTTTAGTCGTATGTTTATATAGCTGATGAGAAATATGTAGTTGATATAGGTCGAAATTATAATCACTGTAATGCATCAAACCCAGAATAGTCGGTTCAAGTCCTCTAAAGATAAGATTAATGTGGCACCTGTCGTGATGCTTAGGTTAGTACAACCCTGGTAATAGGTCTAATTCGGTAGATCACACTTGTGAAAGGGGAGGTGATTTTAGTTACGTCATAAGAAACATATTTGCAACCAATTGTGAAACGGATATTCCATTACGGTCAAACAACTCTTGATTGTATCCGTTGAATTTACGAAGGGATTATTTCAACTTCATCAAACCCTTGGTTTTAAGAGCTTCTTTATGAGCAGAAACCCTCCATCAAGGAAATCATGTTAGAAAATACTAGTCCTGGAATATCGCATCAATTGGGAGACATACTCTGGAGACGCTGGTGGAGTGTTGCTACATAGAACAAGAAAGTTCGCGATTAATAAGCTGAAATCATTGAGTTTTGTTTCAACCGACCATCATAGTCAATTTCTAGATGTAAGCCAAGATATGAGGCAGACTTAGCAGTATTTAGTAATATTTTGTAAGAGAAAATTATCTTTATAGCGGAAATCAAAGTTAAAGGATACTGCTAACTTCTTTTTTTCAGATAAAATAAAAAAAAATTACAAAAAAACAAACTTTTTTTACCTAAAAAATCATGTATAAAGGCAGCCTCATATGAAAAAAGAATAAGTCGACAGGAAGAGAACAGAATTGGGTCCCATGGGATTGTCTATGGCTTGTAAAATACACGGCCTCCAAACGTAGCAATGCGGTGTTTATCAAGAAAACAAGCATCTTGATAAGTTTCAAAGATTGAATCACTCAGAGTGAATTTTTACAATGTGGGATTTATCCGTCCGTATGCCAAGATACTTGAAACAAGTAAGAACAACTCTCTTTGTTTTTCTTTCATTTATGAATTAATAATTATTGTGTAAAATATAGAAAAGTCAAATGTGTTATTACTCTTACAAGATGAAAGGCTTTACGAATGTATGTACTCTGAATATTTGATAGTATTTATCTTAATAATTTAGAAAGAGGTTTATTAGAGCACTTAGACACCCAACATTATAACGTTGTTTGTATGGACACTAATGTTCAAAAAGAAAATGTAGTATGATGTAGTTAGGTATCCAAAACAGTGATGGAAAAGCCAGTTCGCCATTTTGGGTTGCAATTCCAAAGAAACATATAGCAGAACTATGATTATTTAGAATTTTCTCTTTAGTACGTGGCTTGGTGGTATATATTGAGGGGGTATATGTTGAGTGTCCAAATTTAATTTATTTATCACGCTGTTCATGTAATGTTATATGCACACACAAATTATTTTGTTTTGGCTTCATCTGCTGGGAAGATATCATACTATTAATTTCAGTAAAGATTAGAAGACATTTATCAATGCTCTTCAACTTTGTTCTTGTTTGGCTTTACTAATATTTTGATATGAACGTCACTGATAAGTCTTATGTAGACGAAACGTGCGACTGGCGTACTAAATTATAATCCTGGTACCTTTGATAACTATTTACACCACTGGGTCGATGCCACTGCTGGTGGACGTTTTGTCCACAAGGGTATCACCAGCCCAGTAGTCAACACTTCGGTGTTGACATAAATTTCAATAATGTGGTCATTTTTATACGCGCGTCTGGCGTACTAAATTATAATCCTGGTACCTTTGATAACTATTAGTACTCTGTGTTGGAAATAAATACCTCTTAAATTTGTTAGCTCAATTGTCATGAATTTCGAATTCTTTCAACAACACTATTGCAAAAATGTACCACAATAAATCACATTAATACATTTAAAATGACAAAAAGAAACATGGCTGTCTTATTTTGAGAATGTACTTATGCTACTGATACTGAGTGCACGTGCAGCATATTTGTATTGATCAAATTTCTTTATATGACGTAACAATATATGTCCATGTCATTTTCAACCAGATTTTCACATGTCCAACAGGCCAATTTCTTTTCATCTTTAAAGATAACTCCACTTGTATCATTCAGATCTTTCTATTTGAAAAAAATTCCAATAATGTCGAACACTAGAAAATGAGTATGTTTTATCAGATGTTTACAAAATCCTTTTTCTTTACATATATGTAATATATAACTATATTTTAATATTGAAATCAAAATATTTCATCGAACTGTTGTCTTTGGTTGAGACTTTTTATCTTGGAACAATAGACTCAATGTTTGATGTCATTAACGGGTTGAAAAGAGACAATTAAAAATGTCCTGTACCATGTCAGAAATATGGCTGTAGTTTTCAAATAGTTCGTTTTTATACATATGTTAGCGTTTGTTTTTTTATTACACTTCAGTGTTCCTGTTGTTCCTTTTAACCCTCTTTTTCCTCGGATTTGTTGTTTTTTAAATCAATTTATAAATTTTGAACACCAGTATGCTACTGTTACACATTTCAACGGGAGACACCAATACCTTGGTGATAAATATTCCGGATCAATATCCCAAATAATAGTACTTAAACAACCCATCATTGTATTATTGGGCAATAGAGAATATTTTTGTCTTTTGTAATTGCTAATGGTCTTTATGTGAATGCCTTTTTTCTTTGTTGACATGTTTGTTTGTTGTATAAAGATTTAGTGTGTAAAGATTATAACGCATTGTTGACTACAGTACCCCAAGGTTTGAAATATTTACCTATTGTGTCTGTTTGTTTTGTTCACACATCGTTGTCAATATAATTGAATTGTATACGACTGTCATACAACTGAGAGGTTAAGCACGCTATAAAACAATTTTCTCGAAAGAAAATACCTGTACCAAGTCAGGAATATGACATTCGTTGTCCATTCGTTTGATGTTTTTGATCTTTTTAATATAAATATATGTGAAATTATAAAAGTTCGTTTTATTTACCATACAAACTATACAGCTTTAGCTTCAGAGTTGCAAAAAACATACTCACCGACAATCCATTTTACACAATATTTAGTAATTATACACTGTAAGCCGTTTTATTTTTTTGGGCGGCAAAACACTTTTTTTTAGAAAATCACTATTCTGAAAAGTAATTCAATGCATTCCGAATGTCTTTCTTTATCAAAACTAATATTAGAAATTGATAAAAACAACAAAAAAGAAGTATAAACTCTCACAGTTTAGAATCTAACATCAAATAATTATTTAAAAAAAACCCCATATATTTTTATACTATATACAGACAAAAACAACCCTTTTCATTGTTTTGATGTTATTTTGGTATCTTTTCAATCTCTTTTTCGGTAGTTGACATTCTTTGTAAAATGATGGAATAACAATTCAACAGTTTGAATGCAAGTGAATCACACTATAAGTCAATTGACTTTTGAAATATCGCTAATTAAACTACCTGTAAATCTTGAGTTTTGTAAGACAATGTTTAGGTTTTACGTAACTTAACTGACATGAAAAACTAGTGGAGCAGTTATTTTCTTTTTTTTGGGGGGGGGGGGAGGGGGAGGGGTCTGTGTGTGTTGTCGTTTCACATAGGTAGCAATATATAGAGTTTGTATTTTTTTTCTTTAAAATATTCCCCTCAAAAGTTTTACCATCCCCTTTCCTGTGTTGTCTTACAAATTAGGCTTACTGTTTGGGTCATATATGTACATATTTATGTGAAAAGTATTTTCAATAGATTTGACTTCCAGTAGTTAAAACGATGAAATATGATTTCTCATTGATGTATTCATTGTAACAATCTACATTTATTTGATATACAATAGTGAAAAAGGGGTGTTAAATGTAGAAATTAAATCCCTTGAAGTGATATCTTTACTGAAACTGATTAAACATGACCATCAAGAGATCAAATAAAAATAATTGTGTCTTTCGTAAAATTGCATAAAAAAGTTGGTGTAAAGGTGACAATAAGTTCTAGACCTATAGCCGGTCGATATATGGAAATACGGACAGGCTGATAGAAAATAGCACATAAACATCAGTCCTAAATGTGTATTGCTAGCATGTGACGTAATTTGGTTAATTGATTGCATTTTAGTTGACGTAAGGATTAATTAATATGTGGTCGAACAATGTAAGTCCTTTAATGTTTTATTTTACAATGACACATCATTTCAACTAGTACTTTTATTAGCTTTTATTTCTAATTATATTTTCCATTTTTAGAGTTTTAATAAGAGAACAACTGTTTAAAATCCCACCTGGTAGACAGGCTTTGCTTTCAACAGTAAACAAAGTAATAAATGTATAGTATGTAAATAAGGTTAGGTTGATTATCCGCCTTTGCTTTTATACAAATGAAAATAATAGGTTTATAAATTCTCCCGATGATAATCTAAAAGTATGATAATCTGAAATAACACATCAAAATCGTGATAGTTTACAAGAGCGTTCACATTATTCACTTTAAAGTCATTAAAATCTTGATGATTTAAACTTAAAATAAAAAAAAAAAACAATATGTTTGACGTTGAAATTTATAAATATAGATAAATAGATCTAATACATTCTAGCACATGTTTTGGTAATTTTCATGAATTGAGATATCCATACTCATGCGACCAATATCTCCTATAGTGCAAATTAAAAAGAAAGCATTATGTTTTAACTTCATGTTTCGTAATATGCAAATATGGAACATATTTCCAGGTTGATAAAATATCTAAGGGCTGATATGTTTTCTAAGCTTTATCTTTACAGAGGATTCAAATGGTTTGCGCTTTCGAGAACTTTTTGTATAACGGTTTACTGGCATACAAGTGGGAGGTTTAGCTAGCCATAAAACCAGGTTCAATCCACCATTTTGTTTATTAAAATAATCAAGTCAGGAATACGGCAGTTGTTATCGAATAGTTCGTTTCTATGTATATTTGCGTTTGCGTTTGCATTTGTTGCACTTCAGTGAATCAATACTGTCGTTCTTTTGGTTTTCTCTGATGGTTGATGTATTCCCTCGATTTTGGTTTGTAACCTGGGTTGTATTCTCTCAATCGATTTATGACTACTGAACAGCATTAAACTACTGTTGCTTTTTATATGTAAATGGTTAAGGCGAACTTATATCATAGCTTTTCAGATGACATTACGAATAGGTCATCCCTTATAGAACACACTCAGGTATGATTTTTTAATCAATAAAACTATTTTGATATGTAATCATGACCTTTAAAGGTGTGAATTGTGTTCAAAGAATAAAGAATAAAGAATCAAAACGATACAGAATAGAGAAAATGAGCCAAAATTTTAGAACATAGAATAGTGACACTAGAAAATAAAGAATAAAGACAATGGAACAAAACTTCTGAAATTTAACTACAACTGCATCAAAATAATACAAGTGAAATCATATCATCAATTAGCAAAAACAATGACTTTGACTCAAATACATAAATGGGTTAAACCAATGCACTACTTCCGTACGAAAGAACTCCATTAGAAATATTCAGGCATAATAGAAAACATTGAAACCAACATTTTAACAAACAAAAATAAACACAAAAAAAAACGCAAACAATTATTGGAAAGTTTTTATTAAGCTTATAAAGAAAATATTAAAGAGGCGGTATATACCAAAGAGACATATAATACTGAAAAGTTAAAGAAAAACTGACAACATCATGGCAATAATAGAAGAAAGATAAAATCTACAAATTCTGAGCAGCAGAAAAACTCAATCAAAATCCAGGAGTTAACACAGGCAAAAGAAAAAAAATATATGAAATTCCAGTCATTAGTATGTTACAGTGATGTTGCAATCAAGAAAAAGCAAAGGGTATTGTGGTTACCACAATTGGAGTATAGTTGGGGTTATCTATAACATATGTATTCCATAACGGTCAACAAATTTGTAATTGCGTATTCATATGTATTTCTAAACAAAATGCAAATTTTAGAGGTTCTATATTACAAAATGAATGTTGGATGAATAAAGGCAACAGTAGTATACCGCTGTTCAAAACTCTTAAATCCATGGACAAAAAAAAACAAAATCGGGGTAACAAACTAAAACTGTGGGAAACGCATTAAATATAAGAGGAGAACAACGACACAACATTAAAATGTAACACACACAGATACGGACTAAGCATTAGACAAATTCCTATGAGAATAACAAATATAACAAAATTTTGTTAACTTGCTTGCAAACTTCGCTATGGTTTTTTTCTGAAGCATAGGAGGATTTTTAATCTGTTTCATCTATATAACGCTTTGATTGAACAAAGGATATTCTCTTGTCGTGTTCAGTGAGAAACTTGGCTATAGAAAAGACATAACATAATAACATTATTTTAAACTGTAACATTATACCAAAATCTAGGAAGAATGAGAAAAGAACAATAGTAGTTATAAAATAAAAATGGAAGTTTTTGTTAAAATTTGACTCAATTTAGTAAATGTATGAGTATACTTAATACATGTTGTTTTGTTTATAATCTACAGATAGCCAAACTAATTTCTCTAATTGAGATATAGATTTATTTAAATATGGTTAATCGTGTGTTCTGCCAACTAGATAATAACCCTTGGTCTTTTCCTTTGGGATTTTTTTTAATGTCACATATCTTTCACAACTTGATTTAAAAGTCATAATCAAAGAAGAAAAGAGATACTAAAGGGACATTTAATATCATAAGTAAAAAATAAATGACAACGCTATAGCTTAATAAAAGACAAACAGACAAACAACAGTTCACAAAACACAACATGGAAAACTAAAAACTGCGCAACACGAATTCAACCGATATCAATCGAGATATTAGCCATTGGAAGTTTGGCGGGAAAATGTTCTCTCTTGATTTTTCATAGCTTTATCATTGACCAGTTAAAGTTCTCAAATACTATTCAAAAATAAATAAAATTTTATAAGACTTTTACAAATGACTTATAATTATACATGTAAAAGATTTATAAAAAGAAAAATGGGGGTTTATGGGGATTTTTTTATAGGCATTCAAATGGATATTCCAATGTAACCAGATTAATTAAAGAGTAAACAATAGGTCAGACCATGTAAAACCAATGAAGCAACCCGATTTGAGTGCAATAACAAACATTTCATGATAGGAAATGCAAAATCTTGAATATCGTATTAAGAAAGTAAAATAACTTTGCCAGAAAGCACCAAGCCTTTAGATCATTAGGATAAATCTTTATCATTTTAGGTAGAGTTATTACGGCAAGACATTTTTTTCGTATATATAAGAAGTACATTTTTTCCCTTATAAAATTTTAGTGGTGAAACTCTAAATAAAGCGATTGGAGTGATTATATATTATTGTATCAAAAAAAAAAAAAAAAGAGAAAAAAACTCAGATGTGAAAGAGGGACGAAAGATACCAGAGGGACAGTCAAATCCATAAATCGAAAATAAACTGACAACGCCATGGCTAAAAATGAAAAAAGAAAAACAGACAAACAATAGTACACAGGACACAACATAGAAAACTAAAGAATAAGTAACACGAACCCCACCAAAAAATAGGAGTGATCTCAGGTGCTCCTGAAGGATAAGCAGATCCTGCTCCACATGTGGCACACTTCGTGATGCTTATGTGTTAACAAATCCGGTAAATAGTCTAATTCGGTAGGTCACATTCATGAAAGGGAAGGGGATGGTAGTTACGACGTAAGGAACATATCCGATATCATTTATGAAACGGTTATTCCATAACGGTCAACCAACTCGTGATGGCGTCCGTAACATTTACGAAGGGACGATTTCAACTTCATCATTTCTTCCTTGTGAGCAGCAACCCTCTATCAAGAAAATCATGATAAGAAATGCAAACACGGGAATATCGTATCAATTGGGAGATATATACCCTGTATGCAGGTTTTGCTGGAATTTTGATACTTAGAAATGGAAAGTTCACAATTGGAAATCTGAAATCATCTCTTTTTTCGTAAAGTTTTGTTTTCAACCGACCCTCATTGTCAATTTGTAGATGTAAGTCAAGATATGAGGCCGACGTAACTGTAGTATCCTTTATCTTTAGTTCGATGGGATGGATGAGTTAAACATAGTCACCAAATTTTGAATTATTTAGTGAAAGAACATCATCTATTTAGCGGAAAGTAGAGTTAAAGGATATTTTTAATTTCTTGTCCTTCTTCATAAGAAGTTCCTGTATGAAGTCAGCCTCATAATAATAAAAAAACAAGTTGGCAAGAAGAGGGACACAATGTGTACACAGTCTGTTGAAAAACACGTCCTCCGAACGTAACAAATATGTTGTTAATCAAGAAATCAAGCATCTTGATAATGTCAGTTTCAGATATTTTTTAGTTTGAATCAGAGTGTTCCTTTACAAAGTAGAATTTATCCCCCCCTAAGACAAAATGCTTGTATCTGCGTTGGCCATTCTTTTTTATGAAACAAAGTAATACCAACTCTTTCAATTTGTCTTTTAGTTTGGAATGTGGAATACTTGTGTAAAGTGTAGAAAAGTCAAATATTTTAATACTATTACACGATGAAAGAGAGTTAGATTGTATGTACTCTAAAAGATCTTTTGACTTTTTAAGTATCCACATCTGATTCACGCCACCTCTAGAATAGGCAGTTTCACAATAACTTTGAATGCTGATAAAATAGATGTTAATAATTTAAAAAGAGGTTTCGTGGAACACTTGCAATATACCGTTGTTTGTAAGGACACGTATGTAGTTTAGGTTTCCAATACAGTGATGGAAGATCTAGTTCTTCATCTTTGGTTGAAATTCCAAAGGAACATAGAACATATATTTGATTATCCAGGATTTCCTCTTTGGTAAGTGTCGTGAGGGTATATATTGAGTTTCCAAGTGAATTGTCAGTACATAATTCGTTTATCAAGCAGTTAATGTAATGAGTTTTACACACAGAAACGATGTTGTTTGGGGCTTTATCTGCGGGGACAACAACATGTTTGTCATGGAGGTAGGATAAGTGTTTTGCAACATTTGGGTCTTTAAAGATTGACGTAGCATGGGCATTGATAGACTCATTCAGTTTCTTAATTCTGATTTGTATCAACGACCTCATTGCCTTAACCCATTCTGAAAGAGTGTCTACGTCTTCCTTCTCGCGCTTGAAATGCCTCTAATTGTAAGTATTCCTTTTGTTTTAAACATCTTAACCTTTGATCAGGAGAAAAAAGGGGGATGGGGGGGGAGGGGTGGAGGGCAATTACCCAATTACGTTTTAAGTCCATAAAAAGTATTCTGCTAATCAATCGTATGAAACCAAAGTTCTCAAAAAACGTACAGTATCGTGAAGAATGACCATGTCCAGTCAGGTAACACTAATGAAACGACATAATTTGAGCGCATATACAGAGATTTTTGTATTTGTGTTTGGCTTGTTTTGTCGCCATACGTTAGAGAGTTTTAAACAAACACTGTTCACAGTGTAGATACTATTCTGTACGCTATCCGGAAGTCTCGATTTTCGAAGCGAGGATTTCCGACTGGCTAACAAAACGGTTTTGTTTCGGTGCTTTTTCTCATCATTTGTTTACTCCTATGTCTATAAAGTGCTTTGCACATCTTCAATGTATGTATATCATCATGAATATGAGTAACTGTAACAAAAACGTGCATTAGAATATAAAATATACGTGTGCATCACACCAACTTCAGAGAAAAAATAGAAATCGATAGACAATTTTGCTCTCGTAGTACAAAGCAAATAATCTTTTATTGCAAATATTTGCATCAGTTTACAGTTAAATATATACTGTTTCAATATTCTTACCGCATTTAAGTAGAATGTTCGTATTTCAAATAGAAAATATGTTTTCCTTGAGGATCCCAAAATAAATTACTGTACGATCAGTCTAAAACTGACTGTATTCTAGAAGCAATTTCAGATTTTTTGTCTGTACAACCAGTCGTTATTTTGAAGAAAAAAAAAACAACGGCAATTTGAAGGTATATACGTGTCTATGTGATATTATGAACTGTCCATGGAACTATAACGTGTAATTTCTTTCATCAGACAATACAAATATATTTCTGATGATTTTTGTAGACGGGAAAATAATTATATTTTTGTTCCGTCAGTCTTATTTAAAATCACATGCCTAAAAAGCAATACATGATTCGCTTGTTGACTTTGTAATAGTGTGTCGTTGCAGTTATCTGTTTAGCTATTACATTTTTAAAGACTATTTACACCGTCTGCCGTTGACCAGTTGGTGATAACATACATCAAGCTTGTCTCTTTTGAAGTTACAAAAATTAGATTGAGAAAGCTTTGTTTAAAAACTTTAGGTATTGAGGAAAGAATTAACGAAATAATACCCCACCACTTCTATAGTCCATGTTTTGGAAAAAACAAACCACAAAAAAAAAAATTATAGGTGCACAGGGGCATCATTCAATAAAAAATATGAGGAAGTTTTATTAATATATGGTAAGTTTTTGAAAGTTGCGTATAGTAAATGGGTACCACCCAATAAGGTAGTAGAAAAAATGGAAATAGAAAACTGCTGAATTTTCGAAAAATCAAAATAAGAGCTTGAGAATTGAATTAAATGATTCGGAATCTGAACAAGATTCATTAAGTAAAATTTAAGTTATGACAAGTGTCTGAAGGAAGTTGTGGATATAAAAAAGGTACGCCCAATATAAGGCTATGACAAAGTCCGTATTTTACATATAGAAACATTAAAAACATTTTTACCAAAAATTCAAAATAGAAGGTCCATAATAAATTCATTGATTAAAAATGGAACAATTTTAGAAAATTTTTAACGTTTTGGAGGTCCCGGTTGGAAATATCTGATGGGTGCCCCCATATAATGTAATGTCCGTATCTTATATAAAGAAACCCCATAAAAGATTTTTGATAAAATTCGAAATACATTCCTTTTTTTATATAAATAAGGCCGTTAATTTTCTCGTTTGAATTGTTATACATTGTCATTTCGAGGCCTTTTATAGCTGACTTTGAGATATTGGCTTTGCTCATTGTTGAAGGCCGTACGGTGACCAATATTTGTTAATGTCTGTGTCATTTTGGTCTCTTGTGGACGTATGTCTCATTGGCAATCATACCGCATCTTCTTTTTTATATTATCATTCATGATACGGAATCCGAGAAAAAATAATTAATAGTTATACCAGTGACGGATTCAAGAAAAATGGGATCCGGCGGTTTGAAACCCTCTTTTAATGCATTATCAATGCATTTGTATGGGAACATATATTTGGAATCCTCTTTTCTCCTGGATTGGACCCCCTCTCCATTTAAAAATGTCTGGAGACCCCAATGTATATCAAGTGGTTTATGAGGAGATGTGCTTACAAAACCGGCTAAACATGTTGTACCGGTGCAACGGACGAACGGAAATACGGACTTCATTATCATTATAAACCACCGCTTTACAAGGTGGTGTACAATTGAGTGTGAAAAAGACAGATCTACATCCAAAACAAAGTGAAGGAACTGTGATCAATTATAGGCTACAGTACGGCCTCGAATGTTTGTAAATACATGCATTTTTATATAACAATAGATCTGTGTGTTTGTACAATTTTAAGTATAACGGATGACATTTCTGAAACTTATATAAACAACAAACCTTCCTCTTATTTTAGCAACATTCAAACATCCTTATACTTAATGTAGTAAGCGAGTACACCCTATCAAGCTAAAACATGTTTGATAAGTTTTCAGGATGTGAATTTATTGAAATACATTTGTGTTATTTAGAAAAATGCCACCTTCTAATGTATCGTAAATAACTTGAAATCACCACTCGAATACAGTGAAATAAAGACTGATCATACAGTTTCAGAATATACAAGCGAGACTGATCGTACAGTGAGAAATTCAAACAAGTGTAATTTTCTTATTTCTGGCTTCAAAGATCTGGCTGAAACTTTTACCACCACTTAAAATATACTTTATTTAGTTAATTAAGTCTGGTTTTTACGTTAATTTGCACAGTAAGGGTGCACAACGATTGTTTTTAGGTTCACCGACTGATTTTCCTTAGTGATGCACTTGAAAATCTCTTGATTAAGGCAAAGATACGAATAATGAATGTGCTAAATTTAATTATAAACCATTTGTGAACATCGATGTCAGCTGAATCTACATTAAGCAATGTACAGATGAACATCTTACCGTTTGATAAAGTATATCCAACAAATTTAAAATGTGATCCAAAAAGTTCTCGCTTCGAAAATCGCGACTTCCGGATAGCGTACAGAATAGTATCTACACTGTGCTGTTGATAAGAATATTACACGAATTCCGGCAAGTATTAATTGTATTTTTATATTTTCAGCTAAAATGAAGAAAAACAAACTCCAACAAAAGTTTAATTATACTATTGTTGTACTTTCTTAGGTGTGTTATGTACTCAGTAGAAACTGTCACTGTGTTATAATCTGTATCAGGAATTAAAGTTAATGCAGAGATATTCATATACATGTACATTCCCAGGAATAGAAAAATCTTGATCGAAAATCGTAAAAACATCAAGGTTTATGAGTATTTTAAATCCAAGTATTATCTAGTTGTAATAGATAAAATATAAGTTGTTCGAGAGAAGGTCATATGTAAGTCGTATATAAGACATCTAGACACGTAAGCGATGTATGACGTTTTGCAAAATCGTCTAAAATTGTTACATTGCTGAAATAAAGTTGAGAGACATTTGTAATCTATGTACTGTCGATTCATTTAGTTTGGTGGTTATCAATTTGCATGGATTGTAGAAAACTTGTTTTTCATGAATATTTGATTTCATTATTTTGTTATTCTCTCCGTTGCATAAAAGCCTTTAGAAAATTTGTAATTTGTTGATCCATTGAATTCGTGGTGAACTTGTACCCACAAAACGCACAAAACTTGGTATTCAACAAATAATAATGAATACACAGTATACAGATTATAGTTATGCTTCTGTACTGAAATGGGTTAAATAAAGGCAACAGTAGTATACCGCTGTTCAAAAATCGTAAATCTTTGGACAAAAAACAAAATCGGGGAAAACAAACTAAAACTGAGAGAAACGCATTAAATATGAGAGGAGAACAACGACACAACATTCAAATGTAACACACATAGCAACGGACTAAGCATTAGACAAAATCCGATGAGAATAACCAATATAACATCAAAACCAAATACATGAATTTGGGATAGAAAAGTACCGTGACACGTCTTATAGTAATGTGAATTCACACTCAAATATAGGAGAAAACAAACAACACAACGTACGGAAACACAACGTAAAAATGTTACACACACAGAAACGAACTATGTTATAACAATGGCCATTTTCCTGACTTGGTACAGGACATTTGTAAAGAAAAAAATGGTGGGTTGAACCTGGTTTTGTGGCTTGCCAAACCTCGCACTTTAATGGCATTGTTAAATATAACATTAAAATGACAACATAATAATACAGGACTATAATACAAATAAATAGGAGAACGTATTAGGGAAAGAAAACATGAATAATAGATAAGAAAAGGCATCAGGTTTAAAATTCAATACGTCAAAACCGCGCCTCGTCCACACAAGACTTACCAGTGACGCCCAGATATAAAAGTTCGAAAGTCAAAAAAGGATACAAAGTTGTACAGCTCTGAGGATCAAAAATTGAGAAAGGTTGTGCCAAATACGGCTAGGGTTTTCTGCTTGTGATAATAACATCCTTATTATTTAGAACAAGTTATGCTATTGCAAACAGTAAATTTTATCAAATGAATATAAAAGATTTACATGATAAAACTGACGTCTAAACTAATTACAGAAAACAAAACCCGAATACTTAATACATTGAAGACCAACACAGAAAATAGACACACCCGACTTGGTCCAGGCCTCAACGCAAAAACGAAGTAGTAAAATAGCACAAACATTACGTCACGCAGACATTTGAATTTCTGAAACAGCACGAAAATGACGTCACATTTGAAAAACTATATCTCAAAAATAAGATAGAAATAGAATTGATTTAAAATCATAATAGAACTAAATACTGATATTACATCTAAACACAATGCACATTGCAATACTAATTAATAGCAATTAATTATATTATATATATGTCCGGTTTGTTTTGAATCTAACTACAATCATAAAATATCGTACAGATTACGTTGAACAAAATCAAAACTAATAAATGAAGGTGGTGATTAATTTTCTTTACCATAACACATGAATATAATAGAAAAGACGTCAACTAATTTGACAAACTCCGATGAAAATTACATATATAACAAATATAACATCAAACTAAATACATGAATTTTGGATAGATAAGTACCGTATTACGTCTTATAGTAATGCGAATTCACACTCAGTTAAACAGTCACAATCGGGAAAAAGTCACGTTTGGTAATTAAAAGATTAGACGACGTAATGACAAACCACAATCTACCATGTGGTAAAAATGTCATTAGCTGGTTTGGCCAAAGACACATCGTATGGATCAACTAATTCGTGATGTTGTCCATAAAATTTACGGAGTGTCAATTTTAATCTGTCCTCCTCATAACTTTGTTTAAGCAGTTTCTGTGTAAGGAACACACTTCTGTATATGAAGTCCGTATTGTTTGAACATGCACGAGAATAACGTATCAATTGTGATATGTAAACACCATACGAATGGACAGAGGGTATGTTACTGCTGAGAAATGGGAAATTGATAATTGGGAAGTTGAAATCGTCCCGTTTATCATAGATTCTCGTGTGAAGTCGTCCATCTGCGTCAATATTGAGGAAAAGATCAAGGTATTAAGCAGTCCTTCTAGTATCAATAGTATCTTTAATTTCAAGTTCGCTTATATATCGGAAAGTAAAATTAAAGAATTTCGCAAGGTGCTTTTTCTTTTTGTCTTTTAGAAGGTTCTGAATGAATTCTACTTCATACGAGTACAAAAACAAACCGACTGTCTGTTGAAATATAAATCCTCCAAACTCAACAAATATATTGTCATCAAAAAGTCCAGCATTTTGATAATATCATCTTCAGTATATTTTCTGGAAGATTCAGTGTGATTCTTCACAAAATATGAATTATTGTAACCCAAAACCAGAAATTTGTATCTACGATGCCCATTTTTATGGAAAAAGCTCTGTTTTATGAGATGGTGAATTCGATCTTTCAAGTATATATCTAAAAATAAAATAACAAAAGTACTGAACTCCGAGAAAAATTCAAAAAGGAAATTCCCTAATCAAATGCGATATATAAAGCTTAAACACATCAAACGAATGGACAATAAATCTCCTATTCCTGACATCGTACGGGCATTTTCTGGTGTAGAAAATACTTGATTAAACCTGGTTCTATAGCTAGCTAAATATCTCACTTGTATGACAGTTGTATAAAATTCCATTATTTTGACAACGATGTGTGAACAAAAGAAACAGACATGATAGGTATAAATATCAAAAATAGGACAGCAGTCAACGTTAATATAAAATTATCATAGATTATCTGTTGGTAAGGTAATTATTTATCCTTTTATTAATATTCATTGCGTTTGACAATTCCTGAGGCAAAATGAATTCATAGAGATAGAACGATTCAATGTAGCCCAAAAAATAATGATAAAACTGGCAGAATTGACGACGAGCAAAATTGAAAAAAATATTGCAAAATCAATCAGACATTTTTAACTAAAATCCTAATCAATAAAAACAAAACTTAATTGTGTGCGTATTTGTAGAGTTTTGTTTTAATTTCGATTGATTTTTGGCCTTGCGTTATCATGGTTATATTTTGTCTTTGAAATATGGTATTCAACTACTCTTTTAGTATCTTATATTTACTTGAATATACTAAATACTTTTGAACCATTCCTTAATGTGAGAGATCAGAGAGTGGTTGAAATATAATACTGATCACATACAAAAGTTAAATCAAAATTAATAAAGTAATGATTTAGAAGGCGGTCTGGTAATCAATATCAGCTTAAGTTGGTAAATAGCATTACAATAGATTTTTAATTATTAATAACTTTAACGAATTTGAATTTGAATGGATTAAAAAATGTGTACGAAAATGTTGTTTGGTATACTCACCTTCTAATTCCCTGAGCTAACGGTTGTTTTGAAGTACAAAAAGATCATTCCTTAGTGACAAGGACCAGGAAGCGGCTGAAATTAATATAGCAATTATCACAGGAAAAAGTAGAACAAAAAGAATTCACAAAAAAATGTTATTTAAGGTAGCACAATAAGGTAGTCAAACTGTGTAGTGCAAGAATCTATAAAATATTTTGGGATGCTATGAATAACAAAGAAGCTAAATTCATTCAAGTATAGACAACACAATATGGCAACTAATTACATAACAATTAATGATGTAATAATTATGTCATAATGAAATTATCACAGTTTGAAAGATTAATCCTTCTTCTTTCTTTTGGTACCTCATTTATAAAATTTAAAGAAAGATGACTGGAATTACATCAGTTTAAAGATGTCTGATTGGGGATGAAAAATCTTTGTATTGTGCTACCTTAATTCGGAAATCAATATAAGCTTAAGTTGGCAAATAACATAGGCAGAACCTAAGTACCCTTCTGAATGAATAAAAGTATTAAAATGGATTTTTGATTGACCAAGACTTTAAATTAGAATGGATTTAAGGGAGTGCAAAAAATATCAATAGGAAGGCAAATTAGTATTTCTAGACAATAGCGAATGGGTTGGGGTTAGAAGTGCAGCAGTATGTCTAATTTCGTATTTGTTTTTACATACAAATGGATAATGTGACATTGGTCTTCCTTCTAAATATCTAGTGCTATTCGGGGGAATTAACAGATGAAATTTAAAGTGTTAAATGTGTTTGGCTTCAACCAAAATACACAAAAAATAGAACTTGAAGAACATGGCTTGAGTACGTAATCTGTGATGTTGAATGATATTTGTTTAGTTCACGAATGCGTGGACAAAAAATCGATTGCAATTTAAAGTTATACTTTGGTGTTATATCAATGAATATCAATTTATGAATGCCATTTTTATAAATTTACTGTTAGCAGAAGTGTGAACTATTCGAAATACTAAGAATTTTCTTAGTCCAGGCATAGATTACCTTAGACGCATTTGGCACAATTTTTTTGAGTTATGGGTCCTCAATGCTCCTCAACTGTACACTTGTTTGGTTTTCAAATGATGTTGATCTGAACGTCACTGATGAGTCTTATGTAGACGAATCGCGCGACTGTTATATCAAATTTTATACCCAGTACCTTTGATAACTTTTTACACCACTAGGTCGATGTCACCCTCGAGGGTAGTAGTCAGCATTTCGGTGTTGACATGCATATCAATTTATATAAATAATTATGTCATTTTTGTAAATTAACTTTTTTGATCTGAGCGTCACTGATGAGTCTTATGTAGACGAAACGCGCGTCTGGTACATCAAATTATAAGCCTGGTACCTTTGATAACCATATAAGTGCACGTATAAAATATTGGAAAAAATTGAAAACAACACGTTTAATAATTTCTTGCGTCTGTAGCGCTTTTCTGGATATACCTTCATCTGGAACGCTCAAAGCCAAACATTTGAAATCCGAAGATATATAAGTACCGAAACCGTTACAGACCTATATGTCAAAAATACCTAAAATAATTAGCCAAATTAATTTAAAGCCAACTTTGCCTGAGGGAGTTGAAACCTTAGTTTCTTAATAATTTCAAATTTATAAACGGACATTTTTAGTAAAGTTTGTTAAATCATGTTAGAAACGAAGCACTGACTACTGAGCTGATGATACCTTCGGAGACTGATAGTCAACCAGCAGAGGTATCGACCCTGTGATGTAAAAAATTGAAAACAACATTTATAGATATACATAAATATCAATTTGAAGATTTAAGTAAACCTTATCAGCACCTAGTGCGGAATTTTCCAATTGATTGCCTTCGGCTGTTATCTACTCTTTAGTCGGGTTGGGGTCTCTTTGACATATTCCCAATTTCCAATCTCAATTTTATAGTGTATACAGCCACAACAATAAAAATATTTCTGCAAAAATCACTTTGAGACAGACAGTTGTTATCAAATTGTTTGCTTGTGTTAGCTTTTGATTTTGCCATTTGATTAGGACCTTCCGTTTAGAATTTTCCTTGGAGTTAAGTATTTTTGAAATTGACTTTTTGGAAACTTATTTAGAATGATTGTTGATGTTTTGTTGTACCTTAAAACTTTATTGGTTTGTTTTCTCATCATTCTTTCTTTTTTTAACCCAGGGCTATAAGTCCTTCGACAGATAATTTCTGATCAACTTTTGATATCTTCTTTTGAGGCGAAGAGCATCTTACGAAAAGTCAAAATATTGAAACTATATAAAAAAAGCATGTACATGTTATATCGCAAGCTCATTGATGTAATTAGCCGTTTCAAAATCTAAAGGACTATGGGTAATTTCATTGTCCGTACCCCAAAATGAAAATAACGTCATGACATTGCTTGAATTGCCATTGTTTTGGACGTTTTTAACCAATCACGACGTTTCGGTGTACACTTTGGAAAATATTACCCAGAATGCAATTATAGATTCTGAAACGGCGAGTTAGTTAAAGAGAGACAATGTATACCAATAAGGACATTCAAACTCATAAGTCGAAAAAGACAACGCCATAGCTAAGGAAAAAATAACCCAAGACGAACAAAAGTTCACTAAACACAACATAGATGAAAAGATTAAGTAGGAGCAGAAATAAAAGGAGAAGACAATCAGACACAAAAACAAAATACAGGAGGCGAATATACAATGTAGAAATTTATACTATAGATAAACATCTATTAATTTAAAACAAAACATATCCCTAATGTAACCGACAATGATGTGTTTCAGAAAGGTTAAATAAAGGAAACGAATTATCAATTAAAAAAAAAGTAGTGAACAGATTTTAGACTGAAACGTTTAGGTTGATATCAAAATCAATTGAAATGTTTGTTCTTGTTTAGAGATATCTTATACATCATGTTTCAAATGTATTTGTTTTCGGAGAATCAAGAACGGTTAAGATAGTTGGCTCACAGTCACAGTACTGTTCGGTCATTCTACAGTCATTTCGTTATTTGTTGTTAATAAAATGGCAAATAGCACCTTCTCATTCTGAAGATAGTTTTGTTTTAGCAAACTTTTTTTTTATATTTATTTTATTTTATCAAAACACAATACATAATCATGATAATATACAAAGGTATATAAATTATTCTTTACAATGCAGTTAATACAATTACAGATAATCATAATTAAGTTAATTGTAATACTTCTTATAATTACTTATTCTTAAGAACAGTTTGAGTTTTCTGCTGCAAACTAATTTGTCTATGTTTTGTTTTATTTCTATAGTAAAATTTTGAAGAAGAAAAAAAAAAAAATTGATAGAGAAAAATAAAAGAAAAAAATCAAAAGTTTTTCAAAAGAATAACAAAAAAAATCTAACAAAAAAAACAAATACAAGTTTTAAATTTTTAGGAAAAAAAATAAGAATTGGTCATCTGTGGTTTGCTCTATATATTACTGCCATTATATGGTTTCTGATTCAAGAAAGATGGAGAGTAAAGAGCCAGATTTATAGGTTTCATTAGCAAATTCAAAAACAAAAGTCTCATGTATTTTTGTGATTGTTCTCAGTATAAACACAGAAAGTGCCAACTATTCCATTCTCTCTCAAACTGTGCTTGTTTTTGTTTGTAAATAGCTACAATTTTTTCAGTACAGTACAGATCATTTAACTTATGATTGAGTGCCTGAAGTGATAGAACTTTTTTCAAACATCGACTTGAATAAATATAATATTTAATACAGAGCAATATCTTATTTTGTACAATACATTCTAGTGCCTAGAAAATCAACCTAACGATGTTAGAGTAGATTTGATTCGTTACTTCCTCCGCGGCGCCGGGGCTGGAACCTGTCAGTGGCGTAGCCAGGGTTGAAATGATGTGGATGCCAAACTGTCGCCGAGCGTAGCGAGGCGAAAAAAATTTGGAGATCTTTTTATGCAGAAAATTATATATTTTTTTCGGACATTTCCTATTTGCACGTGTACTCCCACAGAATCCGACACTTGTTAGATTTTTTTATGTAATTTCAAAATACCCACCCATTCATATATTTCCAACATAATTTTATTGTTTTCTCAAAACTACCATCATTCAATTCATAAACATGATAAATATTTGATGTAAAAGTTTCCACCAAATCTTATATTTGACATCTCAAAAACGGACCCATTACAGCGGCACATCTGTATATGCCGGAACTTCGGAACATAGTGATTAATCTTTCGCTTAACGCGTTGCAGGGGGCGTGGAAATATCGGGCGTCCGTCCCTCCGTCTGTTCGGTTTTGTTGGCACTCGCATGTGTATAATTCTTGCCAGATTTTTATGAAACTTAAATCATCAGCAATGTTTTTGACACTATCAAAAATAAGTCCTGATCAAATATTTTTAACCTGTTATGCTCCTTTGAAATAAAAATTATAATGGAAACCCCATCGCATTTGCTCTGAAGCTTTTATTTCTCTTTAGATATTATTTTTAGTTATTGGCCTTGCTTCTTGGATAGATAAAAAAAAATGCAACATGGGGAGCATTGGGTCTTCTTTTATTGAAAAATTATTATTTGTATCTAGATGGAAACTCGGGGTATATATAAGCCCATGAATGATCACACTCTATTACAAATTCACGTTTTTATTACGTCGTCTTTTATGTCAGAGGAAACGATATCAGGATATAAATGGTGGTTTAGTTGTTAGTAACGTTGCTACGTCAGATGTAGAAGCCATCTCTCCGCTTGGCCCAATTTCAGATGAGACATCTCCGCGGATCTGCCTGTCATCATCCTCTGTCTGCATGGCTTGCCGTAGCTGACGACATAGACTTTTCACCAAAAAAGTCAGAAAGTCAGAACAATTTTCTGCGATTGATACATCTTGTTTAAAACAATAAACTAATTTATCATACATAAAAGACCGCGCATACTGCTTTAGAAATGATTGGACGTTATCCTCATATTTCCATTCTTGTTACATTTGGATACATACGAGTTTAACTCCTACGAACACATTTTTTTTTTATTTGATTTTTTTTTTGTTGATCAAAATGATGTGGATGCTTGAGCATCTGAGCATACATGCAAGCTACGCCACTGCCTGTACTTTTTTTCTAACTTCTACGACAACACCGCCTAGCATTGTGCAGAGACCTTATCCCCTCCTCTAACTCTAGCTTATACAAAAATAAGCTTTCGTTTCGGGAGGTGTTACCTGCTTGTAGGATTTAAACAAGGATCTCTGATACAATACACGAAGTATTTATTTTTAGTGTACAGAAATGATCATCTACTCATCTCTTCAGTATAATTGCAGGATGCTAATGTATTTGTAGAAGCATACAATCACTGTAAATAAATATATGTATATGTCTGCCTATGTGTAGTGACAACTGCAAATTATACCTTGTCCATCGGATTTCTTATGATTAAGAAACACCAGGCCTTAGAATATGTATATATATATATATATATATATATATAACGAACTGTTATTATTTGATGTGAAATGTAGTTTGCAAATTTAAAAATATTATTATATACATTCTGTACACCGTGTTTATTTACTTTTGCTATATATATACGTCTATTCTTTTATATCGAAGTTTTCACCTCTTTTGGTGCACAATAGACAACTTAAACATTCAATTAATTTATAATGGTTCTACAAACAAATAAAGATTTGTTTTGGAAATATTTGAAAACGTAATCAAAAGACAATGTACAAGTAATAAAATGGGACTTCGATCGAGAAATATAGATTCTCACACAACGAATAAAGAAGTTTCATTCCCTTCGATTTAAAAAAAACAACGTTCATTGACCACATTTTAACATTTTTCAGAATGTTCGATTTTACAGTTTCCTTGACTCACATTTTTCTTATTTAAAACTATCATATATTTTTTTAACCCTTACTTCATTTGGTCTCTGGTGGAAAGTTGTAATCTCTGAATGTATTTGATATTAAAATCCGAAGCCTTCAATAATCAAATTAACGGCTTTAGTGAAGTTTCAAATCGTGCTGTTTTTTTCTACTTAGTTAAATCATAGAACGTCTATGTGGTATTTCTAATATGAACTAAAAAAAGTTCTTCAATCATGAACACAAAATTCAAATTGAAATTTCATGTCATATATATTATTTTGTTGTCATTTAGGATTCGACAGATGTCTTATAATGATCTGTTTACAAATTAATATTCCTCTTTTGAAAATATACAAAAATGAATATGTTTTATACTACATCGACTAATGAAAATATTTTACTCAAACTATTGTTATATGGGTTATATTAAGGTAATATTTGCATGTCTCTGTCTCTTCACACGAGGGAGATGTTTAACTCGAGGGTTAATGTGAAAAAAAACAGAGATACAAGATTTAATAGGTGGTGATTATTCTCCGAAGGTTAAATTGGTTAATACAAGCTTATTGTGTAATCAAAGTGTATATCTTCTAATGTATTTGATAGGAAAAGATAAAGCCTTTAGTAACGCAATACGTGACACTATATCCTTTATGGGTATTTCTTAAGTCGCACGTATGCTGTATCATTTTTTTAACGTAAACGAAAGTCTAGAGAAGAAATTCTGATATGGACCTCTCATATGAATATTTTGGATATCATATATCGTTACATAAACATTGACACATTTTTCTTAATATTACATTTAATTGCTTTGCTTTTTTGCTTTTTGCAGTGGCGAGGTCTGTTTTCAATTTCGGCTTATAAATGTCCTTTGGTATATTTTGCCTCTGTTTGTATTTCCTATTGTTATCCCTCTTTAAAAAAAAAAGCTTTTTGGAGGAATATTTACCATATTCAATTAGTAATAAACAGACCACCAACAATACAAAGCAAATAAATACAGAATATTTGTTATTAATAATGCAAACACATACAACATCATGTGTAAGTGGATGTTTGGTAGGCCACAAACGAAAAGTTTTGCCAGTTTCATGGAGGTAAACAACCCGAAAGCCATTTCAATGAAAAGAGCATATGAAGGACCTTGCGATATCATAAGTGTAAAAATATATTTCTTACGTGCAATAATATACTTGGATCCCGCTAACATGTTAAACCCTATGTGTCTGTCCTACGTCAGGATACTGTATATCAGGGGTTATCGTTTGTTTATGTGCTTGACATTTTTTTCGTTAATTTTTTGTAAATAAATTAGGCCGTTAGTTTTCTCGTTCGTATTGTTTTACATTGTCATTTCGGGGCCTTTTATATATGACTATATGGTATGGACTTTGCTCTTTGTTGAAGGGCGCGTGGTGTTCTATAGTTGTTAATTTCTGTGTCATTTGGTCTCTTGTGGATAGCTATCTCATTTGCAATCAAACCACATCTTCTTTTTTATTTTGACGGATAACTCCTCTGTTTACACAAACCTCTTAAACAGTCAAATTTTTAATTTGCAAACACCCTGAATGAAATGAACGGAAAAGATAACACCTTGCTATTGTTAGGGTTAATAAATTAGTTGACAAATACAATGTAAGTGTAACTCAACCGAAATATGTACTTATTTTCGCGGTTCTTGATTTAAAGATTTCAAAAAAGGCGTCTTATCTGTAAATGTATCGATTGTTACAAAAGAATAAGTGAACCTTTTAATCCAATCGTTTACTCTTTAACACCTTAAATAAAAGGAAAACAACTTTTTAGATAAGTTTCTTGATCTTTGACGTTTGCCAACATACATAATAAAATGGAGTATGAGTGCCGATTAGACAAACCGAAATGGCTATCGATTATTCTTAACTCGTTTCTTTTCCAATAAAACACTAACACAAATTTTAATATTGTACTCTTTAATAAACAATTTAGAGTGTATTTCTAAACATTCTAGCCATTAATTTCTAAGTGCTAACATTTATAAGTTTCTGAGTTAATTGTGGCGTCCATTTTCACTGAACTAGTTCAACTTTTTGTTTATTTGTCAACTGAAGCACGGCCGCCGCGTGTGCGATATATTTTCGATGCGTTCAAGACCCATTCTGATTTCATTCTCCATTTCACCTCTATAACTTATTTAGTTACCTTTTCATTATTAATATATCAAAATTTGCAAGTTCTTCATTTAAGGAAAGGTTACTTAAATTTCTTTAAAAAATATTTTTTTTTGTCTAAACAAACTAATAAACTAGGATTTAATTGATAGAAATGGATAACATATTAGTACAGATGACCTTTCAGTGATTTTGATTTCGTTCTGAACAAAGGTTACAATATAAAAAAGAATAAGAATTTTCAGTTTTCATTGAAAGTTCAATCCTCAACGGCTCAATGCAAATTGCTTATCTAAATATATTTAAAATTTCTTTTATAAAACTCATATAGATGGCATTACATAACGTTAAGGAATTTAACTAGAATCAAATTTCCCTAACAACTTTGACCTAACAAAGAATACCGCATTTGAAGAAAGGTTACAGCACATGAAATGAAGAATTTTCAGTGTTCCTTTGGAGTTTAATCCCCGCTCAATGCGTATTGCTTATCAAAACATATTCTAAGGTTCTCTTATAAAAACTCATATAGATGGCGTAACATAAAACGAGGAGTTTAACCTGCATATGATTCCCATAATAAGTTTAACATTACAAATAATAATGCTAGTAAGGGAAGGGGAAAGTTATTCCGATGATTTCAAGAGTGAAAATATGAAACAAATCCATTATATAATTTCCAGTAAAAATGCAAATTATATTGATAAGTTAAGGGGATTTGACTGAATTATGCAACGGATCGCTCTCCACGCCAAGGCAACAAAAGTGTAAAGACAAAAAGTAATAAAACAAAGATCAGAAGAACAACCACATTGTGTGAAAATCCGTGCAAATAAATGTTTTGCCTCTCCACATCGTCATTTATTTAATAAATTTAATGCAATGCTTGAATCATAATAACATATAACATCGGCATTCCTCTTGTTTTAAATATGTTGAATTACTTATAAAGCAACTGCTATTCTTATTGTCTATGCACTTTCTATCTTAGACTAAAAAGTATTTTATGTACTTTTCCTTTCTATGATTAAATATTTGTTTTTCGTTTTACGATGATCTTGTTTCGGTAATACCCCAGTCCCACTAGGCCACGATCGCACTACGATCTGTGAAAAAAATGCAAATTTTGATGATCGCGGTACGATCGTTTAGGTCGCAGTAAGGTCGTACCACGGTCGTGGTGAGGTCTTCAAGATCGTGAAGAGCGTGGCCAACTTTGAACATGTTCAAAACAATCGTGGTGCGGTCGTGGTGAAATAAGGTCGTAGTAGAAGCGTAGCGAGAGCTCACTAAGATCGTAGTAAGATCGCAAAGGTCGCTGTACAATCGTAGCGAGAGCGTAGCGAAAGCGTGATTCTATTCAGAGAGATTGTGCTACGATCTCACAGCGACGTTATCACGACCTTACTACGACCATCACGTTCTCACCGCGACCCAACTACGCTTCCACTACGACTTTACCACGCTGTTCACGACCATAGTACGATTCTAGCACGCCCTTGTCGTCCTCATCACGCTCTTCTCACGACCTTACTACGTTCACACTACGACCATCATTTTTATTGTCATTTTCACATAAAATATATAAAAAAACTCTCTAGATTTTATTTGTCTGAATGTATTTATCCATTTGCTCTAACGGCTCAACCATGCTTCTCGTTTTATATAGATTAGACCGTTGTTTTTTCCCGTTTAAATAGTTAAACATTATTATTTTTTGGGGCCTTTTATAGCGTGCTGTTCGGTGTGAGCCAAGGCTCCGTATTGAAGGCCGTACCTTGGCCTATAATGGTTTACTTTTATAGATTTTTAAGTTGATGGAGAGTTGTCTCATTGGCACTCATACCACATCTTCCTATATATATTGACACATCTGTGTCATCTCTGCTATCTTTCACTAAAATATCATCATTTGAGCTTTATGGATCAGCAATAAGTTGTAATTTAGGTTTGGTTGGTCGTTCCGACATCTCTCGATGACAAGCATTATACTACTTATGTGTATAGTATCAGCTTAATAGAAGTCTGGAGCTGGCATGTCAGTTAACTGATAGTAGTCTGTTGTTATTTATGTATTATTGTCATTTTCTTTATTTTCTTTAGTCACATCTTCTGACATCAGACTCGGACTTCTCTTGAACTGAATTTTAATGTGCGTATTGTTATGCGTTTACTTTTCTTCATTGGCTAGAGGTATAGGGGGAGGGTTGAGATCTCACAAACATGTTTAGCCCCACTGTTTTTGCGCCTGTCCCAAGTCAGGAGCCTCTGGCCTTTGTTAGTCATGTACTATTAATTTTAGTTTCTTGTGTACTATTTGGAGTTTAGTATGGCGTTCATACTTTGCTCCCTCTACCTCTACATCAACCCCTACCACCACGCCCACGTGTTCTAGTAGATTTTGGTGACATAACTGTATTGTTTCCGGGAAATCTCAGTTTTAATCAGAAATAGAAGGAATGGAACTATATTGATATGAAACACTATATTGACGGTATTGCTGACAACGTAGTAAGATCGCGTTATGAACGTAGTATAATCGTGGTAAGAACGTGCTATAATCGCAGTAAGATCGTGTTGCAATCGGATAACTCGTGGTATGGTCGTAGTGAGAACGTGAAGAGCATAGAAAGATCTTTATAAGCGTAGTGAAGTCGCAGAATAAGCGCGGTGAGAACGTGGTTTAATCGTAGCGGGATCGTTGTAGAAGCGTCATTAGGGCGTAGTAGCATCGTGAAAGCAACGAAAATTAACATTTGCATGCCGCTCATACCGCGACCTCACCACGATCTAAATGTATTTTAGATCGCGGTGAGCGTGGTGCGATCGTGGTCTAGTGGGACTGGGGCTTAAACGGGATTGATAGGGGAGTTATTGAACACACTGATCTAGTGCGTCTACGCGTGATTGTACTTTGATTTATTCAGAAATCTATTTGGTTGTTTTGTGTTTATCATATCACAAACGAAATTTGGTGTTAATTTTATATACTCCGTAGTCACCGTTAAGTCACGGGTGCCACATGTGGAGCAGGATCTGCTTACCTTTGCGGGGCATCTTAGATCACCCCAAGTGTTTGGTGGGATTCTCGTTGCTTAGATTTTAGTTTTGTATTTTTTGTCTTGTGTACTATTATTTGTCTGTTTGTTTGGTTATTTCTAGCCATGGCGTTGTCAATTTATTCTTGATCTATGAATTTGACTGTCCCATTGGTATCTTTTGCCCCTCTTTTAAGAATATCTACGGCTCGTGTAGACTCGGATGGATCGAAAGCCAGTCATATCGCATATCACCGTGTCTACTATAAAAAAAACCTTTGGTTGTTTTGGGTTGTTTCCCCTCGGACGTATGCTTTACCTCTTTTATCATGTTTATTACATAATATTGAATTACATTAAGGAAGAAGCATATATTTTTACTTTTGTTTTATTGGAACTTGCATTTCTAAGTACTCGATAAGTTGTGAATGAGAGACAAAAGATACCAGAGGGACAGTCAAACTAATAGATCGGAAATAAACTGAAAATGCCATGGCTAAGAAGAAATGGCAAACAAACAAATAATAGTACACAAGACACAACATAGAATGGTCTTGAGGAAACGATGATAGTCAGTGAGAAAGGGGCGATAAGTATCTGACCCGTGTTAAGAGAAAACCATCTGTCTTGCATGTTAAAGACATCCTTGTAGATTTCGTAAAAGATTAGCTAAAAGGCAGCACTCGCACCCGCAAAGTGGAAAGGGATTAATATAAGTTGCAAAACTTGTGTCCCGATCCACTATAGATAGATATACTTAAACTAAAACAACATGGAAAACTAAAGACAATACCTACCACAAACGGGATGTAAATAGTCTCTGTCAGTACACGAATTATCCTGTTTATCTCTATGCACGAGTCGCTGTTGTTTTATCTTCGAGTAAGTGAAAATTAAATAAATAAAATAAACAAATAATCTTTATTTAAAGATAATGATTCAATCAGTTTAAATTAATCTTCCTGAGAAACCTCAAAATAATGATAACATATGTATGAAGTACAATATTATAATGATTATAGAAAAGAAGATGTGGTATGATTGCCATTGAGACAACTGTCTTCAAGAGACCAAAATGACACAGACATTAACAACTATATGTCACCGTATTGCCTTCAACAATGAGCAGAGCCCATACCGCATAGTAACTATAAAAGGTCCCAATATGACAATGTAAAACAGTTCAAACGAGAAAACTAGCGGCCTTATTTATATAAAAAATGAACGATAAACGAATATGTAACACATAAACAAACGGCAACCACTGAATTTCAGATATATACAATATACAATTTGAAATAGTTATTAATGAACAAGCATATTAATTTACTCAGATTATGAAAAATGTGAAACATTTTGTTTTAAAAGAAACAAGAGTATTACTCGTCTTTATTTCTTGTGGTAAACCGTTTCACATTTTTAAACCTGAATATGTAAATGGTTTCTTCACAAAATATAATTCCTCCTATCAAATTAACGATAAGTTCTTTTATCCATTTATTCCAATCTAACGGTTGATTACACTCATACAGAATCCTTTAATTTTTGACAAAAATGGCACTTTTCCTATTTGAATAATTAAAAAAAAATATTTTTATTAATCATACATCTGCTAGGAAACGCCATCGTATTTTACAAGTTTTCCTTTTATACAATCATATAAATAAGTTATATAGTTTAAAAAAAACCCGGTATTGTTAGATTAAATTCATGCAACTCATTTGATAGAAATTGACAAATTTATATGTGTACGATAACCTTCATCATTTTAAAAATCTACCCACATATTACTCGATTTATTTCACTTGACTGGGCGGAGTTTAACTGGTTCTCTCATAATAAACCAGTCCATAATAGATATGTGCTTTAGGATAAACTCATCAATGAAGTGTCCAGTCATTCTTTTGAAAATTCCTTTGATGACACTGATAGGTGATTAGAAATCAGTAATAATCATAACAGGAATCATCCTTATCACACACATCTTCAAAAAGACGGTCCTTATGCAAATTAAAACGTAAGCTCCGTCCGATCAGTTGAAATAATATCGGTAATACCTAATCAGGCAATTGCGTGTTATTTCAAACTAGCTTATCTGGCTAATACACAGTCTTTTCATATTTGTCTAGATTTGATACTGACTTTATGGAATACGGCTAATATGTGTGGTCTACCATATCTGTTTCTCTTTGGAATTTAGCAAATGAGCAGTATGAGGTACAAGTACCAACAGATAATTTTGTTCATTATTGTTTGAACCGTTACGTTTTATGTTATTTCCATGCCTTTTAAAACTTCCCTGGTACGAGACCACAGTGTTTCTCCTTATATTTTCGTTGTAAGCGGATATAGTCCCAAGTGTGGACAGTGTGCTACTTGCCAATTTCTTTTATACCCTTTCCAAATTTATTCTCCATGTTTTATGCCTAAAATAGCAAGTAGGAGGTGAAAGTACACTGTAAAAATATTTGGGTCTTGAATTCTGAAGTTAAGTAGTGATTTGGTCCATCTAAAAAAGGTTAAAAATTGGCACTTCGGAAGCTGTCAAAGGATTTCAAGACCCCTGAACAATAATTTTGTCTATATTTTGAGTAAGAGCTGATGAAGTTTTCTATAATTTCGCCATAGTTTGTCCCAAAAGTAGAACAATACACTGTTAAAATAATATTGAGAAAGCGCAGATATGATCTTTTGTAAATTTCATTTATTATCTAAAAGAATTGCACTACGACAAAAAACTATGGTCTCGGACCCCTATACGGTTTATTATTCATTTTGAAGGGCTAAGCAGTGGATAATAGTTGCAAGATAAACGTCATTTGGTAAGTAGTTGTCTTCAGCGCAATCATGTCACATCTTTTAAAGAAGGACACATGATTTACCTTAACACACTAATTATGACAAACTATTTACCGTAATATCTGACGTAAATACAAAATTTTATCCTGTTATCTATGATGAATTTATTTACAACCACTAGGTTGATGCCACTGCTGGTGAATATTTAATTCCCCGAGGGTATCACCAGCCCAGTAGTCAGCACTTCTGTGCTAAAATGAATTAACTGTTTACAAAACTTTTGAATTTTTGAAATACTAAGGCTTTTTAACCTCAGGTATAGATTACCTCAGCTGTATTTGGCAAATATGTTTGGAATTTCGGTCTACAAAAATCTTCAACTTCGTACTGTATTTGGCCTTGATATTTTTTTTGGATTCCCGCGTCACAGATGAGTCTTTTGTAGACAAAACACGCGTCTGGAGTAAATACAAAATTTAATCCTGGTATCTATAATAAGTAAATTGATGATGGCAAACGTTTAAAACGAACACTTACAATGAAATGTCTTTAATGATGAAAACAGCATTTTATGTTCCTTTTATATTGCAACTGTCGTATTAACTGTTCTATCATATAATAAATTCGTGATGCTTTCATTTAGATTCAAAACTATTTTTTTTATCTCCAGCGAACAATATGCAGACTCATTAAGCAGCAGTTAAGTTTAACGATCGTCTGAAACACTATATGGAGACAAAAATACAACTTTGATATTTGACTATACAATAGAATAACAATCGTACATAGAAAGTAGAAAACCGAATCGATGCATAAAACCGAAAACATTAGTGGTCTCTCTTTAAAATTACATTAAAACAGCACATAATTCCAGATCCTTTTAGATTTAACTAACCAGCTAGCCATATAATCCATTTTTGTGATCTGAAAAATGTGTTTTGATCACAAACAGGGAGAATCAAGGATTTGACTATAACATGTATACAGCTAATAATAATGAATAACTGACAAGAATTCTTATTTCTTTTCGCGGAAACATAAACAAAATAAAGATATTCCCCCCCCCCCCCCCAAAAAAAAAAAAAAAAAAAACAGGCGAGGGCAGTTAACATTTCCTGAGCTACCTGTCTGGGAAAGTTACTTTGCAAATTCTCCTCTGCAACATGAAATATCTTTTTAATTACACGGAATATAAAAAGGAATGGTTCAGTCCAACCTTCAATAATACTCCATTATTATTTGAGAACAAGAAGTTTTTGAAAATACCACGACAGAGCGGGAAAATGTCATAGTATTGTGTGCATTATCCAGCGGTGATGAAATACAAGTGATATTCATTAGATTAAGGTAAACAAATTTAAAAAAAAAAAATACACCTGCTTTCAACCAATCAAAATCAACCATACTTTTATAAGGTATATTTATGTAAGATATTGGAAAAATTTATCATCACCTTTGACATTCGTTATTGAAATGACCAATGGGGAATGTTAAACCGCACAACGCAAACTATTTTAGAGAAAAGCATCACCAATTAGTTAATTTGTAAAGATTTTATATAGTATTTCAACTAGAACAATTTTCGAAAAAGATGAGGAGGAGGATACTAAGTGGACATCCAAAATACATAAGTCGAAAGCAAATGGACAGCGCTATGATAAAAGACCAACAATTTTAGCAGATGACGAAAAGACAAACTAGTCAACTTAACACAATTTCATCATAGATGGAGATAGGAGGAAATAAACAATGAGATAAAAATGTAGGAAAAAAAAGCAAACAAAGCTAGACTCGCTGACCTCTTTTGTTTCGTGACGAGTATAAAATGTGTTATGCTTGTCCTACAATATACATGTGACCTTTGTTTGCACCTTGCATTCTTGCGTTTATCTTTCAGATCATCGATTATTGCTTTAGCAGAAAAAAAGAGACATATTTATTCAGGCATATTTCAGTGAGGATTTGTAATTCTGATGAAAATTAATATGATGTGTTGTATTTGATATATATATATATATATATATATATATATATATATATATATATATATATATATATATATATAAGATAATGAATTAAAGGTTATAACGAGCAGTACAACTTCATTTGCCTTTGTCCTTTTAAAGCCCATAGATTATTTTTATTATATTCAGATGAACATAGTGAGGGAATATTTAAATGCATAATATACGTTTAAAGCTTCGGTTTATCGGTACAGTTGAGTTCCTGTATTGGTTAAGTAAACTGGTAGATTGTAGGAAAATGGACTACATGTACACAACCATGTAAAGTTTATATTATTATCAAATAAATAAATAATCTTACTCAAAGGTTGGAAAATGATATAAAAAAAAACAATAAAAAAAAACATCCTGTGCAGAATGAAAAAAAAAAAAAACCATTTGCCTAAAAGAGTAACAAATACTTTTTATTCATTTCTTTTCTGTCGATGAGAATTAAAGTAGGACTGAAAATATACTCATTGCAGTGATTCTTTTCAAATAAAACGGCATGGATTAATAAAACTTAAGCGATAATTGTTAAAAATTGTGTGTTTGCATCATGGCAATTGAAATCAGTACTGTCATTACACACACCAAATCAACTATAATTCGGTTAGAACTACCAGTTGGATCACCAGTTAATCGTTCATAATAGTAAATTGGTTGGTTAAGTCCTTCACTTAAAGTGTAAAACCCAGCGCCGTCTGGTTTCCAACAAACTGCCTCACCCTGAGGTTCGTCTTTGTATTTTAATTTAATTGGGTCTAAGGCAAGTGCAGAAGGATAATCTCCTTTCATGACGTTCCAGTAGTAAAGATTGTCTACGGATATTATAACCACTTCCGTTCCATTCGGTGATATGTCCCCTCCAGTTGGGTCAGGGTATTCTGTATGGAAAGACATAGTAACAAGATCTGTTAAATTGGTTATATCTGGATTGTTCCAGGCGGAGCTTGGAACATGTGCTGCTTTAGCTGGAACACCAGTGTTTTTAGACACAAGATAAATTTCTCCTTGGGGGTCTATCATTATAGTCTCACAGTCATGTTCTGTCCATCTACAAAACATTAAAAATGAAATAAAAATTAAATGAATTGTTAGTGCTGTGAGTCATATAATCTCACTTTCTGAAATTCAAACATTTGGATTATTAGATATGTATTTTTTTAAACACATGTTTTATGCAAAGCAGTTGTTGGAAAACAAAAGAAAAGTCAGTTTTCTATCAAATTGCGATACAAAATAATGACACACAGACATGAATAAAAAAGACCCAAAGAATCACCGCTTGCATTGCTTATTTTGATATCACAGTCACATTGACACTTTCAATATAGATCATTTACTGTTCTTAATCTGCAGGTTACAATTATCCTTTCGATAAAGAAGTATATTTTGATTGATTGCAGTTACCTCAAATAACTTCAAATTACTTAAGTGTATTATTGGTACAAAATAGATAGAATTCAAGCTAACATCATCTATAACTAATTATAGACTAACAACTCAAGGTGTTTCTACTTTATAATAAAATTTGAAGAGATAATAGTAGGTCTGGTGTCAAAACACAGCTTAGCCCGCAATTATTTCAACAATACTTTTTTTTTCTTGTTAACGTTTTCCATAATTTAATGCAAGAATAAAATCCATTTCCGGTTGATAAAAGTAACTTCAAATATTAAATAAAGGTTAACTCTACGCTGATTTTAATATTATACAGTTTCTATATACGTTTTCTTTTAAATAAGGGAGACATGTTACTACTTTGCCGGTGAATAAAAAATCTCAATTTAGTAATACTTACGAGAAATGTATAGTTGCATCAACGTCAACAGTTAATGTTTGGTTGATTACAGCTGGCTCCCTTACTCTGTAGATAATGTCCCTAGAACCATTCCAGCTATTTCCTCCAAAGTCACCTATAAACATACACGAGTAAACAGTTAAGTATACAACTTACGACAAAAAAAGATATGATAGACATAAATCTCTGACAGCCAGTGAAATGCAGGCTTCCCGACAATAATGTTAATATTCTATAAAATTGAATTAAGGGAACATATAATACGATCCAGAAAGTGTTTGTTCCTATGGATTCAAAATTGTAACTGGTTACAGACCATCGTGGATCCTAGACTGCGGCCAAAGGGATCCATTTCACTTACAAAAAATATATCAATTCATAATTTTTTTGACAAATTATCCAAAACGTGCTGATTCTCTTTTAAAAAGATTTATTTTAACAAAGAAGTAAAACATTTGAAATAGATCGACGAAAGAAAAAAACAAAATAGCAAGTTTTAAAATGTCATGATGAAATAGAATTGAAGGCCATATTTTGCCTATTTAAAAGTGATCTTTGTCCTTTTGAAATTAGTTTATTCAATCGTATTTACTTTTAGTCAGTTAAATTTATTTTCAGAAAAAATCTGCAACTAAATCAAATGTCATAATGTTGTTTTAAATTTCGGTCAACTGACATCCGTGTTTTGTTAAATATGTAAACAATCAAACAGGATGTTAGTCCATAAAACTCTACTCAAATATTGTTTCGATAGCAGATCGTTAAATGATTGTGTCCATCCATGTACTTTAAATTATACTTTGATATTTAAAATCAAAATGTAAAACTGAAACTGATTTGATCTAGACTTGGTATTGTTTTTTTTTCAAAATAGTATATTGCAATAAACAGAACTATATTATATGTGATCTATATTAAAACTGCAGTTACTGAGCAGAATTGAATATTAAAAATACAGAGATTGAGAAATTATGCATCATTAGGTGTTTTTGGGGCTCATGATCGGAAAGTATAATGTTCTTTAAGCTGTTAATAGAATGGAAAATCTTCTGCTATCCGGGATCATTGACTCTCTATGTTTACAGTCATATTCAGAATTGTTCTATCATTATCTTTGTCTACCTTCTTTGCAGGATCTATTGATTTAAAAAAAGTATATATATTTCCTGAGTCAACATGACATAATTGTAAATACACGTTTAGCATGGGGAAAGACAAAATACAACAAATAAAAAAAAAAACACTGTTTTAACAGATGTTTTGAATTCTAAAAATTTAGAAGGTGTTTCAATTTATGATATTTTCTTCAAAAGATATTGTGTATTGACATTGTACTTCAGTGCAGTTATGGGCAATTTATGTAGATAATATTAATGAGATAATTATGTTCTCTAGTACCAATATTTTTATCATTACCAATAAACAGACAGTATTCCTGACCATGACAAACACCATATGCAATATCTTCCCAGTCATTGTGAATGGCCATATTTATTGTGATTTTGGATTTAACTTCACCAGTCAAAGCGTGAATAGCGTAGATATAAGGTCCGTCTCCACTATCATTGTGAACATATAAAATATCTGTATGAGCCCGACTTGCTGCAATTCCTGATACTTCCGTGATTAATGGGTCTGTCACTACAGACAGCTGTTTAACCTTGAAGTATGGACGCGTGGTATCTAAATATTAAGAAAATAATATTATTACTAAAACTTGATTTGACGTTTATTAATCTCAAGAGGAAACACATCAAAATTGATTGTTCAAATTCATTATACACGTTTAAAACTATATATGTATAGAATTTCGGATCCCTCTTTTCATTGTTTTAATGTTTATAAATTTCATTATGTTTAGGTTTCTAAAATTGTTTAATTTTTTTTTTTTTTGAAAAATTGATCTCTTTCTTTACGAAATCTTTACAATTTCCTCTGTGACAATGCTTATGAACTACACAGTAATGATTCTAAAAATATTTTTTTATTGGCGAAAATTACTCCGATTGATCTCGGGTCAAACATATAACTCATTAAATTAAATTAAAAAAAAAAATGGAGGTATAGGAAAATATTAATCAGCATCTGATAGGTGAACATTGATAGCGTATAATGTTATTTTAATTTTTTATATTTTTACAGAAACTGGTATCATGGCCGGTAGGAATCAGATATTTATATCATTAAGTGCAAATAGAGTTATAACTTCAAGATTGTTCGTGTGGTGTTCTGTTACACCACTATTCGAGGTTAGGGAAATGATTGAGCGATCGCAATCAATTTTGATAATAACGCTATACAGTTATTAGACCGTTGGTTTTCCCGTTTGAATGGTTTTACAATAGTAATTTTGTGGCCTTTTATATCTTTTTGTTCGGTGTGAGCCAAGCCTCCGTGTTGAAGGCCGTACATTGACCTATAATGGTTTACTTTTATAAATTGTTATTTGGAGAGTTGTCTCGTTGGCACTCACACCACATCTTCCTATATCTATATTCTGTATGTGCCAGTCAAACGCCAAAAGACTTCAATTCAGTGATTGCTGTTGGTTGATGTCTATCATTTTGTTATAGCTTAATATGTGGTATTGGTATATGCTCATTGTTGCAGGCCGTACGAGAACATATATTTGCTTAAATCTGCTTGAGTTGGTCCTTGGTTGATAGTTGTCTCAATGACAATAATTCCACAACTTGTTATATTCTAACAAGTCTAGATCTAGTATTTGTCATTACTTGGCATTTCTGTGTTTCTTTTTATAAACTAATTGTAAACTAATGATAATTTAACTGCTCAAACATCCGGGTCACTATGTACAATTTCTGTATGGTAATTTTAAGAGCGATATGGGTAGCTCTTTCTTTAGTAAACGGTATGAAAAAAGAAGGAGGGAGATACATTTGTACGTGATCGAAACAGCTACCTAAGAACACTACAAATTGAAACGATGTATGCATGTCAACAAACAGTCTCGAACTCAACGATAAACAGTGCATTAGTTCCTTTCAGTCGTGGTGGTCGCGTTGTCTAGAGCGATGGACATAGTTCAGGCGGTGTTGTCTCGATATCCCAACACCATGAGGTCGACTCCTGGCGGGCGGAGAACAAAAATTTGCTTCCACAGATTTGCAGATTTGCAGATTTAACATTGCTTTGCTTAGAGTAGTCAGGAATATCAAATTTGTTTTCAGCCGTGTATCACCTTCACTAATCATCCAATGGATAGATCTGTGGTAGAATTGTCATTTGTTTCGATGTACTCATCACATGTATTCCAATTAGCACACTAAAGTTTGCAAATATTTGTTAAATAAACGTTTCAACTCTTTGTAGTCTTGCAATCAATATCAATAAACATATATCCAAATGATATCTCCAGCTCGTTATTTTTTTTGGATTCAAAACTTTTTTCTTTAATTTGAAGCGATATAATTGTGATAATTATAATAGTTAAGCTTTTCATCTCTTTATTCCAATCCCTACAGTACGTTGACGTCAATGAATGTTTTAGTTTATCACTAAAACCTTCAACTGACATATTTCCACTCATTTATATAAAGAAATCAACCACAAAATACCCAATTGTTTATATACAATGATAAATATTAATTTATCAACGAGCTCAGGCTTATTGCTTTATATGAATATAATAGAATGTATGTCGTATGATTGCCAATGACATAGTTATCCACCAATGTCCAAAATGACGTAGATTTAAGCAACTTTATACAAATATCTATGTACAGACTTAAACCATGAGCAAAACCTATACCGTAGAGTAAACCCCATGTGTAAATGTGAAAAGGTTAAAACGATAAAAACAACGGTTTAATCAATGAAAAAATTAAAACTATCGAAATAATATAACAGACAACTAACGACATCACTGAAATATAGGTTCCTGAATACCGACAGGTACCCATTGACCTGTTTTGATAAAAATAAATTATACAATTAAAAACCAATTGTTCAGAGAACGATTGAAGGTATTTCCACCTATAACGATCAATTTTGATATAGATTTATGAAAATTAAGTTTGAAATATCATATCCAGCGTCAAATGATAGCTGATTGTACACTGATTTAAAAAAAAATGTATGGTTTCTATACATTTTTTTTTCTAATTAAGGGAGATAAACTGTTACTTCCGATTTTTTTGATAGAATATATGGTTCTATATTCTTTTACATCAATTAAGTACAAAAAAAGCTACTTCCGGTTTACAAAAAGTCATTTCCGGTTGGATTTTTCAAGATCATGTAAATTGCAATATAATGAAAAAGTCCCATGGCTTTATTGTGTTTAGATATGAAGTTAAAGCAATGGTCAAAATCTAGAACATCAAATTTAACTTTGACCTTAAGTTCAATTTAAAGGTCATACACCAATGATATTTAAATCAACTTATCCTAGGCCTTTATTATATTAAATAAATGAGTTATGCCACCATACAAGTAATTTTAAAAATAAATAGGGAGAATACTGCCTTTTATGGTCAAAGTACTTTTTCAACCAAAATTTATGCGTAACGACATGTCGCAACTTACAATTTAGTAAAAATATGTTGTTGATATCTTATACGTTTTTTGGAAGTAAGTGAAAATAAACCAATACTAAATTTAGAATATGACCTTGACCTCTAAGCTTGACCCGTTTTTCATTTTTTTTTTGGAATAAGGACCTCAAATCAAAAGACCCTAGGTCTCTATCACCTATGGTTTACTAGTTAGAAATGATTACTACTTATATCACATGCATAAGGGAAATAACTCTCACATGGATGTTCAAATTGCTTTGGTCAAAATAGCACAAATCATGCGAAGGATATAACAAGCAATTTTATAATATAAATTTGTCGCGTTCTTCTGCAGTTCTGGAGGAGATGTAGTCACAAGGAAAACAGTGTTCGGGTAGACAACTCTTACAAAGAAAACTGTTCGTCAGGGTGAAACAAATATTTATCCCAAGAACAAAAAAATAAAAAAATAAATAAATAATCAGAAAAAAATAGGTTTTTCCACAGAAAAGTTTTTTAGAAATTGGTTCCAAAAAATAACCTTCCATCAGAACTTTTTTTCAAAATAAACGAAATAAATGATTATAAATAGAAGTATGAAATATCAATCTTACAAACAACACTTTCATTTTTAACATTTTCAGCATTGATACTTTCATTTTTAACACTTCAACATTTACAATTTCAACACTAACCCTTTCAACATTAACACTTAAACTATTAACACTTTCAACATTACATATCAAAAGAATAATTTGCATCATCTAGATGTAACTAAGGGTAATTAGTTTAACCAGTACCTTTTAGAAAATAAACTTATCATCATAGATTCCAGGACTAATTTTTGTATTTACACCAGACGCGCGTCTCGTCTACAAAAGACTCATCAGTGACGCCCGAATCCAAAAATGTTAAAAAGACTAAATAAAAAACGAACTTGCAGAGCATTGAGGACCAAAATTCCTAAAAATTTTCCCAATTACAGCTAAGGTAATCTATTTCTGATGTAGAAAAGCACTTAGTATTTCAAAAATTAAAAGGTTTGTAAAAGTTAATTTATAAATATGACCGTATCAATGATAATTCATGTCAGCACAGAAGTACTGACTACTAGGCTGATGATACCCTCGGTAAAATGTCTGTTTATGCTGTTCTATACATGTTATATATAACTGCGCAGAAACAATTTCAGTCATTTTGATACACAATTGTCCTCTATAATTTAATTTTTTTTCTAATATTTTATTCAAAGCGATCACTATACTATCTAATTTGTAAACTACTTACCTGCACTCACAACAAATACACCAATATAAATAATATACAACAACATGGTTTCTGAAGAGAATTAAAACACTGTGTGTGTAAATGTACACATAAAACGCACCTGTGGTATTTTAGTAATGATGAACAATGTAACGGACATACTGTAAAACATGGTATTATATATGAATATGATTTGGTGGTACAAGTAAAAAACTTTGTTTTCTTTGCTTTTTTCAGTATCTAAATAAATTGTTCAGCATATATTTACATATAATTTCATACCTCTTTGTTTAGAAAAGTGTTATCACTTTTTTAAGTTTCTGTTTCATTCGTTTTAACATGTTTAAATATGTAAGAAATGACACCAACGAGAATTGTTCGTCTTGAATTTCATGTCAAATTCAAATTACTTACCTTGATATATCAAAGTAAATAAATCGGTCATTGGTAAACTTGAATGTGACATTATGTTTTGTTTTTTCCTGAACTAAAATATTGATATGAAAAGATCTTTCCAAAGCTCTGATAGGAGCAATGCAGAATATTTAACCACGTGGCTATCACCAGAAAAGTAAACAAAAATACATTTAGTGGTACAATAAATTCCACAACGGCTTGCCACACGAAATAGTTATGTTTGCCAGATATCGGTCATTGTCAATTTGTGTTGTCACTTATACGCTTCTGTAGGATTAAGTCCATTCACAGGGATCAAATTATTTTGGCAAATTCAGGAACTATTAAAAGAATTTAATATTAAATGGTTTATATTCATTAAATACTTCAAACTTTCCTTAAATACTTGTCTGGGTCTATATAAGATGGTCCGACTTGACTTAACATTATAAGTCCAAAATTTCTTGTGACCGACTTGTCCAATAATCATCATTAAAGCGTTTGACAGATAATGATTGTTTTGCATAATATAAAACGCTAAGTTAACATTGATGTTGACTTTTTAGAATTAATAAATGATTTTTTTATATAAAAAAATTGGCGTATTATTTAATATTCAAAAATTATTTATCAATATCAAAAAATGATTATTAATATCAAAAAATGCTTTTTAATATTAAATATTCATTTATTACAATTAAAAAATCGGCGTATTATTTAATATTAAAAAATCGGTTTATGAATATTAAAAAATGATTTTATTTTATATGAATAAATACGGAATAAATTCCACAACGGCTTGCCATACCTTGGTTGATAAAAGCTAACCTTATGCTGGTTGTGAACATGTTTGGTTAAATTTGACCAAGTAGATTCAGCAGATTTTTTTTTGTAAAAGTTGATAACGACGGACAACATGGACAGACCAACATGATTTTTTTTGAATTCAAAAAGTTACAGCGAGTGTTTCAATTGAGTATTAATAATAACTGAAGATGAAGCGTATTACCCACATCTCATTACATGCATCTGTTTAAATACACAGTTTGTAAAATCAAACAATCTATTGAAGGGAGACTACAAGTATTAGCAATCCAAATTATATATTTAGAAAGAAGATACATCGAGACAGGTCACAACAACGTTGTTTATGTGAATAATTTGCTCTCTTGCTGATATTTCCCACTCCTTTATATAGCAAATACATAAAGAAAAATCATCCATGGTAAAAATCGATCAAAGATATCTAATGCAAATAAACAAAAGTCGTTTGAAACATCGCCCTATTTATATTCTTGAACATTCATGTGAACTGAAAGTAAGAGAAAATAAAAAAGGGCTATTTGTATTTGTATCCTTGAAGAATCAAGTCAGTATGAAGAGAGTTTAAATGAAAGAATTTTAGCAAAATGCAACATTTCTATTGTAAAAGTTTAAGTCAGATGCAACTAACCAAGAGTTTGGTATTCTGTTTCAGTCTTCCATTTTTGTTATAATCTTATTTAGGTTCTTCAATAATTGTTTTTGATTTATTGTTTTTGGACTTCACTAAACTTGTTGTCTTCTTAGTAATCAAACCACAACCCCTTAATTGGATTTTTCTTTTGAGAACATTTCGATACATCAGCCATATTTGTTTCAGCACCTTGTCACTTAATAAATCGGGATATTTGTATTTGCATGAACTTTGTGTTGATGGAAAAAGGGATATAATATAGGTATACGAGATTTTGGTCTGTCATAATGGTAAAGCAACTGCTTGAAATATTAAGTTTTTCAAAAAAAAGTGAAACGCTCTCTTATTATGTGTTATATGATAAATATATTTTGTATCTAGGTTCCTAACAAAGTCTCAGTCAGGAAGAGTTCACCTCTGACCTCGACCTTATTTCTTGGATCAGTCTTCAAGGTTGAAGTTACGTGGTCAAGTCCACATCTCTGATACTATAAGCAGTAAGTCAGCTCTATTTGGTGTATGGAATTATTGTGAAGTGTATTTAGTTTTTGTTGTTTGATTTATTTCTCAAATAGATTTGTACTTTAATTGAGAAAAAGGAAATGGAAAATGTGTCTAAAAGGCAACAACCAGACCAAAGGGCAGAAAACCGCCGAAAGCCATAAATAGGACATCAACTCAGCGAAAACGGAACAATCCCGCGACAAGATTCGGGCGTAACTGTCCCTACACACAATGTGCAAAATTTCAGTAAAAATCAACGTCACAACGAACTCCAAAACCTATAAATGAACTCATCATAGATGAGCTAAAAAAAAAACACAAACAACTAACAAGGCTAGAGGTTCTGACATAGAACAGGCGCAAATATCCGTTTACTTTTAGAAAAAAACTTTGATGAGTAAATTAGGGGTATCATTTCAGCCTGTATATACTCTTTGTTTGTTTAAGGATTATATAGGTAGAATGCGACCCTTAAAAGATTATTTCTATCCTGCTCATAGCAGAGTAAAAAAGATAATATTTCGCGACAATGAATCGTTGCTCCCTTTGTAATGCAACTGTTACAATTGTCCCAAATGAAATATATGATTGAAAACAATATGAAGACGACAGTAGTTTACCGATGTTCAAATCTCGACAATCGATAAGGACAAGGCAAACCAAGGCAACACACATACATTAGGGTCTCACATAAACTTCAAGAGAAGCGAGCAGGAGCGTCGACAGGAGGTTTTGTCAATCGATAAGGACATGACTAAAATAAAAAAAAAAAAAACACAAACAACTAACAAGGCTAGAGGTTCTGACATAGAACAGGCACAACCATCCGTTTACTTTTAGAACAAAAAACTTTATAAACAGACTTTCACCATGAATGCATTCATTAGTAAATTAGGGGTATCATTTCAGCCTGTATATACTCTTGTTTGTTTAAGGATTATACAGGTAAAATGCGACCCTTAATAGATCATTTCTATCCTGCTCATAGCAGAGTTAAAAAAGATAATATTTCGCGACAATGAATCGTTGCTCCCTTTGTAATGCAACTGTTATAATTGTCCCAAATGAAATATATGGTTGAAAACAATATGAAGACGACAGTAGTTTACCCATGTTCAAATTTTGACAATCGATAAGGACAAGACAAACCAAGGTAACGCACATACATCAGGGTCTCACATAAACTCCAAGAGAAGCGAACAGGAGCGTGGACAGGGGTTTTGTCTATAGCTATTCATGCATCACCGGCCATCAATTTCGATATTGAAAGGATACGAAGACAAAATACAGGGACCCTGTATTGTTTGTTGTCGTCAAAAATAAAACTCAACGGAAACACAGTAACAGAAGTCGGTTTGAAAAACCTTACGACTAAGATTGATCGTAAGTATACTGCGTTCTCCATGACTTACGATCAATCTTAGTTGTAAGTTATTTTGTGAAACCGAATCCAGGTCACAAACAAGGCAATATACAGCCAGTGACTGTGTATCACAAATGAATATAAGGTCAGTTTGATTTGAATAGCCTTTGAGGTAAAATGAGGTTAAATTTTCGCCATTTTAGCTTAATATAAATTTGCGTTTTTAAATACTTCTATTGATTAGATTGTTAAGGAGCAAATGCATCACGGTCGAGTTATATGAAAATGAAAAATAAACACCAAACAGTAATCAAATAGTTAAAGAGTCATTTTGTTATAAAAGTTATATCTGGGCTTGACTGTGTACTAACAAAACATTGGTTGGAGTCTGTATCAATAAAATAACTATTGAATAAATATGTCTATGTAAAATTTTAATACATTGAGACAAAAGTTTGAGAAACACACGAACAAATCAATTTGACCTACCGAATTAAGACTATTTACCGGATTTGTTATCACATAAGCAACACGACGGGTGCCACATGCTGAGCAGGATCTGCTTACCCTTCCGGAGCACCTGAGATCACCCTAGTTTTTTGGGGGTTCGTGTTGTTTATTCTTTAGTTTTCTATGTTGTGTCATGTGTGCTATTTTTGGTTTATCTTTTTTCATTTTGAGACATGGCGTTGTCAGTTTGTTTTAGATTTATGAGTTTGACTGTCCCTTTGGTATCTTTCGTCCCTCTTTTATGTATTTTTTTTATCAACTGACATCAATAACCAAAGAAGATGAACGACAGATGATTCTCACTAACTTTTTTTTAGATCCTTACAGTTTTATAAACACAGCTTTCGTGTGACTCAACTTAAAGAATTGTATGTTATTTTTCAAGAATGGGTTTTCATTTATTTTTTGCCATAATTTGATCAGTTTCTTTTCGACTTGTGCGTATTGATCCTTCCTTAGGTATCTTTCGCATCTTTTTTATATTTCTACTCACATTATGTGATGTCAAAATAGCGAAAAAAACGAATGTCAAAAGACATTACACGATAAGATGAATGTCAAAACAGTAAAAGTTTTGAGTATGGGTTTAAACTTTATGTTCATCCAACAACAGAATGTGAGTGATAATGTAGATACATATGTTGATATTTCGAATTGTCTTCTATAATTAAGAAATAATCATACTAACAGAACATCAAGAACAAATTCAAAGTTCATTCAATCTCTTTTATTTTCTAATGCAATAACCTCAATAGTGTGGACACTTTGCATAGCCACAGTGAACAGGTTCTGGACGATTACATTGGTCTATGTTGAAATACCTGTAGAAACTTGGTTTTGATGTATACCCTGAAATATAGATAATATTAAAGACATTTGCATATAATCATTGAGTTAAGTGTACTTTAAACACAAAATGATATGATTAACCCGTATGTTTGAGGCGAACAAATATTTCCATGCATTATTTGCTTGTATCATCTTAGTTAGTTTAATTAACGTGCATTGTTAGATAATTGTTTTTCATTACATCAATGCATGCTGATATCAATATGTAGATAAGGTTTAAATTTAACTTAAACATTTAACAATCGCGGTCCACGATTGGTCGATCCATAGATATGTTGCGCTACAAACATGTTTCACACTGGTTTGTTTTTATATTTTGAGTCATTTGTTGTGTAATACTTTAAAATCATATAAAATAACAATTTAAAACTTGACATTTGAAGCCTTTAACTGGATTTACTTTATTGAGAACTCTGATGCCGAACTATTTTAAAGACAAGGAAGTGAAGTCGACATTATAATGGTAGAAATTGTCGGGTTTATTTGAAACATAAGTTTCTTATTGAATTCAAGGATTGTCGCTAACAATCTGAAATGATCTTACTATATATATGATGTGAAGATCTGATGAAAACAAAAGTTTAAATGTCTAACTGTTTCAGAGAAAAAATATGTTTTAACAGTTGCGTGATCAGTCATGTAATTGTGACGTCACAATTAAAGTTGAATTTTGTTAAAACCTAAGTTTATGGATAATTTGGCTAAATTTATGACATTTAAGACAAATAAAAAAAGTTAGAAGGTATGTTATCAATCATGTCATGTGTAACACTGTTCATACGTTTGGGCTTCCAAAATATTTTATCTGGATTTAAGTTCAACAGGAACTATGTAATGTACCGACAAAGAATATGACATAACATATAATGCCTAATCATACATGTATATTACAGATAATAAGAATCTGATTGTATCTAAATATACATAAACTGACGCAGTTGTTGGACTTCTAGTGATAAAAAAATAAAATCAGACTTCATATGAGAAGCAACAATTTCGATCCGATTGGTCATTTCTGTTTATAAGTGCTTAATGATGCATGCGAAGTGGGAAAGTAACACATGTCAAATTAATAAATTCAATCCATCCTAAATCGGGAACACAAATAGTAAGTGTTGCGAATAGTTCACATTAATAAGAATCTAGAATGTGCAAACATGTTTAATATATCAAAAAACATAGCTGCATTATTTGATTGGCTAAACATTCCCCTATTTGATGATAAAATAATTGTAAAACTGATATTTACCTCTGACGATATAACATCTTCCTTCTTGCATGCCATCAAAAGGTCCACAGCCAGCATCAGCATTTTTAAGTGTTTCAAGTCTAGCCATTGGTTGGCTGCTGCCTCTACCACTGTACGGCTTCTTTTTCTTGTCATTCTAGACACACACAATAGAAGAAATTAACACATTTTGTAATAACTGATTCATTTAATTCCCTTTTTATACCGCCGAATGATACTTTTGGTTTTATGTTCTGCAAAACCACCTCTTGCTTGATTTAGAGATCTTACTTCATAAAAAGTCCATATGAAACTGTATATAAAATTGAGAAAGGAAATGGTGAATATGTCAAAGCGACAACCACCCGACCATAGAGCAAACAACAGCCGAAGGCAACCAATGGGTCTTCAATGTAGCGAGGATTCCCGCACCCGTAGGTGTCCTTCAGCTGGCCCCTAAAATATGCATAATAGTACAGTGATAATGGACGTCATACTAAACTCCGAATTATACACAAGAAACTAAAATTTAAAATCATACAAGACTAACAAAGGCCAGAGGCTCCTGACTTGGGACAGGCGCAAAATTGCGGCGGGGTTAAACATGTTTATGAGATCTCAACCCTTCCCCTATACCTCTAGCCAATGTAGAAAAGTAAAAGAATAACAATACGCACATTAAAATTCAGTTCAAGAGAAGTCCGAGTCTGATGTCAGAAGATGTAACAAAAGAAAATAAATAAAATGACAATAATACATAAATAACAACAGACTACTAGCAGTTAACTGACAAGCCAGCTCCAGACCTCAATTAAACTGATTGAAAGATTATGTCTTCATCATATGAATATCAGGTACAATCCCTCCCGTTAGGTGTTTAGTATCATACTATCATAAAATATATGAGAAGAACATAACCCGTGTCATGCCAACAACTGTTTTTTCAGAAATAAATGTGTTTAGTTCCGATGCAAAGACCCTATCAGTGAATCAATGTTAAAGCCAAAATATGCAATCTTTAATGACCTGACAACAGTATCGTAACTATATCCCCTTTTAATAAGTCTATTTAAAGGTTTTGTTAGTTTCTGAGGAGAATACTGACATTTTTGTGCTTTATAAAGAATATTTCCATAAAATTTTGGATGTGAAATACCTGAACGTATAAGATGTCTGCATGTTGAGTTATATTTACGAATTATTTCCTTATACCGGTGATAAAATTTAGTAAATGTTTTGACCAGTTTGTGATATCGAAAACCCTGGTGTAATAATTTTTCAGTAATACATAAATTTCTCTCGCTAAAATCTAATACATTGTTACATACACGAGCGAATCGTACAAGTTGAGATATATAAACACCATAAGATGGTGACAAGGGAACGTCACCATCTAAAAATGGATAATTAACAATAGGAAATGAAAAATCATCTCTTTTATCATAAATTTTTGTATTAAGCTTCCCGTTTATGATATAGATATCAAGATCGAGGAAAGGGTATATGCACATTATGTAAAGGAAATTGCACAAAAAAGTATTGCCTGAAACAGAAGTTAACTATTGCATAATATGTTATTTTAAAGAAGATCATATCATTATTTTTAAACTGGCTATAACATTTTGCTTCATATATTTCATGAATAACTATTGCTTTCATTTTAAAAGTTAAAACTTCAAAAAGGGGCGATAATACCATAGGCAGAAACAAACCATTAATGCGAAGAAAAACAGACACTGCATTGTTTGACTGAAATTCCACTACCTGCGGCATGAATAATATATAAAAATTCAGGAAAATGATATATTATGTGAAAAGTTACATCACAAAAAAAATTACTTCCGAGGAAAATTCAAAACGAAAAACCCCTAAACAAATGGCAAAATTAAAAGATCATACACATCAGACAAATGGATAGCAACTGTCATATTCCTGACTTGGAACAGGCATTTTCTTCTGTTGATTAGCTAAAATATCAATCCAAAGGTTGAACTGTCATCGTTCTCGGAAAGGGTTATACAAATCAGAAGTTATGGCAACAGCGATGATGTCAAAAACTCAAAAATATTTTTTTAAAATTAAAGGCAAATTGATAAAAAATAATTCAAATGAAACAAGCTTTGCCGTTATCCCTGCACCGTCACTCATATGTAATATGAAGGAACGTATGTCATACAACTCAGTTTAAAGTTGCCATGAGTGAACCATGTGTTTGTATACAAATACGTTCTTTGTCTTTAATGAAACGGTTACGTTTACTTTTGTTAATCTTGTACGATTTTTAATCTTAGTTCATTTATGTATATATATAAATCTGTTGCAGAGTTGTCACTGACTCAGACGTACTTATAAATATATTTATTTTCTGTGACTGTATCTTGCATTAATTTGTAGGATCCTTTACTATAGATAATTGAGCTGATCTGAAACAATAACATCTCCATGCCTTATATATCATGTACTGTAGTGCGACGCTAGATTAAAACTGACGAAAGGTAACACACGGCCACCGAAAGCTTTATTTTGTGAAGCCCTGGTGGTCGTGTGGTCTAGCGGGACGGCTACAGTGCAGGCTATACGGTGTCACGATATCTCAGTAGCATGGGTTCGAACCCGGCGAGGGAAGAACAAAAAAATTGCGAAAGCAAATTTACAGATCTAACATTGTTGGGTTGATGTTTAGACGAGTTGTATATATATATATATATATATATATATATATATATATATATATATATATATATATATATATATATATGTTGAACTCTAAAGTGCAATGGTACTGTAAAGTGCGATGGCCACGCTAAAGTGTGATGGTCTACGCTAAAGTACGATGGTGTCTCACGCTAAAGTGCGATGATTGTTTGTTTGCGTAAGTACGTTTATCAATAGAAGACGAACCACGTAATAATTGATAAAAAGATAATCTAGGTGTGACCGAATACTGTATTTCCTATTAAATATTTTTTTATCAATTCAGGCGTATTTAAAAATATTTGAATAATTGGCGTAGCTTGACGTTCACACAATTCATCAATATTCTAAACGCCACACTTTTTTTTGTACACTCGTCATTGTAATTACAAATACAAAATGTCGAAACAAGTAATATGATTTGTACAAACTTTAATCTAAATGTGAGAAAAATGCAATATATTCTCCAAGCTTTCTCCCCCTTTGTAACAAGTACAAATACATTTTCTATTTTCCTACAATGAACAAACTTTTATGTACGCTTAACTTTGAATAAAATCGACAATATTTTAAAATGCAATGTAAACAATGATATAATTGGACATGTTCTCTTCCAGTAGAAAGAGGACACAGGAAACCAATGTGTATACTGTTTTGTATCTATATAGTAAAATGCCAAGTCGGCTGCAGGACAATGGTTTGTATAAACGACCGTTAACGTCATAATCCAATTGCGTTTCTTACATATATCCTTTCGCGGACCATAGAACTTTAGCGTATTGAGGCATCGCACTTTAGCGCAGACCATCGCACTTTAGCGTGACCATCGTACTTTAGCGTCCCCATCGCACTTTAGAGTCCTAGTGACACTTGAAGAAGGCCATTTGTTGAGCCGAAATATTTGTCAACTTGATTTAATAACAACATTTTCGTATTATAAAATCTTATATCAGTACCGTTGTGCAAATCTTTAGACTGATATAATTTTTTCCTTATCTGCATAGTATCGCCTATTCTAGACGATCCGGTACATAGTAAATTTGCTGGTTGGTCGTTTTTATAGACTTTTATATATATATATATATACGGAGTTTAGTATGACGTCCATTATCACTGAACTAGTACACATTTTTGTTCAGGGGCCAACTGTGGTACGCCTACATGTGCGGGAGTTCACGCTGCATTGCCATTGATGGAATTCGGCGTTTTTCTTCTCTTTGGTAGGGTTTTTGTCTCTTTGTCACATTCCCAATTTTCATGCTCAATTTTATAACTAATCACTTACCTGACAAACCTGTAAAACGTCAGTATGTATAGATCTATAATTACGACGTCTGTGACTTGGTGGTTTGTAATTTTTCTTCACCAATTTGATAACGAACACTACAAATTGAGGTTTGAATATATCAATAAATCACATCCATAATCAGTAATCAAATTGGGGTCAAACATATCATAATATCAATTGCTTGCTATAAGGTTTCATTTTTTTCCCACGAAATATCAAGCATGAATTAAAAATGTTATCATAATATAGCTAAAGATAACTTGTTTTTGTGAAATTACAATTTTGTTTTCAATTACCAATATACACAGAAATTCTAGGAAGTTTGCGTAGATAAATTCAAATTATTTCTAGCTCTAGCTTCTAGTAGAAGTTGAAGGATTTTCCAAGAACTCCTAACTTGCGAGCTAAAACTGTCATCATATGTTTTACATACCAATAGGTTTACTTTCAACAATTACAGAATGTACTGAAATGGTGTTTAACACCATAATATTATATCATAAATGTGAATAGTTTAAAAGACGTCTGGAATCAAAATAAAAGCTTTGTACGAAATCTCTGATTAAGTTCAAAGTAAAGAAATATGTTTCTCAACCTATGTAGAATGTGTACAATTTTTTAAACCATCTCAAATGAAATTGAGTAGTAATTTAGGAGAATTACTATAAATCTAATAACTTACCAAAGTCTACTTTCCTATGAGGTTTTTTACAAGGGCAACCTCCTCCATAATAATATGGCTTTCCTAAATAATCTTTCAAGCCATAGCCATAATCTGGTTTTCCTCCCCCATGTTGTTGCCCTCCGTTATAGTCAGTTCCATCAGGACTGTCATCACATTCATCAGGAGCCTTGTAATCACTCGGCAATTTGTATGCAGTCACCGCAGCAGAAATCACAAGGAAAATGAAGGTAATACTTCGCAACATAACTATTATGACTACAAAATATTCAACTCATATTTAATCGTACGTAGATGGTACACAGTTATTTGAGAAATAATGTATTGAAACATAATTCATTAAAGTTGTAAAAACGTACAGCGTAGCATATAAAGCACAGATAATCTCGTTTAAATGTACACCAAGTGTATGCACACCAGTGTATAAATCTAGCTTTATCCTATTTGGATAAATCTTTCATCTCAACCGAACATTTGTTTGTCTTTCAATTGCAAAAAAATAATAATACAAATGCCAAGCATTTATTTATTTAACCTGTTTCGCTTACCATCTTCCAATAGAACTAATCAGCTACTTTGATTTATTTTGGCAAATAAAAATCTAGTGCTTACTCTCTTGTATTGATTTACAAACATATTTCTTTTGTTCACATATATCTGTATGTTATATGCTTTTATATAGAAAAACTAAGTATTAAGAATAAATAATCAAACAAATGCTTGTTTACAATGATTTTATATCCAAATAAGGTATTGGAATTACATTACAAAGTATATTTTACTTTTTTGGTTTTAGGTATGATTGACTCTCTGTCAAACGAAAACCAAGAATGAACAATGAAAAATACGATTATATTGTTTTTCTCCTATCTAAAAAAAAGAAGAAAGAAAAAAAATACAAGACCATTGCTTTGTACTTGAATCGATTGCGATTAAAGTGTTTTTGTTGTTATAATATACTGTTATAGTTTCAATTTGAAGATTAGAAATAATAAACTCTTAGAATGAGTTCATATTTAGAGTTTCTACAATGTCCAAAGCTCTTTTTCATCTGTTCATTCCTACTGATGAATCCATTTCATTGCATAATTATGAATAACGCGTCATTTGATTGGACAAAAATGAAGTTTCAATATCACGACTTTTAAATATATATATATATTTTCCCAGTGAAAATCCCTATGATGAATCTAAAAAAGTCTAGAGAGAGGACAAGTCAAGTTTGCTGTTAGTATAAAGACTAATGTTGAACAAAATTTTATTTATTTCTAACTACATATTAAGTAAGAATGACATATAACAATAATGATAGTAGCGAATAAATGACAAATACATTACAAAACAAACACAGGTGAAAAGGGGGGTTGTAGAGAATATCTCAAATAAGATACATGTATGTACGTTTCATTGTTAAAGTTAAAAACTTCTATACATATAAAGAATATAATTATGGGAGGAATCTCAAAAACTCAAACAATCTAATGATGAACAGCAGGTTATAACAATTACTCAAAATGAGAGAATGAAAGCAGTTTGATCTGAAAATAGTTATTCAAATGAGTTGGAAGTTAGGTTGGCTGTTGTTAGAAGGTTACAAAAAAGTTTTCTCAATTATATATTAAAAATACTTGATAAACAATACATAGGGGAAAGTTTCCTAAAGAATTTATAAAACCGTTAAAGGAAAATGAAACCATACTTTACCTTTAAGACGTACAGAATATGACAATTGTCAAGTCTGTATCAATATGAACAACCAGCTACTTTTATATGCATGTTTTTTGTTTATTGTGTACATAATAACAGATGGGAATAGAAAGGTATTCACGAGGTTCGTGAACCGGTGAATAATTAAAAACAATGTATATATTATTTTTTTTCATGATGATTCGTTCTATTGACCTTTCTATACAAGTTGTACAAGTAGTGTTTATTCTTTTTTATAACTGATTCAAACGACTATAATTGAAGACATAGTCAAACTCTAAATAGTGTTTGTCGATTCTTGACTCTTCTTTCTCCATATGCATATCGTATTGTTGGGGGAAAATAAAAAGTAATGTCAATTATAAAAAGATATCAGCGAGATACAATGTATCATTTAAAAAAAGAATGTATTGATGCTCAATTAACATGTCGGTACTTTTTGAATTAAAACTATTCCACTAACATTTTAACTGCTCTACAAACGCACAACGAATTTTTTGGACAGGTCTATATCAAAACAGACTCTTCTGTCAAAATCCAAGAACAGTTTTAGGATCTCTTAATATTACAATACTGCAACATTCAACTGACACCTCTAACAAGTTAAAAAAAAAACATAGCTTTCCAGACTCCAACCGAAAGATCGACTACATAGTCTCATGAAACAAATCTAACTGTTCAAACATTGTTTCATGTTTGAGGCTATGCCATAACTCATGTTTTTCCCCCTCAAAAATACACCAAAAATGACATCAACAAAATGTAAGAATTTCTAATCGACAACATATAAGTTGAGTGCGTATGATTGATATTTCAATAGACAGTCAGAATTCCAATGATACTTATTCTGCACTCTTGAAGGCCGACTTGTTTTTTATGTGTACTCAAATGAAGCGGAGTTTACAAAGAACTTGCTCAATTTATTTATTTCACTTTCAAACATACTGGTGATATCTTGTCGCTTAATAGCTGACATGTCAGTATTGACGTGCATTTCATTAGTCAAAAGGAACTACAGATTGACGATACTTCAGAAACTAGGAGGTATTCTACACATCTTGATCTTTTCCCTTAATTTTGTAAAAAATGATTACTTCTAATGATAATCTATGACAATCGTCATCATGTCAACTATCTGATTGTTTTCTTGTTACATATTTCAATTGAAGCTTTCCGCTAGAGCATATTTAGATATACACTTTTCGTTGACATGGTTTTGCTCCGTACTTCCTTTGTAAACTGATTACGAGGAAACAAGACGAAAATCGGTACTGCATCGTTTTTTTTTTGGTAACTGTTATAATTAGTTGAAAGATTTTATGTGTTTGTGTATAAAGTCAATAACGACATAATTTGAATTTCGTCTTCTAATGGCATTAAATCTGCTCCAATTAACCTTCTGCAGTCAAGCATCAATCACTTTTTAATCGTGTTTTGAAATATGATGACTGTTTTTACGGGCACTGGTGTGATTTAACGTGGTGGCGGACAAATAAATGCGGTGACAGAATTTAAAAAGTCGTCTAGATTGCGAGTTTAATCTCCCCAAATAACACACGGCTAAAAATGGTCTTAAATTAAAGAAAAATATGTCTTTTTAAATTTTTGCCCTGTCGTCAGAATTTCGTATGGTCACATTAATTTTGTCTAAAAAGTCGTTTTAATGACAAGTAGTATATACGAGAGTTTCAAGCCCCCTTTTTCAAAATGAAAAATGTTGTATGTTTGCGAACATTTAATTGAAATAGTTTTTTCTGAAGATATTTTCATATTTCAAAATATTCTATTCAATATTTTATTCACTTCTAATCTATAAAATTAGCTAAGTTTGAACTGTATAAAATTGAGGTAATTTTAATTGCAAATTCAGATACAAACTTTAGTTTCTTCTTGATAGTAGTAATAACAATTATCCCATAATATTTTAAGCATATATTATTTCATCAAACTAATAACTGAATAAAATATCGGAACCTAAATATGAAAAAACCTTAAGAAATCAATAGAAAAAGAATGGAGTAAAAAACTTTAGTTACAACACGGAACTTAATCATTTGCCTTCCGTCACATTTTGTGTATCATTCAATAATTTACTCTCAACTGATATATAAAATTACTACCCTTTTTTGCTTTTATATACAAATATTTTCAATTAAATTGCACTAATATATGGCACATACTTTGTTTGTATATGTTTATATTCTATGTTTTTTTGTTATATAACATCAAATATACTATGTCAAAAAAGTCTTATTGTAAAAATTCACATAGTTGACGAATAGTTTCAGTAAATATTGCTTGACATGTACGATTCATAAAGTCCATTAGAACCTGCTCCTTTAAGATTACACTTTGTAAATACAGCTGTTTCTCAAAACACGTCTCTTTTGAATATTCATAGAAAATTAATTTTGTTTACATACTGGTACCCTGTTATGCTTTTTGTGTTCCATCTCACAGAGACATAACTTGGGAATGTTACCAGTAAATAAACATGTGCATATTGTTTACATTGAAATCTGTGGTAACCTTTCATTCGAGGTAGGGGTAGTTAAGAAAATTAGTGTTAGTTTAAACTCTGAGAAGTTCAGGGCATATAAACGTTGAAAATATGCCTCACAGCCCTATATTTTGACCTTTGAAAAAAATGTTGTGCATATGAATTTTCAATTCTAGGATAAGATTTTTTCAAAATTTCATAGTAAAAGTGGTACAGTTTTAGCCGTAAAAGGAGTTCTTATGGGAAATTGCAATGTCATTTTTACAGAAATGCAACCTTAAGGAGGATCGCGGGTACAAAATTTTTCAGCAAAAAAAATAAACATTTGTTTTTTGATTACACATTTTATTTATTACCTTATTAGTTATTACTTTATGATATGGTACAAAAATCATATCACATCTTCTTTTTTTATATGGAATACTTTTGAAGTTTGTGTAACGTTCAAGGAAAAAGGGGGGGGAGTAGGTAAAAACCTATAATGTTAAAATATTAACCAGAGTAAAATACACAACAACAGATAACAGCAGTAATAATTGAGGATAAAGTCCACAAAAAAAAACCCAGAAGTATCCGCAAATTCAATTTCAGGTCATATTTGACTGTAAGGTTATATTACTTTGGTTTGATACCTTACCCAATATGATAGTTTAAAAGATAACTTTAAAGTATTGTCCTGCATGAAACTTAATTTTTAACTGAAATTGAAATTTTTTATAAGGTCAAGGTGCTCTAAACATTTTATAGGTTGAAAACTTGATTTGTGAAGTTTTGTTTATAAAAGGTCGTTTGAGGATTTTTTTTCGATAAAAAAAATCTTAATGATTAAGGTTTATGTATAATAACAAACTTTACTAAAGCCAAAACAGTATCGTTTGTATAAAGTAGAATTTAGAAATAGGACAAAATGTCAAGATTGAAACCCTCCCAAATTTTCGAACATTTGTACATATGACCTTTGACCTCAATTTATAAAAAAATGTGACAAAACCAAATGACGACAGGCATATTGTTATAGAAGAAGGTTTTCACTTTCCAATGATATATTATATAGGTGTGTGTTCGGTGGGGAGATTAAATTTAAAAAAATCACCGCACTAAATGTACATTTAAGTGTAAACACATACATGTCTAAAGTTTATGCGAATATTTTAGTTTGTTTTATTCTCAATAATGAATGTTGCATAGCAGCTGTCATAACAAAAATGTTATTGAACTAAAAAAAAATCCCTAAACAATATCATTTTCATCACAAATCAAATTATAAATCTAGGGAAATGGGTAAAGCAATTCACATATAACTTCCTGAGAGGTTTAGCGCTATAAAACCAGGTTTAATCCAGCATTTTTGTTTACATTTGAAAATGCCTGTACTTAGTCAGGAATATAACAGTTCTTGTCCATTCGTTTTTGATGTGTTTTGTCATTTGATTTTGCCATATGATTAGTGACCTTCCGATTTGATTTTCCTCTGAGGTCAGTATTTTTGTGATTTTACTCTCCCACCGAAATAAAAAAACATGAATAACAATTAAGAAAAAAAGTGTTTTTTTTTGGTAATTTTTTTTATTATTAAGATGAAATATGTGAAATAAAATACTACAGTTTTAGACACATTTTAAAAAAAAATTAACACTCGTAAGTGTCGATCAAATCATAATGGTATAATAAGATATACATATTACAATTGCTTTTGTTATTTAAATGGTGCTTCTAACAATTACCACTTCTGATCCATTTTTTTTTGTGAAGAGGTTAAGAAACATACAGAGGATTTTTCTATTAATCCAATATTTAGAATATTAAGAAAAAAGGTTACAAAAAATAACAAAACTAAACTAAATTCAACAAAGGGAAGCAACTCATACAAACTGACACAATCAAACGCTATTTACAAACAGATAAGGGGAAACAACTGTCATATTCATTGCTTGGGAAACAATGAGTTTACCCTGGTTTTATAGCTAACATAACCTCCCACTTGCATACCAAATGTTTATATGTCCGTCATATTCGCGATAGTGGATTAGCAACTCAAACACATATTTTTGTTATGTGAATTTACTGATGTTGTGTCTTGACGGACAGACCTAATCCTTTTTTCTATCATAAAACATTCATGTGAAAATAATTACGACCAAGCAGTCGAAACGTTGTACAAACACAGCAAACATACATAACAACTTTCTGAAAAATTCAAACAAATAAATCTAGCGAAGAAACCAACAGAAACATAGTATGTTTTACCTCCATTGCAAGCAAAAACGATAAACAGAACCTTCTAAACTCTAGTGATTTCGTGATTAAATAAAATACAATAACACCTAAAATGATATCGATTTGTTTGTCATATTCTCAATAAAACTTCTATCTCTAAGAAAAAATACAAATACCTATTCGGGGTTATTTTCAATGGCTAATAAATCCCTTAAACACATCTTTAAGCAAACACATTCATATTGGAACAAAAATCGTCAAGTTTAAATAACAGGAAAAAATCGAACACTCATTTCAAGTTCAACTTAGAACAACAAGACTAAACACACAAACCCCACAAAACTCCGAGGTGATCTCAGATTTCTACAAAGTGTTAACAGATCTTGCTACACATTTAACTCGTCGTGAAACTACTATAAAACATATTTACACGTTATATTTAATGTTTCAAAATTACGCCATACCAGATTGGTAATCAACTCTCATCTATCATTAAGACATTGCCAAACTCGTAAACCTTGGATCAAGTTATTTTACAAGCCGTTACCTTTCCTAAATTGGAATTTGACAAACCATTGAACGCATCGTTACCAACTGAAACAATGCATTCATTCAAGAAATAAAAGAAGGTGCATTGAATTAAGGTCTCCACTGAGTTTTAAACAATTCACATAATATATACACCTTGAAAAAAGTATTGCAACACTTAAAGGTATTTAGTAAAACTCATATTATACACATTCTACAATCATGTCATTTTACATGGTTTTCAATGGAAGTGTTGCTATACTGTTTTCCAGGTCTATATATTATGGTTGGTTTCTTCATAATAAATTGATGATATCATATTGTGAAATTGAAGACCTTTGAACAGAATTTGCAGAGTAGAAATTATAGAGCGTCTTTTTTTCTTTGTTTTCGACAGAAATGAATGTTATTTTTTAAATTCATTACATATCAAAGCAAGGATATCGAACTGATATATAAGAGAAGAAGTGATAGACTCCGAAAAGAGTTCTTGTGCTATTTTTTCTAGTTTACTTTCTTAATTACATTAACAGAAGAGAAAAATTCGTTCAGTCTTAAATGGTAAAAGTTAAATGGAAACGTCCACCAGCAGTGGCATCGACCCAGTGGTGTAAATAGTTATCAAAGTTACCAGGATTATAATTTAGTACGCCAGACGCCAGTCTACATAAGACTCATCAATGACGCTCATATCAAAATATTTATAAAGCAAAACAAGTACAAGAAGAGCATTGAGGATCCAAAATTCCAAAAGGTACAATTGATTATATAGATGTCATTGTAATCCATTGAATGGTTATTTGTATTACCAAAGATCAGTTATTTAGGCAAAATGTTTGCGAAAACAGCCCCTGAGGCTCACAAAATAACATAAATGGTGACCCGCAAGAGATACACATTTTGACAATTAATTTCTCTTCAGTGATTCTAGGGACATATAGTTTAAAATCTAAAGATAATAAAAAAAAGATGAAGAGCTATAAACTAAAAAGATTAGTATACGTATAAAAATGTCCGACAAACAACAGAAAGATTTCCATGACAAACGTACAAAGAGTTCAGGATAGATTAAAAAAGAAAATAACATATCTAGATTTGTTAAAGCCAATTCATTTTCCGTTGTTGTTGATTGTACTTGCTTTGCACCTGTTTTAGCGTATTGCGGTCAAGAATGGAATTTTTACTATTTCTAATATAAATTATAAACAACACTGAACAACTTCCTTAAAACTCAAATTTCGCATCAATGACAAGTAATTTTGTTTGCTAAGTAGTGGAAATGTATCGGAACGACGAATGCAACTGATGGTTTATATAATCTATCCTGATAATTTTATTGGCAATCATGCAACTTCTCCTGGTTCCTTGTATTATGCTTTTCAGAAGTTGTCATACACGTGTACATAATTAATGATAATTTCATCTACGATATATTCTTATTACCTGCCTTATATGGAATATATGTTTTACAGATATCAAAAGATATGTTCCATGGTAGTCAACCACAATTCCGTCATTTTTTAAATTGAAGATGTGGTAGGATTTTCAATGTATTAAATTTTTTAAAGAGACCAAATGACACAAAAAATAATAGCTATATGCCACTGTACAGCCTTCAACAGTCAGCAAAACCCATATCGCATAGTCAACAATCTGTTTACTCTTCTGGAGCACGTAAAAGGACTCCGATTTTGTGTGGGGTCTGTTTTGTTCAGTTTTAGGATTCTATAATGTGTTTTGTATACTGTTGATTTGTTTTGTCACTTTCTTTTTTGCCATAGTTTAAAATTATAATCCTGGTACCTTGATAACCATATGTAAGTTTGAATGTGTTTCAATGTTCCTTTGCTTCCTTTTGCTTCTTTTTTATTTATTCGTTCTCTCTTTTTATCTTTAAAGTTTTCTGCGTCACTTTGCCTATCCCAATGTTTTGATGGGGTTCGTGTTGGTTCAGTCTATAAAATTGAGAATAGAAATGAAGAATGTGTCAAAAAGACAACAATGTTTTCTGTTTTGTGTTTTTGTACTTATCGTCATGCTTTTTTTCCTTGTCTAGAGGTGAGTTCCCTCCGACTTATGGGTTTTGAATGTCTTACTTGTTATCTTGATTAATTCCTGTTAAACATTATCAGAAATATTCGTTGTTGATATCACTAATTATCATGGATCGGCAAGAATTTTTTTTACAATTATTCTGTCCTTCGGTGTGTGTATTTTTTTTTATTGAAAATTAAACCCTTTTCACCAAATAACCGAAAAAATAAATCACCATTTAGATATGATTATATAACAACAACTGTTAGGATTCACGACCGTATACGTACAGGGACATGCAATTATCAGAATACTCATGACCAAAAAGAACAATTTCAGTAGAAAGGATTCCACAGTAAGTTCCTTTTAATATAGGACAAAAAAAAAAAGAATTATTTATAACAACAATCATGATCGATGATATTAATTCAAATTGTCTAGTTGGTTTTATTATCAAAAAGAAAAGAAGACAAAAAGACAGGAACATACAAAATGCCAACGCAGAGATTTGTACTTTTGATGAAATTGTAAGAACTCAAATAAAGACAACAGCAGTATACGGTTTAACCGCTATTCGAAATTCATAAATCGGTTGAGAGAAAATAAATCCGAGTTACAAACTAAAGCCGAGGAAAGCATATCAACTGTCAGAGGAAAACAACGAACACTTTTTAACAAAAAAATTAATTTTGAGACTTAATGTGTTAGTCATTAGTCTAGTATTGTTGTAAAATTGTAAAAAGTTTGATGAGGAACTATTAACGAACTTTCAACCTCTATGACAATTCAATGAACAGCTGGCGTACTTTTCTACCTGTAAACTCTTGACTGTTTTTTTTTTATATATTTTTTATTACATGCTAAAGGTCATTATGATATTTTTAGATTGTATATGCAATAACCTTGTAACAGGTTGTACCACCAGTAACTAAATATAGACACTATTGAATCGTTATTGAGTTGAAAGTTCAATTTCATGGTAATCACTGATTCCACTTTTTTTCTCAAGCAAACTACCACACTTTAGACTTATCATATACAATTGTTTTCTTCATGGGTCCTCTATGCTTTTCAACTTTATACTTGTTCGGTTTTCTAACTATTTTGATCTAAGCGTCACTAACGAGTCACATGAGGACGAAATGCGCGTCTGTCGTATCAAGTAAAAAGCCGTTTACCTTTGATAACGTTTTGTTTCTGTTATACAGCGACAAAGTCTACAATTTCAAGACTTTTGTCATAAAAATACGAAATCTTTGTGTAGGCCTTTTTTATTCCTAATTTTTATTGAATCTTGTATTACCTTTGATAGTCTCTCGTTAACTTGTAAGTTTTAATTTTTTTTGTATCTTCCTTATCTTTATTGACTAAAATACATGTCTTGTACAATTCCTACCAATGTCAAAAACTCTGTCCTACAATTAAAAAAAATAGCCACAAAGTGCGTACATCAAATAAAAAAACCCAATTCATTCAAACTCTTTTATTTTTCTAATGCAATAATCTCAATAGTATGGACATGTTGCATAGCCGCAGTGAACACGTTCTGGAGGATCACATTGGTCTATGTTGAAATACCTGTAGAAACTTGGCTTTGTTGTGTACCCTAAAACATAAATAGTATTAATCACATATGTATCACAGACAGTTATGTTCTATAGTCTATTGAAATCGGCATGAAAACTGAATAGCTGCTTAAAAACCATATAGGCGATATTATTATCAAAACGAGATGATGTAATTTACTAGTACATTAATTTGATAACAATTTGTCATGGACACAGCAAGATATCACAAAATGCTTTCTGCACATTGATGTGGTAATATAAATCTTCTCATATCTTCATTTCCTTTAAACGAAGAGCAAACATATAGCTGCGTTATACACGTATACATTTTGCATCATAGTTAGCTTAATGTTTTGAGCAAGGTTTAGTGTTGACTGCATATGAAACTCGATAAGATATTCATAACAACATTTTTTCATTTATTAAAGATGACAGTACAATTAAAATAACACTTTATAAACTTGATATTTGAAGCATACTTATTTATTTCATTTCGTCATGCACACTAACAAAAATAAGGCAAGTCTTCATATGTATTTCAATTTGTGAGGATCTATAAGTTAAAAAAAGACCCTGAAGAAAATTGAGGTATAACTCAGTCAGATTTGTCTGAGGAATTTGTTGCGTAGGTTTCTCACTAATTTCTAAATTTATCATGCCGATTTAAGAAATGTGTTTTATGTATCACGCGTTCCAAAGCCCAGGATACGGAGTCGATGATGTAATCGGAGACAAACAGCGGGATTGACTCAATACTTGTAATTCAAAATACATTTAGTGCATTTAAATACTATCTCTGGAATTGAGTTTAACAGGAACTACAATATATGGATAAAATATTTGAGCAAACAAATTTACCACTTACCGTTGGCCCTAATCATTAGTTGAGAAAAGCTATGTCTAGTAGTGCATTATCTCTTTATATTTTAAAGATAATAAACTACTCATATGATCTAACAACACAGTACTATATGATAGGCCGACCCACTCAAATGGACCAAATACCTTAGATTACACTTTACAGGAGAAGTCATAGTTTTGAGTTCGAATCGACTAGTATTTTTTCTTTGAACCTTGCATTTTGCAGGCTTAATGGAAGAATCGAGACATGCACACTTGATTCAAATTAAATACAGACTACACATAGTAAGTATAACATATACTACACATGAATCAAAATCTAGAATATGCAACAAGGTTTATCAGATCAAAAGCATAGCCAAATATTTGGATCGTGTGGAAAATTCTCAGATTTGATATTGAAACAATTTAAAAATTGCTATTTACCTCTGACGATATAACATTCTCCTTCTTTCATGCGATCAAAAGGTCCACAGCCAGCACCTACATTTTTAAGTGTTTCAAGTCTAGCCATTGGTTGGCTGCTGCCTCTACCACTGTACGGCTTCTTTTTCTTGTCATTCTAGACACACACAATATAAGATAAATAAAATGTGTAATGACAGATTAGTTAATAATAATTTCCTTCTTTTAGATATCGCCGATACTTTAAATTGTATGTTCTGCAAAGTTTGAAATGCTTATATACATACAGTATATCTAATTATTTAATAATTGTAATGGAAATTTCCTATGCATTAGTAAAACTCGTTATAAATTCAATCGAAAAAATGAAACTCGACTTGATTTAATATCTTACTGCTGACATATGGATACATGAAAACTGGCAAAACGTCGGTGTTGCAAGAGATGAGATCCTAGCTTAAAGTCAATGTATGACAGTGCTTATAGACAATATATAATTATATGCTAAACTTGTTGTTTTATCAATTAAATGTGACATGATGTTTGTGTAAGATGCTTTTGTTTTCATAAATATCACTAACCTGACAAACTGTCAAAACATCAGTATGAATAGAAACAAATCCATGTCGTCTGTGATTTGGTGGTTTATAGTTTTTAGTAACCAATTTGATAACGAACACTGCAAATTGACAAGTATTAAATATATAATTATGTATCTATTAAATTACAGTGATCGTGTATTTGAAATCAAATTGGCGGGAAAAAAACATGTTTTTCTTTATTGTTCTAATACTATAATCACTATACACCAAATATTTGGTCAAAACTAAGGCCCCAACTAAGGTAAAACTAGGTAAACTTACTAAGCCCCCAACCAAGGTAAAACTAGGTAAACTTACTAAGGCCCCAACCAAGGTAAAACTAGGTAAACTTACTAAGGCCCCAACCAAGGTAAAACTAGGTAAACTTACTAAGGCCCCAACTAAGGTAAAACTAGGTAAACTTCATTATGTTTTCTTTCTTTTTCACTTCAAAATATACCAGAATTAATCGTACATAAAGTCTTGTCTATTTTGTTATCCTAATTTGACTCTTAATAGTAATGATTCTAACGCTTTTACCCTAACAAAACAGTTTACTGGAGATGCGTTTTCAATAACATTGGAAGTCAATACTATACAAAAACGTTTAACATTAGAAAACTGGCTGTTGATATATGTACCAATAAGGGTTGTCAATAAAAGTGTATCTTCTATTGATACATTTCAGCAACATTTTACATTTAAGATGAATAATTGTATATGCTACAAACTCTTTCAATTGTAATCCTTAGCAGTAGAATATACGCAGATCTAATAACTTACCAAAGTCAATTTTCTTATGAGGTTTGCTACACGGGCAATAATTTTGATAGTAGTCATAACCATACTGTGGGGGTTGACCCTGTCCTCCATAATGGGGGTCACCACCTGTTCCTGTATGATGGGGGTCACCACCTGTTCCTGTATGATGAGGGTCCCCACCTGTTACTGTACGATGGGGGTCACCACCTGTTCCTCCGTCATGCGGGTGACCACCTCCTCCAGGATAGTAGTTATGTACAGGATCATATGCAATCACCACAGCAAATATTACAAAGAAAAGGACTGCAACATATCTTGACATATTTGTTTTCTGTTCTAGCTACAAAATATGTTATTTACATTTAATGTTACGTAGAGGCTTACATTGAAAAGGTAAATCGAGGACAGGGAAGACAACTATTTAAAATGTATTGGCAATCAGTTGTGCGTTTTAACCCATCAATAATAAAAACAGTGATCAGTCACTTATATTGTGTACAGTTGAATGATAATGTGAATAACGCAGGAGCATCTAAGAAAATTATACATGAAATTCATACATGAAATGCTTCAAAAAATGTTCTATGAGATTTTAGAGGAACATTATTTAAATACAAATGAAATAACCGGAATCCGATATGCAGCATGAATGTCAAAGGGAGAGAGAGACTGAATGCGTCGACAATGTTTCATGTTATTCATGCATTACACACCATGTAAACACAAACTCAGTTTAACTGCTAAGCTATGCAATATGACAAAAACAACATTTCTAGATCAGACTAGTATTATTATATGAAATGATTTAAGGTCACGAAAACTGCTCTCTTAGGAGTTCGTTAAAGACACGTCGTATCAGACGTTACCAGCGATGACTGTAACACTTACGTTACTTCTTTAGGTTTTTTTTATAGCAGGCATAACAAAAGTAATTATTTTTTTTATTCATAAAAAGATAAGTATCTATTTTATTTTACGGTAAAAACATAAAAAAAACCACATTAAAGTTGTTTATTTTAGCACAGAAAAACGTTTTAAATGGAATAAGTTATATATACAACAATGCCTTACCTCAACGAAGTACAAGATACGACAAAAGTCAGGTTTGAAATAGCAATGGCACTAAGCTACTTATATACGCTTGTACCTGGTATGTTTTGTTCTCTACCTTGTAACAGATGAGAATGAAAAGGTCAACAGACAGTTCGTTTGTCGGTGACCATTAATAAAAAAAATAGGTATACTCGTGTATTAATGATGTTTTGACCGTTTGAACTTTTCAATATGTTTTTCTATTTTGCCTTCTTAACACGCGATTGCGAAGTAGGTGAATACTCATTTAGTATTTGCTGACTGAAAGCTTTGCACTCAATCATGCTACCCAATATAGTGCAGAGACTTAAATGAAATTAAGTGAGAAATGTTAAAAGAAACCAAACAACTGTACAAGGACACCAAAGAAACAGTATCTGATGATGACATTTTATAAAATTAAGCAAATATCTAGAAACATAACCCCTCTCTAATAAAAAAAAGACAAGCCAAGACATCAATGACTAAATACAATCAATGAGCTGACACAACTCATCATATTACTTTAAGTGAGGCGAAAGATACCAGAAGAAATTCAAAGTATATGTTCTAACATAATTAAAAAAAAAAACAACAGTCAACGCAATGGATTAAAAGAAAGATACCTATAGACATACAATAGTACACAAAACTAAACATAGTAAACACGATCCAAACCAAAAACTGCAAGTGATCCGGAAGGGTGAGGAAATCCTACTCCACATGTGCCGCCCGTCGTGTTTTACATTTGGAACGGATTCTGACAATTGTAACTACAACTATTTAGTCAAACAATATTATTGGAGACACCCCTTTGATTATAAATTAATACAATTGTTATCTGTAAAAATATTAAAGAACAAAACAATATTTGTAAATACTTAAAATTAGCTGAAAGACTACGCTGCTAACTTTTAACAATTTTATGAATTTCATACTCTGCGTTATACATAAAATTGTATTGTATACGAGTGATTTAATGTATTTAAATGTAGTTAACATTTTATTATTATATGTCTGTTTGTGTGATCTGGTGCATGTATAATTAATTTGTCAAAAATTGTATATATATCCAATAAGCTGTACTTGATTTTGGAATACGTATTATTAGCTCTACCCTTAAATTGATCCTGATCCACTAGTTGTATCATAAAATTTTTACGGAAAGTAAAGGTATACAAAATTTAGAACAGCCATATGCATACATCTGTTGTATGTTATTCTAGGGTTTCAAGCAAAGACGGATTTTCAACTGTAGTGGTTACGGTTTAACATAAGTGTATTTACAAGAAATATAATATTGATTGGCTTGTCATATGCTGAACAAACCATCTTTTTCTATAAGCTGTATTCGTGTTCATGTCTAGTCTATTTGAAATACGTTTAGGTAGAGGCTATATGAATCAGATGTTGGAAGGAGCAATTTCCAAAGTTCTATCTCCCTATCTGATGTATGAATCGGGCAGATGTTTTTGTCATCATACAACATTTAAGGATTATGTGCCCTTGTGTTGATTCAATGCTAAACATACAGATATTTTATAGAAAATCCACAACCTTTATCCTTGTACTCTTATATTTGGCAATTTGATGACTGATAGATATAGGAATATTGAATGCAGTGCTAGCATTGATTTCCTTAAAACAAGTTTATTAATGTAGTTATTGGTTAAAACAAATAAAAATATGGACCAAATCAAGTACAGCTTTTAGGGTGCTCTCGACTTTAGTGACTCAGCACGAGGTATTTTGGTATTTAGAACATATACTTTGAATTTCTTCTGGTATCTTTCGCCTCACTTAAAGTAATATGATGAGTTGTGTAAGCTCATTGATTGTATTTAGTCATTAATGTCTTGTCTGATACGACGTGTCTTTAACGAACTCCGAGAGCAGTTTTCGTGACCTTAAATCATTTCATATAATAATACTAGTCTGATCTAGAAATGTTGTTTTTGTCATATTGCATAGCTTAGCAGTTAAACTGAGTTTGTGTTTACATGGTGTGTAATGCATGAATAACATGAAACATTGTCGACGCATTCAGTCTCTCTCTCCCTTTGACATTCATGCTGCATATCGGATTCCGGTTATTTCATTTGTATTTAAATAATGTTCCTCTAAAATCTCATAGAACATTTTTTGAAGCATTTCATGTATGAATTTCATGTATAATTTTCTTAGATGCTCCTGCGTTATTCACATTATCATGCAACTGTACACAATATAAGTGACTGATCACTGTTTTTATTATTGATGGGTTAAAACGCACAACTGATTTCCAATACATTTTAAATAGTTGTCTTCCCTACCCTCGATTTACCTTTTCAATGTAAGCCTCTACGTAACATTAAATGTGAATAACATATTTTGTAGCTAGAACAGAAAACAAATATGTCAAGATATGTTGCAGTCCTTTTCTTTGTAATATTTGCTGTGGTGATTGCATATGATCCTGTACATAACTACTATCCTGGAGGAGGTGGTCACCCGCATGACGGAGGAACAGGTGGTGACCCCCATCATACAGTAACAGGTGGGGACCCTCATCATACAGGAACAGGTGGTGACCCCCATCATACAGGAACAGGTGGTGACCCCCATTATGGAGGACAGGGTCAACCCCCACAGTATGGTTATGACTACTATCAAAATTATTGCCCGTGTAGCAAACCTCATAAGAAAATTGACGTTGGTAAGTTATTAGATCTGCGTATATTCTACTGCTAAGGATTACAATTGAAAGAGTTTGTAGCATATACAATTATTCATCTTAAATGTAAAATGTTGCTGAAATGTATCAATAGAAGATACACTTTTATTGACAACCCTTATTGGTACATATATCAACAGCCAGTTTTCTAATGTTAAACGTTTTTGTATAGTATTGACTTCCAATGTTATTGAAAACGCATCTCCAGTAAACTGTTTTGTTAGGGTAAAAGCGTTAGAACCATTACTATTAAGAGTCAAATTAGGATAACAAAATAGACAAGACTTTATGTACGATTTATTTCTGGTATATTTTGAAGTGAAAAAGAAAGAAAACATAATGAAGTTTACCTAGTTTTACCTTGGTTGGGGCCTTAGTAAGTTTATCTAGTTTTACCTTGGTTGGGGCCTTAGTAAGTTTCCCTAGTTTTACCTTGGTTGGGGCCTTAGTAAGTTTCCCTAGTTTTACCTTGGTTGGGGCCTTAGTAAGTTTACCTAGTTTTAACTTGGTTTGGGCCTTAGTTTTGACCAAATATTTGGTGTACAGTGATTATAGTATTAGAACAATAAAGAAAAACATGTTTTTCCCGCCAATGTGATTTCAAATACACGATCACTGTAATTTAATAGATACATAATGATATATCCAATACTTGTCAATTTGCAGTGTTCGTTATCAAATTGGTTACTAAAAACTATAAACCACCAAATCACAGACGACATGGATTTGTTTCTATTCATACTGATGTTTTGACAGTTTGTCAGGTTAGTGATATTTATGAAAACAAAAGCATCTGACACAAACACCATGTCACATTTATTGGATAATACAACAAAAAATGTTATAAAGTTTAGCATATAATTATATATTTTCTATAAGCACTGTCACAAATTGACTTTAAGCTGGGATCTCATTTCTTGCAACACCGACGTTTTGCCAGTTTTCATGTATCCATATGTCAGCAGTAAGATATTAAATCAAGTCGAGTTTCATTTTTTCGAATGAATTTATAACGAGTTTCTATTTTGTGATAAACTTGGGTTTAGTTTTCTGTAATTAGTTAATATTTCAGTTTCATTATGTATATCTCTTTCATATTCATTTGTTAACATTTACTGTTTGCAATAGCATTAAGTATTCTATATAATAAGGATGTTCTTATCCCGTGCATAAAAACAATGCCGTATTTGTCAAAACCTTTTCAACTTTTAATCTTCAGTGCTGTACAACTTTGTACCTTTTTCACGTTCGATCTTTTATATCTAGGCGTTATGTATTCAGGTTTAGTTTTCTGTAATTAGTTAATACTTTAGTTTCTTTGTGTATATCTCTTTCATATTCATTTGATAAAATTTACTGTTTGCAATAGCATGAATTGTTCTATATAATAAGAATGTTCTTATCCCGGGCATAAAAACAATGCCGTATTTTGCGAAACCTTTTCAACTTTTGATCTTCAGTGCTGTACAACTTTGTACTTTTTTCACTTTCGATCTTTTATATCTGGGCGTCACTGGTGAGTCTTGTGTGGGCAAGGCGCGTTTTTGGCGTATTGAATTTTAAACCTGATGCTTTTTGTTATCTATTAATCATGTTTTTCTGTGTCTTATATGTTCTCCTATTTATTTGTATTGTAGTCCTGTAATATTATGTTGTCATTTCAATGTTATATTTAACTTTGCCATTAAAGTGCGAGGTTTGGCATGCCTTAAAACCAGGTTCAACCCACCACTTTTATTCCCCTTTAAAAGTGTCCTGTACCAAGTCAGGAAGATGGTCATTGTTATATATTGTTCGTTTCTCTTTGTGTTGCATTTTAACGTTGAGTCGTTTGTGTTTTCTCTTATTTTTGAGATATTGAGATAAGACGTGGCACGGTACTTGTCTATCCCAAATTCATGTATTTGGTTTTCATGTTACATTTGTTATTCTCGTGGTGTTTCTTCTGATGATTGGTCTGTTTCTGTGTGTGTTGCGTTTCGATGTTGTGTCGTTGTTCTCCTCTTATATTTAATGCGTTTCGCTCGGTTTTGGTTTGTTACCCCGATTTTGTTTTTTGTCCATGGATTTATGAGTTTTGAACAGCGGTATACTACTGTTGCCTTTATTTAATTAATGCATAGGAAATTTCCATTACAACTATTAAATAATTAGATATACTGTATGTATATAAGCATTTCAAACTTTGCAGAACATACAATTTAAAGTATCGGCGATATCTACAAGAAGGAAATTAACTAATCTGTCATTACACATTTTATTTATCTTATATTGTGTGTGTCTAGAATGACAAGAAAAAGAAGCCGTCCAGAAGTAGAGGCAGCAGCCAACCAATGGCTAGACTTGAAACACTTAAAAATGTAGGTGCTGGCTGTGGACCTTTTGATCGCATGAAAGAAGGAGAATGTTATATCGTCAGAGGTAAATAGCAATTTTTAAATTGTTTCAATATCATATTTGAGAATTTTCCACACGATCCAAATATTTGGCTATGCTTTTGATCTGCTAAACCTTGTTGCATATTCTAGATTTTGATTCATGTGTAGTATATGTTATACTTACTATGTGAAGTTTGTATTTAAGTTGAATCTAAGACCTACAAGTTTGCATGTCTCGATTTCCCCATTAAGGCTGCAAAATGCAAGGTTCAAAGAAAAAATACTAGTCGATCCGAACTCAAAACTATGAGTTCTTCTGTAAAATGTAATCTAAGGTATTTGGTCCATTTGAGTGTGTCGGCCTATCATATAGTACTGTGTTGTTAGATCATGTGAGTAGTTTATTATCTTTAAAAAATATACAGAGGTAATGCACTACTAGACATAACTTTTTTCAACTAATAAATAGGGCCAACGGTAAGTGGTAAATTTGTTTGCTCATATATTTTATCTATATATTGTAGTTCCTGTTAAACTCAATTCCAGATATAGTATTTAAATGCACCAAATGTATTTTAATTTACAAGCATTGGGTCAATCCCGCTGTTTGTCTCCGATTACATCATCAACTCCGTATCCGGGGCTTTGGAAAGCGTGATACATAAAACACATTTCTTAAATCGGCATGATAAATTTAGAAATTATTGAGAAACCTACGCAACAAATTCCTCAGACAAATCTGACTGAGTTATACCTCAATTTTCTTTAGGGTCTTTTTTTTTAACTTATAGATCCTCACAAATTGAAATACATATGAAGACTTATGAAGACGTTATTTTTGTTAGTGTGCATGACGAAATGAAATAAATAAGTATGCTTCAAATATCAAGTTTATAAAGTGTTATTTTAATTGTACTGTCATCTTTAATAACTGAAAAAATGTTGTTATGAATATCTTATCGAGTTTCATATATCATGCAATGCAGTCAACACTAAACCTTGCTCAAAACATTAAGCTAACTATGATGGAAAATGTATACGTGTATAACGCAGCTATATGTTTGCTCTTCGTTTAAAGGAAATGAAGATATGAGAAGATTTATATTACCACATTAATGTGCAGAAAGTATTTTGTTATATCTTGCTGTGTCCATGACAAATTGTTATCAAATTAATGTACTAGTAAATTACATCATCTCGTTTTGATAATAGTTTTGCCTATATTGTTTTTAAGCAGCTATTCAGTTTTCATGCCGATTTCAATAGACTATAGAAAATAACTTTCTGTGATACATATGTTATTAATACTATTTATGTTTTAGGGTACACAACAAAGCCAAGTTACTACAGGTATTTCAACATAGACCAATGTAATCCCCCAGAACGTGTTCACTTCGGCTATGCAACATGTCCATACTATTGAGATTATTTCATTAGAAAAATAAAAAAGTTTGAATGAATTGGGTTTTTTTTATTTGATGTACGCACTTTGTGGCTATTTTTTTTAATTATAGGACAGAGTTTTTGACATTGGTAGGAATTATACATGACATGTATTTTAGTCAATAAAAATAAGGAAGTTACAAAAAAAAAATTTAAACTAACAAGTTAACGAGAGACTGTCAAAGGTAATACAAAATCCAATAAAAATTAGGATAACAAAAAAGACCTACACAAAGATTTCGTATTTTTATGTCAAAAGTCTTGAAATTGTAGACTTTGTCGCTGTATAACAGAAACAAAACGTTATCAAAGGTAAACGGCTTTTTACTTGATACGACAGACGCGCGTTTCGTCCTCATGTGACTCATTAGTGACGCTCAGATCAAAATAGTTAGAAAACCGAAAAAGTATAAAGTTGAAGAGCATAGTGGACCCATGAAGAAAACAATTGTATATGATAAGTCTAAAGTGTGGTATTTTGCTTGAAAAAAAAGTTGAATCAGAGATTACCATGAAATTGAACTTTCAACTCAATAACGATTCAATAGTGTCTATATTTAGTTACTAGTGGTACAACCTGTTACAAGGTTATTGCATATACAATCTAAAAATATCAAAAAGACCTTTAGCATGTAATAAAAATATATAAGACATAAAACAGTCAAGAGTTTACAGGTAGAAAAGTACGCGAACTGTTCATTGAATTGTCATAGAGGTTGAAAGTTCGTTAATAATCCCTCATCAAACTTTTTAAAATTTTACAACAATACTACACTTCTGACTAACACATTTAGTCTCAAAATTAATTTTGATGTTAAAAAGTATTCGTTGTTTTCCTCTGATAGTTGATGTGCTTTCCTCGGCTTTAGTTTGTAACTCGGATTTGTTTTCTCTCAACCGATTTATGAATTTCGAATAGCGGTTAAACCGTATACTGCTGTTGTCTTTATTTGAGTTCTTACAATTTCATTAAAAGTACAAATCTCTGCGTTGGCATTTTGTATGTTCCTGTCTTTTTGTCTTCTTTTCTTTTTAATAATAAAACCAAATAGACACTTTGAGTTAATATCATCGATCATGATTGTTGTTATAAATAATTCTTTTTTTTTGTCCTATATTAAAAGGAACATACTGTGCACTCCTTTCTACTGAAATTGTTCTTTTTGGTCATGAGTATTCTGATAATTGCATGTCCCTGTACGTACACGGTCGTGAATTCTAACAGTTGTTCCCGGGGAAAACCAACCGCCTTCGATAGGATAACTGAAAATCCTAATCAATTAACATTGGAGTTCTATTGTATGACTAATAAAGGCAACATTAGTATACCGCTGTTCAAACTCATAAATCCATGGACAAAAAACAAAATCGGGGTAACAAACTAAAACTGAAGGGAAACGCATAAATATAAGAAGAGAACAACGACACAACACTACAATGTAACTAACACACACAGAAACGGACCAAGCATCAGACAAAATCCCAAGAGAATAACAAATATAACATCAAAACCAAATACATAAAACACATAGCTTTTTGTACTATTCATATTAAAAAATGTTTTGAACTGTGTCCTAAAATGAAAAATAACCACGTAGATGGTCATGGTACATCAAATAAAAATTAAACAATTAATTTAATCGCTTTTATTATCTTTTGCAACAATCCCATCAATAGTGTCGACACTTTGCATAGCCGCAGTGAACACGTTCTGGAGGATGACATTGGTCTATGTTGAAATACCTGTAGTAACTTGGCTTTGTTGTGTACCCTAAAACATAAATAGCATTGTTGTAATAAACCAATAATTTGGGTTAAAAGATTTGCATAATAAATGCCGTTTTTTGCAGAATCTTCAAAAATTCCAATAAAATTGTTGTCAGCACAACATTTTACAGTAGTGATCAAGGATAAATCGATCAGTATGTGCTATGCTATTTCAATTATAACTACTCTGCGTACTGTTTAGCTTATGTTGTATATCATAAATCATTGATTTTCATTAAATCATGATAGTTCAATTAAAAAAATAACACTTTATAAACGTGGTATTTGAAGCACACGTTTTCATATACTTTAGTCAACACTAAAAAAAGATAAAATCAAGCGTTCCTTTGTAATTCAATACTCGTGGATCTACATGTTTAAAAATGGACCCTTAAGAATACCGAAATACTTCTAAATGAGATATGTAACAGGAAGATGATTTTACACTTTCTTAACGAGTTCTATAATTATCAAGGGAGGTAGTTTACAAATCATTTGACATCTGCCGAAGAACTGGTAACTGGGCCGATGATGAGATAAGAGACAAGCAGCACTATCAACCAGATACCTGTAAATCAAAACACACTTGGTGCATTCGAAAATTCTATCTATATAACGTTTACTGATGATGAAAATATTAGAAAAAATCTATTTACCTCTGACGATATAACATTCTCCTTCACGCATGCCATCAAAAGGTCCACAACCAGCACCTACATTTTTAAGTGTTTCAAGTCTAGCCATTGGTTGGCTGCTGCCTCTACCACTGTACGGCTTCTTTTTCTTGTCATTCTAAACACATGCAATATAAGAAATAAACAGATAGTGAAATGGCAGATTCATATAATTTCTACTTTTTTATATCGCCGAATGATACTTTATATGACAGTTTTTACTATTCGTTTGATGTGTTTAAACTTTTGATTTTGACATTTGATAAAGAAAATTTCCGTTTTGGATTTTCCTCTGAGTAAGGTATTTTTGTTAATTTTGTTTCTTCTGCTTTATTTAAAGACAACACATCTAATAAGAAAAAAGAAGAAATTTCATATCCATTTGTAAAACTCGATCTAATCTAATTCTAACTTATTTTGGAAAAGGTAAAATAAAAAATATTGTATAAATATAGACCTTCAGTTTAATCCACCATTTTCTACATTTGAAAATGCCTGTAACAAGTCAGGAATATGACAGTTCTTGTCCATTCGTTTTTGATGCGTTTTGTTATATAATTTTGCCATGTGATTATGGACTTTCAGAATTGATTTTCCTGTAAGTTCAGTATGTTTGTGATTTTACTTTTTATGACTTACCTCACAAATCTGTAAAACGTCAGTATGAATAGAAATATAATTATGACGTCTGTGGCCTGGTGGTTTTTACTTTTTAGTAACCAATTTGATAACGAACACTAATTATTATTATTATGTATCTCAGTCTTTTACAGTGAGTGTGCACTTGAATTGCATTGCATCCTATTATTTATATAACTGAATACCGAGATAACCTTCTTTCTATGTTTTTTTTTCTTTTTTGGATTCGAAATATTCCAGGAAATAATCGCATTTAAAGTCATGTGGATTTGTTTAGCCTAATTTTTGCCTTTATAGTAATTACGTAAAACGCTCTTAGAAAATCATTTAGAGATTAAACTTTCGTTAAATGCAAAACATAACAAAACTGCAACTTTGAATGAATTGCTTCCTATATTGAACATCTATATTATACAAAGCTACAATATTGTTATCATTATTTGGTAAAAATAAAACCAACTTTTAAACCATAATGCAACAATACAAATGAAAGAAGAAATAGAGACGACTGGAAATGGCGAACACTCAAGGTTTGAGCACATGTAGAGGAAAGAAATACTTTTCAAAGCTTTTGCAGCTTACACAAATATCTAAAGTTATCTTAATGTTAAAATTTATTCAAAATTTATAAGTAGACTATACCCTTATCTAATAACTTACCAAAGTCTATTTTCTTATGAGGTCTGCTACACGGGCAATGCTTTTTGTAGTAGTCATAACCATACTGTACGGATTGACCCTGTCCTCCATAATATGGGTCAACACCTCCTCCATATTGGGGGACATCACCTCCTCCATACTAGGGCGCACCACCTATTTCAAATTGTGGCGCACCGCCGCTTCCATATTGGGGAGCACCACCACCACCATATTGGGGTGCACCACCTCCACCATATTGGAGCTCACCACCTCCTCCATATTGTGGGGCACAGTCTCCTCCATAAAGGGGATCATAAACAGGATCATATGCAATCACCACAGCAAAAAGTACAGCGAAAAGTATTGCAACATATCTTGACATAATTGTTTTCTGTTCTTTCTACAAAATTTTAATCACATTTCAATTAACGTAGAGGGTCAATGCTTAAGGGTGAAGACTTGGGGTATGAGAGACAACTCCTATAAAAAACTTTTGGTAGTCATTTGTGCGTTTTAACCTTGTAATAATTGAAACAGTGTACAAGCATGTATATTGTTTACATTTGCATGTCCCTGTACGTATACGGTCGTGAATTCTATTAAACGATAAATTTCTACTTTTCTCCTGGCTCAATCAAACGATAAGACTTAACTGAAATCAAAAATATTTAAGACAAGTTTTTAAAAGATATACCACTTTTTAAATTGAACAAGTTATACTACAATGCCTTACCTCAATGAAGTACAAGATACCACTAACGTCAGGTTTGAATAAACAGTTGGACCTTTCTACTTGTAAACGCTTGTATCTATTTTCTACATTGTAACAGATGAGAATGAAAAGGTCAATAAACAATTCGTTCATCGGTGAATATTACAAAAAAAAATATGTCTACTCGTTTATTTATTTTTTCCATGATGATTTGTCTTTTTGACCTTTTCATTGTCAACGTATTTTATTCGCCTTTTTTTAAACATAATTGAGCACTTAGGTTAATACTAAATAATCATTTGCTAATTGATGGTTTTGTTTCCTCCCTGATATTTGAAATATTGCAAAGATCAGTCATTGTGAGGACCTTTTACAAGTTTCGACAGTTTTAGCTTTGAAAAGTTTCTGGCAATTCTAATTATAAATGTTTAGTTCTACCATTCAACGGATTGTTGTCTCTTTGACATATTCCCCATTTCCATACAATTTCAACTTAATAGAAGTTTCATATGGATATATCTATTCTATGTTCTACTGTGGTTGCAATCAAAGATTTTTAAACAGCGTTGGTTACGTTTAAACATAAGTGTTTTTATTTATTTTGTCATATGCTCGATGAACTTCTATTTCAACAATTTATATACACAGATATACGGGCTTATGTTTAACCATCCTGTATTACATGTAGAGAATACATGAATCTGATGTTGCCATAATCAATTACCAAGTTCTTTCTTCTTTCTTGTACTATTATTTTGTCAGATGTGTTTTGGCATTATACTACATTTAAATTTAGCTATTAAAGGTAGATTAAAAAACTAACACATTACTAAGGGTTAAAAGCTGCATGACTGTCGCATTGCAACTACAGTCTGCCCTACTCTCGGTCTTCTGTCCTTTTCACACTGATCATTTTAATATGATTTCCAAATTTGCTCAATATGTGAATTATCATGGATATATGGTCTAAAGTATAAATTAAGTATTAAGAAAAAACATTTTTAGAAATACTATGAATTTTCTACCCTAGGAATGGATTACATTAGCTGTATTTGGCCAAACCTTACAGATTGGTTTGGTCCTAAATGTTTTTTAATCACTTAATTTAATTGGAAATATAAACCACTATTCAATTCAACGCTTTTGATTTCAACTGGCAAAACATTTGAGATTTTTTTCTGTGTAAAAAAAACCCACCAAAAACCATGTATTTTGATGTTGAAGTCTATCGTTTTTTCTTCTATTTGTTAAAAAGTTTAGTTTGATACGTGATAACAATGGTTTTGAACTCTTATATCTATAACCATTTAATGACCAACTCACATTTCATGTCACCTGTAAACTCTTGATCGTTTGATGTTTTTCATTATTTTATAAATATTAGAGGTCAGTTGGATGTCGTTTTTTTTAATTTCATATATAAATAAACTGGTTACAGATTGTAGCCTTTTTTATTTCTAATCAAAAAATATTTTCTAAAGGAAAAGGTTTTTAAATCCTATCGTGGCATCACGTGGCAAAACCCAATACTAAGCTGGTAATAGGGAATAAAAAATATTGACAGTACAAGGATAGGCTGTAGGATTTTCTCTGTATGAATTGTTGACTTTTAAGGCAAAGAAGTTTCGAAGGCTGTCGTGTTGGCTTTCTATTTATTTTTCATAAAAATGAAAGAAAAACTGATCTTAAATATTGTGTACATTATGTATTAGAAGTATTGTTAGCTATGAACACACATTTGTAACTTATCGTGGTTTGTTGATCCCTGTATTTTTCAAGGATATCAATCACAACTAAAGTCTGTAATTTACCATATAAAAAAAATATCAGCAAGACTAAATAGTAAAAAAAAATAATTTGCATATTTTAACATTAAGGTATTTTTTGCGAAAACATCTTTGACTATATGTGGTTAAGAAAAGAAAAGTTAAAAAATGCAGCTTAAATTAAAATGTTCTTACATGTATAGCAATACATCAGCAGTGTTTCAATATTTCTGGATGGGTTTGGGAAATTGCAACAAAAATTCTTCATAGGGTTTAAATTGATCATTCACAGTCCTGTCTGTTGGCGTTGTTAGCGCTCAACCATGCTCAATTAATAGATCGACTTCACCATCTCACTAAACATGCTAAACGACAATCGTAGATAGAACTTTCTTGTTTTTTGTTATAATAATTCTATTTTGTGAAGAACCACACTGATTCTATCAGAAAAACAGTGAAGATGATATTATCAAAATGCTTGACTTTTTAAGGTTCCGCTAAAGTCAAAATCATGTTCAACTTTAAACTTTAATATCAGACTATATACTGGATAAAACATACCATATTATATATCAAAATCTTCCTTGTGATGGGCACTATTCAAATTAAACAATTCTAAACAACAATATATGTTCATAAGTCAAAAATTCTGTATACAAGTAAGTCCATCTTCTAAAAAATCCAGTAATGTCCTAAGTCACAAAAACCCTGAAAAAAAGACTTTAAAGTATAAATCAAGTGTCTATCTAGTACAAGCTACCATTTATTAACATTAAAATGCATGCAACAGGTCATATTCAGTGATTTAAATGTGTGGCATTTAAGAAAAATTGAAGGCCATTTTTGTTTTGGAACTATTTTCGTTTAAAGTATGGAGCACAGTGTTACTAAATAACATATATATGAATCTTACAATATTTAAAATATGTTGAAAATGAAAGTTGGAAAAGGTTCAATACAATTTATGTTTTATTACAAATAATACAAACAACTGTAGCAAATACTTCTTTGCAAAACTGGATAATGATGTGTGTGTGGGGGGGGGGGGGGGGAATTACAAATTGATTGATTAAACCCTTCATTTGTTCAAGAATTATTATTCTTGTATAAAAGTAATCAACATTATGGCACTAAATTCTAGCATAACATCCTTTTAATTCAAGAAGCTGTGTGTGCATGCAGGTTATGGTTTTACAATATTAAGCATGAAAACCCACTTTGGTATTTTGGATAAGGTGTGTGCGAAATTTTGTTGCAAACCATCATGACCATATACAATATGTAGATATAAGTAACAATAAGTAAGTTTAACAGAATCATATTCATGATATATTAGTTCAATAAAAATCAAAATAACTAGAACATCAAATATGATATTTCACAAGAACTTTCATGTCTTTTGACAATATTCGGGTGAATGGTGACATAATTTTATTAGATGAGATGTAATAGATATATATATTCAATATTTGTTTACCTGTCCCCAAACAAGACATTTTTTTTGTTGTTTTCTGTTATATGATATCTGATTTTTCACGTGAAATACTTTGCCTATTTTGCTTAATTATAGGTATATCTATTATTTATGGTATTTTAATTTGAATGTCTGATATTTGTTTCCTTGCATTATTGCTGCTTACTGATGAACCCTACAGTTTCAGGAAAATTCATAGATGATGTTAGTTTTAGTTTGTAAATGTTTCTTTTGTGGTGCCTAATTCACATATACCCAATATCATTTTGGTGGTTCCAGACATTAATAAGGAAAGGAGTATGTATTGCAGAACAAAATACTACATAATTTTGGAAAAATGTCATCATTTAGTGTTTGCCTTTTGGCCTTCAACAGTAAGCAACAGTCCACACTACATAAGAAGCAAGTTCTCCTCTGAAAAATAAATATTTATTTATCAAAAGTACCTTTTTTCTTATAAAACTGTTACACATCTATGAATTGCACTGATCCAGATTGATAATCCTGTATTAAATGGTCAATTTCAAATGGTTCATCCTCTCCCTCATACAACACTTCATAAATGGCAGTTAATCTTCCATCAGTTCCAGATAACAAAGATACTACAGTCCCTTTATACCATTCTTTTTGTTGTGAAGTTTCATCAATTATCCATTCATGTTTAATGCTTCGGCCCAAAAATTTAATTTGTCTCTGTCTTGTTTTCCTAAAATATTAAAACCTGTCATATAAAATATTTGTCTCATAATAAACAAACAAACATCAATATGGGGTTTAGGTTGACCAGATCATTTACAATAAATGTTTGCAAGCTTTGTGGAGTTTTACTTTTGTTTTTTACGACAAACTGATCACAGTGCAGGATTCTGATGCACCCTTATTATTTCTTGTAGTAAGGGAGATTCATGTGTCTGGGTGATCATGTTTGCCATATCTTTTCTTATATATTATGTGGTTACATATGAAGAAATAAGAAAATGGGGTATGCATCAATGATACATCATCCCATTTGAAAAAAGTATTGCAAAAACTATATGTGAATATAAGACAATGTAAGAAGTATATGTAATAGCTTTAAATCCTGGATATTAGTCCACCTGCTATCACTCCTATTTCTTGGAGAGAGTTCATGATGGAAGAGCTAATTGTTGAATTGTTATTATTTTTGTGTTTCTTGGTTCTTTGCTTGTTTTTTTTATTACACAAAATCAGAACATTTACATAAAAAAGTTGATGCAAAAGAAACAGCATGTTTATAGCTGTTCTTCATCTTGAGAACAGTGATGTCTTTCATAAGGACAAATGACATTTTGAGCATAATTCTTTCCTAAAGCCGATTGTGTCACACCTGTGATAGTTCAAAATGCACATACATGTATGTAATTAGGAAATATCAACATGTATGTAGATATGATTTTTGATAAAAACAAACTTTCATAGACATTTGTTTGTTGTGTTGTATGGCCTGTTGTTCACTGTTGAAGGATAATGTAAATTTTGTCACTTTCTACTTTTTTAGATGTTATCTCATTGACATAATTATGTATAAATATATATATTTCTAAAGGACAAATTTAGAATTGATCACTTTTCAAATTTTCTTAATTACTATTCAAAGATTGTTTTACCTTTGACTTATTTGACCTGACCCTTGTGGTTGATTGTCAGTGATATCAGAGTCTGATGAACTGGATTTTCTTGATTTTCGTTTCCTGGTTTGTTTATTTGATGAGGTTGAAGACTGTTTCCTCTTTCCTTTTTGTGTCTTTGGTTTTACTGGGTTGACATACTGCAATGACAAAAATCATATTATCACAAATGCATACATGTAGTTTTATACAACTGAATAACAAATCTGAAGAATGACAGCAACACTGAAAAATTAAGCATATACATAGTCATGATAGTAGAAAATGTGCAGTAATTTTAAATGATTTTAAGCAATTTTAATAAGATTAACATAATTTTTATCAAATAAAAGGGGCTTTTATGGACATTTTTTATGTGGTATGGCCTATTGAGCATTGTTATCATGGTAACGGATTATGTAATATTTTTCTATATTGTTTCATTGACACATAGTGACATACATCATTGTACGTACACCTTACACTTTCTTTTACATATAAAAAATATTACCTCAGTGATTATAAGAAGCAAAGTTAATTTCTAATTAAATAAATGAATAAAGATATGTGTGTATTTTTGGGAGATTGTCTCCTTGATACATGTACATACCTTTGTTTTTACTACTTACAACCTTTATGTAGCATACATTTCAATTTGAGCATGATTATATTTTAAAATCATGTATATAAATGTATGTCAAATATATAATACATCTTGTTCTGGTAATTTTGGTTTGAATAAATGTCAAGAGTTTTGCTATATCATGTACTAACAAATGATAGCACAAGATATGAATACCTACCTTTAATTGATATTATTTTAAATTTATTATCTTCATTTATTATTACTTTATCATATAGGTATCAGGACTCATTTCTTTTTATTATATATGCATTTGTGCATATTTTCAGACTTACCCACATCCCAGGTTCTCTAATTCCTGGACTTTTCCCCTCTCTTGGTGAAGCTAATTCAGGAAGTATTGCCTTGTTATAAAAAGACTGAAGTTTCGGAAGCATTGTATTTTCCCATAAAGAGACATCTCGATAAATTCTCTGAATAAAAATTTGGTGAGGATTCAATGTGCGGACCACAAAATCAATCCAGTCTTTATTGCAGATGTTAAGAAGTCCATGACATTGGTAAAAGTAGTTGTGGTTTTCTTTTAGTTGCAGTTTTCCGGATATATTTTCTAAGCAGAATGTTTTGTTTTCTGATGCTTGCCGAAGGTTTAAAGGTTTAGAATGTAGTAAGTTTTTTATTTCAATAATACCAGTTTCTCCTGTGGATATAGTAACTATGCCATCTGGGCTAGCAGCCAAGTATTTGTCGGTATGATGTATGACCAGTCCACTACGTTCTACAGATACATTTTCATTTTCTTCAGCTTTCTTTAGTTTGTATTCCTCTATTGTTGTGTCTTCTTGGTTAATACCATTTCTTGTGTGACGATTTCCACTGAATGACGAATAAAGAATGGTACGGACAAATTTTGCAATAGGCAGAGATGGATTTCTTTTGACAATTGAACCAAAGTTAGATGCAGTTATTCTCTTTTTCCTTTCTGAATGCCAAAGACCTGACTGAGATTGAAGAACTGTAGAAGTAGTTATATTTTTACACTGTTGGGCCGAAAGATTGATATGAGTTTGTAAAAATTTATCTTGAAGTTTTTGAAGTACTGTAGTGGAGACATCTTCTACAACATCAGTAGCTTCTGGACCATATGCTCTAGTAGCCTTTCTTGTGGTGCTTTTTTTCAGGCTTGAGAATTTCTTTTTCCATCGAAGTTTATGAACACTTGGTTTTGATTTATACCTGGTGGAATTAGCTAAAGTTTGTTCATGACGGGCATAAAGTTTTCTATAGAAAAATCCCGGTTCTGTTCCTGCAGAAGATTCCCAAACCTTGCATGACCATTGTGGACCTAAGTTCATCCTTAAAGCACCACCATAACAACGAGCATGCCATGAACCCCTATTACAAATGTTGTAAACCTTACCACCATCAAACTTTGTCCTTATATGCATCCAGCTTTCAGCTAGGTTGGTAGTGCTGTTTCCCAAAAGTCTATCGGATTTCTCAGCGATCCTATTGAGTATTGATGTGACATCTCTAATAATATGTTGTTCAACGTTGCTGTAATCAATAGTTGTACCACCACGGGCCTCTTCCTGGCATGAAATGGAAGATCCTTCAGTCCAAAAGTCAATTTGGTCATTAATTATTACAGTTTCGATATTATCTGTATCACTTGGGTTGGAAGTTGGTGCAGTTTGATTTTTGGCCTGACAAAAATCAGAACACTGGTCATGCTGACCAAAAACATGATGAACCGAATTTCTTATGTCATTATTTAACTTCTTTATTGCAGTTTGTTTATCATATTTCTTCTCCTTAAATTCTTTTGAACGTACTCGAATGGCACATCTTAAAGCACTTACTAGCCTTACTCTTGTTGTTTTTGAAAGATGATGCCTACCTTTGTAAAGGGGATTGTCAGTCACAAGTTTCTCTAAATTTGATCTGAAGCATTTTGAGACATGATTAGCACATTCCTCTTTTTTTACTGATCTTCCCCAACCTGGTACCTCCTCTCTGATTTTGGCAAATACTGATGAATCACCATCACCTACTATCCTCATGTACCTGACTCCATGTTTTTTCTCTGCTTCCAGAAACCCTTGCAAAATAACGTCACTCTCCATTGACTGGCTGTCTTGGTCCCAATTTTTAAAACAGGTGTGTTCTTTCGTATTATTGGTGCTACATATGTAACAGTATTTATTTCTCACGCCAATATGTAACAATTTCTTCGTCTCTTTCCCAATAATTATGGCCACCCCCCCTGCTGCATTATAGGAATGTTTATGGGTACGTTTAGACCAACCTCCATCTGTAATTACCGTTATAGCTGGCACTTCTTCATGAAAATCCTTTCTATCGATGGCAAGAAGTCTTTCCTCCTGCCCAGCTGACAGCATGTCCTTCTCTAGAATAGAGTGCCACCACTGGCCGATCTCTGTTTCTATTGCAGTAAATGAGGGCTGTGATAGTCCGGGGGAATTCAGTGTGGCCAAAAACTCATTTAGATGGGACGGACCATTCCCAGTTACCATACTGCCCCACACAGCCCTCACGTTGATATCAAAGCGTTTTGACCCAGGGACCTTTGGGCTACTATCTAAAGAAAACTTTTTGTAACACCCTTGACACTGCGCCAACATCACACTAGCCAATCCAAACGAACGAACCTCAGTTTCAAGTGTTATGGGTGGTTTTCCTTGGTTTGTAACTTTTATGGCTTCGGCACATAAGCATGCATGCATTGTAATGTTTGATATGTGCGATTGTAAACAATCTAAGTTCATTAAACGGTAACCTTTTGGGCTTAGATCTTTCACCTTGCGAATCTTGAGCTTAAGTTCACAACCAGTAGCAAAGGATGCATAAACGGATGCTTTTGATATGTTTTTACGTATGGTGGTGTTGTAGAACTTATGAATTTTTCTAATTATCAGCTTCAAACTTTCCTTTTGGGACTGCCTTGACTTTTTAATTGTATAGGTTGGTCTTCCTTTGTGTTTTTCTCTCCTTTTTTGCCTATGTCTGCCTAAACTTCTACCAAATTTCTTACTTATTTTTACTTTTCTAGCCATTCTTACTACAGGTGCTGTGTACATGTGCTTCCTCTTGCTTTCCATATAAAATTGTTTTTCAACAATGTGTAAAATAAATTATTTTTTTTACTTACCTGTCAATTTATGACACTTTTATCTACACTTTTGTGCTTCATTTTGCTTCATACAATTTTATTTGTAGTTTTAAAAAGTTATTACTTACCAGATACTTCACGTGTTGTGAAATGACGATGGAAAAAAATCATACTATTTTTTTCATTTTTCGCTTAATCCTTTATTCTGATGGACATATTATGGACTTTTATAACAGAAATATACATATTATTATAAGGGGACATTAGTGCTTACCAGATCAAATACACCGATTGTCTATAAATTAGATTTTTCCCCACTGTTTACAGGTTCGTGATCAAAGATCAGCACATTTTCTTCTTTCCGGAAGTTGTGTACCTAAAAATAGTACGTAGTTTCGTATTATAAAATCAACATTAAACTTATTGTTTTCCAATTAATGGTTGAAGAATTGAAACAAATGTAAATGTTTAAACTTAGAAACGATCTATTAAAAAGTCCTTGGGTATATATATCGTTTTCTTAACAATGCGAAACTGCGTATTGATTGTTACCGCTACTTTCGGTTTCAAAGAATGAAGGATCAGCTGCTTCAGATGCCTTTTTAACAGTGTAAATGGTAAGAAAATTTCGACCCAAACACATAATACTATTCCCAAATAACGAAATTTTATTTCAAATAAGTTTCATGTCTGATCAAAATCTATAAACCAGAAAAAGTAAGCATAATCAGTGTGTCGTCCAAAAAAATTAAATGGCTGCCTTCATCAAAGATGAAATGGTAAAACTTTTGTCGTTTTCACAGAAACTGGCTATCTACAACAACTTTAAATGATAGCTTGCACTGCGTATACACATGCTTATTAAAATGCAATTAATCTTATACTTTAATATTCGTTAATAAATGTCCTGGATTTTTTTTTAAAATGTGTGTTGTAAACTTCATTTTTCAATATTTTATTGGTGAATACTCTATTTGTTTATATGAGTTTCTTGGAGTCATGTTTATTTTTTTCAACCTTATATACATATTTATAATTGGTACAAATTTCAAGCTTCAAAAATATGTATTTTTTATAGAATTTTGACATTTTAAAATGCTCCACCTTTTTGGAAAATTTGACTTTAGTGGAACCTTAATCGAAAATATATTTGTTGAATTTCGGGATTGATATTTCAACAGACAGTCGGTATTCCCATATATACTAGTTAAGCACTCCTTATGGCCGACTTGTGTTTGTACTCGTATGAATCAGATTTCAATCATAACCTAGGAGCCTAGGGGCGAGTGGTCTAAGTAGTAACTTCTGTCATAAATAGCTAGCCAACACTGAGGTTGAGAGTTCGAACCCTGCTCATGCGGGTGCACTCGACTCCCATCTTAACTGACTAGGATTGTCGGTTTTCCTATCGGAGGTCGGTGGTGTCTCCGGGCACTCCGTTTTCCTCAACCAATAAAATTGGCCTACACGAAATAGCCTAAATGCAGTGCTTAAAAGTGGCGTTAAAACACCAAACATCTAAATCGAAATCATTCAGAACCTTGCAAAATTCTTGAATTATAGTTCAGATATATTGGTGATGTCCTACCACTGCATAACCCATATTTCAGTCACTACTTGCATCTCGTTTATTCCTGATAACTTCAAATTAAGGTTACTACTGCTTCTAATCTTGATTTTTGTCGGTAATATTGACACAGATGGACGACTTTACACTAAACATCTCTGACAAATAAGCTCATCATAGATACCAGGATTGAACTTTGTGGATGATTTCAACTTCCCAATTATCAATTACACATGTTTAGCAGTAACAGAGTTATGGAGAGGAAAGATTAAAAAGACACTCCGTAAGTTTTATGGACACCATTACGAATCTGGTTGATTTATACGATGTTTCTGTGTCTAAACTAACTAATGACATTTTTCAACACTTTTTCGATTGTGATTTAACATATGTATTTCGTTTGTCTGCTTAATACCAAACCTGACCTATTCCAAAATATGACTGTTATACCTGGTGTAAAGTTACATTACTATATATATATATATATATACGACGTGTCTCGGTATTTTGTATAATGTACATCCAACATTCATGTATTTATTTTTTACGTTTCTATCATGGTTTCGATTGGATAATGTGGTATGTCCAAATAATTATGAAATAGCCTTTCAATACCATCATTGTCATAAACATTGTTTGAACTTGTATTGTAAAAAGAATTGAATAAAGATCGAGCTACCATGTTCGTTACGTAAGTGTATCTCCGTTTGTGATGTACTGTGGTATCTGTCGTTGATGGAAGGTATTCGTTGTTGTTCTGTTGAGTGCATGTTGTGTCGACTTTTATATTAATAGTTTGTGCGTTTCTTTTTTGAAAAGTGTTCTTGCGTGTATTTTTGCTGTATTTCTGTCATGTTAACGATATGTTTTTAACATTCTAATATAATCTGGGAGTTTTGGCTAGCCATTTCACCAGGTTTAACCTATCATTTTTTCTCAAAAGTTACTGTGCAAAATCAGGAATATGGCAGATTTTATCAAATAGTTCGTATGTATGTATTTTGGCGATTGTTTTTGTTGCACTTCAGTGTTCCTGTTATTCCATTTTTTCTCTTATAGTTGATAGTTCCATCGGTTTTAGTTGGTAACCCGAATTTGTTTCCTCTTTATCGATTGATGACTTTCAAACACCGGTATACTACTGTTGCCTTTATTTATTTGAAGAACACTTTTAAAAAAATAAAGTCATACTTAAAGAAAGTTTACTCATAACAACAACAAAGTGACAGAAGTAATATAGAAATAAGAATCGGCAAACCCCGGCTATAGCGAGTGTTAATTGTTCTGAATCGGTAAACTTCGGGTCCAAGCACGTGTCGATTTTAGACATAAACACCCGTCGCTGATATCATCATATGCTATGGGTGGGCTGTGTTGGTGGAAATTAACAAATGTCGCGTGTTCAATGAAATGAATGGATAAAGTAAGAAGTTTGCATAAAGTAGTATAAAATTAATAAACATATGTTCTGAATTTGCTCTATGTTGTTTACAAACCTGTCAATTGTCATTATGAGACATGCTACATTTAGCTAAACAATTCTATAGGGTGCTTTAAAATTCAGTTCTTTGCATTCATAATTACATATGTAAACTTGAAAAAAAATATAATAATTTGAACTTTTTAATACTGAATGCCTTTCAATCCACTAAGATTCCGATCAAGGAAATTTTCCAACAAGTTTAATGGAGAGAGAACATGATGTCTGAGTACTATGTGGCATAGGAACTTGTTTATCTTCAACAGAAAAAGATAAAACAATCTGCAGTTATTTCAAAATTTCTTGCAACTCGATTGACACTCTGATTGATAAAAAATGTACACATTCAGGACACAAACTATCATGAAAATGATTATATAATTTGCGGACATCGACAACTTAAACCACTCAGACACCGAGTTCCCTTCTTAAAAAGGTAATTGTAGGTAGACTAAAATATACACCAGCAACAAGAAAATGTCTATCTTATTATCATTTTAAAAAATCACCCTACAATCTTTGTATGTGAAACATTATCTGTATTTTAGATTTAATAATAAAAATCTTTCGTGACAAAATAAATAATTATTCAAACATCCTGCAGTCGAATCCCTATTTCTTTTAATATTTTTCTGTTTTAGTCAATGCATTAACAAAACAAATTTAATTTCGTAATATGGGTGAAATTTACAAACATTTCGATTGTTTTACTTCGTACAAGTTATTTTTATTGGAGTTATAACAAATTTACTTAAGTTATATTGCTCCTGGTATAGCCTTATCCATGGCGTACGAACGACAACTCTTGGTATTCACCTCATTACGAATTTAATAAAAACATCGGTTTTGAATAAAACTGTCGCAGGGAAAGCAAAATAGGAAAATATTAATAAAAAAACATTTTTTTTTTATAACCGTTCCGTATAGCATTGATTTATTAAAATAAAAGAAATGTGTTTAAGTTCTCTCAGACTTGTAAATGCATGCCAACTTCATAGGTGAACATCAGATTAGAAGCAAAGAGTATAACTAGATAATTTGAAATAATATATTTGTCTCTTGTCACAAGTGAATGCCTATTTAAAAAGCAAACCTGAAAAAAAAATAAGTGCCAAAAAAGAATTAGTCCACTTATGCCGCCAATCGGTAACAGTTAACAAAGAGTAAAATAGCATTTTGCCTACAGTATCGTGTTTGTGAATTTGACTGCTTATGCAACATTGCTTTGGTATTGACCGCAGAGATTGTGTCATCAAATTAAGCACTGAAAAACTTAATTTTAACCTTTATTTTAGAATCTTACGCAACAGAATCCGTCCAAAAATACTCACAAAAGTCTATTTTTTGTTGTAAAATTGAATATATTCTCACTAGTATTCTAGAAGATATAATCCTTTCTACCTGGTTTGAGGATACTTTCTTGATCCCTTTTTAGAATACGTAAAAAGAAACTTTTTTGCTACGTGAAACGTTAAGATATAAATCGAAATACTATCATTGTAATAACATTGACATAAAACTCAAGATCAACATGTATGGGAAACTTCCATGGAAATAGTAAACTTTTATATGGTTAGTTCTGGTATATTGGACATTCAGTACGTAATTTAAATGGCACAACTATGTGTGAGCCCGATAAAATGCTAATGAAGTTATTCTTGTTTTTTAAATTTTTTATTGATTTTTTTATTTTTTTTTCTACAAAAAACGATACCAATACAAAATATTAATCATTCTAAAATCTTTTGTATCACATTCTTTAAAAAATAATAACTATTTGATCGGTTATTTTTCCACAACACTACATTTTATGTTGTCTTATTATCGATGGTGTTTTTTTTTTACAGTGTTTCTTTATCTTCTATGAGCACTTTTCTATATATCTACTATAGTTTTCGCCCCCCACTTGTAAATTCATGGAAATAGCTCCATAAGGAGTAGATTGATTATTTTAGAACTTTTATTTATTTTCAGATAATGTCCTTATAATTTTGCTATTTCAAATTTCTCTCAATCTACTGAAATTTTTTTTTATTGATAATGAATAGATCAAGATATGGAATTTTGTTAGACTTTTATTGATTGAATAATTTGGTTCAAATACGCCGTTTTAGTGCAAAATATTAAACCATGACGAGTTAAAAGACATCCTTTAAATTGATTTTTGTGTTTTAAATGATCATGCAACGTCCGTTTTTAAAATCATTGACACGATAAGGTCAACAATCAGATAGTGCACTTTGAATCAATATGGTATTTTTCAACGCCATATAAAAACAGAAACATACATACCACGTACATTATTTGTTTTTGTTATATGTATTTCAATTTGTATTTGTATTTGTATAAGCCTTTTTTTTTTTTTAACTAATAATGATTATTACAGTTCGTTCTTATGTTGTTCTATTACAACACTGCCCCAGGTTAGAAGATGGTTGGTTGCCTGCTAGCATGTTTAACCCCGCCACATTCTGTATGTATGGGCCTGTCCCAAGTTAGGAGCCTGTAATTCAGTGGATGTCGTTTGTTTTGTTTTCCGTTATTTTTTTGGTACATAAATTAGGTCGTTAGTTATCGTTCTCGTTTGAATTATTTTACATTTAACACATCGTGGTCTTTTATAGCTGACTAAGCGGTATGGGGTTTGCTCATTGTTGAAGCCGCACAAAGGCCTATAGTTGTTTATTTCTGTGTCATTTGGTATCTTTTCGAGAGTTGTATCGTTGGCAATCATACCACATCTTCTTCTTTAATATGTAAATTTTAGTTTCTTGTGTACAATTTGGAGTTTAGTATGGCAGTCATTATCACTGAACTAGTATTTATATTTGTTAAGAAGCCAGCTGAAGGACGCCTCCGGGTGCGAGAATTTCTCGCTGCATTGAAGACCTGTTGGTGACCTTCTTCTGTTGTTTGATCTATGGTCGGTTTTTGTCTCTTTGACACATTCCCCATTTCCATTCTCAATTTTATTAAACAATAATGTTGAATTATGAATGTTCAAACCGATGAAGATGTAATAATCAATAAATGTTTAAATATGTGTCAATAAATTTTAAAAAATTGAAAACAACACGATAATCAATTTAATGCGTCCGAAGCGCTTTTCTGGATTTACCTTGATCAGGGACGCCCAAAGCCAAACATTTGAAATCCGATGCCTCGTTCACACGTACCTTTAATTCGAATCCGAATCAAATGCGAATCGAATTCGCTTATCGTGTTCACACACTCTTCTTTTTTTAATTCGAATTGATTCGAATTGGCTAATTCGCATTAGAAATACGTTTTTGTTCATCCGAATTAAAAGTTAGTCGTTAGGACAGTAAAGCGAATTTGACGCGCATTCCAATTCGAGTTAGAATTGACGTTAGGACGTTTTTAAAAACGTTTCAAATGCGAATTAAACTACATGTAATTCGAATTAGTTTATGCGAATCGAATTCAAATTACGTGTGAACTCGGCATCGAGGATGTATAAGTACCGAAACCGTTAAAGAGCTATATGTCAAAAATACCTAAAATATATAGCCAAATTCATATAAAGTCAACTTTGCCTAAAGGAGTTGAAACCTTAGTTTCTTAATAATTTCAAAATTTATAAACGGACAATTTTAAAAAGGTGTGTCAATAGTTATCAAAGGTACCAGGATTATAATTTAGTACGCCAAACGCGCGTTTCGTTTACATAAGACTCATCAGTGACGCTCATATCAAAATATTTATTAAGCCAAACAAGCAAAAAGTTGAAGGGCATTGAGGATCCAAAATTCCAAAAAGTTGTGCCAAATACGGCTAAGGTAACCTATGCCTGGGATAAGAAAATCCTTAGTTTTTCGAAAAATTCAAAGTTTTGTAAACAGGATATTTGTAAAAATTACCACATTATTGATATTCATGCCAGTACCGGAGCAGTGAAGGCTGCAATATATATAAATTGTTCACATCAAATGATTTTATGCTCAGATGTTTTTTAATCATGAAATGTCATACTTTAGATATTAAAAACAATATATTTTACTTTTGCTTAATAATTTAGTATTAAACAATATTAAGACAACTTGAGTATTTAAATATTTATTGCGTTTGTTTGAAATATTTTTAACGTGTGTACCGGGAATTGCAACAGTGATATAGCCAATACACTTTTAATTGCTTAAATCCACTTCATTTGGTCTCTGGTGGATATTTGACTCATTGACATTTCTTATTTTTCTTATTCCATCATTATAAGTAAAGAATAACACATCATATAACGACGAGTAAAGTGATACATTATTTATTGAAACATCTTTCCTTTATCTCTCGTATCATTAGACAATAGACAATAGATAATAGATAATATGTTATTGGCACAATCACATTTACAAGTAATGGTAATGACCGAATGGATAAACAATTTGCTATACATGGTAGTAAAATACAAACAATGTGTGTGAATAAACGGATAAACTTGAGAACAAGATCCCTTCTATTGCTAATCAGGGTACATAACACATGTAAAATTCGAAGGTCTTCAAATCTGTGACATCAGAATGAATAAGTTTTCAATGAAATGCATGGAAGTTGTACACTTGTTTATCATTTTATTAGATACCGTTTTAGTGTTGTCCTTTTCGATGGTTGACGTGTGTGACAATGATGACTTTCGATGTAAATATCCACAATTGTCGGAACCCGGAGAGATAATTTATGGACGGTGCCACAGGGATGTGACACTTCGACGCTTACAAAGAGCAAGTTTTCTCACTTGCCTCAAAGAATGTATGAGAACAGCCAACTGTACTAACATAGGATACAGACGTAACTGGAAATTGTGTGATATCAATGGTGATCCAAAACAGAATCTTGTCCAGGAAGATGGATGTCTGTTTTCAAACATTTCCACCTGGTCAAAAGTAAGCTACATATTTTCAAGTTTAAAAAATAATCTATCGATAATGGTTCGGTCTTTGATTGTAGAGTAATACAAGGGTCGGTAAACGTGGACAGTGCGCAAAACTAGCAAGACTGCCCTGACACAGTAAAAAAAATCCTGATTTCATAATTTGTCAGATAATTGTTTTCGATTCAGCATTTATTTTACAAAACAGCAAAATACAAGTAAATTCCGGACAAAATGAGTAAGTGGTGTCATCAATTTGAACTGGTTTTATTTGGTTTGCATTACTTTTACATGATCAAATCGTTAATTTTGAAAACACGTGAAGCTGTTATTTAAACTGACTTTTTAATATAGAATTGAATCCATGTCAAACTGTTGATTTATTTAAAAGCCGAAACCTGAATTTACTATGTCACAGTTGTTAACGGAATTATCTCAGTTAAATAATAAAACTTGTGTACACAAAACATGAATATCTCTACGTAGACAAAATTATCATAAATGCAGTTTGTAAATTTTAAGTACATGTTCTGTTAACAGAAGCTGGTTTTAGCTACAAGCAACCAAATCATATACAATGAATGTTGCCTCTTCATTTTTAATTCAAAAGTAAAAAAAAAAACCAGTGTTGTTACTGTGAAACCAGAATCTTATTAGCCATGAACTAACTAGCACACCATTTTGTTTTGAAAATGTCCTGTACCTAGTCAGGAATATGGCAGTTGGCATCAAATAGTTCGTTTCTGTGTATGTTGGCGTTTATTTTTGGTGTACTTCTGTGTTCCTGTTCTTTCTTTGTTTTCCTCTTATAGTTGATGTGTTTCCCTCGGGTTTAGTTTGTAACCTAGATTCGTTTTCTCTCAATTGATTTATGACTTTTGAACACCGGTATACAACTGCCTTTATTTATGAAGTGGCACAAAAATATGGTATACAAGTAACAAACTAATTAAAATAAATTACATAAGACGAACAAATAAATGATCACGGACATAATATATTAACTTAAATGAAATTTCGTTATACTACATACATAATTTGAAGTGGCTTTTCCCATGGGGACTTATGTCGTAGTTTTGTATTTATCCTCGAGTTTTTAAACGAGGTACAGGTAGATTTTGTCTAGATCACAACATGGAATGTTAAAAATATATGTTTTACTTATCTATAAGTAAAAAAATTAAATTTGCAGATCATGAAAGGCATGTTCTTAAATTGAAATACATTGACAGAGGTAATGATTTCGATTATTCCTTTTAATTATTCTACATATTAAATAGAAAAAGTAATAGTGTCACTAACTTTCACTAAAGACAGAGGTAGGATAACTGTAAACAAAATTTAACAAGTACATATAAAGCATAAATTGTAAATAGTATTTGTTATAGCATATAAGTTAGTTTATAGTTGTCTTGTTGCAGAAGAAGATCGTCTTACTTGTTAGATTTGTTTTAGCTATTCATGTATATAATATATTTAAAAAAACTAAATTATAGATTTTATTTTTATTTTTCATAATGATTTTTTTCTATAGAAATTAGCAGGAAAATGTGCTGCACATCAATGTGGATATGGATACAAATGTCTTCCAAACCTAACTTCAGTTTCATGTGAGCTAGCATGTAAGTAGAAACACTTCTAACAGTCAACTTAATCAAAATTGAGATTGGAAATGGGGAATGTGTCAAAGAGACAACAACCCGACCAAAGAGTGAGAAAACAGCCCAAGGCAACCAGTGGGTCTTCAACACAGGGGAACATCCCGCACATAGAGTCGTGCTTCAGTATAGTAATAAATTAAATAAAAATAATAATGAAAATGATAATAAAATAATACTTACAAAAATTTAAACAAATCTTTAATCAATAATATATAAAATATTGTAAGGAAAATAACACACACACACACCCCACCCCGTGCCTCATTTAACTGTCATTGTGTAAACTCTATGTCTTCGGATTTTATACACCGACACCTTTTCATTGAAAATACTATGGATAGTCTTAACCCAGACACAGATAACCTTAGCCGTATTAGAACAACCGTTTGGAATGTTTGGTCATCAATGCTTTTCAACTTTGTACTTGTTTGGATATCTAGCTATTTTGATTTGAGCGTCACTGATGAGTGATATCAGAGACGAAACGCGCGTCTGGCGTCTAAAATTATAAGCCTGGTACCTTTGATAACTAATTTCATAACTATGAATTTAAATTTTTCGTTTCTTGGTTTTTAGATTGTTCTGGAAATCCTGATGTTTCGAATGCATCATCAAAGGAACCATTTGGAATATCTAGAGACGTTGGATATGGAATGGTGTATGGTTGTAATGAAGGGCGCAACATTCGTGGTAGACCGTTCGCTGTCTGTCTGAGAACAGGGACATGGAAAACCTTGTTTATCTGTGGTATCAGTTATCATTTTCCATCAATTATCAGACACATCTCATAAAAAGAAGGTTAATACAAGAAACAAAAAAGAAGACTGTGACCGTACGACACCTTACTACTCTTGAACTGCAATGAGCAGTGAAATTTTGTTCAATATCCTTATTTTGCTCCTATGTTAAAACCGTTCACATAAAAATTGACGTGATATCAACTACATAAAAATCAACCGTTTTTCAATCTTATATGGCGCACAGACCGGAAACAGAATATTAATGCCCCTCTAATATTATGAATATTATGAAAGTGGCATACACAAGGAACTCGAGCTTAAAATTCTTATAATAACACAAATGCGATTTCATGTTGTATATTTTTGAAAACTGGGTTATTTCCACCATATTTAATGCTTTAAGCAAATGAAATGTTTCCGTTTTGAGTAGATAGGAAAATATGCAAATTATAACTAGTTAACTATAGAAAATGAATCTCAAATAGGCTGTTATTGTATTTGGTCTTTCGTGAAATAAATTGATAAAAAAATGAGATTTAACTGTATTTTTTTTTATGATGGAATTACTTGTATACCAGTCAAAAATTCTTTGTTGATAGAATATGTTATTTCAAATGGTGTTTTTACATTTAGGTGAAGGAACCATAGTATCACATCGTAAGACAACTGGACAAAGTTCTTCATATCCATGTAGTTCTTCTTTCTACTGTAACTCTGATGCTGGTGTCGATGGAATCATAAGTGAAAATAACATGTTTCACACAATGGCTGAACTCAGGCCTAGGTGGTGGGTCGAGCTTGGAAGACTCCATAACATTCATAAAGTGGTATTAACTAATGCAATGTTCGTGTATGGTAAGTTCGTGTAATGTATATTATAAAAGTTATGGGCTATCATCCTCTTTATAAATAATGTGTATGTTTAAACTAAAGCAGCTAAAACTGGTGATTAAAGAGATAATCCAAAATTTACAACAGTACTTGTGTTCCGAAGGTCAGTTCTTTCTTATAAGACTTTAAAGGTAGGTTTAAAAAAGGCATGTAGAAGGTGATACATGAAAAATTCAGGATATACCTGGTTTCTATGATGTTAAACTTTAGGTGAAATGTAAAAAAGAGTAAAAATTGAAAAATTTGGTTGAATAGATAAGGATTTGAATTGATGATCTGACCCCTTAATGCATTCGTAATTTGTTTTAGTTGCCCGATTTTTTTGTCAATTAACTTCTCCTAGCTAATCGTAATTGCTTGCTTTCGTCTTTGTTGCATCAAACGTCTTACATTTTATAATTTCTGAGGATATTTCATTTTTACTGAACTTCTGAATATCAATATCAATGTCAAAATGTTAGATTGCATTTTTAAACGTGTTATTAGTGTCCCCTCAATTCTTGTAACTACTCAAGGTAAACACACGAATAACGTACATTAGTGTGTACTCCCTGACATTTTAAGGGTGCTGTTGTTATAACGTGAGTGAACCTTAAGTGTCCTCCAATACATTGTGTATTTAGGAAATCTTTGGTACAATTAGGAACGATGTTTATCAGTCACATCTTTATTTCTTTTAAAAATATAAATAACGTAAGAAACTTCATGAATCTGGGGTTCTATGATCTGAAGTGTTAAGGCTAAAAGTGATCAAAACTTTAAAAAGAAAACAACCTCAAAATCTGAAGAAAAATGATGAACAGCTTATGTGTCAACAGTTAACAAATAACAACACAGACACGATCGGATTGAACAACATTACACATACCAATACCCAGTGGTCAACTACTATGATCCAAAAAGTACATTGTTCCCGCTTGGCATGTTGCCGTTTTCATCACCATTCTCAATTTTATTACAACCCGCAACTGCATTAAATGTTTTCTTTTATACTTCTGGAACAGCGCAATTTGGAAATAGAACACAAATAAATCAAAATTAAAATCCAAACTTCCGTTTATTTCTTTTTAATCATAGATATAAAAAGAAGATGTGGTATGATTGCAAATGAATCAACTCTCCACAAGGGACCAAATGACACGAAATTAACGGTTATGGGATATTGTATTTTTGTTTAATAACATATGTTTTTGGTATTTCAAAGCACCATTATTTTTTTATTTTGAGTTTCTGTAGAATAATTTGTAAACCTGAGGTTACGTGGTTGCTAAAGTTTGTACACAGATTAAGTAAGGGGAGACATTTGATTGGTAAACTTCCAGTGATGGTTATTTTCTCATATGAAATGAAATGTTATGTGAATTTTTCTATAGTACTGGACAGGATAACTTAACTCATGCCAAGTATTTCTTTATTTGAAACAAAGATAAATTCCGCACAATCTTTTGAAAAGTGCAGATTCAACAAACACTAATAGGGGGAAATCAATGGTGGTATTACACCTTAAACAAAGATTCAAGATAAGGTGAACGGTGATTTTTCTTAAAACGTGTATCGATAAGACATACACAAGTTAACAGAATCCACAATGTGTATTTTTGTAAAACATAGCAGATTATAGCATTGTTTTCGTGGAATTTCCGAAAATCTATGAAATAAGTATATATATATATGGTATATTTAATTTATAATTTAACTTCTATTATCATTATACATTACAGCGTATCGACTAAAAAAACTGGAAGTGCATGTCGAAAAGAGTACAAGTGAAATAGAAATTTGTGGTACGCATGCGTTCGTAGCTCATGCCAAAACAGGAGAAGTTATAGAAATTAAATGTCCGACATTACTTGAAGGACAAAAGGTTGTTGTAACAATGGTCAATGAAAGGGTGGATTATTTTCATCTTGCGGAAGTTGAAGTTTATGGTGGATGATGATCTACAGAATTTTATTCAATTAGATAAATACAATGAACGCGAAACACTAGTAACTTTAGATACAAAAGAAGACTTGAAGAATGAAGCTTGTAAAACAACTGACAAAGTTATATATATATATAATTCTATTTCTTACTTTTTATTTTATAAAACGGATTAGAAATGTGACATCTTGTACTTTTCTGGTGTGGCGATAAAAACCTATATATTTCAACATGTTTCGGCTACTAGTATGCTCCTCAAATCCGGACAGAATGCGTTAAATTACCTGTTAAAAGCCCAATAAAATCAGTCTTTAAATTATAAGCCAGTCATAAAACAGATTTTATTGAAGCTACCCTACTCCTGTGACATAGATTGATTACTAGACAGAGTCGGATTATCCAAAATAAAGATAAAATAAAGAAAACACTACAAAGACATTTAGTGGATTCAATTCAATTCATGAATCATGATAAAACAAACTCGCCCTGCTCTTGGATGGACATCTATTTGTTTATATCTTTGACTTTGTGGCTAATGGTACACAATGTCATTTCTGTGTGTAATAGTATCGATTTAGCACTGTGTGGTGATGGAGTGAAATAGAAAACAAAGGGTTTGGGATATCTTTCCATGACATAAAATAAGTACATGGACAGAAATATGTAGTCATGTTTTCTGTACTTCATCGTAAAAATAATAATATGTAGGTGAAAGTCAATGAAACTGCATGCTAACAACATATATTAATATTTTGTTTAGTAGACAGTTGATCAATTATATTTTATGTTACCTATACCAAATTTCACAAGAACCATATCTCTTGTTGCGGTTTGAAAATAACTCTATATAAAATAATGTTAATGTTAATCGTCTGAAGCGCTGTTCTGTGTTTACCTTCAACAGAAACGCTCAAAGCCAATGCAATGTTTTGAAAGTCAAGGATGCACAAGACACGTAACATGGAAAGAGTTATACGAGCAATGAACGTTCAAATGCGTTTTTCTTCGATATGTTAGCTTGTTTTTGTTTTAAACATTAATAAAGTTAGAACATATTGCAGAAAAAAATCTTTCATTTGAAGTCAAAACTGACAAGATGTTTACCAATTTGTAATGCTCGATTTCTATACCAAAGACCGTAAACTTTGTGTTTCATAGATAAAATCTACTCTGTTTAATTAAAAAGTTACTTAATTTTCTTTGAATAATTTTAGTGGATACATATGTCTAAAACGATATAAATCAGCTTCTGGATAAAAAGTTTGTTATTTAAAAGGAGTGAAATCAAGTAAACTAGAACACGTAAATTCTTATCTAATGAGAAAGGTCAATAAATGAGCGAGATATACTTACTTGGGTGTGGTGAGATGATTGAAGCTGTTTATTTTTTTTTTTGAAAACACACATATATTGAATACAGTTTATCGACAGGTTGTACGTGTTCCTATGGACACCAATTGTGCCCCTTTAATAGCAGACTGGTTCTTGCACTGTTATAAATCACAGTTTATGACCAAACGCAATAAAACCCGTGGCAGTTGCATTTATTAGATAAATTCAACACTACCTACCTTCTGATTTCTAGATATACTGCCGAAATTAACACAAAGGAACTCACTTTAAATGAATCTAATATAAACGAAAATAACTGTCCTGTTCATGGTATAGATATTTCAGTTTATTATCAGAAACTGTACACAAAAATTACTACATAGGGGACGATATTGACGTATAATTATATGCTTATATATTCAGGACGATAATATGTAATACAATGTAGCTTTCGTATAGTTTAAGGAAGTTGAAATCATCCCTTCGTAAATTTTACGGACGCCATCACGAGTTGGTTGAACGTTATGAAATAACCGTTTCACAGATGATATCGGATATGTTCCTTATGTCGTAACTACAATACCCTTCCCTTTTCACGAATGTTACCTACTGAATTAGACTGTTTACCGGATTTGTAATAACATAAGCAACATGACGGGTGCCACATGTGGAACAGGATTTGCTTATTCTTCCGGAGCACCTGAGATCATCCCCATTTTTTGGTGGGGTTCGTGTTGCTTAGTCTTGAGTTTTCTATGTTGTGTCTTCTGTACTATTATTTGTCTGTTTGTCTTTTTATTTTTAACATGGCATTGTCAGTTTATTTTCTATCTATGAATTTGACTCTCCCGCTGGAATCTTTTGTCCCTCTTTTAAAGGCTTATATATAAAAAGAAGATGTGGTGTGATTGCCCATGAGACAAGAGACCAAATGACACAGAAATTAACAACTAAAGGTCACCGTTCGGCCTTAAACAATGAGCGAAGCCAATACCGCATAGTCTGCTATAAAAGGCACCGCAATAACAATGTAAAACAATTCTAATAAGAAAACAATCGGCCTTATTCATGTACAAAAATGAACAAAAACAAATATGTAACACATACACAAACGACAACCACTTAATTACATGCTCCTGAATTCGGACAGGTACATATATACAGAATGTGGCGGGATTCAACATGTTAGCGGGATCCCTACCTTCCCCAAACCTGGGACAGTGGTGTAAAAGTTCAAAATAAGAACGAACTATAAAAATCAGTTGAAAAAGGCTTAACTCATCAGATGGATACAAATACAAATACTACACAGAGTGGACGTGGCCGGCTACTTGTATATCCCGACAACAAAAAGACACTTAATACAGATTTGAGAGCACTCGAAGATACTGAGAGCTAGTTCAAAGCCACCAAAAATTAAAAAAAATCATGAATTTAAGACTAAATTATCAATCAGTATACATCCATCACCAATTGGGTTAGTGTAAAGACGTCATAAACAGGCAGAGAAAAAACATGAACTTGAGCAATGCTAAGAAAATAGCCCTTATGTAATACGATTATCAACCCTGCTTTATACTTGACCAACACACTGAGCCGGATTTTAAAATATATAAAAAATGTAAAAATCAAAACTTAAAAAATTGTAACTTTCATAAATAAAGAAAAGAAAAAATTGAAAATAACTTAAGACGACCTCATCGGTAAGCGCCGGAAATTAATCCTCAACAGGTTGATGGTATTCCGTAACTAAAAAAGAAGAAGAAGAAGAGTCTACTCGGACACAATATTCCGACTCCGTGACTATCAGTCGTTGTTCTTAATCCTTAACGCAACAATGCACAATTTCAATGTCTTTAGGTATGGACTACCGTTATTGAAGGGAACATGAAACCATCGAGGCGGTTATTTGTTTTTTCAATACACGAAATATAAAAAAGTATGTTTACACTTTACAATATAATAGTGTGTATGCTATGAGGGCAATATAGTATCTTTTTTTAAAAAGAGCACATTTCATTTTTGTATTTTTTCACGTTTAAATGAAGCTTTTGAGATTAAAATAAACAAACATGTAGAACATTCGAAGCAAGACAAAATATAAACGCTACCAGAGTGAACTCTTAACAAACCAAAGTATGGTGCATCAACGAGGCAAGTATACTTCTAGACTATAAGAAAAGGGCCGTAATCTGTCATTCTGCAAAAATGATTAGTTCTGTCCAATGTCAAAATGTAATATCACAATATGGAACGTATTTAAGACAATCAGTTGAAATTAAAGAACCTTTGTGAGCACGCTCGCATACCCCACGCCCCCACATTGTCATTGGACAAACAAATCTCACCAGATTCCAAATAATTGAATCATGATTTCCTGGCGATATGCATATCTACATAGTATGTCCTTATTATCTACAAAGTTTCATGAAATTCTGTTGTGTGGTTTCAGGAGTTGTGATGACAAACTGTTGCAGTAGTATATTGAGGGAAATATGTTCAAAGAGGCGTAACTCCTAGAAAAAAATGAATCGTGTGTTTTGTGTCGATATGCACATCTACATAGTATGTTCTTATTATCTAAGTTTCATGAAATTCTGTTGTGTGGTTTCAGAGGAGTTGCGATGACAAACTGTTGCGGTAATATATTGAGGCAAATATGTTCAAAGGGGCGTAACTTCTAGAAAAAAAATGAATCGTAATTTCCTGATGACATGCTCTGGAAGGGTAAAAGATCCTGCTTTAGATGTAGCACCCGTCATGCTGCTCAATGTAGCATAATCCTGGTAATACGCTAATTCGGTAGGTCATATTCGGAGAAAATCAGAGTTATATTAAGTTTGATTGTGATAGTCTCTTTTGTGAATATGTTGAGTAGTTGGAATACATCCTTGATAGATACTGACTTACTTATAATACACAAATCTGCAGGAATTCACCGAAAGCGTTTCTTTATCGGAAACTGCAATACAAGAATTCAGTTACCTCTTTCAAAACATTGATTTCTTAGTCAATTACTTATCGTTTATTAGATACTAGTACACTTTCTTTTCCCGTTTAAATTGTTTTATATTTGTTATATCTGGGCAGTATATTTGTGGCCTATAGTTTTTTTTTTGTGTCATTGGATCTCTTCAGGAGACAACCATACCACATCTTATTTTTATGGTTACACATAGAACCAACTTTGATAAAGTCAATTTATAATTATTTTTTTTATCATTTCGTGCATTTAATTAATTTCTAGCCTGTGATACTAGGATGTCAGGCTACTCGTTTGTAATTTCTGCAGAATTTTCACTTTGGTTTATCCGGGAAAGTATACAATTTACAAATAGCATTTTTGCGAAATTCATATAATTTATTGCTTGCTCCAGTTTTTTTCTACATGTCAAACCTTGAGACCGTCCATTTATGCACATTTAACGCAACAACAAAAAACGAACACAGTATGAAATTGATATAATTTAAAGATTTTGTTCTACATGATCTATTTATTTATTATTAGATTGTTATTTCATGTCCCAACTGAATTGATCTGAATTTAATTTAAAAGTTATACCTTCATAAAAAACAATTTCAATTAGTGAAATTTTAATGATGTAATATCATTTGGGTTTATAAAAAAATTGTCCATGTATATTTAAATTACTAGTCGTATATAGAATACGCCAAAACGAGTACCATATCTCATACCTTGTGAAGAGATGTCCTGATCATGTCCTAGGATTAGTTTTTGCAAAAATATTTGAAATAAATCAACTCCTGGTTTCATGCTAGGAGTCTAGTGAAGTAACGTAAACTGAACATTACATCAATTGTTTTTAAATCGAAGTTCTGATTCTAGTTTATTGTGTATTACTCAAATGACTAATAACAGAAACCTTATGTAACGGAAAGTATATCTATATCAGAGTGAAAAGGTGTGTATTTTTTAAACTTTTTTTTGTCTAGCCTTGACGCGACCAAAAAGCAAATTTAAGGTATGCTGTTTCCAGCAGCTGCTTCAACTATTTGTTGAACTTTTTGATAAGGTCGGTTTAATTAAAAGAAACCAGTTATTGTTATCGGCTTTATACTAGCTGTCAGTAACTGCGAGTACTCTCAAATCTGTACTTTTGTTGTTGTTGAGATGTACAAGTACACTGTTACGTCCACTCTGTTTAGTATATGTATTTCTATGTGTATCCATCTGATGAGTTAGACCATTTTCAACTGATTTTTATAGTTCGTTCTTTAGTTATACTGTAACACCACTGTCCCAGGTTAAGAGTAGGGTTGGGATCACGTTTACATGTTTAACCACGCCACATTCTGTACGTATGTGCCTGTCCCAAAAAAGTAAAATCACCAAAATACTGAACTCCGAGTAAAAATCAATTGGAAAGTTCCTAATCGCATTGCAAAATCAAATGACAAAACACATCAAACGAATGGAAAACAACTGTCATATTCCTGACTTGGTACAGACATTTTCTAACTTCTAATCTAAGTCAGGGGCCTGTAATTCAGTGGTTGTCGTTTGTTGCTGTGTTACATCTCAAAATATTTGTCGATTAGCAAATTAGACAAAAAAGAAACGTTAAATTATATTTGTAAGATCACTTTTGTTTTTTGTATCAAATCAATAAGTACAATAAGAGCTAAAATCTGTTGAAGAGAACAATAACAAATATTTCGCTATTTCAAATAGTATTGCACATTTTCGGACGAGTGTAATAGGACGAGTACAAAATTCAAGTTAACATGTCAATACCGTGTATGATCACCTCTTGCATTGAAAACCGCCTGACTTCTCCGTCGAGCTGAATCAATTTGACGTCGAATAAAGTCTTTAGGGATGTTCTTCTATTTCTGGTAACCGACATAATCTCAAACCATGTAGTCTTGTCGATCCTCAAATTTGTTACCGCTATAATTTTCTGCTTCCACATCGTTATATCATGACTTTTTACTTATTTTGTTGTTTTCATATTTTATGCAAAGTAAGAATGAAGAAACATAATATAACAAAATGGTACTCAACTCCGTTGAGGCTACAATAATAATCGCTCATTGGTCCTCTAAAAAATGTTGAGGCTTTCATCATAGTTTAAATACCTCGATTCTTGGATTAGAATCTTCATTATATGTTACATAACTAAATAACAAGCAGCATTTAAAGAAGCCATTTCCGTCACCCTAAGCATTCTTTAGCTAGCAGTTTTCTGTTTATTTTCTTTAAACATTCCATGTCCTTAGGAATTATGATAAATATACAGCTTGCATATAGTTTGTTAATGCCAATACAGCAATCACTATTTACGCTCTGATATTTATTTTCGAAATCATGTTGTTTATTATTGATTCCAGTTCATCTTTGAATTAAGTACATGTTCTTATACTTGTGTAGTAATCCTACAATGTCTTCTTTATGTATTCAGCGCATTATCAACCTTGTAGTTTTGTCTCAATGCATCATACATCATGTCAATTTTTCTGTACTAAATACCTCCTTATAAACAGGAGGAAATTGAATATTTGGGGCTGATAGAGAAAACTTATACAGAAGCGTTGCATGTTTAGTATTTAACCTACGAAGTTCTTTCGTTATGTCAAGCAGTATATTCATGCTTTCACGTTTTCTTGAATGTGATTTGCAGATTTCAAATTGAAGTGAATTTCGTATTACAATGTGCAGTTTCTTCGCTTCTTCAACATCCATAAGACCATGCAAATCTAAAACAAACATATATTGTTGATTTTCAATTTTGAATTGTCCATATTTTGAAACATTAGACCTAGTTTTATTACAAAATATAGGGTTTTGTCAAGTTCGTGATCTTTTCATTTTCACATTTTTTTCTTACAGTATTCATGGATAGTTGTATATAATTTGTGATCATACCATATCTCATTATAATCATATTTTTAGACTTTCCCTTAACTGATTTTTAAGCAATGTTTGATATTTCACTGATATGAATTAAATTAATGATAGTGGATAATGTAAAAACTAATTCTGTACCGATAATTTATTTGACTGTCCTAATTCCTGAACGTCTTAAATGTATAATAACCCACATTCGTTATCCTGTTCTGTGTTGAAATAATTGATGCAAAATCTTACCTGGCTGTGTTAATACTAGGGCTAACAATAATGCCATTTCAGTGTCATTCAGACTTTGATATTTCAACCTTTGAACTGATTCAAACACTTCATTTAAAAACTCCTGTTCTTCTCTGTCTGCAAGGGAAAAAAGCAATGACGATATGCATGTTAAACAAAGTCTTAAGAGTCAATGATCTACACCAACACTTACATGGAATACAAGAGACAGTAGTTTAACAAATCTGTGCGAATTCACCGAGAAGAGAAACTTTACACATCAATCAAAAGCTGAGGAAATCACATGACTTTTAGTTTAAACATGTTTATTTATAGTGGATTGGGAAACAAGTTTTGCAACTTATATTAATCCCTTTCCACTTTGCGGATGCGAGTGCTGCATTGTAACGGCATTAGTCTGCTCTTTTTTGAAATCTACAAGGCTGTCTTTAACGTGCAAAACATATGGCTCTCTCTTAACAAGGGTCAGCCATTTATCGTCCCCTTCCGACAGACTTTCATCGTTTCCTCAAGACCATACTCGCAAATGGTGTCAAGGGGGAGCCGAAAATTCGGTCTCTGAATATTTCATCCCGGAACGGGAATCGAAGCATGAACCTTTGTGTTAGTAGTCCGATGCACTAACCACTACACAACGGCTCTCATCGACTCACGACTTTCAAAAGGATCGAAAATGAGTGCGTCGATAAGGAAATTTGAAGTATCTCCTGCTGAGCAAGCACCATCCGTCATACGTTTACACACTCAGTCAAAATATCACAATCGCTAAAAATGCAGATTAGACAATTCTACGAAAAGATGTGATATGAGACACTGACACATTGTATCGGTCAACCAATTTGAGAAAGTGACCGTACAACACATGGAGTATCTATTGAAGTCATTCTTCCACATAACTCTGTTATACAGGTATTTTTGTGTGTAAGAAACAAAGCTTTGTTTATTAAATCCAAATAATGCGAATATGAACGAACATAACGCATTTAATGAGATATGTAGAAAACATTGAATAAAGAGTATGTGTCTGCTGAAAAAAACGAAGAGTCTGACAATTGGAATGATGAAATCAGCGCGTGTATCATTGATTCTAACTTGAAATCACCCATCTATGTCCGTATCCAGAAATCTGATAAAAACATAAAGTAGACCTGCTTTGGTAATATCATTAATCTGAAATTCCATATGATGCATAAGATGAACGCAATCTTCAAATGTGTGAGATTGAGTGATGGATGATGATACCATCTTAAGTATATTTGTTGTGAGAGTTTTTAAGACATGACCTACATTTAACCAATAAAAGTGAATTCCCATTTTTGAAACCCGTGTCTATCGTACTAAATGTCAAGCTTATATATCTTTGCTGATTGTATAGCTGGTCAGCTTTTAAACTTTTTCAGCTCACCTGGAACGAAGGCCCAAGTGAGGGTTTCTCCTCACTTGGGGTCCGTCGTCCGTCGTCGTCGTCCGTCGTCGTTAACATTTTACATTTTGAACTTCTTCTAGAGAACCACTGAATGGAATGAAACCAAACATGGCATGAATGTTCCTTATAAGGTGCCGACCAAGTGTTGTTACTTTGTAGCCGATCAATCATCCTAGATGGCCGCCACCCCGGGGTTTAGTTTAACATATGACCGTATGGTTAACAGGATTATAACTGAATGGAATGAAACCCAACATAGCATGAATGTTCCTTATGAGGTGCTGACCAAGTGTTATAACTTTCTATCCAATTGTATCTTTTTTTAGTATGATTTCAAAAACCCAAGTAGAGTCAGGTGAGCGATACAGGCTATTGAGAGCTTCTAGTTATATTTTCTTAAACTCATGATAGATGTTAAGTTGGAGTTATAACATCTTCGTGTCGTATTGAAACGTCAATAACATATCAAATTGCTCGGACTGAAATACACAAACTTTACTTGATAGGTTTTAGCAATATACTGTTCAGTATGCAGACAGTGCAAAACCAGCTTATAGTAAGATGACGTCAGGCAATTGGACAGTATGAAAAATAGGTATATACTAGTACTTTAGGTAAAAGGGTAATTTTCAAATGACAGTATCAATTTTCATTAATTCACTTCCTTCTTTTTAACCAAGATATTTGAGGTTCTTGAGATAATCACCAGTTACCAATGCTTTATTGCAACGTAACGACAACTTTCTATATTGAACACCAGACTGTGTTACCAACGAAGTCTGATAAAGTTTTATATCTATTCATGCAGCAATTTCAAATGTACTAGAACACACCCCCGAAATCGCGGGCATTTAGTGCTTGAACAGTACACAAATTGTTGTAGAATGAATTTTACAAAAAGATTTTATGACTGAAGGAAATTTAGGCAAGGTTTCGACAGTCTTATCCTGTATGTACCGTGGTGACAGGACAATTGTCTTTTAGACCTCCCCTTTTTCCCCCTTATTTTGTTTTCTCTTTTCTATAAACTATGAACATACATATACTAAAACTAAAGTGTATTTGCTGTTTACTACCAATTTCAAGTTAACTTACTATCAACAGCAGTCACTGATAATATACCGTTTACCGCCGTGTATAAACTTTGATTGTAAATAGCAGATACACTTTGGTCATAGTATAAGTATGACCAAATGATACAAAAAAAAAAACAAAGTAAAAATAATTGTCTTGTCCCAAAGTAGTTAGAAAATTAAAAAAAAACATAAACGGAAGCTTGTCCATGATTTTAAAAGTCCGTCCAATGACGGAAACAATATCCGGACGTTATTATTTTCGTTTTCCTACCCAAATAATCACAAGCAAGCATGACCAATGCGACTATGCATGGTACCCATAGGACACAGAGTTATAATTATCAATTTAATGTGGAAGGAAGAGAAGCGACACACAAAATAATATTTTCGCATTTAATAGTATAGATACCTCAAACAGTCAAGGATGCTCTTTTTTTGTTGTTGTTGTCATTAATGACATATGTTGGTACAAATTGTACATATATTATTAAGACTTACTGATAGATGTGAATGCACGCAGCGACAGTAATTTTCCACCAAAAACTACTTTCTTGCCTGCAGGGTCATATACCTTCGAACAGAGAATTAGTAGCGCTTCAAAAACTCCTGAAATATATATTGTAATGATAATTTTGAACTGTTCATTTCAGCACTACACACGTTTGACATAAGTCTAAGTTAACAATATCATAAAAACGGATAAAGATTCATATGCTTATCAATTGATGATACTAGTATTACTCATAGTTATTATCTAGACATTTACCATTAAAAGCAGCACACTTGTTTAAAATGTACGTTCTCAGACAAGAACTTCAAAATTGTAAAAATATGAATACTTTGATAAGATTGATCTTAAAATGTCGAATCAATTAAACGTCAGATATAAAAAAAATATTTACAGAGTCTGTCAATGTCTGATATTCAATTGTTCACGACACGTCTTCTAATATTTAGTTATAATCATGGCAATTTTCATACAGGCCAGGGTTTTCAATTTTGGGAGGGGAAACGATTCTTTGTAAATATAACATGAACGATACGATTGTTTTTATTTAATATTTCTTTGTAAATGTTTACTTTGATAAATAAACTGAACAAATATTTTTTAGTTTGATTTTCGCCTGTATACGCGACATAGTTTTTTTTAGTAATCATCATGGTGAATAATTATAAAAGGCTTCATCCTAAAATTCCAAAAGATATCTTTGTACAAATACACAAAGTTGAATTAATGTTTTACCATGACTATCAATGCAATCACGTTTGAGTATAAGACACCTAAGTGTCGGGGAGTAATCAAGTCAATTTTCATCTCACAAATCAGATACCAAAAATAACAGAATAAGGGTCTTACGTATACCGATTGCCTTGTTTGTCATTAGATCTAATCAAATAATGCATCAAATGAATCCATTTCCTGTCATCGCAACCGGTTATGACATGTTTCGACATCATCCGATGTCCTCAGAACTTCTTTTTATCTTAGTATCTACATGCACAAAGGAATTTGAACAAACCAGTCAAGCTTAATAATAATTTCTAATATTTTTATAATTACCATTTTTAAGAAGGATAATTTGATCAGAGTCACTAAGGTCACACAACCCTGGAATCTGCTTTGCAAAATCTACGACCTTAACTATGGCATTAGTCATATTATCTATTACTTGCTTCCATAGTTCTTCCCTCCTCTGAAAATTAAAAAAAAACAAACATGAATGCTATGCCGTCCTACATAGACATAAATTGTTCGAACCATAAATGATCAGGAACATTATTATGCTTGTAAACACATAAATATCATTCTCTTTCTACTTGTAACAATACCTCTCTGTGTTACATAGGAAATGTAAACCTGATTATCATCTTGTTTCAAAACACTGGCAAGCATGACGAGTGTACAATGTATGTCAGCCCATTTTGTTTTTTAAATGATGGCAGTGTCATGTTATAATAGTCACAATAGAAACTACTGAATAGTCTTACATACACATCTTGAGCAGTGTGTTTTTAATTTTTAAGTTCTTGGACAGATTGATGGATCGTATGACCGAAAGAACTACTACGGAATCTTTCAACTATATTTTGTTTTCAGCTATATCACACTAAAACGTATAACAAGAATACAGAACTTCAAAATATATATAAAAACTGACAAAATCGAGCCTGATCAACCCACAAACAATTGGAAAACAACAGTCAACATTGCAAATTTTGATAGTCATCGCACAGTTTTATGGGAGCATATTGCATCAAGAGTTGAGCGGACGTATGAAACATATGTTTTTAAAAGATGACCACCACAAACCCGTCCCCTTTTCTTCAAATGTTGAATTAGACATATAACCAAACGAGTAACACGGCAGGTGCCACATGTTGAGCAGAACCTGCATACCCTTCCGAAGCACCCGAGGTTTGTGTTGCTCAGTCTTTTGTTTTATGCGTTGTGATTATCATGATTATTATCCTTTTTTTCGTCGTATTCTGCCATTCTATGGTATCTTCTGCGTCTGATTTTTTCGTCTCTGTCCCTGTCCCTGTCATTACAATATTGACCTAATATTGCAATGCTTTGTGATAAAGACCTTTTAAACGGTAACTGTGTGCATGCTATGGTTCAAACGTTAGTAATCTTCTTTCTACTTTTACAATTTAACAATTAAAGCGTGCCTCTTTTATTTGAACCTCCTAACATAAAACCATAATGAGCACAATTGCCTAGGACAATCGCATACACTTATGCAAATTTAACGAAAATAGTTATATTTGTTCGTGTAGAATGTCGAATGCAATCGTCCTGAAAATGTGAGCTGAAAAAATACGAATGACTAGCATTATCGTCTATTCATTCCCCTCAATGAAGATCCATCCTTCTACAAAATAATTTGATACGTACCATAGTTTCATATTTCCACAGATCTGCTAAAGATATATAACCTGACAATAAGACTCCTTCATCACTTTTCTGCTGAGATGAGAATACATTCAAATATGCTTTGGTTACTGCATTGCTGAAATTGTCTAATAAGAAATTTCCATTATAGAGTTATGTAAAGAATGATTCATTCTTATATGGTATGTTCCCAAATACTAGTATCTAAATGTATTGTCTAGGTAATTCTTCATTGTTAAAGAACATTGTTGAATCCGACCATTTGAATCTTGGACCATTTTTAATAGTTTTGATATGGCTACCACGAGATCAAATGCCACTATCTCACATCATAATAATCTGTGGGTGCACTTGTGTCGTTTTTAAAGTAAAGAAATAATTATTGTTAATAGCACTAAAAATCGCCGAAAAAAGTCTATAGAATTGTTAATTGTGTTACTCAAACTGTCGCCTTTGAATCCACTCTTTATTGTACATCGATGTACAAACTGAATAATTAAAAGCAGTTATATGTGCATGGAACAATTACAGGTTTTAATGTGCATGTTGCTAATATATTAATATAAATTGTAGATACATCTACTAACCTTTAATAATGCCGAATATTTTTTTTAGCTTCGCTTCCAATGAAACAGTTCTTACTCCGGTCGTCATGCATTTGTCGCATACAAATGTTTGTGAACAATATTTGCAAGTCACAAAATAATCATTATGTGCAGCCATTTTCATAGTACCACGTAACTTGTCCTTCCCTTGTGTATCTGGAATGATTTTAGTAGATAAAACTGGAGACTACATCTATAGGCACAAGCATTGTATTTAATAAATTGATCATTTCGATATAAGAAATAAAGAAGCTCCTGAAAAGTAACTTATATAGCCGCTAAATGAACCTTAGCCAATGCAAATGACAAAGATTAGTGTGTGAGTTTGTGTTTGAATTTCTGTTTTTTCAACTAACTTTCATTCATATCTTAGATTTGTTTGTAAATCCCAGGAATATATAATTATTTTTTTTTGTGGGGGGGGGGGAGGGGGGGAGTTATATGTACTGTTATAGATCTGTACAAGTAATTTAAAGGTAAACACCAACGACACAATTATTTCAACAATATCGTTATTGGAAAGTGTCTGTTTTTCAGTCTGTATTTGTGACAAGAAATCTCAACAAATAATACCCTTATTAATTCAATGTTTTGATTTATAGACATCGAAATCCTTTTTCTTAAAATAAAAACAATATTAAAAGAAATACACAATACCAATCAAGATTTGACAGCAAATTGCTGAAGGTCTTCAATATGTGGTAGAAATTTGAAAACAAGACAGAGAGAGTAATACAGTTCTCGAGTCAAATACAAAAAGGTCCATGAATCACACAAAACACCAAGATGAACTGTTCCATTATACGCACTCCTTGATGCTCATGACTAATAAAGTTCGATAAGAAGTCTCATAGGGTGATATCGTAATCAGCTGTTATATACTAGTACTCTTTGATGCATTTTCTTTTATTTAGAATAATAACTCAATAATTAACCATTTAACTTACTCTCTCTCGGGTCGGTAATATCCATTTTATCAATATGTTGTTTTGTGACAATGTCAGGCAGAACTACTTCATCTTTTTCTAACTTGTTCGCGTATCTTGAATTTTCTTCTTGCTTCATTGCTGATTTTGCAGGACGAATTGTTAAATCTGTTTCATTGTTTTCTGTTTTTATTCCTAAAGGCATACCATTAAATCATAAATAAGTTTAGTGAAGGTTAACCATAAATATGCTATATTCAGTCTAAATTTGCATTAATCATAAAGCAAAACTACAATTAGAACAATGAACTTCGGTAGATTTTATTTTAATTTAGGTCCATTTTTGGTGATAAAGCTCGTCAGCGCTGTGGTAAGTTGATAGCATTTGCGTTTTAGCCATTCTAGCGATGCTTAATCTAGAAAGAGCTTTATTTGTTATCAAACAGTCCGTTTCTTAGTATGTTGGCGTTTGTTTATTTAGCAGCTTAGTGTTTCTGTTGTTCCGTTGTTTTCCTCTCATAGTTGATTTGTTTCCTTTGGTTTCGGTTTGTGACCCAGATTTGAATTAGTTAAATCGATTTATGGCTATTGAACAGCGATATACAACGGTTGAAATTATTCATTAGACGCCAACAATTAAGCAGAGATTTAGTTTTAAATTCAAATAGTAGAAATGATGCATGCTCCAATTTCTACAGTAAAAAAACCAGCGATATTTTAGATACGTTAATTTTCTACCCTAGGAATTATTAGAAATGACCTTAGCTGTATTTGGCAACACTTTCGATAAAATTTACTGTTTGCAATAGCATAAATTGTTCTAAATAATAAGGATGTTCTTATCACTAGCAGAAAACCCTAGCCGAATTTGGCACAACCTTTTTCAACTTTTGATCCTCAGAGCTGTACAACTTTGTACCTTTTTTTGACTTTCGAACTTTTATATCTGGGCGTCACTGGTAGGTCTTGTGTGGACGAGGCGCGGTTTTGACGTATTGAATTTTAAACCTGATACCTTTTGTTATCTATCATTCATGTGTTTCTTTGCCTAATACCTTCTCCTATTTATTTGTATTGAAGTCCTGTATTAATATGTTGTCATTTTAATGTTATATTTAACAATGCCATTAAAGTGCGAGGTTTGGCATGGCACAAAACCAGGTTCAACCCACCATTTTTTTCTTTAAAAATGTCCTGTACCAAGTCAGGAAAATGGCCATTGTTATATCATAGTTCGTTTCTGTGTTTGTAACATTTTACGTTGTGTTTCAGTTGGGTCGTTTGTTTTCTCCTATATTTGAGTGTGAATTCCCATTACTATAAGACGTGTCACGGTACTGTTCTATCCCAAATTCACGTATTTGGTTTTAATGTTATATTGGTTATTCTCATTGGATTTTGTCTAATGCTTAGTCCGTTGCTATGTGTGTTACATTTTAATCTTGTGTCGTTGTTCTCCTCTTATATTTAATGCGTTTCCCTCAGTCTTAGTTTGTTACTCCGATTTTGTTTTTTGTCCATAGATTTACGAGTTTTGAACAGCGGTATACTACTGTTGCCTTTATCTATAAATAGTATATATCTCCCCAAAAGAGGCGTGGTTGAGAAACAGTTGTATTTACAAAGTGCAACCTTTAGGTCTTAGTGTGTCCAATTTGAATATATTGTCAACCTAAGCACACACAAGGATTACTGGACTACAACGAAATAAAGCAATATAGATAGAATATATGATATGATGTATTCATTATATACAAAATTTCTGGTTTTCAATCTTCTTATATAGAAAAAAAACAAACATCCCTTTAAAAGTTTAATTTCATGTGGCAACATTCCAGCAGCGCCTGCATACGGAGTATATATCTCCCAATTGTTACGATATTCCCGGGCGTGTATTTCCTATCATGATTTTCTTAATAGATGGTTGCTGCTCACAAGGAAGATATTAAACATATAGTTCCAAATGATGAAGCTAAAATCATCCCTTCGTTAATTTTACGGACGCCATCATGAGTTGGTTGACCGTTATGAAATAACCGTTTCATAGATGCTATCGGATATGTTTCTTATGTCGTACCAACAACCCTGTTCCCTTTTCACGAATGTGAACTACCGAATTAGACTATTTACCGGGTTTGTAATAACATGAGCAACACGACGGATGCCACATGTGGCGCAGGATCTGCTTACCTTTCCTGAGCACCCGGATCACCCCCGAGTTTTCGGATGTTAAATCAAAAATCAAACGGGAAAAATTTCATCTTTTTTTAAACGCTTTGAAGCTTTAGGAAAAACTCTTTCAAATAGATATAAAGAGATGTGGTATCAGTTCCAATGAGACAACTTTCCATCCAAGTCACAATTTATAAAAGTAAACCATCTTAGATCAAAGTACGGTCTTCAACACGGAGCCTCAGTTCACACCGAACAGCAAGATATAAAGGGCAAAACAAAAACCTAATGTAAAACCATTCAAACGGGAAAACCAATGGTTTAATCTATATAAAAAAAGATAACCAAGATATACTTATGAACCACACCAACAAACGACAACTACTGAACGTCAGATTTTCCACTTACGACAGGTGCAAACAATCGCAGCGGTTCAAACGTTTCAAAGGTTCCAAACCTTCGCCCTTACCTGAAACATCACAACATCGAAAGACACACTATAAACTATCGATTAAAATGGCTGAGCTCAATCAAAAGACATAAGACTATTCATCTATTATTTACCAGCTTCCTAAGTAACATCCATCTTATGACAATAGTTCATTACTAAGATAAACTGTACACAAAAATATCGTTAATGATAATTAACTGAAAGCGAAGTGTCTGATATGTACTAAATTTCTCACCGTGAATAAGTCTTAAAATGGACAGAAAGACTGAAAAGGACTTAATAAGGTACTGTTCTGTTTTTCAAGAGCACTTCAGATCAGATGGTCGTTTCAGTTAAAAAATATTTACAAATGAAAGTTTCCGGCAAAGACATACAATTCGTTTTGCCGATGTTATCATAGGAAGGATGACTATTTATTCTTCTAAATTCGTTGATTTTCCAACTGTATATTAACATATTGTTCACAATTAAAAGTGACATTGAATAACATAACTTACAGTACATTACTATACATGTATATCTACTTATAATTTACAATGTATTTGTAATTGAAAAAAAACATATATTTTACAAATGATAATTTTGCCGAATGCGCGGCTATTTAACCATTAATTTGATTTATATCTGGTTATTATGATTAATTGAAAAAAAGACAAATAAAAAAGTAGTCTTTTAAGTGACAAAATTTTGTTTACTTAAACATACCTGATATAATTGGACAGTACACATCTATTGTAATATACAATGTTTCTGGTATACGGGTGTCAATTTCACAATCCTCGAGTATATCCTTCATGAATTTCCCTATTGCTTTAACTAAAGCAGGTTTATCATTAATTAGAGTCGTTGATGCTCTTGTCGTTAATATCAAACATTTGAATTTAAATTTTACTAAATGTAACTCATCTTCCGAACAATTTGCATCTTTGTTGAGTCTCTCGTTCAGCTTCTGTTCTATTTTTTCTTTATTCCAAGACGATGGTGTTTCGAGTCTTATTAAAATGTCATGTTCTGAAGAAGTGTTCTCACCTTTTGAATAAATAAAATGGTCATGTAGTTATCAAATGTACCAGAATTATAATTTAGTTCGCCATACGCGCGTTTCGTCTACATAAGACTCATCAGTGACGCACATATCAAATAGTTGAAGAGCATTTAGGATCCAAAATTTCAAAAAGATTGTGCCAAATACGTGTAAGGTAATCTATATACCTGGGTTAAGAAAATCCTTTATTTGGAAACAGGAAATTTATAACAGGAAATGACCGCATTATATTGATATTCATGTCAACACCGAAGTGTTGACTACTGGGGAGGTGATACCCTCGAGGACGAAACGTCCACCAGCAGTAGCATCGACCAATGAATTAGTATATGCATACAAGAGGGACGAAAGATACCAGAGGGACAGTCAAACTCATAGATTGAAAATAAACTGACAACGCTATGGCTAAAAATAAAAAAAGAAAAACAGACAAATAATAGTACACAGAAACTAAAGACTAAGCAACACGAACCCCACCAAAAACTGTGGTATCGAAAGGAGATATGCAGAGTAAATTTAAACACTTCACATCTTAATTTTAGTATACTACTCAAATTTTGATAAAATGGAAAATGGAAATGCTAAATGCGTCAAAGGGACAACAACCCTTTCAATGTGCAGAAAACAGCAGAAGCCATCATTTTTGGTAAAAGAACAGTTCTAATGCCCCCTCATTGCTTATGTTGTATTCCACTGGGTCGATACCACTGCAGGTGGAGATATATTTCCCCGAGGGTATTACCAGCCCAGTAGTCAGTACTTCTGTGTTGACTTGAGTTATTATGTTCATAATTATAAATTAACTGTTAACAAAACTTTGAATTTTTGAAATACTAAGGCTTTTCTACCTCAGGAATAGATTACCTTAGCTGTATTCGGTAAAACTTTTCGGAATTTTTGGTCCTCAATGCTCTTCAACTTCGTACTTTTTGGCCTTTTTAACACAATTGTTTTTATTCAAGCGTCACTGATGAGTCTTTTGTAGACGAAACACGCCAGACGCGTAAATATAAAATTTCAATCCTGGTATCTACGATGAGTTAATTTTCATCCCAGATACCAGGGCAATAACTTTTGTATAATTTTATTAAAGTTTTTTTTTAATTTTGTATTCATATCTTAAAGAAATCAAGTCTTCAGATTAAATGCAATGTGTTATTTCATTTTAAACTAACATTTGCTAGGGGCATAACTTGTTTACAATATTTGATCATAACTTATTTTCGAAAGTGTCAATGACGCTGCAGATATAAACCTATGATATAAGTTTCATAAAATGCTGTCAAGAATTAAAAATATGAGAACACTAAAATGCAATTTTCCAAATAATCAATATTTCCAAGGGACATCACTCTTTTAAAAATCATGGATCAGCACTGAGTTTTGATCTCTTCAAAGACATTACCAATATAAACCTATGATACAAGTTTCATAAAAAAAAACAAGAATCGAACAAATGAGAGCGCGAACGATGCAGTTTTCGATATAATTAATGTATCCAATGGACATAACTCTTTTTAAAAATAATTGATCGGCACTGGTATTCGAACTCGTCCAATATGACTGCTGAATAAAACTTATGATATAAGTTTCAAAACAATCTTGCAAGAAATGCTCACGAAAGGGCACTAACAAGAACGGACGAACGGACGGCTGGGCGGATATCCGGTATGGTTATGTCCCCTTTAATTCGTTGAGCAGGTGAAACATATATATTTTTTGTAATGTGAAATAAATAGTGTAATGTTACTTCTCTGATGTCGTATGGTAGTGCATTAAATGGAGAAGGTGATGAATCAAAACCTCTCCGTCGAGGGGCATAAAAAAGATGACATTTCCGGCCAAGGTAGTAAATTTCTGATAAAGTGATAAACTCATTTTAAGTAGATACATTATACATCATTCAATGCCTTACTAATTCTACTGCACGCAAATATAACTTATATTCAAGTGCTCCCTTGTAGGACAAAACGAAAAAATTGTTTACATCAACCTTCCATTTAGTAGTCACGGGAGCCAATCTGTGGAGAGAACAGTCAATGCGTATGAAATCAAATAAAGCAGTCATATGCAAACTTGTTCGAAGGCAATTGACGGGGGTTTATAGGAATATTTCTGTTGGTGCTGTACTAGTTCGTGATTATAATTGACAAATTCGCGTAATAAAGTTTATTGCCATTTGGTTATCCATGTATACTTTATTCTTGTTAAAAGGATTTAATGTGTTTTCCTAAAAACATAACTTGATGTAATTCTACCTGCTACACCTGTCCTCTCTATAGAGTCACCATCTTGTCGCTTTACTTCAGAAACAGTCTTCAGTTCTCCAAATTGAGCATATAAAAGGAAATCTGAATTAGAATTAAAAACAAAAAACATAAAACATGATATATAAATAGTATGAGTCCTTAAAAATAAGCAGCCTTCGTATGTCCACATCGTTTGCTTTCAACTTTTTTGTTGGATATTTTCGTTACTATGAATGTTGACAACAAAACAAATATATATATATAAAAACATCAACGGAGGACGAAATCTTATAGTATGGGCCTATTAAGATCATGTACTTTCAACTAAGTATAATATAAAAAATAAAAAAGTCACGCCTTAATGGGTAAATTATAGCAGCACACAATGGCCTTTTTGTGGATGTATATAAATTAAGTTGATTTTTTTAAACGTTTTTAACAAACTTAAATGGTGACTAATAGTAGTCAAATGTTGAAATAATAATCAATGGTATTTTTTTTTTTTAAACTTTACTTAAACGTTTAGGCATGTACCTACATTTTGTTTTACATCAACGAATACATAATATTCATTTTAGCCATAGTACCTAATTTTGACTTGATGTCTTTCATATCGTCTCCTTGTGCTCTCAGTGTGTCAGTATGTTCCTTCTGCTGTACTGATACTTCTTTGATAACTTCCGTCGACTCGGCAATGACAGTTTGCAGGGGTTTTACACCATTTAGAACGTGATGCAACTTGAAAACAAAAGAAATACATTACTTTAAGGATATGCTCTTTAGGAATGCTCAGGAATATGACAGTTGTTGTCCATTCGTTTTTGATGTGTTTTGTCATTTGATTAGGGACTTTCCGATTTGATTTTCCTCTGAGTTCAGTATTTTTGTGATTTTACTTTTTATCATTTAGGTAAATTGCATTCTAGCTTTCTATCAAGAGGTATATTAGTTGATATTTCAGCAATTCATTATATGTTTTAGAATTATATGGCAACATTTGAAAGAATGAGAACGACCATTATTGACAGGACTGATAGAAAATATTTCCTTTATTAAGTCGGTTTTTTTAATTTCGACTTGGCAATTATTTGTCGTTGACTAATATTTTCGTCACATGTTAAAAATCAGGACGAACTTTTGGGAAAATGCGATTTAAAGTGGTATCGACCCAGTGGTTGTAAATATATCATCATACATACAAGGATTGAAATTTTGTATTTACGCCGGACGCGCGAAGAAGTACTCAATTAGGCTTTGTATTTCGATCACATTTAAGTTTCGACAATATTCTATAGAAACCTCAAATGAAAAAATAATTGTGATTTAAAATACCTACAATATACTTTTATGACCCATAAATGTTATACTGCAATGTAATGTAGGATTAATTACCTAAAACTATCAAATTCAAGAATTTTTTTTTTACCTATTTTCGTATACACTTTTATTCTATACATACTTGTGGAGAAGAAAATAATGCAAGAAATTCTATCTACTCATATGACTTATATTCCGGATGATCAACTTTTATTTACCTCTGAAAGGTTTTCCTTTGATTTCTTAACAATGTCCTTTAAAGCATCAATAGAACAATCAGTGAGTCTTTCTATTTCTCGTCGAAACACCCGCACAAACGAGTTTCCTATAATACCAGCTAAGCCTAAACATGCTATCTGCAATATGTTCCACTGTATCTTATAATTTGTTTCTGCTATATGACCATTGCCAAGATGGACTAATATATTGCGTACTTCCTTGAGATCTTTTATCCATGATAACAGTTGTGATGGTAGTGAACAACAGTGGTTTACAATTGCATACAATAAAGATATGTCTACATCTTCAATTGAAACGGATGTTTTAGCAGAATATTTACATAAGCAATGTTGAGTTATGAGTTTACCACGCCACTGGACATGATTTGGAGGAGAAGAACACGTTTCTGTGTAAAGTAAATCAAATTGACTCTTGAACAAATGTCCTCGCTTATGAGCTGCAGCCAAAGATAGATTTATACACTCACAACATTGAACTGTTGGTTTAAACTCATGAAAAAGAATGTGTTTATTTCTCGTATCGTCCAAAAATTGTATGAAACTCGAGTTTTGCAAAAGTTTGTTTTCAAAAAACAAATGAAGAATTTCAATAGCAGGACCATAGGAAAATGCTAGCAGCTGAATGTACCATTGTCTTTCCTCCATACTAGATAATCTATCTAAAAATAAAAGAACTTATAATGACACAGAGCAATCGCTTAAAATTTTCAGGCTGAATGGCTATCTATGAGTAAGATAATTTCATCGAAAAACTAGAGGCTCCAAGGAGCCTGAGTCTCTCACGTGATATTTTTATTTGCAAATGATGCATTAAATAATGCAACCGTTATACGTTTGCTCTAGTTTCAAAGATACTAGTCAAAAACTGCATTTCCCCCTATGTTCTATTTTTAGGCATATCTGCCATGCTGGTTGACAAGCAGGATCATCGAACACATTTTAAAAAACTAAATAATCTTTATTTGTGGCCAAGTTTGTTTCAATTTGTCTCAGTTGTTTGAGAAACAGACTCTTGTAAAAGATTACAAATATTTAGGCGAAAAATTGTTAAATTTGACTTTAAAGTCATAAGAAACGGGTGACTGGTGAGAAGTAATGTTTATTCAATTCTTGAACCAATGCATGTTTATATCATAAACTTAGTCCTCTGTGCACGATTTTTTTTCATTTTTTACGCAAATATATCGTATAATCGTCATTTTTTTCCCTCTCTGTCTGTTATGATTTAACAAATATGGCTACTCATTAAATGTCGTGTTTTGAAGCCGACGTTTTCCGATTGTCACCTTACAGTAAATAATCAACAAAAAGAATGGGTATTTAGCACGTGTTTAACATATACAATCGGGTAATTGTTTATTTAAATGACAGATTCATGCGTATTGCCATCAACGGATTTTTACGAGGAGGGTCACGCTTAGGTCACTATGCATACTATACGGAAAATATGTCGGCGAATTGCTTCCTGGCAGCAAGCAATTAAAAATAAGTAAACTTCTCCTAAATGTGGACAAATTAAAGAATCTTCCTCAGAAAAAGTATATGCAGTACATAAGTTGTATAATATGACAATATTAGAAAAATTTATTTAAAAAGGTATTATTATACAAATGCATCTGTTTTTAAATAAGTTCAATTATTGTCAACAAAGAATGTTTCGGAATTATCTAATTTAGGAAAATATCTGAAATACGCCACAGATATAAAATTTTCATGACAATCTTCTGAATGATTTATACTATGTAGTCTTGCCTCCGATTGTATTTAAAATGTTCTGTTATGATATACATGTTCCAGACCGTATGAGTATTTGGACCGTACGCGTACGGTCTGGACCGTATGCGTATATTTTCAAAATACGCATACGGTCGGACCGTACGCGTACGGTCTGACTAATATTAAGAAGTTGGTCACGTTTATCAGATGCAAATGTACATAGCTTACATCTCAAATTAATGTAAAAAGTTCAATAGTAATTGAAATAAAACAAAATAATGTTATAACTATTTTAAAAAATCACGTTGATTTAGTCTGTTAATCTCCTGTATTTAGCATGTCAGTAATTCATATATTGAAGCCAAGTATGCTAATTAAAATTGAAGTTATCGGAAGTAAACTTAGAGTGGGAGGACAATCGTTTTAGAATATTAAGGAACTTTACAAAAGAATGCAAAGCAACGTTCATGAACAAATTATGTTACTGTAAAAAAAATATGACGTTCTTTGTGGAAGTCAGTGTCACCTTGAGTACCAAAATAGGAATCACGGATATAAAAATAAACACATATTTAATTTCAATTGTTCGCTTAATCATTTCATCCATATACATGTAATAAAATCAATTTGTATAACTAAAAATAATGATTTTGATAAATATTTGTTTAAATTTAACCAATATGATCCCAAAACATCAGCTGGACCGTACGCGTATACTCATACGGTCCGACCGTACGCGTATGGTCGGACCGTACGAGTATACGTATACGGTCCGGACCGTACGCGTACGGTCCAAATACTCATATGGTCTGGAACATACATGTACATATTTATGATATACCTATAAGCTGTATTGCTTTTGGTTTGAAATAAACTATACAAGTTGATGAAAACTATCCATTTAGTTTTAAAAAACATATGCATACTTTTTTTAATTTGAGGTTTCATATGACTTTAAAGGGCAATAACTCCTTATGGGGTCAATTGATCATTTTGGTCATATTGACTTATTTGTAGATTTGACTTTGCTGAACATTATTGTCGTTTACAGTTTATCTCTATCTATAGATAACAATATTCAAGATAATAACCAAAAACTGCAAAATTTCTTTAAAATTACTAATTCAGGGGCACCCAACAACGGGTTGTACGATTCGTCTGAAAATTTCAGGACAGATAGATATTGACTTCATGAACAATTTCACAATATTTCAGATATATTTGCTCTAAATGCTTTGGTTTCAGAGATATAAGCCAAAATCTACATTTGACCCCTAATGTCTATTTTTAGCAATGGCGGCCATCTTGGTTTGTTGGCCGGGTCATCGGACACATTTTTTAAACTAGATACACAAATGATGATTGTAGCCAAGTTTCATTAAATTGAGCCCAGTAGTTTTAGAGGAGAAGAAGTTAACGACGACGACGGACGACCGACGCCAAGTGATGAGAAAAACTCACTTGGTGCTTTGGGTCGTGTAAGCTAAATAAAGGAGATTTATTACACTTTTTAAATATATTGTCTAGACTACATATAAGTGATTGTTTATGATATTTTTTATAGGCTACATACCCTCCTGGGGCCCATATTTGGTGACCTGTAGCTGATAACTTCTGTGTCATAAAATGATTTGGTTCTTATTGAGAATTGTCTCATTAATTTTAGCAATCATACCACATCCTCTAATTTATAATGACAGTAATCAGTCCTACAAATTCTAATGCTTTCGTGCGTATCCTTACCGGTTTTAAGATCTTTTAATAGAAAGTTGCTAGCAATCTTTAAATAAAGCTTTTATATTTCCTGTTCGCTAAAACAGAGATTAATATACACATGTCTCTGGTTAAAACGAGGTTAAAACACGATATTGTTTTGTGTTCGATCACTTCATCTACGACATGTACGACCAAAGTTATATTATAACTTGTGTACGCGTGTAGTGTATAAATGTGTAAAAGTATAAATGTTTTATCACAATATGTAACGGTAACGTGTCAATGTACAATAAAATGAAAATTAAATATTTAAAATTGACTGATAAAATGGCTACTTACCGTTCAAAATTATAAACTTGTGACGTAGTCGACTGATGGAATTTCTTTTAAACCGAAAGCAAAAAAAGTTGAAAACAAAAACAATACTTTAATTAGACTAACTAGGTACCAATATATATTTTAAAAAATCAATGTTCACTACTTTATTAATGCCATTTAGTTAATTTAACATCTTTTTTTTTTTTCTTTTTAGGAAACCATTGATCTATATATATTGAAACTATGTGGTTTGAAGTTAAACCCAGCCATAAGAAATCTTTTTTATTGTGCTTTGTTTATAGGCCACCCAAGTCACTAATTGGTTGGATTGATAAGTTTGAAGATGAGATTAAGATTGCAATGAAATATAATTCAGATGTAATACTTATGGGAGATTTTAACATAAATTGTTTACAACCCAATAAAATTCCACAAAGATGGTTAACTGCTCTAGAAACTTATAACTTTCAACAGGTAATTAAGGAACCAACTAGAGTAACAAATGAATCAAAAACTTTGATTGACCATATATATGTCACTAGTTTAAGCATGGTTAAAGAGGCTCATGTTTCTAAATATTCTATTAGTGATCACTATCCAATATGTATGACAAGACAAGAGAAATTGTATGATAAAAAACATTCTCATTCAACAATCACTTATAGAAATTTTAAGACTTTTAATGAGCAAAATTATTTAAAAGATTTAAAAAGTGCACCTTTTCAACATATTGAATTTGAAAATGACCCATCTGTTTGTATTGAAATGTGGTACAACATTTTTAATAACATTTTAAATAAACATGCCCCTATTGTGAAAAAGAGGATAAAAAAAGACAGACAGCCTGAATGGTACAATAAAGAAATTTCATATGCAAGAAAAATGAGAGATAAATATCACTCACTGGGAATGTGGGCTGAATATAGATTCTGGAGAAACAGAACAAAACATATCATTGATACATCTAAACAGAAATATTATAATGATATGATAAAAGACTCAAAAGATTCTAAAACACTATGGAAATGTATTCACAGCCTAAATCCATCTAATCCATCAAAACCACATGAACTTATTACAACTGGAGACCATAAAACAACCGATCATAAAGAAATTGCTAATACGTTCAATAATTATTTCACCTCATGTGTTGAAAAATTAAGGCATAGTAGGGCACCAATCAACTCAAATTTTAATACTCTGACAAACTATGTACAAATGAAATTCTTGAAAAAAAGGCATAATAAATTCATCATTCCTCCAGTAAAAGTTTCAGAACTATTTGCTGAAATAACTAAACTAGATGTTAAGACATCTTCTGGTACTGACAATATAGGTCCTAAGATTTTAAAACTTAGTGCTCCTTTCATAGCATCTTCCTTAACATACATTTTTAATCGAATGATTGATACTGGTATTTATCCATCTGTTTTAAAAAATGCCAAAGTAGCTCCAATTTTCAAATCTGGTGAAAAAAATGTAGCTAGCAATTACAGACCAATATCTGTTTTGCCAACATTATCAAAATTAATTGAGAGACATGTATCAAAACATCTGTATAAATATTTGACAAAGTTTGATATTTTACACCCTTCCCAGTCTGGTTTTAGACCTAACCATTCGTGTCAAACTGCCCTCATTAATATAATAGATAAATGGCTACACGAAATGAATAATGGAAATATCAATTTGGCCGTCCTCTTGGATTTTAAGAAAGCTTTTGATGTTGTTGATCATGAAATTCTATGTAAAAAACTTCTAATTTATGGCTTCCATGAAGATACTGTTGATTTTTTAAAATCATATTTGAGTGAAAGAACACAGCAAGTCCATATAAATAATCAGTTTTCTAATAAAAAGTTTTTAAATTTTGGTGTTCCACAGGGCTCAATACTTGGTCCCTTTTTGTTTGTTTTGTTCATAAATGACCTTCCATTACACATCAAAAACTGCCATACAGACTTGTATGCTGATGACACAACTATGCATACATCAGGAAAGACTATTGGTGACATGCAATTAAAAGTACAAGATGATCTCCAATGTGTTGAAAAATGGTGTCATGAAAATAGCATGTTCATAAATTCAGATAAGACGAAATGTATTGTTATAGGTACCAGACAAAGGCTGCGTTTAAATCAAGCAGATCCAGTTCTAACTATTGAGAATAATATTCTTCAAAAATCATCAATTGAAAAACTTTTAGGTGTTAGAATTGACTCTAATCTGTCCTGGACAGGCCATATTAATTACTTATGTTCATCAATTTCATCAAGAATTTTTTTACTCTCTAAAATCAAGAAATTTCTAAATATTGATCTAAGAAAATTATTTTATAATGGTTATATTCTCCCACTGATAGATTATTGTTGTATTATTTGGAGTGGTTGTGCTAAAAATGAGCTAATCAGAATAATAAAATTGCAAAAAAGGGCTGCAAGACTTATTTTAGATGCTGATCCCCTTTCATCATCAGCTCCACTGTTTAAACAGCTTGGATGGATGACAGTAGAGAACAGAATCTCATACCACAAATCAGTTTTGATGCATAAATGCCTTAAGAATGATGCCCCTGTATATCTCACTGAAAAGTTTAAAGAAATGCCAGAAATAAACCAATATTGTTTGAGAAATGCCTCTTGCAAAAATTTACAAGTTCCAAAAGCCAAAACAGAGCTTTATAAGAAATCTTTTATATATTCAGGATCTATTTTATGGAATAACTTACCAATATCCCTGAAAAAATCAACCTCAAGTACAAGCTCATTCAAAAAAGATTTAAAAAATTACTTGATGGAACATTAAGAAGCTGTGCGTTTTTTATATGCATAATAATTTTCACACACTTATTGAAACTTATGATATTGTTGATGCCAATACTATACATGTCATATATGAATTTGTAACTTTTACCTGTTTTGCAAATTGTATATTTCATAACAATTTTTATTTCATTATTCATGTATGTGTGTCTGTTTGATATTTTGTAATTGTTTGTAATATTTCATTGTATTTTATGAGGGCCTCAGGGAAGATTAGCTTTACAGCTAACTGTGTAACCCTCTTTAAATAAAGAATTATTATTATATTATTATTATTATTGATCAATGAAAGTTTTAAATAGAAATCGGATTTCACAATCTATTTATAAATCGTCAAATAGTTAAAATTTCAAAATTCTAAATTACATTTTATATTTGATCAAACTTTAAAAGTATTTAACGTGCAGTTTTGATTATTTCGCTCTATGAAAGTTTGATTATTTAAATTTTTGATTAACAAAAGGGGCGAATATAGAATAAACTGCAAAACGGAATAAAAGAAAAACGAAACGAATACTTCAGAACTATTTGATTTTTACAGCGGCCATCATTTAGGAGACACAGTAAACACTGATCAACTCGCAGTAAGCCAAATAGCATGGTAGGGTTGAGTATGTATATATTTCTACTGAACATTGAGCAGTAAAATGGATCAATGTACACGTGTATTATTTTTTGTTTTGCTTTACGACTTATTACTATCTGCAATCATACCGGCAGATGAAATCATTGAATGTACATTTTGAACGATCATCTTTAAGCTTTAATCAAGTATTTCTTTCTAAATTGCTGGCTTTTTCATGATCACCTTGGAGCGTTACTATAGCTAATGAAGATAGTTCTAGAAAAGCACTTCGGACGCATGCAATTTTTAACGTTTTGTTTTCATTTTAATATATCGATTGCAAGACGATAATATAGTGTACATGTACATAAGAAGATGTGGTATGAGTGACATTAAGACAACTTTCCATCCAAGTCATAATTTGTTATTTAAGTAAACCATTATAGGTCAAAGTACGGTCTTCAACACGGAACCTCGGCTCACACCGAAAATCAAGCTATAAATTTAAGGGCCTCAGTTCAAAGTATTGGAACGGTAGGAATATTGAATCCTTGGAGTCACAATGAACGTTGCGCTAGCCTTGACTGTGAGAGGTTGTCTTTTTTACACTGCTACCCTCTATACAAGACGAATTTATGAATACTACCAAATATAAGTAGCTTGGAGCTAAGAAACTGTTATAAGGTATCTAAATAAACTCATCATAGATACCAGAATGTAAATTTTGCATTGCGCCAGATGCCAGTCTACAAAAGACTAATCAGTGACGCTCGAATCAAATAAAAAAAAAAAAAAAAAGGCCAAACAAAGTGATTTATGAATAAAAACGCCTAATAAAGTTAAACTTTAACACCATAACTCACCGGGGCCAGTAACAAGACAAATCTCTTAAAGTTATCGTAAGTGGAAATATTTAATAGAAAAACTTGAAAAATGTAATCGCTCAGTGCAATAGACCACGAAAACCGGATTCAAACAATTCATTTTTGTAAACCAGAGCGATAATTTTGGTGGATATTTGAGTAACATTGAAAAAGTAACAGATTTGGTATGATAGCCAATGAGTGTTTGGGGAAATTTGAGGATCAGTATATATAAGACAGTATTTTATCTAAATAAGAAATATTTGAATGTTGTAGCACCGTTTATTCCGTTTAAATGCAGTTCGTCGGCTTTTTCATAAACGGAATAAAATGTACTGATATCAAGAAGTATAAGAAATGACATTTTTTCATTTGCGCCGATTTTATATTTGCTCCTATAATTAGATTTACACGTAAGTTAATACTTGTACATGTACTGTACTATACCATTGATAACATCTGGTTATAAATGTTGTTCATTTATGTTTAAGTTAATTTTAATTTATATTGTTATGGAACTTCGTTGTAATATGATGGACATTTGCACACTGAAAATAGGCGAGGAGTCAATTCTTTGATCATCGAGGGCCATACATATCGGAAGGTTAGTGTCCTGAAGCATAACAACATATCTTACAAATTCACCATAAAATCGTGTTAAGCCAGAGTCACCCCGGATTATATTGTCAAAACACTGATCGAGTATAACATGTAGCAGATGTTCCAAAGACAGAGGTTAAAGAGCTACAGGTACTGTCAATGAAAAAGTCTGGAGGTGCATCTTGAAGGCCTTCTTCCATCTCCCCGTGGTGAGCAGGGGACAGCAGTTATATACATGTTATGATTGACAATTCATAACATTTGTACAAATGGCTAATGGAAGAGGTCTATAAAGATGGAGAGTTTTCTCATTGGCACTCATATCACATCTCCTTATATCTATTCACCTGTAATTTACCTGTAAAAAAATCGGCGCAAATGAAAGAAAAAAAAAATCGGCGCAAATGAAAAAAAAAATCGGTGCAAATGAGGGAAAAAATCGGCGCAAATGAAATGCAGATCGGCGCAAATGCAAAACGCCGGTTCAAGGAATAGGTGCAAGAAGTTATCCCAACAAAAATGCATTCTTATCAAAACTATCAAACTAATTAAACAGATAGGTAAATACAGGTAGCTAAAACAAGTTCATGTTTGTCAAGTATTTGAAAATCATGTGTTGCTGTTACTACATGTGTACTTGAATAAATATTGATTATCTTAATATGAAACTTTGAAAGATTTAAATCACAAAGTCAGCATGTACATATTGTCTTGAAATCCAGTTTGCACAAATCTCTTTGGACTTTGAAGTTTTTTTCTTCAATATTTATATAGTTGTATGTGCTGTAATATTCTCCCATATTACTTGATGGAATTTCTTGAAACTTTGTAACTTATGTTAGATTAGTACTATGTTTAATTTTTTCAGTTTGTTCAGATATTTTTCTTATTTTTAATATTCCTCCCTTTTAGTCAATCCTCCGAGATATAGCCATCCTACAGTCTGTCGTAGTTGGCGACGGCGGCCTCCATTATATATTATTCATTCTGTGGTTAAAGGTTTAAAAATGTTTATAACTTTCTCAAACTGTCATTGATTTGTGCCAAACTTGGACAGAACCTTGTTTATGATCAAAGCTAGAATCTATAGACGGAAATTCTGTATAAAATGTATTTTCGGTTTTTCCATCTATTGCTTGTAAATTATAGACATAGTTTTTCTTCCAGTTAACATTACATACAGTCTGCAATTGAAGTTTGTTTTAAACATTTATAAGATTCATAAACCATCCTGGATTTTTTTCCACATTTGGACAGAGCGGCTTCTTACAATCAGAAGATACTATCTAGAGGAAAATTTTAAATAATGTTTTTCCTGTTTTTGTTTCGCTTGTGACTTTTGTGGCAAAAGGGAGACATAGCGACATAGACAACAACAAAATAAGACAAGACAATGGGTTCCGTGGAATCCTTAAGAATTTTGTATTGTAGGGATTCATAAAATAAGATTGTTACGGTGATTGTTATGATCATAAATCATCAGAATTTTTGTTACCCTACATTATGGATTTTCTTATGGCGTTTCCAGCTTGAAAGTTATCAAATTTACTTAATTATTTCTGATGATTTTTAAAGTTTAACAAATTGTTCAATTGAAATCTTCATTTATTTATATTATGTAAATAAACACTTCCATTCCCAGATTATTTTTTTAATAGAAAATAATAACAAGAGTACACACGCTGAAATGTCTCGCCTTCTTTACTAATCATTAATATTATGTTGATAGTCCTTAATATAAAGCTTTATTACAACTGTCAAATCAACTTAACATAAACAAAGAAAACTAAACATTGACCAACGAACTTTGACAATGAGGTCAAGGTCAGATGAACCATGACAGGCAGGTATGTACTGTAACAGCTAACATTTCTTTCATACAACAAATATAGTTGACTTATTGCTTATAGTTTAAGAAAAAACAGACCAAAACACAAAAACTTAACACTGAGCAATGAACTATGAAAATGAACAAGAAAAATAGGAATTAAACACCTTCAAAAATAGATGTCGGAGACAGATACTGAAAATAAGATGGTCAAATACAATATCAAACGAAAACCACCACAAGACCTGAAAAACAAAGATGCTAAGTGATGACATAATAGAACGAAGTTGGTGATGGATTGGCCATGTAATAAGAATGGATACCAACAGTATAATTATGTTCAGTTGCACTGGCATGGAAACCAGAGGAAAAAAGGAAAGTATGACGTCAAAAAAACACCTACAGATGGACTGTAGAGACAAAACCAATATCACTTGGATAAAACAGCTGGGATACAGCATGACCAGCAGCTACAGACCGTGTGAAATGGAATAAAAATGTATCAGGGTCTTAAATGCCGACCGGCATGAAGAAGATATGTAAGGTGAGTTAAATAGATCAATAGTTATTAATTGTATAAGATTTTGGTGTACATTTGAGATTCAGTATATATAAGATAACATTTGAGATTCAGTATATATAAGATAACATTTCATAGTTTAGGGGAACATTTGAGGATCAGTATTTGAGAATCTATTTTCATAGTTTGAGGAGAAAAATACGGATCAGTTTATATCAGACAGTTGTTATAAATATGCGTTAAAATAATAGTTTCTTGTATATTTTAGTGTCTAAAAAGGTGTCCTTTGTGGAGTATCAGGGGGAAATGGGGCTTGGTATTATTATAAGCTGTTAGAGGATATAGTCATACATAATATATGCTTGCTGTCGAAAATAAGCATATATAGTCATAAATAATATATGCTTGGCAATCCGTCACAAAATCAAGAGCATTTTAGCTACATGCAATAAACATCTTGTAAAGTGAGCTGATTCCTTCGCCTTTTAATCATTAATCAAATGTAAAAGAAGTGCCATTTTCATTCAAAGAGTAATTTAGGGGTAGGTGGAACCACACTAATATCAAAACGTGTTAAATAAAAATCGTGTTACGCACGTAAGTGCTAAAGTTTAGACAAAGAGTTCTTACTCAAGGACAAAAACATTAAGATGTTTTCGAGTTAAACAAATTAATAAGATTGTAATAAGGGGATGCAAAGAGTTCCCTTAAATCCGTAAGAAATTGAAATGTCTTAAGATCTGTCAATCATTAGAAGATTGATTTAAGATTGCTATGTGTTACTCTTTTAGTCACTAAGACAGTCTTAAGATGATCTGAAAAGCTAAGACAGCTTCTTGTTACCGGCCACCGTGTGTATATAAACTCTTGACATCTCTGATCCTTAGATAACAACCTCTCAAAAAAATATATGAAGACTTGAGACCCTTTTATGAGGTTCCAGTTCCAGATAACCTTTATTGTTTTGCATTTATTCCAGCTTTTTCAGTTCTTTGTTTTATTTTTTTCCTTGGGGTTCGCTTTTTTTAATAGATTTGTTTATGTTGTTGTTGGCTTGTATTAAGGCAAGCTATAATAGTATAGTAATAAGAAGGTGTTTCTTTGTTGAAAAGCGTTTTATCTATATAATGATTAAGATTATGATGATGAAGTTTTTCCCCCGAGGGTATCATAAGCCCATTAGTTAGCTCTTCTATGTTGACATGAATTATCATTGATATGGTCATAATTATAAACAAACTGTTTACAATGTTTTGAATTTTTTTAAATACTAAGGCTTTCTACCCCAGGAATAGACTGCAAAACGTTTAGAAAAGTTTGGTCCTGAAAGCTCTTCAACTTATTACTATATTTAGGCTGCTTAACTCTTTTGTTTACATAAAACGCGCGTCTGGCGTGAATATAAAATTTCAATTATTGTATCTATGATGAGCTTATTTTCAATGTTGACTGCTGAACCCATTTTTTTTTTTTACATTTTACCTATTATGTCTCTTTTTTATGCCCCACCTACGACTATTAGAGGGGCATTATGTTTTCTGGTCTGTGCGTCTGTTCGTCCGTCCGTCCGTCTGTTCGTTCGTCCGTCCGTCTGTTCGTTCGTCCGTCCGTCTGTTCGTTCGTCCGTCCGTCTGTCTCACTTCAGGTTAAAGTTTTTGGTCAAGGTAGTTTTTGATTAAGCTGAAGTCCAATCAACTTGAAACTTAGTACACATGTTCATTATGATATGATTTTTCTTATTTTAAAGTCAAATTAGACTTTTGACCCCAATTTCACGGTCCACTGAACATAGAAAATGAAAGTGTGAGTTTCAGGTTAAAGTTTTTGGTCAAGGTAGTTTTTAATGAAGTTGAAGTCCAATCAACATGAAACTTAATACACATGTTCCCTATGGTATGATCTTTCTTATTTTAATACTAAATTAGATTATTTTCCAATTTTACGGTCCATTGAACATGGAAAATGATAGTGCGAGTGGGGCATTCGTGTACTTTGGATACATTCTTGTTTTTCTCATACATTGTTGTCAAAATAATTGAACTTTATGCGACTGACATATAAGTGAGAAGTTTAGTTAGCTAAAGAAAACACGTTTAAAAAACATTTTCGACATCAGGAAATACTGTGACAAGTCAGGCATATGACAGTAGTTGTCTTTTTGTTAGATGTGTTTATGTTTTGTATTTTGCCATTGTATAAAACTTTTCCATTTCGGAATTTTCCTCGGAGTTTTTTACTTATTTTACATTTGTTTTACTTTTTGCTCACTTAGAAATATGTATCAAATTAGTTATTGTGCATATAAATATCGTTTTTTGTTATATTCCTTTCATACCGAATACATTTCTTTGACAGTCCAAAGCGTAAGAAATGACAATTTATATTGCCATGAGCCTACCCTGTGGATAGATTACCGTTGTAGCTGTACTTGGCAAAACCTTTCGGAATGTTCGGTCATCAATGCTCTTCAGCCTTATAATTTATTTGGGTTTTTAACATATTTGATTTTGATGAGACTTTTGAAGTCAAATGTTCGTGTGGCATACACAATTAATACTGGTATCTATGACGATTTAATTCTCCGGAAAAGAAGTATAAGCTTTTTCACGTTCTTAATAATTATTTTCTGATATACACTATTTAATTTTCTGACCCAATATATACCGTATTAGGTCACTAACACATAATGCATCCTATATTCTTTATCTGCCCGTAACACATCAGGTGCCTGTAGTACATTGGGTATCGTTGAATGATGTCTGTCATATTTGTTTATTGTAAACCAAGACGATTGTATGTTTGGAATTGTTTATCATTTTCAGGATTGGACTCTAATAAACGACTATAATATATGTATTATTCTTATTGTTTGAGGCTGTTATTCCTTATTTGTAATACCTCTTCAATTTAACTCTGATGTTAAATTCTAAATTTTTATGATACCTTCAAGTAATCACACGACGGTATCAAATATATTTAAGGTAAATATTTAAGAACTCTTAGTTGATTTACATCGCATGCTTATGAAATAAGTAAATTGAAAACTTGTGGTATCAAATACAAAACTCACATGTTTGATAAAGTTTTGAATTGTTCAATTTAATGTGAACAATTACAAATAATATGATGTGTCTTCAATTGGATAAATGAAGTCCTAGAAAAACTATATTGATACTCTATAAACATCCAGGGGCGGATTCAGAGTGTTTTCCAGGGAGCCCCGGCCCCCCTTTTGTGGAAAAATTTGGTTAAATATACAGGGAATCACTGTAGCATGACAAGGCAGTCAGTGGGCCCCCTTATGAAAATTCCCGGATCCGCTACTGACATCCACAGTGTTACTAAATAAAACAAAAGTTTCTTGCAATCGATCGTACCAGTAATCAACATCTTCACGTATTATAGCAACAATACATTCTTTTTCAGTACTATTATATGGTAAAATGTCCTCTTCTGGATAAGTAAAGACGTCAGTTTCATTTCTTGATATTTTTATATGCCGAGTTAGAGAATCCGTCGGAAAACCATTCGTCTTTAAACGCCAAAAGATATCCTCCCAATGTTTGTCAAAGTTTTTGTCATCAAAATAATTAGCTAGTACATTAAGGTCATTTTCACTGTGACTTCTACTAAGCTTAGTTTCCGGATTGCATTGATCTCTGTCTACACCAACTCCTTTACACTCATATACTTTAGCTCGTTTTTCTAGCTCAAAATCGCATCGATCACTTGCCACCATTTCTCTATCTAAGTGAATAATTCCCATGGCATAGTCCAATAATGGAAAAGCTAAGATGCTTTCTAAATCTTTTTCGAAATCGACATTACATATTTTCCCTTCTAAAAAACACGAGATAAGAACCGAAATCTTTTCTTCGATAACTGTCGAAAGTTTGTATGGACAATTTTTAAGTTCCAATTCCAATGATGATTTGTGTTGGACATGATAAAATATCTTCCAAAGAATATAAAAGAAATATATTTCGTACCAGTCTACTAAAAGTTCGTATGTGCAATTCCAGTTTAATATACTTCCTCGATCTGTGAGCTGCTTCAGTTTTATAAGTATTTCACAGAAGCAATAGGTAATGTCATTTGAATTGCAGTCTTTAATGTGGTGTAAGAATACCGTTTTTATATGATAAGATGTCGGAACCAACAATGAAGACGAAACAGTTTTGTCAAATAGTCTTTTACTCAGATAGTTATGCCTAGTAGCTTTGTCACAAAATATTTTAACTGTTCTGTAGAGGTCCCGGTGATGTCGAGTAGAGTTTCGAATACAGGCCATTTCTTCAATACTTTGGGAAACTCTCCAACATTGCTCTTTACAGTTGCTTTCACAATATGAACTTGTGCTACATTCCAATACAGAAATACGATGAGTGCATGGCTTCGCAACAATAAAAGTTGACTCGGGCATGTGAGTTGTCTCAAAGGCAGGCAAAAAGTCTATTTTGCCGACAATATTTTTCTGATTGTTTTTATTGATCCATATGAATAATGGATTAGCTTCGGTGTGTGAGTCAAGGAACTCCAAAGTACAGATACCAGTGTCAGTCTCCTTTTTGAAGCATCCATTTTCGTCTAATCGCTTTTTCACTGTTGAAAGCATCCCATTGTGAAATTCATAATTAACTACTTTCCAAGGCCTTTCAAAAACATTCACTGCAGCTTCGAAATCATCTGGTTCGTACGATTGTGATGCTTTAGTTCGTAAATCGCTCATGGTTAGTTCATTTAAATACATCCTACTTTCGATTTTTGCATGACCTGCACAAGTTGAAACAGTTTCCATGTCATTAGTTAACGGCCTGAGAATTGCGAGGATGTCAAATTCTAAGCAACTGAAATCTGTTAAAGATGTAGTAATAAGCTGACTTAGTGAATCCTTATCATCTTTCCAGATCTGGAAGTTGTGTTTTCCCAACCAAATGGACGTCTGTTCTGACATACTTCCACAAAGAAAGATCTTTTCTATTTTTACACCACATTCTTCATTTTTATTAAACTCTGTCTTGAAATCTTCCAAACAATCCAGAATAGCCTCTGTCATATCCTTGATTTCTTGAAGCTCATAGTCTACAAAATAATTCAGTTTCATATACTCAAAGAAGCCCTCCACAGAGTTTTAAAAGATTGAAAACTGTTTAGCACATTTCAAGAAGACGCATGCTTAATTTTTAAGCGAAAAACTTTAACAATAATATATCATTTATATTGTTTATTCTTCCAACCAAAAGCGAAAGTAGAACATTACTTCCGGTACAAAATAGTTCATATTGTCACATGTTGTTATTTATAAAAAGAATGAAGATCGGCACTGTTAAATTAATGTTTTATTTTTTAATATAAATTTTTATCTGAAATTAATTATATATCATATTTTGTCTTAACTAAACCCTTAAAAATGAGCCACTTAACATTTTAAGAACACATTCAACATGCATTTAACAATAATTACAATTTTGATAAACCATTCGTTATCATTTCGTTGCTTTGTCATGGTATAATTTATAATTTTCCTTGTATTGCACATATGATAATGGCGTACAATTTGGGTTTGACATATACCAACAATATCACTACATGGTTTTCTCATGTTTTTAGTATTGACTATTTAATGAAAGAACTAGACTTACCAATATTAAATGTAAGTGTTGGCCGTTTATGAATAAATTATGTACAAGTTTTCATATTCATTGGAAAGAATTTAGAGAAAATACTGTTAAATCAGGTAGAGGTAAACTCTTGTCCTATTTTTCAATTAAACATTTTTTTTGGTACAGAAAAATATCTGCAATTAAAAGAATTTAAAGATAGACAAGCACTGTGCAAGATCAGAATAAGTGCACATCCCCTAAAAGTAGAGACTAGAGAGAGTAAAATTGAAGACGAAGAACATTTTATATGTCAGTGTCCCCTTTATAACTCTTTAAGAAAAGAATTTTATGATAATATTTCAATAGGTTGTAAAAATTTTGAAAACTTAAGCACAAGTGCCAAATTCAATTGGATTTTTATTCAAGAAAACCTAGAGGTATTGAAAAATATATGATTGCTATTTATATTAATAAATGTTTTGAACTGAGAAAACTATCAATATAGTATAGATATTGTTTTATTAAAGATTTTTAGAATATTTGCCTGTTAATAATAAATATATTGTTATGCCTTTTTATATATATGGATCTGATCTGGTTGTAAATTAAGATCTAAGAAATAGTTAAATTCATGTTTATGATGATTGTGTCATTATTGTTTCATTATTGTAACAATTATAAAAAGCATTGTAATAATAAATTGCGTTGCTCTTTATGGGCCCTTTAATTGGAATAAAAAAATATCTTATCTTATCTTATACCCCATTTTTATGTTCAAAGTTTTTGTGGAAATTCCGACCATTGTGATCTAAGATGATAATTGATTGAAATTGAATACCCCGCTGGTCGTGTATGCTTCTAAGTACATATATTAAGGTTCATCATAACAAATGGACAAATATGGCCGTATTTTCACCTCAAAAACTACTCTGTGTACAGACTTACCTGTGCTGTTTGGAAAGTTTTAATGCCTAGCATCCACTAGATATATAAAAGTTAAATGCATTTTGTGATTAGGAAAGATAAAATCTTTCTTGGTTTTTGATGGGCATTTTTTTTTCCTTTCTGCAGAAGCTGTAAAAATAAACAAACACCTGAATTACTTTGATACTGTCCACTCACTGACTCAGATAAACTCTTTAACTCACCTGTAGTTGTGAAGATAACTCTTGTCCATGTCAATTAAGGACAATCAAAACAATACAAACAAGTTTTTTACCTGAGGGAGCATCTCATAGTTGTACCACAACTTAGTTAATTTTCACACCTTTTGCATTAAGGAAAAAAAATGCCCATCAAAATCCAAAAGAGATTTTATCTTTCTGAAACACAAAATGCATTTAACTTTATTATATCTAGTGGATGCCAGGCATTAAAACTTGTCCAACTTCACAGGTAATTCTGTACTCAGAGTAATTTTTGGCATGAAAATACAGCCATATTTGTCCGTTTGTTATGATGAACCTTAAAATATTCAAAATATGACGTTAATTCTAAACCAATTTAAAGACAAAACTGTCAAATTGATCTTTAGTGTCTCGATGAAGACCAGTTTATTGAAATTAATGTTTATTAGACGTGTTAGGAAAGTCGATACTACTGCTGGTGCTCGTGTTGGTCGGAAGAAATATACAATATGATTGGGGACCCTCTCAATGAGTATAAAAACTGAACTCTTTTGTTACCTGTTTGGGCGTGTTTGATACCGCTGAGACAAATCTGTAACAATTGTATTTATTAGAGTACGCAGGAAAAGATCAAATTATTTGTTTAAGAACCAGAAAAGATTCAATAAATACATTTTTAGACAAATTAATATTAGTTTTGTGAATAATTTATCTTGTTTTAACATCTTGTAAGCCTTTGTTATTTTATTAATACTTTTACTTTCAGTAACTGCAAGTACTTTGATATTGGTACTTTGTGTCTATTGTCTTTATGTTATTTCTTTTAACGATTCCTGCCGATATAATGAGTCATGCCATTTACAATCGATTTGCATAGTATGTACTTATGAATTACTGTTACAATTACACGACTGTCCGATGTTAGAAAAGGGTTTCGTCAAGAGCTCTTACGAACATATTTAACCCCGCAATATTATGTATGAACCGGTCACACACCATCAGCCTCTTATTCAGTAATTGAAGTTAGATTTTGAATGCGCACACTGGTAGTATACAGCAAATAAAAATAAGTACAACACAAAACAAATAAACACAAAAATAAATACCCCCCCCCCCCCCCACACACACACACACACTTCTCATCTGTTATAAGACTATAAAAAGGTGTCCACGATTTTTGATTCTATATCATAAGCATACGTCTTTGGAAAGATCGTTATAAGCTTTTCTGATAATTCTGATTTTAGAAACAAAAAGTTTAAACGACATTTAAAGAACGATACAAACAAACTTTGCTTTAGTTGACATTTGACGATTTGAACCCCATTGTCTTCGTGTAAAATAACATCTGTCTGCATTTCCGATTCCAATGGGTTCAAGTTTATTCTCTCGCCTACAAAATTCGAGGGTTTCTTTACCCTCGGTCCGCCTTTCCGTCCGTAACACACTTGTTGACACTCTATATTTAACAACGTTCTAGGAATTTGACCGTACTTGATTCGTTTTTAGTCCTTATGAAAATCTAGAATCCTATTAATTTTTGAAGACAAAGGTCAAGGTCACAGTTGGAATTATTTGACGCAATAAGACGTCTAGAGACAGTCAGAGTCGTTTGTGACCTTATGGGAACAGCAAAGGAACGAACTAAAACAAACAGTTGAATTGTTTGGTGGACTTTTCGGGAGACATTAAACAATGCAAATGCTACCCAATCATACAATGCTAAAAGTTATTAGGCAAGTGAACAACAAAATCCCAAATTTGCATTATAAAATAAATCATCGAGCGTTTATAATGTGAAAAGGGGATTTGTGTTTTCCAAAATATTTTTTTTTTTTTATTATTTTTTAAATCGTACCAGAATGAAGCAAAACGATACTAGTAGTTTGCTTCCATTGAGAGATCAAGCGGGCCAAAACCCTTATCAAATTTTTTTTGAAGGAATTTTGTTGATTCTGAGAATAAAACAAAAACATCCCCTCTTTTTCATGTGTATCCTTAATTTACAAATGTACCACGTAATTTATTTTAATTATCACATTTGAAAATTAATTTTGGTTCTTAACAATGCCCGATCGGTCATGTATTGCACACTATAAATAACGTATTTCAGTGGCCATACAGGTAATAAAAAATAGAGTATTTATAATTTTGGAGATGACCCCCAAAATCTTATTGTATTTATCTTCCATCCAACACGAGCACCAACAGTAGTATCGACTTTCCTAACACGTCTATTATAACAATATGGTTTGTCTTGTGCATGTGAAGTGAGTCTGAATGAGTGTTAAATATATAATGTGATAAAGAAAAATCATATAAACAACATCCAGAGTGTTTTAAATAAAAAATCCTATGCCTCTATTTTCTATAAGTTCTCTAAATCAAACTAGTGAATTCGTCAAAAAAAACGTTAGTCATATCAGGTCTATTACAGTACCACAAACAAGTTAAATCTCGTGTTCACTCGTTCCGTTGATATTGTTTGATTTTCTTATTTTATATGAACGAACTACGGGGCGCCGAATGGGACTCTTGTGGTATTGTACTCGAAATTCAATTTTGTACGGACAAAAGTGAGTTTTGTTCAACAAAAATGAGTTCAGTTTAACAAAAAATTGTAGCATACTACAAATTTAAATTTTGTCATACAAAATTATATTTCAGTTAGGGACAAAAGTTACTTTTGTCATGGCAAAATTCATTTTTATGCCCGATAGTAGAGGGGCATTATGTTTTCTGGTCTGTGGCTCGTTCGTCCGTCCGTCTGTCCGTCCGTCTGTGGTTCCGTTCGTCCGTCCAGGTTAAAGTTTTTGGTCAAGGTAGTTTTTGATGAAGCTGAAGTCCAATCAACTTGAAACTTAGTACACGTGTTGCTTATGAGATGATCTTTCTAGACTTTTGACCCCAATTTCACGGTCCACTGAACATAGAAAATGAAAGTGGGAGTTTCAGGTTAAAGTTTTTGGTCAAGGTAGTTTTTGATGAAGCTGAAGTCCAATCAACTTGAAACTTAGTACACTTGTTGCTTATGATATGATCTTTCTAATTTTAATGCCAAATTAGATAATTACCCAATTTCACGGTCAATGGAACATGGAAAAGGATAGTGCGAGTGGGGCATCCGTGTACTTTGGACACATTCTTGTTGTAACAGACTTTACTTTTGTTACCTAATTTGAAAATTGGGCGACAAAAGTCAATTTTGTATTCAAATTAGTTTAGTTTGTATTCTGTGAACTAATTTGACTAAAAAACTGTGATTTTGTCACAAAATTCAATTTTGTGTTTATTTTAGTGTAGACAAAATTGACTATTGTGACAAAAATGACTTTTTGTGACACAAAATTTACTTTTGTGTTAAATTTTGACTTCTGTTTAACAGAACTCAATTTTGTCTACACAAAAATAGACACAAAATTCATTTTGTCACGACAAATTTCAATTTTGTGTTTATTGACAAAATTCAATTTTGTAGACAAAAATTTTGTCTACAAAACAAAATTCATTTTTGTAGACAAAATTTTTGTAGACAAAATTCATTTTTTTAGACAAAATTCATTTTGTGTAGACAAAGTTGACTTTGGTGACACAAAATTAATTTTGTATGCAAATGAGTTTATATTTGCATACCTATTTGACAAAATTGAATTTTGTCTACAAAAATGAATTTTGTCTACAAAAATGAATTTTGTCTACATCAATGAATTTTGTCATCACGAAATTGAAGTTCTCATAAAACAGTCTGTATCACATAGTTTTGTAAGACAAAAATGATTTTGTTTTGACAGAATTGAATTTTGTGTACACAAAATTTATTTTGATTACAAAAAGTTCAAGTCCCATTCGGTGCCCCGTACTTATTGTATTAATTTTTTGATACAAAAATAAAAATGATCTTACAAATGTTAAATTATTTGAATATATAGCATATAATTTGGTTTATAATTGTTTCGACAGCTGCATTTTATTGCTCGTTTGAGAAGTTCTTCTCTTAATGATCCATAACGACTTTCGGGTGATTGTTTTTGTTTCTGTGTCTCGTCGAGAATTTTATAGCTTAGCAGTCAGATAGCGGTCAGACCATAGGCGTTAAAGAATAAACAACACGAACCCCAGCAAAAAAACTAGGGGTGATCTCAGGTGCTCCGGAAGGGTAAGCAGATCCTGCTCCACATGTGGCACCCGTCGTGTTGCTTATGTGATAACAAATCCGGTAAATAGTCTAATTCGGTAGGTCACATTCATAGAAGGGAAGGGGATTGTAGTTACGACGTAAGGAATATATTCGATATCATTTGTGAAACGGTTATTCCATAACAATCAACCAACTCGTGATGGCGTCCGTAAAATTTATGAAGGGATGATTTCAACTTCACCATTTGGAACTCTTGGTTTAATAGCTTTCTTGTGAGCAGCAACCCTCTATCAAGAAAATCATGATAGGAAATGCAAGCATGGGAATATCGTATCAATTGGGAGATATATGCAGGTGCTGCTGGAATGTTGCTACTGAGAAATTGAAAGTTCACAATTGGAAAGCTGAAATCATCTCTTATGTCGTAAAGTTTTGTTTACAACCGACCTTAATTGTCAATTTCTAGATGTAAGTCAAGATATGAGGCCGACTTAACTGTATCTGTAGTATCCTTTATCGCTAGCTCGATGGGATAGATGCGTTCCACATAGTCACCAAATTTTAAATTTGTAGTGAAAGAACATCATCTATATAGCGGAAAGTAGAATTAAAAGATATTGCTAACTTCTTATCTTTCTTCCTGATAAGTTCCTGCATTAAGCTAGCCTCATAATAATAAAGAAACAAGTCGGGAAGTAGAGGGGCACAGTTTGTTCCTATTGGAATTCCGACAGTCTGTTGAAAAACACGTCCTCCGAACGTAACAAATATGTTGTCAATCAAGAAATCAAGCAACTTAATAATATCAGTTTCAAAGATTTTTTAGTTTGGAATGTGGAATACTAGTTTGAAGAGTAGAAAAGTCAAATGTTTTAATACTGTTACAAGATGAAAGAGAGTTAGATTGTATGTTCTCTAAAAGATCTTTGGAATTTTTAAGTATCCACATCTGATTTACGCCCCCTCTAGAATAGGCAGTTTCATAATAACTTTGAAGCCCGTCTTTGATTGCTGATAAAATAGATGTTAATAATTTAGAAAAAAAGTTTCGTGGAGCACTCGGAATATGACAGTTGTTGTCCATTAGTTTGATGTGTTTTGTCATTTGATTTTTCCATGTGATTAGGGACTTTTCAATTGAATTGTCCTCGGAGTTCAGTATTTTTGTGATTCTACTTTATTCGGACTTGTAAGCACATACGTACAGAATATGGCGTGATTAAACATGTTAACGGGATCCCAACCCTACTCCTAACCTGGGATAGTGGTGTAACAGTATAACTAAAGAATGAACTATAAAAATCAGTTAAAAAAAGGCTTAACTCATCAGATGGATACACATAGAAATACATATAATCAAAACACAGAGTGGACGTAACCGTGTACTTGTACATCCCAACAACAAAAAACACTAAGTATAGATTTGAGAGTACTCGCAGTTACTGACAGCTAGTTTAAGGCCAATAACAATAACTGGTTTATTTTAATTAAACCAACCTTATCACAAACTTCAACAAATTGTTGACGCAGCTGCTGGAAACAGCATACCTTAAATTCGCTTTTTGGTCGCGTCAAGGCAAGACAAAATAAGTTTTAAAAATACACACTTTTCACTTTTGGTTATATCAGAGTTACTTCCCGTTACATAAGGTTTCTGTTATAAGTCATTTTAGTAATACACAATAAACTGGAATCAGAAACTCGATTTAAAAACAAGTTATGTAATGTTCAATTTACGTAACTTCACTAGACTCCTAGCATGAAACCAGGAGTGGATTTATTTGAAATATTTATTGTAAAAACTAATCCTAGGACAAGATCTGGACATCTCTTCACAAGGTATTAGATACGGTACTCGTTTGGGCAGCTTATATATACAAGTAATTCAAATATGCATGGAAAACTATTTTTTTAAACCCAAATTATATTACATCATTAAAATTTCACTAATATGACTTTTATGAAGGTATAACTATACTGAGAGCTTATGAAAACGCAACACTTGGCTCTTTCAAAAATAAAACTTATATTAGAAATGATAATCTTTCAAAATAATATGTTCTTTAAAATTAATAATTTTAACAATAGATCGATATCAAATCAAAATGTTTCATTGTCATCTTTTGGGCGCAATTGGTAAACGAATCATCCAATGTCGAATCATCAACTCACAGTCTAACAAAAAAATGTTACAATCCCGTGGTGCAGCGCAATCTCGACAGCGCCGTGGAATTGATCATCCCGGACGTTTAATGTGATCCCGAGGAATGTTTTCCCGCAAAGCAAACTCAAGCTGACTTTATGATATTGGTGATGGTTTTCATCGTCTAAACCATGTCAAATCGAATGCAAAATTTTCTCGATCGGACCAAAATCCGGCAAAAAGCGTGACTTTTGGTCAAGGTGGGTGCCAAATATCTATCTAACCACCACTGACGGTTTTTGGTACATAATGAATGATTTTTGGTCTATAGAATTCGATGTTTACGCCAGAAGGCCATTTAGAAGACTGTGGTGCTCTTTAACAATTTCTGCGCAAATAGTGTTTTACTGAAATTGCTCCAAAGGTTCTACCGTGACCACCATTGAACTCGTGTGACCTTTGGATAGCCATCAGAGTCGATATTGGATATGTTAAAGACCAAATGTATCGATCTTGCTTAGCATTTCTTGCTTTTTGTACACCTGAGATATGGCTTATCATTAAATGATCCATTTTGGTTGAATTTGTGGATGATTTGGGTTATTGTAGAGGCTACAACTTTAGTCTTCTCGTTATTGTATGCTGTGAAAGCTTCATTGGACCATGCCCAAAACTTCATGTCGCTGGTTGTCAGAAAGTCCTGGCATTTACTCAGATGTTTATTGCAGTTTCTTAAAGCGGTGAACTCGGTTTATGTCCGTTCAAAATAACCCTAACTTCGCATTTGTTCCAAAATTCACTCAACCATGTCAACCATAAAGTTGTCCACAATTGTCTTAAAAGTCATTTTCAACAAACTATACAAAGTTCTAATATAAATAAAATAAAAATTATAAGATTTTTTTGAAAAACAAAAGTGTTGCGTTTCCATTGGCACTCAGCATAAATTAAATTCAGATCAATTCATTTGGGACATGAAATAACAATCTAATAATAAATAAATAGATCAAGTAAGCCTTTCTGACATTTTAGGAATCATTTAAAAAATAATAGTTATACTTTCACTTCCTAGGTGTAAAAGACCGAGGTGGTGAGAAAATTGAGACCTCGGTAAACTCCGGAAAATTTTCCGGAAATCGTTATTGTGGGTCGGATACCTTAAGAAACGTATGTTGGCGTATGCCTGGCGTTTGTCTAACGAAAATGGAATGCACGCTACGAAGGGAAAAAAGTGTCTTGAACGTTTTTGAGACGCGTCCTTGTCGTATCTTTGACGTTCTATTAAGGGGTGTTTGTTACAACCAAACCTGCATACGTTTTAGTTAAAGTCGAACGATCTTGAAGCGTATACAACGTGCCCTAAACGTGTCTCAAACTTATCGATAGCGCGTTAAACGCGCTTGTAGCGTATGTATTACGTGCGTGTAGCGTACATGTATACGCTAGACACGTTCTTGAGCTGGATGATTTTTTTTACGTTGCATACACATTTCCTAGAGTTGTAGCGTTCACCAAGCGTATACCTTTGTATTTCGACGTACTCCAAACTTATGCAACGCGTGTTTAACGATTGCTTAGCGTTCCTCTGGCGTGCATTGAACGTATACCGAATTTGTATATATATATATTTTATTCTGTAGAACCTATGTTGATACAATGGTATACAGAAATACATAGACATACATAATAATACTATAAAACATGGTGAGGTTACAGCAAATAGAGAAGAAAAGAATGCATAGGTTTGGAGGATTCCATTTTATCAGAGAGAATCCATTTTTGTATTAATGATTCTAATGAGCTTACATAGCTTTTTAAGTTTTGATTGTTTTGAAAAATTCATAACTGCTTTAAACTTTAGAGTATTAATGTTGGTACAGAATTTTTCATCTATACATTCTTTCCTTTCTTCAATTTTCCTTGTACGTTTGGTGCACGCCGTTCTATACGCCTATGTGTGACTCCGGCATAAGGTGGAGGCTTTGACGTCAGCCAACATGTTTAACATCGTCACATTTTGTATGTGCCTGTCCTAAGTCAGGAGCCTGCAAATCAGTGATTGATGTTTGTTGCTGTATATAATACTTGTAATGTGTTCAATGATTGATACACTTAGATATGTGTTTAAAGTTTTTTTTTGGTTTTGGGGACATATGAATTCCCTGCCACGTCCGGTCTGCTTTATTGATCTGATGAATTCAGCTCTTTTCAACTGATTATTGTAGTTTGTTCTTAAGTTGTATTGTTACACCCCTGTCCAGGTTAGGTGAAGGATTTGGTGCAAACTAGTTCCTTCAACCCCGTCACATACTGTATGTCCCTATCCCAAATCAGGATCATGTAATTCAGTGATTGTTGTTTGTTACCCTTGTGTTATATACGTTTTTTGTTTCATGTTTTGTACATAAATTGGACCGTTAGTTTCTCGTTTGAACATTTTACATTTTTCATTTCAGGGCCTTTGATAGCTGACTTTGCGGTATATGGTTTTGATTATTGTATAAGATTGTACGATGACCTTCAACTTATATTTCATTTTCGATCATACCACATCTTCTCATTTTCAAAAACAAGTCTAAAAACAACATAAAAAACTAAAGACAGGTCAACACCAGTCTTACACAGGGCAACACAACACCAGTCTTACACAGGGCAACACCAGTCTTACACAGGGCAACACCCGTCTTACACAGGGCAACACCAGTCTTACACAGGTCAACACCCGTCTTACACAGGGCAACACCAGTCTTACACAGGGCAACACCAGTCTTACAAAAAACTGGGGTTTGTCGAATGTTGAAGGGTAGGTGTGTGTTGTTACTTAGTACTCTGTTTTATTTTGCGCTGTACAGTTGATTCAACTTATTATGTTGAAACTAATAATACGCTTTCGATGACTTTAAAATCATCTTATTTTATTAAAACGGGAAAAAACCCATCTATCATTAAAGGAAATCTGTTTGACAACTGATCGAAAAAAATCTGTTGAACTGAGAAGCGATATGCATGTGCATTCTTTGCATGGATACTTCTACAGCCCGTAACAGAGTATAGTGATCGAATTCGCGTTTCTTTACCGTCAGAATAAGTTACGTTATCGACAAACTTATTTCAGAAGTGACATAATTTAAACTTTCTTCATCGACAAAATATTTCATGTCCAACGTGTAAGTTTTCATTGTTTAAGTCGAAGTTTTTTTAACACAGTAAAACATTTTTTTATAATCAACCTCTGTCATTGGCATTTTCATTTTAACGGTAAAGGATCAAATACGAGATCTCCGAAATTTCTATCATTTGTTACGAGGAAATCGTTATTCAATCGAACATATGTCTTTGTTCACGACACATATTATGAAATACAAAGGAGTTGAAATGATCAAATACTTTCGAACTGACGGAAACAAAAATACATAATCTAGAATGTGTGTCCTGTCATAAACAATGGCTTCGTCGTGCGCATCGACGAGATCATGTTACATGTAACTTAATTTGTTACTTCTTGTAGAGAGTGTAACAAGCTTTTTCATTTTTCGATATGCCTCATACATGTACTTAAGTGACATTTAGAAATTTCGAAAAATCCGTGTGATTGGCATTAACGCTCCTGTTACCTTAAGTTAGAACATTATTGCATATAAAGAAGCAATATCTCAGACACCGTGGCATATGCTATGCAGTGGTTTTTTTTTCTTATGTACCAGTTTCGAGAATTTTTGGGAAAATGTGTGTGTTTTTTTTTATGGATAATTGATTTCTTTTTAAAACAAATTATGCAAACTGGCCACAAGAAAAATTAGTATTGTATTCTGGTATAATTTAACGTATACGTACAAAAGACATTAACACAGTAATGACCTTGAATGACCACTTTCTAAGCCGTAAATGGTTCTTAATTGACTTTTTTCATAAATAAATATTTAGAAGTCTCTATCTAAATGTGTGTGGTACATTTGTATGAAAATGCATTTTACAATCTTAAATCTACACTGGCAATTTTCAATACTAGTACATTAAACAATATAATTGTGTAATTTTTTTTCGTCTTCTTACAATCTTAAATCTACATCGGTAATTTTCAATATATTACACGATATTGTATTGGTTTCGTCTTTGTATTTTGATAAATTGCAACACTCAAATAACTCTATTCGCGTCAACACGTGTATGTTGGCTCCATTCAAACAAAGTTAACACACTTTCAATGAAAGTATAGGTTTGTCAAATTTAGCAATGCAATACCCTTTCTGTGTTCATCAAGCAGTCAAAACGATTTAAAAATACTAAAAATATTGAAATAGTAAACATCCATTGTATGTACTTTAAGCAACAGTCTCGACTAGTTTAATATCTAGAACATTTAAATAACCAGCTTAAGTTACCAGCACCCATTGTTATAGATCTTACAATTCGTGATTTAAACATAAGAATATTCGGTATAATTTTTAGCTTCCAATTAATAGAGCTGAAATTTTATATCATGAACTTGTGATTCATCAAACTTGTACACAAATTCGGTCTGCTTTCAATCAATTTATCAAGCCTCGGTCACACCTTACCGGATAGCACGAACGGACGACTAACGGATGAAAATAAAAGTTGTCCGTTGATAAAATTGTTATCCGTTGGGAGTCCGTTGATGTACTGACCAAGTAAAACAGACGCCTAACGAATGCATAACGGACATACAACGAATACAACGTACAAGAAGCGGAAACGTACCGGACAGAACGGATGTCGAACGTACATCCAACGGACGAGTAACGCATAAAACAGACACCTAACGGAAGCGTACGGGATAAAACGGATTAACAAGATATACGGAAAAATTAAAGGCGACAATAATAATACAAGTAAATCACATAAATATTCAAAATATACAAAATGTTTCTGTGTAATTGGTTTTGGTTTGTTCTTCAAAATGCCGCCAAAGGGCAGTGTCTGGCCTGAATAAGAGCTGCTTGGTTGATATTTCTGACGCGGAATTTTTAATTGGCATTTATCCGTTTCAGATCCGTTCATCATCCGTTTTAGGTAGCAATACACAGTTAGGAGTTTAGTTTCGCATTTTGGCCCCTGTGGATTTTCAAATAGGAAAGTTATTGTGTAATAAAATTCATTTTTAGACAGATGAGTGCTAATTTAGCCTTCAAAGATGGTTTATAAGTGCATCAAGACTATTTTTTACCTGTTTTATGGGCTGTTTTCTGTTTGACAATCCGTATTTTCATAGCTAGACCGGCCATCGGTCCAGAAATTAATGTACTGTTTACAAACTACACGAATTTTTTGACGCAATTTTACAAAAAAATGAGATGAAAGACATATGATTTTCATTGGATTTGCTGAATGATATATGTACACAGTTTCAGAAAAGGTATTACTTCAAGCGATTGAAATTCTACTTTTAGTAAAATTTTGGGGAAATATGTGACATCTTTCCCCCCCTTTTTTCAATATTTTATAACAAATAAATGCAGATTGTTGCCATGGATACACCAAAAAGAAATTATATTTTACCATTTTATATACTGGATATAAAATCTATGGAAGATTCTGATTACATACATATGCCCATATATGACACAAACAGTAAGCTTGATATTGCAAGAAAGCAAAGAAAAGGGGAGGGTAAAATTCATGAGGGCAAATTTTAGTATTTTTTCCTAACTGTTTATTGCTACCTTATCCGTTATACGTCCGGTAGCAGTCCGTTTCTCATTCGTTCAACATCCGTTTTATCCGTTAAACGTCCGGTAGAAGTCCGTTTGGGAATTTATCTTCGAAACCTCCAACGGATGTATAACGGACACGTAACGGATACAAAACGGAAACGAAACGGACGAGTACCGTACAAAACGGACGCCTACCGGACGTTCAACGGACATTTCATCCGTTGGACGTCCGTTCAAAGGTTTGATCATGCTTAAAATATTTCCACCGGACAGAACGGACGTCGACGGATAAAACGTACGCTAAACGGACACGCAACGGATATGGACGGATGTCTAACGGATAAGAACGGACGTCTAACGGATTGAAAAAAGTTATCCGTTAGGCATCCGTCTGAGCTATCTGTTTAAAAGGTGTGACCGAGGCTTTAGAGCGCCAATGATGAGTGTTTTGTAGACGAAACGCTCGTCTAGTGTATTCAATTGTCACGAAGCATGGATTGTCTTTTTTGGAACTTATTAATGATATATAAGTAAGAAAAACTCTTAACTTTTACAAAAGTTCCGAAATTTGACTGGTGTTAATTGAAGTAGCTGTCAAATGGCGCAACTTTTGCTACTAATGAAACACATAGGCAGTTGTTTATCAGTACAATACGTCATACAGTTGATTAGGTAGAAAGGAAGGTTTAAGCCTCGGTCACACCTTACCGGATAGCACGAACGGGCGCCTAACGGATGAAAATAAAAGTTGTCCGTTGACAAAATTGTTATCCGTTGGGAGTCCGTTGGTGTACTAACCGAATATAACGGACGTGTAACGAATGCATAACGGACACACACCGGATATGAAACGTACGAGAAACGGAAACGTACCGGACAGAAAGGATGTCGAACGTACATCCAACGGACGAGTACCGCATAAAACGGACACCTAACGGAAGCGTACCGGATAAAAAGGCCGGATGAACAAGATATAAGGAAAATTAATGGCGACAATATTAATACATGTTAATCGCATAAATATTCAAAATGTTTCTGTGTAACTGGTTTTGGTTTGTTCTTCAAAATGCCACCAAAGGGCAGTGTCTGGTCTGAATAAGAGCTGCTTGATTAAGAAGACGTGTCCTTACTCTAAGATCGATTATGAATAATAAGAATCCACAAACCTTTAGAAATCTGACAATAATTGATATTTCTGACGCGAAATTTTAATTGGCATTTATCCGTTTCAGTTCATCATCCATTTTATCCGTTATACGTCCAGTTGAAGTCCGTTTCTCATTCGTTCAACATCCGTTGTATCCGTTAAACGTCCGGTAGAAGTCCGTTGGTGATTTTATCTTCCAGACCTCCAACGGATGTATAACGGACACGTAACGGATACAAAACGGAAACGAAACGGACGAGTACCGTACAAAACGGACATTTCATCCGTTGGACGTCCGTTCAAAGTTTTTAACATGCTCAAAAAATTCCACCGGACAGAACGGACGTCGACGGATAAAACGTACGCTAAACGGACATGCAACGGATAATGGACAGACGTCTAACGGATAAGAACGGACGTCTAACGGTCATGAACGGACTGAAAAAAAAGTTATCCGTGAGGCATCCGTTAAGATGTGACCGAGGCTTAACGGATAACTTTTTTTCAATCCGTTCCTGTCCGTTAGACGTCCGTTCTTATCCGTTTGACGTCCGTCCATATCCGTTGCATGTCCGTTACCACATTTTCATAAATCTATATAACCAAGAATGTGTCCAAAGTACACGGATGCCCCACTCGCACTATCATTTTCCATGTTCAGTGGACCGTGAAATTGGGGTCAAAAATCTAATTTGGCTTTAAGATTAGAAAGATCATATCATACGCAACATGTGATATAAGTTTCAAGTTGATTGGACTTCAGCTTCATCAAAAACTACCTTGACCAAAAACTTTAACCTGAAGTGGGACAGACGAATGAACGGACGGACAGACGAACGGACGGACGAACGAACGAACGAACGAACGAACGAACGAACGAACGAGCAGACGGACGCACAGACCAGAAAACATAATGCCCATCTACTATCGTAGGTTGGGCATAAAAACATATGAAAATATATGGACTACAAGTACTTCTTTTACTACTGCCTATTATCGCCATTGGCTTCCGTACCTTTTACTTCAGAATTGAAGGCTTATTTTTGTTATTTAATTGGGCGTAGAACACATTGTGTACGAAATGCAAAAAAATAAAATAAAACATATGATTTTGTGTAAACGTTCTTGGAGATTTATAATAGTACATTGTAACTGTGGAAATATAAAGAAGTAAACTATTGTGACATCGCCTCACGGTCAATAATCCTTTGCTCTGATATATTCGTTAAAGTAGTTATAAATGGGAATTTTATGAATAAACAAACTTAAAAAACTATTTAAATAAGTTTGTTGCATTTTTATTGCAATTGTATATACAAATATGCTGTAAACTAGGACATATCTTGTTTGAAATATACATAAATAAGTTGATCTCAGAGATAGGTGTACATTAGAGTAGAATAAAATGCAAATTACTTTATAATTGTCTAACAAAATAAGCAACACTGCATAGAACTATAGTTTTAAAGCAAATTTCATTGCTAGATCTTTTATTAAAACAAATATACTTTTCAATCACTTATTGTAAATAATACCATTCTTTACATTTCATGGCCAAGAATATACAGTGACTACTGTTGTGGACAAGTATTCTTATAAATTTATATTTGTTGTAAAATTATGTTTTAACTAAAAAATAATCGTCTCAAGAACATTGAATACTTAAAATGAATTAAAACGTATTTAAACTATTCAAATTATATATGTTCTGTCTAAAATCACAAAAGGAAGAAATGAACATATACCTCTTTTGTTATTTTGTTAAATCATTAAATAAAATAATATCTTCAAAGTTTAGTATCTTTTAATGAAATCTTGCTGAAGTGTATCAATATAAAATATTTTTTTTATAACAATGGTGAGTTTTACTGACTGTATACCTTTTACCGTTTTCTCAGCCTAGATTTTCACGGCATACGTTTTTGGTGTGTTTTGTTGTGCATGTATTACTTTTATGTCATGGATGGATACCTATCATTTGTATTTCCACTATACAAATTAGTAAGCTTATTATATTGATGATCAATTTAAGGATGTACTTAGGTGAGGTTAGGTGAAAATTAAGAAATTAAGAAATTAAAATTGATACTATAAGTTGGTAGAGCATTCTTTAAGGATGAAAATAAGCTAAAAATATTGATAGGTTATGGACCTCCTTTTCGAGATATTTGAGATTTAAAATATGGCGGGGAAAGTCTGACTCGGACTTTTACCTTACATTTGCATTGGTATTATTTGGGTCTCAAAACAAAAGAAAGAAAATCAAGAATCTTCTTAAATTTTGGAAAATGACCTTTCATGAGCTATAAAGTCTTATAAGAAAAATAAATGGGTGTTATGGGACAAAATATTTTACCTTGTATTGTATGGAAAAACACCAAGGAGTCCGAACATTTGACACAAATTCCAAATCTTCACCTTAGTACATCCTTAAAGTAAGACTTATACAAGAACTCTGATTCTACAACAATGAATGATATTTTCTATGTTTGATTAGTGTGCACCTTCTAATTCCTTAACGTTTGAGATTTTGGGGTTTTCTGCACATTGATATTGTAAATATCTCAGTCTCTTTTGTGATATGGTCTCTTTAAACATTTCACGTTAATAGACGACCCAATAATTTTAAACTACGCTGTTTTTCTTCGAGACATAAGAATACTCTGACAAAAACATTGTTTTTCTTTCGTTTTCTGGGAAGCGTCATCTTGGAAATAATCTCATCGCAGATCTAGTATACATTGTACCAGTAACGAAATTGTGAACGCAAAACACATCGTATGCAAAAGACTTATTAGTGACGCTCGAATCAAAATAGTGTTTTCTAAGTTAAAGCAAAGTACGAAGTTTAAGTGAGATGAGGACTAAAACTTCCGAAAGTTTTGACAAATAAAGCCAACTTATCTACTCATGGGGAAGTGCATCACGGTAACTATTTGGAATTACGAAAAATCGCAAAGTTTTGTTAACACTGAGTTAAATTATGACCAAATCTATGATACATTTTAGTATAAACTTAAGGATGTACACCTCTGAGGTACGGGGCGCCGAATGGGACTCTTGTGATTTTGTACTCGAAATTCCATTTTGTACGGACAAAAGTGAGTTTTGTTCAACAAAAATGAGTTCAGTTTAACAAAATTTGTAGCATACAACAAATTTAAAATTTGTTCATACAAAATTATCTTTCAGTGGACAAAAGTTACTTTTGTCATGACAAAATTCCTTTTTGTAACACAGACTTTACTTTTGTTACCCAATTTGAAAATGGGCGACAAAAGTCAATTTTGTATGCAAATATGTTAAATTTGGATTCTGTGAACTAATTTGCATACAAAATCGAGTTTAGTGAGACAAAATTGACATTTGTGAGACAAAATTGACAAAATTAAATTTTGTCTCACAAAATTGAGTTTTGTCTCACAAAAGTCAATTTTGTCTCACAAAAGTCAATTTTGTATGCAAATTTGTTTAGTTTGGATTCTGTGAACTAATTTGCATACAAAATTGACTTTTGTGAGACAAAATTGACTTTTGTGAGACAAAATTGACTTTTGTGAGACAAAATTGACTTTTGTGAGACAAAATTGACTTTTGTGAGACAAAATTGAATTTTGTCTCAAAAATGTCAATTTTGTCTTACAAAAGTCAATTTTGTATGCACATTTGTTTAGTTTGGATTCTGTGAACTAATTTGCATACAAAATCGACTTTTGTGAGACAAAATTGACAAAATTGAATTTTGTCTCTTGTCTCACAAAAGTCAATTTTGTCTCACAAAAGTCAATTTTGCCTCACAAAAGTCAATTTTGCCTCACAAAAGTCAATTGTCTCACACAATTGACTTTTGTGTTTTAATTTCCATATCAGGTAACAAAAGTCAATTTTTTATGCAAATTAAGTTAATATTTGCATACCTTTTTGACAAAATTTTTTGCCATGACAAAAAGGAATTTTGTCATCACAAAATTGAAGTTTTCATAAAACAAGTCTGTATCACATAGTTTTGCAAGACAAAAATTGTTTTGTTATGACAGAAACCACAAGAGTCCCATTCTGAGGAGCCCAAAATTTCTAGAATTAAACTTTTTTTCTTAACCTGACTTTTGGGTTTATATGACTGTAAATGAACGAATGAATTTTATTTGTCATAAACTACAAATTACATAGTTATATTTAGAGAAATAATTGGTGAAGAAAAAAATCATATAGTAGTGCACTTCCTTTTTTGCTACGACCCTTTGAAAATGCGCAATTTTGATGATTTTTCCATTTTTCATCAATTTTTACCTATTTTGGGGCTAATAAAAATCACAGTTCCACAATTAAACTTTTTTTCATACTTTCAATAAAGATGTAGTGGACCAATCTGAATAAATCTAACTAAAAAAACTATAGGTAGGTGTTAATATAAGACAGTTTTATCATATGTTGATGCTTTTTTGTGTCAAATTTACCATGCTGTCAATTTTGTAAATTTGTGATTTTTCTCATTTTTTAGAAAAAAAGTGCATATTATTTCAGCTTTTTTGCTATAAATGATTAAAATTACATATTTAAGAAATTTGAAAAGACAAAAATGATATGGGATGTACATGATTCTTGTAAAACCATTTGTTGTACCCCTCACCCCTTTTCTCAAAATTTTGCCTAAAAAGACTGACTTGAATGGTCGAAAAATTTTAAAGCTGGATTACTCAAAAACTATACATTGTAAATACACAATTCTTTCACAGATCTATATTTGATTATAATATTTTAAAAATTCATTGATATTTTCCACTTTTATCACATGTTTTGGAAATGATTTCAGAACGTGATTTCAAAGAGACTAAAACGTCAGAAGAATACATCCTTAAGAGTTAGACATATGATTTTTATTATTACCCTGGAATTAAATATCTTACTTTGAGCTTACATGATAACTTATATAGACTATGTATGAATTTAACACCTTATTCGCCATTGTCATCAAAATGATAGTTTTTATCCTTAATAGCGTTAATCCCCGTTATCAATACCTGGTTACATAACAGTATTTAATATCAAATATATTTTAATTCTTCTATTCAATATTACATATTATTACATAATAATATCAATACCTGGTTGTAATTACATGATTGTATAACACAATGTATAACATTGAATGAGAAAACGGCTTATTTGACAATACAAAAGCTAGTTAACTAGGGACAAATACAAACAGTTATACTCAAGGGTGAACATTCCTGTACCGCTTCGCTGATTTCAGATACAACATTTTGATAACAAAGACAAAATTGAACAAAAGTCAAAATCAAAATTACACGAAAAGTACTAAAGATATATGTGTGTATAATTTAAGAAGATAAATTAAAGTTCTTGAAGTTTTTTAAAACTTTTTAAAATAAATAAATAAATCAGCAGCCAAGTATAATTCAAAAATTGTTCGAGACCACGGTCAATTTCGTATTTAGAGACTTCACTGCAACGCATACATGCTTCTGATAAGCCGTAATCTTCATTTATAGGTGTTGAACCTCCATTAATACTTTGAAAAGAAAATTCATCATGCGAAAACTAAAAAAAAAAAAAAACCCACCGCATTTCCATTTGCATTTCGTCTCGAAACATTCTTTAGTGTATCTTAAGGTGCACGTGAGTCAATATAAGTTCTCAGCACACCCTATTAGTTTGAATTATTCTCTGATTATGACCACATCGATGAGAAAAAGATATATCATTTCTCTGTATTTATTAAAAATGATGATGAGTTGGTGAACATAAAAGCAATGCTCTTTTTCTGTTGTTAACTCGTCAAGAATCAGTTTTGCTTATTTTGATTTATTTGTCCATTTATATAAAAAGCGCAACAGTGACCAATTACAAGGATTTGAAAATAAGAAATAAATAATTAAACCGTCTCCATTAACTTGTCATGGATTGAAACGTATCGATTAAAACTCAGGCTTTTTAACAGCATTGTCCTAGGAGTTCTTTACGTTTCATTTTGTCTGGTTTTATGCAGGGGATTTTTATTTCTTTCTTTCAAACAAACACAAACCTTCATTCCCTAATCATACAAGAGGCTTAAGAAAATACGTTTCTAACGTGTATTTTTTTTTTATATGTGATGGCAAACATATTTAAAGCAAATGATGTGGTATAATTGCCAATTTGATTATTTCCCGCCAAAGACCAAATGATGCCATATGGTGAAGAGCCGTGGTGCAGTGGTTAGTGTATCTAACTACTAACACAAAGGTACTTGGTCCGGGGAGAACATTTTAGCGACTGAATATTTGGCTCTCCCTTGACACCATTTGCGAGTATGGTCTTGAGAAACGATGAAAGTCTGTCGGAAGGGGACGATAAATGGCTGACCCGTGTTTTAAGATAGAGCCATATCTCTTGCACGTAAAAGACACCCTAAGGCTTGTAGATTTCGAAAAAGGGCAGAATAATGCCGCTACAAGGCAGCACTTGAACCCGCACCAGCAAAGTTGAAAGGGGTAAGTATAAGTTGCAATAACTTGTTTCCCAAACTACTATACATAAATATGTTTAAGCTAATAATGAGAAATACCCATATCGCATAGCTAGCAAACATCAAGGACGTATAACTAACATCTAATATACGTCCTTGCAAACATATAGCAATTCATTTAGTGAAAATAATCCAATTTTAAAGATTAATTTTGATTGGAAATTAAAGATAGTTATGGCAAGTCAGTGTGCCCGAGTAGGTGAGTTGAATTCTCTTGAAAGGTTTCACAGTTTACATCCGATCTGCTCTATAAATACTTATAAGGTCAATCGTCTAATATAGGCGAATTAGCAGTTTGCATGTTTTCTGATCATATATATCTTTTTAAGTATGCATCAATATGCTCCACTAAATTCTATCAACCGATCTCTACTCCTTCAAGCAGAATATTTGTCTTATAACACTGGTCAAGTGCATTATAGAACGCTAACTTCTGTTATACAGGTAAACTTGGGTCACGTGACACCAATGAATTGTGAAAAGCCTAAAGAACATATATACCCGGTATACACACTAGTTTAATTAGTATTGATATGAACATCAAAGTATAAGTTTCTTAAAAAGGAAAAAAATGGCAGGTGCACGCTGCTGGACCCTACTATATTGTCTTATTTACGTTTCTCAAGGTAAGTGCTGTTATGTTATATATACACCTGCTTATTGTTATTACAAATTATTGATCTTTTAATCCTGAGATCATAACAATGAAATAGTGATTTACTCATGTTTCATATGCATTTAAATTCACATTCAAAAGATTTTCCACTGCTGTATACAAGGATAAAAAAGAGGTCAAACAGTTAGCTATTTAAGGAGACTACTATTCTTCGACTTTATATTTTTTTTCTAAAATGGCACCTTTCGACAAAGACTTCTGATATCTTCGATCTTTATTATAACATTTCAACACAAGTTAATTTATAAAAAAAACCCATAACATTCATTGTCGAAGAGACTCTTTAAATTTTGCAACAATTAAAATAGTTTCAAGTGTGTAATCAAATCACATGCACCTTATAATTAATTGTATTGATCTGGTAATTATTATGTAAGCTAACTTATTGACGTTACACAATGTATGTATGTACTTTTGTAACGAATAAACAATAATATGATTTTCTGATTGTATGTTTGTCTACTTCTGCTTAATTTTGACTGAGACTACTCTCATTTGTTGACAAGTTAACGTTGGTCGATACGATGTTGATGCATGGATGTACTTTTTGTATTACTGTATGCATTGTTTTGATACCTTTTCTCCCCGAATGCGCTGAATATAAATATAATATATAATTTTTATTATATTCCTTAAAGATATTGGATGTGAGAAGTTCAACCTCTTTATAATATAAAATATTAAATATTAAAAGCTATGTGTCATCGCTTTCACAAATGACGTTAACAAAACATTTAAAACAATCTATGACAAATGGTTTCTGGCTATGAAGATTTTAAAAGATATACAGATAAAATACCAAATTTATTTTGATTACTTTGCGATTTCATGTAAAACATGTAAAACATGAAATTTATTTTGTCGTGAGGGACAGACCATTAGTAAGTTATTATGAAATGAACAGTGACTAAATAACCTTAGATAACAACCAATTGCAAAATTGTATATATATCTTTAAGTTCGACTGTTCTCGTAAAGCCATCGACCACACTTCAACTGCCGACGGCATTTCGTGTGTCTTTAAAGTAATACACAATTGTACTAGTTTTCGCTCTGTCTCACCATTTCAGATCAGATCGAAAGTAGTTTGGTTTTACGGACACTGCACCATGCATGATGCAGATTAAGTATAAATGTTCACGTCTTTTAATTTTTCATAAAAAAAAAATCAAGATGCTCTTATGCGTATTGTATGACATAAATCTTGATATTCCTTACGTACAAGTAATATAAATACCTGCACATCACGAAAAACAACTAAGAGAACGCCACTATATTGAAGCGCACAATATGCTACCACATCATGCCATGATTGAGGGGTTTGTTGCAAGTTGAAACCTTGCTACGAACCTCTCAATTATACCTTAAAGTGATAGCAGATTCGTGTCTTTTAAGATGTGCGCTTCGTTTTGTATAATCTGTGAATATGCAATCAAATTCCAGACAGACGAATCTATACAAAAAATGCTGTATAAATATTTTTTTTTGAAAAAGTCAACATTTAAAGAATACTGCTACGAAACAGTGATAAAAAAGTATACAAAACCGAACATCCACGAATGTATGACTTAACAGCTGATTTGAAGAACTTAAAATGTGTTAATTTTTTTGTTGGAAAGGGGGGGGAACTAATCTGATTCAACCAGTCAACTAATGGATAACTTTCGACAAAATATAAAACTCAAAACAGTCTCAATATTTGAAAAGCTTAACAATAGCATAAAAAATATCGTAATTTACCCCATACTAAACCTTTACGTAATCCTACCCTGGTCAGGGGGATTGTTATATACTTAAATACATTTTGTAGTTTGTTGATAAGTACATTGTTTGCCTCGGGAAACACAATGTACCCTTTAATACAAATGTGTTAATTCATTTGTGACATGAGGAAATTTTATTGAGTTCTGTAGAATTGGCGAAAACAATTTTTATAGTCCAGTTTATTAACATCACGAGTATGTGCTTGTAAAGACGTTATTGTGTTTTAAAATATTTTCCATTTATAAAGAACAATCGAATTGAATAGTAAGAATTAAAAGAAAAGTTATAAGTACTCTAAGATTTCTTTTAATAGTATTTATCAACAGATTGATTGCTTGTTGGTATCTTAACGTCGGGTGGCACATATTTCATGCATGTTCACTACGACATGTATCACCAAAATCATTCTACGAGTAGTAGAAAAAAAAACACATCTTAATTTGACAGTATTCATTTAATATGTTTTTTCGTTTTATTTGGGTTGCTGATTCTTTTCTTCATTTCGTTTATTAGTACTGAGTAATTGTTCGATAACAAGAGTTTACTGGCTCTTCGGTTAATGTATCTCTCCGTTTATATATATAACCATAAAATTCTCATTATTTAAAACAATTTAAGACTAGATATCAAAATAAGCCCCCTTTGGCTATTTTTAAATTTACAATGTGATACGGACGACTGGTAACTGTTGGAAACCATATACTGTGACCTTGACACGTTGAGTTTTTGAAGATTCCTACGTCGTTTATAACTAATGCACATAGTATATATCTGATTTAGACATTCAAATGAGAAATGAAAGACCGAGCTAAACATTATTTAACATAAATTCATGTACAATTATAGTGTTACATTCCAATAGTTTTGACAATAAACGCTGTATCCTTTGATCTTGTAAAAGGTACAGCAAGTTCCCTTAGATATAGACGAACTGAAAAAGAGATGTTCAATCTATATAAGAACCACCACATCTATTGTACGCTTTATAAAATAGAAATCAGAATATGTTATCTAGCTCAAAAACTTGACACGTATTTCAATATTTCTGAAAGTTTTTAATTTTGTATACTAGGTCAACACCACCACTAAGTATGTGGTCAAAGCCAAGATTTAAATTCATAAAGATATGTAGCTCTTAACCAATACAGAGCCAAACAAATATAATCCATCTTAACCAAATTCTAATAAAATGTCAAAAGCACGAGAAGGATGGACGCACACATTACGTAAAATAACTTTTCAGTAATACCAGTATTTAAAAAAAAAAAAACAAAAAAAAAAAAAAACACAAAAAAACAACAACAATTACATCTATAGAAAAACAAAACAAGACTGTTTCAAACAATACTTTCACTTATCGTTCGAAGGAACTTATTTCAAAGATATAATCTGCTAACTTCGGAAGTTTCCGTCCAAGCATTTAAACACACATATTCCCGTTCTACATAGATATAGGAAGATGTGGTATGAGTGTCAAAGAGACAACTCTCTATCCAAATAACACTTTATAAAAGTAAACCATTAAAGGTCAAGGTACGGCCTCCAACACGGAGCCTTGGCTCACACCGAACAACAAGCTATATAGGGCCCCAAAATTACTCGTGTAAAACCATTCAAACGGGAAAATTAACGGTCTAATCTATATAAAAAAACTGTCATATTTACGCATGATTTTTTAAAAATAGACCCTCCGCCTTAAACAAAAATTGTTTTTTTGTTGGTTCAACCGGTGCAGTTGGATAAGGTGCTCGATATATGAGCTGATTCTTGACAATTTTCTACATGAAGAGATGATTTGTATGCATGTTTTATTCTCACGTACGTATCACTGTTATTATTGTAATTTACCATGTGAGGTAAAAAACAAAAACCGGAAATAAAACGGCATGGGGCTACGTCAATCTCCTATACAGACAGAGTTATTATGGACGATAACTCTGTCTGTATGGGAGATCAGGAGGAAAGGACGATAACTCTGTCTGTATGGGAGATTGGGGCTACGTATCACTGTTATTATTGTAATTTACCATATGAGGTAAATAAAAAAAAACGGAAATAAAACGGCATGGGGCTTACATTATATAATACTCTGTTTTATAACCGTCGTACTATGTATTATGTCATCTTAAGAAACAAACAAAATAGAATTGCCCGTTTCGAAATATCGATCTTTTTAAATGTGTATAATGGATACCGCCAGATGTATGTCTATAGCATGCATGAATAAATTATGAAATACATTTCATATTGTGTGGTTATTACTATGATTTTGTAATGTAATTGAAAGGGATTAGTGTCTTATATGTCTGACACTTTATATAAGTGTTACTTTACTCACTCATTTTAAGTACACATTTTTAGTCCAGTCTTAAAATGATATCTGTAATGGCATATTTAGGTATTTCAATGTTTAATAGAGGGAAATTTGTCTTGATGGAAGTTATCCTTTTATAATAAAAATATACAGTGTTCTAAACGTTCAGTTGCATTAATTTAAAACAGAACTTTAATGTCTTGACTGGCCTTTACATAAGCAGAAATAAAAGATTATGACTATCTACTGGGACTATTATACTAGTCCCAGCTATCCACAACTTAAACTACAAGTGCATCCGTCATGAAACTATGATAAAAGAATCTTGAAGCTTATGCATTTGGATAATTTAATAAGTAAAGAATCAACAAATAAGACAGGTATAGTTGTTATTGAAACATTAACCTAGCTGCAACATACAATTAAAGGATCAAGATAACAGTGCCTTTATTAACCATAAGCTGGTATAGATTTTGTGTGATATAGGTTTGTTCATTGTTGAGCTTACTTTACGGTATGGGATTTGCTTATTGTTGTAGCTTACTGTACGGTATGGGTTTTGTATATTGTTGACGCTAACTATACGGTATGGGTTTTGTTCATTGTTGTAGCTTACTATAGAGTATTGGTTTTGTATAAAGTTGAAGCTTACTATACGGTATGAGTTTGCTCATCGTCGTAGCTTACTTTTCGGTATGGCTTTTTTCATTTTTGCAGCTTACTATTCGATATGGGTTTTGCTTATTGTTATAGCTTACTATTCGATATGGTTTTTGCTTATTGTTATAGCTTACTATTCGATATGGGTTTTGCTTATTGTTATAGCTTACTATACGGTAAGGGTTTTGTAAATTGTTGAAGCTTCCTTACTGTATGGGTTTTGTTCATTATTTAAGCTTACTATGCTGTATGGGCTTTGTTCATTGTTGCAGCTTACTATACGGTCATGGTTTTGTTCATTCTTATAGCTAACTATACAGTATGTGTTTCTGTATATTGATAAAGCTACTAGTTTTGCTTATTGCTGAAGATTTCTATACGGTATGGGGTTTACTCGTTGATTTAGCCTACTATAAGGTATGGGGTTTACTAATTGATTTAGCCTCTTATACCTACCTACCTAGTCCTTATTATGCCCGGGGGCACATAGGGCAAGGACTAGTTCTTTCCACTCATCTCTGTTCTGTGCTTTCTTTTCTATTACACCCCAGCTGATTCCATGTTCTTTCATTTCAGCTTCAACTGTTCTTCTCCAAGTTGTTTTGGGGCGTCCTTTCTTCCTTTTCCCCTCAGGTGTCCATCTTAGGGCTACTCTGGTCAAGTCCTCTGCTGGTCTTCTAAGAACATGGCCAATCCATCTCCATCTTTTCTGCTTCAATAAAGTCTCCATGTTGTTGGATCCTGTTGTTTCATGGAGGTCTTTGTTTGTGATTTTACGCGGCCAGAATATCCTTAATATCTTTCTAAGGCAACCGTTGTGAAAACTGGAGAGCTTGTTGATGTCTTTTTCTGTCATTCTCCAGCATTCCGCCCCATATAGTAGCACTGCTAGTACAAAAAAGCCTCTTATACGGTATGGTATTTACTAATTGATTTATCCTACTATACGGTATGGGGTTTACTAATTGATTTAGCCTACTATACGGTATGGGGTTTACTAATTGGTTTAGCCTACTATACGGTATGGGGTTTACTCGTTGATTTAGCCTACTATACGGTATGGGGTTTACTAATTGATTTAGCCTACTATACGGTATGGGGTTTACTAATTGATTTAGCCTACTATACGGTATGGGGTTTACTAATTAATTTAATTCTTTATTTATTTAAAGAGGATTGCCAACAGCCAGAGGCTACGCGTGGATCTCCTCAACATAGATATATACAGATTCATAATTATCAAAGTTTTGAATACAAACATGTTAAACACAAGACAAGACAATATGTACAGGACAAGACATACAAATACTACACACCCATCCAATCACTCGCTCATTTTTACTCACATGCACACGAATTAACAAACATGTATGATTCAGTAATATAAAATAGTGATTATGGAAAGACAATTTTGAGCACAATCAGGTCAAAAAAAGTTTTTAAGCTATCGAGAAAATCTGTTCGAAGATTTAATAAATCGAAACACACACTCAAACATCTCTAAATTAGTATCATCAGACAAATCATCACTACCTTCTATTAATATTTTGCTCAGATAGTTGGGACATAGATCCCGCAACATTGCTATATTTATATCTGGACAAAGCAGATTCTTAATTCCAAGTAGAAGAGTAATCCGATAGTTCGTGTAACGGGCGCAATGAATTAAATAGTGCTCAGTGTTTTCAATGCAGTTCCTTGGGCAGAAATCGCAAAACCTATTTAATGTTAGATTATAGTTATACAAGTGGTCATTAAAAGCACTAAGCGCTAAGCGTAATCTAGTATGAATCTTTTTCTCATAACCATGTCCTCGTGAATATATTTTTTTACTACACAAATTGAGATTCTTCTTTAACAACCTTTTGAAACTTGCCAAAGATGTTGCTGTAATTAGTTCAGCTGACAAACTATTCCAGTCTCTAATCGTAGCTAGAAGAAAAGAGTTATAGTATGCTACTGTTCTTGACCTGATGGGTATCAGGTTAGCATGTCGTCTTAAGTTATAGTTTTCAGTATTATGATGGAACAATGGATGAAAATTACAAAGATAATCTGGGACAAGATGATTTTTAATTTTGTACAAGTATGTAAGTCTATGAACTTGACGGCGTGTTTTGAGAAGCTCAAGACCAACCTCTTTCAATAAAGTGACATGTTTTGTGACCCTGATTGCCCCAGTAGATATAATGCAGGCACGTCTCTGTACATGATCAATGTTTGCAGAATCGGCGCTATTGCAGTCATCATAGATGACATCTGCATAATCTAGCAATGAACGAACAAATGTTTTATATAATTTTTCAATGCATAATCTAGGTAATATATGTCGCATCCTCAAGATAGTGTTCAGTTTATTATGACATTTCTTATAAATATCAGCAATATGATCGGTCCAAGAAAGTTTATCATTCAAGATAAGACCTAAATGTTTATGGCATGTAACTCTCTTTATATTTACATTATTTAAGATCAATGGAGGGTAGTGTGGTATTTGCTTCTTCTTAGAAATAATAAGATACTCCGTTTTTTCTGCATTGAATGTTACACACCATTGCTGGGCCCATGTGTTCAACGTGACGAGGTCACTGTTCAGAGTTTGGAAACAATCAGAGATGTCATCAATTTGTTTGACAAGGGACGTATCATAAGCAAACAGTTTGATATTGCTGACAATTCCATCTTTAATATCATTCACATATATAAGAAAAAGCAAAGGACCGAGTATAGAGCCCTTGGGTACACCAGCATAGGTGTTTTGACTCGATGATGTCTGACCATTAATAACGACTCTTTGAGTACGACCTGAGAGGTAATTCTCTACAAGAGACAAAAGTGAGCCACATATGCCAAATTGTTTAAGTTTGAAAATCAGGCCTTTGTGCCAAACCTTATCAAAGGCCTTTGAAACATCTAAAAAGATTGTACATACATCTTTACCGCTATCTAATGACTTGTAAATTTCATGAGTAATAGTAATTAGTTGATTCATTGTTGAATCGTTTTTCTTAAAGCCCGAATTTTCACTGATGAGTAAGTCATTAAATTCACAGAACTCATAGATAGCCTTGTAGATGTCTTTTTCAAGGATCTTGGACACAGATGATAGTAGAGCAATTGGTCGATAATTAGACATGATATTTTTACTAATTGATTTAGCCTACTATACGGTATGGGGTTTACTATTTGATTTAGCCTACTATACGGTATGGGGTTTTACTAATTGATTTAGCCTACTATACGGTATGGGGTTTACTCGTTGATTTAGCCTACTATACGGTATGGGGTTTACTAATTGATTTAGCCTACTATACGGTATGGGGTTTAGTAATTGATTTAGCCTACTATACGGTATGGGGTTTACTAATTGATTTAGCCTACTATACGGTATGGGGTTTACTAATTGATTTAGCCTACTATACGGTATGGGGTTTACTAATTGATTTAGCCTACTATACGGTATGGGGTTTTACTAATTGATTTAGCCTACTATACGGTATGGGGTTTACTCGTTGATTTAGCCTACTATACGTTATGGGGTTTACTAATTGATTTAGCCTACTATACGGTATGGGGTTTACTCGTTGATTTAGCCTACTATACGTTATGGGGTTTACTAATTGATTTAGTCTACTATACGGTATGGGGTTTACTCGTTGATTTAGCCTACTATATGGTATGGGGTTTACTCGTTGATTTAGCCTACTATACGGTATGGGATTTACTCGTTGATTTAGCCTACTATACGATATGAGGTTTACTCGTTGATTTAGCCTACTATACGGTATGAGGTTTACTCGTTGTTGTAACTTGTTATACGGTATGGGTTTACTCATACTTTGAGGGCGCATTTGACTTATGGTTGTTATCTCTGTGGCATTTTGGAGGAAATGATGAGGTGTAATGGAATCTTAAACTCTTAATGCTCAAATCTTAATATATATCTGGCCTTCAAACGTTTCAATGTCAAGAGAAAACGTAGGGAACATTTGAAATTGAGCAAAGGTACATTTGCGGTCTAGTTAGGCTTTTATAGTAAACATATATTAATATAAATGCTCAGTTTTTTAACCATCAATAATATTGTTTATATATATCTATCAATATACATACCCTACATTTAATGACCTTCTTATAGAAGCGTCAATAAACCTTCAAATACATTGACACTGAATACTCTCTTGTTTGAAACATCTATAACACAATATTTAAATGTTTATCTGGATACGGTTTGTTATTTAACTTAGGTCGAACGCAGACTCAAGTAAGAAATTCGTTTTATAATAAGCGAAATAAAACAATTTTTGTTTTGTTTCGTGATTACGTGTTTCTATTTAATGCTTATCAAAAATTAAGACGGAACTTGACGTTTGAAAAGAATAACAATAATTGATTTGTCGGTTCTTTCGATTTATTCAAACGTCTACAAAAATACACCAATTACTAAAGAATGAATGGTTCCATTGAATTTGTTCAGTCAGTTTGAAAAATCAAGAAGGTCAATAAATGGTACGTAACTAGTACAACAGAATCTGAACAACTGTTTATAGACGTTTAAATTAAAACCACAAAACTAGGCCTGGCCAGGAAACTGGTACACAATATTCGTTGTAGAATGAATTATATATTTCATATTCGTTAGAAATTCATACCACCAAGATCGTTTCCTCATGCGCAGAACACGTGACAGTTGACAACGTTTTAATAATAAGTACTGGTTGGTGACAGTTACTTAGGGTTATTGGCCTTGAATTCTTTTAAAATTAATAACCTGGTAGATTATTTTTAAATTTAGCAAAACAATCTCACTGAAAGGCTGTAATATGTTGGACAAAAGACAAGTTCATCTCTGATTTCATACATAGTTACTGAATGGGATGATGTATGTCTAGAGAAGTATTGTACAAAATGTACTTTTAATGTGTCTTGTTGGATCGAGAAGTTATATAAAGCTAGATACCATCATTTTTATAATTTGAAGATTGATAAATCAAATCATAACTGAGAAATTTATACAGTTTAAAAGGAATAATGTAATTATACAACATTTTGTTGTTTGAAACGGGCGAATAACCTTGAAATGTCAATGAATGTCACAAAATGTCTGAACGAAATTTAAAACAAAATGCATTTCAGTACTATACAATTGTTTATCACTAGTCTATATCAATTTCCTGATTTTAGCTCGCGATTTACTCGAAAAAAAATAAATAATCTGAGTTTCTTGTTGACGTTTTCCTCTTATTAGATGTCGTCTGTCTTTTTGTGTTGTTGATGTTGTCCTCTAGTTGTCGTCTGGTTATTTGTGTTGTTAATGTTGTCCTCGAGATTTCGTCTTGTTATTTGTGTTGTTGATGTTGCTCTCTAGAAGTCGTCTGGTTAATTTTGATGTTGATGTTGCTCTTTAGATGTCTCGTTATACATGTCCTCTAGATGTCGTCTGGTTATTTGTGTTTTTGGTATTGGCCTTAAGATATCGTCTGGTTATTTGTGTTGTTGGTATTGTCCTTCTAGATTTCGTAGAGTGATTTTTTTTGTTGGTTTTGCTCTGTAGATGTCGTATGGTTATTTGTGGTCTTGATTTTTCCCGCTAATTGTCGTCTGGTTATTTGTGAATTGTTTGGTATTGCCCTTTAGATTTGGTTGTTGGTATTGCCCTTTAGATGTCGTCTTGTTATTTGTGTTGTTGGTATTGCCCTTTAGATGTCGTTGTGTTATTTGTGTTATTTGTGTTGTTGGTATTGCCCTTTAGGTGTCGTTTTGTTATTTGTGTTGTTGGTATTGCCCTTTAGGTGTCGTTTTGTTATTTGTGTTGTTGGTATTGCCCTTTAGGTGTCATTTTGTTATTTGTGTTGTTGGTATTGCCCTTTAGATGTCGTCTTGTTATTTGTGTTGTTGGTATTGCCCTTTAGGTGTCGTTTTGTTATTTGTATTGTTGGTATTGTCCTTTAGATGTCGTTTTGTTATTTGTGTTGTTGGTATTGTCCTTTAGATGTCGTCTTGTTATTTGTGTTGTTGGTATTGCCCTTTAGGTGTCGTCTTGTTATTTGTGTTGTTGGTATTGCCCTTTAGATGTCGTCTTGTTATTTGTGTTGTTGGTATTGCCCTTTAGATGTCGTCTTGTTATTTGTGTTGTTGGTATTGCCCTTTAGATGTCGTCTTGTTATTTGTGTTGTTGGTATTGCCCTTTAGATGTCGTCTTGTTATTTGTGTTGTTGGTATTGCCTTTAGGTGTCGTCTTGTTATTTGTGTTGTTAGTATTGCCCTTTAGATGTCGTCTTGTTATTTGTGTTGTTGGTATTGTCCTTTAGATGTCGTCTTGTTATTTGTGTAGTTGGTATTTCCCTTTAGGTGTCGTTTTGTTATTTGGGTTGTTGGTATTGTCCTTTAGATGTCGTTTTATTATTTGTGTTGTTGGTATTTCCCTTTAGGTGTCGTTTTGTTATTTGGGTTGTTGGTATTGCCCTTTAGGTGTCGTTTTGTTATTTGTGTTATTTGTGTTGTTGGTATTGTCCTTTAGATGTCGTCTTGTTATTTGTGTTGTTAGTATTGCCCTTTAGATGTCGTCTTGTTATTTGTGTTGTTGGTATTGTCCTTTAGATGTCGTCTTGTTATTTGTGTTGTTGGTATTGTCCTTTAGGTGTCGTTTTGTTATTTGTGTTGTTGGTATTGCCCTTTAGGTGTCGTTTTGTTATTTGGGTTGTTGGTATTGCCCTTTAGGTGTCGTTTTGTTATTTGGGTTGTTGGTATTGTCCTTTAGATGTCGTCTTGTTATTTGTGTTGTTGGTATTGTCCTTTAGATGTCGTCTTGTTATTTGGGTGGTTGGTATTGCCCTTTAGCTGTCGTCTTGTTATTAGTGGTGTTGGTATTGCCCTTTAGCTGTCGTCTTGTTATTTGGGTTGTTGGTATTGTCCTTTAGATGTCGTCTTGTTATTTGTGTTGTTGGTATTGCCCTTAAGGTGTCGTTTTGTTATTTGTGTTCTTGATATTGTCCTTTAGACGTCGTCTTGTTATTTGTGTTGTTGGTATTGCCCTTTAGATGTCGTCTTGTTATTTGTGTTGTTGGTATTGCCCTTTAGATGTCGTCTTGTTATTTGTGTTGTTGGTATTGCCCTTTAGATGTCGTCTTGTTATTTGTGTTGTTGGTATTGCCCTTTAGGTGTCGTCTTGTTATTTGTGTTGTTAGTATTGCCCTTTAGATGTCGTCTTGTTATTTGTGTTGTTGGTATTGTCCTTTAGATGTCGTCTTGTTATTTGAGTTGTTGGTATTGCCCTTTAGATGTTGTCTTGTTATTTGTGTTGTTGGTATTGTCCTTTAGATGTCGTTTTGTTATTTGTGTTGTTAGTATTGCCCTTTAGATGTCGTCTTGTTATTTGTGTTGTTGGTATTGTTCTTTAGATGTCGTCTTGTTATTTGTGTTGTTGGTATTTTCCTTTAGGTGTCGTTTTGTTATTTGGGTTGTTGGTATTGTCCTTTAGATGTCATCTTGTTATTTGGGTTGTTGGTATTGTCCTTTAGATGTCGTCTTGTTATTTGTGTTGTTGGTATTGTCCTTTAGATGTCGTCTTGTTATTTGGGTTGTTGGTATTGTCCTTTAGATGTCGTCTTGTTATTTGTGTTGTTGGTATTTCCCTTTAGATGTTGTCTTGTTATTTGTGTTTTTTTGGTATTGTCCTTTAGATGTCGTCTTGTTATTTGGGTTGTTGGTATTGTCCTTTAGATGTCGTCTTGTTATTTGTGTTGTTGGTATTGCCCTTTAGCTGTCGTCTTGTTATTTGTGTTGTTGGTATTGCCCTTTAGCTGTCGTCTTGTTATTTGTGTTGTTGGTATTGCCCTTTAGCTGTCGTCTTGGTATTTGTGTTGAATGGACTACTCAGTAGTACTGTGTGTCAGGGAAGTATACCCAGCATATCTTATTATTGAAGTTCAATAAGTTTGTCTCGAAGGTCCGTCATACTTCAAAAGAGTCGAATATCTTCAGTAGTCAGTATATGTTTACACTTAAAATTTAGTAAACAACTGAAAATGGCATTTACGCAATATTGAGAAGTAACTTGAAACGCTTTCCATCATACTTGTTTGGATGGTGTTTATTGTGAATAGTGAAAAATATTTATGTTTACCTATCGTCTATGAATTTTATCATTAAATTGAAACCGGCTGGCCTGTTTTCCTTTAACTGATGGTATATTATAAGACCTCGTTTAACTATCCATGAAGCTGATCGAATCTAAAAAATATAATTTCATATACTTGAAAAACATTGCGACCTAGAAGTACTATTAAAACTAGAAATTACTTATGGGATAAACATAATAGATAAAATGATGAACGAGGGATACATTGGAAATGAAAACTTATTTTATGGATCAAGAAACCCAAAACATTCTAATTTTCTCAGCGGTTAATGGCAAAACATGAGTATATTGTGCACGATATTTCACGATATCGACATAGCTGTCAGTTAAAATAGTAAAATAACTCCCGCCATTTTCAAAGATATTATTTTGTGGCCCGAAAAGTTCTAGAAGATATAAACGTAAATTTTAGTATCAACCAGTTTCCGGATCATACTCCAAATATCTAACATTGCCTCTTAGCAAATTGAAAAGGGATTGATTGTTAGGACACACACGCTTTAAATAGACATACAATGGTTCTAAGAACATGCAATGGGAACATCATCTTTTTTTTTAATTTGATAGACTGTACTGGTTTGTGTGTGTCCATGGTCATTTGTGTGTGTCCATGCTCATTTGTGTGTGTCCACGCTCATGTGGGTGTTCTATTTCTTTGGTTTCAATGTTATTCCTGGAAAATATGCAATGCGTTAAAGAAATAGGTATCGTATGTTATTAGCAAGCCTGGGAAATAGGAGGATGACTAGGTACATCATATTACTTGCTTTAGTACAAGTTTATATTATTGAATAAAATTGAAAATGGAAATGGGGAATGTGTCAAAGAGACAACAACCCGACCAAATAAAAAACAACAGCAGAGGGTCACCAACAGGTCTTCAATGTAGCGAGAAATTCCCGCACCCGGAGGCGTCCTTCAGCTGGCCCCTAAACAAATTATACTAGTCCAGTGATAATGAACGCCATACTAATTTCCAAATTGTACACAAGAAATTGAAATACAGTTTTATTCAGCTTAAGGGTTTATATAATGTAAAAATGTGTATCACTTCATCTAGCCTTTTGCCTTTTTATGCAATTGATGCATACCTTTAGTTATAGTTTTCACCTATATAGGTATTCAACTTTTAAGTAAAACATTAGCATGTTCTAACTATTCACAATATGAGTGTCAAGTTTGTTTTGTAGAGATTTAGATTGCGACTATATATACCATTTACGTTTGGCAAATCGCTTAGGCTATATATTTTTTTCCGATTTTGTGTATAATTGTTAGTTGTAGAGTTGTTTATTTCACCAGGAACTCACTAAAGCTTCCAAAGAAGCGTTAAAAGTTACAATCTCTGTAAAAGTACACTATAACCGACGGAATTAGATTAAAACCCTGCAGTATTTATTTGTTCTGTGGTCAAATATTTGTGATGAACACCATGTACGATACATAAAAAGTAAAAACAAAGGTCGATAAGTAATGGCTTTCTTTATTTTTTAGTATAAAAACAAGTGCAATTTTCGATGATTTCCGAGGTTAGAAGTTACTCCGTACTAACAGCCTAAAGCAATAGTTAAAACTAACAAACAGGATGCTTTCGTTCAGATGCACACCGATTAAAACATTGTAACAGTCAGACAACAAATGTTGTGACTAACCTTGTATTAGTCAGTTTTGGAAGCGTACAAAACAATAAAAGCTGTTATTTTATAGTCTTAATATCAAGAAAAGGATCTAAACAAAACGGATAATTTCCTAGCAATCATTGTTGTATGTGTACGATTGGTGACAGAAGTAAACATGAAGAATTACATATTTGTTTTTGTTTGTTCTGAGCCCATTATATCTTGCTATGCAGTATGAGGTTGCATATTTTGGCGTGCAATGACCCTGCTGGAGAGTTGTCTCATTTAAAAATCTTATTTTATATTTAGTTTACATAATTCTTTTTTCTGATGTTACATATAAATGTCCGCCCATCGATCATTTTATTGCGCCAGCAAGCAGATTTCTCAAGTATAACAATTTACTGTTATATTCTTTATAATTGCTTAAAATCATATTTCGACTTGTGTCTTTACATGCATTAGAAAAGGTTCAAATAAGTGTTAAGATTTTCCCGCTAAAGTCAGAAATCACATACATTTGTAAAGATGCACAGTTTATCAACCAAAGTTACATCATGGCAAAAAGCTATATTTTGGATACGAATCACTCTTTTAACACACTCCAACATATATCATACACCATGCTTATTTAAGTTAACGAATTATTTAACATTTCTCGTTATAAAATGTTGCATTGAACTCTTCATATATAGTTTGAAATGGAACAAATGCAATTTCCTAAGTTTTTTTGTGCCTTTGAATGTAGTGCTGAAATGTGAATTTTGTTCTGAAAAGTTAATTTGATTTCATAGTAAAAATACTGTATGAGGTGTGAACTATGAAGTTGTTTCGGTTTTGTGACATTTGTTGTCCATTCGTTTGGTCTGTTTGAGCTTTTGATTTTGTCATTTGATTTGTGACTTTCCGTTTTGAGTTCAGTATTTATGTCACCCGATCGACAAAAATTTCAAAATGCTCCAAATTTTTTGAAACTTCATAGTAACGATGAGCAACATTGGTAGATGCGTAATTTGGCGTTGGAATTTCCAAAATGTCTGCCGTTACCATGGAAACAGTGCATAAGTGTCAAAATGCTCTAAAAACCTCAGGGTTTGGTGAATAATTTTGGTATGCTTGAACTTGAAATCATCAAATTTTTACACAATATAGTTGTCCACTATATACAGGTTTTGAATGATTTTGACAATCATTGGAACCACTCTGTTACCATGGATACAGGACCAAATATGTCAAAAATTTCAAAATGCTCCAAAATTGATCAAACTTAAAATGATTGTTGACTGGCAAGTCTGGATGAGACTTTTGACTTTGGAATTTCCAAAATGGCCACCGTTGCCATGGAAACATCAAAAAAGTCAAAAATTCTCTAAATGCTTTGAACTTGATGAAACTTGATATTATTGTTAACTGGCAAGTAAGACTCTTGAAATGTGAAATTTTTTAAAATGCTCTGAACATACTGAAAATTTACAGAAAAGGGGATGTATTGCCATGCATACATGTGCATTCACTGTTCAACAATTTTGAAATGGCTGCCGCTTAGTGGCAATTTGGGAAGGGTGACATTCGCTAATGCTTGCAATGGCAATTCTAGTTTTGTTTGCTTTTACTTTTTGAGAGACACTATAGACTGACATGTGGTCCTCAGTGTCATATATATATTTTTGAGAGACACTATAGACTGACATGTGGTCCTCAGTGTCATATATATATATATATATTTGAGAGACACTATAGACTGACATGTGGTCCTCAGTGTCATATATATATTTTTGAGAGACACTATAGACTGACATGTGGTCCTCAGTGTCATATATATATTTTTTTATATAAGAGATTTCATCATCAAAACTGACAGTTTTGTTTACACATAGGCGAACGTAACTTCCATATAATTTGCAAAGCACAGAAAAGAGTACGATCCTTTTCTTGCCAAGAAAGATATCAAGGTTTTTTGTTCATCATGTCTTGAGATAAAAACCGATCATAACCAAAGATGACTTTTCAGGAGACGAATCTTTTTTTCTTCAAACCACTCGTTTTGATGGATAGAACGTTAACTTACTCCTATGTTTTTCAAATGTAATTTCATTCGTATTCGGTACTCGGTATTAATGTATAATGTTTATGCATTACTTTCAGTGACCTGTAATAAGTGTCAACAGTTTTAAATTTAAAATTTGTATAGGCAATGCCAAAAATAACATATTCGGCCTAGCCAAGATCAGATGTGCATTTTGTGTTTCACATGAAGTCAAAAATGAGTATCACCTCAGGGAAAAACTCTTTTGATATTTTGGTTCAAAAATGGTTTAAATTATGAAAAATTGCTATCGTTAGGCTAACACTGGAAGCATTTATATAATTACATGCAGTTTTTGGAAGAAATTTTTAATATTTTTATTAAATAAATGGTGTTTAAAAACTGTATAATTTTCTTTAATGGTTGGCTTCAAGACATGGTCACCAGTGTCAGATTTTTGGTCAAGGACAAAGACAACAAAATATGTTTAGAATTATTGAATATCAAACATTTTAATTGAAAAAAAAAAATGACAAGAACATGTTTATCTCACAGTTATTTCAAACAACAGTAGCTTTCTTTGATCATTAATCTTATCTGATAAAACTGTATCTAAAATTATCTATAAATAACAAAACTTCCAAAAAAACCCTTTCTTTTGGTGTATAGAACATTAAAATAACTTGATGCCTATTCTTACAATAAACAATCAAACTTAGCAATACAATTTATATGTTTTGTCTACGGACAAGACATTGTATTCATATTTAATGAAATGCATTATTAAAACCTAATTTTGATACAGCTGAAAGTGTTCTCTTAAAAAAAAAAAAATACATTTTATCAGGTTTATCTATCAAATGATGCTTAACTTCGAGGAAAATGGAAACAAATACATGTTGATAATGTCTACGGACAAGACATTTTATTGATATTCAATTAAATGCTTTCAAAGATGATTGTTAAAGTTAAGATTAAAAGTTACTATTTAAATTTTAAGCTGTGTTTTTTAAATTTTGGAAAATACAAAAATGTACCCATAATTCATTACATATCTCAATAATTTATTGATTAAGCCAAACTGAAGACACATTCTTTTAACTGAAATACATATATCTGACTGTTTAAAACAATCAAACTATTATTAAAACTCAATTTTGACATAGTTGAATGTGTTCTCTTAAAAGAATAACATACATTTTACCTATCAAATTAGGCTGAAATCAAGGAAATTGGATACAAATATATTGTGGTAATGTCTACAGACAAGACAATTTCAGTTGAAAAAAAAATCTGTTAGAATTAATTGTGACTATATTCATGTTGAAAATACTGAGTTTTAATTTGAATAGATAACTTTCATCACCTATAAATAAGATTTAAGTTCCATAGCAGACAAATAATTGAATTTAATACTTGTTATGTACAAGTGTCTTGTCCGTAGACACTTCCTCATCTGCTGTTAATACTGAAATGCAAAAGATAAAGTTAGAGAGAGAGAAATACTTTTTCTTCATTTGATTTAGTTAATCTTTTAAGGTATGCATCAACTGGAATAAACAATATTGAAGTAAAATAAGGTATGCTTTTTATGACTGATAATCTGACACTTTTTAAAATCCACTCCCGTAAAGTCATTTTACAAAAATTGAGAACACTTAAATTACCATTCATTTATTAAAAATAAGATATTTCTAAGTTTAAACAACACATAGGACTAATTAAGACCCATAAAGCCAAGCAATATTGATAAAAAGACATGTCTACGGACAAGACATGTGTCTACGGACAAGACATTCTGACATATTTTTGAATTTTTTCCTCTATTAATAGATGGTAGAAAAAATGTTAGTAGTGTTTTCATATCTACAAAAGAACAGGAACTTAGCAATGCAACATAAATGTAATTATGCTTCCAGTTTACTAGGGAATGCATGTCTACGGACAAGACATTTTTTCACTTTATTTGTATATCCAACTTTGATGGCATATATCTCCAGCTAGGGTACTGCAATTTTGATAAATGAGGTAGTTTCTGATAATGTATATACTAGAAGAGAAAATAAAAGACGTAATAGCATAAATTTAATTTATTTTTCTCTTTTATCACTACACTGAGCAAGCTAAAAACAAAAGTACAAAATTGCATAACGAGCGCATAGTATTCAACTTTTTATCATAACTTTGTAACCACTGAAGATTTTTTGTTGCAACAACCAGTAAAAGAAAGAAGAATAAATTGTCTATAACAGTGAACCAATAATGTAGTTCAAATTAAGTTCAATTATTAACTATCAATTGATAAAAAAAGGTAAATTTTAAATGAAACAACATAACGTGTAATTTTGCCCATTTTCAGCGTGTATTTTAGTGTTTTTTTTCAAAACGGTAACACCTATACATGATATTTGATATTCATTGTGAAACCCTACATCCTCTTCTTCAGTTCAAAGATGTATTACTTATGTAAAGTTTATCTTCTTGTCTTTACAAGCCTATAACATAGACCCAATATGAAATGCACATCTGATCTTGGCTAGGCCGTTTGTTTGATATGTGTCTTATTAAATGTGTGACCTAAGGTTTCATTTCAAATAGTATGTGATATTTTTTTTACAGACTGTATCATATTTCTGTTTAAATCTCCGATCATTTACAAGGATATGTTTACCTCTTTTTAAACTATTTACAGTTTTCAAACTCAAGAGTGGTGACACAAGAATTAAACCTATAACAAACATACAGTTAAAGTTCATGTGGACTACTGATATTCTAAGTGCTACTGTTTCTTAATGTATTAGGTTCTCAAAGTAATCGACTGCTTCATTGGCAGAAAAATAGCCAAAAATTAAACGCGTTGGTATGCCATCAATTTTAATATCATATTTTGTATGCCCCAACCACGATAGTAGAGGGGCATTATTTTTTTGGTCTGTGCGTCCGTTCGTTCGTCCGTCCGTCATTTGTACCGTTCGTTCGTTCGTTCGTTTTGACCCCCCAATTTCACGTTTCACTGAACATGGAAAATGATAGTGCAAATTTCAAGTAAAAGTTTTTGGTCAAGTTAGTTTTTGATGAAGTTGAAATTCAATCAACTTGAAACTTAGTATACATGTTCCCTATGATATGATCTTTCTAATTTAAATGCCAAATTAGAGTTTTTACCCCAATTTCACAGTCCACTAAACATAGAAAATGATAGTTCAAGTGGGGCATCCGTGTACTATGGACAAATTCTTGTTTTCAATTGAGATTAAGTAAAAGTATGTATAAATTGACACAAAACAATTATGACACATTCATTTTTTTCTAACGCCATTCTCTCCATGAAAATTAATGCAACAAAAAAAAACCAACATTGCATTTATGCAACAAAACAGAACTTTAATTTGGAACCAGGTTTATTTTTATAACAAAGGTTTTAGGACGAAGACGTAGAATATTCTAGTAATTTGCTTCTGTTTATAGTTGTTGATAGATTGGTGGCTCTGAGTGTCATGCCCAGCCACAGAGAAGTTAAATTTACTTTTGTTAGCATGACTGTTCTCCTTTGTACAGCTTAAAACAAACCACAAAAAAGGGTTCGCTATACAAAAGATCTTCGTCAAACCTCAGACAGTCTCTTTGTAAAGGCACTATTTTGGGTATACATTCTGCTGTGATATTGTATACAGAATTTGAATACATGCATTTTCAAAGTGTGGATTTTTATTATATAATTTACATTTGTGATATCGTTGAAAATAACTATTTTAAAGTTATCAATCATTTCGTTTGTTAATAGAAACCAAGAATCTCCATATATTTGCTCATTTTATGTACCCCCCAAAAAACCTTGTCAGTAACTAATCAGATCAGAAAAAAGTATCAAAAGGTTGTAATCTATAAATATCTTATAGGTTATGTAATTTAGAAATAATCTTAAAACCTTTAGCCAAATATAACATAAAATTAGTTGTAATTGAATGAAAAAAACGTTTGATACATTGTTATATCATACTAAAGTCTTTCATATTAATTGATAAGATGCCAGCAAAAAAAAAAAACAAAAAAAAAAAAACGGAGCAGCTAACTATGTTTTTTAATTTAAAACCACTATTTGCAGAAATTGCATAGTTACTTAAAACTTATGACTGTTGAAAACCATTATAAAGAGTCAGTTTGAACTTTTATTCGAAATGAACATAAAGGTACAATATCTTTCAAGATAATGTACAATAATAAGGTAATATTATATAATAACTTTAAAATCAAATACAGTATTAACAATAGTAGGTTCGACATTTGTATTCTTATATCCATTATCAGAAATCAACATGTAATGTCATTTCTTCATATGGTCTCATATAACCTCCTTGGTATGGTTAAGAAATCGATAAATATACATAAAAGATAGAAAGAGTTACTGTCAGAAACCTTTTATTCAAAAGAATATTGTCATTTTTTGGTCCGAATATTTCACCCATACCAATAAATACAGTACTGAACATGAATTACACAAAAGAAGAAAGAAAAGAAAGCATTGATAAGATCGAACCTGTTGCTTTTATTATACATAATACTCTGTTAGTAATGATTTTTTTAATTTAGCAAATGACGTTCATTTCCATAGATATACGAAGATGTTGTGTGAGTGCCAATGAGACAACTCTCCATCCAAATAACAATTTATAAAAGTAAACCATTATAGGTCAATGTCCATGTCTTGTTAAGTATCTTATCGTCATAATTTAGAGATTTTTAAAATACAATTAAAATAAATAACTATCATAAATGTTAAGTAAAACCTTAAAACACCAAACTAGGGCAAACATTTTCGCGAGGTGAATTCTGTATCTCCCCCCAGGGAAGTCAATTAGACGTCATATATATTATTATACATTAGTAACTGAAATTTGCATAATGTGTATGTCGATGTTCAAAGTAGATACAAACTCATAAAATATTTATAAAATTTCAAGATTATTGTTCATGTATACCGTCACTGTATGTTTCACTCGTCAGCGTGTAAAACGTGTGTTCAATGAATTCGTCAACTAACAAGGGCATATACTTTATGTTTTAAAACATTTTATTTTTCATTGCATTGTTTTAAAATCTATATGTGAATACAAATGAACACTCAGTCGTAATGTCGCTCTAACTCACAAACAATACATGTATATCTGTTACAACTTCAGCGTCTAACTGAGCTTGTTTATTCAAATCATTCTAGCTTTGAAAAATATCAAATAATAAACCAAGCACGTTTTCTGTGAACTTTCCACGTTCAAAGACAGATATTTATTTTATTTTAAGATATATTTTTATAATGATAAAGTACGATTTGTTCTGCTCGATTTAAGTCAATTCATAATATACATATGCCATTTACATATAGACGATATTTTGACAGTGTGTTACTTTAATAAAAGTTTTACGTTTTCAGATTGCATACTGGGTCGCATTAACCATAATTTGTCTAAAAGATATTTCGTTTTCGTGTAAACCCATTAAAAATAAGATTAGTTGTTTTGTATTTTCAGCCGTTTTAACAAATTATGCAGTTAAATTCAATTGCTTCACTAGCATAAGTTCATATTTTATTACTGTATATATCAAAGTAATTTCAATTAAATGAGTATATTTTACGTAGGGCCAATTTTTTGGCTTCAATTTTGACAAACAAGTCATTGTTGATCTTGATTTGATTACTAACCTATCTATGAGTTCCTATCTTTATTCATAAATGATGATGCTTCAAAAGAAGCTCTGTAAAGATGAAAGGAAAAAGAGATATTTTGAAAGAATTTACAATTAAAAAAAATAAATGTTGTTTCATGAACTTGAAATAAATGTTGATGCCTTTTAATGTAAAGTTCAAGCACATGTATGTTACTTTTTACTTTAATCGGTTTATTTGTACATTTATAATTATTGCTTGGATGACTTGATTAGATTTAATGCTTGACCCTTATACACTTGATTCGTCGTTGCGTATACACATATATAAATATATCATTACACCAAACCAAAATAACTACAACTCTTCTTAGCTCAGAGACATACACGAAGAAATGGTTGAACGTTGAATACATATACTGCTTTTATGCTTCTTAGATCTGAACTGTTTTCATGAAGAAAGCAAACATGTATTTCTAAAGACTGAAAGAATAAGCCAACACATACTGGCGTATCATTTTTTGTTTGATAATAATTTCAGAGAGTTCGGATATCACTAAGTTATGACTGCCTCTTGTTGTCTCCATGATTGTAGTTTTTCATGCCGCGTTTACAGCATGATATTGTAACATTTTAGTTGATTTTTATTCACTATCTTAAATGTGCATTAACATCATATACTTGTTGTTTTCTTGACAAAACTCTTGTTATGTTTGAAATTTTATCTTCAATCTTTTACATAGCCTAAAATGTAACATTTTCACTATGTTAATGTCTTGAAAGTAACTTAATTAGACAATTAGAAAGACATTAGGTTGAAATACGACTTAAAGAGAGATTTTATTGGGGGCAGTCAACCATAGTTGTTATTCTTTTAAATTTTCCGATTTCCAAAACTTCACAAGGATACTGGTTGTTCATTTTGTATATTAATTACAATTTTAAGGATGCAGTTTTATGTATATGATATACCTGGACGTTGTGGACGTGACCTATTGCCAATGGTTATCTGATGTGAAATGTCACGTGTGTAGTACCGTCTCTGTAATGACTGAATGTCGTTATCAGATTACCTGCCGGTAACAGTGTCAATGTTGTACAAGTTGTTCACATCTATAGTTTTATGTATGTGTCTGTTCACATTGCAACAGTGCGTAGCTCGACGTACATTATATATATATATATATATATACAGTTAATGATCATTTTAGCAGCACTAATACAAAATTAGTCATTCCCCAAGCTTGTCATTTATCTAGGACGATGATAAGCAGCACATATCATTGTGTAAGTAATCGTTTATGATGGTGTAATGCAAAGGTTCGTCATAAACACGTTTTTTGCCTGGAATTTTACATTTTGATTTAGCTTTAACTGCCAGTGATTGTCCGTTAGTACAATTAAATCAGAACGTTGCCTCTTTCTTATCAGTTATCGGTTGTTGTGCTTACATTTGTAGTACAAATTTCATTAGCCAAGGTTAATATTGTTTTTGTAAATGTTTGCACCTGTCCTAAGTCAGGAATCTGATATACAGTAGTTGTCGTTTGTTTATGTAATTTATACGTGTTTCTCGTTTCTCGTTTTTTGTATAGATTAGACTGTTGGTTTTTCCGTTTAAATGATTTTACACTAGAAATTTTGGGGCCCTTTATAGCTTTGTGTTCGGTGTGAGCCAAGGTTCCGTGTTGAAGGTCGTACATTGACCTATAATGGTTTACTTTTATAAATTTTTACTTGGATGGAGAGTTGTCTCATTAGCACTCAGTCTCAGTTTAGACGGTCTCAGTTTAGATAACCAGGAAACATGTTAAACCGACACACATTTTGTATATGATATGTCCTATAGGTTGCATTTCTGTAAATATTGACAATGCAATTTCCCATATGAACTCCTTTTACGGCTAAAACTGTACCACTTTTACTATGAAGTTTTGAAAAAAATCTTATCCTAGAATTGAAAGTTCATATGCACCACAATTTTTTTCAAAGGTCAAAATATAGGGCTGTGCGGCATATTTTCAACGTTTATATGCCCTGAACTTCTCAGAGTTTAAACTTAAACTAATTTTCTTAACTACCCCTACCTCGAATGAAAAGTTACCACAGATTTCAATGTAAACAATATGCACGTGTTTATTTACTGGTAACATTCCCAAGTTCTGTCTCTGTGATATGGAACACAGAGAGTATAACTGGGAACCAGTATGTAAACAAAATCAATTTTCTATGAATATTCAATTACTCCCCAAAAGAGGCGTGTTTTGAGAAACAGCTGTATTTACAAAGTGCAACCTATAGCCAGGACACTGTACATTTAAGCCAGTGGTTGACGGTGTGTGTCATATCTATTTTTGATTATCCATTTTGAAAGTGATTTCACACTTTGTCACCTAAGGGCCCTTTTGCTTTCTATGTGTATACACTTATTAAAGTCCGTATAATGACCTGTAATTGTGTAAACATTCATCCTTTGGTCCTGTATGGATAATTGTCTCAATGGCCATGATACAACATCTTATTTTCAAATCAAAGATATGATCAAATACATAACATCTTACCAGTTTATTGACCTTTGTATTAAAATTTATATAAGGTGTCTTATGCAAGTGTCTTCGACCTTGTAATTTATTTGCCGTATCGACATTTATTTTTTCTCTCTTTATGAACTTAAGTTATTGTAGAAGTATGCAGCCTCTTGAGTTGCGGTTAAAACCACATGCAGAAATTGTCTGAATTTGTTCTGTTTTCATCTGCTGATCATTCGACTAAGAAAGAAGAAAAAAGCAAAATCTCCTACCCATACATACCGTTATAATAGTATTTAATTGTTGGCTATATTGTTTAATACCTCGAACTTATATGTTCTTGTATATGCGAACTTCATCAAAACACATTAAACTCAACACAAAAAGGGGCCAAGGCATGTAACAGAAATACAATAAAACCGTACACGTTGGAAACATTTATTTGATTTTCTTGAAGTTTTGTTTATGTTAATAGCGGTCCCAAAAAGTATAAGTACGTGATATATTTTGTGACATTAATACAAGAATAGGAAGATGTGGTATAAGTGAAAATTTAAAGTATATATATGTTATCAATTATATAATAAATCTGTCCGAATTCTATGTCCTTAAACATGGCAGATAACAGACTACTTATAGGCATAGTTACTTTTGTTCTGTGTCACAAGCTATGACAGAGTAAGCTAGGGAGAAACATATTTTAAAAGTACCCTTTTCATTATCAATAAGAAATATGTAGCAGGATTATTAGAAGAACCCAGTGTATTAATTATGCTATTTTAAGATACTAGTAACGAAAAGTTGCAATTATCCTCTAACATTGTTGACCATGAATGATTTGACGGCTCCACTTTTCAGTGTATTTCCATGTATTTCTGATTATAAAATGATCTGAACTTTTCGTTCATTCATCAAGTTGTCAATTATCTCATACTTTTCAATTTGAAAGTTTTTATTAGCCAATAGTATTTTTAATCAGACGTTTTTACATTAAGTACTTTAAAGTCCATTTGTCTTTTTCTTTTGTCGACATACTTAACTATATGTTCACTTTCATGTGTTGTTGTATAATGTTATATATATATAATATTAGGTAACCCAAAGCGAGGTCGCAGGTGAAATAGTTTGTAGTCCGACAAGATAAGATTCGATTGTCGAATTTATGTATACAGAAACCCATGTAATGGTCACATTTTTATGCTAGACCTATAGTTGTTCACTTATATGTCATTTCGGACTCGGGTTGCGAGATGATTGTCTCATTTTCAATCATTCTACATCAGATCTTCTTATTTTTATATTGTCCATGTGTCCACGCTCAGTTGCGTGTTCTATTTCTTTGGTTTTAATGTTATTCCTGGAAAATATGCAATGCATTAAAGAATTATATCGTATGTTGTTAGCAAGCCTGGGAAACACATTTCGCCTATCCTTATAACAATAGCAGGATGACTATAGGTACATTATATTACTTGCTTTAGTACAAGTTTATATTATTGAAATACAGTTTTATTCAGCTTAAGGGTTTATCTAATGTAAAAATGTGTATCACTTCACCTAGCCTTTTGTTTTTACTTATGCAATTGATGCTTACCTTTAGTTAGTTTTCATCTATATAGGTATTCAACTTTTAAGTAAAACATTAGCATGTTTTAACTCTTCACAATACGAGGGTCGAGTTTTTTTTGTAGAGATTTAGATTGCGACTTTATACCATTTACCAAACGCAAATCGCATAGGCTATATATTTTTTTCCGATTTTGTGTACAATTGTTAGGAGTTGTGGAGTTAAATTTGTTTATTTCACTAGGAACTCACTTAAGCTTCCAAAGAAGCGATAAAAGTTACAATCTCTGTAAAAGTTCACTATAACCGACCGAATTAAATTAAAACCCTGCAGTATTTGTTCTGTGGTCAAATATGTTTGATGAATACCATAAATGATACATAAAAAGTAAAAAGTAATGGCTTTCTTTTTTTAAGTTTAGAAAAACAAGTGCAATTTTTCGATGGTTTTCTCAGTACTAACAACCTAAAGCAATAGTTAAACTAATAAACAGGATGCCCTCGTTCAGATGCACACCGATAAAAAACATTGTAACAGTCAGACAACTAATGTTGTGACTATCCTTGTATTAGTCAGTTTTGGATGCGTACAAAATTATAAAAGCTTTTATTTTTATACAAGTAGTCTTAATATAAACAAAAACAGTCTAGATAAACAAGACAACTGTTGTTGTATGTGTATGTTTGGTAAAAAAAAGTAAGCATGCCGAATTACATATTTGTTTTTTTATTTGTTTATTGGCCGTAATTTCCCCTTTTGAATATTTTGCATTTGTGATTTGTCTGTCTATTATATCTGACTTTGCAGTATGTATAGATTTTGATATTTTGCGGTGCAATGACCTATAATTGCGTAACCCTCTATGTCATTTGTTCTCTGCTGGAGAGTTGTCTTATTAATATATTTAGTTTACATAATTCTTTTCCCGATGTTACATATAAATGTCCGCCCATCGATCAGTTTACTGCATCAGCAAGCAGATTTCTCAAGTATAACAAATTACTGTTATATATTCCTTATAATTGGTTAAAATCATATTTCGACTTGTGTCTTTACATGCATTAGAAAAGATTCAAATCAGTGTTAAGATTTTTCCGCTACAGTCAAAACAGAAATCCCATAAAGATGCACAGTTCATCAAACAGAGTTACATCATGGCAAAAAGCTATATTTTGGATGCGAAGCATTCTTTTAACACACTCCAACATATATCATACACCATGTTTATTAAAGTCTAAAAATTGTTAAACATTTCTCGTTATAAAATTTTGCATTAAACTCTTCATATAGTTTGAAATAGAACAAATGATTGCATATATATAGTACAAATACTGTCTGGGTGTGAACCTTAATATTGGTTTGGTTTTGTGACAGTTGCTGTCCATTCGAGATTAATGTGTTTGAGCTCTCCATCCAAATAACAATTTATAAAAGTAAACCATTATAGGTCAATGTCCATGTCTTGTTAAGTATCATATTGTCACTTGCTTTCATTTTGTATGAATTTCCTAAAAACACAAAATTTATTTCTAATATTTGGAGATTTTGAAAATACAATTAAAATAATTAAATATTATAAATGTTAAGTAAAACCTTAAAACAACAAACTAGAGCAAACATTTTCGCGAGGTGAATTCTGTATCTCCCCCAGGGAAGTCAAATAAACGTCATATATATTATTATACATAAGTAACTGAAATTTGCATAATATGTATGTCGATGTTCAAAGTAGATACAAACTCATAAAATATTTATAAAATTTCAATGATTATTGTTCATGTATACCGTCACCATATTTTTCACACATCAGCGTGTAACATTAAAACGTGTGTTCAATGAATTCATCTGCTTACAAAACTCCATATCGGCATAGATTTCATATTTTTAAACATTTTATTTTCCATTGCGTCGTTTAAAATTCAATGTGTAAATACGCTCAGTCGTAACATAGCTCTACCACACAAACACATCATGTAAATCTGGTACAACTTTCAGCGTCTGACTGATCTTGTTTATCCAAAACATTCCAGCATTGGAAAAAATATCAAATAATAAACCAGAACTTGGTGTATAAATAACTATGTTTTCTGTGATCTTTCCACGTTCCAAGACAGATAGTTATTTCAATTTGAGATATTTTCATTATTATAATGTTCGATTTGTTTTGCACGATTTAAGTCGATTCATAATATATGTTTGACATTTACATATAGACGATATTTTGACAGCGTGGTACTCTAATAAACGTATTTACGTTTTCCGATTGCATACTGGGTCGCATTAACCTTAATTTGTGAAAAAGATATTTCGTTTTCGTGTAAACCTATTAAAAATAAGATTAGTTGTTTTGTATATTCAAACGTTTTTACAAATTATGCAGTTAAATTTGACTACTTCACTAACATAAGTTTATATTTTATTACGGTATATATCAAAGTAATTACAATTTAATGAGTTTATGTTACGTAGGGCCATTTTTTTGCTTCAATTTTGACAAACAAGCCATTGTAGATCTTGATTTGATTACTTACCTATCTATGAGTTCTTATCTTTACTCATAAATGATGATGCTTCAAAAGAAGCTCTGTAAAGATGAAAGGAAGGAAAAAAAGATGTTTTTAAAGAGAATACCATTTAAAAAGATAAATGTTGTTTCATGAGTTTGAAATAAATGTTGATGCCTTCTAATGTAAAGTTCATGCACATGTATGTTACTTTTTACTTTATTCGGTTATTTATTGTATATTTATAACTCTTGCTAGGATGACTTGATTAGATTTAATGCTTGACCCTTCTAGACTTGATTCGTCTTTGCGTATACGCATATTTAAAAGTATCATTACACCAAAGTAAAAAAACTACAACTCTTCTTTGCTCAGAGACATAAATGAAGACATACAGGTTGAACGTTGAATACATAGTATACTGCTTTTATGCTTCTTAGATCCGAAATATTTTCACGAAGAAAGCAAACATGTATTTCTAAAGACTGAAAGAATAAGCCAACACATACTGGCGTATCATTTTTTTTTAATAATAATTTCAGAGAGTTCGGATATCACTAAGTTTTGAGTGCCTCTGGTTGTCTCCATGATTTGAGCTGTTCATGCCGCGTTTGCTGCATGATATTGAAACATTTTAGTTTATTTCTATTCACTATTTTAAATGTGCATTAACATCATATACTTGTTGTTTCTCTTGTCAAAACTCTTGTTATGTTTGAAATTTTATCTTCAATCTTTTACATAGCCTTAAATCTGTAGCTAATATAACATATTCACTATGTTAATGTCTTGAAAGTAACTTAATTAGACAATTAGACAGACATTAGGTTGAAATACGACTTAAAGAGAGATTTTATTGGGGGCAGTCAACCATAGTTGTTATTCTTTTAAATTTTCCGATTTCCAAAACTTCACAAGGATACTGGTTGTTCATTTTGTATATTAATTACAATTTTAAGGATGCAGTTTTATGTATATGATATACCTGAACCTTGTGGACGTGACCTATTGCCAATGGTTATCTGATGTGAAATGTCACGTGTGTAGTACCGTCTCTGTAATGACTGAATGCCGTTATCAGATTACCTGCCGGTAACAGTGTAAATGTTGTACAAGTTGTTCACATCTATAGTTTTATGTATGTGTCTGTTCACATTGCAACAGTGCGTAACTTGACGTACATAAATTGTTTATACATGTACAGTTACTCATCATTTTAGCAGCACTAATACAAAATTAGTCATTCCCCAAACTTGTCATAATGTGGAGAACTTTTACTTTCAATGATATTTTGCTGTTTACTGTTAGGTATAAACATATGGACTGATCTGTCAGTCATTTATCTAGGACGATGATGAGCAGCACATATAATTGTGTAAGTAATCGTTTATGATGGTGTAAGCAAAGGTTCGTCATAAACACGTTTTTTGCCTGGAATTTTACATTTTGATTTAGCTTTAACTGTAACAGTTAGTGATTGTCCGTTAGTACAATTAAATCAGAACGTTGCCTCTTTCTTATCAGTTATCGGTTGTTGTGCTTACATTTGTAGTACAAATTTCATTAGCCAAGGTTAATATCGTTTTTGTAACTGTTTGCACAGTCCTAAGTCAGGAATCTGATATTTAGTAGTTTATGTAATTTATACGTGTTTCTCGTTTCTCGTTTTTTGTATAGATTAGACCGTTGGTTTTCCCGTTTAAATGGTTTTACACTAGTCATTTTGGGGCCATTTATAGCTTTTTGTTCGGTGTGAGCCAAGGTTTCGTGTTGAAGGTCGTACATTGACCTATAATGGTTTACTTTTATAAATTGTTAGTTGGATGGAGAGTTGTCTCATTGGCACTCACACCACATCTTCCTATATCTATTTACACGACTGTCTCAGTTTAGATAACCAGGAAACATGTTAAACCGACACACATTTTGTATATGCGTTGTCCTTCAGGACACTGTACATTTAAGCTAGTGGTTGACGGTGTGTGTCATATTTATTTTTGATTATCCATTTTGAAATTGAGTTCACACCTAAGGGCCTTTTTGCTTTCTATGTGTATACAAAATGGGTTTTGTTCATTATTAAAGTCCGTATAATGACCTGTAATTGTGTAAACATTCATCCTTTCGTCCTGTATGGATAATTGTCTCAATGGCCATGATACAACATCTTATTTTCAAATCAAAGATATGATCAAATACATAACATCTTACCAGTTTATTGACCTTTGTATTCAAATTTATATAAGGTGTCTTATGCAAGTGTCTTCGACCTTGTAATTTATTTGCCGTATCGTCATTTATTTTTTCTCTCTTTATGAACTTTAGTTATTGTAGAAGTATGCAACGTTATGAGTGGCAGTTAAAACCACATGCAGAAATTGTCTGAATTTGTTCTGTTTTCATCTGCTGATCATTCGACTAAAAAAGAAGAAAAAAAAAGAAAAATCTCCTACCTATACATACCCTTATAATAGTATTTAATTGTTGGCTATTTTGTTTAATACCTCGAACTTAAAGTATGATATGTTCTTATATATTCGAACTTCATCAAAACACATTAAACTCAACACACAAAGGGGCCAAGGTATGTAACAGAAATACAATAAAACCGTACACGTTGGAAACATTTATTTGATTGTTTATGTTAATAGCGGTCCCAAAAAGTACAAGTACGTGATATATTTTGTGACATTTATACAAGAATAGGAAGATGTGGTATAATTGAAAATTTAAAGTATATATATTATCAATTCTATAATAAATCTGTCCAAATTCTTTGTCCTTAAACATGGCAGGTAATAGGCTTCTTATAATCATACTTTTGTTCTGTGCCACAAGCTAGGACCGAGCAAACTTGGGAGAAAAATATTAAAAGTACCGTGGCCACTCCTAATAAGAAACATATTGTACGGTAGTCAATGATATGGTAGTAGCAGGATTATAAGAAGAACCCAGTGTGTTAATTGTGCTATCTAAAGATAACAATAGTTGGAATAGCCTCTAACATTGTTGACCATGGATGATTTGACTGCTCCATTTTTCAGTGTAAAAAAAGCGATTGGAAAAAGATAAGATATCAGAAAATTAATTTCCATGTATTTCTGCTTTTAAAATGATCTGAACTGTTCGTTCCTCCATCAAATAGTCATTTATCTCATACTTTTCAATTTGAAAGTTTTTATTAGACAATAGTATTTTTAATCAGACGTATTTACATTAAGTACTTTCAAGTCCGTTTGTCTTTTGTCGACATACTTAAACTATCTATTCATTTTAATGTATTGTTCTATATACATGTATAATATTAGGTAATCCAAAGCTAGGTCGCAGGTGAAATAGTTTGTAATTCGACAAGATAAGATTCAGTTGTCGGATTTGTATGTATACGTTAACCCATGTAATGGTCACATTTTTATGCTAGACCTATAGTTGTTCACTTCTATGTCATTTTGGACTCGAGTTGCGAGATGATTGTCTCATATTCAATCATTCTACATCAGATCTTCTTATTTTTATATTGTCCATGTATTTTGATGGCTAGTAATGTTTGATTCTGTTTTTTTCACGTTACTGTGGATAATTGTAAACTGAATTAAAATGACACTTAGATTTATTATTGTATTGAATAAGACTTGGTTTTTTTTCCTGAAATATTCACTATAGCAGGACCGCCCCATGTCCAGTTTTAGGTATCACACATCATGAGCATACTGAAGGCAGTATCAGTTGTTCTTTATTTTATATAGTATTTCAGTCAATGTTTGCGACATTTTCTAATTTAGTTCTGATGGGTAAACTGCCCTATGTGAACATGACCGGACTAGAACAGGGCGTCCCCGTCTTCTAATCGTGTCATTTGTTAGCAATATTATTATTTATAATCTTAAGTCACGAGTTATAAATAGCCGTCATCTTCTTTGAAAATAAATAGTGCATACAATAACAACTATTAAAAATATATTTCCAAAGGAAACATGTAAGATGAACACGCAGTTTTTTAATATTGAAACCTGAGCTTTTCAAAATGATGTTATAGTAGACAAGTTCTTTGACATACTGCGGTGCTACGAACCATCATACCCGTACTTATTACCCATTTAGGATATCTTCTACCAAAAATATATAAAATGTTATTTTATGACTAAAAATAAGTAATGATATAACGCAATTATCAAACCCCAAGGTCACAACTGTTTCTAATGTAATTGTATTTAGAGCGGGAATTGTACGAAGAACAGAGATTTTAATTAATGTTCTGAGTTTAGTTGAAACATGTATCAAATTACTCAAGGAAAAGTGTATTCTATAAAGTATAACATATGAATTACGTATTCCTCCTCGTGTTACAATATATAACAAACTGACACTGTTAAAATGCGCATGCATAGCTACTTTGTGAAATTATTTCGTGCCAAGTGAAAAAGGCGAACAAATAAAAAATTGTAATGATGATGATGTAATTGGACTGAAGGTTGGCTAGTAATATTATGTCACTAAATATTTCAAACTTTTTAGTCAATTCAAGTACAGGTTTGAATTCTGCACGTTGTGTTTTTTCGAGTGAGTAACTCGATTCGCTTTAATGTTCTATAAATACTTCTGAATATGATCCAAGCAAATGTGTTTTCAGACTAAAAGAGATATACAAAACTACCATGTGCCTACAAATTTAAGAAATATAGAGTATATGTCAAATAATATTGACGATTTAATCCCAAAGATATCCAACTGTATTCATTCTTTTCATATTTAATTAGTACCATATAAACAAGTCAGAGTAAAAAAAAATGCAAAACCGACTTAGAACAAATGAAACTTAGGGTTAAGATAAATAAAAACACACAACAAAAACAAAAGCCCAACAACTTAAACACCTACAATGAATATCAATGATGTTGCCTGACTCATGTAAGACAATTGTTAACAACTCAAAGCTGTTTGTTTCGCTCATCAAAAGGCTTCACATATTGTGACTTGCAGCTGAAATATTACAATATCAATATATAAACTAGAGGCTCGAAAGAGCCTAAGTCGCTCACCTTGGTCTATGTGCATATTAAACAAAGGACACCGACGGATTCATGACAAAATTGTGTTTTGGTGTTGGTGATGTGTTTGTAGATCTTACTTTATTGAACAATCTTGCTGCTTACAATTACCTTTATCTATAATGAAATTGGCCCAGAAGTGACAGTGGAAAATATTTTGTAAAAATTTACAAAAATTTACTAAATTTATGAAAATTGATAAACATTTACTATAAAGGACAATAACTCATTAAGGGGTAAATTGAACACTTTGGTCAAGATGACTTGTTTGTAGCTCTTACTTTGCTGTAAATTATTGCAATTTATAGTTTATCTCTATCTATAATAATATTCAAGATAACAACCAAAACGCTAAATTTTCTTGAAATTACCAATTCAGGGACAGCAGCCCAATAACAAGTTGCCCGATTTGTCTGAAAATTTCAGGGCAGATACATCTTGACCTAATTAACAATTTTATCCACAGCAGATTTTCTCTAAATGCTTTGGTTTCAGAGATATGATCCAAAAACTGCATTTTACCCTATTAATATTTTTTAGCCATGTCGGCCATCTTGGTTCAGGGGCAGGGTCATCGGACATATTTTTTAAACTACATACCCTAATGATGATTGTGGATAAGTTTGGGTAAATTTGTCTTAGTAGCTTCAGAGGAGAAGATTTTTGTAAAAGATTACAAAATTTTACAAAAAATTGTTAAAAATTTACTATAAAGGGCAAACACTCCTTCAGGGGTCAGCTGACCATTTTGGTCATGTTAACTTATTTATAGATCTTACTTTGTTAAACATTATTGATGTTTACAGTTTATCTCTATCTATAATAATATTCAAGATAATAACCAACTAGAGGCTCTAAAGAGCCTGTGTCGCTCACATTGGTCTATGTGAATGTTAAACAATGGACACAGATGGATTCATGACAAAATTGTGTTTTTTGGTGATGGTGATGTGTTTGTAGATCTTACTTTACTAAACATTCTTGCTGCTTACAATTATCTCTATCTATAACAGTACTTTCTGTGGAAAATGTTATTGAAAATCTTCAAATTTTAAGAAAATTGTTAAAAATTGACTATGAAGGGCAATAACTCCTTAGGGGGTCAATTGACTATTTTGGTCACACTGAAATATTTTTAGTTCTTACTTTGCTGTACATTATTGCTGTTTACAGTTTATCTCTATCTATAATAATATTCAAGATAATAACAAAAAAACAGCAAAATTTCCTCAAAATTACCAATTCAGGGGCAGCAACCTAACAACCGATTATCCGCTTCATCTGAAAATTCCAGGGCATATAGATCGTGACCTGATAAACAATTTTACTTCCTGTCAGATTTGCTCTTAATGCTTTGGTTTTTGAGTTATAAGCCAAAAACTGCATTTTAGCCCCATGTTCAATTTTTAGCCATGGCGGCCATCTTGGTTTGTCGGCCGAGTTACCGGACACATTTTTTTAACTAGATACCCCAATGGTGATTATGGCTAAGTTTGGTTAAATTTGGCCAAGTCGTTTCAGAGGAGAAGATTTTTCTAAAAGATTAATAAGATTTACGAAAAATGGTTAAAAATTTACTATAAAGGGCAATAACTCCTAAAGTGGTCAACTGACCATTTTGTTTTTTGTAGATCTTACTTTGCTGAACATTAATGCTGTTTACAGTTTATCTCTATCTATAATAATATTCAAGATAATAACCAAAAACAGCAAAATTTCCTTAAAATTACCATTTCAGGGGCAGCAACCCAACAACGAAATGTCGGATTCATCTGAAAATTTCAGGGCAGATAGATCTTGACCTGATAAACAATATGTCAGATTTGCTCAATGCTTTGGTTTTTGAGTTATAAGCCAAAAACTGCATTTTACCCCTATGTTCTATTTTTAGCCATGGCGGCCATCTTGGTTGGTTGGGCGGGGCACGGGACACATTTTTAAACTAGATACCCCAATTATGATTGTGGAGAAGTTTGGTTAAATTTGGCCAAGTAGTTTCAGAGGAGAAGAATTTTGTAAAAGTTAACGCAGGACGACGACGACGGACGCCGGACGCCAGACGCCAAGTGATGGGAAAAACTCATTTGGCCTTTCGGCCAGGTGAGCTAAAAACGGCAAAATTTCCTTAAAATTACCAATTTAGGGGCAGCAACCCAACAACGGGTTCTCCGATTCATCTGAAAATTTCAGGGCAGATAGATCTTGACCTGATTAACATTTTAGCCAATGTCAGATTTGCTCTAAATGCTTTGGTTTCAGAGTTATAAGCCAAAATCTACATTTTTGGGCCAGGTGAGCTAAAAAGTGCACTTGAGCAGAGTCAGATATATTATGAAATCGAATCGAAAAAAACCTTCCCAATTATACTTTCCATTAATTTTAACATTAATCCTTTTATTTTTATTTTCAGTTTCATCAAACGAGAAAGGATTAATTGTATCAACGTTTCCAAATTGGATGCATTATGGACAACTAAATGTTTACCATGGCGACCCGTCGTCGTTTGTCACTGAACAAACTGTAGGCCTTTCAAGACATGATATCGACTATGATGCACAAGTGACGTCAATTGCGGCTAATACAGAACACGATTCCGTTCTTTTTGTAGATGCAAAAACAAATACACTTTATAATTTTGACAATTTTAATCTTTATATGAACCAAACTAGTCAACAGTTTACTGCTATGCATACCGGTATATCAGCAACAACCAGTCAGATTGCGTATGATTGGTTGAGTAAAAACGTATATTGGACTGATGGATTCTATAAATGGATTGCTACACATCCAGTCATGAAAAAAGAAGATATGAGCTTGTATAAAGTGTTAGTAACAAAGCATTTAACGAAACCTGAGGGTATAGCAGTGGATCCTTATAAAAGGTATGTTTATTATATAGCGTTTGTTTGACTGTCTATTAGATTGCGATTTTCTGACTGTCTATTAGATTGCGTTATTCTGACTGTCTATTAGATTGCGTTATTCTGATTGTTTATTAGATTGTGTTATTCTGACTGTCTATTAGATTGCGTTATTCTGACTGTCTTTTATCTTGCGTTTGTCTCACTGTGTATTAGATTGCGTTTGTCTAACTGTCTATTAGATTGCGTTTTTCTGACTGTCTATTACATTGCGTTTATTTGACTGTTTATTAGATGGCGTTTTCTGGCTGTCTATTAGATTGCGTTTGTCTGACTGTTTATTAAATTGCGTTAGTGTGACTGTCTATTAGATTGCGTTTGTCTGACTGTCTATCAGATTGCGTTAGTCTGACTGTCTATTAGATTGCGTTAGTCTGACTGTCTATTAGATTGCGTTAGTCTAACTGTCTATCAGATTGCGTTAGTCTGACTGTCTATTAGATTGCGATAGTCTGAAGTAAAGATTGCGTTTGTCAGACTGTCTATCAGATTGCATTTGTCTGACTGTCTATCAGATTGCGTTTGACTGACTGTCTATTAGATTGCGTTTGTCTGTCTATTAGATTACGTTAGTCTGATTGTCTACCAGATTGCGTTTGTCTGACTGTCTATTAGATTGTGTTTGTCTGACTGTCTATTAGATTACGTTTGTCTTACTGTCTATTAGATTGCGTTTGTCTGACTGTTTATTAGATTACGTTAGTCTGACTATCTTGAACATTTTGGATATAGTTTCTAAAACTGTTCGTAAAAAACGTTCTCACGGTCGTAGAACAAATCGCAATCAAAGAAAATTTCGGGCCAATCATACCAATATTTCGGACCTAATTTCTATTTCAAAAAACAACGGCAGACATTATCTGTTAACAAAACTCTGTTCGTTACCGGTTAATAAGTTAAATAAAATTTTGGAGGATTGCAACACAATTTCATATAGCAGTCCAAAATATGAAATTGTTCAAATTATTATGGCATATTGTTATTCTAAATTATTTCCCAAAATTGATCGCCCTGAAGATCATAAAAAACATTTTATTAAAATTAAGTATGTCAATAAAGGCTTTGATTTTGTAAATATTGCCGGTATATTTAACGACCATTCTGTTAAAGAACAAATTCCTGGATATTTTGACAATACTGAGCTACCTCTTATTTGTTATATTTACAAGAAATCTACCCGGAAATTTGTGTTTAATTATAGTCAATTGTGTAAAGATGTTAATATCAGTGAAAATATACCTACTTCATGTAATTGAAGTAATTCCGAATATATTTATGGACCCATTTCCCATGTTATAACAGGAGATCTTAACATCGTTCAAGACCGAGAGTTAAAATCATTCCTCAGTAAAGGACCTAAATATCGTCCCCCGTCAATTATTAATTGGAATGAGTGTCGTAATATCATCCACGACTCACTCCATACTTACTGTATGAAATGGATAAAACGGGAAAAAAGAACAAATTCCTGGATATTTTGACAATACTGAGCTACCTCTTATTTGTTATATTTACAAGAAATCTACCCGGAAATTTGTGTTTAATTATAGTCAATTGTGTAAAGATGTTAATATCAGTGAAAATATACCTACTTCATGTAATTGCAGTAATTCCAAATATATTTATGGACCCATTTCCCATGTTATAACAGGAGATCTTAACATCGTTCAAGACCGAGAGTTAAAATCATTCCTCAGTAAAGGACCTAAATATCGTCCCCCGTCAATTATAAGAATGAGTGTCGTAATATCATCCACGACTCACTCCATACTTACTGTATGAAATGGATAAAACGGGAAAAAAGAACAAATTCCTGGATATTTTGACAATACTGAGCTACCTCTTATTTGTTATATTTACAAGAAATCTACCCGGAAATTTGTGTTTAATTATAGTCAATTGTGTAAAGATGTTAATATCAGTGAAAATATACCTACTTCATGTAATTGCAGTAATTCCGAATATATTTATGGACCCATTTCCCATGTTATAACAGGAGATCTTAACATCGTTCAAGACCGAGAGTTAAAATCATTCCTCAGTAAAGGACCTAAATATCGTCCCCCGTCAATTATTAATTGGAATGAGTGTCGTAATATCATCCACGACTCACTCCATACTTACTGTATGAAATAGATAAAACGGGAAAAAGCTGACATAAATTCTTTGGACTCTTTTTTTAATTCAGTAATGAAGATAGTTGATATACGTATTCAACATTTTAAAGAACATTTTACTATTAACAATAACCACAATAAACCTATTTCTCGTATCAAACATTAACTAAAAGAACTAGCCAAGGAATTTGTGTTTGTCCCGGCCGATAAAGCTGCTAATAATATTATTATTGTTTGACGTAAATTTTACATTGAGGTTCTGAAAAAGGAAATCACCAATTCACCAACATTCCAACTGACTCCATTTTCAGAAAACGAAATCTGTAACAAACATTAACTTTTGGCCACCGCTTTACAAGCAGAGCCAAATACAATGAAAGTCCCAACTATGTATTGGCTTCCGAAGCTACACAAAACCCCTTACAAATATAGATTTATTTTGTCTTCAAGCCATTGTTCAACTACTAAATTGTCTATTCTTCTCACCAGCACACTTGGTACAATAAAAAGCCTGATAATGAATTGTTCAAATAAGGCCTTCGAAAATAGTGGAATAAATTACTTTTGGAGTGTCAAGAACTCGTTGGAAGTAATTGATAAATTGCATGCTTATATTGGTGATTTTGAATCTGTTCAAAGTTTTGATTTTTCTACCCTGTATACCACATTGCCTCACATTCTCATTAAGAAAAAATTCACACACCTAATTAAATGGGCATTCAAAAAATCAGAATGTGAATATATATGTTCAAACTCTTTTAGGTCATTTTTTAGTAGCAATAAACAAAAAAACTATGTTAATTGGACATGCTTTGATACTATATATGCCCTTGAATTTTTACTAGATAACATTTTTGTTCGCTTTGGGGATTCCGTATATCGTCAGATTATCGGAATTCCAATGGGGACTAACTGTGCACCACTTATTGCGGATCTGTTTTTGTATTGTTATGAGTTACAATTTATGACAAAAATAAGCAATAACCCACCGAAACAACATCTGATAAACAAATTTAATAATACTTTTAGATATTTGGATGATATTTTGGCTCTCAATAATGACGACTTCAGTATGTATATTAATGAAATTTATCCTGTTGAACTTACTTTAAATAAAGCTAATACTAACAATCACCACTGCCCTTTTCTCGATCTTGATATTTATATCACTAATGGAAAGCTGAATACTAAAATTTATGATAAAAGGGATGATTTTTCATTTCCTATCGTTAATTATCCGTTTTTAGATGGTGACGTTCCCTTGTCACCATCTTACGGTGTTTATATATCTCAACTTGTACGATTCGCTCGTGTATGTAACAATGTTTTAGATTTTAACGAAAGAAATTTATGTATTACTGAAAAATTATTACACCAGAGTTTTCGATATCACAAACTAGTCAAAACATTTACCAAATTTTAATATCGGTATAAAGACATCATTCGTAAATATAGCTCAACATCTAATACGTTCAGGTATTTCACATCCAATTTTTTATGGAAATATTCTTTATAAAGCACAAAGGTGTCAGTATTCACCTCAGAAACTTACAAAACCTTTGAATAGACTTATTAAGAAGGGATATAATTACGATACTGTTGTCAAGTCATTAAAGATTGCATATTTTGGCGTTAATATTGAGTCACTGATAAGGTCTTTGCATCGGAACTAAACACATTTATTCTAAAAACAGTTGTTGGCATGACACGGGTTATGTTCTTCTCATATATGTTATGATGGTATGATACTAAACCCCTAACGGGAAGGATTGTGCCTGATGTTCATATGATGAAATCATAATCTTTCAGTCAGTTTAATTGAAGTCTGGAGCTGGCATGTCAGTTAACTGCTAGTAGTCTGTTGTTATTTATGTATTATTGTCATTTTGTTTATTTTCTTTGGTTACATCTTCTGACATCAGACTCGGACTTCTCTTGAACTGAATTTTAATGTGCGTATTGTTATGCGTTTACTTTTCTACATTGGTTAGAGGTATAGGGGGAGGGTTGAGATCTCACAAACATGTTTACCCCCGCCGCATTTTTGCGCCTGTCCCAAGTCAGGAGCCTCTGGCCTTTGTTAGTCTTGTATTATTTTAATTTTAGTTTCTTGTGTACAATTTGGAAATTAGTATGGCGTTCATTATCACTGGACTAGTATATATTTGTTTAGGGGCCAGCTGAAGGACGCCTCCGGGTGCGAGAATTTCTCGCTACATTGAAGACCTGTTGGTGACCCTCTGCGGTTGTTTTTTATTTGGTCGGGTTGTTGTCTCTTTGACACATTCCCCATTTGCATTCTCAATTTTATCTATCAGATTGCGTTTGTCTGACTGTCTATTAGATTGCGTTAGTCTGAAGTAAAGATTGCGCTTGTCTGACTATCTTTTATATTGCGTTTGTCGTACTATCTTTCATATTACGTTTGTTTGACTGTCTTAATTACTTTTGTTTTGTTTTCCTGACTGTATATACACTTGTGTTTGTCCGTCTGTTTGTTTAATTTCGTTTCCCTAACTATTCATGACATTGTGTCTGCTGATAACCACCTATTTACTTGTGATTGTCTGACTGCCTGTTAGATTGGCTTGTCTGACTGTCGTTTATTTAGTTGCGTTTGTTTGACTACCTATCTACTTGTGATTGTCTGACTGCCTGTTAGATTGGCTTGTCTGACTGTCGTTTATTTAGTTGCGTTTGTTTGACTACCTATCTACTTGTGATTGTCTAATTCATTTTACATGCGTTCATTAGACTGATTGTGTATTTGCTTGCGTTTGAATGACTGTGTATCTACTGGCGTATCATATTTATCTTATTGCGTTTCTCTGACATCTATTTAATTTCATTTGTCTGGCTGTTTATTTACTTTCGATTGTTAGACTGTATTTTTCTTGCAGATGTCTAATTGTCTCTGCTATTGTCTATTTGTTTTACATATGTGTCTATTTTCCTGTATTTGCCTGTGTTTGTCTGACTTTCTATTTCATCTTTGTTATGATTATCGATAAAACCAGGTATACTTTGACATCTCATTCAGATCAATGGTTAACTCCAGAGAGGTAAGAGCTATTGAACTCTTACATGCTATAAGGCTATTATCTATTCGGATATGATATCATTGAATCCAAGGGCAATATCATATTTTCATCAATATTTTAAAGATGTTTCTATGGAAATACTAAGAGTGTCATGTTAAAGTATTAGAAAGATATACAAATAACCTTCACATTTAGTGATACATATTGTATATCAAATAAGTACGGATAGCAATACCTTATTAGTTAGAGAACCAAAACGTAATTGTAATTCTTAAATTACTCATTATACAATAAAATATTAAGGTTATAGTAAATGTATTATTAAAGAATTTGACATTTTCAGGAACGTACGAAACCATTCCATCTCCTTTCTTGAGTTTGTTTATTTTTCGAAATGCAACACGTTGACCGTTGAACATTTTGTCAGAACGACTTCTAACTCAAAATTGTACCGATTCAACTATTATGTAATTATATATAAAACTATATAAAAGAAGCATGACAAAGTTACCAACGATTGCACTTACTGTCATGCTATGATGTTACGTTTCATTGGGAAATTAAACATTACTTTAAAACACCACATAATTGCTTTCTGCAAATCTTAAAATGAAATCATTTTAAAACAAATAATGATGCGAACACCAAACTCACAATTTAATTTAAGTTACAGATATTAATGTTAAGTTTGACAATGCATTGCATCGGTGTTTCAACATCAGTACACTCCAACAACCGCATTCAAACCTTGTAGATTTGTTCATTAACTGTTCTGTTTCGTTAGCAAACACCGGTTATACATACTGTTACAGTATGTGTTATTTTAGCCCTCACTATCGCTGGGGCAAAAATAATCACGGATATAATGCTTACCCATGTTAAAACTACAATAAAGTATAGCTTGCATCAATTATTTCTTAATTCGTGAGTGTTATTGTCAGTTTATTAAATGGTGATTTAGGTCATGTATGAATATGGTATATGAAGCTTTGGTTTGAATATATATTAACATATTTAATTAAATTGCATCAAAAGACCCCGTTATCTTTAATGTTTACAAACATCTATTTTAATTAAGTTTAAAATTTGGGATAAACATATTTATATTACTTTAATTATATAGTAAAACATATGTACGAATAAATTGATGAGGTGATATACCGTACCATCTTCGTTTTATTGCCTAAGATAAGTATAAATCAATTCGGAGTAAGTCACAAGATTGTATGATGGGTATCTATATAGAAAATAGTTTTTAAAATCACATTAAAAAAAGTCTATTAGCGTAAACAGTCATTAGAGTGAATAGAGGCATGTACCACAGAATTTCACTTTTATAGGAGTTTCATCCGTTTAAACCGGTGTGTAGTCTATTGATGCTGTCTTAATTACAGCTGACAAGAAACATATCCTTAAGCGCTAAATGATGTTGACTGAAAGGTCTAGACATGTACCATTGTGGCCCCATGAGTTTGCAGTTATGCTGGGCGAGTACTCATTCTGCTCTTGTGGTGTGTGCTTGTTCTTATTACTCGTGTGTCTATTAACTAACGAATCGGCATCGTTGCATGAATTCAATTGTGATATATGCTAATTAAGGTGGTTATGGGTGTCTTCCTCCATCTTGGATTGTAAAAAACAGAGAATCAAAGGTCCAGATTTTCCATCAAGTTAGCAAAATTTGATGCAGGAATGCAGATGTTTAATGTACATTTTCATTTAAAAGTACCAATTTATAAGAATATAACTTCTAAATATTGATATTTTTGCAAATGTTAATTATTTTTGGTTGGTTGGTTTTTTTTTTTTAGAATTGGCATTTTAAGGGGAGGTTACTCTAAAAAAGTGCATTTTCTGAAGGATTCTGTATGGAATTTTTCTATTTTGTATTTTAGCCGGAAAAAACGTACGGTTACCCTATCTTTTCTTTTGATATTCTCAAAGCAGTGCCTGAAAGCTATCTTTTCCTGAAGTATTTAACAATTCTATCATTTTGTTTAGTTTCTAATCACAAAATGGTGTTTTTTCCTGTATAATCCATACAAAATGTGTCATTTTGTCCCGTCCTGTAGCTTGAGAAAATGCGCGATGACCTATCATTTTTATTATATTTTTCAACATGTATCAATAGATACAACGATTTGGCAAAGTATGAACAAATTCTATCATTTTTATTTTAGACTCCCATACCACCTTAAACTGAAACAATTTACACTACGTACTAGTTTTATAGTTTTTCTTGAAAAAATCGGTAGTTGTATGGATTTTTTTCAAGAGTTTAGTATTCCGTTTTAAAAAATGTAAAATCGTTTTTTCCCATGTTTATTTCTACTTGCTTTAAATCCTTTTTGAACCTAGTGTCTTTTAAAAAAGTTCAGTTAAAACTTGTTGACTAAAAGTGTTTTTAAATAAGTGTTTACCTATTTATCCAACAATATAGTTGATTTTGTTTTAATTCAAATATTATTAAGAAAGGTCTTTTCTATATGTGTTACATGTACCATAAAGACTGAATCATTATCTAGATCGTGTTTGTCATTCGATTTTCCTAGTTGCTGATTTCTACACAGGAATAAATTTATTATTATAAATGTCTGTAATCAGAAATAAATGGATACGTTTTATAAAGACTGTTTTGTCTATAGTGTGACTATTTATTGTTGATTCTTGTCTGTACAAATCTGTAAACAACCAACAACGGGGATAAGAGGTTGAATCGTTTGAAGATACGGATTCAATTGAAAATGCGACAACGATCTACAAATTTTCTAATAATCACATATTGTACGCATCACTGCCATCGTCTTCGAAGACTTCAGACAAATCACAAAGAGCAAGAAATCGCTTCTTCTTATATACCACAATGGTAGCCGTACTAATATTGCAGGAGGGGTGTTCTTTCAAAGTGCCTTATTACTTGAATTAAAGAGTTTCCACTGGACCACCCTTTGACATTTGACCAGACTCAAGGTGTACTCGCCAAATACATTGTATCTGATTTTTTTTATATGTTTATAGTTTACAGAAATTTATAAACATGATAAACTAAGGCTTCTACCGAAATGTAAATAAGGTGAACTATCTAACCTAAAACACAAAATCATCACACATACAAAACAAAACAAAACAAAAGCTAACCATAATGAGAATACTACTACTATTTATAATTATTTTGATCATCATAATCTACAAAGAGTGAATATTTATAGTTTCAATTGTTTTCCAGATACTTATTTTGGTCCGATGTCATAGGTGTTACATCAAAAATAGAAAGATCAAACTTAGCCGGGGATGAAGACAGTCGAGTAGTGATAGTACAGAGTGACAGTCCAATATGGATATCATCTCTAGCAGTAGACACTGCAACACAGACATTATACTGGGCAGACATTGGTCGGCAGACGATTGAAACTATTGACTATGATGGAACTAAGACCAGCAGGAAAGTTCTAGCAAAACTTTTAGGATCTGCATTCATAGCAATATCTTTAGCTAAGGTAAACATATTTAAAAGTACAAGAAGTTTTAGTATTAATGTAAATTGTAAATATGCTCTCCTTGAAAAAACTGAAATGTGATGCTTTACCAATTGATAACTTATATAAGTATATTTTTATCCCTCTTTTTATTTACCACCTGTAGATGAATGGGGAAACAATGTCAGTAATATTCTCAGTGAAATGTCATTTACAATGTGTACAATTTCCTGAGGTAATAAAACCATGTTTTTAATAACTCACATTAAACTGTATAGCATGCAAAGAAACCTTCACCTGCTTGATGTACGTAGTGTGAAGTAGCAAAATGGAGAAAACTTCATAAACTTGCTATACATAAAATGGAGAAAACTTTCTTAATTGTTATATATTGATATCTTATTTTTTCTGGTTTTAGGATGTTATATGTGGAAGTAACTATAAAGATCTCAGTGTTAGGTGCTATGATAAAATAACGGGAAATAACACGTGGTTCACTACTTATTACTACAAAGAACCATGGGCAGTGGCTGTATATGACAAAGATATGCAAACCAAAGCAACTCGTATGTATATTTACAACAGTAGCATCTTGCATTATTTAACATACTTTTTATATATATAATTATACTTAAATAAACTTTTAAATAAAGATTCTTAAGCAAATGCAAAAAAAAAATAAATTTTGACATAATTACACGATAATCAACTTTTTTAAAGCAATTTTAATCATGTTGTTTGAGTCAAAAATATATTTTAACGGTACTAAAGTTGATTTAAATGTTGATAATTTAACATGTTTAATTCAAGTGTCAAGCTGCTATTAAAATGATGTTTTAAGGGTTGACAAATAACATTGTAGATCCATGCCAGAACAAAAAATGTGCCCACATATGTATCAACATTGACCAATCAAATGCCAAATGTATGTGCAAGGAAGGATTCAAGTTGAAATCTGACGGATTGTCGTGTGAGAGTAAGTAATTACATTAGACTTTGTAAATTCCTAGCGTCACTGATGAGTCTTATGTAGACGAAACGCGCGTCTGGCGTACTAAAGTATAATCCTGGTACCTTTGATAACTATTTACACCACGGGGTCAATGCCACTGCTGGTGGACGTTTCTTCCCCGAGGATATCACCAGCCCAGTAGTCAGCACTTCGGTGTTGACATGAATATCAATTATGTGGTAATTTTTATAAATTTCCTGTTTACAAAACTTTGATTTTTTTTAAAAGCTAGGGATTTTTGTATCCCAGGCATAGATTATCTAAGCCGTTTTTGGCACAATTTTTGGGAATTTTGGATTCTCAAAGCTTTTCAACTTTTACTTATTTGGCTTTATAACCATTTGATTTGAGCGTCACTGATGAGTCTTATGTAGACGAAACGCGCGTCTGGCGTGTTAAATTATAATCCTGGTACTTTTGATAACCATTTAGGATTATTTGATATGTATTATATTACATAACCGGAGGTTTGACATATTGATACAAAAAACAGCAACACACCAACATCAATGTACATACACCAGTATGATTATCTCGACTTCATCGAATTGGTCGTTTTTCTGAAAACATAAATGTGCCTTGTATAAACTTTATGTACATATAGTTGTATTAAAACATAACAGGGCCGTAACTAGCCTCTTTTAATAGTGAGGCAAAATATATTTTGGGCAAGGGGTCTGGGAAAAATAACGCAAAATCGTGCATTCTGAGCGTTTCCCAGACTCTTTCTTGCATTGAAACGGCTTAATTAATTTTTAACAGATATTTTTTTCGACAATCAGGTCCCAAAGCAAAACAAAGATTCATTGTAATTTAAGACTTTTAGGTATTAGAGACAACATTAAAAGACCAATATGTAGGATAAAGCAAAAATCGTAATTCTCATAATTATTAATACCGTATCTGTCTGTCTGTCTGTCTGTTCTTGTCCCCATACTCTTTTATTATCTGTTAAAGAGTCTCCACACGACTTAATGCAAGTTTAATCTTTCAATGTAAAAGGTCATATACATGTATGTCAATACCTTGTTTTTTTTTCTTCATTTTTTTTGATACCGGGAAACATGTTACCTTACTTTAATTCAAACCATGTCAGCTATCTAGTTTTATTTACAATAAAACAAACTATTATGTATTCTTTGATATCAATTTCAATTATCCATGCAGAAAGGACATTTTTTGTGTGTCCACTGAGTAGCATCGCATGTTCTTAAAATATATTTCTGGCACAAATGTGGACATCGGTGGACATGCAACATTGCAAAACCACGTTTAAAAATGAAAATCAACGCTCAAACTATAGTCATAAAGTAGGACAATAAATGAACAAATGAAAAATCGGAACACAGAAGTACAAACAACTCTGAAAACTAAAAGGAAAATAGAAACATGGATAACGAAAAACAACCAGGGGATATACCAGAGAGTGAAAAGAACTTTCTTCTTGCAAGACACTTTCCGTGAAAACAATTTGATATGAAAACTTCTTTTGTTTCATTTTTTTAAAATTTTTTTTTACATGAGGCATTTGCCTCAATGTAGTTACGGCCCTGCATAACATACTTCCTATTAATTAAAGGAAACACAACTGCACACCACAAAGCTTTCAGACAAACAGGCAGTCATGGCATATAGGAACATAAAAACAATACAATAGGGAAAATAGTTATATCGAATTCTTATTAACAAAATTCCATCTGAAAACTCAATCATGTATTCAACATTTTTTTGTGAATTACAATATCTCCATTTATACATACTAGTATCATGTATATATATTTTCGATTTTACACCTGGATGGCTTAAGGCGCAATATAAACTCGTCTGCATCTTTACCTGTATCATAAATTTATTGAAATAATACATTTGATTTATTATTTCTTATTTTATTAAAAAAAAATCAATACATTTATCGTCTGATTATCTACCATTTTACATAAGATATACATGACAGTTACAGTAAAAATGATTTTTCATGATCCTCACTTTGTTTAAAATGGACCTGGGGTGTTTTGTTAAATGATTTGAATTAGCAAATTCACGAAAAACCTGTTAATTTATGCTAATGACAATGGTGTCAATGCATTAAAGTTTGTGAGCTTGTCGTCCAAACCTGCAGATTTGAAATAGGATATTTTATCTATAAATTATTTTACACCGAAAAATAAGCTTTAAGGATTCCTAGGCCTTATTTAACCACCATTGGATAATCTTTGAATGTAGGAACTTAAATAGATATGTTATTCGCAGTGGTTTTTTTTCACCTATGAATATGCCTCATTCATACCCCTGACATAGTTGTTGCATATGTTCTTTAACGGAGAGAGAGCGATCAACTTTTCCTACATGAAGCATGTGATAAAACGTCCATATTCCGACCGTCTTTTCACTCGCATAAACCCATTCTACATCGAGAATAGTAAAGTATATAGCATAATGTAAATTCGACTATGTTACAATGTTTTGATTTTTCTTTCAGGTGAACATGGATTTTTGTTTGGAAAAGCAATCATAATGGCTAATTCCACTGATGCTTGTATGTACGATGCTCACATCAGCACAAATGCTAAGCCTACCTCTGATTGCTTTCTAACAAATATGTCAGGCTTAATGTATTTTGCTGTTGACAGTCATGAGCGCCAGTTTTACTACATCGACGAGGTATCCATGTCGGTAAAACAAGTTGATATGATTAGTAATATCGAGAAGGTGATATATACAGGATCCACGGCATTCTCAGGTATCTTAAAAGTAAAATAACAAAAAATACCGAGTTCCGATGAAAATTCAAAACGTAATCCACAAGTATACCACACGTTTTATATAATTTAAAAATACTCGGTGGACATATAATATGCTTGCATACAATGTAACTTTTATTTACAAATGATAAATATTATATAACATTTTGAATAAAATCAAGTGAGCTTAGTTGCAATAAGTTAGCAAGAAAAACAAATTCACGAAACAAAACATTTTTTGTTAATATAATGAATAGAATACATGTAGTAGATATTTTTAAACGTTCTAGTGACACCTTTTTCCATATTTCTAATGAAAACAATAAAACAAAACAACGTTTGCATATGTAATGTAACGACCATGCAAATCCATAACAACATAACTTCTTTACGTTTTCAGTGGTATACTTTTCAACATTTTAAATCGTATTTTTGAAATTTTGAAATGAATAAGTACATTTTGTTTCGTTTTCGTTTTAGGATTTGCATTTGACTGGACAACGAAAAATTTATTCTGGACTGACTACCGAGGAGGCAAGATTATTGTTCATTCCGTGTTGACATCTGCAACGGCAGATTTAGTAACTTTGTTAGATAGTCCAAGTTACATCACCGTAGACCCTCACATGAAGTAAGTAAATTAAATGGTTTAGGGGATGTGTACTGTTTGTTTTCGTTTCTCCTTGTTTGTATCATCAACATTACCATGTGACCTTATTTCTGATTTTGTCTTGTATTGGGCATTTTGCTTTACAGTACATCATATCAAACCAGATAATGTGTTTTACCTACTATATAACGACAATAATCATAGCTGGGTTCATTTGTATTTCATGCAAATTTGTTATCGTATTATCCATACAATAAGGAATTTCGAAGTAATATCCATATCAGTAGTATTTCCTCTAATGTTACGGTTGTATCCAGACCAGTTGTATTTGTTTGCAATGTTTCGATAATACCCTTGTTGATGCTGTTTAGTTTAAGACCTGACTGTTTGTAACAATAATTATTTGGTTTATTGGTTTATAATTCATTACACTGCAGTTTCTGCATATATAACTTATCTATTGTTGTAAGAATAAGGATTTTTAGCTATCGGCGCCTTAGGAACAACGGCACATATGTTAATGTTTGTATTTTCATTTTTTAATTGCTTTTTCAGAAAAATGTATTGGATCACAGGCTATGGATATACAGCTACTCTCGAAGAAGGGAATTTAGATGGTTCTGGATTAAAAACAGTTTTGGCTAAAGGAGAAATAAGTTATCCAGAATCATTGTTTTGGGATGTAGCGGCACAAAAGTATGGACTTTTTCTATTCCCTAGAATATAATAAGTTTTAATTTTATCGATCAAACCAGCTTTCAAATATTTGATGAGCAATAGTATTCCGTTATTCATATATATGAAAAGTGTCTAACATCATGGGTCCTTTCAGAAAATTTAAAAGTTAAGGTCAAACTGCAGAAATGTCAAACGATAGCCTCATTTCGAGATCTTTGAAATTATATTTTTTACATAACCGACTGCTTTTTCGAAAAAATACTGTCTTATACAATATAACTGATATTTCTAGTGTCTTCAAAGAAAAGAAATGTGTAGTCTCATTCAACAGAGATCCTTAACCTCATAACCTATATTTTAATCTTCTTCCCATATTTCTATAGATTATATTGGATAAACAATGGTGACCTAGTCAGTATGAAACCCGATGGATCTGAGCCTAAATATCATGCATATGTAGGTTATGCAACTCATATAGCAATATATCAGGTAAATGTGGATATTTTATGTTAGACCTTATAGATTAAAAGAAGTTCTAAATATATTGTAAAGTAGGATAATTTTATTGATAGTAGATACATAATGTTTTATATTAAGTGAAAATCCAACCAAGTCACACTTGCATATTATTTACTATATTTCAAAGTTTGTAGAAATGTGATTTGAAAATGTTCGATTCTAAATAAATATACAGCGGCAGTACAGTCTATAGCATTGACATATCAAATGAAACTAGAAAATACATATTAGATCTACAGTTATCATTCAGTTTTGACATTGTGTGTACAAATGATATATCAAAGATTTGAATAGTTTTCAATACAGCATAAAAATTGAGTAAATGCATTATTTAGTTTGTTATAGACATGTGAAGCAGTTCATGATGATTATAAAATCGATTATTACCAAATAAAAAGTTTGATAATAATTACAGTTGTTATTGCGAATCCAATGATAGTTTTCAATAGTTTCATCTGCAACTTACCTGTCGATTTAAACTTTTGTAAGTTCAATTGTCCCATCTAACAAATACAATTGCTATTGTTTTCTGAGTAGTTTATTCACTGGGACCTTTAAATTTCTTCTGGGATTCGCAATAAATTTTAATGATAAATGAAAGACAAACCATATGTGGTGATATCTGTTATTTTAAATCTAAATAGGATTACACACTTTGGACCACTGGTGACGACACTCTGGAAATAGCCCATTTAGATTCGTATTATCCAGATACTACAGTCTATGCTGAAGATTTAAGTATGATCAAAGGATTAGGAGTCTACGATGTAGACATGCAGCCAATGGAAATCAGTAAGTTTAGGATATATGACTTTTGAACAGCAGTTTGCTTCTGTTGCCATTATTTACACAATAGTTAATTTTACGATGAAGACCTGTAGCCGGAGATCAATAAGTTTAAAGCTTAGATGTCCTGAATGTAATAACAATTTAGTTACAAGTATGAGGCGAGTGCAATGCTTTTAAAATCAGTTTTAGCAAGTGATGAACAAACTATCTGTTTATGGCTTCCAGGACGTGGAGTTTGCTCAAAATGTACTTTTTATGCCCTATTTATGGGCATTATGTTTTCTGGTCTGTGCGTCCGTCCGTCAGTTCGTCTGTTCGTCCGTCTGTCCCGTTTCATGTTAAAGTTTTGGATAAAGTTTTTGGTCGAGGTAGTTTTTGATGGAGTTGAAGTCCGATCAACTTTAAACTTAATAAACATGTTCCCTATGATATGATCTTTCTAATTTAATGCCAAATTAGAGATTTTATCCCATTTTCACGGTCCACTGAATATAGAAAATGATAGTGCGGATGGGCCATTCGTGTACTAGGGACACATTCGTGTTTATACAGTTTTGGAATGAGTTATGTTTTATATAGTGAGTAAAAGATAATTTTTTTAAAGCACAAGTCTATAGATTTTAAAGAAAATTTCCAATATCATTATTTATCTTTGAATCCGTCATGTAATTTTATCCCTTTATTAGTATTATCCAATTTAGCTTTTTTTTTATACTTACCACATCCAACCTCATCATTAAGTAAATTGTTTGAATCAGGCGTATGTCTATGTTTTATTATTTTTTATTATCAGATAACTGCTCAAACTACAACGGAGGATGTCAACATATTTGTCAGCCAACAGCAACTGGAATGCAATGCTATTGTAATTTTGGATATCAATTACAAGCTGATGGAAAGACCTGTTCCAGTAGTAAGCATGTCGATTATTTTTAGAAGATAAGATTTTACATGAAAAAGGGATAAAACCATGATTTATATTCTTTTAAATGTGTCCGACAATACGGATAAAATACAATACAGTATTAAAGCAGAAAAAGATCGAGAGAAAATATAATGCATATACTAAAGTTAATGCAATATATCAGAGTTGTGTTATTTTGTTTAATTTTGTTTAGAAAAGTTTGCATTCATTTTCCTGTATGTTTTTCAGTACATCTTTGACATGAAAAATGTTTATTTTTGAATATAATTGAATCATTTATCAAACCTTTATTATATTGATACTTATACCTACCTTATTTGTATACTTTTAGCTCCTTTTGAAGATTCATTTGCACTCTTACCCGATGTTACACATGACAAAATATACCAAGTATCCTTGTCCAATGGGGAGCTGCGAGCACTTGATATTCCAGACATCGACGTTCCAGTATCTATTATATATGATAAACCAACGAAGAAACTGTACTGGACAAATGCTATTAAGACAGAAATCCGAAGCTCTCCTCTGAAGGCAGCCGTATCAGAAATACTTTATGATACCTGTAAGTTCTAGAGTATACAGTTGTATCAAACATTTCAATAACAGCTAATGATGTCCGATTAAAGAATTTAGAATGACCTTTCGAATATCATATGACTTGAAACGCAAACTTTAATGTCATTTACACGAATGTGAAACTACCATAAACGTTTTCTAGATATTAAAATTACCGTTGCTTTATTTGGCAAGATCTTTCACAATGTTTGGGCCTCAGTGCTGTTCAACTTCGTTCTGTATTTGGGCTTTTTAACTTTTTTTATCGAGTTAACTTTTGGGACTTTGAAAGACGTAACGTGCGTCTGGTGTTCACCGTTTTAATTTTGTTATCCATGATGAGTTTATTTACAACCATTTGATTGATGCCACTGCTAGTTGAGGTTTACTCCCCAAGGTCATCCAGCAAAGTAGTCAGTGTTGACATTGATTATCATTGGTATAGTCATTATCATTAATATACTGTTAACATAACGATAACTACTAAGGACTTTCTACCTTTTAGAATGTTTGGTCCTCAATGCACTTCAACGTGGTATTGTATTTTGCCTATTTAACTTGGTACTTGTTTGATTCGAGCGTCACTGATGGGTCTTTTGTAGACGGAACGCATGTCTGACATGTCTGGCATACACAATTTTAATCCTGATATCTATGACGAGTTCATTATTTGTTCATTTCTTTTGTATTTAAAAATAGCTGCGGATACCCGGGATTTGATAGTTGACATATCTTTCCTTCCGCAACGCAACGTGTACAAAACTTTATTTTTGAGCATAATGGTGCAACTATAGGGTATTATTTTTCTATTTTTTTATGAAGAAAAGATGTTTGACCAGAGAGTTCTAGTTCAATCAATTTATGATAAAGTCCTCAACTTAAATTAAATGTATTGTTTTCGATTCTTTTGTAATGTTGAATAATGATTTTATTTTAATTAATAACCATAATGTATTTTCATTACAGGGTCGACATTACCAGTTGGTTTGGCATTTGATTATTCGTCGGGATTGTTATATTTCACTACAGAGTATTACTGGGATCCCAGTTTTATAGGATGTATTCATCCACATGTTGGAAAAGTGCACAAGATTATTTCAAATTTAGATTTACCAAAGAACATTGCCTTGTATCCATCGAAAGGGTAAGAATTCCAAATGAAATGTTGAAAAAATTTCGTGTATTCGAAGGCCTAGTGTTTAACATACATACTTGTAGTTTGAAAGACTCTTAATATTCGAAAAGCCTATTAAAAAAAAAGAGAGAACACTATTAGGGCAATCAATTTGCATAATGGTTGAGTTGATCAAAATTGCATTACTCAAAATACTCTTAATTCTAAACAGCAAATAAACATGTAATAGATTTAAATGCTAATGAAAAAGAACAAAACAACATACACACAACTACAAAAATGATAATTAGAATTCCAAATTGCCTTCCAATAATAATAGAAATAATATCTACTTTTCTCCATAGAATACTGTTCTGGACTGATATTTCAACAGACCCTACAAGAAATTCATATATTGGATCTGCATTTATGGATGGTACCGGGATGAAGAAAATTGTTGATACAAATGTCAACTCGCCTAATGGAATCGTTATTGATTATACAGGTAATTTTAGACACATACAGACAGATGAATATATCATAATTTGAATTCAGTTGAAATGCCTTGATACAGAATTAAACCTTAATTATAGTAATACTAGCATTGCCTGATACTAGTTATTCGTGTTTATTCAAAATTGTTCACATGAAGAACATGTTTCCTTTATTAGTTAAACAGATGCATAAAATTGTATAATTGTGAGAAACAGTCAACCTGCAGGTGCATTTTCATTTTCATTTTCATTTTTCACTTTCTGTTTTGCATAATTGTTAAGACAATCCTCTAGATGGTATTCCCCTTTTGACATGTACAATAAGTTCTTCCGTAGTATTAACATTTGACGAATTTGTTTGATATTACTAAGACAATAGTTTTGTTATTGCAGCTGATAGAGTGTATTGGGCAGATGCTGATCTTAGTACAATCTCAAGTTGTAGACTCGATGGTACAGATAGGAAATTAGTTATAGAGGAACGCGGAGCAATGCTGGTTGGAGTTGATATATCTCCACCATATCTTTATTATGTTGGACGAAACAAACAGTAAGTTATTGTTTGATGGTTAAATCATATAAATAATATTATCATGATTATGTTTCAAAAATTTACTAATAAACGATACTTGGTATAAGTCTTGTAATTCATTTTGTTCTTCTTCTCAAGCAATTTGTCTGGTTGAAATATAATAACAAAACAATGAAAATAAATTTGTAATGAAAATGTTACTTGTTCAGGATGTGAAGAGAAATCTATTTGATATATAGATACAAGTTTAAGGGTAAAAATGAGCCAATCAGAAATATCAAATTGGATAAACGAAGTACAGGCATATGATATAAATAATTGAGAACAATATTGACCTAACGGATGCATCTTTTATTATAGTGTAAGGTTATTCTATTTTAGGCCTTACTTTTCCTGGTTTTTGTTCCCGTATCCATTGGGGTTTTGTTAATTTGATATTTGAATTTGATATATGGAACTTCAAAATATATGGTGTCTAGCATCACTGGTGATTATATTGTTCATTCGCAGGTCAATCTCAAAATTTGATGTGAAGTTGAACACTAAGATCCAATTCATGAATGATATACATGCTCTTGGAAGAATAGAATCAGTCCGAGTATACCCAGAACAAGCACAACCAGGTCAGTACAAATAAAGAAAGCCAACAGTAGTATACCACTCAACATTGCTATATCAAAATTTGTTGGATGGTTAAAAATAATTTGAGCTATATCAATTTTCAGGACAAACATTTGGTTTATGTAGTAAGCTTAGGTTTTTAAATATATTATAAAAAAGAGTTTGTTAACGAGAGTTGATTTAACTTTTATTTTGAAATCATTCTTATTTTGGGTTCTCGATGCTCTTCATTTTTATATTTGTTTGGCTATCTAACTATATTGATCTGAGAGTCACTCATGAGTCTTATGTAGACGAAACGCGCCTCTGTGGTATCAAATTTTAAGCCTGGTACCTTTGATAAGTATATTCAAATGTAATAAATATAGATAATCATTTTACTCCAATAAGGCACATATCATTAACTTGTCAATATCAGATTATCTGTAAGGTTTGCAATCATAAAATTCTCGAATTATTATCAACACATTTGGGGTTGCTTTTCCTATGACATATGGTGACTCCTCTTAATCTGGACACAGGTTCGAATGTATAAATTCACGTTTTTTTAATGTTTTGTCACTGCTGTTTTGATTTGTTTATGAAATGGACTTGTTCGAATGCAAATGATAAGTTTTATTTAAACAATGGATGTTTTTGTTTTGAAATGACTTTATCTAATAACAACACATTTTAGACCATCAGAAAACTAGAGCATATAAATCAAATAAAAAGTAAAGATTATAGCAATCAAATCTATTTACACACAAAACAACGCCATGAACGGTTTGTTTTGAGTTCTTTATATATATAAATATTACAAAAGTACATAAAAACCTTTTCATTCCATCGTTTACCTTGCAGAAAATGCTCAGTGTAAGAATGAGAATGGTGAATGTGCTTTATTTTGCCTGCCAACAGCAACAGGAAGAACATGTGCTTGTGAAGACGGCCAAACACTCAATGCAGATGGCAAAACATGCACAGGACGTAAGTTAGAGATAACAAAAATCATTTATACGTTATTTATATTTCATTAGCGTTTTCGTCTTTATATAGCATAATAAACTTTCATTTGAACAATTACGTTTTGCAAACTTTGGTTCATTTCAGGTCAAGTAACAGTAAATGGGCTATGTCACAGATTTTTCCTAAATTTTGCTATAACTATATAGTTTAACGAGCAAAAGTTACATGCAAAATGTTAGAAAATGACATATTGCCATTTACTGTAGCTTGATCTTAAGAAAATGGTAGAAAGGAGATTGAAATCAAGATTTCAAGATTTATTTAAGGTAGCACAATACAAAGATTTTTCATCCCCAATCAGACATCTTTAAACTGATGTAATTCCACTCATCTTTCTTTAAATTTTATAAATGAGGTACAAAAAGAAAGAAGAAGTTTTAATCTTTCAAATTGTGATAATTTCATTATGACATAAGTATTACATAATTAATTGTTATGTAATTAGTTTCTATATTGTGATGTCCATACTTGAATGAATTTAGCTTCTTTGTCATTCATAGCATTCCAAAATATTTTATAGATTCTTGCACAACACAGTTTGACCTCCAAAACCGTGTCTCAGATTTTTCCTATTGTATTGCATTCTTTCATAAATCTTCAATGAAGTTTGCAACATCAATTCATAAGAGACCACTAAATTCAATTGGGTATAATATGTGTTCTATTGATGTTTTTGGAAATCTGAGACACGGTTTTGGAGGCTGTGTTGTACAAGAATCTATAAAATATTTTGGGATGCTATGAAGAACAAAGATGCTAAATTCATTCAAGTGTGGACATCACAATATAGCACCTAATTACATAATGATTAATTATGTCATAATGAAATTATCACGATTTGAAAGATTAATTTTTCTTCTTTCTTTTGGTACCTCATTTATAAAATATAAAGAAGGATGAAATGAATTACATCAGTTTAAAGTTGTCTGATTGGGAGTGAAAAAATCTTTGTATTGTGCTACCTTGAATTTGTTCTTTTTAAAAAAACCAGTGCTAATACATAGGATAATGGGCGGGTGGTTCCCACGATATCATGAAAATAAGTACTAATTCACAGAATAGCTAACCTAGGGTTAGAAATAGACACCTGATAGAGTGCTTTACCAATTAACAATGTCTTATCATAGGTAACACTAGTCATTTTGGGGCTCTTTATAGCTTTATGTTTGATATGAGCCAAGGCATCGAGTTGATGTTCTTACTTTGAACTATAATTGTTAACTTTTTTTTGTGATTTTGATGAAGAGTAGTCTCATTACCACTGATACAATATCTTCTTATTTATATTTAACCGAGTAACTTACATATTCAAATTTCCATCTGTGATACTTTAATTTTTGTATTATTACAGATATCACCTGTACTTTGAAAGTTCCAAATGCCATCCTTGAAGATAGATGTATAGGACATGCAACTGGTAGTTGTAATTTCACATGTGCAGCTGGATACGAAAAAACTGTAGAGACATTAGATTGCGATGAAAAAGGAAACTGGAATCATCACATCAATACTGCTTGTCAAAGTAAACCTTACATATTTTTTATAACTACAGTTGGGTGCTGTCATAACCTGTATTCTAAGATCTGACATTTTATCAGGTTAAAGTTATCGTGTGACCTATTTTCTACCCTGACTGGTTATAATCATTAAAAGCAAAATTGATCTTTCTTCTATTTTTATGACTGCCTAAAAAACTGTTGACAGGTCCGCTTCTGATGTTAAAATGGGTGCATGTTTTCTGTTCAAGTTGTTAAACTGCCTGTGCACATTCATTTCTGAATCGATCTAATTGATTGTATAAACGTATAGGTGTTTAATCATTTCGTGTATCTAATAGGTCTAACTGGTACATGCAGAGCTTTTATTCCTTATGGACATGTCACTCCATCTTGTAATAAGAAGATCGGAACAACATGCTCATATGTATGTAATGCAGGATATGTGCCGAAAGATAAAGATCTGACTATATTATGTACAGCAAGTGGAGCATGGGATAAACCTTTAGGGGACCTCTGTGTTGGTAAGTTATCCTTTTGATGAATTGATTGGTTGTTGCTTGCTTAGAAAATATTTATTTTGTATCTATTTGCTATATACCATACTTATCAATGCTTTTGTATAAAAGAAGTGAAATTTTATAATTCAAGTTTGCTGATTTCAACGTAATTAAGTAAAGAGTTTACTAACTGTACAAATATTATGAGAATATGGGATACTTTTACGTAGAAATATCAAAACATGTAAATAACAGATATATTATCATTGAAATGTGTTGTTTTTTATGTTTCACTATATGTGTCACTTTCTATTTTTTGTCGTTGCTTTCAATGTTTATCATTTATGAAGTATAATTTGAATTAAGCAAGTTTCTTTTTTTTTCTCCAGAACAAGGTAAGAAAGTTTTAACCCAATTCCCATTTGCCTTTTTGTTGTTAAAGATTTTATCAGTTTCATTTGTGTTGTTCGTATATATGTTGCTATTTGACAGTTTCATTTTATTTCAACTAAAAAAAATAATATGTCACAATGTGACAATATAGAATTTGATTTAAACAAGAATACATATCTAAATGGGTAAAGCAATTCATTTACTAGGTCTAGCTCAAATTTTGGCTAAATGATGTGAACATATTACATCATCTAAAATTGAAAGGGAAAACACAAGATGAACCAAGAGGTGCAATTTTGTTTCTATTTGTTTTGAATTTATTAAATAGACACAAACAAGCTGATTTATCAGATATGCTTTTTTGCTGTTACAGAGTGATAATATAAAACAAATAATCTTGAGATATCCATATGATTAAAAATAACCTTCAAGAAACACACATTCAGGAAACTGATTGAACTTTGATAACTTGGTTTAATATTTCCATTCTTAATGTTGTCTTTTAACCTGCATTTTCTTTCATTTCAATTTCTTCCTTAAACCTGACGAATTTAGATAAAAAGACACTAATATGAAGACCTACTATGTTTGAAAAGGTTCTATACAAACATAAACTGGTCATATTCCAAATTTAATTTAAGAACGGACACCGAACATGACCATTAGTAAATTTGTTTGTTTCTTTCTGTCAGTTTAAGCATGCATGAGGTGTATGGATGAGTAGATTTATTTTCAAACTTTGAATATTTTGAATTAGTTTAAACAAAATATATATTTCAGAACAGGTGATTAATTGTATTCATGTTCCCATTTGAATTCGATAAACTGTTTCAATTGGTGGTTTTATTTATCATTAGTAGTATTGTTAATCAAAACGAAACATAAACATCGTAACACCACCTTTTAAACCCAAGGTAAAGAAAAAATGACACAGTGTTTATGCTGTAATTTAAAATGGATTTCCTCTTTAATATTGGTTTAATTTTAATGAAAATCTGCAACGACATTCTGCAATTATTCGCAATCCAATGTGATGAGAGATTCCAACACTTCAATCTCAAGCTTGCAGCCAATTTGGAATCGTAATGTTTATTGACTCCTATCTTATATCAGAGTTAAAATTACGGAAAATAAATCAGTTTTTCATTCTGTTTTAGTATACTCAACTTATATTTGAAGGAACTTTTTTTGTAACATTGAAATTTTATTCTTTAGCTTCCGCCACTTATTGTCCGAATATTATTAGGAATGGTCTGCTTGATTCGGCGTGTCCACGCTCATCAGGAAGTCAATGTGATTTCACATGTAATCAGGGCTACACGAAAAATGCCGATATAACTGCTTTAGTTTGTCTTGGAAGTGGACAATGGAATATTCAGGGAGAGTTATGTAAGCCAGGTATGTATTTGATAAATATCTTCATTATGGTTGACGGGCAGATTGTACCTGAATAGCCAGTTTGACATCTATTTGGGTTGTCCTATAGAGTTGAATCTAGTTATTCCTACGTGATATTTTATCTTGGAGTTCGGTACTTTTGTTTTACTTTTTAACCATTTCTCAGCAGTAGCATACCTCTACGTTTTTGAAAATGGCATGCAATTGTGAGGGTAGTATTGCTTTCTTTCACAACAAATCCCTCAAAATATTTGTAAAGAAACTTCATACGCATCATCGAACCATGTATGCTCACGAATTGGTTTTATCAATACGACATGTGTGTGGCTCCATTCAAAAGCGACATGTTTCCGCCATTATTTGCAGTTTCAGATCTTCAAACTCTAAAATATAAGTAGTCGACGAATCTTTACATAAAGCGACTGTGTACCTATCCAGATTTACTGAGTATGGATACGCATACTGAATGATCAATTTATCATGTCATCGTACGGGGTCCTGCTCCTTTTGGGGACCATGAGATTCCTCCTTTGTTGTCTGTAACCTTGATTCGTCTTCTCCGTTGATTTACGAGATTTAAACTTGAAACAATATTTTGATGTTATGGAAATACTGTTAATAAAAACCCATTTCACAATATATCGGTCTGAAGATAACGGGAAGCCTATTATTTTGTAATATTGCTGCGCAAAAGTAACGTCAGTTTTCTATATCTTTTTTTATTTATTAGAATCAACAGTTCGATGTCCATCAACTATACAAAATGGTGCTTTTGCCAATCCATGTTCCTTCAGAGTAAAGACCTCATGTCCTTATGTTTGTGATACTGGATTTGACAAAAACCCACTAGTAGATCGAGTAATGTGTATGGATACTGGCAGTTGGAATTTCAATTTGATCTCTTTATGTAAAGCAGGTAAGAACTGTGTTATGATAATATAATATTCTGTTTTGGTAGTTTTACTCGCTTTGAATAAAATTAATGTGATTTTAAAGAGACAGACTGCATAACCGAAAATGACACAACCTGAACTATAATTATAAAAACAAACGCTAGTCACTTAAAGTAAATAAAGTACAAACGAAGAATCACTATGAATTACCAGTACTATATAAGTTAGAGAACAACCAAAGTCAATATTGATATACATAGGAATACCTAAAAAAGCATATCTGCCTTTTAATTTATAACATTATTGGAGATGTTCGTTATAGTTTGTGTATCAAACAAATAGAAGTTTTGTATTCTTCAAGATTCAATTTTAAGGTTGATTTCAATTGTGATGCTCTGTTCACTCATCTGAGGAATAAATTAAAAGATGATCTGGTCTTTGAAAACAATTGCAATATGTACGACATTCTTTGCAATGCTTAGTGTATAACTTGGTAGGCCATACCTGAGTTTTGTGTACATATGACCCATCACTGGCGCTTGAACAAAAACCAGTTAGAAGTCCAAATCAATACAAATTTAACAGCATTAAAAAACAACACATACCAGACAGTTTTGCAAAGATACGGCTAAATATTTCTTCACCTGAAGTAGAAAAGATGTGTGCCTTATATTTTTATAGGAATGCTTTTGGATAAATTTATAACTTAAGCAAAGACTACTAAGTGAACTGTTTGAAAGGATAAATAATATCCCACCTATATAACATAGGGTTTAACAAACCTTTATTACTTTCTTATATCCTTTAATTCCTTCTTTCCTTTATCTCTCACATTTCTTAATTCTACCCTGACAAACTCCTCACTGAATGCATCTAACATGTTATCTATTGTAATGAGTGTGAGTTATTACTTCATGCATGTTCCTTTTTAGCAATGGGTTCATGTGAGAAAACGTTCATGCACGGACACTTTCTGGAACCTTGTTCTGGAAAACATGATTCCAAATGTGGCTTTGTTTGTGATAATGGATACATCCAACAACCAATTGTCCAACATGTCATCTGTAATGATGGTAAATGGGCGGTAGATAGAAATTCGTTGTGCATTGGTAGGTATACTTACCTTCAATGAAATAAAGTTTGATAAGGGAAATAAGATATTTCTGGTAAAAATGCACACAAAGTTGAAATGCAGTGTTGCTATTTCAGTGTAAAATTCATACGAGATTGCTTTATTATAAAAATATAGAGAATCATTTAAACATAACTTTTATTTTATTAAGGGGCCTTTTTTTTTTCTTTCTGTTTAGACTTTTATATTGTACAGCTGTTTATTTGTATTGAAAGTTTTTTGTGCTTAGGTGATAACAATCTGCAGGATTGATAGAAGTCATGGATGCAACTCTTGCATAGGGATTGGCACATCTCATTGCTATGGCTATTATCAAACCCTGCCCCTCGAACATTAACAACTTTGTGGTTAAATCATTTTAAGGAAGACAACTTACAGTCAGCAAATGGTATGATGCATACAGCTGTATTAGAATATGAACATCTTGTATCGATAAAGATTACTTGACCCGGTACCTCAGTCATTTAGCAATGAATTTGAAAGTTGTGCATAGCTAACATTGTAAAGTGTTACAAAAAGAGCAAATATCGGGAATGGTTTGGTTGAATTGACATACACCACATGTATCGCTACAATTTTTTGTTATATCCGTGGATGGGTAAAAATGAAACACACTGTCTTTGAAAACATTTAAATGGCCGAATTTCGAGGTCTTTATTGCATTTAAATAGACAAGAGTTAAAAATAATACAGGAGTGTTGGTGATGTTGAACCAACACTTTATTATTGAAATGCATTGATATCAGCTTGCATAACAAATATAAACCAGGTATTCTTAATACAAGTTTGGAAAACAAAAATCATCAAAATAGTATGAACTAGAGAACTCCGATAGTTTTCGCTAGTAGACCAAAATCATACTCACCCGTTGAACACATTATTTTATCCCTCTTAATTATGAATTTCATGTAAAAGAGGGACGAAAGATACCAAAGGGACAGTCAAACTCATAAATCTTAAACAAACTGACAACTCCATGGCTAAAAATGAAAAAGACAAACAGAAAAACAATAGTACACATGACACAACATAGACAACTAAACAATAAACAACACGAACCCCACCAAAAACTAGGGGTGATCTCAGGTGCTCCGGAAGGGTAAGCAGATTCTGCTCCACATGTGGCACCCGTCGTGTTGCTTATGTGATTACAAATCCGGTAAATAGTCTAATTCGGTAGGTCACATTCATGACAGGGAAGGGGATTGTAGTTACGACGTAAGGAACATATCCGATATCATTTGTTAAACGATTATTCTATAACGGTCAACCAACTCGTGATGGCGTCCGTAAAATTTACGAAGGGATGATTTCAACTTCACCATTTGGAACTCTTGGTTTAATAGCTTCCTTATGAGCAGTAACCCTCTTTCAAGAAAATCAGGATAGGAAATGCAAGCACGGGAATATCGTATCAATTGGGAGATATATAACATAATCTGTTACAAGAGTGAGGTTTAGCTAGCTATAAAACAAGGTTCAATCTACCATTTTCTACATAAGAAAAAAGAAAAAAAATGCCTGCACCAAGTCAGGGATATGACAGTTGTTAACAATTCGTTTGACGTTTGAGCTTTTGATAATGCCATTTGATTAGGGACTCTCCGTTTTAAATTTTCCACGGAGTTCTGTTTTTTTTTTGGTGATTTTACTTTTTATTGTCATGATTATTTATGTATTTATAGTATTAAGCTTGCGGTTTTTTTTTTATTGGCTCCTTGATATCTCCGCCCTCTTTTTATGATTTTTTTTTAATCTATGTATATTGATATACATTTTTTTCTATTTTGATAGCGATAAAGAATGGGAAATGTATTTATCGTGTGTTTGCATTTAATTATCAGTAGCAAATTGAAACAAGGTACATCTATTTTGACAATAAATGTACCCCGTATCACTGATTGAATAAAATGGTTGCTAGCCGAAGGTAGACGGGGGACAAATTACCTTTATAAACATCTAGAGAACACAAATGTCTCGGTTCGATATTGGCTACTATTTGTAAGTTTCATGTTCCGCAATAAGGTTGTCAAGAATAAATGTAAAAAAAAACAGTCCAAGGTATAAGAAGACAAAAAAAAACGCGGTTTACTTTCGGGAATAAATACATAAAAGAATAAATTACGTTAATGTGAAAGAGTCAATTTAATTCTCTTCGTCTCTTTAACAGCATCAATGACAAGGTTGTCTTCAAATATCTTATCTATTTATCTAAAACAGCGTATCAACACCCAATTGATATCTGTAAGTATATACAACAACACATCTATGTAATGAAAATTGAAGAATATTTATAAACTGTTCGATAACATCTATTTTCAGAACAAACCGGAAATGTGATATCTCCACAGAAACAAGTTTCAGAAGGTGCCTCTTCGGGTGCTGTTGTTGGTGCAGTCATTGCTGCGGTTGTTGTAACTGTGATAGTAGTACTTGTCATCGTCTTTTTCATATTCAAGTGAGTATTGGCAGAAAAGATGAATATTTTAGTAAATATAATTCAAATAACAAAAAATATATATACAAAGCTATATAATAAGTTCATAAAATTCGGTAGAATTATATCTAATGTTCTACCTCGAATCGGTTGTTGCGTTTTATTTTAAAAAGTTATCAATGGTATTATTTGGAAAGTTACAAATGGGTGTAAAAAAATAATTATACTGGCCAAAAAGCCAAATATTAGCTAGGCGCCATCGCATTTATTCATCACTGGTTGTTTGTTGATCCATCAACCGTCCGTTACTTAGTTTACGCTGTAATCCTGTTCTTCGTAATGTCTGATTATTTTCCTTAACGTCAGATGTTAATACGATAATGTGGTATGAGTGCCAATGAGACCACTCTCCATCTAAGACACAACGTACAGGGAAAACGGTAGTATTTAATTTTCCCAGCATTAGGTTGGCCTTTTGTGTACCCAAGGCAGGTGAAGGAAGTCAAATTAGGAGCGCTGTGATTGGATGTAAGGGTACAATATATTTTTTTTATTTATCTATGAATAACTGCAGTGTGTATATTTACAATATAAATTTTAAAACCTATTGAAATATTTTCTAGAGAATTATTCGAAAAGACTTGCAAAATTTCATAAATTCGGTGCAAAATGACGGTGTGCATGGATAACATAAACAAGCTCCGTTGGAAGTTGGTCATGATACTATTTGGCTTTAATTTTTAAAACAGAGTAATAAAGTACTAACACAACATATAACTGTTTTATCCAGGTTTTTATCTTAAAAAGTGGTAAATTTAGAAAATGTTAACATTGTCGCCTATGGCAGAATAAATAGAACCGTTTTCCCTACAGAAAGTTAACAATAATAGATAATAAAAACAAATACGGCTTTCAACACGGAGCCTTGGCTCACAGCGCACAACAAGCTTTAAAGGGTCAAAAAAAGACGAGTGTCACTTTTGATTGGCTTTACTTGATCAAAAGACATTTAAACATACACTGAACGAAGAAGTTTCATGTATGACATATTATCGTTTAATGCCATGACATTGTCAGTTCGTTTCAACTTGTATGTCTGAATGTCCAGTATGTTTTGTCTCTTTTTTGTCCTTCCCTTAATACAGCAACACTTACAACATTATATAATTTGAAACTTTTTTTTGGTATTTTAAGGACGAAGCTTTTTTGTCAGCCAATCTTTTGACAAGACAGACTTATTATCAAATATGGACAATAGTTTCGTTCCATAAAAAATTGAGTTATTTTAAATTGGTTATTTAAGTCCAAAAAATATACTTTGTTTAATTTTAGGAAAAGGACACCTGCAGGACAATATGTTTCGAATAATACCAACTTAAAATTTAAACGATTCGATGACACTAATGTACCAGTCGAACAAGGAGGAATAACTGGGTTTTCAAACCCTATAGCAAACCAGCCGGACTATGGTAATTTTAGTCATCTCCGTGATGAAGGCTATGTTACCACAGAAATTAACCCAACATATGAAGGAGCAGATCCAAAAGATGTTAATTTAGACGTTGCAAAATCATCGTCAGCAAATGGTGTTCGTACGAACAGCGAAGCATAATATGATTATTGGTTTGTTGTTTAATAAAAAAAATCACAGTTTAAAATATATACATGGTGGTGCATTGTTTACATGCGACATTCATTACAAAGTACTACACAAACGTAGAATTTTTGCAAGAAATCATATGCTTGTCAGTCCTGTCGGTGAATACATGATATCTTTTAATACAAACCGAAGAGTTTTAATGGAAACAATGTGTAAAAATGTATTACAAAGAACATAGTTATTGATTCAATCGTGTGATTCATTTGATTAAGTGGCCTCATTCCTATTTATGCAGTGTTTTTTTTTTATAAACTTATGTACATTCAAAAATACTTACACTTTTTATGAAGATAAGAGAAACAATATGTTCAGAATTATTGTAAATCGCTCTGTTGTTACAAATACAGATTATATAGTATTTCTCCGTTGTTCTTAGGAGAGACATTCAAAGCGTTGATGTGAAATATTGTTTTGTATTATATTTTTTAGTGGACCAAGTTTAAAATTTCATAGCATATACCGTCCAAGCACATTTTTCAAATGTAACTATGTTTATGTTTTATTACTATAAGAAGATGTGGCATGATTGAAAAATTTGTCGAATATCCACCAATGACTAATGCGGATTACTAAACAACTGAGGGTCATAGTATGATAAGTTGTAAAAGGAAACCTCTCAACAGAGAAAACAAACAACATTCCTTAAAGTAAAATTAGTAAACGAACTAAAAACATGGCATATATTTGACAGATGTCGTTCAATCAACAGTTACCCGACCTTGATTATGTTTATTTATGAATTATTTTCGGACAGTTTCATTTGTCTAGGACTTTTACTTCACATCTTTATCAGTCTGAGGCTCTTTATGTTCTAAAATATCTGGCAAAGTGGGAAATGCAACATGACAATTTGTTTAATGATTTTGTTATAATGATCTTTTTGTAATATTTATTATTTCTAAAGAATTATGTCCTCTTGTTTACATAATATCAAAATACTCCAAGCTTTTTATCTTTTTCTATCTTGATTATTGTTGAAATATTCAATAAAAGCTGCATGCAATGAGCTACGCTATATTGATTAGTATTGCCTAGTTTTAGTTTTTTTTCTCTCGCGAAATGGCATGCTGGGATGTACAGAATATGCTCTCAATATAAGTGGATTCCGCTCTCTGATCAAGTTGTTGTCTCTTTGATACATTCCTAATTTCCAATCTAAATTTCACTGGCATTTCAGTAGGTATGACATTTCAGTGACGTAGAATTTTCTCTAACATTTATACAACAATTGAGCAATGTTGTATTTCAAAATAATTTGAGGAATGTTATCAAATTTGATTTCAAGGCTTTCACTTACTTTTAGTTTTGTTATATATTTTTACATTTGTTCATTTACTGTATATAATATCACGTGTGACATAAATATTTTTTTTTGTAAAATATTAAGTTTTAAATATTCCATATACTTATACAATATATACAAGAAATCCATTTGATTTAATGTAAATAGTGATCAACAAATGACTGTATTCTAATTATATATGTGTATTGAATCATACTTTTTTTTTCATTATTATCAGGGCATTTTATTTGCAAGTGTAAATTCTTAGATTTCATTTAATGCCAAAAAGACATTGGGCTGGTCCCATATTTTACAAATGTTACAATGTAATAAAGAAGAATGAATACAGATTATTTCCATTTTAAGATAAGCATATTGATATTAAAGTTTGACTTTTTGTATATTAATTCAGATGTTTTATTAAAGTAAACAATTTACTTTCAAGTGGGGTTTTGATATAATTGGACAGAATGTCCTCTTTCATATATCATGGTATCAAACATTACTCAGAATAGTCTTAATTTAGCAACAGCACCGAATATTTTCCTAAATATATTGGAATTTTTGTTTGGGGGAGGGGTTTTTGTGTGAGGGGAAATGATCTGAGATGTAAGCAAAACAAATGACATTGTTTGTAATAATACTTATGGATGTGCAATATAATGTTAAATAGTGAAGTTGTGCCTAACTAGATCATTTTTGTCTTTTTGTTGCTTTTTTATACAAAAAGTAAGTTAAATATTGAGGTTCTGAGTATGAAACATAACCTTTATCTCAACATCAATTAAATTTAAACATGACAATTTAAATATTAACAACTATTTCATAAACATATTTGAATAAAATAGTATGTACTACAGAAGACAACTTGATATGATGTTATCTCTAAAAGACAAATTTTGTTAACTGACTTTTTGTAAAACATTAAACTGTGTTAAACTGCAATGCCAACGCCAAAAGGCAACAACAACAAAGACATCAATGCATTAAATAACTATTTAGTATTTTAAATTCTTTTCCATAATCAGAAATATATTACATGCCTGAGTACATAAAGGTCAGTTGATATGTATGTGAATCTTGTATTATTAAGAGATATTAAGACGTGAAATCGAAAAATGGTGTGAAGAGAGATTATCATTATTTTATGTTATTGAATTGTATTTTTCTAAATAAAGAAAAAGACGAATAATCTAGTTTAATCCTTATTAAATAGAGTCTATATCAGTAGCGCTTACCAATTATAACATAAGTCAGATCCGAACTTGGTCAAACATAAAGATTCGTTTTTTGAACAATCCATGAAAAGAAAAACAATAATAACAAATAATATTAAAGAAACCACACCAAACGTTAGCAATCCTCTTTTAAGAAAAAATAATGAAGGTACCAAAAAACCCGATAAACTATGGTCCAGGTTGTCCAACTTGGTGCCGGCACAAGAAATGGTATGGTGAATAACAACTGTTAAAAGAAGTCATAAGAATAAGTAAACCAGTTTACATGCGCACAGACCTATATTTTAAGCTGTATACACCTTATGTCGTATAATAGCACAATAAATAAAATCACATTCCAGCCTTCGACAAAACGATTGCTCACTTTAAGAAAAGAAACTTATAGTCTGAACACGGTCCGTGTATATCTGCGTCCATTCGTTTTTCGTTTTGAAATATCAAAAACAAAAAACAAAAAACGAAAGTGTTTTCATTTTTCATTTTTGATTTCATAAAAATCATAAAAACCAAAATGAAAAACGAAAGTGTTTTCATTTTTCAATTTTGATTTCTCAAAAACTAAAATCGAAAAATGAAAGTGTTTTCATTTTTCATTTTTGATTTCACAAAAACAAAAAACGAAAAACGAAAGTGTATTTATATTACCTTTCCAACACAGTTTAATTGTCATTCAAAAAATGACAATGTTGTCATTTGTCATTCATTTAAAGGTCGTTAAAGCCTCGGTCACACCTTACCGGATAGCTCGAACGGACGCCTAACGGATAACTTTTTTTCAATCCGTTAGACGTCCGTCCATATCCGTTGCATGTCCGTTAAGCGTCCGTTTTATCCGTTGCATGTCCGTTAAGCGTCCGTTTTATCCGTCGACGTCCGTTCTGTCCGGTGGAAAATTTTGAGCATGTTCAAAACTTTGAACGGACGTCTAACGGATAAAATGTCCGTTGAACGTCCGTTAGACGTCCGTTAGGCGTCCGTTTTGTACGGTACTCGTCCGTTTCGTTTCCGTTTTGTATCCGTTACGTGTCCGTTATACATCCGTCGGAGGTCTGGCAGATAAATTCACCAACGGACTTCTAACGGACGTCTAACGGATAAAACGGATGAGAAACGGACTTCTAACGGACGTATAACGGACATAACGGATGATGAACGGATCTGAAACGGATAAAATTGATGCCAATTGAAAATTTCTCGTCAGAAATGCCAAAAATATTTCTTAAGGTTCATGAATTCTTATTATTCATAATCGATCTTAGAGTAAGGGCACATCTTCACAATCAATCAGCTGTTAAACTTATTCAGGTCAGACACTACCCTTTAGCGGCATTTTGAAGAACAAACAAAAACCAGTTACACAGAACTTTGACAAATAGATTTGCTTTCATTATATTGCATGTTTTTTCAGTTTTGTTTGGTAGGATTTGCATGATTTTTTATGTGATAGTCGGTTAAAAAGTTCATCAGAGCTCATGTTTTGTCTGTTATTATGTATATATATGCCGACTCGAAATAAAATCAACTTACTTAATTACTTAACTAGAACATTTTCAATATTAATGCGATTGACATGTATTATTATTGTCGCCTTTAATTTTTTCGTATATCTTGTTTATCCGTTTTATCCGGTACGCTTCCGTTAGGTGTCCGTTTTATGCGGTACTCGTCCGTTGGATGTACGTTCGACATCCGTTCTGTCCGTTACGTCTCCGTTTCTCGTCCGTTGCATATCCGTTGCATGTCCGTTATGCATTCGTTAGGCGTCCGTTTTAGTTGGTCAGTACATCAACGGACGCCCAACGGATAACAATTTTGTCAACGGACAACTTTTATTTTCATCCGTTAGGCGTCCGTTCGTCTTATCCGGTAAGGTGTGACCGAGGCTTAAAGTATACATGCACAGGGGTTGTCAGATCAATACTACTTTAATCGAAGATAATGTCGACGGATGCAAAAGTCTTTAGCAATCGGAACAATATGGATGCGTGAACTTTATTACTTTTAAGTTTAGAAAGGTCGATCCAAGATTATTAGAATTGATGACCAAGATCCATCTGCCAGTATTTTACGAACTACGAGGACGATAATGTATTTTGCTTGATTTAATTTTCAAAATTTCCGCACTTTCACAATTCAAACTGGGATATTAAATTGGTTTGTCATTAGAAGCCTATAAGGTATTAATTTTGCTTATTTGTGAAGACTATAAGGTGACATTAACTTAAGGTCGTTGATGGGGGGTTATGGAATTGAGAATAGTGGACAAAAAAATATAAATAATAGAGACAATGGACCAAGAAATAAATAAAATAGCTAGAATAATGGCGTTAAAATGTAATGATAAGAGAATAATTGTCAAAAAGTATAAAGAATAGAGAAATATGGCATAAAATATCAAAGAATACAGAAATTAAGAACCCCGAATCCAGACCATCATACTAGTTGCCTTAATTAACGTTAGTTTGTCTCTGGGAGATTGCTATTGGTTATCATATGGTTTCTCTTTATTTCTATGTCTATTAATTCAGAAGCATGGTTTCATTATTTACCAACATTTTACATATCACATTATAAAAAAAAGACTATTATTTTGTAAACTACCATAGATTTCCGGTAATTGTTCTGCATAGACCACACCACATTGGAGTTCCTGTAATTTTTTTTCAAGTGGACCGCAGTTACCAACCCTACCCCATCATTACATAAAAGTTAATAAACAAATGTCTACGGAAATACTTCTGTCCGAACAATGTGTAAAGGGGAGCTTGGTAGCTGATGTCTACTGGAGAAAAAAATCAAGGTTGCTGTTTAGCTTATTTTTTTTCAAAGATAGGTCTAAAGTTGGGGTCGAACACCGAACCCCATCCTTACCGAAAATGTAATAAAAATTGTCCTCACTAGGTGCAAAGGGAAGCTGGGTAGCTCGGGTCTACAGTAGAAAAATCCAGGGTGTTGTTCTGCTTAGTTTTTTTTTCTAAAGTAGGTCTAAAGTTGAGGTCGTACACCCTACAAAAACCCTTACCAAACAGTTAATAAAAAAATTCTGCGGCAATACTTTTATCTGCTCTAGGTGAGAACGTAAGCTAGAGATCTAGGGCCTACTTGATCAAAATTACAAGTTAATGTATAGCACGGATCAATCTTTTTTAAGCTAATAAATAATTTACTTGCCCACCATAATTTGAATAAAAAAAAAAAAAAACTTTTGTCCAGTCATATTTAAGCGAAATCCACTAGTTCAGAGGTAGAATGTTTTGTAAAAACAGTTTTGTGTGGCAAAAAAAAAGTTAAAGCACGAGTGCAACTTTCTTTTCTTTTAATGCAGAATTATTATTACTTTTCATGAACTATTTGACAGGATGCCGATAATAAGGAAAGCTATTACACCCAATAGTGCAATTTTGCCATCATTAAAAAAAATCATAATTATTTACGATTCTATAAACACTCAACAAGTGTTGACTATTTAAAATGTAAAGCGGGCAGTACGCTGTGTACTATATCGAAAGCGATTGATTTTGGCTTTATATAACTAATAAATGTTCATAATACTTTTTCTGAAATTCTCCAGTCATTAAATCTTTTACAAAATTCATTGATTACATAAAAAAAGAAGATGTGGTATGATTGCCATGTTAAGACAACTCTCCACAAGAGACCAAAATGACACAGATATTAACAACTATAGGTCAACGTACGTAAGCCCTACCGCATACTCAGCTTCAAAAGGCCCGAAATGACAATGTAAAACAATGCAAACGAGAAAACTAGCGGCCTTATTTATGTACAAAAAATGAACGAAAAACAAATATGTAACACATAAACAAACGACAACCACTGAATTAAAGGCTCCTACTTAAATAAATGTTCAACGACAACCACTGAATTACAGGCTCCTTACTTAAATAAATGTTCATAACATACTAAATGTATGTTCATATTGAAATTGATAGAAAACCAAAAATTGGGAACTTTGGAAATAAAGCTGGAGGGAAAAAAAAAACATTTTCCTGTCTCCAATAACCTATGACTTATGATACTTTTGCTGAAATTCTCCAGTCATTCTGTATTTTACAAAATTCTTCCAACAACACTTTACATACTTTAAACTACGCTCTGAATGCCCGCGATTTCGCGGGTGTGTTCTAGTATAACTAATAATAACATAAGATGTATGTTTCATTATAATTCGTTATTCTGATTGGCTAACTGCACATCTCATGTTACATTACACAACGAAAATCATTATTCATGATGACACGAGGTCCCACAATAAAGTGCAAAGGTGAATTTAATAAAAACTTGATAAAAATCGTGTTTTCATGATCCTAGCTAAAACATGTAATTATAAATATTGAATGCTTCTTTTTGTAACTTCATAGGGTTGTAAAAGCGTTGACCGTGCGTACATTTTCAGAATGAAGCGCTTCCGCTTTTCATACAAAATGCATTTCGGTCATCGCTTTACACCTCAATGAAGTAACAAAAAGCATTCAATTCTTAAATAAACCAGAAATGAAATTTTAAAATTCATTGAAAAGTGTCTTTGACCGCTTAATTATATTTTAAAAACTGATGATATAGTGGTTATATATTAATAAAAACATTTTAAGTACGTTTGAGTCTTATGCAATATTTGTTTTTATATATTTGAAAACTGACTGCTACCGACTGCTACAAACCTTTTGTCCAGTCATGTTTAAGCGAAATCCACTAGTTCAGAGGTAGAATGTTTTGTAAAAAAAAACAGTTTTGTGTGGCAAAAAAAAAGTTAAAGCACGAGTGCAACTTTCTTTTCTTTTAATGCAGAATTATTATTACTTTTCATGAACTATTTGACAGGATGCCGATAATAAGGAAAGCTATTTCACCCAATAGTGCAATTTTGTCATCATTAAAAAAAATCATAATTATTTACGATTCCATAAACACTCCAATTGTTGACTATTTAAAATGTAAAGCGGGCATGCTGTGTAATATATCAAAAGCGATTGATTTTGGCTTTATCTATACTATTAAACGAGAAGACCTCATTTTTGGTGTCGCTTCTCTTCTTTCCAGAATAAAGTAATCAACACGCCTCTATGTCCTATAGGTACAGTTCATAGTCGCATTTGTCATCCATTCATATGATTATTCAGATTGAGTTATTTTAGGAGAAAAACGAGAAAAAAGGCATCCGGATATTGTCCCGTCATTGTACGAAATTTTAAGTCAGACTAGACTTCCGGTTTGCGTTTTTCTGTATACTTTGAACATACATATACTACGAATAAAGTGTTTTTTCAGAATTTTATCTGCTATCATTTTCAATTTTACTATCCACGGCGGTCACAGAGTTTATTAAATAGAGAGGGTCTGTATACTATATCAATGATCACCATGGATCGATTAGTAAACTTAGAATTGAAAGTAAATACGCTTTATTTATATAGTAATGAATGTTCATAATATACAGATAAGCGCTAAAATTATTCATGTGAACTTTTGATACTTTTTCTGAAATTCTCCAGTCATTAAATCTTTTACAAAATTCATTGATTACATAAAAAAAGAAGATGTGGTATGATTGCCATGTTAAGACAACTCTCCACAAGAGACCAAAATGACACAGATATTAACAACTATAGGTCAACGTTCGTAAGCCCTACCGCATACTCAGCTTCAAAAGGCCCGAAATGACAATGTAAAACAATGCAAACGAGAAAACTAGCGGCCTTATTTATGTACAAAAAATGAACGAAAAACAAATATGTAACACATAAACAAACGACAACCACTGAATTGAAGGCTCCTACTTAAATAAATGTTCAACGACAACCACTGAATTACAGGCTCCTTACTTAAATAAATGTTCATAACATACTAAATGTATGTTCATATTGAAATTGATAGAAAACCAAAAATTGGGAACTTTGGAAATAAAGCTGGAGGGAAAAAAAACATTTTCCTGTCTCCAATAACCTATGACTTATGATACTTTTGCTGAAATTCTCCAGTCATTCTGTATTTTACAAAATTCTTCCAACAACACTTTACATACTTTAAACTACGCTCTGAATGCCCGCGATTTCGCGGGTGTGTTCTAGTATAACTAATAATAACATAAGATGTATGTTTCATTATAATTCGTTATTCTGATTGGCTAACTGCAAATCTCATGTTACATTACACAACGAAAATCATTATTCATGATGACACGAGGTCCCACAATAAAGTGCAAAGGTGAATTTAATAAAAACTTGATAAAAATCGTGTTTTCATGATCCTAGCTAAAACATGTAATTATAAATATTGAATGCTTCTTTTTGTAACTTCATAGGGTTGTAAAAGCGTTGACCGTGCGTACATTTTCAGAATGAAGCGCTTCCGCTTTTCATACAAACTGTATTTCGGTCATCGCTTTACACCTCAATGAAGTAACAAAAAAAAGCATTCAATTCTTAAATAAACCAGAAATGAAATTTTAAAATTCATTGAAAAGTGTCTTTGACCGCTTAATTATATTTTAAAAACTGATGATATAGTGGTTATATATCAATAAAAACATTTTAAGTACGTTTGAGTCTTATGCAATATTTGTTTTTATATATTTGAAAACTGACTGCTACCGACTGGTTGCTTGAGCCTGGTCTCACAAACTCCGCATTTTCATTACAGCCGATTACATTGAGTGTGTAGACAAAGGTAATATCTTTTGATCGCTTGTTTGTTAGCTGAACTATGAAGTAACTAGGTAAGGTATACCACCCTCATGTAGAAGGAGCCTAGTCCTACAGACAGATTGATTGGTTATTTGTCGAATTAGTCTACTCTTAAAGGAGGGTAGTTTACCTAACCTAATAATACAAGCAAGCTAACCAAGGAAAGGCTACCTTTGCCTACACACTCAGTGCAATCGGCTGTAACTTTTTTACATTACAGATTGCAACACCTTGCCAAATCATTAGGTTCCAATAAACGTTTGGAAAATTTAGTTAATGTGCTTTCCCATAGGGTTTTATGCAGAACAATTACCGGAAATCTATTATGGAAACTTGCAAAAACAATATCAAAATCGAAATCTAACCGTGAACAATGAAGTTACTCACATTAAAAAAGTTTGAGACATTGAAGGCCAAATATTTTTTTTTATTCTTGCGTGTCTTATTATAATCAGACGGTAATTTTAGAGTTTACAAAGAAATTTAATATTAAGACAAACATTAATGTCGAGTTTCATTGGTGAAATTAACACTACAATACAAATAAAGGATTTTCAAATGATCATGACTTTGGCTTGTAGTAAAATGATCAATGAATCAATGAATCAACCAATCAATCAATCAATCCATCAATCAATCAATCAATCAATTGATCAATCAATAAAATTGAGAATGGAAATAAAAAATGTGTCAACAGTCAGCCTAACCAAAGAGCACAGCCGAAGGCCACTAATGGGTCTTCAACACAACGAGAAAATCCGGGCTTCAGCTGGTCTCTAAATAAAAATATATACTAGTAATGTGAAAATGGACGTCACACTTAACTTAGACAAAAAAAAAACTAAAAAAACTAACAAAGATCAGAGTCTGCTGTCTTGGGACAGGCGCAAAAATACGGCGGGGCTAAACATGCTTTGTTAGATCTCAACCCTCCCGCTATACAATTACATCTAGCTCATGTAGAATAAACAAACACACAACAATATGCACAGAGAAACTCAGTTTAAAAGAAATTCGAGTCCGATGACAAAATAGTAAACAAAAGAAACTACACAAAAAGAATATGATTCATAAATTAACAAAGAACTACTAGCAGTAACTGACATGCCAGCTCCAGACCCCAATCAAAAATATCGAAAGAATATATATAGATATAAGAAGATGTGCATGGTATGAGTGCCAATGAGACAACTCTCCATCCAAGTCACAGTGTGTAGAAGGAAACTATCATAGGTTAAAGTACCCTCTTCAACACGAATCCTTGGCTCACACCGAATAGCAAGTTATACGGATCCTCCAAAATGACTAGTTTAAAACCATTCAAACGGGAAAACCAAACTCTATATATAACTAAAGGCTCTGAAGAGCCTGTGTCGCTCACCTTGGTCTATGTGTTTTTGGTGATGGTGATGTGTTCGTAGATCTTACTCTACAAAACATTGTTGATGCTTATAATTATCTCTATCTATAATGAACTTAGCCTAGTAGTTTCAGTGGAAAACATTTTGTAAAAATGTACAAATTTATGAAAATTGTTAAAAATTGACTATAAAGGGCAATTACTCCTTAAGGGGTCAATTGACCATTTTCGTCATGCTGACTTATTTGTAGGTCTTACTTTGCTGTACAATATTGATGTTTACAGTTTATCTCTATCTATAATAATATTCAAGAAAATAACGAAAAGCTGCAAAATTTTCTTAAAATTACCAATTCAGGGGCAGCAACATAACAACAGGTTGTCTGATTCAACTGAAAATTTCAGGGCAGATAGATAATGACCTAATAAACAATTTTATCCATGTCAGATTTGCTCTTAATGCTTTGATTTCTGAAATATAAGCCAAAATCTTCATTTTACTCCTATGTTCGATTTTTATCCATGGCGACCATCTTGGTTAGTCGATAAGGTCACCGGACACATTTGTTATACTAGATATCCCAATGATGATGGTGGCTAAGTTTGGTTGAATTTGGTTCAGTAGTTTCAGAGGAGAAGATTTTTGTAAAAGTTACGACGACAGACGACGGACGCCAAGATATAAGAAAAGCACACTTCTGGCCAGGTGAGCTAAAAAACGAGAAGCGAGAACGACATCAACAAACGACAACTACTTTTTTTGTGTGATTTTTTTATTACTAGACCAAATATTTCATGATTTTTTATTATCTAGGACTGTATTTTTTATTAACAATTGATAACTAAGTTTAATAAAAATCATATGTGTGTATAGCAAACATATTAACTTTGGCTTGAAAGACGTCTATTTAATTGTTTTCGACTCGCTCTGCTCGGTCGGAAAAATTGACAAGAATAAAATCCTAAGATTGAACGCGTTCGTTCAACAATCTTATTAAAATTAATATATATATTAATTTTCTCATACACATAAGTATTACGAAATAAGAGATATACAGTTTGATTAGATTAGTTCCTCTAATTTACAAATGTAGTGTTATCTGTAGTAAATTTACTGACTTCTTTAATAAAGAATTTGAATAAGAATGTGTCCATACCACATAAATGCCCCACTCGCACTATCATTTTCCATGTCTAGTGGACCGTGGAATTGAGGGTCAGAACTCTATATTTGGCATTGAAATTAAAAAGATCATATGATATAAAATATGTGTACTGAGTTTCAAAAAAAATATATCTGTACATTAACTTCAGATACAAGTATAGAGATGTGATTTTTTTTCTGAGACAAGTGCTTGTGACAATCCAAAAGAACTTGCAGTCATTCGATGTTCAGTACTTCAGTACTTTGATTGTTTGAAAACGAGGTAAAAATACCCTGCCACATTCGGTATGTGTTTTTGTTAGACCCTTTTTCCCTTCTGTTTTGTATCGATCTCATATGTTAAGCCCTTTTCCTCTGATTTGTATAGTTTGTTCTTATGCTGTGCTGTAACAAAACTGTCCCGGCTGTTTACAAGCCCGTTAAACGCCACAATATATTGTATGTGCCTGCTCCAACTCAGGAGCATGTAGTTCAATGGTTTTCGTTTGTTGATGTCTTTTATATGTGTTTTTCGTAATTCATGTTGTTTTAAAATAGGCTGTTATTTTTCTCAATTGAACTGTTTCATATTTTTCAATTCATGGACTATTGTAGCCGACAATACCGTATGTTTTTTCTCATTGTTGAAGATTATATGGTTGCCTATATATAATTGCTTACATTTGAACTTTGTTGGATAGTTGACTCATTTGCATTAATACCAACTCTCCTTATTAAAAGTTGAGGGGTGTGTGTGTTTCTTTGGAAAATTTCAATGTTTTTCTCCCAGGTCACCCAGTTTGAATAGAATATTTTGACATTTTGCTGTGCTCTTGGATTTGAGTTAAGAGCCAACCAAAGCTCACGGCCTGTTGGTGGGTAGTTGATGACTATATGGTAAGCTCTGGGTGTCTTTTTGAGTATTGCATACGGTGATTTGGTGATGTCTTCATGCCATGCATTGTCCCATTACTTTATATAGACAGCTTATCAGTCAACCTGATCTATCATGTAGCTCTCCTCGCCTTTTGTATAGTCAGACGAAAAACAAGATATAAACTGACTTAGCTTGGTATATACATGTTTATTTAATATACTCATATAAATATAAAAAAGAAGATGTGGTATGATTGTCAATGAGAAAACTCTCCACAAGAGACCAACATAACACAGAAATTATCAACTATAGGTCATCGTACGGCCTTCAACAATGAGCAAAGCCCATACCGCATAGTCAGATATAAAAGGCCCCGAAATGACAATGTAAAACAATTCAAACAAGAAAACTAACTTATATATAAAAATTGAACGAAAAACAAAAATGTAACACATAAACAAACGACAACCACTGAATTACAGGCTCCTGACTTGGGACAGGCACATACATTTTGAATGTGGCGGGGTTAAACATGTTAGCGGGATCCCAAATTCAAGTCAAATTGATATTTTAAAACAACATAAAAGTTAAAAAGTGTAAATAAAAAATTATTTTACTAAATGTTGAAAATATTATTGTGTTTGTGAGTGGAAAACTACTTAAAATTGTAGAAATATTCAAAAGTAGCTCTCGCGTTTTTGTTCTGCGGCTACGTTAACGGAACATCAATTAAGTAATCGATCTTCATGACTATGGCTTCAATATTTAATGGTATAAAATAGCATATTCTGCTTGTCGTAGACTCAAAAAGACTTCACGTTGGAATAGATCTACGAAGACTAAAGAACGTTCATGTGTGGTTTAGCATTTGTACATGCCCACGAAACCGACGTCCAGATATTGTTCGGAAGATGTTTTGAGAAGTTCCGATGCGACCGGACAAGTAAAATTAAACTGTTATAGTATATTACAGAACACAAAACTGGCTATCTTTGCTGTAAATAAAAGTTAAAAACCTGACATGGTTTACATTAAAGCTAAAAATCCCAATCCCACGGCATCAAATAATTTAAAAAAAAACATATGACCTTTAACATTGGAGGTCTAAACTAGCATTGAGCCGTGTCCAGGTCCGAAATAGAAAATAAAGAGATGTGGAGTAAATGTACACGGGACAAAATCGCACACAATATATAGAAAAAATACAAATTATTAATGAACAGGGCTTTTATGCCTGTTCTTTATCTTGAAAGGAGCTGGAGGGTCTTCAACGAGGAACTAGACCATTGATCCTCATTATACAAAAGTAACATAGGTTAGTGCATCGGACTATACAAAAACATAAGTTCCTGGTTCGATCACCGTTCCGGTGAGAAAATTTCCAATCCACTATTAATGAATATGTTTAAACTAACAATAGCCACACACTTGACTTTGTGGATTACATTATTTTTTTCATCATCCTACATATGTCTTTTGATATTGTTCATACATGTAAATACTAAAAGTCTTACACTGTATCTATATATTTTGCTCCGGGATCCGAGACCAAAACATAATAAAATAGATAAATTAAAACTTGCGCTTTAGATTAAGAAAGGGTGTGAAAGATTTTGTATCATTTTTTCCAGTTCTTCTGGAGTCCTTGAGCCCTTCCCTCGCCAACAATATATAGTTTGCTTTATTTGTAAAAGAGGCTAGTTACGCTACTGTAACAATATTATCATCTTAGATTAACCTCTCCAAACTTAAAAGTAAAGATCACGCACCCTTATTGTTTAGATTGATAAAGACTTTTGCATCCGTCGACATTATCTTCGATTAAAGTAGTATTGATCTGACAACCGCTGTGCATGTATACTTTAACGGCCTTTAAATGAATGACAAATGACAACATTGTCATTTTTTGAAATGACAATTAAACTGTGTTGGAAAGATAACATAAATACACTTTCGTTTTTCGTTTTTTGTTTTTGTGAAATCAAAAATGAAAAATGAAAACACTTTCATTTTTCGATTTTAGTTTTTGAGAAATCAAAATTGAAAAATGAAAATACTTTTGTTTTCCGTTTTTTGTTTGTGAAATCAAAAACGAAAAATGAAAACACTTTTGTTTTTCATTTTGGTTTTTAAGAAATCAAAAACGAAAAATGAAAACACTTTCGTTTTTCGATTTGGTTTTTAAGAAATTAAAAACGGAAAATGAAAACACTTTCGTTTTTCATTTTGGTGTTTATGAAATCAAAAATGAAATATGAAAACACTTTCGTTTTTTGTTTTTTGTTTTTGATATTTCAAAACGAAAAACGAATGGACGCAGATATACACCGACCGAACACAACTATTGTTGAGCTATATAAAAAGAAAGAGTTGTGGTATAATTGCAAATGAGACAACTGTTCAACAAAGTTTAAATGAAGTGGACGACCTCATGTCCCGTAACAACGAGAAAACCCAATACTGTATGATCGGCTATGAAAAGCTTCGAAATGAAACATAGGATTTGTTTTTTTTTACAAAATTTACTTCGGGATACTATTTTATGATCACAAACAAGCTTCTATCGTTTGGTAGAAATCCAAGTTAGTTTAAGAAAGTTATTAGAATTTCAAAATCTATAACCACAGAGTAAATTTTGTGGAAGCCGCCGACGACGACGACGACGGAACGTAGGATCGCTATGTCTCGCTTTTGAGAATAAAATTCGCAGACTCTTCAAAAATCATGTATCCACTACTAACATATCAATCAGTACACATCCAACAACCAATTGATTTAGATTAAAAACGTCATTAACAGTCAGAAAAAAACATGACCTTGTGCAATGCCAAACTATAGGTATCAAAAGATTATAGTATGGTGAAACTGCATATGTGTTATATAAAGTCTAACAGTCTAAATATTGACAAAGACAAGCTGTGCACACCAAAAACTTGTACTGAAGACTAAAACGAATGTCAGTGTACCGCATATTAACAAGACTGATAACAATATTCATATGTATCTTTTCTGGTGGCATTTGACATTCGGTGACAAACTTTGGACTTTCTTCGCGATATAAATGTTTATATATTTATATATTATATCATTCTATATATACTTAACCTTTACATGTACTAAAAGTAACCATCATTTGACAAGATAAGCTCAGACTATGGACACGATCATGGACATGGCTCTGTTAATTATAGGTATGTTATGACTTCTTCTGTGACTATTTGGTATATTATTACATGTATTACAAATAGGTTAATTATACATTTGGTTTACTGTTAATATATTGTATTCCAATTGACCCTAGTCTCCATACATGTTTTTTTTCTTCGGAACTTTTCCTCTCTGCTATGGTCTCAATATACAGGCAGCCAAATGTGTCATTTAAACATACAAGCAAACAAACATACATCCATTCAAATAGAAAAATATGACTATATCGATCTTGTTTCATAAGAGACTGACAAAAGTCAGTTTTACAACACATGCTACAAAAAAGAGAAAGCTATTCAAAATTGGAATAATAAAAACGATTACAAAGACAAGATACAGTGTAAAACATTGATGTGAATGCATGTTAGCAGAGTTATAGTTAAATGATTATTTAATTTTATATACACATTTATTGATTGAGAATAAACTGTCAAATAAACGTTAACAGATTCGACTTATATTCTCATATGTGAATTATAACATAAAAAAGGATATCAAATTGCAAAAGTTCCCGAAATAATTCATTAACGGCTTATAATGCATGATCCATTATAGTGTATTTTAGACAAGACGCCACCTAAAACCATCAAGATAACATCCTAAGACTTTTGGTACCTATATGACTCGATAAATAAATATATTTGATAAAATACACAGTCAAACATATAAACTTATAATGAACATTTGTTGTCGGTCTATTTCCTTTCATGTAAAAGATTTAAAACTATGCCAATCGTCTTTCATATCTGTAAAAGTGTTGTAGACAAATCAGCGAAAATAAATGCTTTTCCAGTTGATTCCTTGTTTCAATTTCAATATAGATATTCTTTTCTTGGAACATGCTTGACACATGTGCGATCAATCTCTAGCTAAAGATATAGAATTACATGAGGTTGAATGATTGACTTGCGAGCACATAATATATGAGCGATAATTTTATAATTGAACTAAAACTGATACTTCAAGATTCCGCCGTTAAACATTTTGAAAACAAAACAACACTATGAACATCCAATAATAGTTTTTCTCGATATCGTAGCTAAATTCTTACACTTAATCTATAAATTTCCAAAACGCATGTCCTGGTGGAAACTTAAGTGCACTATTTTTTTTAATTTGGCAAGTGATGTTTATAGCTATCAAGGATACCAGGATTATAATTTAATACGCCAGACGCGCGTTTCGTCTACCTAAGACGCATCGGTGACACTTAGATCAAAATAGTTATTAAACCAAACAAATACAAAGTTGAAGAGCAGTAAGGACACAAAGTTTACCTTTTTCAGATATGCCCAACACCGATTTGGTAAAATATACTCATCAATAATTGTCCTGTTGTGGTTCCAGAATTGAACAGGCTCTTTAATGTAATTGAAATTTAATTGCTTGTAATCGTTTGTATTGCAATATAAGCTGGTTAACCACAAATGGATTTTTAGAAAGATACTCAATGCAGATAATAGACAAATTCAACGGCCGAATAATTATTATGGACAAATTAATCAAAGGAAAAATATGAAATATGTTTGAACTGCAATTTGCAATTGAATGATACTAAATGTTGGTAATAATGTTATCGATATAGACCTAAAACAATTCACATACATTCAATTCAATTCTTTATTAACCAACTGTTTTACAACATATAGGTATAATTTATATATTCTCAATATAGATTACAAAAACAGAAGAAAATAACAAAGTAGACAAAAGTAGTAATACATAAGTCAATGCTTCTTTTTGTAAATATATTTGGGTGTAAAAGCGTTGACCGCACTCTATACAAAATCTACCTTGGTCAACTTTGTGAAAGGACATTCGTTTGCTAGAATCATGAAAACACGATTTATTTCAAGTTTTTCTTTTATTATTCCGTTCACTTTATTGTGGAATCTCTTGTCATCATGAATGTTACATTTCATTTTGTAATGAATGTTAAATTCAAAATGACGAGAGATTGTTGTAGGCCGATTAAAATAGATTTTTATAATGAAACATAAATGTAGTATAATTATATACACATGAAAATAAATAAAAAAAAAAACCATATAAATAAAATAGCAAATATCAAATAAGTGTAACACATTTTGTATAAATTTACAAAAAGAACCCAGTCATTTCTGAGTTTCAGTGCTCAAAATATATATTTTCCTAAGCATAACCATGATTAAAAATTATAAAAAAAAATAAACAGGTGACCTCCATGACAAATATGTTGTTGTCCCCGCAGATAAAGACCCAAATAACATCGTTTTTGTGTGTAAAAGTCACTACATCAACTGCTTGATAAACGAATTAGGTATTGACAATTCACTTGGAAACTCAACATATACCCTCACGACATTGCTGGGTCTTCCAAGTGCTCCACGAAACCTCTTTCTAAATTATTAACATCTATTTTATCAGCAATCAAAGACGGGCTTCAAAGTTATTGTGAAACTACCTATTCTAGAGGTGGCGTGAATCAGATGTGGATACTTAAAAATTCAAAAGATCTTTTAGAGTACATACAATCTAACTCTCTTTCATCTTGTAACAGTATTAAAACATTTGACTTTTCTACTCTGTACACAAGAATTCCACATTCCAAACTAAAAGACAAATTAAAAGAGTTGGTATTACTTTGCTTCATAAAAAAGAATGGCCAACGTAGATACAAGTATCTTGTCTTAGGGAGGGATAAATCCTACTTTGTAAAGAATCACTCTGATTCAAACAAAAAATTCTCTGAAACTGATATTATCAAGATGCTTGATTTCTTGATTGACAACATATTTGTTACGTTCGGAGGACGTGTTTTTCAACAGATTGTCGGCATTCCAATGGGAACAAACTGTGCCTCTCTACTCGCCGACTTGTTTTTTTATTATTATGAGGCTGACTTCATGCAGGAACTTCTTAGGAAGAAAGACAAGAAGTTAGCAATATCCTTTAACTCTACTTTCCGCTATATAGATGATGTTCTTTCACTAAACAATTCAAAATTTGGTGACTATGTGGAACGCATCTATCCAATCGAACTAGAGATAAAGGATACTACAGATACAATTAAGTCGGCTTCATATCTTGACTTACATCTAGAAATTGACAATGAGGGTCGGTTGAAAACAAAACTTTACGACAAAAGAGATGATTTCAGCTTTCCAATTGTGAACTTTCCATTTCTAAGTAGCAACATTCCAGCAGCACCTGCATACGGGGTATATATCTCCCAATTGATACGATATTCCCGTGCTTGCATTTCCTATCATGATTTTCTTGATAGAGGTTTGCTGCTCACAAGGAAGCTATTAAACCAAGAGTTCCAAATAGTGAAGTTGAAATCATCCCTTCGTAAATTTTACGGACGCCATCACGAGTTGGTTGATCGTTATGGAATAACCGTTTCACAAATGATATCGGATATGTTCCTTACGTCGTAACTACAATCCCCTTCCCTTTCATGAATATGACCTACCGAATCAGACTATTTACCGGATTTGTAATCACATAAGCAACACGACGGGTGCCACATGTGGAGCAGGATCTGCTTACCCTTCCGGAGCACCTGAGATCACCCCTAGTTTTTGGTGGGGTTCGTGTTGTTTATTCTTTAGTTTTCTATGTTGTGTCGTGTGTACTATTGTTTTTCTGTTTGTCTTTTTCATTTTTAGCCATGGAGTTGTCAGTTTGTTTTAGATTTATGAGTTTGACTGTCCCTTTGGTATCTTTCGTCCCTCTTTTATTACCACTGGGTCGATGTCTCTGCTGGTGGACATTTTGTCCCCGAGGACATCATCCGCCCAGTAGCAAAACTACATTGCATGAACTTACGAAGATCAAACAGGAAACTGGCTCGGACGTCGCCCAGTATAAAAAGGTCCGAAACAGACGTCACCATGGACACGGTGTCGTCTGATACGGCAGGTGTCCCCTCATCACCAGACATGACAAATATCTCAAACACGACTCATTCAGATCATCGTCCTAGTGACAATAACAATATTACACATATACAGCCATGTTCAGTTCTCCTTAAAGACATTTTGGTGTTTGATGACACAGTACAACACTGTCGCATTTCAAAATGTGAGACCAAAGGCTGCAAAACTTGTGCTATTTTAATTACAGATGCTGAATTCACTAGCAATTTGACCAAGAAGTCATATTTTACCAGAAGTTACGATGATCTGAATTGTAAATCGATAAATGTCGTCTACGGATTAGAGTGCAACCTTTGCGGATTGGTATACGTCGGTGAAACGAAAGGAAGGCTTAACAAACGTATGTGCGGTCATAGATCAGACATTAACCTTAATGCTAACGACATTCTATACCAGCATTTCAATCAGCCCGATCATTCCATCGTTTCTATGACAGTTCGCATCATCGAAAAGATAAACCATAGCTCTAACAATCCTAATCTTTCAACGACTCTCCGTAGACAAAAAGAAGACTACTGGATTAGACAATTGGGAACTGCAACACCTTATGGCTGCAATGACAAAATTGATGGTATAGGTATTATATCTAGTCCTTCGTGTAACTCGGTGAATGTGATGAATATTTTCAACTCGACTCCTCGACGTAGACGCAGTCATGGTAATCGTCATTATACATCACCTTCTCTGCATGATGTCTCTATTAATGACTTGCTGCCATTCATACAAAAGCCGTTAGGTATTCATCACATTCGCACGAAACTTTATTCATTACCCCTTTCAAAACTTCATTCTCTGTTCAATTTATGTTTGGAATCCACTGTTACAAACCCTCATTCAAACCAATACAAACTTGAAGCTATAATTTCGGATATTGCAAGTCACAGACTTTTCAAGCCAGTTCGCATTGGAAAAGATGAAAAAGAGAAAAGATTTTTTCTTAATCTTTCCTTTGCCAACAAAGGTCTCGATGGCGTCAACCTAGGCAATATCCTTCATCATAAATTAGTACAATCGAAAATACCTCCTTATTTCAAAGACCAGTCTGTACCAATAATTTCTTATACCTATACCAAACCTATTACAACTAAAATTTTCAATTACAAACGCGTTTTGCAGGATCTCGATATTGACGACTTCAAGTCTAAACCTCCTGATTGCACTTGTGCTAGTTCCAAATTCACATATAATCCTGCTGGCCACGTTATTACCGGTGACCTTAACATTGTTAATAACACTTCTCTACGAAATGTGTTATCGAAAGGTCCCAAATATCGTGAGCCTAAATCCATCAATTGGAAATACAACTTTAAAATTTTGATGGATTCAGTCGAGGATTATGCCAGGCAATGGGCTAAGCGCGAGAAGGAAGACGTAGACACTCTTTCCGAATGGATTAAGGCAGTGAGTTCGTTGATACAAATCAGAATTAAGAAACTGAATGGGTCCATCAATGCCCATGCTACGTCAATCTTTAAAGACCCAAATGTTGCAAAACACCTATCCGACCTCCATGACAAATATGTTGTTGTCCCCGCAGATAAAGCCCCAAATAACATCGTTTTTGTGTGTAAAAGTCACTACATCAACTGCTTGATAAACGAATTAGGTATTGACAATTCACTTGGCAACTCAACATATACCCTCACGACACTTACCAAAGAGGAAATCCTGGATAATCATAGGTCTGTTCTATGTTCTTTTGGAATTTCAACCAAAGATGAAGAACTGGATCTTCCATCACTGTATTGGATACCTAAACTACATAAGTGTCCTTACAAACAACGGTATATTGCTGGGTCTTCCAAGTGCTCCACGAAACCTCTTTCTAAATTATTAACATCTATTTTATCAGCAATCAAAGACGGGCTTCAAAGTTATTGTGAAACTGCCTATTCTAGAGGTGGCGTGAATCAGATATGGATACATTTGTACTTAAAAATTCAAAAGATCTTTTAGAGTACATACCATCTAACTCTCTTTCATCTTGTAACAGTATTAAAACATTTGACTTTTCTACTCTGTACACAAGAATTCCACATTCCAAACTAAAAGACAAATTGAAAGAGTTGGTATTACTTTGCTTCATAAAAAATAATGGCCAACGTAGATACAAGTATCTTGTCTTAGGGAGGGATAAATCCTACTTTGTAAAGAATCACTCTGATTCAAACAAAAAATTCTCTGAAACTGATATTATCAAGATGCTTGATTTCTTGATTGACAACATATTTGTTACGTTCGGAGGACGTGTTTTTCAACAGACTGTCGGCATTCCAATGGGAACAAACTGTGCCCCTCTACTCGCCGACTTGTTTCTTTATTATTATGAGGCTGACTTAATGCAGGAACTTCTTAGGAAGAAAGACAAGAAGTTAGCAATATCCTTTAACTCTACTTTCCGCTATATAGATGATGTTCTTTCACTAAACAATTCAAAATTTGGTGACTATGTGGAACGCATCTATCCAATCGAACTAGAGATAAAGGATACTACAGATACAATTAAGTCGGCTTCATATCTTGACTTACATCTAGAAATTGACAATGAGGGTCGGTTGAAAACAAAACTTTACGACAAAAGAGATGATTTCAGCTTTCCAATTGTGAACTTTCCATTTCTAAGTAGCAACATTCCAGCAGCACCTGCATACGGGGTATATATCTCCCAATTGATACGATATTCCCGTGCTTGCATTTCCTATCATGATTTTCTTGATAGAGGTTTGCTGCTCACAAGGAAGCTATTAAACCAAGAGTTCCAAATAGTGAAGTTGAAATCATCCCTTCGTAAATTTTACGGACGCCATCACGAGTTGGTTGACCGTTATGGAATAACCGTTTCACAAATGATATCGGATATGTTCCTTACGTCGTAACTACAATCCCCTTCCCTTTCATGAATATGACCTACCGAATCAGACTATTTACCGGATTTGTAATCACATAAGCAACACGACGGGTGCCACATGTGGAGCAGGATCTGCTTACCCTTCCGGAGCACCTGAGATCACCCCTAGTTTTTGGTGGGGTTCGTGTTGTTTATTCTTTAGTTTTCTATGTTGTGTCGTGTGTACTATTGTTTTTCTGTTTGTCTTTTTCATTTTTAGCCATGGAGTTGTCAGTTTGTTTTAGATTTATGAGTTTGACTGTCCCTTTGGTATCTTTCGTCCCTCTTTTAAAAGGTTAAATCTTGGTACTTTGTAATTATTTTCGATCGAAATGATCGGAAGTTTGAAAGTAAGCATGAACACAATAAACTATTTCAAGAATTGTTAATGCCGGCGTCACACATTGACATGTAGACCGACGTGCACCAAACGTACAGAGAAAATTGACAAAGTTGGTATACGTTAGTTGAAATCCAGAGGAACGCTTAGCAATCATTAAACGCGCGTTGCATAAGTTTGAAGTACGTCGAAATACAAAGGTATATGCTTGGTGAACGCTACAAGCAGCATAACAATTTTCATCCAGCTCAATGAATGTATACCTATACGCTACACGCACGGTATGCATATGCTACAAGCGCGTTTAGCGCGGTACAGATAAGTTTCAGACCCGTTTAGGGCACGTTGTATACGCTTCGAGATCGTTCGACTTGAACTTAAACGTATGCGGTATGTTTGTTACAAACACCCCATAATAGAACGTCCAAGATACGACCGGGACGCGTCTCAAATACGTTCAAGAAACTTTTTTCCTTCGTAGCGTGCATTCAATCTACGTAAGACAAACGCCAGGCATACGCAATCATACGTTTCTTGAACGCCCGACAAACACTTAGGTACGCTTCTCGTACATCCAATACACGCTCAAAGCTCGTTGTGCACACGTTACAGATATGATTTACAGGTTGAATGCATCCAAAATTACGAGCGTATTGATAGCGTACATGATTTTGTAACACGCACAACGTACGTCGGAGCTATATCCTGATGTGTGACGCCGGTATAATAATTGGTCTAAATTCAAATCGATCATTTTTTAAATAATATGCAAAAAGGAGTAAATATTAAAAAAAAAAAAAATTCAATGATAGAATTTTACGATAAAATACGAGAATATAACACTCATAATGTGCTTTCAGAAAATAGATAGAAACATTGGGATATTTTCTTTAAAAAAAAAGAGGCAAATTCAAAACACATTCCTTTTTCAAAGTAACATTATCTGAAATTTGGAAACTAAAATCAACCAACAAAACATATTTTGTTGTAGTAGGAAACAGTCGTAAACGTATGATGAAGCACTATCTTTTTATCAATTGAAAAGTTTTGCGATGAATTAGTCCTTTTCTAGAAATTTACCACTTTCATGAAAGATTTAGACTGATAGTGTTCTGCTGATGAAGAACTTAAGTGTTTCTGTTGTTCTGTTGTTTGCCGTTTATATTTGATGTGTATGTCTCGGTTTTAGTTTGTAAGTTAGAATTTGTTTCTCTCAATCGACTTTTGAACACCGGCTTAATACTGTAGCCTTTATTTAGACCCCAAAAGTAACGAAAGACACCAGATCTACCTTATTTATTGATAGCTATTTTCGGAGTGGTATTTAATAGAAAACAAATACAATGAAACGGAAGAGACAATGTCGTTACAGAAAACCGACAAATTGGGCATCATTTGGTATTCAATACTTAGTTCTTCAAAATAAAACAGGAGTTTTCGAGTACTCTTCAACATTCCTATTTGAACATTTGACTGTACACTGAAAGACGTTCCCAATTGAATATATGTTCATTTGCTTTGCACTTTCGACATATTATTTGACCTTGTCCGTATGTTAGAGGCATACACATCAAACTATATGTGAATGAAATGTTTTACAGGCATTGCTTGTTTCCTGCCAAATGTGATCTTTATTCAAGCAACAGTAACCACTTGTGGGACACGTCATTGTGCAGCTCACATGGTAAATTATTATTGATTAAAAGTTCATTGGACTTAATTAGTTGATTTCTTAACTTTGTTGTTGTTGGTATGCGGGATAACTGCAGCCTTGTAAGTACGAACCATGTTAAAGGCAAATGATATTAGTTTAACCATACGACAGTTGTCATGGTGAGGTGAACTATAGTTGTTATATACATTTCATCTTTAACATCGGAATTATTTTCTTTTCAAATTTATTTTTTCATCGTGGTATTTGTAAATGTTGAATAAATTATTTTTCACAATAATTTGTATTTTTTTGTTAGGATGTTTTTCATACTTAAACATGTACTTGCCTTATAATTTAAACACACGTTTATTTCAGTACTGTGAACTATTGGTAAACAGTGGTGGTTTACAAGGACAATGTCAGGTATACAATTAATCATACATGATAAAAAATCTTAATATATTACTTTGAGACTGTCATACGAGTGAAATGTTAAGCTACCTATTAAAATAACAGGTAACAAAAAATACAGGGCTTGTAATAACTATCATAATGAGACAACTATCCAAAAAAGACCAAAATGACACAGAACTTAACATCTATAGGTCACCGTACGGCCTTCAACAATGAGCAAAGCCCATACCACATCATGATATTCTTGTAAGAGAGTTGTAGTTTACAATGTGGTAAAGTTGATACCATCTCTTCGTAAAATTTATGAACGGACGCCATCAAGAGTTTAATGACGTTATGAAGTAATCATATTACAGATGACAACGAAGGCGTGCCAATTGTCGTTACTTTTCCCAAAATTTGAATTACCGATTCAGACTAATCACTAGGTTTTTTAACATCAAGCGGTTGTTTGCAAGTTCCTTGAACACAACACCTTTCACCAAGATGATATAAGAAGTGACATAAAGATTCAGTTTCAAGTATTAAACTATTTAAAAGACGCACAAAATATTATAAATTTCATTTGCTTATACTTTCTGAATACAACGGCTTGCAATCTGTTTGTTATCAAGAAAGCTCAGAGGTGAGTGCTTCGGTAAAGACAAATTTAACGACTGTTTTTCTTATTTTTTTCCAGTGAATCTTGCATTATCAAATTACTTCCAACCGTTCCAGAGATTGATAACGTTTAATATTGTCCGTTTTTTTAAACCCCCTTTTCTTATTTAACTTAGAATGCGATATTGTTTTTTTTTTAAAATTAGTCTCGTTTGTATTTGCTTCGCACCGATCTATTTATCTAAGTCATTTGCAACTATTTTTCCCGGTTTTTTCGTATGTTGTGCCACTACACTACTGTCCCAGGTTATGGTAAAGGTTTAGCGCCCAAAACATGTTTTCCGACCACCGCATGATGTCGCTTGTTCATGTCTGTCATACCTGTCATATTTGGTTTTCGTAAATTGTATGGTATGAATAAGGCAGTTAATTTTTTCTTTTGAATTGTTTCTCGTTTTTTCTTTCGAGGCCTCTTATAGCTGACTATACGGTATGTGTTTTTCTCATTGATGAAAGCAATACGGTGAACTATAACCACTTCTATTTTTGTCATTACAAATGTACAACGCAACAGTCAAATTTTAATTATTTAAAAAAGCTCGGCAGGGTCGCACTTTCAATATCAAAAATTACCCTTGTTGTATTGGTTGAACCTATATATGTCTTAAATTTCCTGATAATGAATAAATGAAATACGTAAAAAGTATATAGCTACTCCATCTGGCAAAATTAACCTCCTGTAAAATTGCCTTTTCTTTTTAAATCCTTTTTGTTTATATATCTCCTACCAAAATAGATATCATAGGTTTTGGGGTTTATTCTCTCTGTAAATGGTAATGATTTCAGGTCTTATTTACAGTTGACATTCAAACATTTGAGGTTTTCAGCATACCAGATTGAGTTAAATCAAGACACTGTTATGATATATGTGAAACAAAATCTTTTCTTATATATTCTATCTAAATAAACGCAGACTTCTACATGGTTAGTCGGACATATGCATACTACAACACTTCAGTCTTGTACAGCAACAGGAGCTGATAAAAATCATTGCTACTGCGTTTCTCAGGCCTGTGTGACAAGTGCCAAGGAATATTATGGTATGTATTGTTAATACAATAAACATGTTCTAATACAGTACAAACAAAGTAAAATCACAAAAATACTGAACTCTGAGGAAAAATTCAAAACGGAAAGTCCACAATCAAATGGCAAAATCAAAAGCATAAACACATCAAACGAATGGATAACAAATGTTATAATCCTGACTTAATATTTTTGTGTGTGTAGAAATTGTGCATTATGCCTGGTTTTTAAACTATTTAAACCTCACACTGGTATGACAGTCGCATTAAATTCCATGATATTGACAACAATGATTGAACAAAACAGACAGTCTAAATAGGTAAATTGTCAAAAATAGGGTACATCAGTAAAAATTGTGTTATAATCTTTATAACTATAAAACAATAAAATATGTAACAAAGAAACACAAAGAGACATATAGACAAAGCACATTAGCAAAACTGAAAGATAAGAATACACAAATGTATCATAACACAATAACAATTTAAACGAATGTAGAGGTACAAAGCTGTGTGAGGTCATTATTTTCCTTGATAAAAAATGCAATCTATAATCTACTTCAAAATCATATTCGTCTGATAGTTTTTCGTTGCCGATTTGAGAATTTACTTTTTAAAGTTCAATCAATGATAGGTGTAATAAAAATGTCATTGTCCAAATTTTAAAACAAAAAACGTGAAGTTTTGTTAATTTATCGCTCCAATATAGAGACATTCTCACATATTAGATATAGAACTTTAATGTAAACTATCAAAGAATAAAGCCAGATTTAACATAACAAAATCTTATTGAGTCACACTGCATAGGTTGATTGATTATTGGTTGCTTAACGTCCAGTGGCAAATATGTTATGCATGTTCAGGACGATACACACTGAATAAGAAATCATGATGTGACCTATATGTGTTTATATTTGTCTTCGTGTCAGTTCTTAACTTTTGTAATTCATGTACACCTTTTACTCTATCAAATTATCAACTAATATAAGGGGTGGGTGAGGAGGGTAAATAATTATATCCTGATTATCTGTTAAAACAATGTATTGCTTTGCTAAATACAATCTTTCTAAATATTTCATTCGATTCAATTAAAATTGTTGAAAAAATAACCACTTTTCCGCGATATAAATGTCATTACAAGAAGAAAAAAAACATAGCCCCCCCCCCTCTTTTCCATAAATTATTTTGGTACAATAAATTACTTACAATGTGTTTTGTATTTGTCATACATCGTTATCGAAAGGTAACAACTTATTTGTGTCTTTCTTCATGCAGTTACAGTAATACTTGTATTGTATATGGATGGTAATTTTAAAGGTTTATATCTAGACTAGATTAATAAGTCAGTTTTATTTCATATTTTAAATGAGATATAGGGCGAATTAAAACCTGAAAGAATTAGAAAGGAATATCCCACTTTATTGTGGTCGGTAAAATAGGATGCTAAATTTTGCAAATTTTTATAAAAAAATGATATTTTTTAACGTTATATAAGTCAGATAATGCATATTTTAAGGTTTTTCTTGTCGTAGAACACACCTCGGGGTGTCAGGTTTGCCCAAAAAAGACCTCCCTACGGTCGGTCTTTCATTTGAACAATCCTGACACCCCTCGGTGTGTTCTGCGACAAGAAAAATCTAAAAATATGCATTATCTATAACATATGTATCATAGAAATACAAAAAGAAAACCATATGGACAAAGGACATTACCAAAAACTAAAGACAATAATACAAAACACTCATAGAACAAGAAGAAAAAGACTGGATGCGTGAGTACAGAGTCACGCCAAATAGATAAAAACAGTGAAAGTGATATTTACAAAGAAAAAACAAAAGAATACTTGAACACGTTGCACTGATGAGTCTTTTGTAGTTGAAGCGAGCATCTTGCGTAAACATTTTAATATTGGTTTCAATGATATGTAAATAGTTGTCTGAATTGTAATTTAATCTTTGTCGATTTTGATAATTTGACTATTGTGGATATGTTTGTCACGTGATGTATGCCTATTATTAAAAGCCTAACCTGTTGACGTAATCGGACTTGCTCGGACTTACTCGGAGTTCATGCAATTCCAAGAGCTTTCGTTTGTTTTCTTGATTCCTCTCTTCTTGATCGCATACATTACGAGATTTGAATATTCGAAAACTGCTGTCGCTTTAATTCATAGGATCGACTGTTAATGATAAACGAAGAAAATGAAATATGTAACATTTGGTTTTATTGTTTTATTAGATCAGAGTAGGCCAATTAAAATGGTGACTTAGATCCCATATAGATTTTAGAACACGGACATGGGACATAGGCGGTACACTGAACATCGCTAGTAAACATGCACATTCTTTTTGTAATGGCGTACCGAGTCTCTTTCGATATACTTCGATTGATAAATTTATATTATCGTTTGGGATCCTCATAGGAGTAGCCGTTTAAAGATTTTTCATGTTTTGTTTCGTTGTATCACACGCGTTAATTTTCATTTTCATGCAATGACTATAAATAACATAGAAAACAATATACTTTATGAATTTTGAACAGATCGCTTTTACAATTTATAGCTCTTCATCATCAAAATCTCCACTGTGGAAGCCATTCATGTGACGTAAGCCATATTTATTTTCTTATTTTTTTTAATTTTTTTTTTGTTTTGATAATATTATGAAACATCATTATTCAGTGGTTTTGGGTTAACACAATAACAACGACTAAAACAGTATACAAAATTGTAGTTTGGATTCTTCTCCCACAAACTGATCAACATATATTTTCAAAAATAAAGACCTCTGTAATCCCTGTAATAGTAGTTGAGCTATGCTCCAAAACCTACCTTATTTAAAACGCTTAATATAACAATATGCGTCGTCACTGACACTAACTATCGCATCTTTTAACCAGCATTGTTAGCATAATAAAAAAAGAAATCTGGGTGGATTACACATGAGACATTTATCAACCAAACTGACGACCTTGCAGTTGCCATATGTATTTTATGGGGAGTAATGTTATCATCATTTTTCATGCAATGACATTTTATTGTATAGCAAAACTGTTTGAAACATAGTGTTGTCTCTTTTAACGATGGTTAGTATGTGTATATGATGTGACCAACAGTTCTTGTTTTGTCTTATTCTTTGTTTGGAATACTTATCTGCAGTAAAAGACAAAAGACATCCGATTTACAATGTTGCACATCTGATGTGCATTTTTATCAACGGAAAAGACACGTACAAATGTTATTGAATGTCAACACTGAATTACTGACTACTTGAATAGTCCTCTCGAGCTCAGGAAAAAAACTTCCACTAGCAGTATTATCGTCACTGTTGCTTTGAATCTGATCAAATATACTAGGCTTATAATTTCATGCATTTGTAAGCTTTTCGTCTACAAAAGACTTGGTAGCACTCGAATAAAATAGTTGGAAGGCAAACACCAAACACGAAGTAGAAGAGCATTTGAACCGAAAATTTGAAAAGCTGTGTGAAATATTTTTTAAGCAAAATATGCTTGAATGTAATGTTAGTGTAAAAAGGTGATGCTTACCATTCATGAGCACTAGGGATCACCCCAGTTTTTAATGGTGTGTGCACGGTTATTGATGGAGAATGTTTTCACTTGATTAGTTTGAATGTTTCTTTGGTATGTTACACCTGCCTTTAAAGGAAAACGAATATATCAAATACATCTTATGTATAACCGGTCTGAAGAAAGCATTGAGAACAAAATCTCCAGCTGCCTTGTAATCGACCAAGTGAGTTCAAAAAACCCATCATAGAACATTGTCTCACAATTTATTGTATGCGACTGTCATACAATTGAGAGGTTTAGCTAGCTATTTAACCAGGTTTTTTCCCCAATATTTTCTACATAGGAAAACTCCTGTACGAAGTCAGGAATATGAAGCCTGTTATCCATTCGATTGGTGTGTTTGAACTTTTTATTTTGCCATTTGCTTTTAGAATTTTATTCGGAGTTCCGTATTTCTGTTATTTTACTGATAAGTACGAAACCATCTTTCTTTTTGAAGAGGTTCAGTTCATAAAGACTACGTATGTCGTGTATAAAACTAGTCTGATAGGAGTAATAAATAAGACCATTCTTGACCAAGGATCAAAGAAAGAAGACGAAATCATCAACCCGTCACTATATATAATCCTTCACAATGACCCAAACCCATACCATTAAATAAGCAATACTTAAAGTTAGAACTATTGTCTTATTTCATCGTGACCATGTCGGATATATTATCAGTATGTAATATGTATTTTTTTGTCAATATACACACAGCCGAAGCCAGAAATATTGTACGTTAGGTTATCATAATCGAAGAAGCCCATTACATAATAATAGATAATCTTCACATGTATCATCCTTGAACGTCTTTTGTCGTGGGGATTAGGTTTGAAAAAAGCATTATTTTACCATTCTGTATAATAGTATGCTTATTTTTGATTTTCAGGATTATTGTTTGATATCCGATCATGGAAGAACGCTTCGCTGTGCAAATAATAACTTACATGTAAGTTAAAACAAATATAAAAAACAAATTTCTATTAGGCAAGTCAAAAACTCTGTAGAAGTGCAATTTAAGGTTGCCAACAATTATGAAATGTTCCAATAGGTGTTGATTAAGGGTCACACTTGGGTGCAATATTTTTAATCTGCAGATCAATCCGACTGTATTACAACTAAATGATCAATAATTACCAGTTTTACAATCCTAAAAATGGTATTATTTTCATCAATGTAGCAAACAGGTGGATGCAGTCATCATGAGTCCAAAATACGCTCAAATTTTCATATTATTCTAAAAAAAACTTACGAATGATATATATATGTTACAGTAAATAGGTGAAATTAGGAATTACATGTAATTACTAAAATTTAGGAATTACATGTAATTCCCGATGCACTTAGTAAATACAAGTAATTCCTAGAACTGCCCAGTAATTACTGATTTTAGAATGAATTTTTACACCTATTTACTAACTGTTAAAACAATGTTGTAATATGGTCAACTGACCAAAAGTTATGGTAATACTAATAAGAAAATCAGTGAGTATTCAGCTATCAAAATTTTAAGGGTTTTGCAGAACCCATTGTCTCACCTACTTTTGCTGTGAGTCGCTGGCCCAACAAAAATAGGAAAAAAAATATTTATAATTTTCCTCTAGATACTATCTTTTGACTAGTTCTGTCTATCAAAATTTGTTAAAATTCAGAATGGTTTATGAAATCTAAACTTTAACTGCAGAGTGTATGTTATGTTAACTGGAAAAAAATCGTCCGTTTAAATAAGTAATATACGAAAAAGCATAGTTATTTTTACAAACTTTATTTCTAGATATTATCTTATGATCATAAACAAGCTTCTGTCCAATTTTGGTAGAAATCCAGGATATTTTGAGAAAGTTATTAAAATTTGAAAAAAATTAACCACAGTGTGAATGTAATGTTAACTGGCATAAAAACTAAGTCCCCTTATAAGTAAAATACGGAAAAACTTGATTTTATTTTTACAAAATTTACTTCTTGAAATTTATCTTTGATCATAAACAACTGAAGCTTCTGTTCAAGTTTGGTAGAAATCCAGGATAATTTGAGAAACTTATCAAAATTTTAAAAATATAACCACAGAGCGAAGAATGGAGTATTTTTTAATCAACAGCATTGTCTATGGCAAGCCGTTCTCGTCAAAACTATGTTTAAACTATTTTTCGAAAAATTTACACACTGAGAATTACAACAAAGGACACTGAGATTTAAAAACTTCAAAACTCACACTGAGAATTGAAAATTACACACTGAGAATTGAAAATTACACACTGAGAATTAAAAATTACACACTGAGATTTCATAAAGACGCACTGAGATTACAAAAATGAAAAACGCACACTGAGAATTGAAAATTACACACTGAGAATTGAAAATTACACACTGAGATTTCAAAAAGACACACTGAGAATAAATAAACTGAAAACACACACTGAGAATTTGAAATTACACATTGAGAATTTAAAATTACACACTGAGAATTTAAAATTACACACTGAGATTTGTGCGCACTTTTTATGCGCACATATCTAATTAGCATACTTAATCTGAATCTATTACAAGCTTAAAACAACAAGGGGACAGAACTCGTTAGTCTTTCGATTTAGTTCCAAATTATTAATAAAAAAACTTTAGAAATACAAGAACAAGAAAAATACCCACTTACTCTTATTACAAAATATAACCAAATGGTGAAAAACTTTATTAAAATTATAAGAAAACATTGGAACAATCTGCAAAAAAATGCAGTGGAATTGTTACTCAAGTGTCTATTATAGCATATAAACGTAACAAAAATATAAAAGATTAACTAGCAAAATCAGGGAAACAGTTGGAAGACTTTTGAAAAGGGACACATGTTTAATTACTGGTAGTAATGATCTGAATTATAGGCAACAAACTTATGAATATGAGCTATGTTAAGTCTTGAAATTTATTACGAATGTTGGTTGAAGGAATCGCATTTCATTATAATGACAAGAGTTCTTGAGATCAAGATATTAATCTGTTGAATTATTCATCTCATGAATATTCATTAGTAATTTACATATTAATCTCAGTGTGTATTTTTGAAATCTCAGTGTGTAATTAACAATTCTCAGTGTGTGTTTTTCAATTTATTTCATCTCAGTGTGTAATTTTGAATTCTCAGTGTGTGTTTTTTATTTTTTTAAATCTCAGTGTGTAATTTCGATTTCTCAGTGTGTTATTTTAGGTTTTTAAATCTCATTGTGTATTTTTTTCGAAAAAAGGGTTTAAACATAGTTTTGACGAGAACGGCTTGCCATAATTGTCCTATATTAGTTATCTTAGAAAGTCTTGCTGATTGCTGAATAAAACTACAATAGGGAACAATTTGACAATGATTGAATTTAGTAGTGTCAGTCCTTTGATTATGACCCGTGTATATAGCAAAATCCTAAATACACCGTTTGGTGGTGTGCCTGTCAAATGCGGAACGTACAGATAAGGTAATAGCTGAATATACTATTTGTATCGGTATCGGATTCGACCCGGAACTTGTTAATGATTGGCAATATTAATTATGCTGAAAACAAAAGGGTCTGGAGTGGTGTAATTTTTAATCTACACCATTGTCCTATATTAGTTATATATAGAGTTGAATTCTTTGATTTGTCGTTTTTACCAGATGACGGCTGACAAATTGGACCTCGTAATTTTAGTATTATAGATTAACCATTTTCCAGTTTCAATTCACAAACACTGAAGAGTATGCACTTTTAATGTGCCTTATAATCCTTGATACTTAAGGATGTACTTAGGTGAGGTTAGGTGAAAATTAATAAATTAAGAAGTTAAAATTGATACCATAAGCTGGTAGAACATTAATTAAGGATAAAAATAAGCAAAAAAAAATTGATAGGTCATGGACCTCCTTTTTGAGATATTTGAGATTTAAAATATGGCGGGAAAAGGCTGACTCAGACTTTTACCTTATATTTGCATTGGTATTATAAGGTCTTAAAACAAAAGAACGAAAATTAAGAATCTTCTAAAATTGTGGTAATTGACCTTTCATGGGCTATTAAGTCTTATAGGAAAAAATAAATGGGTGTTATGGGGCAAAATATTTTACATTGTATTGTATGGAAAAACACCAAGGAGTCCGAACATTTGACACAAATTCCAAAACTTCACTTAAGTACATCCTTAAGTAAGCCCTAAAAATCCCTACCCCTTAAAATTTTGATATCTTGAATTATGTCTTTAATTTTTAAACAAATATATCAAGTTAGTAAATAGCTGTAAAAATGACAAAAAAAAATCAGTAAATACCTGTAATCACTGAAACAACTAGTAAATACATGTAATTACTAAATTGACTAGTGATTACAGGTATTTACTGAAATGTTTAGTAATTACGTGTAATTCCTAATTTCACCTATTTACTGTAACATATATATTCTATATCTAGTATCAACATTGTGTAATCCGTTATGGATAATTCGGATAAATGAGGCGTATTTTTGTCTCGGTGATAAAAAAAAAAGACTTATTCATAACGTATATGTGACGTAATCAACAAGAAAACTCGAAACTGATAAAGTCACACATAATGGATCTAGAATGCATTATCCACGTGGTTGCCTTAAAAAAAACCCACATGATCGATATGAATTTGGTTGCAGCAGTTTTGAATGTTTCGAGATAGGAAGAGATTTATGACTGAGAATATTAATGTTTTCCTTGACAAACGTAGCGAAAAATGTCTTGCAACTCAATCCTTATTTTTAGTAACCTTAAAACGACCTAGATTCAGATTGGTATAATAATTGTAATGTAGCAAAAAAAATCACTGACGATATACTAGAAGTGAAACAACAAGATTATTAATTATTTTTAAGCAGAATTCCTCAGTAGAATCAGGAAATGGGGAATATGTCAAAAAGACAACAAACCGACCAAAGTGCAACAGCGAAGACAACCAGTGGGTCTTCAATGAAAAAGAGAAAATCCTGCACCCGGAGGTCGGCCTCAGCTGAGTGAATCAATATTAATACCAAAACATACGTCATTCTTAATGACATGACAGCCGTATTATAACTAAATTCCGACTTTACTGAGAGGGATTGTTGCAAATGAAACCTGTTTAAACAAAAAACAAAAACAAAAAAAGGAATGAATTCATCTAAAACTGATTCAGGTCACTTTAGGAACGATTTCTGAAATTTAAAACTGCCATTCGAAGGAAGTGAACACTAATTCGTGATTAACCCACTACCAGACATGTATTTAGGACTTTACCAACGACCCGAATCTTCATCAGAAAGTCATAATAGATATTGTTCAGTATGGCAACAAATCGACCAGCCGTACCATTAATCAACTTGTTTTTACGCATACTTCGCACATGCTATAGTAAATGAAATTTCAAATTTCGAAAAAAATTCATACTACTATTAAAATGCCAATGTTTTGTTATGAAAAAAGCATTTCCTAGAACAATTGTTGTGATCTAGAACAAGTAAAACTTATTTTAAGCTTACCGTATTATGGTGACATTTAAACTTTATGTTTTTCATTATAGAAATCTGGCTGTTCTCCTTCGCATGATGCTAATACAGTCTGTTATTGCAGTACACAGAAATGTATTGATAGTTATCTTTCTATAGGTGAATTTATAGCTGATTATCAAGTCTTAGTATCCATACAATCACTTTAATATCTCACATCATAATTCGTCTGCTTATAGGAGGTCTTGCGCGCCTTTGAACGAGAACTAAAACCTGATATATTTGGTGATATTTTAAACTTTTATGTCGATATTAATGCTGGTTGACGTTTCCTCCTCGATGTTATTAGTAGTCAAGAAGTCATTAGTCATACATTCATTTTCTTATCAACTGTGTTCGGTGCGTTATTTTTTAGAATTTTTGGTTTGAGAATTTGGCATACGAAATTATTACCCTGGTATGTTGTTAGACTGTTAGTACTTTTTTGCAACATGACCGAAACTATAACAGATAGGGAAAATCGTATCTTAGTCAATAAAGGCAACAGTAGTATACCGCTTATCGAAAGTCATAAACCGATTGAGAGCAAACAATCCGCGTTACAAACTAAAACTGAGACAAACACATCAAATATAAGAGATAAAAACAACCAACACTTAAGAGCAACAAAAATCCAAACGACAATGCAACACACACAGAAACGAACTATAAGATAACAATTGACACTTTCTTGACTTAGTACAGGACGATAGGCAGAATAATCTACAAAAACATGTAAATAACCGAAATCTCAGTCTGATTGATTACAGGATAATTGTTCTTTTGACCTTTTGACTACCAAATTCATCTTAAATACATCAAACAAACTAGGTTTGTACATTGTATGATAGATATCATCATCAACTAGTAAACGTCCCATGCAGACGAGGTTTTATTTCTTTATTTTTATTGATTCATATGCCCGGCCACGTCCACTTAATTTTGTCCATCTGACGAGTTAAGCCTTTTTCAACTGATTTTATAATTCGTTCTTATGTTGTACTGTTATACCACTGTCCAAGATTAGGTGGAGGATTGGGATCCCGCTAACATGTTTGACCACGCCACATTCTGTATACATGTATGTGCCTGTCCCAAGTCAGGAGCCTGTAATTCAGTGGTTGTCGTTTGTTTATGTGCTACATATTTGTTTTTCGTTATTTTTTTTTTGTTATATAAATGAGGCCGTTAGTTTTCTCATTTGAATTCTTTGACATTTTCATATCGAGGCCTTTTATAGCTGACTATGCGGTATGGGTTTTGCTCATTGTTCATTGTTGAAGGCTGTACGGTGACCCATTGTTGTAAAAGTCTGTGTTATTTTGTCTCTTGTGGACAGTTGTCTCATTTGCAATCATACTACATCTTCTTTTTTTTTTTTATATCCTTAATAGACTTCTTTCCATTTATGTTCATTTTAAAAAAAGTAAGACGTGTACGATTTAGAAAAAAAAAGTCCATTTCTGTTCATTTTAAAAAAGTAAGACGTGTATGATTTAGAAAAAAAAATTATAACATCAATCTCGCATATATGCATGTTTTTAGATTCATTTGCCTTATCATACCTTTTGTATTCTGAAAATGTGACACAGTTTCGTATTAAAACTATTATAGGAAACATGATACAACTGTTTGTTAGTATTTTATTTCAAAATTTAATTATCTTGAGTATATGTACCATTAATCCGTAATTAGATATTAGCAGCATGTCAGATAACGTTATGCACATATGACATATATCTTACAGCACCAGTATATTTACTCTTAACAGAAACAAGCTATGTTCTGTAATATTGCTTTATAAGCATACCTAAAGTCGATAAGTTATTTTTTTTTAAATTAGTATACGCCAAGTAATCATATAACACTACAAGTATTTGTTCAATTATTAGGGCTTTCCTCTATTCTATGGAAAGACCTATTGTATTTGTTCTGATTGTTGTTTCTTTCGTCTTCCGCCAAATTGGTTGCGTACCCTGGTTTATGGTTTTGGAAGATGTCGCTTAGATTTTGTACATTTGATATCGAACACTTATTGTGTTATTGAGACTGACCCTGTTTAGTGGAAGACTTTTTGTTATAAGAGTTATCTCTCCAAACACTGTTTTCTATGTGGTGAGATCTCCTCCTTAACCATAAAAGAAAGCGATAAATTTATTTTAACAAATTGCTTGCTATATCCTCAGGATTTTTGTCCAATTTTGATGGAAGTGATACGAAGAGCCCATATAATAGTTACTTCCCCTAATGCATTTGATAAGATATATGCATATGTAACTGGTAAACCATAAATCTTAGATACATAGTGTCTGTTGATTTGAGGTCCTTAGTCTAAAGAATAGAAATCAATGTTAAAGTCAAAGGTCAAGTTCAAATTCTAAATTTTTAGTTTTCCTTGTTACTTTATCTCATCGGTCACTATTAAAGATATACATATAAGGAACAAGTGCAAAATGTTTGGCTTATTGTGATTAATTATAAGACATGAACATTTGGTCCGAAACAATCAAATGACATTTTATAAGAGTTATTGGACCTGAAATGATTCAATTTAAGGTTAAGGAAGATTCATGATATATCGCCATCTTTGATTGTACAATTGGAGTACAAAATGGGTCTAGCTATTTGCCCAAATCTGCAAATTTGGAGACAGATATGCAATTGAATGGTTAGACAGTTTATTTCTAGAAAAAAAACTTGGTGATTTATTGTAAATTCAAAGTATTTTAACTAATATAAAATTTTGTGTTTTTTAAATCATTTTTTTTTTTTAAATAAGCCATTCAAGGAGAGACCACTCTTTTAATTAAAAATATGTGCTGGACTGATAATGAATATCTTTATTATTACTTGTAGCAAGAAAACAAGTTCGGTGACACCATTTTTTTTCTTAAAACATATTATAAAACCTATCTTCTCACAATTTATTTCAAACTTCTATAGCATAGAAATTTTTGTATGCACACAAATGTGTTTTTTTTTATGAAAAATCTAACCAAGTTTAGGCATAGCTTGGAAAATAGCACGGTGACCCACAATTTTTACTATATTTTTGAAAAAAGCGTAGTAAAATCTTCAGTGTGACAAAGTAAACGAAAATTCTATCTCAAAAAGTGTTTACTTATGATCTACCTTAAGTGATTATTACTACAACTTGGAACATGATAAAGCCAAAGGGTCTCTTGCAAACTGTTGGTTAACATGTGACCTTGAAAAATTTCAACCGAAAGTGACCTTGAATAAACAGGAAGTAGCTATTTTAGCACTTTTTCATTGAAAAGTACATATAAACTAAATGCTTTTTTAAATATCCATACATAAACCTATCATTTGAGACCGTAAGTGAATTTCAGTCAATCGGATGTACCTAATATTTCCAATATTACAGGCAAAAGTATATAGAAACCATATATTTTTGGAATCAGTGTAAATAAAACGTGAGACCCGACGTGACATTTTTTTAAACTGTTGACAATTGTCTCCCTTATTTCAGGCAAAAATATATAGACACATTTATTTATTGAATTAGTATGAAGAAACCTATGCTTGAATGCCAAAAGTACCTTTGAGTAAACCGAATATAGCTTCTCGTAAATAATTCATAAAAATTGATGTGGAAAGACCTAGAATTGTTCTCGGTTTTTTTATGATCTCTATATTAGGTCAAATCAGGAATGTGTCTCCTTTCCAAGCGTCTGTATGTAAATGAAATGTGCGACTAGCTTGCACATTTATGGTCTGGCATCTCTTGACTTCGTAAAAAATATTGGAGCTTTAATTACTTTCATTTAGCAAAATCTATTCACATTGTGTTGTTGGACATAGCCAAATCAACTGAAACCAGATTGTTTTCTTTATTGTTCTAGTTTTATATCGATCAGTTAAATAATATTTTGATACAGTATGAAAGCCTGGTAGAAAGTAGAAAATTCTGTCCCTGGTCGACAAACAAATGGAAGCCAAATATGACAAAACAAGATTTCTCGCAGGAAAAAAAAAAAAACACGAGGTCGAGCTGCCAATATCCAATCTACATATACAGTAAAATATTTAACTCCGCCACATTCTGTATATATGTGCCTATCCCAAGTCAGGAGCATGTTATTCGGTGGTTGTCGTTTGTCGATGTGTTACATATTTGTTTTTAGTCAAAATTTTGTGCATAAATTAGCCGTTAGTTTTCATGTTTGAATTGTTTACATTTGTCATTTCGGGGCCTTTTATGACTGACTATGCGGTATCGGCTTTTCTCATTGTTGAAGACCGTACGTTGACCTATAGTTGTTAATTTCTGTGTCAATTTGTCTCTTGTGAGAGTTATCTCATTGGCAATCATACAACATCTTCTTTTTCTATTGACAGCTAAAAGAGGACTTAAGTATATAATATTATTCCATTTATTTCCATTACCTTCTTGAAAATAATGAATATCTTTTAGTAAAGGAACACACGGACAGGCATGTCACATGTGGAAATCATACTTGTCATGTTCATAGTGGTGACGTGAGTATATGTAACTTTTTATATTCAACAGCTAGATGTTGAAACATTCTTATATACACCAAGTACGCTTACGAAGCAGTGGATCCTCGAAAACCACAAATCGGTTCTAATCTCCTATTGCAGGTTCTTCCAAGTGTTCCACTAAACCCCTTTCTAAAGTTTTTACTGCCATACTAACTGCAGTTAAAGAAGGACTTCAGAAATATTCCGAAACGGCATATCCAAGAAGTGGTATTAATCAGATGTTGAAACTGAAAAATTCAAAAGAGTTATTGATGAATTTATAATCTCATTCATTAAAACATTGTACCAACATAAAAACCTTTGATTTTTCAACTCTTTACACCACTATTCCACATACTAAACTTAAAGCTCGACTGAAAGAACTCGTCAGTTTATAAAAAGGATACAGAGTCGAGCAAAAATTACACCGAAGAGGATATCACTGCCATGCTGGACTTTATAATTGACAACATATTTGTTGAATGTGGAGGTTTGGTCTTCCAACAGACTATTGGAATCCCAATATGTACCAAATACGCTCCTCTACTTCTAGATTTGTTTTTGTATACCTATGAAGCATAATATATCCAAGGGCTTGTACAGAAAGGAGAAACGAAATTAGCCCAGTCTTTTGATTTCACCTTTCGGTATATTGATGATGTACTTTCTCTTAATAATAATAGATTCAGTGATCACATGCATTTAATATATCCAAGTGAACTTGCAATTAAAGATAATGCCGACACAGATAAATCTGCTTCATATTTAGACCTTTTTCGAAATGACTACTGATGGTAGGTTAAATACCAAAATTTATGACAAACGCGATGATTTTAATTTTCCTATAGTCAACTTTCCATTTCTGTGTAGCAACATCCCAGCGACACCAGCATATGGAGTACATGTGCCTCAATGGATACATTACTCCAGAGCTAGCTCAAAGTATGTTGATTTTGTTGAACGAGGAATACTGCTTTCTCAAAAGTTGCTAAGACAGGGCTATGAATCAATCAAATTGAGGTCATCACTCAAGAAATATTACGGTCATGAGCTGATTGGCCATTTTGACAAAAGTGTGTCAGAAATCATATCTGATATTCTTTTTCAGTCACAATAACCTTCCATCATTACCGGAATGGACAAAGAAATAATACGACGAGTGCCGTATACGGTGCAGGAAATGCTTACCCTTCCGGAGCACCTGATTTCACTCCCGGTTTTTAGTGGAGTTCGTGTTGTTTCTAATTTATTATTTATAACTGTTGATGTAAATGTCTTTTGGTTTTACGAGTCTTTGTTTACTCCCTGGATTTGATTGTTATTGTCTCCTTAGTGTAACAAAGCCTTGCATTTGAGATAAGGAAATTTCCCATTTATGAATATGCAATATATGGTTAACACGAAAAAGATATTAGAGAACTTCAGACTTTAATAAGTTGTCGATTATCGTTATAATATCCATTCATATATGATAAGATGTTCTAGCGAATATGTAACACATTTTTATATCTTTCTGTCATTTCTATTTGTATAAATCATGTTGTGCAATTTACTAATTTAAAGGTAACCAAATGTCTTATAGTAACACACTGTCAGTTTACAATGTGACTGATTGCTTAAAATAGAGTGAAGAAAAGACCATTGATAGATTTATATGGAAAAGTAAACGCTATTCAACAGTCACTTTTAACATAATATTTGCTTACAACATTTTCAATAATAATTAAAACAAAATGTTTTAGGGCAAATGTTCAAGACAAAATAGTAAGACGATAAATCTAAATTTGCTTTGATTTCAGGTATGTGTATTGACGAATGATGGTCACCCACATAATTACCATGGACACGTGTCTAGTATTAACCTAAGCTGCCAAAAAGAGGTAAGATATGTGAGCGCTTCCTCTGAAACAAAGTCAATGGTATAAACTGTAAGGAAAACACCAGAATAACTTAAAGAGTAATTCACGTATCAGTTCAAACTAGTTTACTCTAAAATCATCTGATTTCTATGGAATTAAATAAAGAGAACGAATTAACATCCATGGTTTCTAATGATTATCACTAGAAAAAAAACTATTTCTCGAAACTCTCATTTCTAAAATTATTTTGCTACAACAGCAGTAAAAAAATTAAACAAATTATTTATAATTTGATGTAATGAATGTTCTGAACAAAATATACTACTGTGAAAATGATTGGTGTTTCATGTTAGAATGTCACAAGTCCTGTCAGGGAAATGATTTGTGTTTCACGTTAGGATGTACAAATCCTGTAAAGAAAATGATTTGTGTTTCATGCTAGGATGTACAAGTCCTTTCAGGGAAATGATTTGTGTTTCACGTTAGGATGTACAAATCCTGTAAGGGAAAATGATTTGTGTTTCACGTAAGGATGTACCAGTCCTTTCAGGGAAATGATTTGTGTTTCATGTTAGGATGTACAAGTCCTGTAATGCGGGGTTCACACATTGCCGATTATTGCTCCCGTTTGAGATAAGACAGCGATACGACACGAAAAGTGAAAAAGTCGGATTAGTATCCTCAATTATCTGGAATGTCCTATTATTGTCTGAACGCAGTCGTTTTAGTTCGTAACAGATTCCTACTGGTCGGGAAGGGTCCGAATAGTTCGGCAAAGCACCCCGACAGTTAGGTGCGTCCCGTAACATTCGGGGAAACCCAGCCGATTTTGTCTAGTCGGATTACAATTGTGCCTATGTCGTGACAGATTCTGCTGTATCGGATCGAATTCCTAACAATGTTCTGTGTATTCGGGACGGTGTCCTGTGGAACGGGAATGATCTGGAGAAGTCCCGACAATAACAGAATACAATACGACTGAGACCAGACAAAGCCGTTTGCAATGCGATAGAGCCGACCGTGATAGGATTACGTTCCGACAGTACCCGATCATCCCGATTATGCCGACAGTTTTCGAACGGATAACTTCCGTCAGCGTCGGTTCACTGTCTTGTCACTATCTGATCTCTGTCGGATTACATTCGGTAGAATCGGGACGCAGTCGTGACAGACTCGGTCGAATTTTACCTGGCGAAAGATACAAATCGAATTTCCATCCACGATTCACAGGATCTTGATCAGACTTTTGACAAATTTTAATCGGGAATGGTCCTGTCAAGGACGGCAGTACAAATCGTGAATGTGTGACCCCAGCTTAAGGTAAAATGATTTGTGTTTCATGCTACGATGTACAAATCCTTTCAAGGAAATGATTTGTGTTTCATGCTAGAATGTACAAGTCCTGTAAGGGAAAATGATTTGTGTTTCATGCTAGGATGTACAAGTCCTTTAATGGAAATAATTTGTGTTTCATGCTAGGATGTACAAGTCCTTTCATGGAAATGATTTGTGCTTCATGCTAGGATGTACAAGTCATTTCAGGGAAATGATTTGTGTTTCACGTTAGGATGTACAAATCCTAAAAGGAAAATGATTTGTGTTTCATGCTAGGATGTACAAGTCCTTTCAGGGAAATGATTTGTGTTTTTTACGTAAGAATGTAAAAGTCTTGTAAGGGAAAATGATTTGTGTTTCACGTAAGGATGTACCAGTCCTTTCAGGGAAATGATTTGTGTTTCATGTTAGGATGTACAAGTCCTGTAAGGGAAAATGATTTGTGTTTCATGCTACGATGTACAAATCCTTTCAGAGAAATGATTTGTGCTTCATGCTAGGATGTACAAGTCCTGTAAGGGAAAATGATTTGTGTTTTACGTTAGGATGTACAAGTCCTGTAAGGGAAAATGATTTGTGTTTTACTTTAGGATGTACAAGTCCTGTAAGGAAAATGATTTGTGTTTCATGCTAGGATGTACAAGTCCTTTAATGGAAATAATTTGTGTTTCATGCTAGGATGTAAGAGTCCTTTCAGGGAAATGATTTGTGTTTCACGTAAGGATGTACCAGTCCTTTCAGGGAAATGATTTGTGTTTCATGTTAGGATGTACAAGTCCTGTAAGGGAAAATGATTTGTGTTTCATGCTACGATGTACAAATCCTTTCAGAGAAATGATTTGTGTTTCATGCTAGGATGTACAAGTCCTGTAAGGGAAAATGATTTGTGTTTTACGTTAGGATGTACAAGTCCTGTAAGGGAAAATGATTTGTGTTTTACGTTAGGATGTACAAGTCCTGTAAGGAAAATGATTTGTGTTTCATGCTAGGATGTACAAGTCCTTTAATGGAAATAATTTGTGTTTCATGCTAGGATGTAAGAGTCCTTTCAGGGAAATGATTTGTGCTTCATGCTAGGATGTACAAGTCCTTTCGGGAAAATGATTTGTGTTTCATGTTAGGATGTACAAATCCTGTAAGGAAAATTATTTGTGATTCATGCTAGGATGTACCAGTCCTTTCAGGGAAATGATTTGTGTTTCACGTTAGGATGTACAAGTCATGTAAGGGAAAATTATTTGTGTTTTACGTTAGGATGTACAAGTCCTGTAAGGAAAATGATTTGTGTTTCACGTTAGGATGTACAAGTCCGGTAAGGGAAAATGATTTGTGTTTCATGCTAGGATATACAAGTCCTTTCAGGGAAAGAAACTCATAACTGTTGTCAATTTAAAAAGAATGAAAATGATCCATCTCGTAAAATAACAATTTATGAATTGATATTTTAAAGGGAACTCATCTACACAGCAGTCAAAGATGTGTAGCTCCTCCACACCATCGCCGGTCATGTTCCTGTGTCAATCAACCTTGTATTGAATCTTTCTCAGCAGGTATGGAGTACCTCTATGTGTTACATTGTACAATATTACAAGACTCAGATTTATGACCAATTGCTAGCACCCAATTAAAGCTAAAACCCCTTATTAATACCCCATTTGTTTTTCTAAGTACATTTGTTCATGTTAATAAAATTAAGAATGGAAATGGGATTACACTACGAAGAGACAGCAACCTGACCAAAGAGCAGACAACAATCGAAGGCCACCAATGGGTCTTCAACGCAGCGAGAAAATCCTGCACCCGGAGGTGGTGCTCATAAATAGTGTACTAGTTTAGTGAACATGGACGTAACACTAAACGCCAAAATATACGAATGAACTTAAATTAAAAAAACAAACCTTACATGACTAACAGAGGCTAGATGCTCCTGACTTTGGACAGGCGCAAAAATGCGACAGCATTTATAGTAATCACGTGTTATCCCTATACGTTATGCTGATTTGTGCTGGTAAAAAAATTGATAAAGCTGTAAAGCGCACTATTGTCCGGAAGTTTGACAATACACAACCACAATTAATTTCTCTCTTTGTTATTTATTACGTATAAATATAATGAAAAAATATGAACCTTGCCATTCAGTTCCATCTTTTGTATGTGTAATATACAATACAAGTCTAAAACATATTCAACATTCAGAAACATATAATTTCGAATATTCAATATCCTAATCAATTAAAATACAACATCACATATTTGTTTCAACTCTCTTCTTTCGTTTCCACCCTGTGAAACTAATACCCCAGTCCCACTAGGCCACGATCGCACTACGATCTGTGAAAAAAATGCAAATTTTGATGATCGTAGTGTGATCGTGTAGATCGCAGTAAGGTCGTATAACGGTCGTGGTGAGGTCTTCAAGATCGTGAAGAGCGTGGCCAACTTTGAAAATGTTCAAAACAATCGTGATGCGGTCGTGGCGAAATCAGGTCGTAGTAGAAGCGTAGTAAGAGCACACTAAGATCGTAGTAAGATCGCAAAGGTCGCTGTACAATCGTAGCGAGAGCGTAGCGAACGCGTGATTCTATTCGGAGAGACTGCACTACGATCGCACAGCGACGTTATCACGACCTAACTACGACCATCACGTTCTCATTGCGACCCAACTACGCTTCCACTACGACTATACCACGCTGTTCACGACCATAGTACGATTTAAGGCGAAGTGTACGTAATTAAACTACACAATGGATTCTTTTTAAATTTTACATGTAGATTCTGCTTGTAAAAATAAATCGGAAAATAAAATAAAAAAAGGGGGTAACCGTTTTCGTTTTTGAGATACGAGCTGTTGAAGTTACCAGCATCATACACCAAAATTACAAAGGATATATAGGGAAAATCGTGAAATTCGGCAGGAATTGTTACATTTCCAAGATTTTCTATCATATTAGACAATCGATTTTTTTTTAAATTTATGAGACGATTCTAAAATGTCTGAGGAATCGATTGGTGCAAAGAAAGTCCTTAGCAACCGTGCTACTTTTCAAGCTATACCCTGTTAAAGTTGAATCTTGAGTGTAAAAAAACAAAAAACAACGACAACGTTATTGACGTCGCCGCAACAGTTACGACGCTTCATATAGTTCTATACTTGTATGAAATATATATATACTGTTTTGTTGGAGTTCGTGTTGCTCGGTCTTTAGTTCTTTATGCTACGTTTTGTGTACTATTGTATTGTATTTGTCTATTATATTCGGGTGCGTGCGGAGATCGCCAAGCTAGAAAACGGTTGACATTTTCTTCATTATGAACTAGAACTAGTTTCGACTTTGGTGCCTTATTTTTTGTTAAAATCTAAACACTGCAACGTGTTTTCAAAATCTTTGTTCCCATAAAACTTCATTTCGTCAAGGTCTCTTCTCAGAATATCAGCCATCTGTCTGGCACAGGATAACAAATCAATATTTAAGTAAATTTAAGTTGTGTGGTAATTCTTAGTACATTTGGGTAAATTAATCTAATCTTTGTGCCGCACAAGCATTTCTATAATTCAACACATCCCTGAGCCACGACATTATATATTTTATGCATTGCATGCGCTTCTTTTTATCACAATCCAAACCGGCTAGTAACCGTTGTATAACTTTACACGTCTGAAGACAAATATTTGCGTGAAACATTTTTGTATGATTTTTATTTCTAGAAATCAACCTGAAATCTACAACAGTCCATTCCGAAAGTCGGACTGGACCTTTACTTTTATGTGCATTCGGGATCTACACAAATTGTAACCCGAATAATTCAGTCGTTTTATTCAGCTGATGTACGAATGCTACATTTCTCGTGTGGGAGAAAATCGGACATGGAAAGGGCTTGAATTATTCGAGTTACTCAAATTGAAACTCGGGAATATATTTCTAGCTGTTCGGAATTCGTGGAAACAAATGATTGTTTTTCGGCATTACGATATTGAATCAATAGAGATACCAATTATTTCTTTTAACAAATTGGAATACCAGTCAGTTTATAGGTCTTCAGTTAGAAATAGGGGCGGCAATCCATTCATTTTATCCAATCAATTGGAAGAGGGGATCAACATTGATAGTCAAAAAGCCTTGAAATATTCGATAAAAACGTTGAATGTAAATTATATGAACTCCAAAGTCTCATATTATAAGACTAGTAAACCACAGGCTTCTCAATTCTTGTATGATCATGAACTAGGTGAAAACCTAGAGATGACCGAGTGCGAGATCCTCATGGATAATCATCGAGGTCGTTAAACACCCCTTGCAGTAAACTTTGGTTTAATTTTTAAAAAAAAATCGAAATGTAATAGTCTGAACACATTTCACCTCTCATTCCACTAAATATTAAATTGCAGTTACAAGTATCACAAAACTTCCCTGACCTTTTTTCTTTAACCATAATAGAGGGAGGAGGGAAGGAAGGATCCAGATCCCGAAATCCCGGGCTTAAAAACACGAAATCCGACGAGGTCCCGAATTAAAAAAAAATTTAAATCCCAACTACCCGAAATTCGGAAATAGAATTCCCGGATCCCGAAAGGGTCAATCCCGAAATCCCGAGCTTAAAAACACCCGATCCCGGAGTTCCGATAAAGATCATACCCCCCCCCCCCCCCCCCCCACCGTAATTCTATATTTTATTCATTCATAATCTTGGATTGAGACTTGATACTTCAAAATTACATTCTCTAATTTTGAATGATGCACACAGGCACAATAAAAGAAAACAGATTTCGCTATATATCTCTTCGAAATTGGAATTTGTGAAAGAAGAAATGAACATGTTATATTTTATCTTACATGTGTACTTTCAATTTCAATATGGTTCTAAATTTAGATTTAGTTTTCCCATAAATTGCGGACGGAATAGAAGACACCTGTTTATTTTCTGCACATGTAGAAAAGTTGAAAACTGGGAGTTGAATGACATAATTTTTACTTATTTTAAGATAAATGTTAGAGTAAGAAAATTTTTAAGTTAATGAGTAATTTTTGGGGCATAATTTGTTTATTTTTTGTTTGTTTTCCGTCTTTGTTCTTCCGACTGGTAAGTTTTGCACAAGTGGTCAAATTATTCTCTTGGTATCGTCTGATTTCTTATATGAATATAAATCCTGTCCTTAAATTTTCAATTGCACAAAATACGAACATTTCAACGTCTTTTTAATTAAACAATTAAATTCACACGTCTTTCATTAATTATGTGTAACCTATTATAAAACTTTACGTTGAGTACTGTGTTTTTCGTTCAAGACTACGGCTTTTTAAAACGATATTGTTGGGTCAATTCAGGTTTCATTTCAATTAATTTGATATCAATAGAAGAAAAATTGTTACATGTTTATTTGTTTATTTGTTTATAATTTTGTTGTGAGGCGTTTTTTCTTTCTGTTGATATCATAAACACGAAATGCCTTCTCCTACGCGTCTAAAACTATGTTTTTAAGTCAGGCTGCACACAGAACAACGTACAGAATGCTGTGATTTCTAATTGGAGTTATTTAGATAATTTCTATGAGGTTAAAGACAGCACAGGCGTGCTTGTTGGATTCATTATAGACCGAAGAAAGTAGTTTCTCTTTCGTGTGTCCTTTCTTGGAGTAAGGGAGATAACTTGCGTAACTAACGACGAACGTTTTTAATCCCGTATTCCGCTAGAGGCGTGCAATTACGTACACTTCGCCTTAAGCACGCCCTTGCCGTCCTCATCACGCTCTTCTTACGACCTGACTACGTTCACACTACGACCATCATTCTTATTGTCATTTTCACATAAAATATATAAAAAAGCTCCCTAAATTTTGTTTGTTTGAATGTAATTATCCTTTTCCTCTAACGGCTCAACCATGCTTCTCGTTTTTATATAGATTAGACCGTTTGTTTTCCCGTTTAAATGGTTTAACACTAGTAATATTTTGGGTCCTTTGTAGTGTGCTGATTGAATTGAGCCAAGGCTCCGTGTTGAAGGCCGTACCTTGGCCTATAATGGTTTACTTTTATAAATTGTTACTTGGATGGAGAGTTGTCTCATTGGCACTCATACCACATCTTCCTATATATATTGATACATCTATGTCATCTCTGCTATCGTTCACTAAAATATCGTCATTGAGCTTTATGGACCAGCAATAGGTTGTAATTTAGGTTGGATTGGTCGGTCCGACATCTCTGCTTGATCAGGATTCGTTACTTTGCTCCCTCTGCCTCTATATAAACTCATACCACCATGTCCACGTGTTCTGGAAGATTTTGGTGGCATGACTGTATTGTTTCCGAGAAATCTACGATTTTAATCAGACATAGAAGGAATTGAACTGTATTGATACAGAATACGATATTGACGTTATTGCTGAGAACGTAGTAAGATCGCGCTATGAACGTAGTATAATCGTGGTAAGAACGTGTTATAATCGCAGTAAGATCGTGTTGCAATCGGATAACTCGTGGTATGGTCGTAGTGAGAACGTGAAGAGCGTAGAAAGATCTTAATAAGCGTAGTGAGGTCGCAGAATAAGCGCGGTGAGAACATGGTATAATCGCAGCGGGATCTTTGTAGAAGCGTAGAGAGAACGTAGTAGCATCGTGAAAGCAACGAACATTTACATTTTCATGCCTCTCATACCGCGACCTCACCACGATCTAAATTTATTTTAGATCGCGGTGAGCGTGGTGCGATCGTGGTCTAGTGAGAGTGGGGCTTAATAAAGATGAACGAGAAACAAACGAAAAGAAAAAAATAGAAAAATGATAAGCTGTTTATAAGGGATTTATATTAATAAAAGAGTCGTTAATTGTGGTCTTGGGTCTTCTGATTTGGTCAACAGGCGAAATAATCCCTCCTCATAAAATTTTATAATTTATCATTTTTTGTTTTATATATGTTACATGTAATTGCTTAAAGTTAGAATTTACGTGTAATTTCAAATGCACTTCTTATTACAAGTAATTCCTGAAACTTCCAAGCCATTGCCAGTAATTGTTTAGTTGTTACAGGTATTTTCGGAATTGTTTAGTAACTACATGTTATTCCTTATTTCACCTAATTACTGTAACATAGATAAATCAACAGACCATTTTCAACAAGGGATCCAAAGTGATCACACTCTTTAATTGTAAACCTTAACTACCCAAATATTCAAATTATTCATAAAATTAGAATACGTGCATAAGCATAGGAACTGTTTAATGAGAATTATGCACTACTTTCATTTATGTTTTTTTCTGAATTGTCCTGAATAAGCGGTTCTATAGATATTTTGAACTACAGAAGTTTTGAAGGGTATTCCAACAATAACAAATAACAAATAAACAAATAAACAAATGAAAAAACAAATAAACATTTATAAGTAACTACGCATGCCGTATAATTGAAGAAGATTTCGTTTAAAAAGTTTCTTCAAAGAATAAAAAAAAAAGATTCCTATCACATAAATGCTGCCGTCTAACACAAATGATCAGCAACTAATCAAATTGACGTTCTTTCTGAGATTGTCAGTTATGATGTACCCATTATGTTTAGGGAGTACCTCTTTGTTTCATCCACCTCTGTGATCTGGTTGCAGTGTGTTCGTCTTGATAGCGGTAGCTCGAGGGTTATGTATCCGACTCTGTCGAACAAAATAAAACTTAGCCAGCGACGTTTTGAAGAAAGAGCTAGTTGTCTTTGAGTCCAAAGGATTTGTAGGTGTAGGATGACGTGTCTTCTTGTGGTCTGCTCTTACCTTGAACTTACAGTTACAATTTTAGTTCACCACATCAATGTAGTACAAAAAGGGTTCTTAATCATGTCTCATTAATATGTTGTCGTTCCAACGTTGATGTTATATTTTACACTAGACGTTAATCTGCAGTATTATATTTGAATGGAGTTTGAGTGTAACGTTTTTACCAGCATAAGAATTGTCATTCAAAATTACACAATGCACCATTTATATTTTGATACTACTCACATTTTGTAGATTTGATACCAACAACTACCGTGTCAACTCGGAGCCCAGGTATATATATATATATATATATATATGATTGAAGATAATATTTTTTTTAATTGAATAAAGACATGTGTATAATATTACAAAGGAATCAAGGAAATGAAATAAAGTAACTTTTTTAATTTATTCTTTTGTCGTTAAATTGTTGGATGGATTTTTAAATACATTCATCCTCTTTTGATAAAAAGTTCTTGTATAAGTTATATAACATATATGGTTCTAATCCATATGCATGTTTTTATTTAAACAATTCATTAAATATATGAGCAACTTCAAAATTTAAATCAACATTGCATATCATAAATATATCTGTTTTGAAATGTCAACCATTTTTACTGCATTTTTGCAGATTCTTGCAGTGATATACCAGCAAAAACAATACATAGGTGTGCAGGTTACCAATCACAGTTGCACATGTGTGAAAGCACTAACGCAGTTGTACATAGTATTGCAGCTGGTGATTGTAAAACATTTTGCTTACTGTGCAGAGGTAAGTATTTTTTTTAAATTTTCACCATATGCACTTATTAGTATATAACTTTCGTATATATAAGAGCATCGGTGGCAACTGGTCTTAATAGTTCAACTACTGTTACCACTAGCCAGTCTACATTGAGGTTATTAGTTCTTAATTGACTAGGAGTGTCAGTTTTTCTATCGAAGGTCGGTGGTTTTCTCTTAGATTTCCGGCATCCTTAACCAGTAAAAACTGTCCGCTCCGAAATAGCTCAATGATTGCGTTAAAACACCAAGAATCAATCATTGGCTTATAATCAAATATCCGTTTAGACGATTTCTTAATCTTTATATATATAAACTTATTTATACTACCTCCGCTGGCTATTGACATTTGTTTGCGGTTCTAGCAAGACATTTTTCGTGCATCTGTATTTGTGTCGTTTATATTTTAGTACTTCACTTCAAAATTTAACTTTTCTACCAAATTCATTTTTAAGTCCCTTTTACACTTGTCTGTCTGTATCTCTATGTACCAGAACGTACGTACCAAAATAGGTTTATGTTCTGAAACTTTGTTTTGCTTCATACTCATTTTATGGAACATTATATACAAAATGCTAATAGACACAGCAATCAGATTAAAATTGAATTTGGGTTGTGTCACTTATACTGTTAAGTGATTATGTCTCTTTTTAACGTTATATGCAAACAGGGACATCATCTATGTTCCATTGATACACTGGCCCGAGACCACAATTAATTCCTCTATCATTTCTTTATAACGTTTTTTCGCATTAAAAAAGTTTTGCCTATTCTTTTTGTCTAATTTTTTGTGTGTGTAATGTACAGTACAAGTCCAAAAATATATGCAATTTTCAGAAAAATTGCATGTTTACATCATACAAATTTGGCCAATACACATCTATACCCCTATAGGCAAGTCAAGAGATGATCCGAAAAGTGTAAATATTACCTTTTTGCACCTGGCCTAATCACTCTTTCCTTATTAAAATCAGTTAAAATAAAACATCTAAAAGTTTATTTCAGCTCTCTTCTTTCATTTCCACCCCAGAAAAGCTAAGAAATGAATGAGAAAGGGAAAGAAAAAAAATGAAGAAAAAATACACTATAATTAAAGAAAACTATATTCGTGAACAACGAAAAGTGGGGTCTTGGGCCTATTACTCCTTGTTCATTTTGTAAGCTGTAATGATGAAATGACATTATTCGATAGAAATTAGGGAAAACTACTCATGTATAATGTACGACTTCTAAATTATTCTGCTGTAATAAAAATTATACTGAACCGGACGTAGAAATTATAATTATAAAAATGAGACATACGTGGACAGGTTAGTGTTTATAAAACTATATGAATCCACCAAACACCAAAGTCAACTGCAAAAGAATGTAACAATGTTCTGTATTTCTGTTATATTTGTCATATATGTATATACCTTGTTTTTTTGCTCAAGCAATGTTGTTGATAATGTATTAAAGGTTCATGCTTCCTTTCAAACAGTAACATAATCTGAACTCTTTTCTATAGCAACAACTACAACAGCACCAACAACAACAACAGCAGCAACAACTACAACAGCACCAACAACAACAACAGCAGCAACAACAGTACCAGTCACGACGATCAAGACGACTACTGTCACAACTCAACAAACCACAACATTACCTAGTAAATAATATTAACAAAACAACTAAATAAGTTCAATGAGGCCAGTAAGCTACAGATTTATCCTTACTCATAAAAGGCAGTAGATCATGTTAACAAAACAGCAGTATACAATTGAATGTACACAAAGGTGTTAGAAAATACCGTTCTTATAAATCAAAACAACAAAATTACCAAACATTATATTTAATCAAAAATAAGAATCTTTCAATACATGAATATCTTTCAATGGGAATATATATGTATTTATTAAACAGGTTTAAACAGATTGGTATATATATATTATTCAAAATGTGGTCATTGTTTTGTAATTATTGAGAAGAAATGGGTTTGAAACAGTTCCGATAGACTACAGCTATCTACTACGACTGAAAGACAGTCATCTAAATTTTGGGAGTCACATAAAAAATATGTATAGGTATAAAAGGTTTATGGTCGCTACCAACCAATCATTCAGGACAATATTGTTGTAATACATCATAAGAACAAACTTTAAATCCAGCAAAAAAACAAAAAACGGGACTGTCTAGAAGCATAAGATCATTTAATGATATTAAACCCAAAATTGAATAACCAATTGATTAAATTACAATTTTTGTAAGTATCTGATTAAATTAATGATTACATTTGCAAAGTAATCATGATTAAATCTGATTACAATGAATAAAAAAAAAACATTTTGAATGAGGTTAATGGATAAACATATTTGATATAAATAGAGTATTTTTTAAAGTATTTTATTTGATATATCATAAAATGATAACTTAAAATTTCATCTATTTAATAAATCTCAAAAGATTACTACATACCCTGACATATATAGTTACAATAATACAATTTATTGTAAATTATTCATAATCTGTCTAAGGAAAACACGACTAAGTGCGTTACAAAAACATAAGTATCATCAGGGAAAGTCGCATATGATTACATCCTCCAAAATATATTTCTATATTTTGCATTGTTATTTTAAATAGTGATTATAATTTATCAACTAATAAAGATTATTTTTGTTTATATTTTAGCAACAACGGTTGTGTATCCAGCATGTGTACAAACAAACTGCGCTCATTTATATCTGGTAAGTAGTTTCTTAAAATTCTTAAAAGAAAGTCCATAAGCCAATGTCAAAAGCTCAAACATATCAAACGAATAGATAACAGCTGTAATGTTCTTAACTTGGTACAGACATTTTCTTTGATAGAAATGATGTATAACACCTGGTTATATAGCTGGCTAAACCGCTTACTGTATGACAGTCGCATACAATTTTATTATATTGACAACGATTTGTTGAGACGTAAAAGGTAAAAATGTCATTCACTGGGGTACACCAGTCAGCATTGTGTTATAATCTAAATCCCTATAAAATTAAACAAATAACTAAACAAAGAATAACAAAGAGACATACTGACCGAGCACCTCATCAAAACCGAAAATCAAGAACACAAAATATACTTCAGAACAACAACTCAATGACGGGATGTACAAGTACCAAGTCATTGCTATCATTTAAGGTGCCTAGCATTTATCTTTTCTCGAAAGTGAATTATTGTTTTTGATAAATTGCATGAATCAAAATATCTTGTCCTAGGCTATGGCTGTAATATTGTTTTTGTTCGCTTATCAAATGCATTTGGTAGAACAACGGATAAAACAAGAACAATATGACATTATTAAAACTGTTATCATTATTATATTATCAGAATTTTTCAAATATAGAGTATGCATAGTCAACCTTTATATATGCATTTATCAATAGTAGTTGCGATGTGAGATTTAATTTATATTACAGTTCATGACCTTTTGTATATATCATATTTTTCTCCTCCGTAGCGTTATTGTCATCTTTACCAAACTAACAATGTAATCGAAGGCAGGTGCATGCCGTTCCAAGTAAGCAACAGTAATGTAAAGAAATGTTTCAAAAGAACTCTCGACATAAGTCTAAGTGTTCCTTTCATGTAAATTCATTATAAATAAAGTAAAAGGTCCAGGAGAATGTGGTGCGATAGTAAGCTGCAAATTTCATAGAACTAGCTTTTGCAGAAACTGCTAGATCTTTTACAATTGCCATTTTTTTGTTTTTTGTTATAACTTATCATGTAGATCAGTATCAGTTTAATTACAGTGGGAGAAATCTGTTTGAGTCGGTCTTTCTATAAACCAACAATTGATAAACTGCTGAAGAGCATCGCCAATACACATTGTCCTACAAACAAATAACAAGGAGTCTGTTTCTCGGTGGCTGTCATTGATTGCTGTTATTCATTTCTGTTGTTTTTTAATTGCTTTGTTTGATAGGTCTCAAATTTTTTCATGGTGCGACTTTTTATAACTTACTTTAAGCCTTTCCATGATATATAGTTGATTAAATCTTCAACATTGACAAACATTGAGAACGGAAATGGAGTTTATTTTCAAGAAAAAAACAATCTGACCAAAGAGCAGACAAACAGCAGAAGACAACCACAATGGGTCTTCAACGAGGGGGAGAAAGTCCTGCACCCAGGAGTGGTCCTCAGCAGGTCCCCAAATAAAAGTGTTGACTTATTCTTGAAAAGTGATGTCACAATAAACTCCAAAACATAAAAATGAACTAAAATTAAAATAAAAAAACAAGACTAACAAAGGTCAGAGACTCCTGACTTTAGACAGGCGCAAAATTGCCATGGGATCATTCATTAAAAGATTTAAAAAATGCAGCGGGGTTGATTGATCAGAATATTTGTCACATGCATTCATACTACATCTACTCATTCATATTAAACATATTCTACGATGTAAAATGTTGATATATTTTTTGGCAAGACCGATAACCAGAAGTCTTTCAATTAATTCGCGAGTGTTTGAATCTAAACGTCACGTGTCGTAGTCAATGGAATTACCACATCGTTATAGGTTGAATAGCAATAGACAGATTATCAATGTTCATCTTAACTTGATTGTTTTTCATACATTTGAAGTACCGGATCAGCAGGAAAAAAATCTCATTGAGATAACCAAATATAATCTCTAAGTATCTGCCGTTATCGATCCTGCAAGATCATTCTTCAAAAATTTAATAAAGAAAATATGAGAAACGAACTTTTAGATAAGATACAGCAATAGACACAAAAGAAACGCATCTAATAAATTTAAAAAAAACCCTCATTAACTAACAAGTACATTGTTTTTCCCTTTCAAGTCATTTGGTCTCAGATGGAGGGTTGGTTCAATTGAAAACTTTTTCACACACACTTTTTCCATAATCAATAACTTGCTTGTTTAAACGATGTACACAGTATAGCTACTTTCAAAGTTCATGCGAATCGTTATAGTTTGTGTAATGTGAAATATTTGGCTGTAATTTAACAATATTTTGAAAAGGGTGAACATGAATAATCAATATAAATTTAACATAGGTTGGAGCTGTATGTAGTAATTACACAGAAATACAAGACAATGGATGCACATGTGAAACAACAGAATGTGCTATAAACATACGTAAGTACAATTGTTATCAACATACCAGTTTACATCAATTATATCTTTACGTTTAGTGTGTAAGCAGGCATATACCCAGAAATTGAAGAAAATAAATAGAACTATTTGTTAGAGAAGGCAAAAATGGCAAATTGGTATATTTGAATTTATCACTTCTGTTTCCGTGGACTTTAAAAATTTAATAAAGGTGCATGATTTAGGAATTTGATTCAGTGTTTTGATTTAAATTAAAGTATGGAGCTTCGAGATATTTGTGAAAAAACGTTTTGAATTATAGATTTTCTTATAAAGCAGTCGATTGTGGTAAAATTGAAATAAACAAAAACAATATAAAAAACTACGTAAAACAACAACAAAATAAAACAAAACAAAACAAAACAAACAAAGCAAATAAAACAAACAAAGCAAACAAAGCAAAACAAAACAAAAAGATTCTACAATGATAAAAAAGATATTGTAGGTGCCATCAGATTAAGAATAAACACACTACAAATTATCAAGAGGGTAAACACAAAAAATGAAAACATAGAATGAACATGTTTTTGATAGACCGCATTCATATGATAATATTGCATATATTATATAGTCATTGCTTAATAAACCAATCTAAATGTTTGAGATCATAAAACTCAATATCAATTACATAAAACAATCAAACGTTGCAACTTGTAAGTCGTTTTGTATGTTTAAATATTTCTGATAAAGCAATTTCACGTGATATTTTGTTACAAATTATATTATTGACATTCCAATATTTCATGTATGAAGTGGCAGAGTATTCTCATCACATGGGTCCAATTTCAACAACAATGCTTCCTCCAGATACAACTATGAAGAGCATCTCAACGACTGTTGATGGTTTGTATATTACAGTTAAATGCAATACAGCGCAGTACTTGTTTCTATTCATTGCAACAATAATGATATAACATAATGGTAAACAAATCATAAAAAAAGAAATTGGAATAGGTTTGGAATTATTTCAAAACCGAAGATCGATAACAACTTATCGAAGTTGATTGTTCATAAAAATATAAGTCTAAGAGAGAGACAAAAAGGGAAGAACAAAAATACGACGAGGAGACAAAGAATACCCTACAAAACAATAATGTCTGTAAAACCTACATTGGAATCCCTCAAACACCACAAAGAACTGGGGTGATATCAAGTTCTCATGTCGAGTAAACAGATTCTGTTTTTTCTTGTGGTTCTTATCTTATTGTTCATGATAGAGTATAGTTCCGCGATTAGCCTATATCAATCACACGTTGGGAAATGAAGACAGAATCGTGTGTGTTGGACAATGCTTGCATACCAATGTTCATCCATGACACTGACATTTCACAATGTTCAACCAGATAATGATGGCGTCGGAAAACATTAAAAGTGTTCACTTCAAGGTTCCCACTATACAAGCATTGATTCAAAATTCTTCTTTGGAAAACACAACTCTTTATCGAGGAAATCATGACAGAAACAAAAGTACTAGAACATCGTATCAAGTAAGAAATATAAACAACCAAAGCATGCCCTACTTCCACACTGGCATGAAAATTGTATTATTAAAATCTGATGTTACAAAAATTTGATTTTTTTTTCAAAATAAGTCATTTATTTCCTCCATAAAAGCCCTGATTACTTTCTCTGCGTTGGTTAGACATTTTGTCAATTTTTGTTTATAAGCTCTTAACCCATTTCTCTGACGTCAGTCTATTCTTCTAACAGTGGATTATTTTTTAAGAGTCCACTGACCACCATGTTAACTTAATATAACTAATGTCGTAACTTTAAGCTTTTAACTTACGAAATGTAATCCTCTCAAAAACGAGTGACAGATGAAAGGTTCGAACCTGCGCGCATATTCGTCAGTGAAGTTTGTAGTCTATGCATGATACCACTAGACCATGAGCGCTTATATAAAAGAATGATTTAATATCACTCTTAAAGCGTATATTTGTCAATAAACTGTATTTCTGTCTTTTTTTTATATATAATAGAATAAATTACACCATACAATCAAGGAATTGTAAATATGACTTTTTAGTTCAGTTCCTTTATAAAAGAAACACCCATGTACACATTACACTTATCACTTCTAACGTACAAGGCCTTCCCCTTTTCATCATAACAAATTCTTTCTTTTGGAATTAGTATTGTTATGCTATCATACCATCAGTTTTTGTTTGTTTGATTATAAATGGTCCAAATATACATCAACATTTAACTGTCTCTAATATGAACCAGTTTACACAATATTTATATATTATTGTTCAATTAAGACCAATCATTGTTTTCATTTTGTCATCAACTAGAATCTTGTGAGTTCGTTTTATTGTGGCATTTATAAGTAAGCTTAGTCCGTTTGAATATAGGTTGTATATCCAATCTATCTAAAACAAAAGATTTTTTTTTATCTTTCTTACAAAAGAATTCAATCATATTTACACTATTGACATGCTCATTTGGTTGCTAAATACTTTATATGTAAATATTCAAGGTTTTCAAATGTTGGTAACTATTTTATTTTAACTTTCCAAAGAAGATTACAAAAACATCCGTATAATAATAATATATTTTTTTGAATAAATCATGAATACGAAAACCTAATCAAGATAAAAAATTTGTAATGATTAAACATTGAATGAAATAATTATTTACAAGTATACAATCTGGAATTAATAAGGGTAGATAACAACCAATTTAAGTTAAATTAAACTTATATTAAGTTAAATATAAATGTGAACCGTGTGGATCTAACCATTTCCAGATATTAGAGAATAAAAAAGACAAAATACGAAATTATTTTCATGAAATTTCGTTGATTCATTGTCAGATCATAAAACAGATAGTCGTTTTCCTAGAAATGGGTTAAGTTAGAGAAATGATAAGAAGTAGTGGATTCGAAAACGATAATCAACTCGCGACTAAAGTCGCTCGTTGATTATCGTTTACGAATCCACTACTTTTTATCAATTCTCCAATACTTCATTGTTTTTTAAATAGATTTTGGTTTTCTATCATTTTATTAGCTGACATAAATTGTCATTGATATGGTTATATTTATAAATTTACTGTTTATAAATTTTTGATTTTTTTTTAAATACTAAGGTTTTTCTATCTCAGGTATAGATTACCTTAGCTGTATTTGGCAAAACTTTTAGGAATGCTCTTCAACTTTGTACTTTATTTGGCCTTTTTAACTTTTTTGTATTCGAGCGTCACTGATGAGTCTTTTGTAGATGAAACGCGCGTCTGGTGTATATACTAAATTTAGTCCTGGTATCTGTGATGAGTTTATTTACAACCCCTGGGTCGAGGATACTGCTGGTGGAGATTTATTTCCCCAAGGGGGTATCACAAGCCCAGTAGTTAGCACTTTTTGTGCTGACATGAATTGTCATTTATATTGTTAAATTTATAAATTTACTGTTTAAAAATTTATGAATTTTTTCCAACACTAAGGTTTTTCTTTCCTCAGGCGAGATTTCCTTAGCTGTCATTGATGAGTCTTTTGTAGACGAAACGCAAATTTAGTCCTACTATCTATATATGATGAGTTTATTTGACCTCAATGCAAGCATCACTAAAGAATAGATATTCATTGTCGAAATGCCCTCCTTGTACATAAAAATTGATAACGTTAATGCTGTTTGAAGAAAAACTACAAAATTACTAATGTTGAAATCATGTCAATACCTGGACATTATTTTCAGTAATGGAACCGACCTAGTGTAAAATTGAACTCAAACGTTTTTAAGATACAATCGAATCTTTAATTTGACAATTTTGTCTTTTGTAAATTGATTATATATGTAACTGAAGAAGGTTGAATCATTTTAATTTAAATATGTCTCTAAGTAAGCACCTACACCTGAATTTTCGTTCGTTTCCATTATAGGATATGAATGTTTCGGTCGAATATGTTCTTCCACTAACGTAAGTATCATTAAAATGATCAATACAGTCTTACAGTTAAGCTTAGAAATGTGGTTGGAGAACCAAACATAATCTGCCAGTCAGTAGCTTAGTGTAATAATGGTGTTCATAAACAAACTATTAACTTGACATTTCTGAACGAACAACATATATTACTAATATCACATGACCAAAAAATAAAGAACATTATTTATATTAACCAAATAGGTGTTTTGTGAGAGTAACAATGAAAAATGAGTCCAATTAATGTACTTAACAACAGGATAGCCTTTCTTTGTCAACGCCACTGTTCTTTGTTTTTAGTTCAGACTAATTTCATCAGTTTTTGTGTTTCTTTTGATTCGAATAACGAGACATCTGCCAATTATTCCAATAACTTTTGTGAATCTTATTTATACCAAAAGTGCTATCTTTATCATCTGTAGTTATATAATGCCGTATGAAGCACTTTTATGTCTTTATTAGAAAATTTAAGTCTTGTTTTTTTTAAGAGTAGTAGAATGACGTCGAAAACTGAAAGGGAACCTTTTTGGAATCAGTTTTGTTATAGAATCGTATTTTCATTCTTATTTTCAGTCATATTGTCACGTGTATGAATATTTAGACCACTTGGATGCAAGATGTATGCCATTCAATGTAAGTATTAGATTGATTTATTAATAGAAATATATCCCTTTGTTAGTATAGTCTTAAAAGCTTAAAGAGCACCTGAGATCACTGCCAATATTTTGTGGTGCTCGTTTTGCAAAGTCTTTATTTTTTTGTGTCGTGATATATATACTGTCGTTTCTTTTCGTCCTCATCAGTTTTTGCCATGACGTTGTCAGTTTATTTTCGACTGGAATTTGAATGACCCCGATATATTTTGTCCCTCTATTAGAAGCAATCCAATATATATCTCTTTTAAGGCGTATTTTGCGCAATAATAGTTTTTTTTTTATTAAACAAAGAACAAGAAAATTTAACCTCCTTATATAAATTGTACTGCATATGTTGTTAACAACGATAGTCTCCGCTGTTTCATAATTAAGATAGTGTTCAAACACAACTTTAAAAATTACAATTGAATTATTTATATATTGCATTATTCCAAAAATGTCCAAATATCTTATGAACAAATCAAATAATTAACGAGTTCAATGATTGTAGAAATATTTCAAAATTTCACACTTGAATTGATTTTTAAAACTTATAAATTGTAAGGTTTGAAAATCAGCAGATGTCGTATATAAACTGCCCTGTTGTTTAATACTTTCAATGGCTTAGTTTTCGAGAACATTTTTATTCAATAAAACAATTGTAAGCATTTTGTGAAATGCATTTAGTGAATACATGAAATGCCCGAATCGTACCCTCATTTTAGAAGATGCCTCACGTTTTTGAGCATTTTACAAACTACTTAAAGTTAGAAAACACATATACAGTCAAGTGATTTTATATTTAACAACTCATCAGTTCAATGTAATATATATATATATATATATATATATGATATTTTTCTTGTCGGAATTCATATAATGGGAGGAATGTGTTAGACATGATATCGTCTCTTTTTTATAATAGTTTTAATATTTTAACTGTAGACATGGAGTGAATGTAAAGTATATACAGACCTTCATGGAAGTGGATGTTCTTGCACTTCCAAGACGTGTTCAGAATCTGTAGGTTAGTTTGAAAAGAATAAGCTAATTTGCAATAAAATAGTTAGTTGTTCTTGGAAAACACAAGTATTGTTCGTACTTGTCGTTTACAGAATTTCTTTCAAAAATGTGTAATTTTAACCAATGTATTTTCAATAATTATGAATTTAACATACCTTACTTAACATGGGTTTTCGTGTTGTATTTGTTTATTTTTGTTGTATGTTTCAAAAGAATTGGCTGTATGTGGTGAAATTATCCAGTTTGTACGATATTAGAAGTAAAATTTTAGAGGTGGACGCGCGATAGCGTTTGATCATGATTTATACATGTTTCTGTGCTGAGTGATAGGAGGTCATATTTTATGACCCTTATATAATTAGTAGATTTTAAACGAAATCACATGCTTTTGAAGCATTTTTGATATTTCAGCGTTGACCTAAAAGCATCATTGTATTTATAAATTTGATTAAATATGAAATATGTTATAAAATATGTGCTAAAAATTGCCAGGGTCCGTCTTTCTACATGCTATTTCAAAATGTGACATTATACAGTTTTGTAACATTAGCATACATCGTTCTTTTATGTATAATAATACTCATCGTAAATTGTAGCACTGACTCGAAGTACGATAAATAACTTAATGATATCACGTGTACAGTGAAAGTTTCATTGTTCATTAAAGGATTTCTAAAAAAATGCATCTAATGTGGTTTGCTGTCACTTTTTGTCCTTCAATTATCCTCAAACTATTTTAAGTTTACTGATCATACAAAAGTGACAAAAGATAGCGAATCCCTGTTTTAAATGCGAATGACCGTTAACAAAACACAACATTGAACGAACTTAACAATAATTTGTTTTTTAATATGCGTATCTTTAGTCATGCGATTTCATTTGCGACAGATGGGCGAATTCTGGTTAATCTTTGAAAAAGGAGAGGCGAAAGATATTCCAATGAACAGAAGAACGACATCGACTTAACGACAAAATTAAGTTTTAAATTGGAATAATATCCATATTCTGTCTTTACTATTATAAAACGTTTAAACATTTGCATTACACATTTGAAAATGAGGGTCATTTGAAAATAAACATTACGACAAAATATATCATTTCGGCTTCCCAATTTTGAACCATCCATTTCTATGTAGCAACATTTCAGCAGCGCCTGCATAAGGAGTGTATATCTCCCAGATCAAACAATATTCGAGCGGTTGTATTTGCAATCATATTTTTATTGATAGAGGGTTCCTGCTAACATTGGAAATATTTAACCAAGACTTTCAAGTGATGAAAAAGAAGTCACCCCTTCGTTAGTTTTACGGGCGGCAATTCGATTTTGTTGACAGTTATGGTTTTCAAGGCTGATAACAGATATGTTCCTAATGTCGTTATTACAATCTCGTACCATTTTTAGCTCACCTGGCCCGAAGGGCCAAGTGAGATTTTCCCATCACTTTGTATCCGTCGTCCGTCGTCCGTCGTCGTCCGTCGTCGTTGTTAACTTTTACAAAAATCTTCTCCTCTGAAACTACCGGGTAAAATTAAACCAAACTTGGCCATAGTAATCATTGGGGTATCTAGTTTCTAAAATGTGTCCGGTAACTCGGCCAACCAACAAAGATGACCACCATGGCTAAAAATAGAACATAGAGGTAAAATGCAGTTTTTAGCTCATAACTCAAAAACCAAATACTATAATAGATTGAGATAAACTGTAAACAGCAATAATGTTCAGCAAAGTAAGACCTAAAAATAAGTCAGCATGACCAAAATGGTCAATTGACCCCCTAAGGAGTTATTGCCCTTCATAGTCAATTTCTAACAATTTTCATAAAATTTGTAGATCTTCACAAACATTTTCCACTGAAACTACTGAGCCAAGCTCATTATCGATAGAGATAATTGTAAGCAGCAAGAATGTTAAGTAAAGTAAAATCTAAAAACACATCACCATTACCAAAACACAATTTTGTCATGAATCCATCTGTGTCCTTTGTTGACCAAGGTGAGCGACACAGGCTCTATAGAGCCTCTAGTTCCAAATGTGACCTATCGAATTATACGTCATACCGGATTTGTAATAACATGAACAACACAACAGGTGCCACATGTGTGCTTAACCTTTCAGAGCACTTACAATCACCCCTAGTTTTTGATAGGGTTCGTGTTGCTCAGTCTTCAGTTTTGTATGTTGTATTTTGTGTACAACTGTTTTATATTTTTCTTTTTCCTTTGAGCCATGGCGATGTCAGTTTATTTTCGACATATATGAGTGTGAATGTCATTTGATTTTGCCATGTGATTAGGGACTTTCCGATTGAATTTTCCTCGGAGTTCAGTATTTTTGTGATTTTACTTTTTCCCTCTGTTGTCTTTCTCCCCTCTTTTACTGACCAGACGATCATTTTGAGAACTGTATTTACAATGATGCACGAGTTTTAGATATTAAAAAATCCAAAACATAATACACACGTTGGAGAGACCGAAAACTAAAAAACTAACCCGCACAAGAATCAGTTATCGACTAGTTGATGAATTTCCTTTCTTTTTTTCTAGTGAAAGACTACGTTAACCATATTTCTATGACAACATCAGGACAAAGTAATACAGCAACTACAATCAGTTCTACAAGACTGTCGACAAAATCTTCAACAACTATATCTCCAACAACTATATCTCCAACAACTATATCTCCAACAACTATATCTCCAACAACTATATCTTCAACAACTATATCTCCAACAACTATATCTTCAACAACTATATCTCCAACAACTATATCTCCAAAAACAGGTTTATTTTTACTTATTATTTGCCACTGTTTTATAAATACTCAATTAATATACCAGGATAATATTTAAGTACATTAGACGTGTGGTTCGTCAAGATTAGGTCCATGAAATGATCTAGAACATATATAACCTTTCTACGGAATTAAAGATAAAACCTTCAATCTACAAATTTGACAGTGGTGATAATGACACCTTCTGTACCTGATTTCATGTTATCTATCTGGATTTTTTTTTTACATCGATTGATGTATGTAATGTTTTCCTTTTATTGTTACATAGATATATTTTGTTGGTTTCTATCCAAGTCTGTAATTTATTCCAAATCAGAGTAAAGAATTGTGTGACAGCATGGATACTGTTATCATAGTTAAGAGTCCCTTAAAAATACATGTAGTCACTAACCGAAATTATTTCTTACTGCGTCACTAAAACTAGAATTGAAGATAACAATATTTTGTTAATTACGGTCCTCGGTCAGTGCAAACACAGTTAATTTCAGTTCAAATAAATGGAGGACAAATATAGCAAAAGAGCATGCTTTTTATATGTATAATGTCTGTACCGAAATGATATCTAGTAGGTTAAACGAGAAAAAAAGAAGGGAATATTGTTATCACATATACATGCTATACTTGATTTTTTTTTATGCGTGCCTGATACGTATTGATGTCTAGTATTGTTATGTGGTTGAATATAGACAATAACACATCGTGCTTAAGCTTGGAAGAATGATACTAACATTTGGTGTGTTTTATCATTTGATATTACCATTCGATAAGGGACTTTCCGTTTTGATTTTTCCTTGGAGTTAAGTATTTTTGTAATTTTACATTTTATATATAAATATATATATTACAATATGTTGAAAATAAACATGTGTTCAACTTTTCGATGGAGTGTTATTGTTCGTTTGTCATTTGTTTTATAGGACTTCATTGTTTCAAGACCACATGTGCTGTAAATGAGGTATGCATCCTTGCATTGTAAGAACAGATGCACATGAGTTAAATCAGTTACTGCAGTGGATGTACACTATTTCCAAATCTAATTTTTAATACTGACAAGAGATGTGATATGAGTGCCGATGAGACATCTCTCAATTAAAGTCACAAAAGAGGGACGAAAGATACAAAAGGGACAGTCAAACTCATAAATCTAAAACAAACTGACAACGCCATGGCCAAAAACGAAAAAGACAAACAGAAAAACAATAGTACACATGACACAACACAGAAAACCAAAGAATAAGCAACACGAACCCCACCAAAAACTAGGGGTGATCTCAGGTGCTCCGGAAGGGTAAGCAGATCCTGCTCCACATGTGGCACCCGTCGTGTTGCTTATGTGATTACAAATCCGGTAAATAGTCTAATTCGGTAGGTCACATTCATGGAAGGGAAGGGGATTGTAGTTACGACGTAAGGAACATATCCGATATCATTTGTGAAACATGTATACAAAGTTAACAATTATAGGTCAAAGTACGGCCTTCATCACGGAGCCTTAGCTCACTTCAAATAGTCCGCTATGAAAAATGTTTCTTTTTTATATGCAACTTCTCGTTTCAAAACATAACTATGATGAAATAAATGTACCAAAAATGCTAAAAATTATTTATGATATTAAACGTTCTAAACAATTGAAATTCAACCAATGATGTAACATGTTTGTCATTTTGGTGTACGCACAATGAGATTACCGATGTTCCTTTAGATTCTGAAAAGACGAATTGAAAACGCTTTATATGTCTGCCAAAGGACATGAACATATGTATGATGTCGACTGATGTATACCCAATAAACAATAACTTCGACCACCAAGTTTATGCAAATAAAGGCAACAGTAGTATACCGCTGTACAAACATAATCGAATTTAATAATGGTCGATTTTCGCAAATGTAGTCTCTCGTATCAGAACGTTTACACGTAGCAGTAGTACAATATTGACAAGCGATTATTATAGGATTAAACACATTTTTATTAGAGGTTATTGATGTGAAAACCGGGGCGATTAACTCACAAACTTTTATGTTGAGTTTGTGAGTAAGAGCCCCGGTTTACACATCAATAACCTCTAGAAAAAATGTGTTTAATCCTTATAATTCTTTAGCCAAACATTTGTGATATTTAATAAAAAAAAATGTTGTTGATGGCTACCATATATATTTACCATCAAAAGCACAATGGCAAGTCGTAAAGGAGTACGCCGCCATCTTGAATTTTTTAAAAACATAAATGTCCGATAATTACAACGGAATCTTAAATTAAATAGCACCTACCTCAAAAATTTTATTTTAATTAAATGTTATCCGAATTTGAAGCGTACACGTAACGAAATAATCTTTCCCTTGAAAATTTCCATTCGTATGACGTCGTGTCTTGCCATGACGTAAATTCGCCAAATCCTTCATGTTTTTTCACGGAATTTTATTAAATTTTATTTTTCTATATATTTTCGAAGCTTTAGTGCATTAATTTTATTTCTTGTTTTTCTTATATATGCACTAGAATAGTCAAAACTGTTGTGCAATTGTTTTTAAATCTCAATTTGCTTAAAATCCAGGAATCACTGCAAGCTTTTGTATCGCGCATGAATAGATTACAAAAGTAGTTTCGGAAACATGGTTTATCGAAATGTAAACTTAGAGAAAAATTCTAATTGATCAATCCAATTCAAGTATATATAGATATGCAAATCATATAAGAATTATAAATAAATATGCCTAAATTTAAACATTAGCGACAAAAGACAGTAAGAAAGTCTAATTAATTCCGGTGGCTATTGGCGTACACAAAAATACTATTCAAAAAGTTACTTTAATATGAATGATGACTGTATGGTTATGTAAAAATGATTTGTAGGTATGCAGAGTATACTTAGATAATGAAAATTCATATGCAGGATATTGTATCTTGAAAGTGAGTATTTTACATTAACTCTGCTCGGTGCTGATTTACGAGTATTTCATACAGCAAAGAATAATAGAAAGAAAAATAGGCAATACTTTTTTGTCGAATTTAATTCTTGTTACCTGTAGAATTTCACATGGTCATTTAAAAGATAAAACTCGTATTTTTAGTGATTTTGATTGAATTTGGAAATTTAAATGTTTATTTGAATAACTTTTTTTTTTAACTTCACGTGAATTTCACTTAAAAAAATCATGTGATTTTCATGTGAAATTTCCATGAGTTTCACACTAGATTCACGTGAAACTCATATGAAATCTTTTAAGTATCTTGAACCGTCTCCGCGAGTGTGCATTTGTGAACATAAATAATGAGAAATATATATTAAATGTATATCACTTAAACATCCAATTAAATAAGCTTGAACAATATAATTAATCAAAAGAAAGATCGATTTGTCATTGTTCATTAGTTAAATTATTTAAAAGTTGCCATGTTCATATACTTAAGTTTAGAATTCAAGTGATCGCCATGAAAGAAGGTCACAATGAGGAGCTAAAAACGTACCATTAACATACTTTTTAACAGAAAAAAAATACACAATAAGAAGAAAACGAAAACATATAACACAATGAATGGCAACAATTTAAAAAAACAAGAAGACAAAAAAACAACTTGCATACAACACTGCAAGGAATTGTTAGATTGAATAGCACCGTCGTGGAAAGTTAGGTGCTTCAGAGGGATAAACAGCCAAGCCTGCACATGTGACACAGTTAATGTAAATAATGTCAATTACATAGCCAGTGAAAATTTCTGTTTGTTGACAAAATTAAATTCTAAGATTGAAAATTTCACATGACTTTATTTACATCAACTTTAAATCTGCTTGCATGTATATATTCAGTATAAAGTTTATCTTTTAGTGGTTTTACAGATCATTTATTGCAGGATCGGTTTGTCATCTGAACAGCTTTTTCGTAATTGCTGGAATTGTTTGAACCACAGTCGAAACAATTTACAAACACAAACTTTTAAAACGTTTATTTGCATCATTAGGATTTATGCATGTACTGATGTATTTTTCCGACGTAGTCGGTATAGTTACGGTTTGTGCCCTTTGAACTTAAGGACGCTTAACTATGGCAACAGAATACGCATGCTCGAAAATTCTTTCTGTGATTGGACAAAATGCTGTCATGGAGGGTGATTTGGTTGTGTTTGAAAAAACGTTTCGTTAATTATATCGTGATGGAAAGCAACTGAAAAACTATATATATTTGAACTAGATCTTACAAAGATTTATATTTTAATTAAAATAATTGTTTCTGCAATAGCTCTTTACAACCATGACAGCTGTTTATTCGGGACAATTATATAATTTTAAATGTAAACTTTGTTGTACGAACGTACATGACTTTTAGAACGCACATACGCATGTGAGATTTCCGCGGGGTTTTGGTTAAGTAAACAGAAAGATACGAGGACCGAGAATACTGAACACAAATAGAGAAAACATTAGTTTAATGTAAACATTAGTAAATGTATATTTGTTTCTTGTTATTTGCACTGGTTTTTTTTACAAATAAAATATTTAGGTATCATCACAATATTCTTATATATTATTTCCTTAATATAACCAGACTTAGTAAAGAATTTCTTGTAGTTACATTCAGATGTAGATTTAAGTCATTGTGCTTCTGAAGGTTAACGAAATGATAGTTTTAAACAAATACGTCGGATATCTTTTAAAGATAGTTCTTGTTTAGATGATTGTGTAACTAAAAGAATGAACTTTATTTATAATAGAATGTAGATGATTTGTTGATTTGTGAAAGTAGTACGTTGACGATTTCGACAGAATGTGATTGTGCTTTACAGAGTTGTATTGATAGTTTTACAGGTAAATATAAGAATTATGTAAATGTGTCACATTAATCGAAAATCTAAAATGTAAATTATTCATTGACATTCAAACAATTCACTTATGATCAATTCAGTATTGTTCAGTAGCGCTTCAACCAATTCAGACAATGAATATACTTTGATTACTGCATTGTGCCCATTGTTAAATCATTACAAAATATAGGGAAAGACAGCATATTGTTGAATCATAACAACGAAGTAATTTTTGTTTTAATCATTTATCGAAGACAATATTATAATAGGACAAATATGGCCAATAAAAAAAAAAAACGAGGGTTGGTTTGCCGTGTGTGTGGCTGTTCTTTTTTACTCCCTCTTAGATAGAGCTAAAAATTCAAATAAATCTGTAGCTTCCATGAATTATTTTGTAAATAACCGCTTGGAAAATTGTTTTTAATTCTTTTTATTCTCAAACCTAACATTTGTCATTTTTAATTTACATGTTTTCCCGTAAGCTACCGTCAAATCCAAAATTGACATTTCTTAAATGAGGAGCCGCCATGTTGATTTGCTGAAATCAGTAAATTTCCCAATAATGCTATAGAATAAAAAATTAAACAACACCTACCTCAAAAATTCATTTTAAGCTCACCTGGCCCGAAGGACCAAGTGATCTTTTCTCATCACTTGGCGTCCGTAGTCCGTCGTCCGTCGTCGTCGTCATCGTCCGTCGTTAGCTTTTACAAAAATCTTCTCCTTTGAAACCACTGGGCCAAATTGAACCAAACTTGGCCTTAATCATCATTGGGGTATCTTATTTAAAAAATGTGTGGCATTACCCGGCCAACCAACCAAGATGGTGGCCATGGCTATAAATAGAACGTAGGGATAATGTAGATTTTGGCTTATAACTCTGAAACCAAAGCATTTAGAGCAAATATGATTAGGTATTAAATTGTTTATCGAGTCAATGTTTATCTGCTCTGAAATTTTCAAATGAATTGGACAATGGGTTGTTGGGTTGCTGCCCCACAATTAGTAATTTTTAAAGAAATTTTGCTATTTTTGGTTGTTATCTTGAATATTTGTATAGATAGAGATACACTGTCAACAGCAATAATGTTCAGCAAAGTAAGATCTACAAATAGCCTATCATGACCTAAATGGTCAGTTGACCCCTCAAAGAGTTATTGCCCTTTATAGTCAATTTTTAACTATTTTCATTAATTTTATAAATTTTTGTTAATTTCTACAAAATATTTTCCTCTGTGTAACTATAGGGCCAAGTTTATTATAGATAAAGAAAATTGAAGGTAGCAAGAATGTTCAGTAAAGTAAGATCTACAAACACATCACCATCATCAAAACAGAATTTTGTCATGAATCCATCTGTGTCCTTTGTTTAATACATGTATGCACATAGACCAAGGTGAGCGACACAGGCTCTTAAGAGCCTCTAGTTTTCAAATGCAATTTTTAAAACAGTAGCACCGGCGTTTGCAAACAGGTTCCCATTCGTGTGGATATACGGTGGAGGCATATTGAATCAAACATTTTTATGTTCATCTCTGAGTCTGCACAATTAAGTATAGATATATCGAGAATTTTATCATGGTGATGTTTACAAAGCGAAAGAAGCACGTCATATTAGAATGGCAGATAAATGCAGTTTATGTAATGTCTTCTGCATCAGCATAGCTCTGCTTCTTACAACATCTTCTGGCCATTTGGTGTTTAAATATACAAAGTTTTACGGTATTTCATGTTCATATTATATCTTCTTTTTTTAAATGTCATCACTTTTGTTTTCTAGTATCAAAATCAACAAATACTCACCCTACAACTACCATACAGACACTTTCTCCACAAGAACCACTTATCATTTCACATGTACCTTCTTCTGAATCAACTACTACGACAATATCAGCCTCATCGCAAACGCAGCCACGTAAGTGTATCTTTTTATTTTATTACAATTCTGGACCACGTGGGATGCACTTCAAAGATTGAAGATTGAAACTTGAAAAAGACATCAGGAATTACCAAAAATATTGGACAATTCAACACACCATATCAACCATTTCAAAACTATACTGTTAACACAAACAATAAGGTTCAAGTAGCCTGATTTGTTACAAACAGAAAATGGGGTTGAGCGTCACAAATTTTACGTGATAAAGATAATCATAGATAATTACCTCCATTGCTTATTTGTCGTAAAATTCGTACACACAATAAAGACCTTCACAGTCTAGCTACACATAAATAATTTGGCAACAAGTACCAGCAGTTTTTATTTCAATATGATAAAAATAGTGCTAGTACTTTAAGAATTATGATAAGTCTATCACGATATTAGTTGAATACTGCTGGAGTACTTGTATTTGAGAGACATATGTCCTCTTAGCATCACTCGTCAGGTTAAAGACAAAAGCAGTATTATGAATACGAACTTTAAATTTTATATACCATGGTAGGCAAATGTGAACAGGATTTATCTTTCCGAAGAATCAGATAGTGTCCTCGAATCTGGTAAGATTCATGTTGTATAATCTTCCGTTTTAGGGAAGTGTTTTGTAGACTTATATTTATCTGAAACTCTTTTTTTGGTCACAATAGTCAGTCACTTTTGAACTTCTAAATTTCGATACTTATGGTTTCAAATTATTTGCTAATAAGCAATCGATTATCCCTCCCCCTTCATACCCCGCACCAAACACCAACTGTTGATTTGAGCGGCAAATATCAGTAGTGTGCTAACGAAACGCTCATCAGACGTTTTGCATCATTATTTTGACATCATTAATGATTGCTGGCAAATTTAACCATTCTGTAACAGTATATAGTGATTGCAATGCAAGTGTATACATGCAAATATGTTAATATTCAATTTAAAAAACAATTGTAATGATTTATTAATTTGTTGGATAACTTGTAAAATTTAGAATTCTGATTTCTTATCTGACATTTAAATCAATGCATCGTTAAAAAGAGACACAGAAAAACACAAATGCATTATAATTTTCTATTTGTATCCATTCATTTTTAGTGGTTCCCGATAACGATTTCTATATATAATTTTCTTTGAAGACCCACTACAAAAAAAGCTATCTGAAGAAAGTTAGAAACCTATAAAATCCTTGATATAATGGACTGTCAATAATGCCAGTGATTAAACATATATTTGTTATAACTTAAACTATATTATATCCTTCTCTTTCAGTCATTTGTCATGATAAACCAGGAGTGGATTGCTTATTGCTTAATACAACAAATATTTGTGCCAATCCGTTTTCACATCTATATTGTGCCAAATTTTGTGGTCACTGCACCCGAGTTATTGAGTCTGCATTTGGATAATTTCTGAAATTCAGCTATTAAAATTGCATGTTATGATTTGATTTATTTTTCTTGAAAATAAAACTTTTGCTTGAAGATAGTTTCAAATATTTTAAAGTAGCAGAACAAACTAAGGGAACAAAACTCGAAGGGAAACAGACAACGGCATGACGATTAATTGCAGACTACGATAGAACAATCAATTACACTAAACACTTATCAAAAACTATTGAATACAACCTCTTTACGTTTGGTTAACGTATATATAGAGCCCTTCAGTTGTTCTTAAAATTGCTTTAAATTGAGATTGTAAATGAGGATTGTGTCAAAGAGACATCTTCCCGACCAAAGAGCAGAAAACAGCTGCTCCCAGAGGCGGGCTTCAACATGTTCATCTGGTCCCTTAGCAAAAAATGTGTACTAGTTCAGTTTTGTAAACAGTTAATTTATAAATATGGCTATGACAATGATAATTCATGACGGCACAGCAGTGCTGACCACTAGGCTCGGGGAATTAAAACTCCACCAGCAGTGGTATCGACCCAGTGGTTGTAAATAAACCCATTAAAGATACCAGGATTACATTTTGTATTTACGCCAGACACGCGTTTCGTCTTCAAAAGACTCATCAGTGCAGTCATCGAAATATTAGATGCAGTGAAGGCGGGGGAAGTACAAGAAAATTTGCAAGAATGGTGTAGAACACTTACTAGAAGTCGAGATGAAATGATATTTTACTGTTTTTTTGTGTAGTTTAGGTAACCTATTCATAGTAGTGACCTTCAAATGTTCAGAATTGAAAACCCATTAAGCTGTGATGTGGTAATGCTATGTTTGTTTACTATATGGCTCTTTGTGGAGCGCATAAACTTGAATGCAGATGATTTAAAATGTCATTTCTAAGAACGTCCGTGTAGTATTTACGCAGTCGGTTCTGATATGGTTCGGAACAAACCTTTCTAAAATTTGAAATTATAAATTTTGAAATTGTGACAAAAAAGGAGGTTTGAACTGCCTCATGAAAAATTAATCGTAGATGGATTTTCTATGTGTCTATGTCCTTTCAGTCATATAGCTTATTAACTGTTGCGGTTCTTAATCACCATTAGTTTTTAAATATTTAACTTTCAGCGTACCTCAAATGCAGAGAAAGACCACACGTGTATTTAAATACATGCGAAGCATTAATAAATTACACATCTAAACATACCAAAGCTGAAGCATAACTGAAATTGAAGTACACATAAAAACAAAAATGAAAGAAGCATCAATATTTTGAAGCAATGATGTGTTGTAACTTAGATGCATATATTGGAGAAAATAGATTATTCATTGATTGGTAAGATTGTATAGGTGACAGTAAGGGCTGCATAAATACTGTGCATAAAATGTGCCTCTCGAAAATGCTCTACATTTTATACATTAAGCTGAAAAAATGTCCGACTGTCTGTTCAAAAGTTACGACGAGATAATTTTTAAAAGTATAGAAATGTGTGTATATATTTTTAAAAGTAACAGATATCAACCTACTATAAACTGTAAAAATGATCAGTAGTTTAAGACTTTCAATTTGAGGTCGACGTCAAGTCATAATGAAATTGGACCTTGACTTTTAAAGTGAAGTATGACCTTGATCTTCGAATATTTGAAAGGTTTAGTGGTACTGAGTTGTATAGTGGCAGTCCCATCTCTCTACGACTTCCGGTTCACAAGTTTGGTATTGCATCATATATTTGATGATTCATTGTGACCTTGATGAACTTTGAAATTGTCCCAATTTTTTTTACAATGTTGTCCTTCAACTGCAGATCATTTATTATTTAAATGAGTTGAAATATCTATTGTCGCATTAAAGATAATGCAATTTGAGTGAAGGCATGTTTTCTGAATCAACAACAGGTTACCACTTAAAATCATTTAGAAATTGAAGAAGTTAATATAGTTATATGCTTGACCACCTTTTCCTCCCAGTGGGCAGGGTGGGTCATTTAGTGCAAAAATTCAAACTTATCAGATGGTCAGGTTGTTGCATATCAAATGAAAGTCAACAAGGAGTACATTTCAAATATCAAGTTTACATGGGCTGGGTTGTGTCATTGAGTGCAGAAAATAAATTATCTTCTAAGGTAAGGTTGTTGTATATCAAATGAAAGGTCATCAAGTCTACATTACATATATCATACTTCCAATCTCGAAAATGTAGGCGGATGAGGTCATTAAGTGTATAAAGTGAAAATTTTCAGAAGGTATGCTTGTCGTATATCAATTGAAAGTACGTACATGTAAAGAGTATATTTGAGGTCAATGTCAGGTCATTACAAAAACATCACTTTTACAGGAGGACCCTTCTAATTTCTAATTTCGTTTTTTTTTCTTCCAACATTTTTTTGGCAAGGCCTCCCCACATTTCTTTTGAAGTTATTAAGACCAAATATGAACCATCGATAGACCTCATCATGAGGTATTACCAGATGACCCTGTTCAGGATTTCATCATCCCCTTTATAAGTTATCCCCCTTTTATTGTTTTTTTTTAACATGACCCCCTCTCGTTGTTTTTGAAGATATCATTACCTTATTTGGACGATAGATAGACTTTATCATGATGTATAGCCGTATTAGGCTGTGTTGGATTTTATCATCAATTTTGAGAGTTATATCCCCTTGATTCAATTCCATTTATTTGCAATTCTTAAAACAAAGGAGAAGGGTCACTAAGGGTTAAAATTGGCCCTGATTTTTTTTTGTTTTTTAGATTGGGGCAAAAAGTTCCAAATGTCACATAGAAATACTCGTGATAATACTACTAAGACAAAAATATTTTTTCTGGTACTTTCCTTTACTATTTATGGAGCAATGACCCCTTAAATTAGCCTAATTTGTATTAAAAGGTCAATTTTGGTACTTTTTGTCCATAATTTTAATTGTTTTTGGCATAATTAACCTTGGCCTCCTTCTACGATCCAAAAACTTTTTATATTGATGAAATCTATATCAAAATTGGAATCTTTTGGTTACAACACATTCTGGATCGCAAGTGGCGGCCAAGGTGTTTCAATAGCTTTTATGTCTGAAAAATGCACAAAATCATCATATTTTGACAAAATGTCTAAAATGGGCTTACTTTGGCGAAAATCTCGTAGTCTTATGAAAAGAACTTATATATTTAGCATTTATACTTTTGAAATAAACCCATTTACGAACCAAATTGAGACCTTTTGTGTGTTTTATGATAAAGTTGATATTTTAGGCCATTTTGTGCAATTAGTGAGCCTTGTCCTTTGAGATAGAATCGATTTCGAAATGGCAGTATGTACAAGAACAGTAGGCAATGTTAATTAACATAAACAACTATTTTGTTATCAACCCTTTTAAGGAGTTATTCGCCTTGAAAAATTATAAACATTTTTTTTTTAAATTTGTATTTTGAGAACTGGAAGTCGGAGAGACTTGAGGACCTTCACCAATAATCTTAAGTTCATGTGACCTTTAATTTGCACCCAAGGTCAAAGGTCACCGATAGCAAAAAAAAAATATGCGCTGCTATTATAAGCTTACATATTAAGAAAACGATAAGAGTTTACATACTGTGTATAAAATGTTCCTCTCGACGAACTCTACATTTTATACAATAAGTCCCAAAATGTCCAACCGTCTGTTCAAAAGTGACAACGTGATAATTCTTAAAATTATAGTATTGTGTGTATATCTTTGAAAAGGTAATAGATATCAACCTACTATAAATTGTAAAAATGATCAGGCTTTAAGACCTCCAATTTGAGGTCAATGTCAGGTCATGATGAAATTTGACCTTTTTAAAGTGAACTATGAACTTAAACCTGTAATACTTGAAAGGTCAAGTGGTCCTGAGTTGAATGGTGGTAGTCCCAGGTCTCTATGACTTTTGGTTGTCAAGTTTGGTATTGCATCATATATTTGATTATTCCTTGTGACCTTGATGAACCTTTTGTTATACAATGTTGTACTTCAATTGCAAATCATTTATCACTTAGCAGATTTGAGATATCTGCTGTAGTTTCAGAGATAATTCAGTTTGACGTTTTTCGAGCGGAAGCATGTATTTCTGAATCAACAACAGGTTACCACCTGAACGTTTAAGAAATTGAAGAGTTAATCATGGTTATATGTTTGACCAAATACCAAAAACATTCAATGAAAAATATACCCCAAAAAATAATTTGAAATTTTCATGTTTTGCATTGACTTTATAAGTTTCATAAGTTCTATTTATATAATTGATATTGCATCATTTTTGGCACTTTGTCGAATGAGGTCATTTGATATATCAAATTGAAGGTCTTAATGAGCTCTACAAAAATAAACCCCCTTTTTCTTCCCAGTGGGAAAAGTGAGGTCATTTAGTGCAAAAAAGAAATTTTCTGGTTGGGGTTGTCGCATATCAAATGAAAGTCCTGAAAGCGTACATTTCAAATATCAAATAGACGTGCCAAATAAATGGGTTGGGTAGGGTCATTGAGTGCAAAAAATTAATTTTCTTTTAAGATAAGGTTGTTGTATAACACATGAAAGGTCTTATCGTTTACATTTCAAATATCAAATTCCTGTACCCCCAAGGGCGATTAGGGAATAGAAATATGGTCACTTGGTCTTCTTCCGACCGGCAGTAAAACTCTTGCCGAAGTGGGGCGTCCGTTTGACTGTGGGGGATGTATCAAGTTCGCAGTCACGTCCTGTCAGATTGGGGACGTTAAATCCGATGCCTCGTGCAAGGAGAGTGCCACGCTGTTTGCACGTAAAGAACCCTTGCAACAACTCTTTTAAGGGTCCGTAGGTGGCCTGTTGCAAGGCAAAATTTCTGTCCTTATCCAATATACTCTCATTTTCCAGTGGCAGTCCAAATTTCCCCGACCATCATCCCGGATGGCCTCTATTATTTCAAGACTACCTATAGTATTTATTGTGAACTTGTTCTCGTCTTGAATATGCATGTAATATTTGCCGCTGGACGTTAAGCAACCAACAATCAATCAATCAATCAATCAAATTCCTGTACTCAAAACATGAGTTGGATGGGGTTATTAAGTGCAAAAATCAAACGTTCTAGAACATAGTGTTGTCGCATATAAAATGAAAGATCATGAAGTCTACATTACGTATATCATATTTCCAGTCTCAAAAAAGTAAAAGCGGATGGGGTCATAAAGTGTGTAAAAAACGAAAAGTTTCAGAAGGTATGCTTGTCGTATATGAATCGAAAGGTCGTGCAAAGTACATTACTTAAACATCATTTTTACAGGAAAGACCTTTCAATTGTTTAATAAACAATTGAGATACTAGTTTATCTCATGAGGCTTTACCTAAATATGACCTAAAATTTATTTTTGTAGACATTTTATCTTCCAAACTTACTATACAACGTACAAGAAAAATGTTGTTCATATAGCAATCCATATTGAAACAGCAATTAATTTAGAATTGGGTTTTGAACATGAATATCAAAACATGGTGATAAGTTATTACAAGTGTTTGTAAAAGATGTTTATTGACCTTGTAAATGTAATTTATAAGGACAACAGTAGTATACTGCTGTTAAAAAGTCATAATCCGTTTAAGTTACATTTAATCCGAGTTGCAAAACTATAATCGAGGGAAAAAATCTAACAGGAACATGTTTCTCCTTTTTCTCAAAAATTGGGAACATATAGATTAGACAAATTTTTTCACTGTCTTATGACTGTAAAGCTGTAAAAAATTCCAATAATACATAACATAAAATATTCACTTTGAAGTATCATCTTGAGACAAACAAAGTAACAGACAACAATGAATGTACCAGTTGTAAAGAGTTTCACACTACAGAACATAAGTTATATTTTGATGTTTTTTTAAAAAGGCGTTAGAAGATTTTAGAACATTTGTGTTTGTTGAAAGCGAAAGTTATTCAAAAATGGGAGATGATTTTATGAGATTAATTTATATTCATGAATCTACTATTTTTATTTAACTGTATCAGTGAAACATTTCTTGATCAATAAGGTGGGTAGGAAAGTTATACTACAATGCATAATGATGTGTGTTGTTCAACATTCATGACATTTACAAAATCATTGAAATACAATCTAAAACAGATAGACCCGTTGTGTCAACCCAGTGAGCGTAGTTATGCTAGCGCCAAATGACGGTTTAGAAGGCATTTTACTCTTGAGAAACGGGAAGTTGTCAATTGGAAAGTTGAAACTATTAGTCTTGTCATATAAACTGACACCACACTTAAATGTCACAGCTACAACCCCGTCCTCTGTTTCCCGACTTACTTTTCATCGGTGTTTGAACTCCAATGAGCAACATCACGGGTGTCACATGGGTACCCATCTGTAGAACCTGAGCTCATTCGAGGTTTTTGCTTGTATTCGTGTTGCTCAGTCTTAATCTTTTAATGCTGGTGTTTGGTGAACTGTTGTTTGTCTTCTGGTCTTTTTCTTTGTTTACAATGGCATTGTCAGTTTGTTTTCGACTTATAAATGTAAATATCTCTTTTGAATCATTAGTATTTCTTTTAGAGACACACTCAATTTTGAGTATACAGCGGTAAAAAAGGGTTAAAACTGTATTTCATTTCCTTTGATTCGGGTTTCGTAACAACATCTCTCAAAACAAATCAAATTATAACATGCAATAACATTTAATAGCAGAATTTCAGACCTTATCCAAAGGCTGCCTCAAGAACTCTGGTACAGTGACCACAAAACTTGGCACAATATTGATGCGAAAATGGATTGACACAAATATTTGTTGAGTTGAGCAATAAGCAATCCACTCCTGGTTTATCTTGACATATGGCTGAAATAGAATGAGATTGAATAGTCTTAGAAATTATTGCGATATTTTTATTATTGCGAAATATTCGACAGGGTTATAATCGCAAATAATTCAAGACATTTTAGACAAATTTTATAGGAATTCAACAGGATTTTTCTTAATATCGCAAAAATTAAAATCGCATTTTAGTCTAAAATGACGAAATCTCAATAATAAATGTACGCAGTATTATCTGAATTTACAGTATGTTAAGCTATTCCTTTTTTTACTCATGAAGAATATTTTAGTAATTGAATTTTTTAATATAACCTTTCCAGGGAATGTTATTTAGTTTCGCTTAGAAGTTGTAAAGCCAAACGTTCGTCTATTGTACTAACTGATAAGCAAGGTAACTCTATTTAGTTTTACAATTGATTATGAAACTCCTCAAATATAGCAGACTTATAACTTAAATGTTAATTTTGTTCATATAATCTCACAATAAAATGACTTATAAATCAAAATAGTTTCAAGGCCAAATTGATAAGTTATTGATAAATGATGGTAATGATGGTCATTTGAAAACTGATTTTAAAAGATTTGAACAAGCAGGACTAGTTAATTTGCAAGACATACTGTAAACCAACTTATTTTCGCGGGTACTTTACTTCGCGTTTAACCCTTTCTAGCCCACTTCGCGTCGGTTTAATTTTACGATTTTTTAATTTAGTCGATATATTTACATAAGATTAGATCCAAGATTTACAGATTCGCGACGTTTTATATTCGCGTTTTTTTCTACTCGCAAAAAATCGCGAAATTAAATCGCTCGCGAAAATAAGTGTACAGTAATTGAATGAATAATATCATATGACAGCTTTAGAGGTTTAATGTTTAAAGTACCTACTACATGTTTGGACAACAATTTTTCTCATTTTGTTTACCCCCCTGAATATTTCAAACAAAAATCCTGTTGAGTAAAGTTGAGAATGGAAATGGGGAATGTGTCAAAGTAGTCCATTGATCTGTTCATATTTAAATTTTTCATGGTTACATTCGAACCTTAGAAGAAATGTGAAAGATACCATAGTGATTGATTGAAATTAAACTGACAAAGCCATGGGCAAAAATGAAAAAGACAAACAGACAAATAAAAGTACACACGACACAATAGAAAATTAATGACTAAGCATCACAAATCCTACCAAAACATTGGGTGATATCAGGTGCTCCGGAAGGGTAAGCAGATCCTGCTTTATATGTTGCACTCGTCGTGTTGGTCATGTTATTACAAACCCAGTAATAATCTAATTTGGTAGGTCATGTGCGTGAAAATTTAACAGGATTATAGACATAAGTAACATATCCGATATCATCTTTGAAACGAATATTCCATAACGGTCAACCAACCTGTTAATGGCGTCCATAAAATTTGCGAAGGGATAATTTCAATTTCTCTAATTTTTGTGCTATTTTCACATTTCCTGACCGGTGTGAGAAAAATATTTCTCCTCACTAGTGAAAAATCTGTTCTCGGCAAATGATTAGTCAAAATTTGATTATGACGTCAAAATGTTTTGTTTTCTTCTCAATTTTCCTATTGTGACGTCATGAAAAAAGGCGACCTTGCCTGATGACGTCGCATATAAAGAGCACAATTTTCTGAAAATCTTTGAAAAAGAACGATAAAAAGCATTAGAGAAACAGATTCCGACACTATAACTCGTGTATTACGATATTTCTCCACTCTCGACAGTTAAATTTTATTATTTAAAGGGCTCGGCAAGCCTCGCGCTTTAAATAATAAAATTTAACTGTCTCGAGTGGAGAAATATCGTAATACACTTGTTGCAGTGTAAGAATCTATATTTCACTATTTGGAACTCTTGGTTTAATTGCTTCGTAGTGAGCAGCAACCCTCTGTCAAGGAAATTAGTAAATGCCCTGCATAGTTTTATAAACCTTATAAAAAAAGTTTCTTTGTCTCTGTTCATGGCTGCTTTTAGTTTGTCTGACATGAACCTGTTTGATTGAACGTTTCAGCTTATTATCAAAATATGATTGCATTGTTATACTTTAGTGTACATATTAAAAAGCACTTCATAAGTTGAGTTTGAATTTCTTTCATGTTGAATCATCATTTTAAACGCCAAAGCAAACTTTTTGACGTATAATTTATGGAATACTTTTAAAGATAAATGACCAACAATCATGCAAAAAGATACCAAGGACATTTCATTTCTTGGATATTTTATAAGCTTAATAGCCAAAAGGAGCCGTAAAGCAGACCAATATCAAACTGAGGTCAACAATGATTCATGTAATTTTTAAGTTAGTCAATTCATGAATAAATCAAAGTCTAATTCATGAAGGAATTTAGTATCTTTCTCTAGTGCTGAAGCAATTTGTATGGAGATAAAGATCTCATCGAGACTTGCAAATCATCGGTAACTTGATTAACCAAAAGGCTACAAAAATGAAAGTATTACTTGATAGACTCAAAGCACATTATAAGAATATCTGTTTAGTTTACCTGTAGTTGTTGTTGTTTTACTTGTAGTTGTCGGAGTTGATATTGCAAGGGTTGATGCTGTAACTTTAATGGTGGTAATCGTTGATGTGTCAATTGAAGTAGGCGGTATTGTTACCGGAGTTTTGGTTGTACTAGGAGTTGTTGTTGTGGCAGGTCTTATCGTTGTTTGGGACGTTGATGAAGCTAAAACAAATAGAGTACTGTTGAGCAATGGTTAAGCAAACACAATGAAATAATTTTTACCTGTGTTTTTCAGTCAGATCATCTTTGCACGGAGCAGTATAAAACTAGGTTTATCAACAGACGAATTGAGATGAAAGATTGTTATTCATCACGTTGGTACCGGATAATTGACTACACAGCTGATGAATTTCGAAAATCCAGTAGTTACACGAGGTTCTGTTTGAGTTTGGACAAATAATGACCGGACTAATTCTCACTAATTTTTGCAAATCAAGTGGATAATTGCGTTTTGTAATTGACTGAAAATTAATCTTCACAAAACAACTATATAGTTCAAGACATACAGCAAGTAAACACACATAATCGGATATTTACCTTGATGATTGAGTGCATATTCAGCCACTGAAAACAAAGTAATAATGTAGAATGCCCATTAATTTAAAGGATATTAAAATTATTTCAATTGTTTGTAAAGCAAGTGTAAAGTTTCACTCTAACAGGTCTGATATTCGTAATGTACCCTATTTGATATGCAACAACCTTATCATCGTAGAAGAGTAAATGTTTGTCAATGACCCCATCCCTCTTTCGGATGAATATCAAAATTCAGTCAATTTTTTTCTTGACAATTCCTGCCTAGTTTTTAAAATTTATTTGATAAATATCGAACACGCAAAATAAGCATTTTAAAATCACGATGCACATAACATTAGATAAGTAGAACACGTGGAACGAGTAATATGTCTTACACGACTGAACGCCAAATAAAAAAGTAAAAACTCGTTAAACGTGAAATAAATCTACAACAATTTAACAGATATACACACACAAAAGGAAACTTAAAAGAGTGACCTGGTCGGACAGTTTTGAATCTAAGGTTAATAACACCTCTTGAGGATTGAAAATTTTAAAAAATTATTTATGTTTATAAACATTGCCACCTGTTCCTGTACATTTTACCATTTTTCAGTTCGATTCTATCTGCAACAATTTGAAAATAAAATGCGCAAATAAAAGAGATATTATTTCGAAAAGATATAACTCTCAATCGGGATGACAAAATCGTGCGCAGCCCCGTCTGGTTATTCTTCTTGATGATATGTACCTTTTGTTAAATAAAGGTCTTGATACCTCTAAAAAAAACGAGAAGGTGCAATGTCTTCTACAATTAAAGGGAGAAAAATTCTAAGGGTGACGAAGAAATCCTACAAAGCCTCAATTGGTAATCATCCTATAGGTGATTCATGATTGGTCATTATAACTCCAATGAAAACATTATAGGCCACGCCAAAGAAATGTTAGCAGAAATCAATAAAGTCTTTCTTAATTGAGGAAAAAGACCATAATTCAAACAATACAATAACAAACAAAATGTCCAAAATACATGATATTCTAAGAAACATGATTGTTTTCTTATTTTTGTTTTGGCTTTGAACTAGTGTAAGTAACTGTGAGTTCATTTAGATCTGCACTTATGGCCTTTTTGGCTGTTTGGAATTAGGGATGGATAAATACCCTACCAAGTCTGACCTGTGGGTTAGATTAATGTTTTCTGATTGTGTTGAACTAAGTTGAGCTGTTGATTTTTATAGTTAATATAGCAAATTGTTAGTATTTATATTGGGCTGTTTCACAACTCTCTTAGGTTAAGATGGAGGTGGAGAGCTCACATGTTCATCCCAATTATATTTTTATGTGCCTCTACCATGTCAGGAATATTTAGTGCACCTGTTGTCGTTAGTTCATACCTATTAAAAATTCTTTTCGTAGATAGTTTTGTTATACACTAGGCCGTCAGTTTTCTTAATCTAACGGTTTCATCTTTTATTATGTACGGGCCTTTTATAATGTGTAGTTTATTCTCATTGTCGTACGATTGCTTATACTTACTTGTCCAATTCATTTGAATTTCGGTTGTCTCATTGGCAATCATACCACACATCCTTATTTTTAAAGAGAATAGTGATCCCCATATATTCTTTACTATTACAATATTTTTTCAATGTTATGAATACGTTTTATATAAACGAGAAAGAATTCACATACCGTTAAGACAAATATGTAATTTTACTGAGCCCAAACACTTTATATGTTAAAAGGTGTTATTTTATTTAATAGGAAGTATAGTTGGGACCTTGTAATTTGATTCTAACAAAATAATCTCTGAAACTGATATTATCAAGATGCTTAATTCTTGATTGACCACATATTTGTTACTTTTGAAGGAGTTGTTTTTCAAGAAAAAAATTACTTTCCAAAGGGAACTCTTCTTGACGACTTGTACCTTTATTTAAATGAAGCTGACTTTATACAGAAACTCATTAGGAAACAAGACAACAAGTAAACAGTATCCTATAACTCCATATAATGTACTCTCACTAAACAATTAATAAATTGGCAAATATGCTTAACCCATCTATTCCATAGAAATTATCCGTATACCTTGACTTATAGCTAAAAATTAACAATGAGGTTCGGCTGAAAATGAAACTGTCCTGCAAAAGGGATGATTTTATTTTCCAAATTGTGAAATTTTCATTTTGATGTAGAAGCATTCCAGAGTTGCCTGAATGAGGAGTAAATATCTCCAAAATGATTCAAATGTCCAGGGCTTGTTCTTCTTAATTTCCTTGAGAAACGATTGCTGCTCAAAAAGGAACTTACTGGTTCCAAGTAGTTACTAGTAGTTGAAATCCTTCTGCCTAAAAGTTTAGGAACGTTATCATAAGTTAGATAATAGGTATAAAATATCTGTTTCACAGATGAATTGTCGTCCCTGCAATTCCGTTCACTTTTCCATGAATGTGACCTATCGAAATATAATTATTAGCGGGTTGGTACTAGCACGAGCAACGCGACAAGTGCCACCCTTCCTGATAGCACCTCAGTTTTTGATAGGGTTCATGTTGCTTAGTCATTAATTTTCTATATCTACATGGCACTGTTGGTTCTTTGTTTGTTTCTTCCTTTTTTTGTAGTTTTAGTTGATGCGTTTCCCTCAGTTTTAGTTTGTAACCCGGATTTTTTTTCTCGTAATCGATTAATGGCTATTGAACAGCGGCATTATTACTGTTGTCTTTATTTAGCCTTGGCTTTGTGAATTTATTATCGTCTTATGGGTTTGAATGTCCCTTTGGTATCTTTTGCCTCTCTTAAACTTAATACTAAAACGTTCAAAATATACACAAAATTTAAAACACAAAACATGATACTCACAAGTATTTGTTGCACAATTATTGTTATTGCATATACATCCCCCTTCGTTGACATCTTTATACGACATACAATTTTTCCCTATCTTTAAAGAAAATGTAACATAATGGGAATACATGAAAGTGTGTGCACATTTTCACTACGAACAATAAAAACAAGATGGTTTAGATTCATATTTATATCAATAGGTAATATATTTGTCTATCGCGGAGAGTAATAAATGAATTCAAGGCAAGAGTTGTTGATTTTTAACAAATATTTAGCTTTATCAGAATTAATTTTATGTTTATTCTTATACAGGTATGAATTCGTGCAGTTTTTTCTTTGTTTGTGTGCAAGTTTTATTAAGAAACTAAGGTTTCAACTCCCTCAGGCAAAGTTGGCTTTAGATGAATTTGGCTATTTACTTTAGGTATTTTTGACATATAGCTCTTCAACGGTGTTGGTAATTATACATCTTCGGATTTCAAACGTTTGGCTTTGAGCGTTACTGATGAAGGTAGATCCAGAAAAGCGCTTTGGACGCAAAAAATTATTAAACGTGTTGTAATTTTGACGTTGAAAAGAAAGGTCTTATGTTCAACTTTGTACTCGTTTCGGCTTTCAAACTTTTGTATCTGTGCGTCACACATAGGTCTTGTGTGGACAAAATACACTTCTAGCGTATTAAAATTTTGAACTTGTTGCCTTTTGTTGACTGTTGTTCGTGTGATTCTTTGTCAATTGTGTTCTCCAATTTATTTATATTGTAGTCCTGTGTTGTCATTTTGATGTTATATTTCACATGGCCATAAAAGTGCGAGGTTTGGCATGCCACAAAACCAGGTTCAACCCACCATTTTTTCCTTTAAAAATGCCCTGTACCAAGTCAGGAATATGGTCATTGTTATATTATAGTTCGTTTCTGTGTGTATTACATTATAACGTTGTGTCGTTTGTTTTCTCTTATTTTTGAGTGTAAATTCACATTGCGATAAGACGTGTCACGGTACTTGTCTATCCCAAATTCATGTATTTGGTTTTGATGTTATATATATATGTTATATTTGTTATTCTCGTGGGATTTTGTCTATATGTGTTACATTTTAGTGTTATGTCGTTGTTCTCCTCTTATATTTAATGCGTTTCCCTCGGTTTTAGTTTGTTATCCCGATTTTGTTTTTTGTCCATGGATTTATGAGTTTTGAACAGCGGTATACTACTGTTGCCTTTATTTAAGGGGTCGATGTGAATTTATTAATAAAATATGAAATATGAAAAATAAGATCAGATATAGAAAATGAATGGTTTGACCTGTAATAGGGACACTTATTCATTTTACCTTTGGTTATATATCTCTTCATTCGGTTTGGGTTTATAGGACGTTGGCTGTCAATTGCTTTACTTCGGTCGTTCACATTGAAATTACTTCAAACACAGTGCATCGCACACATACAATATAAATAAAAGTAGCAATTTCATTGTTTTCTTCTAAAAACTGTACAAATTTCCTCAAGTTATCCGTCAGATATTGTTATGTTGATAAGTTACTTTTCATAAACTTGTACTCCGAATCGTCTTTAATTAATAACTTTGTCGACATTAGTTTTTCGTGATTTATTTTGACTTCTAATAAGCCAACTAATTCATGTTAAAGTATACTTGTGGTCATCATTTCAAACGACTCCACATGAATATGTATATAACTTCTTAATTGTGTGAACACAAATATATATTTATCCATATCATACTAACATGAAAGGCAAGACATCTACTTGTGGCAACTCCTTGGTATGTGAATAATTGACAGAACATCTGAAAGATATACATGTTTAAACAGTTTTACGCGGTATATGCACATTTAATTAATATATATTAAGTCAACGATCAATGATCATTATTGTAACTATGAAAATGACCAAAAACATTTAAAAAAAGAGAAATTCCCCAGCACATATCTGTGCTAAGAAAATTATCGTTCAATTAAACATTTTCTGTTCAACTGGAATGTGTTGAAAATCAATATCAAATTGGAAAAACTGCACCATTTTTTTAAAAATAAAGACCCAATGTAACTAGTCTTATAAAAATAGATTATATAGTTTAAATATATATCTTAACCGTGGTCTCTCTCTCAAATAGTACATCCCAAATCGGTGGTAGAATATGAATCAAACACTTAAACCAATTAAATATATCCAAAACCCGACAAAAAGTTATTATTTTTAAGGAAATCATTTATTAGATTTAAATAAATCTCTAGGACACAAAACTGTTTTTATACCATCCAATATATAATAATAGAATATATGTATATCTGACAAAAAGTAGAATTAAAAGGAATGTTATTATACACAATTCCTTTCATCTTAAAGTAAAACTGCAAACACTACATATAACTACATAAACATTCAAATCGCAAAGCACCTAACAAAATACTAAAATCAAAACCCCCCAAAGGAAGGGATACCTACTGTCATATTTATGACTTGAAATATGCATTACCTAATGAAAAAATGGTAAAATAAACCTTATTCAATAGCTAGCTAAACCTCTCACTGACAGGCGCATACAAGTCTATTATATTGAACAATGTGTGAACAAAGCATATATAAGGTATGAATATGAAAAATAATGTAACAAAAGTCAACATTGTTTTATAATCGTAATAACTAGAAAAACAATCAAATATATCAACAAAGAAACACAAAATGTCATATAGACAAAGCACATACGCATAAAATTGAAGCAAACAATAAAAATGAAAGAAATGAACATACCACGATATCAAAATGGCAGAACATATAAGTACCAAGCAACACCAAAAGGATAAAATAAAAATAAGACTAAACAGTAAAGAGTAATAATTGACAAGAAAAATAAAACCACTATAACACATACTTAAGATGATAATTAACGTCGATGTCAAAACTTATAATCTATACCTCAACATCATCATGCATTATTAATGTAGTTCATATATCTATATCAAAAAGGTAACACGTTCTTTGAAATAACCCTGGTTCAATAGATATGTGCAAAATAAATAAGATTTGTTTTCTAAAACACATGTTGTTCAACTAACAGTCGTTTTGGTCGATTTACAACCGCGAAGATATATCTATGATTAGTACATCGCAAAACATAATTCTTGCGCTAGAAATATATGGTACTTACATCACTACGACACGAGGCCTGGTTGCATAAATATTCTGAGGCTGAAAAGCATTTTATTATTAATTGAAGTATCGCTAAATATTTAACATAATTATAAATTAAATAGTGATTACCCTTTCTAATGTATATTTTAACATCACTGAAGATACATTTATTGTCGAAATACGGATCTTGTGTACAAATGATTGCACCTCATGCTTGTGGTATAACATCTTTGTCGCAAGTTTATTGTTTTATGTATAGTATCAAATTAATAGTTAGATCCATTTTCTGTTGTCTCGTAGTTCTCTTATATTTGATACGTTTCCCTCAGTTTTAGTTTGTAACCCGGATTTGTTTTTTTTCTATCGATTTATGAATTTCGAACAGCGGTATATACTACTGTAGCCTTTATTTGTTACATCCTGTGATCAATTTATTTTGCAATCGAAAATGGCAGTCAGCAGGGTTTAAGAACATCAGTTGATCGACCTGCTAGTCAAATGCGTTTTGTTAAAATATACTTTTTTTTCTCACTTTGTTTGTCTTTTGGTAAATTTTGTTTGTGCAGTGCTTAGATCCTTCTACAACGAACTTTGTTTTACATGCACACGTTTGAAAATTGCGGTTTTTATCCAACTCAATCATATGTTTGAACGTAGTTTTCAAATTCGACTCGTATTTTTTAAAAGTTATACATATTTAACTATTTTTTTCAAAAAACAGCATATTTTTAGACTTTATATAGTATGTGGTATGATTCTCAATGAGGCAAATCTCCACCAGAGACCACATGACATAGACATTAACAACTATTGGTGACATACGGCCTTCAACAATGAGCAAATTTTTTTCTAAATAATAAGATAAGTTTTGTCTTTTTACACAATGAATGTAACATCAATGCACGCAAAAGCTCCAGCACACATATATTTATATTGGTTTGCAGACATTTTTATTAGGTTCAGTAAGCTGTGCAAAAACACTTCACTCTTAAACGTTCGATAATCATTTAAATTTTACATGTGTAAAACACATGCTTTTTTCGTCAGTACTATAAGACCCGTAATCGATGTGGCTCACCCAATATAGCATTGCGGACTGTAATCTGAAATTTAGACAGTAACACCCACAATAATATAAAAACTTGAAATATCTGGTTACACTTTTAACTTTGAACGATTAAAATGTTTTTTAAAGCTTAACAGTACTTTCACTTACCATGTGTGGGTACAGCTATATGATTCTTGTTGTAGTCCATTACTGTAAAACAATTTCGAAGAATCAATGTTTTTCAAACTTTCAATAAAGTGATTTTCCTATGATTCTTAATGTCTAATAGCAAATGATTTCTTATTTAAAATGAATCATTCACTGCAAACGCACCTTCTCTATCATTTATATCTGAATCTATAGTTGTGTATACAATAACAATAACAGGTTGAACATTTTCATGCGTATGTATGATATTGAAATTATATTTATTATATTATCAATGTTCGACAGATCTTTTTTTCAATTAAATTAAAGCGTCCTATTAATGGTATAATTTTGATTACAATATGATCAGATGTCCTTGTGAAATCAATATTTGTCTTGAAGCATGTCTAGAACTTTAAGTTTCGATGGAAAATTATCATTTGAAAATATCAATTGATAAACATACTTGCTTTGGTAACACATTGTGAGTCTAAGCAATAACACCCGCCAATAAGAGATACATCATTAGAAGAAGTACACAACTGTCCAGCCTGAAAGTAAAATAAATATCCTAAGATTTGATATCATATTTGCACGGACATAAGAGGAAAATGATAAAGTATTCGCAGATGACAAGAAATATGAAAAAAAGACGCATACATGTTTAATTTCGTTAGGTAACTTCTAACTGTTTTATACTGGTTACAAGACGACATGAAGTTTTATATTTTACCTGTAAGAGGCTTAATCTTTCATTTTCAACAGCACAACAAGATAAACTAGTCCTTTACTGAGAACAACCGCTTTGCCCATTTGATTACGGAATTATTAGAACACTATCTCCCAAATAATCATTAATAAATTCAACTGACAGTTTTTTGGTTAATAGTCATTAAAGAAATTGAATTCACAACAATTCTAACAACGCAGCGATACAGCATCACTGTTGCCTCATTGCAAATTTGGTTAAAACTAATGCATTTTGCACGCAATATTTGTAATCCGTTGCAAAATGTCAGGAAATCTGCTACGCGGTGTTCAATTGTTATGAGAATCTATATTATTTTGAAGATGAGAATATATCTCATCGATAGCAAGACCATGTTTTGAATACAAAATTATGATATTTTTTTCCGGAAACGTCACAAGAACAAAAAGGCAATAACCCTACCTGAAATATCACACATCGGCCTAGTATAATGTTGTTACTCTCGTACAAATTACAATAATTCTGAAAATCAAATAAATTTATGATCATTAAACTGCTTTGTAGAAACAACCTTTTAAAGCATTACATTCGGAAACTTTATTAAGATGATAGGAACCTTAATGGTATATTAAAAAAGAATTCTCTTAAACTGAGTTTTACTGTGCGTATTGCTATGTGTTTCGATTTATGAGTTTACAATTTATGAATTTCGAACAGCGGTATACTACTGTTACCTTTATTTCTTTGTTCTACATTGACTCGAGATAAATGGGGACGGTTGAGATCACACAAAACATGTTTAACAATGCTTCATGTTTGCGCCTGTCCCAATTCAGGAGACTCTGGCCGTTGTTATATCATTTGGAGTTAAGCAACTAGTACACAATTTCATTTAGAGGCCAGATGGAACCACCTCCGAATGCGGCAGTTTCTCGTTTCGTGCAAGCCTATTGGTGGCCTTCGGCTGTTGTCTGCTCTTCAATCGGGTTATCGTCTCTTTGACATATTCCCCATTTCCATTCTCAATTTTTCCAATAATAAGCACTGTCCTTCTTTACAGCATCATTGTGATTTGAAAAAATTATAAATACCTAGGCAAAAGATATCAAACGAATAAACAAAATCGTTCATAAGCCGAAAACAAACTAGAAACAATCTGACACACCCTTACAGAAATTTTGAAAGAAAAGGAAAAAACTAAAAGGCAAGCAACAGTATACAAAACTTAACATAGAAAACTAAAGCCTTACCTACACGAACCACACCATCAACCGGGGAAAACTCAGCTGATAAAACAGTGTATGCAGATACTGCTCCATATATGGCACCCATCGTTTTGCTCATATAATCACAATCACAAGAGAATGTGTACCCTGTGGTATCGTTCATCTTCTTTTGTAGGGGGAGGGAGGGAAGTAAAATTAGTCTATATATACCCGAAAGACATCGACTTGGGCTCCATGTTTTTATTCATTGCATTGATGTGCAATATTTCAAGTTCTTTGAGATTGGCAAGATTTTTTTTAACTTTAAAATATGTTTCAGCATTCAACATTTGAATGGTAACAACATTACAAACATCAACATGGCAACTGGTAAGATACTTAATGTTAATTGATATATTACCTGATGTTTACCACAGGCTTCAGCTACACAGGTGTATGGACCTAATTGTTCTATAATATCAAAACAGATACATTTGTTGACATTTAAATGTTACAAAGTTTCCAGTTTAATTTCGTTTCGCTTTTCATTTTCACTCAGAAAGGCGTTTTCTGGGTTCTGGTAGCAGTGCTGTATAAACTATTTAGGGTCAATGAATAGGAAAAGTTAAGTAAAGCCTGGTACTCTATACCTCAAAACTATGAGGTAGTTTGATTTTGAGTATTCTAATGTATTTCGATACTGACAGCAGATATAAATGCGCGTTAAAACTTTATAATCATTTAACTTAGTAAATATAACTCGTTTTGTCAATGCATGAATCAGTAATTTGCAATCAAATAAAATCTAAACCATTAGACACGCCCTTTTCTGTTATAAATGAATTTTGTGGAATACTTGTTTTATTTTGATAATCATGACAATTAACATGATTAAATTGAACCAATTGTATGACCTTACTGTGTATGAAACAAATTCCTTCGTCCTTGATAAGGAAACAAAATCTATTATTCTTTAGAAAGAGGTATGATAAGGTTACGTTATAGAAAATCAAAGTATTCATTTTATTGTTTTTACTATTTTCTTGAGAGCAAAAGATTATATTGAGATATATTCAAATTAGGATTATTCAACTAGTGGCAAAAATCAAATGTTAAGTCATAACATTTGTAAATATCTACTCCAAATCAATTACAATCTTTTCAATTTGCTGTTATACCGGTATTGAAACTTTTGTATTTCTCATGATAAAAATATTATTGAAATCACATATACAAATTCCTGATTTTATTTATAAGAAATGTGTTGTTTTTTTTACTAATAAGTATTATCATTTCAATTTTTTCACATTTTTTTTTAATGTCAGTGACTTTAATAGCGAAATATAAGGTATGGGTTAAGCTAATTATAGTTTTTTACTCACATAAAGCAGAATTAATACAAAACCTTCTCAGAGACTATAAATCATTTTGAAAAGTTCCTCAATTTCATTTTTTTACATTTCATTTTTTTTACTCATAGACTTTGATATATGGAAGATGATATATCCCTCAACAATACACACTTTAGATAAGATACACTATCGACACAAGAAAGTATCTTTCATCACTTGATATTTTTTTAATAACCCATATAGTCCTTGTTCATTGGTAAAAATATAAAACAAAGCAAATATACAATATTGAAGTCCAAACAAAACAACTTAATAATGATATGTACATACGTAAATCAAGAACAGTTGTTGTAGGTGTGTTTGTTGTTTGTATGTATGCTTCTATTCAATAAAAGAAATTAGAATTAGAATGGTATAACAACATTTTATAATAGAATAAGATACATACTTCTATCAAGAAAAATTGATATCCATACATGCTAATAGTCCATGTTGAGCAAATAGTGATAGCTATTCATACACTTAAAGTTGTTTATCAACATCTGCTTGTAATCACAATAAGGGACAAAAAAGGAAGATTAGTAAAAACACGTTTTCATTTTAATCAAAAGGCCTTTTACAATGCTATATCATTTAATTTCTCAAACAAGTTTATTGATGTTTTTTTCATTAACAATCCAAACTTGTCAGATTGGGCTTCATTATTATAACCTAAACTATGGATTAAAGGAAACCACTGATACAGATTCCCCGCCTCATTTGCCTATAACCTGACAACAGCGGTCATCTCATTAATCTATGATATACGAAAACAATTTCAATTTTGAAAATATAAGTTTTCCTCACCTTACCAGCAATATACTAATTTATAATCGTGTATGCAGTCAGGTTTGCACTTCGTCAAAATTATCTCCCCATTACGCCAGTTCATTTTCACAATCGTAGAAAGGGAAGCCATTGTAGGGATGACGCGCTGCCGATTTTGCTCTTGAAAACCGTTAAATTTATTTACATAGCACCACTACGAGCCTTATACGTCAGTTGTATTTTAAAAGACAAATGTATCTTCTAGCTAATGAGCATCAGTTAATGATCTTGTCTGCATTGATTCAACTTAAAACTATTATCTGATCGGCTGTCATTTAACATTTAAACATTTAAAAAAAATCTAATTAAATATTTCGTGGAAGGGCAGACTAAAAATTTTCAGTGGTTGAAGATTATAAACCCTAGTTATCACACACACAACATTATATTGTTTCGAAGATATGCATTTTCATCATCCAACTTTAAAGACTGTCGTCAAGTACTTTTAGTAAAAAATAGCTATTCGAACACTGACTCTGTTTTTGTGATTCATTAGATAGGTATTTCAATTGACCCATATATTTCATCTTTTCGTACTGTTTTTTGTTATGTTATAAAGTCAACCTATAGCTTTCGTATATAGAAATAATAGAATCTGTAGCGATATGATGTATCACATACTCTTGCTTTGTACGTTTTAAAGACAAAATATACACCTCAAGCACGCCCTAACATAAAAAGGTGATCTCGATTTACTCTTTTCGATACAATTATTACCCATTTTTTGGATTTTTTTTCTTGAGTCACATAATGGAAGGGCAGAAACGAAAATTACTGAACTAATGGATTGATATGTTCTCCGTCCGTGGTTATTTTTTTTTTAAAATCGGAGCTTATGCATTTTCTACATCCAACTTGATAGATACCTATGTCGTCGACTTGCTATCTAATTGTTCTGCATTACTATGTAATAGATAAATTGAAAACTTATGCAAATGGTGTTTTTGAAATAAAACACTTCATAATTGAGAAGAAAATTGTCGTTTTATTTGTTTCTATTAACTTTTAACATATTTGTTACTATAGTAAACATTACAGTAAACATTTATCGCCTTCTCTAACAAAGAGCTTCGATTCTTTTGTTCTATTTCAACTGAGTTTCCGCCTGTATGGAATATCCATTTTCTGAACTTATACTATATTTAAGAGCTTGAAGCTGCTTCGCAGACTTCGTCAAATGCATTTTTTCTCTTAAAATTCACCAGAAATAGCAAAGACCTAAAGATAAATGTGTCTAATGACATCAACAGTAGTAATTAGTATGCACCAAATGAGTATTTCGACAAATAATGTATCTTGAGTGATGCTCCAGTCCGAAACATTTGAATCTTCAAAACCTTATACAAACATTGAAAGAACTTATCAAAACAAAAAGGACATAGTATATTGTCAAAGCCGGACAATGAATCAGAGCTTTGAATAAGGGAGATATATTCCGTATTTCAAAGGATTTTTTAAAAATCGATAATAAAATTGAGAATGGAAATGGGGAATGTGTCAAAGAGACAACAACCCGACCAAATAAAAAACAACAGCAGAGGGTCACCAACAGGTCTTCAATGTAGCGAGAAATTCCCGCACCCGAAGGCGTCCTTAAGCTGGCCCCTAAACAAATATATATTAGTCCAGTGATAATGAACGCCATACTAATTTCCAAATTGTACACAAGAAACTAAAATTAAAATAATACAAGACTTACAAAGGCCAGAGGCTCCTGACTTGGGACAGGCGCAAAAATGCGGCGGGGTTAAACATGTTTGTGAGATCTCAACCCTCCCCCTATACCTCAAACCAATGTAGAAAAGTAAACGCATAACAATACGCACATTAAAATTCAGTCCAAGAGAAGTCCGAGTCTGATGTCAGAAGATGTAACCAAAGAAAATAAACAAAATGACAATAATACATAAATAACAACAGACTACTAGCAGTTAACTGACATGCCAGCTCCAGACTTCAATTAAACTGACTGAAAGATTATGATTTCATCATATGAACATCAGGCACAATCCTTCCCGTTAGGGGTTTAGTATCATACCATCATAACATATATGAGAAGAACATAACCCGTGTCATGCCAAAAACTGTTTTTAGAATAAATGTGTTTAGTTCCGATGCAAAGACCTTATCAGTGAATCAATATTAACGCCAAAATATGCAATCTTTAATGACTTGACAACAGTATCGTAATTATATCCCTTCTTAATAAGTCTATTCAAAGGTTTTGTAAGTTTCTGAGGTGAATACTGACACCTTTGTGCTTTATAAAGAATATTTCCATAAAAAATTGGATGTGAAATACCTGAACGTATTAGAAGTCTGCATGTTGAGCTATATTTACGAATGATGTCTTTATACCGATGATAAAATTTAGTAAATGTTTTGACTAGTTTGTGATATCGAAAACCCTGGTGTAATAATTTTTCAGGAATACATAAATTTCTCTCGTTAAAATCTAAAACATTATTACATACACGAGCGAATCGTACAAGTTGAGATATATAAACACCGTAAGATGGTGACAAGGGAACGTCACCATCTAAAAACGGATAATTAACGATAGGAAATGAAAAATCATCCCTTTTATCATAAATTTTAGTATTCAGCTTTCCATTAGTGATATAGATATCAAGATCAAGAAAAGGGCAGTGGTCATTGTTAGTATTAGCTTTATTTAAAGTAAGTTCAACAGGATAAATTTCATTAATATACATACTGAAGTCGTCATTATTGAGAGCCAAAATATTATCCAAATATCTAAAAGTATTATTAAATTTGTTTATCAGATGTTGTTTCGATGGGTCTTTGCTTATTTTTGTCATAAATTGTAACTCATAACAATACAAAAACAGGTCCGCAATAAGTGGTGCACAGTTAGTCCCCATTGGCATTCCGATAATCTGACGATATACGGAATCCCCAAAGCGAACAAAAATGTTATCTAGTAAAAATTCAAGGGCATATATAGTATCAAAGCATGTCCAATTAACATAGTTATCACGGGTGTGTACTTCTATAACTAAAGAAAACTTGAATAGTAAACTAACATATATAATCGTTGAATCCAATGGATAATAATTATATTTTGACGACACACATCAAAACTATACCGATAACGCACATGTGAAAAACAACACATATTGTGCCCAATATTAATGGAAATACGGATCATACCGATAACGGAGTCGATTCCGGAAAAATTTAATACTAAGAAAAAGAGAAAAAAGAAACACAATATAATGTATGTGTAATCACAATATTTTATCAAATGTATTTTGTGAAATGACTTATGTTATGAATACTAATATTATGAAGAAATAATATCTTGCCAAATAGTGCTTCCCTTAACTATTAGGTAAGCTAACATGAGGGATACTAAGTTAAAGCTGTACAATTAGTAAATTGTAACAGCAAATATGCAATAAAGATATTGTAACGTTAAAAAAAATAAAAAAAATAAATGATTACTACTGAACACGTGCAATTGATTGGAACAGTGGGAGAAAAAATTAAAAAAAACAACACTTTCTAAATGCCAAATATTTGTAGGCCAAAAATGTATGAGAACATGAAGAAAACAGTTGCAGTGCTATATGACTAAAAAGGACCTTAGATATAGCTAATTCTTCTCAGGTTTTTGTCAGCTTTGAATTTATATTAGAATAGTTCTAAATAATATGTAGCACGATAGAAATAATCACCGTTGAAAATATCCCAAATGAATCTTGGAAATAAAAACATGAGAAAACCAATCATTTATAGTGTATAAAAGAGATTCCTCTTTCATTCCTTTTTGTTTTTGATTTCTGTAATAGTATTACCTTACCTGTTCTCTGCACACATTCAGCTGTACTACAATAACAACCTCTTGATGATGTCACAGAGTCATGATCCAAACACATTACGTGATCAGTGTGCTAAAATAAAGCATATTATTTAATTTAAGGTTAACATAAATGATAAGTGCCAAACATGAATGTAACACTTAGAAAATATCAAACAAACAAAACATACTAATGAACATGATGTTCAGTGGTTGTCGCTTGTTAATGTGTTTCATAAGTGTTTCTCGGTTTTTTTTAAAGATAGTACCGTTCGTTTTCCCGTTTGAATGTTTTTTACACTAGTCATTTTTGGGGCCTTTATTGATTTCTTTTCGGTGTGAGCCAAGGCTCTGTGTTGAAGACAGTACTTTGACTTTTGATGGTTTATCTTTAGAAATTGTGAACAGTTGTCTCATTGGTACTCATACCACATTTCCTCTTATCTACATACTATTTGTTTTAAACATCACGAAGACTTAACATTCTTTGATCGCACGTTTTTATCTAAAATAAATCTTTACACATTTAAACATCAGATTTCTTTATTAAAAAGGATTAAAGCTATATATTTGATAGACAAGAATAGATCAATACCAAAAGACGTGAAAAGCTTAATGACCAGAAGAGACTTAAACAGTAACAAAGAATTCCCAGGTAAATGAGAGCCTTCTGCGAAAAATGTATCTTTTGAGCATCAGACTGTGAAAAATGTTTATTCTCCTGCACCATTTTTTCAAGACAGTAACAGAATCTAATCCAAAATTTTCAGAAAGTTGTTGAGAATATTTATCCCTTTCACACATATTTAAAACTGTTAGATTATATACTTTTTCTGGGTTTTCTAGCCATGACTCCGATGATTAAATTATCCTTGACGCTGATTATTCATAGCATATGTTCGCTTTATTAGATCAAATATATATTAACATCTAGGATGCTTACAATAGTTATGAGTTATATAACATAAATAAAGGCAACAGTAGTACACCGCTGTTCGAAATTCATAAATCGATTGAGAAAAAAAAAATCCGGGTTACAAAAAAAAACTTAGGGAAACACATCAAATATAAGAGGAGCACTACGACACACCAGAACAAAATACTAAAACGTAACACACACAGAAAGGAACAATAATATAATAATGGCGATTTTTCTGACTTGGTACAGGACATTTAAAGAAATAAAGCGGTGGGTTAGCCAAACCTCCCGTTTTTATGGCAATTTTTAAGTATAACATGAAAATGACAACATTACATGACCGAACTACAATATAAATAAATGGGAGAATATATAGGACAGAGAAACACAAGAGTAATAGGTATCAAAAGGTACCATGTTTATAATTTAAGACGCCAGACGCGCGTTTCGTCCACACAGGACTAACCAGTGCCGATCAGATAAACGAAGTTCGAAAGCCAATACAAAGTACAAAGTTGAAGAGCACTGAGGACCAAAAGTTCCAAAAATTTGTGCCTAAAACGGCTAAGGTTTTCTGCATGGGATAAGAACATCCTTATTATTTAGAATAATTCATACCTTTGCAAACAGTAAATTTAATTTAAAAAAATGACTATATAATAGATATTCATGATAACACCGAAGTGTTGACTAACTTCAGAATAAAAACGAATACACAAAACAATCTAAATCAGCGCATAAAAAGTCACAGTCGAGTTAGATCGACGCACAAAAGTGACGTCACATTAAATTTTGAATTTCTAAAAATTTCCAACAAATGTGATAGAATTAAGATAAAATTCAAGAGTGGGTTTGTAATACTGATATAACATTTATTAATAACAATGAAAATTACTTTACTAATTAATATAAAATTGTGGTAGTAATTAGATAATTAATTGTTATATCTAGCTATGTCGGTGTTTCTTCTAAATCCAACTGTAAACCAAAAGTCATATGGTTCTACGTCAAGGTAATCTCGAGTCGTTATTATTTCTTTTGATCTCTTATTGGTTTTTACTTGTTATCTGTTGATATTAATCTAGTTTGTTTATTTATCGGATAAACAGGGTTGTAAACATGTCATGTCATCAATGTAATGTTTACATGCATAGATGAACAGTAAGTTTTAAGTTAAAAAGTTGGATTTAAATGCTCGTGTATTTATTTTCGCGATAATAAACCAACCGCGAAATTCGTGAAAATAAATACACCACGTAAATAAGTACAATTACAGTATATCGTCTAAAATCTTTTAAATGAACTGGGTGATTATTTATCTTAGCCATAACACACGAATACAACAGGAAAAACTAAGATTTACATCTACAAACGATAAGACATTTGAAAAAATCCGATGAGAATAACAAATATAACATCAAAACCAAATACATGAATTTTTGGTAGAAAAGTACAGTGACACGTCTTATAGCAATGCGAAATTACACTCAGTAAAACAGTCACAATCAGGAATAAGTCATGTGTTAATTATATGATATTTTATAAAACAAATGAAAATCACATACCATATGCTCATGGCAAGACGAAACAATTTCATTATATTCCTTGTGAATATGACAATAATCCTAAAACAGAGAATATGTTTTATTTACGCGTATCAAGATCACCGTTATGTTTCTTTACTGATATGGACCAAATACGAATTATTTTAAATTACAATGAAATTAGATGGTCAAGAAACGTATGTGCTTTATAAACCTTAAATTTACTGGTTTATTTTGGTGAGAGGATAAAGAAAAGTATGCGTCTCTTTCAACTTTTCAACTTATTTCAATTTTGGTTTTATTTCAAAGAAAATAGTAATTTAAGCGATAGAACAGCACTTGGTCGCAACAGTAGTTATCAAAGGTACCAAAATTATAATTTAATACGACTCGCGTGTTTTGTCTTTATAAGACTCATCAGTGACGAGAAAGGAAAAGTTACAAATGTACGGTATCCTTTTGTTTTTCAGTTTGTGTTAATTTTCGATTTAAGATCAGAAGAAACATATAAATAGAGATAAATAAAATGTAAATTAGAATGCAAGAGTTATGTCAGAAGTCAATTTATGTTATATAGCATATCCAAAACATATCCCAAATATATCGTACTAAAAATATTTTTTTCTAAGATTTTGTATGTTCGCTTATTTCCATTGCTACCAGTTTTTCCTGGATTTAAGACAATTATATATTCGCGATATTTGATTTCATGGTTATATTAAAGTCTGTAAACTGGGAAAAGAAAATATATGCTTCGTTGAACACTTAAATTGTAGAATTGATAAAAATATTTTTCTTTAAGAATTTAAGTATTCTATTCAGTAATACTTTATTTTCAAAATAATAATTCTTTTCAATATTACTCACATCTCCATGACAAGTTTCCTTGAGGCAAGTATACGTCATCCTATGAAGTTGTAATTGTTGTCTATCTACATGAAAATATAAACGCCTATGTAATTATCATACTTGAACACTTTTGCCTTTTGTATGCGTCAACAGATATAAGAACATGAGATCACCCCACATGGTATGAGTGCCAATGACAGAACTCTTCATCCAAGTCACACTTTTTAAAGTAAACCATAAAGGCCATAGTACGGTCTTACACGGAGCCTTGTCTCACACCCAACAGTAAGCTATAAAGGACCCATAAATTGCTAGGGTAGAACCTTTTAAACAGGAAAACCAACGAGAAACACTTATGAACCACATCAACAAACAATAACCCTTGAACATCAGGGTCCCGTCTTAGGAGTTGGTTAACCGTTATGGAATAACCATTTCACAGATGATATAAAAAATGTTCCTTATGTCATAACTAAACTCCCGTTCCCTTTTCACGAATGTGACCTACCGAATTAGACTATTCACCGGGTTTATAATAACATGAGCAACACGACAGGTGCCACATCTGGAACAGGATCTGCTTAGCCTTCCGGAGCACTTGATATTATCCCCAGTTTTTGATGGGGTTCGTGTTGCTTAGTCTTTAGTTGTCTATTTCGTGTCTTGTATACTATTATTTGTCTGTTTTTCTTTTCCTTCTAACCATGACGTTGTCAGTTTATTTTTGATCTATGAGTTTGACTGTTCTTTGGGTATCTTTCGCCCCACTATTATGACAGGTGAGAACTAACGTAGCGGATTTAAAAGTTTTAATGGGTACAAACCTTCATCCTTACCTGAAACAATAGTGTAACATCACAACATAGAAAGACGCACTATAAAAATATCTAACGAAATGGCTTAAGGGCATACGATACAGTTTTGTTCCCATAGTGTTTGGATGAAAATTTGCATATAGGCTGTTTTTACCTGAATTTATCAAATATAAAATAAAACATTTACCTTCATGTGCTACTGTTTGAGTAAATTGAGGTCGAACATTTAGATATTTGCTCAAAATTCGGATTTGTGGACGTATTTTCCTTTCGACAGATATACATAACGTTTTTGTTTAAAAAGATAAAAACAAGCTGTTTTTTTTAAATTATTTGTAAATTCTGTTTTCAAAAAATGTCGTAAAGATTTGTACATTTTATTTTTTACAAATAACTCATATTTATCATATGTTCATGAATGTAGAAAAACGTCATGTTTTGCTGTATATTGATTAAATTTAAAACAAATTGAAATATTGACTTTTTCATGACAATTGGTACACATAATCTTCAGACAGTATCCAACCAAATCCTCATTTTACAAAAGAGGGGTCCATGAACTTGTTTTCATAAAAAAAATCCGCTTGAATGATAAAAAACAGACGAAAACTGCATCTTTCCTTGGTATGTAACAGTTTGACGTCGCGAAAATAAAAATTCGCGGTGGCAACGTTATAACCTCCCCTGTAACTGTATCGTATGCCCTTAACTCAATCAAAAGACATATTAACAAAAACAGATGAACATACACTGAACGACTAAATTTTATCTATGACGCAATATAAATACAAAATTAATAAGATAAAGAATGAGATGTTAAACCATATCAGAAAGACAACCATAACCTTGGACAACATGCCCAAAATAATATAACGATAACGTTTACAGGTCAATTGAATTCATATTGTTGTAAGGTATACAGTCATGAAGTTCGGGAAAAAATTTACGCTATAAATTATTTTGTTGATTTTAGTACGAGAACAGAACTGAAAATTAAAAGTGATGAAAGAAGGTATATATTAAGAATAGAAAGACGATATTTAACACTAAATAAGTAAACATAAAATAACAAAAATGCATTATAAATTGTATCAACAAGATTGAAAGTGCAACTATGAAAAATATATTTACACTCCAACTTACCTTTTCGCAATATTATTCAAAGCTTTTAAAACCACAAAAAATAAAAAGAAATTAATAATCCAAATTCTCGAAACACTTCAAAAATCCAAACACGAGAAACAGAAAAGTCGTGTGAGGTCACTTGACCGCAATTCGTTTCTGATTAGCTAATAAAAGAACCCAAAAAGTCATTCCGGATGAATGATCAATTTCCGTAAAATAATTATTGTGTAGATATTTTTTATGAATATATCTAAAAATACTTTTTGTGAAGTAGCAAAGACTAATTGTAACAGCTATAATAATAGTTTAATATGTGAATTAAACCAATGTAATGTATTAGTTAATTTTACTGAATATTATCCCTGGGTATTCAGTGGTAATTTAACAGGGAAACTTGATGAAATGCTGTACACCAAGTTTAATTGTTAAACCGCAATATGTGCAATAAAGAATCAATTATAGTGTTAAAAAAAATTGTATCAACAGGTCAAATTAACCCGGCAGTCCGATTTGAGAGTGCTCGCAGTCACTTAGAGCTAATTAATAAAAAATTAAAAACAAATTAAAAACAAAGGATTCGTGTTTTCACGTATCTAAAGGTTCCCATCGGAGGCTTACATATTTAATCAAACTTATCATACTTGGCCGGAATATCATAAATAGGGTTTATATTATAGAGAGGCGGACGATACTATTAACGCATGCTGAAACTCATTAGTCGACAACGAACTGGCATTGTCATCGTATAAAAGCTCCGGAAACACGACATTATAAAAACAGCTGTACACAAATCAAAACAAAGAATTCTGAAAACAAATAAACTCACCCTAGATACAAGAACTAAAATTTTGTACAGTAAACGCATGTTTTATATATAAAATACTTATCAATGACGCGCGAATGAATAACTTAAAAGGCAAAGAAAAGTACGATGTTGAAGAACAATTCAGTGAGTGTAGAAAAACCTTAGTATTTCGACAAATTTAAAGTGTTGTAAACAGATAATTTATATCTTTGGCCATGTCAAGGATAATGCATGTTAACACAGAAGTGCTGTTAACTGGGCAGATATGTCATCGAACCATTCACAATAGATTCCATGATGGAAATTGTGAATACAACACAATTATGTCGGCTTCAAATACACATCAATGATGTTCAAAAAAGAAAATAAAAGTAAACACAAATAAAGTAAGAAGTTAACGAGTATTGAGGACAAGAAATACCGAAAGGTTTGCCCGATACAGCTACAATAATCTATATTTGTCCATGTCTTCACAGAATGTTTGGATAGTTATCCATGGTGTATTCTCTGTGTATGTTGGTCCTCCATTTTTATCAATGGCTTAATCATTTGTTTTCAACTGATGAGTTCAAACGCAAAAGTCTCAACAAAAGTTATCGTTATAAAACTGCCGAAATTGCTATAAAAAACTATCTTAAAGGAGCAATAGTTGTCCAATTGATTTTTACCAATTTGACTCAATTATCATATTTGATTTATACTAAAACGTTTATTAAAATTACAAAATATTAAAATTAATATTTAACCATGTTTGGAGTAGATAATATGTATCGGTATTTCACGTGTATTTTAGATAACCTCCCAAAACTACATACGGTTATATTATCCGATATTAACATAGATATTAATATTAATATAAATTTATCGCGCACACTTGCAGTTGAATTCTTCTAGGACTGTTTGATTTCAAATTATAGGTTAACAAACATATTTTGATCATCGATTTGCCTTATAAGAACAACATTGTGTTGATTGAATGGTACACACTCGTTTCATTTTCATTCTTGACATTTTTTTCATTTAAATAGCTGAACATGGCAAGTATATGCGTAATCCAAAGGGTTAAATTGAGGGTCACCGTATTATAAATTTTTGTCTAAATCGTAGCTAATGCCCCTTTAAATAAATTTGATATAAACAGCAATAAATGTTCTAACCTAGATTAATATTTTTCAGTTTTACACGATAATTTTTCATAAAAAATGCAACGAAAGGAACTATTTCTCGTTTTCTATTGCTTAATTTCCATTTTAGAACGGCGATGTTCCTCTAGATCCATCTTGCGGTGTTTGTAGATCCTTTATACATACCAACCCTTTAGCCATGCTCGTGTCTATGTTAATACTTTAGATTTCTATTTACATAATCTATAAATTAATGGTAAATTTTACTTTCAACAATTTCTTTAACATGATTAAATTCAAATTTTTACAAATTCTTTTATAATACAAACATTTGATTTGGAAGTTTGGCTGCACCTGCGAATAGCTAACTAGAAACGGGATAGTACATTTTAAAAGTTATACTAAGTCTGTCAATTTTGATACGATTTGGAAAAAAAATGTTTCATCTTTAAAACTGATTCTGAATGATTAAAGTTTCATTTATACTTTAGATGAAAGATAAATCGTTTTAATTTTTTTTTATAGCAAATGCCCCTTTGAAATGAAATCTGATAAAAACAGCAAAACTGTTCTTTAAAAAGTGACTGCTAATAATAAAATATGAGCCAAAGGGTTAAATTGAAGGTCATTACAATACGGATTCAACTGGTTAAATATTTCACTTGCAAGCATATATCAACGATGTTTTTGAGCATATGTGGACCAATTTATTGCATCTAACAATTAATGTTACAAATTCAACTATGTAATATGATCTTTAAATACTTTTTTTTCGGCAAAGATTTTTATTTTGTAATCAATAAATTAAATTATTAAATTATTAAATAATTTCTTTAAATCTGATTGATATTTAATCTTTTTTGTATTAAGTAGTTGTTATTGATTTCGATCAGGCTTTAAATAAACACATCATAGATACCAGAATAAAAAAAATGTATTTGCGTCAGACGCGCGTTTTGTCTACAACAGACTCATCAGCGACACTCGAATCAAAAAGGGTAAAAAGGCCGAATAAAGTACAAAGTTGAAGAGCATCGAGAACCAACATTTCCTGACTGTATTGCCAAAGACAGAAGAGGTAGTCTATTCCTAAGGTAGAAAAGCCTTAGTATTTAAAAAAATCAAAGTTTTGTAAACAGTTATTTAATAATTATGATCTTTAAGTAAATGCTTGTTAAAAAAAAAATTGAACTTTGTGTCCTTGATGGTTTTGTATTTATAAAGAAAAGATAGGTAAAGCCCTTCTCAAATTATTTTTTATAGTTTGCTCTTATTCTGTGCTGTTACAACACTGTCCAAGGTTAAACATATTCAATACAGACGGATTCTGTCCGTAAATGTTATCGTTTGAATTGTTTTAAATAGTCATTTGGGTGTCTTTCATCGTTTGCTATACGATCTGGAATTATCTTGAAAAAAAGAAGACATTCGAACGGTGATCTCAAGTTGTTATTTCTATGTCATTTGTATATGCTACCGAGTTGTTTAGGTGACGATCTTAAGATATTTAAAAAAAATATGTTTTGATGGAAGGTTTTCACAGTGGATAATCGATTAACAAATACATTACACTTACGTTTTTCTACAAAACCATCTATACATGACTGATCATAACATCTACACGACGAATCATCTTGTTGAGGGCACACATTCTGCAAAATTGTATTTCAAAATCGTATGTTGGAATTAGACCTGAAACGACTGAATGACATTGGTTAAAAAAGGAAGTTAGTATTTTAAACTAAAACAACAAAACTTAAACTTTAAAAGCCAGTTAAATATTTCATATGAATTTACCAATTGCCTAATTGAGCGAGAGGTCTGAGTAATTCATCAACACTAGCGTCATTAGCTAAAATTCCGCGCATGCCATTCTGTTATCGACCCCAATCCTCATTGACTAGCATATTCGGTTTTCTTGCCGATGGTCGATAAATCTCTCTGGCACGTCAAACAAATATAACAATATCACCTAATTTGTTGTTGGACAACACCAATCAATCCTATATTCCTTTGCAATGATGAAAGTGAACTAATGAGAACATTGAAAACGATGTGAACAAGTTACATAGCGATCAACAAATATTGCTAATCTAAGTTAATTATTAATGACCTTTACACCTGAAACGCTTTGATATTTTTAGTTTAATTTGTTTAATAACAAATCTTTGACCCTGTTCAAACTTTTTATCTTCTTTAAACTACAAAAGGTGTGATATGATGATACTGAGTAATCTCCGCACAGATATCAATAATTACATTGAAAAAAAAATAAGTCTTTGTCATATCTGGATCTGTAAAGCCGGATTATAAAAACAAATCTTGGATAACCAATTATAAATAGCTTCATCCGGGTTAGCATATCCATTTTAGTGTCAGATAATAGCTTAGTTAACGCTGATTTTAAAACTATATTTTTCTGTATACTTTCGCCAAATATAAGACAGATAATAAGTACTGTCGTCTTATAAACCCATTCAATTGTATTTTAACTCAACTAACAGACAAAACAGGTAAAATGTCAAACATAGAACTACAGCCGACGACATTTTTTATAATCCAAATCACCATAAAAACAAACAAACAAAGAAAAACAGAAGGGCAAATAGACAAAGCACATTAACAAAAAATAATTATATTTACCAAAGCACTCTCCGGATGTAGTGAGCTTTCCGACTAAGTTATAACCGATTATTCCTAAATTGTATAGAAAATAGTACTTTTAAAAAGAATTACATAAATACATAAGTGTTCTTTGGTCATAAATGACAAGTATGTAAATAAATGATTTGTCTTACATGAATGTTTGCACTTTCGTCACAATCTCCCCTGAGTCTATCACGCCTATATTCAATTTCACAGTAAGGATGCATAGCGGATTCTCCCTGAAAATGTATGTTGATACCAGTATACTGTTAATATATTTAAAATTAATACCCATAATAGAATAGGAAAAGTGTTATAATAGCAGGTGAAGAGTAAAATCACAAAAATACTGAACTCCGAGGAAAATTCAGAACCAAAATTCCCTAATCAAATGGCAAAATTAAGTGAAGTTATTGTTTTTAACAAATATCAACCGTCTATTAAATATCACATTAACGTGAAAGAAAGCTTTTCTTGTATATACATTTTTTTCCCTTAGATTACACGACCATTATTCGAAATAATGTTTCATTACTAAAGCTTTCATTGTCGCTCAATGGCACACCTTATAATAAGTCGTTTCCAGTACTTACTGTTCCAGCAGTTGTTCTTCCAATTGGAAATATTATGTATCTGAATTTTAGGCCACACCAATTTAATTTCTTGTTCTACGGATTTGTGGACTCCAACAATTGGGGCGAGCGAGCGATTTGAAAATTTTAATAAAAAAGTATTTAATTTGCAATTTTTTTAGGGCAAAGCTTGAAAAGTAAAGGCGAGCGATTATATCTTTTTTGTAAACATAGAATAGTAGGATTTGACAATATTAAAACTTGATTTATTTTGACATTTTTTTAATTTATGAAGTATTTTTTTCCCTGTTTACCAAGAAATAATTATGTGTGACTGACAATGAGACAATTCTCCATCCAAGTCATAATCAGGTTGGGAACAACCCCTTAATGTTATAAATATCCCTTTTAATGAGGGGTCAATATATCTTTATAATATATCTTTTTGTAAAAAAAACACTTTTTAATACAGAAGGGCTCATATTTTCCCAAAGAACTATATATCCATCTTGTATTAAATGATCCAAGAATTTTGTAATATTTCTGGACTTTAACCATGTTAACACATTTACTTTAACAGTTTAATATTATTCAAAATAAATGGACCCCTCTTTTAGAAAAATTGTTAAAAAAAAATGTTGTATTCAACCTCTTTTCGAGTAAAAAAATCAAAGGTTTTGTATAGTAGCACTTTACAAATCCTTGGTATTTCTATTTTCTTTTCTACAACAGTAAAATGACCCTTTGTCTGAAAAAGGGGGGGGTATTGTTCCCAACCTGATAATAACAAACACGGGTCAAAGTACGGCCTTTTACACAGGGCTTTGATCAATACCAAACAGCAAGCTATAAGGGACCCCTAAATCATTAGTGTACAAAATTCGAACAGGAAAACCAACGATCTAATTTATATATCCAAACGGGAAAATACCAATGCACCACATCAAGAAACGACAACTGCTGAACGACAGGTCCCTGAATCAATCAGGACAGGTGCATAAACATACAGCGGCTATGGATAGTTTTGTTTCGCCAGCATACAATATAATTGCAGTTGAAGGCAACTCTTTCAGAAGTTCCTTGTTTTTTATTCTAACAACGAACATTTTGTGATAGGGAATATAAGTAAGGGGGAAAGAAACCTGTGTTTTGTTCTGTATAGGTATTTCCGCTGTTATATTTCGGAGCACTCCAACTTGGGATTAATTGGTGTCACAGATATGTACAGTGTGGTGGGGTGATAATAGGTTTAAAATCGTTATATACAGGTTTAAAAGACTTTGATCTATAAAAGACAAATGTTTATATCTTTTTATAATATTAACAACAAAACGGTGCGGGAAATTGACATGATTACGTTTACGGATGCAGGAAGCGAAAATATATATAAAAAAAATGTGTTTTGAAAAAAATAGGTGCGGGCTGGTCTGTCGAACAAGGAATTAAATTGGTGTGGCCTTAGCAATTAAAGTGTCTTTGGTGAAGATGTGTATCGTTTTCTTAAAAATGGTTTGATAAAAGTGTTCACTGATTTGATTTAAGTTTAGAAACTATTGTAATAACCTTTACTTTTGACCAACACGCTTTTGAAGAGATAATATAAATACATTCTGGTCATTTTCATTTTACGGGGTCACAACATCCATTTGTATAATTTCAGCTAAAAAAATATGCTTAAACTACCTACACACATTTGCCATAATATTCAATGCAAGAATCTGTCTATGTATTAGATATTTCGATTATATGGCTCTCTGTTTGTTCTGGTCTAATGCATCATCTTTTTGAAGTTTTTAAATTAGAGCAATCTGGTGAAGGTAAATCCTGAAAATCTCTTTGGACGAACGGAATTGATACGTTTTTTTTTTCATTACCTACACTGGTTCGCTATTAAACTGATGGAATGTATGTCCTGAGTATTTAATCCACTCAGTTTGTCAGTGATTTATATCAAACCTTTTTTTTTAGGAATTAAGAATCCAAATACGTACGAGACGATAAAGATTGTTTGCTTTTGTTCTCGGAAACACGGTGAAACTTAAACTATGTTACGCATAAATTTACTTAGTTGTGAATTTACAGTACATATCAGGTCACGGCACCATAATATTGTGAATAAAACAAAAGTTGTAAGCTGTATATTTGAATTACAGTAGCCACATTCAGGTATACAGTAACAACAACAAAAGAATGAAGTTACAATAAAAGTTACTTTCCGACGTCCAAAGGACGTCACGCTAAAGTTCGTGGGTTTCTCAACAGATGTTTTGAACTAATCATGACATTATAAGTATAAATTGTTCTCCAAACCCTTTTGTGTTGGTTTTTCTCACGATATCATAATAAAACATTTCGTTATTTTGATGTGTCAAAATGAAACATAGACATTGGTAGGATATTTACTGTCATGGACACCGCCGTCTTGCTTTGAGAAACATATGTTTGTAACATTCAAATTTTCAAACACAATACTGTACTATAAACATGTCATTACCATTTATTTTGCCTTTTGTTTCTGGGACCCAAGATGCTATTAATATTTGCATGTTAATAAGACATGAGAGTTCGATGCAGTGATTTTCAAAAACATATAGCATTAAGACGAAGAAGATTAATAAAACATAATGTAATGAGCTAATACAAAAAAGAAGATGTGATATGATTTCCAATGAAACAACTGTCCACAAGAGACCAAAATGACACAGACATTAACAACTATAGGTCACCGTACGTCCTTCTACAATGAGCTAAGCCCATACCGCATAGTCATCTATAAAAGGCCCCGATATGACAATGTAAAACAATTCAAACGAGAAAACTAACGGCCTTACTTATATAAAGTTATTTTGTTCGAAAATTGGATGCACACTAAATGACAAGAATGATTCATATATATGTTAAAAACGTATCGTCATGAGTTTATGTATTTGTGATTGATTATTTATCTTTGTAAACTGGCTACGTTGGTTTTCCCGTTTGAATGGTTTTACACTAGATTTCTTTTTAGCCCTTTATAGCTTGCTGTTCGGTGTGGGCCAAAAATCCGTGTTGAAGGCCGTATCTTGACCTATAATGATTTACTTTTATAAATATTACTTGGATGTAGAGTTGTCTCATTGGTACTCATGACACATCTTCTTATATCTATATACAATTGATTGTTTTATCAATCTGCCAAATAGATCTTTACTTCTGTAATATCATTTATATAAGAATATTTGTTCATCAAAACTGCATGTGATAGATGTAAAACCAAATGAGAATTTTAGTCAGCAATCTATACAGTGGTATCATTATTGATATAACACTTGCTGGATGGTCAATTAAATGTAACAGATATTTTGAATAACTGTAAACTCTAAAATTATTGTATGCATTTATTATAGCAAATTTTGAAAATTGGCTAAGATTAATGATTAATGATTGCGATTTCAGGAACAGCTACATACCAATATCTGTATCATTTAGAAGAAATCGGGTTCTTGTTTCTTTGAAACACACGCAATCGCATGTTCGTATAAAATAAAACAAATTTAAAATTATTCTGTCTTTACAGTAAGGAAGTTATCATGCAGAGTTCGGATTCTTTTCCAGTATGGACTATTCCGTGTGTCCTTTTCCGTTAAAATAGCTTTTACAAGCTTATATCAGGTTTTGGAATTTTCAATATATTTGTCATATGAGTCACAGAATATTTATTGGCGTATCTAGTGAATTAAAGAAACTCATCATTAGATTCTAGGACTAAAACTGTTTACGACAGACAAGTGTTTTGTTCTTTAAAAGACTCGCCAGTAACTATATAATTAAAAACGTTGAAAATTCCAAATACAGTTAATTATTACATTGGTTGCAATGAATTACATTGATTTCCCAGTTAGATAAATCCGATAATTTCACATGTGAAATAAACGTGGTTATTTCACTCTCTGACGTCATACAACAATAGGCGTTGTCAAGTTATTAGTTATACTATAATTATTACATTGGTTGCAATGAATTACATTGATTTCCCAGTTAGATAAAAACCGATAATTTCACATGTGAAATAAACGTGGTTATTTCACTCTCTGACGTCATACAACAATAGGCGTTGTCAAGACGTCGGTAACGTCGGATCAAAACAAATTCTTAATGCGTAGGAAAAAGATATAGTTCCTTACATTTTCTATATTAATTTCATAAAAAAAAGCCATTTGCCAATGTAATAAAAAGAATAACTAATCGCCGTATTTGAATATCAAAAATAAGACAACTTGTGACCGAACGCCGCTATAGATTAAACTCGTGCTGCGCACTCGTTTAATCCATGCGTCGTTCGGTCACGCGTTGTCTTATTTTTGATATTCAAATACGGCGATTAGTTATACTATAATTATTACATTGGTTGCAATGAATTACATTGATTTCCCAGTTAGATAAAAACCGATAATTTCACATGTGAAATTATCGGTTTTTATCTAACTGGGAAATCAATGTAATTCATTGCAACCAATGTAATAAAAAGAATAACTAATCGCCGTATTTGAATATCAAAAATAAGACAACTTGTGACCGAACGCCGCTATTTTTAATCCATAGCGGCGTTCGGTCACAAGTTGTCTTATTTTTGATATTCAAATACGGCGATTAGTTATTCTTTTTATTACATTGGCAAATGGCTTTTTTTTATGAAATTAATATTTAATATAATTAATTTCACATTCACTCGTTTAATCCATGCGTCGTTCGGTCACGCGTTGTATTATTTTTGATATTCAAATACGGCGATTAGTTATACTATAATTACTATTGCTAATATTGTTAATATCCCTTGGTCGGTGCTATTGATCTTAAGTCCAAAGGAAAACCAACATTTACGAACCTCAATACTTCTGTGCTTGTATCAAAACACGGATATTTGTTTACAGAAATGTGTTGACATGAATCTAAGGCGTATAAACGAAGCAATAGATCAATAGATTAGTGATGTTATTAAACAAAATGTCCTGTATTGTGAATGATGTCGGGGGTAAAATCCTATGGGATTTCTAGATTTGCTGTTTTTCGAAGTGTTTTAGAAGGACCTTCCAAACAGTTTTTCGATCATTTGATAGCACCATTGTTTGTGTATTTGTCTGCTGGAAAAATAGAATGTTCGTCGTTATCATTGGATTAATTAGAAACCCTTGCTTATGGTTAATCAAAGTTTTCAAAGGCACCTCTGATTAAATGAGTGAACATCTTTTGTCGAAAAGATAAAATTTCAGTTCTCAAGCATAGTCCTGAAACGCATCAATCCTTTTTGAATAAAGAAAGGCAACAGTAGTATACCGCTGTTCAAATTCATAAATCAATGGACAAAAAACAAAATCGGGGTAACAAACTAAAACTGAGGGAAACGCATATATAAGAGGAGAACAACGACACAACACTACAATGTAACACACACAGAAACAGACCAAGCATCAGACAAAATCCCACGAGAATAACAAATATAACATCAAAACTAAATACAAGAATTTGGGATAGACGAGTACCGTGACACGTCTTCACGCAATGTCAATTTACACTCAAAAATAAGAGAAGCAAACGTCGCAACGTTAAATTGTAACACACACAGAAACGAACTATAAAATATCTCTCTTTGTTGCTTATTTTCACGTTGCCATATTCTCCAGGTATCAAACAGAAAGAATGTCTTCAAATGTTTCCAGAAGTATAAAATAGACATTGCAAGTATATCATTAGCATAGTTCTTGTTATTCAAAAAAGAAAAGTGCCAGTGCTTAGAAATAAATTAAAGTGCAGGTAACAGTTACAGCAGTCTGTAAATGTGATGTGTCTGCCTAAATAAGAATAATTTTATTGTTACTGGGGGACATACATGTTTTTCTTTATGTACGAGTATAGTCTATTTAGCATTTGTTGTTGACACCTTTGTCAATTTACTATCAACTACATATTTTTTTTTTAAATTGTTGGAATCTTTAATCTATTTATTTGTTTATTTGTTTAATTGTTTGAATTTGTTTTAGTTTGGTTGACAAAGCTTTGGCTGCTGGATCTCGATTATTGTTACATTATCCTTTCATGTCCGTTTGGGATGCTTAACACATGTTAACATAACTATAAAACTGACAGACAGGTTGGAGGTTTAACTAACTATTGAACTAGGGTTAACCAACTTTTTGCTTTTTCTCAATTGCCTATGCCAAGTCTTCAATATGGCAGTTGTTTTATGTTCGTTTTGTTAGTTGATTAATATCAAAATTGTGTTTTGTCAGTTATAACGAACTTCCCCTTTTTAATATACTTTTGAGTTCGGTATTTTTGTCATACATCTGTACTAAACTTACATTTTGTTCACATACTTCGCCTAAGCATTTCAGGGATGACACAATTCCATTTAATCCATTAACGACGAAAGGTGATGATAATCTAAAACTTATACAAACTGTAAAAAAAGTCAATGGTTAATCTGCTGATTGTATGATGAACGGAAAGCTATTTATGTTATGAAAAGATACCAGATATATCATACAGAACACCATACGCGTGTTGGGTCTGTGTGAGTACATCTGAACTCGTGTAGTCAGCTATTCTGTGTTGACATGAACTATGGTCATAATCATAGATAAACTGTGGACTTTTCGAAATAAGAAATAGACTTAACTGTATTTGGCAGAACCTTTCGGAATTATGTGCCATTAATGCCATCAAACTTAGTTTTTTTATTTGCCATTTTTAACTTTTTTATTCGAGCGTCACGGATAAGCCCTTTTATGTCAACTCAAACTCTGTCATAACATATCCACTAGAAGATAAATACTTCGTCAGCTGGAATATTGCTCTATACATTTACTTGTGTTAATATGTGTTTGTTTGTGTTGTTTTCTAATTAATAAACATTCATCTCGAATTTTCTATGTTTTTTTTAATTAGGAATGCAAATCTATGTTATGATTTTCTTCTTACACAACGTTATGTGAACAAACAGACAGAAATAATCGTTAAAATGTCAAAAATATGGGTACAGCGGTCAACATTATGTAATTATCTTCATCACTATGAAAGCAAACATATATGCAATAAACAACTACACAAATGTCTTTAGACAAAGCAAATTACCAAAAATGAAACACAAGAACAAACAAATGTACCATATATATGAAACACAATGACGGAATGTATAAGTATATAAACACGTCAAATAGATATCCGAAGTCGGGAGCCTGTAGTTCAGTGATTTTCGTTTGTTGTTGTGTTACATATTTGTTTTTATTTCATTACTGAATATAAATTAGGTCGTTAGTTTTATCGTTTGAATTGTTTTACATTTGTCATTTCGGGACCTCTTATAGCTGACCATGCGGTATGGGTTTTGCTCATTGTTGACTGTCGTACCGTGACCTATAGTTGTTAACGTCTGTGTGATTTTGTCTCTTGTTGAAAGTTGTCTCACTGGCAATCATACCAAATCTTCATTTTTATAATCACTAAAAATAGACTAAACAGTAAAAGTAATATTCATAAAGACAAATAATTATCTACTGTAACACGTTATTAAGATGATAATAAACGTCAGTATCCAGAATCTATTCTTCAAGACCAACGTGTATTATTTGTAAAGTTGATACAAGCTGTTGGTACCTTCAGGTGAACCATTTTTAGAAAAAGGACGAGACTTTCTTTGACATACACCTGGGTCATCTGATAGTCAAATTTCTGGTAACGTTTTTACAGAGCCTGAGAAGCAACTGCAAGGTATTGGATACCGAATCAGTTGAGAAATATATTCCCCATATACAGGTGAAGTCTGTATATTTCTAAGGTGTGGGAAATTTATAATTTCAAAATTAAAACGGTCTCGTTTGTCATATATTCTGGTAAAGAGATGATCGTTTATGTCATATTCAGGATATGAAATAAGTTTGAAAATGAGACAAGGCAAATCGCCTCTTTTTTTTAAATTTTAGTTATGGGGATCTATTAATGGAACCAAATCAGACAAGTTCGGATTTTATTGGGAACAAATGATAAGATATACATTTTCATACTCATTCGGTATTCAAGAGCTGCTACTCCGATTCAGACTATCGAACAATTATTATCGTTTATGTTATTATTACCACTGCGCCGACACCTTTGCTGGAGGACTGATGGTCCCGAGGGTATCACCAGCCCAGTAGCAAGTACTTCAGCACTGGCATGCAATTACGGATGTCTCAGTAAAATTTGTAATCACAGTTACAAAACTTTGGAAATTTATAAAAAAATAAGAAATATAACTTCCCCATGCAAAGCTCTGATTCCCTCTTAGGAACCTGTTTCATTGGTTATCGTGCGTTTATATAGTTCATCATTGGTTTTAGTTTTTCGTTCTCTTTATAAAGACTACACCGTTTGTTTCCATTTTTCATTGTTTAATAATACAAAACACGCGGCTGGCGTTTAAAATTATATTCCTGGTACCTTTGATAACTTTGAACAATAGAAATTATGAGGACAAATTTAGCTTGTTGTTCAGTATGAGCCAAGGCCGAACTTTAACGTATAATTGTTTACTTTTTACACATTTTGACTAGGATGAAGAGTGTTTTAATTGGCACTCATATCACATACACCTTCTTATGGTTACTGACATAAAAAAAATCCACATTAAACCCATTAAACCTTGCTTTTTCATTAAAGCCATCTGCATTAAGGTTTATCAACTGGCATTAAAACATATACCAATATTTACACAACAAAATTTTCTGTGAGCCTAGACAAACTGGCGCATAAACATAAACTAACAGACGAGTTTCAATTCATACGGTCCACTCAGTTACAGTTTAAATCATCTATTGTTTGCAGGTGTCTATTGTCAATCTACTGTCCATTCAAACCAATACAACTGACAAAATTCATTATATAAGGGGATATTCTGCAGGTCCTGCCATGCTCCAAAACTGTTTATCTCTACTCAGAGTAAATGTGTGGTGTAAATACGGTCATTATGAACCTTAATACATTATATAAACATCTATATATCTAAGTATAAATAAAACTTACCAATATATATTACAAGGATACTATTTACATCCATTTTCAACACTCCTGACAACAATGCACTAAACAACGCCTTTGTCAGGTTATAACAATATTCTTATCGTGATAGAAAAGTGGTAAAGGTTCAATAAGAGCTTCGAACTAAAATATCCAAAAGTGTTGACTTTAATCCTTTTTTTTTTCGGAAAGGTGTTAAACAAAACTGATACAATTTCAGAAAACTTTTGGTCTTCTTCAAGATAAATGAGGGAGTTTTTTTTAATTGATTTAAAATTAATGGAAGATTCAATACCACTATACAGGAGCATTTTCATCAGAACTGTTTTAAATTTAACTACAGTTTTACAGGTTATTTCATCTATTAGTCATCTACTAAAATTTAAGAAGTAATTCATGCAAGCCATAGATTTGTTGGAAATTTTTACATGACATGAGCTATAAAATTCGATGTTTATCTCGAGTATAAGCGAATATAACGACATGGCCTTGTAAAACATTTGAACTATTCTATGGCTAGCATAAATATTTTCAATAATAATAGGACAAATACGGTAATTAGAAAAACTGAAGCGAAGGTATGATTAATCTGTGAACGGAGGTTCAATTTTACACCCTGTAATATAAAAACTACATCATTCAAATAAATCCTAAGCTTGAACACACATTAATTATCTCTTAAAGTGGGATTGGCTGTCAAATGAATGTTTACCGAATTTACTCAAATTTTCATATCATTTGATTAATAACTTACTAAAAAGTGTATCAAAATTATAAAAAAGTAAAAAAAATAAAACAACACTTTAAAAGCCATTGGCTTCTTATTTTGTATCATCGTTTCATGTGTATTTCAGTCTAGAAGCCATCCAATTTACTATCAGTTGATATAAATAGATAGTGAACGCGTGCAATTTTATTTTTCAAGGTTTGTTTAAAATCATATGATAGATTACAAATTTATATTATTCTCGATTTTACCTGGAAAAGAAAGGTTTTTTGTTCATCGAATCAGTCAATCAAATTATTCATCTTTTTTCACTTTCAATGTTGCCATTACCATGATGCATAATATTTTTATTTGGGCGGGTTGTTGTCTCTTTGACACATTCCCCATTTCCATTCTCAATTTTATAATACATCTCTAATTAATGGTATAAATTGAATGTCGCATGAATGCGGATGCAATTGTTGTTTTATTTTATTAAGCCATATCGGATGCTAAAAGCTATTTCACCCTTTCCATGATTAAACAAAAAAAAATCAGATCTTTATTTTGTATTTATCTCGTAGCTAGTGCCCCTTTTAATAACAACTAGAAACATTAGTTCAATCCTTATCATTTATAACCAATAAAATTGCCGACAATTCACTGTAAAATCCACAGTTATCATGTTGTAACAAAGTTAGAGTAAAACGCCATGTTCACTTACTAAAATCCATGAATGTGCGTTTAATGCGGGGTTCACACATTGCCGATTATTGCTCCCGTTTGAGATCAGACAGCGATACGACACTAAAAGTAATAAAGTCGGATTACTATCCTCAAGTATCTGGAATGTCCTATCATTGTCTGAACGCAGTCGTTTAAGTTCGTAACAGATTCTTATGACTCGGGAAGGGTCCGAATAGTTCGGCGAGGCACCCCGACAGTTAGGTGCGTCCCGTAACATTCGGGGAAACTCAATCGATTTTGTCTAGTCGGATTACAATCGTGCCTATGTCGTGACATATTCTGCTATATCGGATCAAAATCCTAACAATGTTCTGTGTATTCTGGACGGTGTCCTGTGGAACGGGAATGAGCTGGAGAAATTTTTCATTGCTGTTTTTCTGCCGATTGAGTCCAGATTGCATCCAGATCTTGACGATTGCGAACCGTTTTTGCCGAAACCGTTCCGGAACAGTCCCGTTATTTATACGAAATTCGTCATTGATACCCATTTTAAAGTCCCGACAATTACAGAATACAATACGACTGAGACCAGACAAAGCCGTTTGCAATGCGATAGAGCAGAGCGTGATAGGATTACGTTCCGACAGTACCTGAAAGTCCCGAAGTTGCCTACAGTTTTCGAACGGATAACTTCCGTCAACGTCGGTTAACTGTCTGGTCACTGTCTGATATCTGTCGGATTACATTCGGTAGAATCGGGACGCAGTCGTGACAGACTCGGTCGGATTTTACCAGGCGAAATGTACAAATTGGATTAGAAACGGATTAAGAACGGGATTGTAGGGATAAATTCGCTTGGAAACGGTTGAATATTGACGCTTCCTGAACAATATCTGATTGTTGGCGTGATTATATTATTTGTTTTACAAATTTTAATTAAAGTTTGAATGTCCATCCACTATTCATGGGACCTTGATCAGACTTTTGACAAATTTTAATCGGGAATGGTCCTGTCAAGAACGGCGGTAAAAATCGTGAATGTGTGACCTCAGCTTAAGATAAACTAAAAATGAAACAAGACATACCTGAATAAAGGCAACAGTAGTATACCGTTGTTCAAAACTCATAAATCTACGGACAAAAAACAAAATTGGGGTAACTTACTAAAACTAAGGGAAACGCATTAAATATAAGAGGAGAACAACGACACAACATTAAAATGTAACATACACAGAAACGGACTAAGCATTAGACAAAATCCGAAGAGAATAACAAATATAACATCAAAACCAAATACATGAATTTGGGATAGAGAAGTAAACTTTTTAAAAACACATTATCCGAATTTAGAGAATACACGTAACGGTATAATTCTCAGCTTGAGAGTTTTCGTTCGTATGACATCCTTTTTTAAATGACGTAATGTGCCAAGATTAATCATGAAATATCGCCGAATTTTACTTTATCTTTATTGCATTATTTTTTTTACATAGGACTAGGAATAACGAGAATGTAGTTTCTTTTTCAATTCCAATGTGAATATAGCCAAATCCTCATAGTAGTTACACATAGGTTACGATGTGGAATTATGTTTGGGGTAAATAGTATTACCGTAGAGTAATTTCTCGCAATTTGATTGGCTGATATTGTCCTAACAAATTTTAGTACAATTTTTCATTACGACAAATATTCCAATCTTCCTTATACTATTGACCTAATAAGTTTTTAAGTTGCTTTAAATTTTTATTATTTACATTTTTCACAGTTTTAGATTAATTATCTAAATATATTTCCAGGATATTATCCTTATAATTGCATTTGAATATAATAATAACAAAATCATGATAAATTCGTTACACAGTGTGCAATTGTCCTAATACGGACTGTAAAGGGTCAATAAAATTCATATCGGGTTTGGCTTGGATATGAATTTTATTGACCCGATAAATTCTGGTATAAAGACAATTACACACTGTTATTCTAATAATATCCATTGACATCTATATCTCTGAGTATGTGCTATAAAAAAAGAAGAAAGATACCAGAGAGACACTTACCAATCGAAAATAAACTGACAACTTCATGGCAAAACAGATAAAAAAAATCAAACAGTATAACACAAAAGACAATAAAGAAAACTATAAAGACTTAGCAACACAAACCCCAAATATAGATATATGTGTGACTTGTATCACACTGTTGTTAACAAAGCAAAAGAATTAAGGTATATCAGAATAACATTTTCATGAAATCATTGTTACCTTCAATATTTTATGATTATTGTGTTACCAGGTTTCGGTTAAAAAGGTATGCGTTTAAAGGATTTTCTTCTTGATTTATAGTTTAAATATAAGCTATTCTTACTTCAACAAATTAAAGATGATGTTTTCGTACTTTAGTGTGACGTCCCTCGGTTGCCGAACTAATACACATTTTTGTTTAGGGGCCAACTAAAGCGCACCTTATGGGATTTTCTCGCTATTTTAAACACTCATTGGTGGCCTTTGGTTGATTTTTTTCTGCTCTTATGACGTATTGTTGTCTGTATGACACATTACCCGTTTCCGCGTTGCCTTTCTCGATTGATGAGTCATTTTTATCTCAACGGATAACAGATTCTGCTAAACAAATTTCATGGGTTCTTAAAATTATTTGATGCCTATGTAATAAAATCTCAATCTTTTATAGTGTAGACGTTGCTTTATACAATAAAACACTATTATAATTTATGTGCACATAATATTGTAAACATGTGGACGCGGATACTATAAATATTCAAATGACATCTTCATCTTTGCATATTGAACACAGCAACATGTTGATGATGGCATACATCTATTTATATATACATGTATATGTTACAGTGTACTTATATAATCAAGGATTATGTGGAATCCATGATTTTTCAGGGCTAATGAAGAATCACTAAAATTATTAGTGATTACATATAATCCCTGAAAATAACCAGTTATTTTACATAAACACTAAACATTAAAATAAGTATTCTATAACTTCCCTGAAATGATTATGAATAATACGAAGAGCCTTTGTTTGATAAAAAATAAATAAGTATAGCCAAATTGTATTTTATTTTCTTATTCCTTGAAAGTTTCAGTGAACAGTTTTCATTTATGATCTACTAAGAAAATCTTAGACAGTTTTTTCATTTATATTTTATTTAACTCTTATATCTCATTATGTCACTAACAAATAAGCATGGTACAGGCACAAATGTTGCTTTGGTTGAAGCAAAAGTATGCTCAAAATTTAATGCAAATTGCAGACTGAGGATACGAGGAAAGGGTGATTCAATAAGCATAATGACTATTATTCATGAAAAGACTAAAAAGGATAATTCCTGACCATAAATCATGGAATCCTGTTTAGATCTTATACAATGAATCAGTACGAGGTTACTGATTTCTCTTTATTGATACCTTCAGATGTTTGTGTTTCTTTTAGACGTTCCATTACATCTGATTCGATACATGATGGAGAAGGTCTTTTAAAATGTTCAAATTGTGGTCAAAACAGATGTGAATTAATATATGTGACTGTAAAAAGACAGGGTAAATGTTTGTAAAAATTGTTTTTAAAATATTGTGTTTAACATTTGGTTTCCTTCATACGGAAGGTTTTTCAACAATTATACGTGTAAAAATAGTTTTAATGGCAATTTCATTTTTTCATTCAATTTTATTTAACATTCTCATAAACAAATTGGTAAAAAAATCCAAATAAAAAGAATAATTTTTATGCCATTTTATCTTTTATTAATACTGACTGCACCATTTTGCCATTGCGAACTCGCTTGATATTTTTACTGATAAAGTCAATATTAAAAACACAAATTTCTATTATTCAGTATATAGATTATCATTGAATTATATTGTGTTTTAACATTAAAATATTTTTGTGCCTATCATATCAATGTTATCATTTTGATAAATTGTGCCTTACGTTTTAACATATTGAGGTTATTATTTTTTATATATATATATATATAGGCTATTATTTTTATATACTTAGGTTAAGATTTTAATATATTACAATATGTTATACATTTTAATATCATATCATTTATTCTGTATAATCCCTGACGTTTTTTTTGGAATTCTATGCAACCTTCATACAAGTAAGAGGTTTAGCTAGCTGTAAAACCAGGTTTACTCCGCCTTTTTCTACATGAGAAAATACCTGTAACAAGTCATGAATAAGACAGTTGTTATTCAATTATTTAACATGTTTAAGGTGTGTCAGCTTTGAATTTTGCAATTTGATTACGGATTTTCCGTGTTGAAATTTCCTTGGAGCTGTTTTTTTTCACTTTTTAGATGTGTTGGAGGTTTAATTTTGCGATTATTTAAGGAATATTTCTTTTTGAATTTCTCTTTGAGTCCGGTAATTTTGTTATTTTACTTTTTGTTATCTCCAAATGTAATACAGCTTAAATCAAAGACTCAAACATAAATTAACACATACTTTTAGAAATGTGTTTTATGCCAACTTGCTTGTGGTAGACTAGTGACAATCATACCATGGTGCCAAACTGTTACGAAATATTAATAAGGTCACCAATAAATATGTAAGGCATTGATACACTCATGAAGTGACCTCAAACGTGTGGAATAGATAACATTGCAATTATGCGCTTTGTAAATGACACGACATTTTAAGTTGCAATATGTGGTCACTAAGGAAATTTCATCGTAAAAATTTTACGACCGACACAAAGTCGTTTATGTTTTTGTATTTAAATCTGAAACCATTTATTTACCTGGATAAAAATAATGTATGAACACTTATTAACGTTCATGCAAATAAAGATAAGGCTTTGTGTATTTACCCCAAAGACGTGATGCACAATCAAAAGTTACGACGTCACTTGGTCTCTGGTAGGGTAGTAATACTGAACTCCGAGGAAAATTCAAAAAGGATAGTCAAATGCAAATAAAAAGCTCAAACACATCAAACGAATGAATAGCAAATGTCATATTCCTGACGTGGTACATGCATTTTCCTTTACAGACAACGGTGGGTTGAACCTTGTTTTATTGCTTGCTAAACCTCTCACTTGTACGACAGTCTTAAGATGAGAAACAACTTCAGTACCAAGAAGCTATACTTCAAGACTATAACGTATGTCAAATTCTAGGAACCATTACGTATCTCAAATTCGCGGTATCATTACTTATGTCAAAATCAGAAAATTTATTTTCTTATGAGATGGAGTTCCTTCAGACACTTGTCAAAAACAAAAAAAATCAATTCAAAGAAGCCAGATCATTTAACTTCATATTCAGATATATTGATGATGTTCTTTCCATTAAAATTCCAAACTTTTCTGATCAAATTTAATGAATAATATAAGATATAACTGGAAATTGGAGAAAAAAACAGGCTTCTTCCGTCTCCACCTCATTTGTAAAGTTATACCTCGAGTTTGACATACGTAAGTCTTGAAGTATAGCTTCTTGGTACTGAAGTTGTTTATCATCTTATTAACTTGTTATAGTACTCGTTTATTTTTCTTTATCTCTATTGTTTTTATTGATTACAAAATTAAAATTGAGAATATTAATAGGGAATATGTCTTCGATATAACAACCGGACAAAACAGTAAATAACAGCCAAAATCAACCAATGTGTCTTCAACGCAGGGTGAATTCACGCACCCTGAGTTCGGCTTCGGCCCTCCCCATAAAAACGGTGTACTATTTCAGTGATAATATACGTAATTGTCAACTACAAAATATATAAATGAACTAAAATTAAAAAGAAGAAACAAGACGAACATACGCGAGATGCTCTTGACCTGTGACAGGCGCAAAAATGTGGCTGTGTTGTATGTTTTGTGATATCTCAACTGTCTCTAGTTAATGTAGAATAAGGAAACACACAGTATACAAACTCAGTTTAAAAGAAGTCCGAGTTAAGAATAGGTAATAAAAGAAACTAAACAAAATGACAATGCTACGTTAATTAACTTGGGACTACTAGCAGTTATCGACATGCCAGCTCCAGGTCTAAATTAAACTGATTGAAAAAATTGTCTTCATCATATAAGAATCAAGCACAGTCCCTCCTGATAGGGTTGAGTATAATCATAGAATATACGAGAAGAACGTGGCTCGTAGCAATCCAATAATTGTTTATAATACATGTGTTTATTTCCGATGCAAAGACCATATGAATGAATCAATATTTAAACTAACATATGCAATCCTTAATGACCTAACAAGAGTATCGTACCTATATCCCTTCTGAATAAGAATTTAAAGGTTTGGTTAGCTTTTCTAATTAATATGTTTTAGTTATAAAATTGAGAATGGAAATGGGGAATGTGCCAAAGAGACAACAACCCGACCATAGCAAAAAAACAACAGCAGAAGGTCACCAACAGGTCTTCAATGTAGCGAGAAATTCCCGCACCCGGAGGTGTCCTTCAACTGGCCCCTAAACAAATATATACTAGTTCAGTGATAATGAACGCCATACTAATTTCCAAATTGTACACAAGAAACTAAAATTAAAATAATACAAGACTAACAAAGGCCAGAGGCTCCTGACTTGGGACAGGCGCAAAAATGCGGCGGGGTTAAACATGTTTGTGAGATCTCAACCCTCCCCCTATACCTCTAGCCAATGTAGAAAAGTAAACGCATAACAATATTCATTTGACGTGGCTCTGTACTTAGACATCCCGTCATTGTACTTTTGTTCAATTGTAAAAAAAAGTGTATTCTTGTTTTTATTTATTTATGATAATGTGCTATAAATGTATGCCTTTTTGTGTTTCTGTAGTGAAGAATTGATAAGAAGTAGTGAATTCGTAAACGATAATCAACGACAGAATAAAGTCGCAAGTTGATTATCTTTTCCGAATCCATTATTTTTTATCAATTCTCTAGTTTAACCCATTTCTCGTAAAACAATTGTCTGATATACGTTTTGACAATGAATCATAAAAATAATTTCGTATTTTGTCATTTTTATCCTATAAAAGCTGGTAAATGTTTATACACACATGGCTCGCATCTATATTTAGACAGTTGACAAGTTAACACTTAATTTTGCAAATTATGTCCGTTGTTTTGTTAACACATTGCTGACAATATAATGGAACTTTATATGCGACTGTCATACAAATGAAGGTTAAAGCTAGCTATAAAACCAGATTTAATCCACCATTTTCGACATAAGAATATGCTTGTTCCCAGTCAGAAATATGACATTTGTTAAACATTCTTACGATGTGTTTGGGCTTTGGTTTTGCTTTTAGATTACAGACGTTCGGTTTTGAATTTTCCTCGGAGTTCAGTATAACTGTTATTTTACTTTGTATACTTTAGTGCAATAAATAGTTATCAAATATACCAGGATTATTATTTTATACGCCAGACGCGCGCTTCGTCAACATAAGACTCATCAGTGACGCTCAGATCAAAATAGTTATAAAGCCAAACAAGTACAGTGTGGAAGAGCACTGAGGACCCAAAATGCCAAAAAGTGGTGCCAAATACGGCTAAGGTAATCTAGTAAATTGCACAAACGACCCCATACTCTCAAAAATTATGAATTTTAATTGTTGTCATGTTTAATTTTATAAGCAATTTCATTTCTGTCCTGTGCCGTTTAGTAGAAAGGATGAATAAAACGATTTCAATCGCAAAATATTTCCCAAATTGCTAAAACATTCCGGCAACCTGAATTCATAGAGAAGTGAAGTCCATATCATCTTATGTATAAGAAAGACACTTATTATTGATAAGTTATCTTAATAAATCTAGGTTATCGTGTCATTAACAAGTAGGATAACATGTTTGAGGCTATGTTCGTGACTGTCTCAATGTCATTCACATTTATCTATAATTATTAGCAATATTCGTGACAAAATATCTGTTGGTGTTTACTTGTTGCGTTTCTTTGTGTTTGTATCAGTATAGAACGTTTAAAAAAATTTTTTTTTTAGCTGCAGACTTTACTTCTATCATATTCATTAAACTAATTTACTTGATGTACTGTCTCTTAATAATAATAAATTTCAGTGATCACTAACATTTAATATATCCAAGTGAACTTGAAATTAAAGATACTACCGACACAGATAAATCTGCTTCATATTTAGACCTTTTTCTCGTAATGACTACTGATGGTTGGTTGAATACCAAAATTTATGACAAACGCGATGATTTTAATTTTTCTATAGTCAAGTTTCCATTTATGTGTAGCAACATCCCAGAGGCACCGGTATATGGAGTATATGTGTCTCAACTGATACGATACTCTAGAGCTAGCTTAAAGTACGTTGATTTTGTTAAACGAGGAATACTGCTTTCTCAAAAGTTGCTGAGACAGGGCTATGCATCAATCAAATAAAGGTCATTACTCAAGAAATTTTACGGTCGCCATCATGAGCTGATTGGCCATTATGACATACGTGTGTCAGAAATCATATCTGATGTTCTTCCTCAGTCATAATAACCTTCCATCATTACCGAACTGAACAAAGAAATAACACGACTGGTGTCATATACGGTGCAGGAAATGCTTATCCATCCAGACTACCTGATTTCACTCCCGGTTTTTAGTGAAGTTTGTGTTTTTTCTTATTTATTATTTATAACTGTTGATGTAAATGTCCTTTGGTTTTATGAGTCCTTGTTTACTCCTGTGTTTTGATTGTAATTGTCTTGATATTGTTCATAGCTTTTTTTGTCGCTTTCTGATCATTACCTTTAATTATCCTTAAACTTGAAATTAATAAATTGGACACGAAAGAGCAGATTTTACTTAAAAGTCTCAATCGACCTGTTTGTATCTGATAGAAATTGCTATGTTCGATCTAATGAATGCTTTGATAGTATACTGAAAACTCACATTTTCACAAACTTTGTTTTGCTTGTGTCAAATTCTAAATGCATTCTTAAGCGTGATGATACGGAGATAAAAGAGACGAAAGATACCAATAGATATCTAATAATCATGTTCATAGGGAAATCAAATAACTGGCAATGCGATTGCAAAATCCAAAGCACGACCAAACAATGCGCAGCAAAAAAGCAAAACACATCATAGAACACTAAAGACTTAGCAACACGATGCTTCTAAAACATAAGATTATACTCATACATTTGCATTAGGAAAAAAAATAACCTTCAGATCATACATAGCAAATAGACCATTCACATCATCATTGTATGGTCACTTGTTTATAGGAATTGGAAATTGCAGATGAGAAAAATGCTGACAAATTGAAAAGATTCATAATATTTTATTGTATCATATTGTATTATGATTTAAAAGGAATGAATCTACTGAAATATTTCGACTTTTTTTTTATAATTTGTTATCGTGAAATTGCACTTTTAATTTTTCATAGAACTAAACAAGTCTGCAAAATTATTAACACATTAAGAAAATAAAAATCAAGGTACCAAAACTCTGACTGATCACTTAAAAAGAGCGGGACAATATGTTTCAAAAGGGAAGGAGAAGTGTTTCATGCAATGCATGCATCATTAATCGTGTTTTAAAACGTGATATATGTCTGTAAATTATCGAATTGATATGTTCGATTTTATTTCAAATGTTAACATAGTCTACTTTTAGATATGTAAGCTACAACTTGATTTTACTATACTTACCTATACCGTGATAAGAATTGTTTTGCCAATTGACCCAAACCTTGATCAGAATTCTGGTCATTCATGTGCATATTGCGTACTAGAATGGATGTAAATAATCTCTTCGCACTTCTTCTTGGTAAGAATAAACATTACGATTTTGTATATTTAGTTGACCATCTGGCTAAATAAGCCTTTGAGTGCAAATAATATTAATGAATGGTACCTTTATACAAGGCCTGGAAACCACTGCATAAGCTAGACACAAATTATTTTTCAATACTCATGAATATGAAATATTTTTTATTAAAAAATAAGAAAATAATTAATCAACAAAAAATAACTAAACGTATCTGTTCTAGTCAAGTTATGAAAACAGCACTTGGTGATTGATACTTCAGTGTAACTGTATGTCAGTTTGCAAGAATCGGTAACGAGACAAGATAATAATGTAGTTTTTAAGACATCCAAACAACCAATTGTGTGATTGTAAAATTCATTTACAAAAGTCAATCGCTTTGTTATAATAAATACATGTAGCTTTAGTTTTAGGAAATTAAAAACAATTTTGTGATAACCATCTGCTCTGTTTTGGTAAAACATCGGTTTATAGTTTATTATTTTAACTATATTTGTCCTGCTATACGTAGATTATTACAACTAGAATGTTTGTCTTCATGTTAAAACTGTCTGCCCAACAACCAATATTCATTTTTACGTCTTAATTTTGTACTTTTATCTAGAAAAAACTGTTAGTTTTAATAGTTATTGTGTCGTTTAATTGAAGAAACATTTCGCGGTTCAACTGCTTGAATTTCAATATGTCAAGACACTTTAATTGGTCGCTAGACGTTGTTATCAAGAATAAACGAATAATCAACATCAAATATTTCATGTAATCAATAATTCAGGTAAAGATGTAAAGGAAGGATTGACAATTTTAATCAATGTTCAATGAACAGTAAAAATTTGATTTAAAAGTTTAAGCCATTTTAATTTAACAAACAAACAGAAAAAATATAATTGCTGGCCAATTAAACATTAAAATAGGAAACTTTCATCACCTCGTTATCTTTATCTATATCAATCATGACAACTACGATCGATTACCTCAGTCCATAATATCAAAACAATGTATTTTTCTTTTTTCATTCGTATTGATAAGAGGGTCTCTGTGGCCAGGTGTTCTATGTACATTAAGTTCTACTACCGTACTCACTGGCCAGTCAACACAAAGGTTGTGATTAGTTTTCAAAGGTATCAGGATTATAATTTAGTACGCCAGACGCGTTTCGTCTACATAAGACTCATCAGTGACGTTCGTGTCAAAATATTTATAAAACCCAAACAAGTACAAAGTTGAAGAGCATTGAGGATCCAAAATTCCAAATGTTGTGCCTAATACGGCTTAGGTTATCTACAAATTTATGCCTGGGATAAGAAAATCCTTAGTTTTTCGAAAATTCAGTTTTGTATACAGGAAATTTATAAAAATGACAACATTGTGAGTTCAAGCCCCGCTCGTGCGGGTGCACTCGACTCCGATCTTAATTGAATTAGATTGTCAGTTTTCCCATCAATTGTCGTTGGTTTTCTCCGAGCACACCGTCTTCCTCCCTTCATAAAAACTGTTCGCCGAGAAATAGCTCCACAATGGTGCTTAAAAGTGGCGTGAAAACAACGACAAACAAACAATCTTATTCATAAAAAGAACTATGGATTTCGTTTTACAAGTATTGAATTAGAAAATAGCTCTACTGAAACTAGATAAATGAGATTAAATCACTGTTTTGATCTGCTGCTTTAATTTTTATCAAATATCTTAGTTATTCCTTAAACTCTTATTAGAGCGACGACAGCATAGATGCTGTGAGCAAATATTGTCTGGTCAGGAGTTCCAATTTCAACACCCGTTTGTCAATTTTACATCTATAAAAGACTATTTAGTTCAGGTTTTAATATCAGATATAGGCTTTTCCATTCAAAGAAAATATTGAAAGGTTTAAAATAGAAGATTTATTGGAGATAGGAAATTGCTTTTGCATAAATTAATTAATGTCTTTTATATTCCATTTTGGTAAATTATGTCATAAAGAATAACAATTGTGTTCCGTAAAAGGCGAACATTTGTAAATTGATCTGTTAGAATACAAGGCAGTCATTATTTTAAAGTTTCGTTAGTTCTTTAGTAAAAAGACATTTATTTATAGCATTTAAAGAAAATTGTTCATACATCCCAAAACATAAAGCTTCTATTTCTGAAAAAAATAGACAATGCAAATACTTTGACGGTTAAAGTTGTGAAACTTTGATAATGAAGTTTTGTAAAAAAAATATATTCTTGAATCTAAAATTTATATGCACTTATTTGTTAAATGGTCAAAACTAAGGACTTTATGGAATATTTTTTTTCAACAGTCATATGTCTCGAACGTCTTACAGATTAAACTAATACTAAATTTCTCATCTTATCCTCCCTTCACTAAAAGTCTTCCTCAGAAATCAATATGGCTGCTATTCATGATATTTACACTGCTTTATTTTTCAAGTTGTTTCTCTGTGAGGAGAAACATAGAGATAATATATCTATCTAAAGACGCGCGTCGGGCGTAAATATAAAATATCAATCCTTGTATCTATGACGAGTTTATCTCTATTTACAAAGTGCAACCTATCAGACCTCCTTAAGTCTCCATCCGTTGCTACATAGTTAGATCAGTGGTAATAGTTATCAACAGTACCAGGATTATAATTTTATACGCCAGACGCGCGTTTCGTCTAAATAAGACTCATCAGTGACGCTCAGATCGAAATAGTTAAAAAGCCAAATAAATACAAAGTTAAAGAGTATTGAGGATCCAAAATTCCCAAAAGTTGTGCCAAATACGGCTAAGGTAATCTACTCCTGGGGTAAGAAAATCCCTAGTTTTTCGAAAAATTCAAAGTTTTGTAAACAGAAAATTTATAAAAAAATGACCATATAATTGATATTCATATCAACACCGAAGTGCTGACTACTGGGCTGGTGATACCCTCGGGGACGAAACGTCCACCAGCAGTGGCATCGACCCAGTGGTGTAAATAGTTATCAACAGTACCAGGATTATAATTTTATACGCCAGACGCGCGTTTCGTCTACATAAGACTCATGGTAAGACACTTAAAACTATATTTGTAAATGAAATGTTCAAATACAATTGGTAAATCTGTCTATAAATACGTAAACCTAAAATATAAAAATTAGTATTTAATGTATTTTAATCATATTCAAGACAAACTGAAAAATATCCACCCGAGAAACCTTGAAAAATAGCTTTGATGTGCTTTCTCTATTATAAGAGGTGTCAGGAATATGGAAGTTGTCATCTAATAGTTCGTTGTATGTTGCATTGTCGTTTTTTTTGTTGCACTTCAGTGTTCTGTTGTTTTGTTATTTTCTTCCTATTGTTGATGTGTCTCCCTAGAATTTAGTTTGTAATCCAGATTTGTACTCATAAATGAAGACCTTTTAATACTGATACATTTGAATTGAACAACATTTGTTCCGAATAAAATCCAAAAATCTATACCTTGAATACATTTAACAAGTAAACAATTAATATTCATCTCGTACAAAATAACCTCCGGTGAATTAGCAGTTTAATAAGATGATACATGTGTGAATGCCACGCAAATAATGACTCAATTACCAAATAAGTATATTATGTTTACACCTATGTACTATTAATTATCACTACCACTGTAGAATAATGATTATGCTAATTATTTCAATCAATAAGTTTCAAATATTCACAACACCAGAGGTTGTTCTAAATGATACATTATCACTATCATTATGATTTATTTTCTCTCGGTTTACATTTGTAACCCGGTTTTGTTTTCTCTCAATTGATTGATGACTTTTGAACAGCGGTATACTACTGTTGCCTTTATTCATGTATTCAAATTCACACAAAGCTTGGTTTTATACAAATTGCAAATTGACAAAAAGCTTTATGCGGTTTGTTCCTTTTTCGCCATATGTGAATGGGGGTCTTAATCAAAACTAAAAGAGTTATGTGATACTTAATTTTTTTTAATTCATTCCGTATGCAATTATGGACTTTATTTGAAAGCTATAGGTTATGCTAAGGTACCAGACTTTGAAAAAAGTAAAATATTGTATGAAGAAAAACAAAAAATATATACAAAAACAATATTAAACGAAATGTTTTTGTTTAATAAAATTTTAACACAAAAACTGAAATAAATTGTTGCCACGGAAATTGTTTTTATATCACAAGACAAAATAGAGTATTTTCAGTTTGTTCCTTAATAATGATATAATCAATTGGTTATTTCATCTAACATTCCTTATTTAAAAAAATCAAACCAAAGAATAAAACATAACAATCGTATCAATAAGATAGAACATATGATTTTTTTAATAAATAATGCTAATAGGTAAAAAGTCATACTAATTAAAACTACAAAAAGAACATGAATTGCAATATTAAAGGGAAATTTAAAGTAATGAACAGCTTAATTTAAAAGATACAAGTAAAGTTAAGTAAATGTATTAAGTTTTGTTTTTGTAGACTTATGAATTGAAATATGTTAACTGTTTTATCGTTTATAAAATGATCGAGATCTATTGATATATGTCGAATTTAAAACATCTTTAGAGCATTCTTATAATAGTTATAGACCCCGTCATTTATATGGTAAACACAGAAACAGGGATTAACTTACAAGCGGAAATCCGGTTGAAATAGAACAAAAGAACCGAAGCTCTTTGTTAGAGAAGGCGATAAATGCTTACTGTAATGTTTACTATAGTGACAAAAATTTTAAAGTTAATAGAAACAAATAAAATGACAATTTTCTTCTCAATTACGAAGTGTTTTATTTCAAAAACACCACTTGCATAAGTTTTCAATTTATCTAGTAAATAGTTAAGCTGAACAATCAGATATCAAGTCGACGACATGGGTATCTTTCAAGTTGGATGCAGAAAATTCATAACCTCCGATTTTTTTATTTTTTTTACCACGGACGGAAAACATATCAATCTGTTATTTCAGTAATTTTCGTGTCTGTCCTCCTATTATGTGAATCAAGCAAAAATTCCAAAAAATGGGTAACAATTGTATCGAAAAGAGAAAATCGAGTGCACCTTTTTATGTTAGGGCGTGTTTGAGTTGAACATTTTGTCTTGATATCGTACAAAGCAAGAATATTTCATACATCGTCTCGCTTCAGATTCTATCATTTTTATATATCAAAGCTACAGGTTGACTTTATAACACACAAAAAAAGATGATATATGGGTCAAGTGAAATACCTATCTAATGAATCACAAAAAACATAGTAGGTGTGTTCGAATATCTATTTTTTAACTAATAGTACTTGACAAAAGTCTTTCAGGTTGGATGATGAAAATGCATATCTTCTAAATATTATAATTTTTTGTGTGTGATAACTAGGGTTTATAGTCTTCAACCAATAAAAAAATCTAGTCTGCCCTTCCATGAAATATTTAATAAGAATTTTTTTAAATAATGATGTGAATTTTCGAAAATTCCACCTGACAACCGATCAGACAATATTTTTAAGTTGAATCAATGCAGACAACTGATGTGAAAATGAACTGGCGTAATGGGGATATAATTTTGACGAAGTAGAATCCTGACTGCTTACAAATAAACGTTCTAAGGTTTTACCTATTCCTATAAATAAAACATTATGGATTTTAAACCGTTAAATATTTTATCACAATGGTGCATTATTATCATTTTCAATAAATCTGAACATGATGATCATCGATAACATAGACAGATAACTGTGCTTATGATCAAATAGACGGTACAATTGAAACAACATTATTGAAATGATTCAAATGTGGTTCAGTGTACCGGTAATTTGAAAAACCCCAAAAGATAAATAAAAATAGATATATGTATTCAGATTCTATTGTAAACAGTGATCAAATATCTAGTTATTGTGCGTCGGTTTATTTTTACTCAGGCCTCATCTCTTGCAAACCCAGTTGTATGTCGAGCTTGCATTTCAATTATAAGATATTAAGAATTCAAACAATCAGCATGGTTGATTGATGGTTGCTTACTGTCCAGTGGCAAATATCTCATGCATGTTTAGGACAAATAAAGCATAAAATAACATATCAGAGGGGCAAAAGATACCAGAGGGACAGTCAAACTCATTGATCGAAATTAAACTGACAACGCCATGCCTGTAAAAAAAAAGACAAACTGACAAATAATAGTACACGAGACACAACATAGAAAAATAAAGACTAAGCAACATGAACCCCATTAAAACAGGAGGGGATATCAGGTGCTCCGGAAAGGTAAGCAGATCCTGATCCACATATGCCTTCCGTCGTGTTCCTTATGTTATTACAGTACTGTACAAACCCGGTAAATAGTCTAACTCGAGAGGTCACATTCGTGAAAAGGGAATGAGATTGAAGTTACGACATAAGGAACATATCCGATGGCATCTGTGAAACGGTTATTCCGTAACGGTCAGCCAATTCGTAATGGCGTCCATAAAATTCACGAAGGGATAATAAATTGTACCTTTTTTTTCGCAAGATACGCATTTCGATAATTAATGTCTCTTCAGTGATGATCAAGGCCAAAATATTGAAAATCCAAAGCTTATTAAGAAATGAAGCGCTACAAATCAAAAAGGACAAGTATATCCAAAACCGAGGAGTGCATGTTAATCTTTTAAAGCCGATTGAGAAAATAAATCAACGCAAAAGATTTTTCCAATCATACAAAAAACAACAGCACATGCTTGACTTTTAATTTAGTGTTTCAGCGTTCTTGGTGCAGATGAATAAAGAAAGGCGCATCGAGCTAGCCTAATCTTTCAGAGTACATTTTTATGTTCTAAATATTTGAACTCTGATAACTTTTTAAAGAGGTTTTTTCGCTTCAAATAACTTAATTCAGTTTTATAAGTATAAAGGCTGAACTACTAGTATAAGAGAAATATATTATTTTAATTTGTATGAAATTGGTGAACTCCAATCTTGTTATCGGTTCAAGGTAAAGATCAATAAGATCATCAACATTTTGACAATTGCTTTTTATCTCTGCTTCAAAAGATTCACAAACTATGAAATGGATAGAATTGTAACTTTACTGATAGGACACAATAGTAACAAATTCTTATTTAGGAAAAGTAAATGTAATTTAATTGGATCTGAAAATACTTTGAAATAAACAATTAAGGATGGTTAATCTTTCAGTAAATATCCAGATTCATACGTTGCGGTAATTCAGCTTTAAATTGAGTTTTTGTACAGACAGTAAGCTTCTTATCAATTAAAAGCTGTTGATTTTAGATTTAGACATACTGCCCACAGCTACAGTGCTAAATTGACTGAACGCATACTGCCTGAACGGTCCTGAATGTATAACAACTACAATAAAAGAAACAGTTTAAATTCCTAAAAGACTTTACGCTCTTAGGTTCAGGCGACTACGATATTTTTAATATTTTTATAAGAATTATACATTGAGTTGTTTATTTGATCAATAAGTTTACATAAGTTCTTGCTTAATGTCATTTTATCTGAAAATCAAAAATATAATTCACATGATGAATAGTTGATCAAAAACATTGACGGATTTAAATGGAAACAGAATCTGGACAAAGAATAGAAGTTTACATTAAGGAAATATAATCCTTAAATCAAATTAATTTCCAAATGTTTTAAACAGCAAATTGCAACAAAAACGGTATCAATATTTGCATACCAGTATTCAAGTTATGGCTACTGCACTGACAAAACCATCGTGTATTAACAATCTACCAGCAAAGGTATCGACCAAACGAAACTCGCACATAAACAGTTCCTCATTATCATATGTTAAATAGACAATACATTACTCATATAATGAAAGGATAAACAACAGAAGATCATTTTTGAGTCATTTGAAAAAAAACTGTAACCAACGAATGCCCGTTTTAGTAAAATTCAGATGGGCCACAAGACTAAGACAGTATTCAGCACTTCTGTGTTCACTTGAGTTATCATTGATATGATATACGTATACGAAATAATTTTTCAATATTTCTGAGTTTACATAAATTGTTAAGTCATCGTCTTCTTCAGAAATTGCTTTGTGAGAACACAATACGATCAAACACTTGAACAAAGCAAACTGTGTGTTGAATACACACTTTTTATTTCAAGATCTCTACCTTTGCAAGTCAAAATGGTCTTGAAGGAAATATGATGACATATGTCTTTTCAGTTCTTCAAACAAATATGTGATCTTTATGGACAGTAAAAAAAAAGTAGTATTTGCCTTTAGTGCTTTTGAATAAGAAAACAAAACATGATCTGCGACAGTCATGGAACGCCTTCAATATTTTTGTTGCTCCATTGATTAAAAATATACCAGCCGTTGTTCATTGAAAGATTTTTTTCTGGTTTTTACTTGGGTTTTTATCAGAAAGAATCAATTTTTTTTGGTTTACTATATACCGGTTGCAAGTGGCAAAAACTTCACTAAGCAACTGAAATAAATATTAAGATCAGGTACTGATTGGTACATCTAATCATATATTTTTCTGCTGTGAACATTGAGATTGTATAGGAAAGAGTTTCATAATGTGTTTTTTAAATGCAAAGTGCAAAACATTTTCAGAAAACTGTGTTTCTCATTGTTCTTTCCCAGGTTTTAAAATAAACATAGTCAAAGACGTTACCACCATCCATGAGTTCTGCTGTGATTTACGTATACGAAATAATTTTCCAATATGTCTATGTTTTGTCATATTTCTACGAGTTTTCCGAACATACTAACAGTCAAATGAAAAGGCATTGACATTTTTCTGGTCAGAACAAACTAGGATAAATAATTTAAAAAAAGCATGAGAAGATGTCACATCAAAGTCAGCATTAGTAGACTTCAATGCGAAGATATAGTCCCTGAATAGCACTTATCCGTTCCAATTTGACTTTTATTGTTATAAAATATTTAGTTTCAACTTTTAGAAAACCTGGATGAATTACCTTTTTGCCAAACAAATTATCAGTCAATTGTTTTTTAATAAACCTGCGATACACAAATATCAATAATAATCTATATTATTGGCAAAATTAGAAGGAGAAATAAATCCGAAAACTCAATGAGTTATAGTGTATATTAAAATATGTCGATAAACGTGAATTTATTAGAAAAACCGCACCAGAAAGGTTAAATAAATGTACAAAAATAAATGAAGTTTTATAACTTTCAGCGCCAAAAACATTGAAGATATCAATGCAATGTAAATTTACAAATGCTATAACCACTCGGTAGAAATAGAGTAGATTACATATTCTTAAAACTGAGTGAAAATAAACCAAAAAAAGAAAAATAGCAGAAATTTTAGTTTAACAATATAAATAAGAACTTGAACTCTACATAAAATGCCAAAATCAAGAGTTTGATGACTATGAAAAGACGCAAAAGTAAAAAAGGTTGTCGAGTTTAAAAAAAATCAACATGTCTTTTTTTTTCATCATTTTATGAAAAATTGCATTATAAAAAATGGCTATGACCGGGTAAAAAAGTAAGATTAATGTATTACCTTTGCAAAAAAATCATTTGCAGCCTGCAGATATGCCTGTCCATTGAAGTAAAATTATAAGCACATATACTCACGCCTAAAGTGACATTTTGAAACCGTTTTCGTATCTTCGATTGTAAATATAGATGAAATGACTTTGCATTATGTTCAATTATTGGGTTTTTATTGTAGATAATTATTCGTGTAATTTTCTGTATTTGTGCTAATCAATATAATCATACGATTTACTCTTTTTGTCATATTTTGTAGTAAATGCAATTTTGGAATTATCGACACCATTCTTATTTGATGCAACTTTAAATTGTTTTGGTCACATATGTCGTCATCATTTTGGCGGTGAAGGTAGAGTAAGTAATTTTATTTATGTTTTTCGTATAGTCGATTCTGTTAGTAAAAAAAAATGTTTTTTTATCCTGTTTTTTTGTTATTACGTTTTATAAAATAGTTTTATTATATTTTGAGCTTGTTAATTCCTACACATAGTAACATAACAAAAACAAATCTAGATTTCTAGAGAAGAATATTAATTTATAAATATATTTGACTGACCGTTTTAAATTCGGCAGTAATCAGGAAATAGATTCTTTAAGAGCAAAGTTTTAAAGCAGTTAGTCAATTAGCTTATTTAAAAGTTTGATATACACCTTCTTATGACACTGTGATTAGTGCATAAGGTTCTTCTTAAGATCAACGTAATGTTTATTTTTTGTTTTATTATGTGCAAAGACTTTCACACGTATTGAGAGCAACAATGACTTACAAAAATAGACAAATTAATCTAATATGTCTTGTCAATTTTGCATTAGATTTTGAACCAGTAGTTTTTAAATTTATAAAAAAAAGAATGAGTAAAAATTATGTTAGTACAAACAGTCCAGTATAGTTTGTCAGTGTTTGTACATTCTGTCGGATTACTTTCATTGGGAACATTCAAACCAAAAATTTGAAAGCTAAGTATGTATAAGATCTAAACACGTCTTTACAAATAGACAAATTTGTCGAAGTCAATTTTGTCTGAGGGAGTTTCTTGATATTTGATTATTTAACCCTATTGATGTCAGTTGTTTTCAAACAATGACGTCATTCGATATATGATTTCACACCAACATGACCGTTAAATTAGGGACCATTGAAGAAAAATATTCCACAGATTATTATTTGGTCTTTTATTTGAAAAAGACACCACAATGAGGAGAAGCTTTCATAAATTATAAAATGGACATTTGTGTTCTTCCGGCACAGTAGGTGTGGACACATCCGGCAGCAAGAGGGTTAATCAGCAGATATTTAAAAAGAAATTATCAAGAAATACTATAATCGTTCACTGTACGGAGTGTGAAAAGAAAGAGTTATACGAAATCTGCGTTAATTGTAATGGGTTATCCAGCATTACAAAACGATATTCAGGCATTGATATCGGTTATTCGTTAGGTCAATGATGATTTTGAAAGGTAAACAAGATGTACATTTCGTCCATGTTAGCAGTCATTGTGATGTGTGTCAATTATATACAAAACGCCCAAACATTTCACCTGACAATATTTTTTTTGTCAATTTTTTATACATTCTTAGGCGTACAAACAGTCTTATTATAGCAGTACTTTCTACTTTCTACTCTACACTTCCACACAATCTAATCAGGGAAAAGTTTTCATATTTAATAGAATGGTTTTTGAAAAAAAATCAATGCAAATTTATTTGTTGTAACTTGTTTATAGCTTTTTTCTGTAAGGAAAAAGGAAAGTATGCCAGATACACTAACTGGAAATGTGAAGATATTATTGAAGCTTTAAATTTTCTCCTAGATAGCATATATGTACGTTTCGGCGATAAAGTGTATCGACAGGTATTTGGTATTCCTATGGGCATTAACTGTGCCCCTTTGATAGCAGATTTATTCCTGTATTGCTATGACGCAGTTTGTGGGCAAACTCAGCAAAGACAAATCATTCACTGTTACATTTGGTTGATACATTAAACAATGTCCTACCGTTATCTGGATGACATTTTATCCTTAAAATAATCCAGAATCCAAATTTTACCCAAAAGAACTTACTTTAACTAAATCTAACATAAACAACAGTAGTTGTCCTTTTCTAGATTTTGACATTTCAGTTTCTAAAGAGTACTCCATACTAAAATTTACGACAAGAGAAACGATTTTTCATTCCCTATTGTTTATTTTCCACTTTGAGACGCCGATGTTCCTTTGGCTCTATCATACGTTGTTTATATATCCACACTCGTTCAATATGCCCGTGTGTGTAGTTGTGTCATAGATTTTAACGAACGTAACCAATGCATCACTTGTAAATTATTAAGTCAGGAATTTCGTCACCATAACTTACTTTAAACTTTTACCAAATTCTTCCATTGAAACAAAGATTTTATTAGAAAATTTGACTGTAAAAAAATGGTAATTCATATCCTACATTTTACGGTAATATTGTACTAACAGCACGGAAATCACTACGTGATCCGTGTAAACTCATCGAACCTTTTAACAAACTTATTAGTTAGGGTTATCTTACCAATGTTGTAATAAGATCTTTGGATATAGTTTACATTGGCATCAATATCGACTTTGTCATCATCATATTAGAACATGACTAAATTTGTATTTTCTTTTCCAACGGGATATAGAGACAAACCCACGTTCATTTTTATCTATAAAAAAGTAAACTCCTAACTATCATACTGCCTGTCGATACATTTATTTTTGGCCTTTCACAATTCATGTCTTCTTTGACTGTCAATGACGTAAAAAAAACTAAATCCCTGGGATGTGTTTTAGTTGATTTTAGTCACTGTTGCATGATTTTTTGTATTGTTAATTTTTAAGGGTTTAACAAATTATTAGTAACTGCGAGTACTCTCAAATCGAACTTTCTTGTTAATTGGACCTGTTGATACTATTTGTAATGTTTTTTTGTTATTTGATGTTAACATGGATCTTGTCTATTTGTGGGAATTTACTACAAATTTTCACTTCTTCGAACTGTGAATATCAAACTTATTTCATTTCTCTTAGAAATTGATCCGGCACATATACATGAAGAACACGAAGTTTTATTGAGCACACCAATTGTATAGTTTTATTGTTGATATTCACCCCAAATGTATCAAGTTTTAGATTCGTTTTATAGTTATACATAAAATGTCTTGGTATTTCTAAACGAAATATTATACACACAGTACATTCAGTAGCAGAAGTATACTTTACAACAAAATTATTCTCATTTACGTGTGTATAATATGGCGTAATTTTTTTTTTCAAAATTGATGTAATCTAAATATTGTGTAACATAATATTTCACAGCGTTTTTATACTTTTACCTTAATTTAAACTTATTTATTTAATTTTTACCTTAATTATTCATCCCTTATTTTATTTACTATGTATTTGCATTGTATAACAGATCACATTTATTCGTTCATTGTATGTAAACTAATTGATATTTAATTGCGTGTCTTTCTATATCTTGTAAAGTTATACCATTGTTTCAGAAAAAGGAGAAGGTTTGCTACCATTAAAACGTTTAATCCCGCTGCAATTGTTTGCACCTGTCCTAAGTCAGGAATCTGATATTCAGTAGTTGTCGTCTGTTTATGTAGTTCATAAGTGTTTCTTGTTGTTTGTTTTAATATAGATTAGACCGTTAGTTTTCCCGTTTGAATGGTTTTACACTAGTAATTATTGGGGATGTTATAGCTTGCTGTTCGGTGTGAGCCAAGGCCCCGTGTTGAAGGCCATACCTCGATCTTTTATGGTTTTCTTTTATAAATTTTTACTTGAATGGAAAGTTGTCTCATTGACACTCAATCTTCCTATATCTATTTGAAAGGTTTTATGTTGAGGTTTGACACTGGAAAAGGACATATGATGTCATACTGGAATGTGCAAAAGACTTGATCAACGATTGGCGGAATTTTGAATTTTAGAATTGAGAGTTTTTACAATTTAATTTAATTCAATTCAAAACTTTGTTTATAGTCGGCATGTCTCATAACATGAACATCAGCTTTTGTATTCACCAAATACATACATTTACACAGTAATCATACACAGCACAAATATTAAAACATAAAAGACATAGAACATACATTTCAAGTACATTTAGGATGAACTAATGTAAATACTATATGTTATATACATGCATGTGCACTATAAACTCTAAGCAACATGAAAACTAATGCAAAGCAATCATAAGTTATAAAAAGCTAATCAAATAAACACACAAAAGCAGCACTATTATGTTTTAAAGCTGTAACATAAAACATAAAGATAAATTATAAGCGCATGCATTGCAATGACATGAGTTACCATTCCATGAGTTTATAAGACTCTTGAATTGGGAAAAAGATGTTTCAGTTCTAAAGTGGTTTGGCAAATCATTCCATAGTTTTGAAGCATAATCTTGTAGTTCTTACAGCAGATATTTCAGCTTAGTTTTGATATCTGAAAGAATATTTTGTTTCTTTAATGTTTATAAGATTGTGGAGGTATACTAGATTTTTATTATTGACTGTTCTTTATTGCCATGTTTCCTTTGCGTCTTACTTTAAGTGGTGACAGTTTTTATTCTAAAAGTAAGTCTTCATATGTGCTGTTGTTATCTGAACGGAAAGTCCAACAGCAAATCGCAAAACTAAAACAATAAGACATCAAACGAATTGATAACAAATGTCATATTCCTGATTTGGTTCAGACATTTTCTTATGTAAAAGAAATGGTGGATTTAAGGGGGGTCCTGGGTATAAATCAATTTTTTTTTTCTAATATAGGATTTCGCTATATTTTTTTATAAATGAACTTTATCATATCCTTAAAGGAAAAATGAAATAAAAAAATGGGGTCACCGTTCATTTAAGCTCACAATCTGCCTCCAGAAAAGCATACATTTTTGTTAATGTCCTTTTTTCTGTTGAGCTAATAGGAGAAATAGAGGTAATATCGAAATAAAAAAAATAACCTAATTACAGAAATCGCTTGAATTTTACAATTATTTAGTTTATGTACAGCCTATTTGAAAACAAAAATAAAAAACATTGGTCACCGATGAGTTAAAAAAGATATTTCACATTTTTTTTGGGGTTGATTTTTGTACCATATCATAAAGTAATAACTAATAGTGTAATGAATAAAATTTGTAATGAAAAAATAAATGTTTAATTTTTTGCTGAAATTTTTGTACCCACGAGCCACCTTAACATCCGACCGGAAGTAAGCGTTTTTGTATCTACTTCTATTTCTAAATATGTATTGACTTGTTCACTACACTTTCCAATGTATGTTTTTTTTCTACAGAGCGGGGGCGATGGTTCACGTACTCATGATACTGTAAGTATAAAAATGAATGTGTATGCTTATATGGCGAGAAACCCTGCAAATTGTTAAAAAAAAAACTTGTGTTTGTTTGAAACGAAAATCATACGGCAATATATCTCTATGACAAATTAAAAACTCAAATCATGATTTTTTATTTACTTGTTTCATGTATTTGGAAGTGTACCGGTTCTTTTTATATTGAGATTAACTGTATTTGTTATTATTCAAAAATGTCCATGCTTATACGTTTTATAAAATAAGTATAACTTTCATATATATTAATTCTGAAAGTGTGTCATTTGTATCAGTTTTAAATCTTTAATCATAATTTGTTGGTAAAGGGATATTTTGGCTGTTTTAACCAAACCACTAGAGGTCAGGTTTTGTTATTTATCAATAGAAGTTATAATGCAGTTCAATGCTCAATTGTTTTTTTCACTATTTTAACTTCTAAATTTGGGTTGACACTTGAAGAATAACCAATTAGTGAAGCATAAGAGACAAACAGCGTTATGGTTCAATAAATCAAAGCTTTTAACATTTGCAATTATTTTTGTTATATAAACTAATGGTTTAATATTGTCACAAGTATACATTAATCCCTGTAGTCATGCATTTAACAAAATATAAATGTTTCTTTTGATGAAGTAATTCTGTTAATGACATAGTTAATGTTCCTATAGTGTTTTATCATTATTCTATATTAGACAGTCTTATAATCTGGTTGATGATATGATTGGATCCTTATCAATGTTAATTTTGTTCTATATTATTTGATGAACGATAATCTAGCATTTATTTATTTTTTTCATTTTAGTAAATGTGTTTTACCAAGAAATATTGGTTACCAAATATAAAGATTATCTTCTTTTTGTGTGATTTTTAAAAAAAATGGATAAAAGATAAAATTATTTACCGAAATCCCTTCTAATAGTGTATATATTTTGATATAAATCATAGATATATCGTTTTGGAATCTGTAAACATTTCAAGGTCTAAATGTCATGTCATGTGACTAAAGCGGCGTTGGAATGTGATATGGAGATAGTGAACAAATAAAACGTGTTTTGGTAAAAACGTCAATCAAACTGAAACATGCTATGACAAATTAAAAACTCAAATCATAACATTTTATCTACCAATTCATGTATTTGGAAATTATTGCATTTCATTTTTTACTCGGAATTGGTGGACAGCATTTAAATATTCGCATCTCAATAATTATAATATTTAATTATTTCACCTTTAAATCATTAGATATAAATTGTAATGACAAAATATTAAGAGTTAAATAATAAAAATACCGAACTCTGACGAAAATTCTCAACGGAAGTTCATTAGCAAATAGCAAAATTAAAAGACATAAAACGAATTGATAACAACTGTCATATTCCTGATTTTGTTGAGTCATTGTCTTAAAATAGTGGATTAAACATCTAACAGGAAGTAAGCGTTTTTGTATCTACTTATATTCTAAATATGTATTTACTTTTTCACTACACTTTCCAATGTATGTATTTTCTACAGAGCGGGGGTACTGTAAGTATAAAAATAATGTATATGTTTGCTTATATGGCGAGAAACCCTGCCTATTGTTAAAGAAAAACGTGTGTTTGTTTTAAAGGAAAATGATACGGCAATAATCTCTTTGACAAATTAAAAAACAAAATCATTATCTACTTATCTCATGTATTTTGAAATGTAAAGGTTTATTTACCCGATAATTAACTGTACTTGTTTTTATTCAAAGATGTCAATGCTTATATGTTTTATGAAATAAGTACAACTTTCTTATATATTTAATCTGATAGTGTGTCATTAATATCAATTTTAAATCGGAAATCAGAATTTGTTTGTAAAGGGGTATTTTAGCTGCTTTTTTTTTTAAATCACTAGAGGGTAGGTTTTGTTTTATATCAATTGAGGTTATAATGTAATTCAATCGTCAATTTGTTTATCCGCTATTTCAACTTCTAAAAATTGGGTTGACACTTGCAGAATAACCAATCAATGGAGTATAAGAGACAAACAGCATTATGGTTTTAAAAATCAAAACTTAACATTTGCAATTATTTTTGTAATATAAATAAAGGCAACAGTAGTATACTGCTGTTTAAAACTCATAAATCCATGGACAAAAAACAAAATCGGGGTAACAAACTAAAACTGAGGGAAACGCATTAAATATGAGAGGAGAACAACGACACAACATCAAAATGTAACACACACACACACACACACACACACACACACAAACGGACTAAACATTAGACAAAATCCTATGAAAATAACAAATATAACGTCAAAACCAAATACATGAATTTGGGATAGATAAGTACCGTGACACATCTTATAGTAAACAAACGACACAACGGAAACACAACGTTAAAATGTAACACACACAGAAACGAACTATAATATAACAATGACCATATTCCTGACTTGGTACAGGACATTTTTAAAGGAAAAAAAGGTGGGTTGAACCTGGTGATCATTATATTTGTTCCTTGTTTTCTATATTATTTGATTAACGATAATCTACAATTTATTATTTTGATTCATATGTATTTTTGTTGCGTTAAATTTTATTATTTTATTTTAGGTGCGAAATGAACAGAAAAAAACGGTATTATATTCTTTTTCCTGTATTACGCTGATTCTGCTTTTTCTTAATTTGTAGTTTGGCAAAAAACGGAATGAACCACATATACCTTACTGTATAATTGACACATCAGATGGTAAACCTCTTGGAAAATGTGGCGTAAATGATGATCATTTTGTAAGCAAAATCATACTTTTATTACTGTTATTAGAATATGTAACTGGTTTTTTTTGCAATTGTTAAAATCATTAGAGATTCATACTTTATGATATTCTGAGGAACCTGGCTTCAGGAAATAATAGGTTATAATGCTTTTTCCTTTCTCAAATGCTTACGAAAACTTCAATGCAATTTCTAACCGTAATCGAAAACGAAACGAGTGTTTGACGTTGAAAGATATACGCCTGGTATCAGTTTAAATTGGCAGAGAAACCGTAATATGTGGAAACAACTACGGTATTTCGGAATGGAAATCGGCAATAGTTGTCAAAGATTACGATGCGAGTCAAACGCACATTCTTCAAGCGGGATTTCAACTCGAATATATGCAATTAACACTGATGTCACTCAATTTATTGTTAACGATAAAGATAATTCAACTGTTTAACAAGATTCAAAAGTCGACAAAATTGGACTTTTCGGTGTTTTATGGCAGTGTGTAAAGAAGAGGCAAAAGATACCGAATAGACATTCAAACTCATAAGTCGAAAACATACTGACAACGCCATGACAAATACGGAAAGATATTAAAATTGAAGACATTAAAGAGCTCACATAACCAACATATAAGTTAAAGGTTTTCTAGAATGGTACCTACATATGTCGTCTGAAATCGGAATATGACAAAAACAATACAATAATCTGCCTATATTTTGAAAAAAAATGGCACTCACATCACTATCGAATTTTTACTTTACTTTATTGTCTTTAAAATGAAGCTTAAATCTCACATGTTTTGTGTAAAACGATGAACAGTATATATTCACCAAATGTGTGATGGAAGCACATATGAATAATAAGCAAATAATAAACTCATGATAGAAACATGGCGTACTCACGGATCATCAGATAGACAGAAATAAACATCACTTAAAGGAGCAACTCATTGGGGTTCAAGTGAAGTCATGAATTACTATTTTAATAATTAATATATTGCTTATGACAATGTATACTATTGAACTTGATAATTCCTGCTCTTTATTTTTATTTCATAATGGGATGTTATTTTATTATACTTGTAGAATACGTGTACAAATATTGTTCACTCTAAATGTAGATGTTATGACCAGTCATGTATAGATGGTGTCTCAGAACGATGTAAGTTTCAGTTATTTATATATGTGCTTGTACCTTAATGGTTCAGTTTTAAAGAATTTAACACTTAACATTATTCCGCTCGATTATCAATATTTCTTTTTATTGAAGTTTTTATCAGCAGTTTCGTATCTTTAAAACGCAATACTAAATATGTTGGTAAAGAGCATTCTAATTTAATCAAGTGTAATGGACTTTAAGTTGGCAACAGTTGTTTAACAATGTTCAAATATTTACAAATATTCAAAATACAAAACAGAATGATAATCAGAATCTTAGGGAATCGTAACAACTATAAAAGTGGAGAGACTGGGATGTTTATCATGCTATGCATACATCATCTTTATTTATCTATTAAACACATGTCAATCAGTCAATCATTTAGTGAACATAACCGTATAGAATTTAGTTTCGATTTTTTTAGATGTATGAATGTTTAAAAAAGGTAGAATTGATTCCAAATATTTTTGGAATTTATCTGAGAAACTTTTTATTATTGTTAAGGCTACAGATTGGTTGAAATTGGAAACTTTTCGGAATGTTTAAATTAAAGCTGTTCCTAAAAATACCCTCTGTTTGGGGATATATCCAAGGGAGTAAACCAGCTGTCATAGTTTCTTTGGTGATTTCATATTTTCCTCAATGTTCAATCTGAAAAAAATGGGGTGCTGTATACTTTTCATACACTTTCTTTTATAGTTATTATTTAAAATCATATTATTTTTTGCAGATAAGATGACGTATCCTTGCCTCAATAAATTTTGCCATGGAACTGTAAGTAAGCAAAATTACTACTTTGATGTTAGAAAAAAATGACTGCAAATTAACTAATATCAAACTAAGGAGATATGGGTAGATTGCAAATGAAACAGCTATCCATCACTGTGCAAATGACGAGGACGAAGCAATAATAAGTCAACGTATGGACTTCAACAATGAGAACACCCACACCGTATGGTACAGCCATTGGATGGTGTAAACTTCCAAAAAAAAACGTGTATGACATATAGTCAATGGCAGAAGCTGTACGGTGCTATGTCATTTATAAAAAGAAAAAAATGGAACGCAACAGCTGCCTTGTGATAACAATAACCATATCATTACGGGTAAAGATATTTCATGAAACAAATGTTCTATACTATAACGACATTTGACTTAATACTCTGTCAATTTGTTATATCACTTAGATAAATTTATATACTATAAAGACACTTTGATACAACATGGAGCTACCTTTTCATACTATTCTGTCATTTCACTTTGTTATGAAGATAATATGATATACTATGAAGACATCTTGATATAACATGAAGCTACATTTTCATAGATTTGTCTTTAATATATATAATCTAAATTATTATGTGATATTGTTGTGTCATAAATATACATTTATGCTATTCAGACATATAAATATAGCATTAAGCAACCTTTAATACTATTATGTCGCCACAGTATATTATTACGATAAATTTGTACATTCTACAATCATCTCGATACAACATGGAACAATTTTGTTATACTATTATGTTATATAACTGTCTTATAAAGACATATTTTAACATCAAGCTAACACTTCTCATATCAAGAATTGTCATCTATATACCAGTGGACTATTTGAAATCTCTGTAAGACCATTTCACCATACCGTAATACCAGTTCACCATATCATAAGACCATTTCATCATACCATAAGACAATGTCACCATACAATAAGACCATTTCACCATACCATAAGACCATTTTACCATATCATAAGACCATTTCATTATACCATAAGACAAATCTTTAAATAGCGGCGAAACATCGATTTTAATGTGTAAAGAAGTCCATGAATGAAATCTTTTTTGCGGTCCTTCGGTGATTGAATTTATCGACAGAAGGGGGTGCCGCTGGGGTTCTTGTGCGCTATCCTTTTCATATATGAACGAATGAATATTTTAATATTAAATTGCAACCTGAATTATAACAAGCAATGACATTCATATATAATACAAGTAATTTTCAGCCAGCCATATAGGCTTATGATGCACTGCATTGTGTACCATTATTAAAAAATAATAAAAGAAATTATGAATAAATAAATATATATAGTTCGTATAATTAAGATTTTTGAAATGTATAACATATAAAAATTTGCGTATGTGAAAGTGTAACTTTTTCCCTTTTTGGTTTGGTTTCATCTGGTGTGTTAAAAAATATTGACTACAAAAGTGTCGAAGAGGAAATATTTGTTGCTAGAAAAACCCCTATGAACAACCAGACTTTCGGCTGTGAAAACAAATACCGGGCTCTTTATTTAACAAGCAATGCCTTATGGGAACAATTTTGTATCTTATCATGTATTTCTGATATAATCTACTACCTATTCACATATTCAGCATGTATTTCTTGTATAAAATATGCTAATATTCACATTACGATAACTTAATCCTTTTACGATATGAATATTATGTGATGTATTGTATTGTTATATTTTAGTTCGTTTCTGTGTGTATTACATTATAACGTTTTGTCGTTTGTTTCTCTTATTTTTGAGTGTAAATTCACATTGCGATAAGACGTGTCACGGTTCTTGTCTATCCCAAATTCATGTATTTGGTTTTGATGTTATATATATATGTTATATTTGTTATTCTCGTGGGATTTTGTCTATGTTTGTTACATTTTAGTGTTATGTCGTTGTTCTCCTCTTATATTTAATGCGTTTCCCTCGGTTTTAGTTTGTTACCCCGATTTTGTTTTTTGTCCATGGATTTATGAGTTTTGAACAGCGGTATACTACTGTTGCCTTTATTTACTGGAAGATAAACACTTGTTCTTGACTTTTATCCATTTTTTTATACGTCCGCCAAAATTTTGACGGGACGTATTATTGTATACAAATGTCCGGCGTCCACAATTCGCACCGTAACTTGAGAAACGCTCATTCAAATTGCATGACACTTAACATAGTTGTTTCTTATGATGGTCAAACAATCTGTATACGTTTTGGTGAAAAAAGGGTTTAAACTTTTTGAGTTACGGGACTTTATAACTAAAACAGGGGAGGGGGGTACACATGTCGCGCTGTATCTCAAAAACGATTTATGAGTATTGATTAAAACTTTACATATTTCTTAGTTATATTCATCCAAAGATCTTAATACTTTTTGGTGATGATTCAAAATTTTATTTTAGAGTAATTGAGTTTTTTGTAAAAAAAAAAACTGGTTTTATTTTCATTTGTCGGGCCGTATTTCAAAAATCGATTTATGAGTTTTGCTGAAAACTTAACACACTTCTTAGTTATAATAATCTAAAAATCTGTGTAATATTTTGGTGATGATCCAACATTTTATTTTAGAGTTATTAAGTTTTCGGAAAAAAGGGAGGAGCACATTTCGCATCGTATCTGAAAAATCATTATTGATTATTTCTTTAAACTTTACAACTTTACACACTTCTTAGTTTTATTAATCTAAAGATCTGTATTGTTTTTGGTGATGATTTAAAATTTTATTTTAAAAAAGAGGGTTTTTCACATGTCGCGCCGTATCTCAAACATTATTTTATGATGATTGCATAAACTGTCACACACAAAACGAAGGGCGTATCATGCGCTCATGGCGCACCTGTTTATTTTCAATACTGAAAAATCCTGCTACTTTAAATTCAACGGGATATTGTATATATATTTTGTATCGATGTTATTATATTTTTGATTAATTTTCATTTTGTTTCGTTTATTTCTGTTTATTCATTCGTTTTTATGTCGAATCGCACTTTATAGTCACCCAATAGTGTCGTACCTGTCTGATTATGGTACGGGGATTACCGTTCGGTTTGAGTTCGGAAATCAGAGATGAACACTTCTTTTTGAACACCTTCAAAAAACAATATATCAAAATATTAATGTTTTCAGCATATTGTCATCAATATATGATAAGTTTTAAAAAGTCCCATTACTTATTAAATAAAAAGCTCGGTATTTTTTTCAAAGCCACAAGTTTATTGCTATGTTTCTGTGCACAAATTTTCCCTCTTCGTCTCTTTGGTAGTAAATTTTTCAACACAACTCATGAAACCAAATCAAAATGGAAAAAAGTCACACCTTTACATACGCAAATGTTGTTACATGCATGTGTAGAATCTTAATTATACGAAAAGGGTAGGGTACTGGAACCCCAGCATCACCCTCATCAATTGAGTATTGAAAGGCAACCCTCCCTCTTTGACCCGAAAGTGTCAATGTATAACGCTAGATAAAATCGTTAAATTTATATAGAAAATTAAAGATTTATCAATTCTCAGCATTGATTAGTAAACTTCGTTTAGAAGATCATTATGATTTTAACAACACTGTCATTTTAAACATGAATATGCCGATCTGGCTCTCAGATTAGTTAAAAATAATATTCAAGAATACGGCTAAATTGTAATGAATACGTTATACGGGTTACACATTTTGCATCGTACCTGTCAACATGAGTTGCAAAGATGTGCTTTAGGTAAACCATCTAGAACAAACAGGTTGTTGTCATGCTAGTTAAGATTTGGCAAAAAGAATATAGACCATATTTTTGTTTTTGTCTTGTATGTTATTTAGCATGTTTAGTTTGTGTTTATTATTTTAAGGAGGTACCAATCTGTATGTGTCACCTATCTTGTCGACACCAAGTCTTGCAACTCCGTATCGCTGAGGGCAAATACGATATATGAGTCAATAAATTCATCTTAAAAATGATTCCCTAAGGCCCGCAAAAAAGATTTCCTTCACGGCCCTTTTTCTCTCATTACAATCGATGTTGCGGGTGAATTTCGCGCCGCTATTTATAGATTTGTCTTACGGTATGATGAAATGGTCTTGTGATATGGTGAACTGGTATTATGATATGATAAAATGGCCTTATGATATGCATGGTGAAATGGTATTATGGTATGATGAAATAGTCTTATGATATGGTGAACAGGTATTATGATATGATAAAATGGCCTTATAATATGCATGGTGAAATGGTATTATGGTATGATGAAACGGTCTTATGATATGGTGAAATGGTCTTCTAATATAGTATTATGGTATGACAAAATGGTCTTATAGTGTAATACTACTGGTAAATAGATGACACCTCGTGATATAAGAACTGTTGGCTTGATATTAAAATATCTCTTTATAAGATAGTTATATGACATAATAGTATGACAAAATTGTTCCATGTTGTATCGAGATGATTGTATAGTATACAAATTTATCGTTATAATATACTGTGGTGACTAAGTAGTATGAAAAAGTTGTTTCATGTTACATTAAGATATCTTTATAGTATAAAATGTGTCCTTATGACAAAGCCATATTACATATCAGTTTAGTTAAATGACAAATCAGTATGACAATATAGCTCCATGTCATATCAAGATGTCTTCATAGTATGAAATATTATCTTCATAACAAAGTGAAATGACAGAATAGTATGAAAAGGTAGCTCCATGTTATATCAAAGTGTCTTTATAATATATAAACGTATCTTGGTGATATAGCAAATTGAAAGAGTATTATAGTCAAATGTCGTTATAGTATAGAATATTTGCTTCATGATATACCCGTAATGATTTGGCTATTGCTGTGGCGTTCCATAAAAAAATCTTTACCATCAATTTACGAAAAACAAATGTCACAGACATAAACCAAACACAAACAGCAAAATACAGGCTACTGACTTGGAAAAGGTAGAATTATCTTAAACAGTGGTGTAACAACACTTCTTAAGAAGTGTAAAACCAGTGCAAATAGATTATCTCAATAGAACTGTACTTGTCAATAATTTTACTTTCGTATATGTTTTGCTTGATATCGATGAGTTCTTATTCAAATAAATCTTCGTTCGATTTTTTTTTAAAGTGATACACACTATTTTATTCATTCACAATTTAATTGAAAATACTCTATATTCTATTCAGTAAGATAACTCCTACATTAATTACAACTCATATAAAAATAATATTAAGAACGAAAATCCCAGTAATCATGGTAATATGCAAACATTTTTTAGATTGAAAAAGCACTATTTGCAATAAGATGATTTATGAAATGCAAACTCTTTGACAAAATCTATAATACTGGTAAGTCAAGTCTACAGCATAGTTTTCTACAGAGAGAAATTCATTTTCATAACAACCCAACGAAATAAACAATAAAATGTATAATAACGATTCTCCAGCACACAATTTTAAAAGAAATTTCATTTTAAAAGTACTTAATTTTGATTATTTGTCTATTTAATTTCCTGAATTAACGTGAATTAAAACTCGTACCATCGCTTTGACGTCTTCATTCACATACTACTACAAACCAGGAACTCTAAAATGACCTTTACCTGTCCTCGACTGATCTGAATTTTACTCGAACAGTCAGAACTATTGTAAAAATTTACTGTATTAATCGACTGTTATCTGAACTGTACTTAACTGTTTGCACTAATACTCGACCAGTACTTAACCATTGAATATGTGCCTTCACGATACTCGACCAAGTCTTAACCACGCTCTATCTAGGTTAAATATTACTCCATCTATATATTTAACCTAGTATGAATCATACTCAATCTAGTATAAATACTAGATTGAGTATGAACCATACTAGATAGAGTCTGAACCATATTTGATTAAGTCGTTACCAAATTAGGCCTATTTCTGTATCTATAAACCATATTGTATTCAAGGAACTATTTTGAACAACATATGTTTCTCTTGGCAGGACATTTAAGTTTAAAAGGAATTCAAATATGATATGATATGATACAAATATTTAAAATAAATGTATTTCAATAGTTAAAGAAACACTATTGCTTTGTATTTCTGCTTCTTATAGTTATGTTTTCAAATTTACAGTCCAGTAATTTTAAAAGAATATTAGTAATTAGTGGACACCTTTTTTTTTTATTATTTGGCAAGTATAGTTCAGAACGAGTGAGCATTGTTCAGACTTAGGTCGAGTTTGGTTCAAAACTTTACCAGGACGAGATTACAATTTCAATCATACAAATGTATGTCTTTCGTTATTTTCTAAAAAAAATGCAATTCAATATATTTTTCTTAATTTTCTACTAAATTTTACTCAATCAAAACAAAGTTTGCGTTTCGCTATAAACATTAACATTTAAATGCATCATGCTTATGTTGTTTTCGCTTATAGCAAGACAATCGTTTTTGCATAATTTTATCATGCTTTTTAAAATTTTATTTAGGAGCACTGTCATCTCACAAGACATGAGCATAACATTGTCTCTTCTTGCAGTACTCTTCATGTGGTATGCATTTTTCTTCAATTTTTCTTCAAATATCAAATAGTACAAGCTTATCTGAATATGATATGCAAACGAAAGAAATAAAGCTTAGTTTTTGGAATCATTAACATACGATAATGTGCTATAATCATTCAATGAAATATCTCGAATATATTGAGAACCTTAGCATTTCTGATAACCATTCAATTATAGTCTTATTAACAAGAAAGGTTACTAATTTTAATGTATGATTAAGAATGCAAATCGAATATGTGTATCAGTATGTTGAGCCTAAACTATATTTTTGGCTACACATCGAGGTTAATTTCTGCTTATTATTCTTTGATTGGATTTTAAAAGAAACTCGTGCTCGCGCGATCACCTATATTTTCTTTTTTCATTCTAGATTTTATCCAGGTGTGTTGACATGTGAATAGTATATTTTGGAATTAACGAGCACTTCAGATAGGGATAAAAAAACAATCAAAAAAATTCTGAACACTGTAATAGTTTTTCTTTGTAAATTCTAACTCTTATTTATAGTAAAAACAGATATCTCTAAATAATCGTGACGTAACGTTGATGATAGTTGGTATCAATGAATTTAGAAATAATTGATGATATTGATGTGTGTCTCGTAGTAGATATATTTCTTTTCACGCATGTGTTGTCGATTTCGAATATTTGCCTACTTACAGCTTTCATTCTTATCTTCGATAATGTATATTTCAGCCAAACAGTAATGAATATTGTGTCAATCATGATTCTATTAACTCACATGGCTGTTATTGTGATACAGCAGATTGTGTACAAAATACAGGTAAGTCTATCATTGTTTCTGCATCATCATCTAATGCATTTTTTCAGTATATGTGTATAAATACGATATTCGTCAATTATTTAGATTTGGCACTTGTTTTGAATGGTTTTTTTTTTACGCTTGGACAGTTTGTCTAACAACCGAGAGGTTTTTGCTGGGATCAGTTCAATGTATAAATACAAGACAATTATTTCGTATATCTTAAGCTGCCGATCAGACCAACTCGATGATCACGGTTGTCAAAATTTCCACGACCAAGCGTTACAAAATTCTTGATCGGGCCTGTTTACGACTACTACCCGACTGCTATCCGACTATACACGAACTTAACCCGACCAATCACGACTCATTGATGACTCCATCACAACTCCAACCCGACCACTTATTGAATACGTATTCGATAATTCCGACCAATTCACGATCTATACACGATCTTAACTCGACTAGCCAGACCAAATCAACTATACTCCAACTCAGCCTAATCTCGGCCAGACCAGATCGACTTGATCGAGTACGTACAATTTCAATATGAAAACATCTAAAAATTGTATCACCCGCTGTGTCAGAGGAGGCATTAACAGCTTTCCGTGTCCGTCCGTAAATACGTATGCGTACGTGCCAACAATTAGTTTTTGTATGTTCCCCAATTTTATTTTACCTAAACAAAATTTTATGAAACATAAAACCATAAAACACAGATCAAGTGCAAATTTGGGTGGTGTCACTTATACCGTTCTTATGTTATGACTCTTAATAACGTTATATGCAAATAGGGACATTATCTGTGTCCAATGTACACGTTACCCGTTTATTCGGTTACATTCAGTAGTTCACAGAAGGTCTGAGTAAAATTATAAATTTAAAATATTTACATGGAAATAAAGCAGTTATAAATCTAAAATATTTACATGGAAATAAAGCAGTTGGATTGTTTGGCAGGGTGGTTATAGCTCAGATAGACAGGTAAATAGCTGTGACGGAGCTTGCAGATAGCGTAGAAGGCGACCACTGTGTGGGCGGTATTAATTTAAAAATCCTGAACTCCGAGGAACATTCAAAACGAAAAGTCTTTAATCAAATGGCAAAATCAAAAGTATGAGAGACTAGCAGGAGCTGAACAAAGAGGACCCTAATGGTTATAAAAACTTCCTAAAGTAAAGTAGGACGCTAATTTGTTATATGAGTTTTACTGTACTGTTATTCAAAGTGAGATTAGTCACTGGATTAGTACTGATGTTAGATAACGATATACATAAATTTTACCATCTCCTTTTCCTTGATTTCTTTCAAATTAAGCGTACTGTTTGTGTTATATATGTGCATACGTAAGTAATCAATATTTTCAATATATCTGATACCCAGTAGTTGAACAGTTCAAGATATTCTTTTTGTTGTATCTATGGCAACAACCTGCTTTTTTTTACTAATAATATTGCAAATATGTCAAAGATTTTCCCAAAATTTGGCAAAAAATAGAAATTCAATCCCCTGAAGGATACATTTTCTGAAACTGTTTATATCTATCACGAATTCAAATAAAAATTATTTGTCTTTCGTCTCATTTTTTTTTTGAAATTGTATCAAAAAGCGTATGAGAAGGTGTTTGTAAACATTCGACCGTACGGTGACATATAGGTGTTAATTTCTGTGTCATTTGGTGTCCTATGGAGAGTTGTCTCATTGGCAATTATACCGAATCTTCTGATTTTTATACTACAAAATTTCTGGACATACTGCAAATACGGACAGTGTTTGCACCTGTCCTAAGTCAGGAATCTTATGTACAGTAGTTGTCGTTTGTTTATGTAATTTATACGTGTTTCTCGTTTCTCGTTTTTTATATAGATTAGACCGTTGGTTTTCCCGTTTGAATGGTTTTGAACTAATAATGTTTTGTAAAGGCCCTTTATAGCTTTTTGTTAGGTTTGAGCCAAGGCTCCGTGTTCAAGGCCGTACATTGACCTATAATAGTTTACTTTTATAAATTGTTATTTGGATGGAGAGTTGTCTCATTGGCACTCATACCACATCATCCTATATCTAGTCAAACAAAAACAACCCATTAAACAGGTAAAATATAATTTTGATGTTCTTAAAACTAACCTTGAAGGCTAAATAAGTCATCAGCTGTCTGATAATGAATTTTAATGGACAATTACTTTTCATATTTGAAAAATCCTCTGGGACCAAAATGCAGGATCTACTTCCATTCCAAAACACCAGTAGTGAGATCATCCAAGGTTTTATTGGGTTTCGTGATGCTAACTTTTTAGTTTTCTATGTTGAATTATGCAGACTATTATTTGTCTTCTCGTCGGCACATATTCTACACGGTTTCGTTGATCGGGAAATGATCGGATAATAGTCGAGCAAAGATCGAAATGATCGAGTACTGACCGGTAAACTAATTGAATTCCGACCAAACACGATCTCTACACGATCCTTTCCCGATCAATTCGACCAGTACTCGACGAATTATCTATCTCTTCTCGAGTGACTGGCTTCTCGATCCTTACTCGAATGTTTTTAACATGTCAAAAACTCTCGGGCAGAAAGTCAGATCGATAACGACCAAGGTAGACCACCCCGAACATTCTTGTCAGCTGAGTCAGACCAGTCCCCCGATCGCTTATTTTGTTTTGATCGAGATTGATCAAGTTGGTCTGATCGGCAGTGTGAACCTAGCTTTAATAACACTGATTTGTGTGGTTTCCAATGACAGGAACATAATGCATACGCTCTGTTCTCAATTTTAATTAGAAATACTTTGATATTCTCATAATTGAAAGTCGAGGTTTTGATTCCATTAAAGTATCAACATAATATAAAAAAAAGTGTGGTCCTTCTATTATTTTCAATCGGACGTGAGCCATTATAACAGTGTTATAAACGGGTAAATACCCGTTCATCATGTTGGCGGTAGAACTTTTAAATTTTAACAAAAATGTGATTTCGATGCATACAACGATAAATGATGCAATATATTCAGTTTCATGGTGACCATCATGAAATGGTTGACCAATGCTCGATGTCCGTGTGTCCCTTCTCACAAAACAACGTTTATACAGTCTTTGTTCGTCATAGTATCTTTTGACGTATTCGGAATAGTAGTCTGTTCTGTAAATTTACCGTTGACATTTTTAGTTAATGTTAATTTGCATGCGAAGCAAGTTACATTTATATTTTCGGAAGGCATGACATCGTTCTGTTTTAAGTTCGGACAAACATTTTGTGTTTTTGATATAACAGTGCGTAACAATTAGACTTATTTCCAAGGATTTTGTATTCACAGCTCTCCATTGCCTCGGTGTTATGTGTAATCCATCACAGGTGAGATTTGTGTTAAAACATGAAAAAAGAAAAACGCACTTTCATTTATTCGAAACACTCATCATACACAAAAAAAACAAAGCACAAGAGTCATGAGTGTAAATAAAGGCAACAGTAGTATACCGATGTCTTTATATCTGTAATTTTATAATTAAAGAAAACATATAATAAACAACTCAACAACTTAAATATAATATTAGAAACAGGAACATGTTTTATAAAAGGTACATCTCTCTCAACAAAGAAACCACGCCCACCGGTTATTAACTGAGAAATCACGCCCCAACGGTCATCATGAGACGAAAACCACGCCCCAACGGTCATTATCAGACGGAAACCACGCCCCACCGGTCACTATCATGTAAAAGTTCGTTAACGAACGGTTTTCTGGTCTGTTTTGTTCTGTTAATGACCGATGGAATTTATTACTGAAGAATAATTAATGTCATGTGACCCATTTTAATCCAATAAGAGAATCTTATTCTCGACCAATATGAAATAAACAATATTAACATATAACACACACAGACACGAACTAAGCATTAGACATAGTCTGATGAGAATGACAAATATAACATCAAACCAAAATACATGAATTTGGGACAGAAAAGTACCGTGACACGTCTTATAATAATTTGAATTCACATTCAAATATAAGAGAAAACAAACGACACTAACGAAACACAACGTTAAAATGTAACGCACACAGAAACGAACTATAATATAACAATGACCATGTTCCTGACTTAGTACAAGACATTTTTAAAGAAAAAATGGTAGATTGAACCTGATTTTATGGCACGCCAAACCTCCCGCTTTAATGGCCATGTTTAATATAACATTAAAATGACAACACAACATTACAGGACTACAATACAAATAAATAGGAGAACATATTAGACAAAGAAACACACGAATAATAGCTAACAAAAGGCACCAGGTTTTAAATTTAATACGCCAGAAGTGCGTTTCGTCCACACAAGACTTACTAGTTACGCCCAGATACAAAAGATCGAAAGCCAAAACAAGTACAAAGTTGAACAGCACTGAGGAGCAGAAGTTGTGCCAAAAGCGGCTAGGGTTTTACATGTAAAACGTACACATGACGCAAGTCGTTTCATTTTAAGTAAAATACATATCTTCGCAGAGACAACAATAATTAAAAGAAATTATAATAAGTTTTTTGTTCATGACACAAATGCATTGTCTGATTGAAGTAAGGTGTGTACTTTTAACAAAATTTAGGATTAACTTAATGTTACTGTCAGTTTCAGATCGTTTAATTGCAAATAGTACTGTATTTTGAAATGATTTATGTTAATGAGGAAACAACCTTTATTAAAGAATGTTTGGGAAATCAAAAAATCATTAAAAGATTTACAGGTGTACGGTTTTTTTTTTCTGTTTGACTTTTCCTTTGTTAGCCATTGCGATGTCAATATTAAAAAGATGATTTGGTATAATTGCGAATAAAACAACTCTCCACAAGAGACCAAAATGACACAGAAATTAACAACTATAGGTCACCGTATGGCCTACATGTAGTTGTACAACAATGAGCAAATTCCATACAGCACAGTCAGCTATAACAAGTCCCGTAATGTCATTGTAAAACAATTCAAACGAGAAAACTTACCCTCATGAAAACTATATTTTCGATTAGTTTTGGGTGCAAAGTTGTAACGTCACAACGACATCATAAGCATTCTAATGCGTAACAGATGGGCTTTTTTTTCTTGTGTTTCTCAGATATCTTTTGTCATTTTTCGTTTCCAAATGTTTTGTATTACTAAAGTTATATTTCACAGATGCAACCAGCCGTAACATACTTCTTTTCGTTGTATCGTATTTTCTCATTTAAGAGCCAGTCTGCCATAAAACCATGCAAAATCTCAAATGTCGTCCAAATTGGTAGTTATAACTGGGCAACATTATATATATTTCCAAAATCTTTGGGTATTTAGGAGTTGAAATAAAAAATTTTTTTTTGTAAATTCACACTATTTTTCATTTAACAGCCTTATTTGCATATTTGTGAATTATTAAAAAAAAAATGCCAAAAAAAAAATCAACATATTGAGGTACTTTTTAAAGGTCTGGATAATTGATATATCATTTAAATATAGCATTATCTTGTTATATTTTGCAAAGAACATTATAAAAAAAAAGAAAAAATGCATTTTGACATTTTTTTTACCTTTTGGCAGGTTGCCAGAGAGGTTCGTGCAACAGATGTATTAGATAACTTGCATGTAGTATATGTACTCAGTAGGTGTTTTCCCTCAAGATCATATTTTTTTTTTCAACTTTTATGATTTTTTAAAAGGTGCATATCAGTTCTAAGACAAGTAAAAAAAATTAGCCTGGCAAATATTGGGAAATTGGTAAAAAAATGCTCCCAAATATCTATAAAATGCACTAATTGTAATAGTTTTTGCCCCTTAATATTTTAACTAAAACTGATCAAAGTAGACTTAGATTCCGGACAATAACTTTAGTTTAAGTGTATAGATCTTTATGATGTTTTTTTCAGAAGGTTCAATACCACAAAAGAAAGGTTTGGATCGATTTTGGGGATGATGGTCCCAACCGTTTAGGAATTAAGGGCCCAAAAGGGGCACAAAACAAGCATTTTATAGTTTAATGATAATAACTTGTGTATAAGTATTTCAATTGCTCTGATATTGTATCACAATGTTTAAAACCACACGTATAAGGTTTGGATTCATTTAAATGGGTCATGGGTTCAAAGTTAGGAATTAAGGGCCAAATTAAAGGCAACAGTAGTATACCGCTGTTCAAACTCATAAATCCATGGACAAAAAACAAAATCGGGGTAACAAACTAAAACTGAGGGAAACGCATAAATATAAGAGAACAACGACACAACACTACCCAAAAAGGGGCCAAAAAAACAAACATTTTTCTAGTTTCAAGACAATAACTTGTGTGTAATTGTATGGATCTCTCTCAAATTGTACCACAATGCTCCGTATAACAAAGTGGAGGCTGGGATTTAGTTTTGGATTAATTGTCCAAAATATGTAGGAATAAGGCCAACAAAGGGCCAAAAAGAAGCATGTTTCTAGTTTCCAAACAATAACTTGGGTTTAAGTATATGGATCTCTCTGTAATTGTACTACAAGGTTCTATACTTAAAAGGAAAGGATGGGATTGTGTTTAAGGGTTATTCCTTAAAGGGGGTTTCAATAAATGGGGGGGGGGGGGAATTTGTAAACAATTTTTTAAGGGATTTCTTTTTTTTCAAATTTTTTCAAATTTTGAAAATTTTCAAGAAGAAATCTTCAATTGCACAGTATTGTGCAATAGATTTGTTGATCTTTGACCACATTTATTTTGTAACAAAAACCTTTATTTTGTCAAAAATGCAATCACAATCCAAATTCAGAGAGCATCAAGCTTGAACATTGTGACCAACTTTAATGTACCCCAACTGTTCAGGGTCCAACCACTGCGGTAGTATAAAGCTGCGCCTTGTGGAGCACCTGATTTTCACATACTTTCAATTGATGACAGTCTTTTAAAAAGCTTGTTATATGAAACAGAGTTGTGAACATACTTGTACTTCAAAAAATCTTCCTCTTTGAAACTTTTGATTGGAATGCAACTAATTATAGGGGCAATCACTCATTGAGTGTCTAGATTCGAAATCTGTGTCTATTAGAGCGTATTCAAAAAATGTGGTCATTTTTTTCATCTATGAAAAAAGTTTATATGTACATATATAATGTGCCATATAAAAGTTTTTGATTTATATCTCAGATTAAATCAAGATAAAAGAAAGACATTTGAGGTGACCCTACTTCTTCAAAAATCGAAAGCTTTTCCAAAATTATCTTGAATGTTCCCTCTCCAAAGAACATCTCTTTCCTGTTTGTTGATACTTTGAGATTTTGATTTTAAGTCCCCTAACGTTTGTTCAGTTGAAGCCCTTTCTCTAGAATTAAATTTTTGATGAAATACTTATTCATTAGAAAATTTCTGTTCAAACGGAAATAACTTATATTTTTTAAGACAAAATAACATTTTGAATGTTTTTCCTTTTCTTTGGTATTTAGTGATTCAGTTTTGTTCCAGTCTGATATTTGTGTGCAGAGTTGTGGTCTTTGGACATAGGAAATTCACTTAGATAGTCAGAATTCAACAAGTTTTTTTTGTTTTGCTTGAAGATTTTGTCTCGATATTTTTATGTAGTTTACACCATGACAAATTATAGATCAAGTTAAAATTGTGTTCCATGACAATGAATTTGTAACGGGTTGAGGACTATGTATTGCCATGTATTACTCACAGAATGCTTGTTTTTATCCAAAAATATTCTGATGCTGCAAAATTGTTTAATATTTAGTTAAAATAGATATTGAAGACTTTATTATGTTAAAAATTTTCATATTTTTCAAACTTTTACTTTTTTTGCTAATACCTTCGTCATGTTCATTATAGGATTAAACACATTTTTTTCTATAGGTTATTGATGTGTAAACCGGGGCGATTAACTCACAAACTGAATAAAAGTCCGAAGGACTTCGGACTTTTATGTTGAGTTTGTGAGTAAGAGCCCCGGTTTACACATCAATAACCTCTAGAAAAAATGTGTTTAATCCTTATAATTCTTCAGCCAAACATTTGTGATATTTAACAAACATTTTTTTGTTGATGGCAACTATATACATTTACCATCAAAAGCACATTGGCAAGTCGTAACTAAGGAGTACGCCGCCATCATAACTGTCCGATGAATACAACGGAATCTTAAATGAAATAGCACCTACCTCAAAAACTTTATTTTAATTAAATGTTATCGAATTTAAAGCGTACACGTAACGAAATAATCTTTCCCTCATAATTTCCATTCGTATGACGTCGTTGTTTTGCAATGACATAAATTCGCCAAATCCTTCATGAAATTTCGCGGAATTTTATTAAATTTTATTTTTATACATTTTCGAAGCTTTAGTGCATTAAATTTATTTCTGTTTTTGTTATATATGCACTTAAATAGTCACAACTGTTATGCAATTGTTTTTAAATCTCTATTTGCTGCAAGCTTAATTGTGTATCGCGCATGAATAGATTACAAAAGTAGTTTCGGAAACATGATTTATCGAAGTGTAAACTTAGAGAAAATTCTAATTGACCAATCCAATTCAAGTATTTATAGATATGCAAATCATATAAGAATTATTCATGACTAAAAACTTGTATTTAGACCATTTTGCACGTTTTTCTTTACGGTAGACCACAATAATATTACATGTATATAAACAGTAAAATCTTACCATTTTAATGACAATAGAAAAAAGAAGATGTGGTATGATTGCCAATGAGACAACTGTCCACAAGAGACCAAAATGACAGACATTAACAACTAAAGGTCACCGTACGGCCTTAAATAATGAGCAAAGCCCATACCGCATAGTCAGCTATAAAAGGCTCCACTAAGACAATGTAAAACAATTCAAATGAGAAAACTAAAGGCCTTATGTATATTAAAAATGAATGAAAAACAAATATGTTACACATAAACAAACGACTACCACTGAATTACAGGCTCCTGACTTGGGACAGGCACATACATAAATAATGTAGCGGGATTAAACATGTTAGCGGGGGATCCCAACCCTCCCCCTAACCTAGGACAGTGGTATAACAGTAAAACATAAGAACGAATTATAAAAATCAGTTGAAAAAGGCTTAACTCATCAGATGGACAAAAATACAAGTGGGCGTGGCCGGGTAATTGTATGTCTGCTTAACAGTTTAACCATTTATCTGTGTATATTTGTTTTTATACAACCGCAAAAAATGAAAATTTGTGGTCGTATATTAGTATGACGTTGCCGTTGTCATCGTCGTCGTCATCTAAAGATATTTGGTTTTCGCACTATAACTTTAGTATAAGTAAATAGAAATCTATGAAATTTAAACCCAAGGTTTATGACTATAAAAGAAAGGTTGGGATTGATTTTGGGAGTTTTGGTTCTAACAGTTTAGGAATTAGGGGCCTAGAAGGGTCCAAAATTAAACTGTTTGATTTCATCAAAAAATGAATTATTTGGGTTCTTTGATATGCCAAATTTAATAGTGAATTTAGATTCTTAATTTTTGGTCCTGTTTTCAAATTGGTTCGCTACATTGAGGACCTGTTGGTGACCTTCTGTTGTTGTTTTTTTCTATGGTCGGCACATTCCCCATTTCCATTCTCAATTTTATTTAAATTAATGTTCAAAGTGTCCAAAATTAAACTTATTTTGATTTTAACAAAAATTTAATTCTTGGGGTTCTTTGATATGCTGAATCTAAAAATGTACTAAGATTTTTGATTATGGGCCCAGTTTTCAAGTTGGTCCAAATCGGGGTCCAAAATTAAACTTTGTTTGATTTCAACAAAATTGAATAAATGGGGTTCTTCAATATGCTGAACCTAACCATGTATTTAGATTTTTAATATTTGGGCCCGGTTATCAAATTGGTCCACATTGAAGTCTAATGGGGTCTAAAATTGAACATTATTTGATTGCATCATTGTATCATTCGGGTTCTATGATATGCTGAATCTAACCATGTATTTAGATTTTGGATACTGGACCATAATAGGTAAATGTCAAATTAAATTTTTTTAAGTTTTTAAGTTTAAGTTCTTAGACCACACTCATTCTGTTGTGTCAACTATTTAATCACAATCCAAATTCAGAGCTATATCAAGCTTAAATGTTGTGTCCATACTTGCCCCAACTGTTCAGGGTTCGACCTCTGCGGTCGTATAAAGCTGCACCCTGCGGAGTATCTGGTTATTACATGTGGTTATGAAATAAATTGTATTGCAATTTGAAATATTTGTGTTTGTCTCAGCTGGTAGTAATAGGCCATCTGTATTTTACATGTCTTATTCCCAAGCCTCAAATTGCTAGAGATTACATTCTAGGAGGAAACTTAACATTACTGTTATGTCCACTGTTCTCCCAGAATTGACAAAGGGATAACTAACTAGTTCATGTCAGCGTCACAAAATTTCAGTTCCAGTTTTATCAGGAACTACTAGGAGTAGTCTCTTTATATTTGAAATAAAGCTTTATCACAATATACAAAAAAAAGCACTTTTCTAGGTAAGAGGCACAACTCTATGAAATTCACAAAACTATTAAATCTTCCTCTTTTCTGGAAATATATAACATGGATGTACAAGGCTGCGCAGTTTGTACAATTGTGTCTACATTTTCATACTATTTTAGAAAAGAAAATGCCCCGATTTCATCTGAAGGAGACGTGCTTAGAATTTTAAGTACTTTTATGATAGTATTTTTGTCTAAATTGCAAGGGGTTGCATTCATGTTGAGTCTCTATCTCTTATCTGTTAAACAGTTTTATGAATCATTATCAAATACAACATGTTTTTAAAAATTTAAGACTGAACTCAATTGTGGCCACTTTAAATTTAGACAAACAAGCGTCTAAAAACTAGACTATTATAAAATGCTAAAATTGTGAAGAACTCATGATGATATTACCTGATGAGTGTGCATAGTATTGTAAATAAAACAGCCCATTTTAAGATACTAAAGTAATTTACTTTTGAATAAGTTAAGATTTCAAACATATGGTAAAAATGCTCAGTTTAGGGGCAAAAAATGCAAAAAAGCGGTTTTCCCGGGTTTACTCCTTTAGTATATTTTATAATTTAAACTAAGTTAAACTTGGTTTAATCAATTAATATAACCAGTAAACATTAGTTCAGTCATTATTTTTCTTATATTTTGACTATTACATACTTTTAAAAAGTTTCCAATGAAACAGATAAAAAAATCAAAAAATCGGCAAAATGGCCATCACGTCTATCTTTAATTATTATTTTCTCGTAAGAAGGTATCATTTTCCGAGCACCATTTTTTTGCATTTTGTAGATAAATATATAAGCTTCATGAAATATTACATTTTATTGAAAATAAAACATGATCTTACAAGATTCAAGCCTTTAAAAATATACTAATTTTGCTGAATCGGCACTTTTTCAAAACCATGCAATTTCAACCTGTTAGTAGGGGTATTGAGAAATCTCACAACTTTTTGAATTATCATAATTTCCTTTCATTTTAAGTTGTTAGTTAAGATATTTGTTATCATTAAGCTGTATTTTTTCTATAAAACAAAAAAAATCAGGTCAAAATACCCTAAAATAGGCTTGAAATGGCCATTTGTCAGACAATTATCGAATGTTCGGCATACACAAATAATGGCTGAATATTTTTTCAAAATATTTTGCACAAATAGTTATTACATATAAGGTATCTAACATACAAAATATCAGTCTGATTGGAATATTTTGGATTTGGACCATTTTGCATGGTTTTATCACAGACTGGCTCTTAATATATAAAACTTTGAACTGTTTGTCAGGAGTAACACTGTTTCTTCAAAAGTATGGTAATATTGATAACGGTTGGTTAAGAGCAGGAAAGCTTTATCATATATAATTACAGGGTTGTGAGATTTATCGACAGAATGGTGAGATAATTGCTCAATGTTACTCGGTAAGGTAGTTTATTTCTTCTAATTTTTTAGATTGTAACAGTAACATTTTGCTAATTGTCCTATTGGTATTATAGAACTAGTCGTCGACAACGTGCTGTTGTCTTACAGATACTTATCAATAGTAAATACGATGCATTGTTGAAGTGCACATTTCTATTTTATAACACAGAACACGTTAATGTTTTTATGCGCAAATAGACTCCTGACATTAACCATACAGATATGGTAAGAGCCTAGGTGGTCGAGTTGTCTAGCAAGTCGGTAACAGTGCAATACGATTTGGTGCCACTATCTCTCAGTAGCATGCGTTCGAATCCCGGCTAGGGAAGAACAAAAAATGTGCTAACTCAAATGTATAGTTCTAAAATTGTTGGGCTAATGTTGAAACGAATTATATATACATATATATCTATATATTGTATTTTCTGTTTAAAATATTTCATTTCTACAAAAAATAAAAAGGCTTACCTCTTGTCAATAAAAGTAGTGATTCTAGCTAATAAAATGACATAAGCGTGGTAGAAAAAAAATACATGGATTGTGTGGATTTCTTATCATAGTTAGATTGTTTCAGACGTTAATTCTATGAAAAAGAAGGTACATAGTTAAAATGATTTTGTTCATCGTCAATTGTGCTCAAAACAAAACGAAACATTGAAAGTCTATAAAGCGATGAAAAGTAAAATAAATCCAAATGAGACTGTAGCAAATGCAGGACAGATAAGATTGTCTGTGCATTTAGATGGTAAAAACGGTGTCTTCCTGATTGTCCAACATTTAAAAGCTAAAGATGAAAAAGTAATGAAATTTTGTGGGACAATTGGGAAGCTTAAATGTGGGACAACCGGGAAATGTTTTGATATAGGAATTTATTTGTTTGTATATAGCGTAGAAGGAATACTAACAGAAAAAGATTCAGTGTAAATTGTAAAATATGAAATAAAGATACACAAATAATCATAAACATTTACATATTTTGCATAAAATAGGTACAATTGAAGTATCATCAAACATGGAAAATTATATTATGTAAAATAAATAATATCCTAAATCAAGCACTACTAAATTTTTCATCCTGACTTATGCAAACATTTGCTTTTATGTCATACCAGGCCAAGTTATTCATTTTCAAAATACTTCTTCGTTTTGAAGTCAATGGTTGTCCCCTTATTGAAAGCTTATTAAAGTATGTAATCAATAGCCTCAAAAATAGTATGACCATAAACATCTTTATCGTTAGGATTCTACTGGTATATCATGTTTTACTAACTCACTGTAAAAAAGTGAAAGTCTATGAGAAAAATATTATACGGGTGCCTCATTTGTAGCAGTATCTGATTCCCCTTCCGTAGCACCTGAAATCATCTCGAGTTTTTGGTAAAGTCCGTGTTGTTGTTGTACCCCTATTTGTGACATTTTGTTTGTCAATTTAATTGCAATGGGTACGACTCTCGTACTAGTGAGAGGTTTAGCGATACGAAACCAGGTTCAATCCAACATTTTCTACATCTGAAAATGCCTGTACCAAGTCAGAAATATGATTTTGCCATTGGATTACGGTCTTTCCGTTTTAAAGTCCTCGGAGTTCGTTGTTTTTGTAATTTTACTTTTTATACATGCTGTATAATTATGCCTCTCCCAAGGTCAATATCGAGTCGGTTTTGAGTGGTTGTTTTTGGTTCATATTTGTAATAATTTCTTTGGTAAATAAACTCATCAAAGATACCAGGATTATTATTTTTTTATTTCCGCCAGACGTGCACGTGGTTTTGTCTACAGAAGACTTATCAGAGACGCTCGAATACAAAAAAAGTTAAAAAGGCCGAACAAGTACAAAGTTGAAGAGCATTGAGGACCAAAATTTCTAAAGGTTTTGTAGGACAATCAGGAATAAATCATTTAAACGATAGCCTTATGTAAATGAAAATGTCACTCTTTTCACTAAAAATATCCAACTAAAACATATTCATGAAATTACAGATTTAAGAATCGACCAAGCCGTCTTCAACTTACAAAATCATGAAACTAATATCTTTAGGAGGTACGCACTGTTTTCATTTTACTCACATATCTGTTTTCCGTTATTTATGTAAATATTACAGTGGGACAAATGTGGAGATAACTGTATACATCGCTGTCACGAGCCTCTTATATTAGATTATGCTCGCTTACCCTGCTACTGCGATTCCCAAGTCTGTGCAGATAGAATTGGTAAGAAACTAATTCATTTTTGTAATGAGAACTACCAAAAATATGCAAACAAAAGCGTATAGGTAACTGCTTTCAGCTTTCAATAATCAATTTTTCTAACTTCTATTATTCTTTCTATCAGCGATCGTGAGTCGAGTTTCAATGAAATATTCTTCAAGGCATAAAATAATGACCAGTACAAGGTCAATATTTTCCTTTATAGAATGTAAACTATAATTTGTTATCACAGTCAATTTATTCTTTTAATAGTTTGTTTTGATAATGTCGCCTCGGAATATATTGTTTAATGTTCTATCTATGATGCTCTAGGTTTTCTACAGCAACTATCCTTTCCTATGTATTTAAGAATGTAATCTTTCGAAATTAATAATGGGAAATTTTGTTTGTTAATTATCGTTACGTAACGATAGAGACATTTGCATATTTGAATGTTAGATGCGTTTTAAAACTAAAAACTGTTCTTAACATTGGTACAATTAAAATATTAATCATAAACCACTGCAAAATTCATAATGATTAGCATAGGGGTATTATCATTAAGAGCGTTGCAAAGAATCGTTGTTTAGCAAACATATAAATATCTCACAAAATGTTCTAACACTCTTTAGAACAGAATATGACAGCCCTACTGTAGAACATTTCTACTCTAAAAAGTTATTCTGAAAGTTTTTAAGAAATGCAAGAAATAATCCGCACTGTACTTCGTATTCTTTACTCCCCAAATAAGGTGATATAATTGAAATACAATGAACTAGATATAAAGCTTATAGTCCGATTTGTTTTGTTAATTAAGAAATGTATCCTGTTTGACAAAGTTTTATTGATCAAGTATGTAAATATACATTGTTTTTATATTTTGAGGCTGAGCCCATTTGTAAATTGTCGTTATAAATGTGCACACTTATTTTTTATTGATTTCTTTGAACAGAAATACCCACTGTTACATCACCTGTGCCTACAAAAGCTGTTCCTGTTTTACGTATGTATATGTTATCACATAAGCAACACGATGGGTGCCGCATGTGGAGCAGGATCTGCTTACCCTTTCGGAGCACCTGAGATCACCCCTAGTTTTTTGGTGGGGTTCGTGTTGTTTATTCTTTAGTTTTCTATGTTGTGTCGTGTGTGCTGTTGTTTGTTTGTCTTTTTCATTTTTAGCCATGGCGTTGTCAGTTTGTTTAGATTTATGAGTTTGACTGTCCCTTTGGTATCTTTCGTCCCTCTTGTATATCTGGTTGAGTCAGTGTGATAATTTTTGTAGATTTCACAACTCTTTTTAATTTTTTAATGGATATATCATTTATTTGATTGAAAATATATACGTTAATGAAACAGTTTCAATACGATGATAACTACAACTAACTGTACACTTTATCGTCTTTCATAATAAAATAATAAGAATAAGATGTAGTTTGTAAAATTGTATTGGTTTATAAAAAGTAAAATAACAAAAATACCGAACTCCGTATAAAATTCTAAACTGTAATCAATAAGCAAAATGAAGTACTTAATTGCCTTACATAATGATTAACTGGATGTTTTGTTTATTTCATCAAGGTTGAATCGTAAAAGCAGTTACTCCAAAATATAATTATTTCAGTTTAGTTACTTATCATTCTAATGCAATATCGTTTGTAACGTTCATTTTGATTGGATAACGTCACTAATTTTCATGACATCAATTGACAAACGATAATTTAAAAACGTACGCGTATATATGACAAATTTTAAATACATGTCTAACGTTGTAGTTTGTCACTTTCATTAGAAAAGAGTCACCAATATTGTATTTTAAGTTTCGGCGGTATAAATTGGTGATTTGTGATTTGTAACGCGTAGCCAGTAAACTTAATTTGCGACTATCAAATCACCAATGGACGCCGTCGGAGCTTAGAATACAATACAGTTATCTCCTAATTCTTTGTATATATTCATTATATGTTTGAAAAAAAAAGAAAGAAAAAGCGGTATGGTCAGTACACATCATAGATCAAAGAAAATGCATAAATTATAACTTTAAACACGTCTTATTTATTAAATTTTACATATTTTACAGATACGTATTATAAAGAAAGTATTTTAAAATTTACCGTTATGCTTTTTTTCAATATTAGTATGTTTACTTTATTTACTTGCCTTGTGGTTTTCCTAACTGGTTGTTTAAAGGTTATATATATGCTTGTTAATGACATCAAATTTACTCAGCGATTTGATTATAGTTTATTAAATCAATTTCAGATTTGATTAATATTTTAACCATCAAGATATTTAAACTATACAAAAAAAAATGAAAACAACACGTTTAATAATTTATTTTTTAACAAATATGTTAACTTTTAAAATTTTAGAACAATTCTATCCGTACGCCTGTCTTGCATCAAACTGCGATAAATATGAGGTAACAAATTATTACAAATTTGATATGTTGATTGAGGTAAGGTTGACGTGAGAAATGGGGCATACACTTTTGAATACTAACAAACCTTTGGGCTTAAAACAGGTTAAAGTCATTAATTGACGCTTCAAATGGTTAAAACTAAATTTAACGAATCAGAACTCAAGTATATTTAACGAATCAGAATTCAATTATATTTAACTAATCAGAATTTATGTATTTTTTTACGCATCATGATTTTAATTTTTCAAATTAGTTTAATAAGATTTTGGTAGAGTTTTCCAAGCACCATTTTGACGTTATACCATTAATTGATGTCGTCATAGAACATTTAATCAACTGTTTCAAAAAACATTTTGCTTTTACCTTATTTTTGTTCTTATCAAGCATACACCACTTACTGTGACGATTTTTGATGAATATCATTATCGAAAATTTTGTTACCTCAATTGACAAAAATACTTTACAAAATTAAATATTGACAATGCAAAGGGAGGATTATATGATAAATAATGAATTGAAAATCAAGAAGTTATATCATGCATTGTACATGTTAATAAATCTTTTAATCTAATTCTTTCTACGAAAATAATTAGCTAATATGAGTTTTGATCTCTAAGCCTTCAGTGATAAATATTTTAAGCTTTGCATACATAATATTATTGCAAAATAAAATGTTCATTAAGTATTTAATTTGAAATTAGACAAGTGCAATTGATCAATATAGTTCATCTTTTTCGTACCATTCGAACAGTTTTATATGGTTTTCAAGAATAAGTTGGTTCAGAGAGCATTTCGCATCCTTTATTTCATTATTACGAATATGTTTAGAATTAAAGCCCAAAACTTTAAGTTTCTACGTGTTTTAAGATCATAATTTGGTTTCAGCCATTCTGTCAGTTATTCGAGGCAAACAAAAATGTAGAAGGACGATGCATGGTAATAAAGGTAGGTCTTTCCAATAGTTTTATCTTTAGACATTTCCAGATGTTCATTCATATACTAGTCAACAAAAGAAACGATACACGATTTTTTTTCATATCAAAGATGAAGTTTTCCTTTTGTAGGACCAATATCGAAGGTAGTAATGTATAATGACCATTTAAAAACAAATCTGTTTTAAAAAAAAAATTGCTTTCATGACGTGATTTGGCGAAATTTTGTTTTGTTTACACAATTTTCATAAAACGACAATTTTACAAACAGAAGTTCCAACTAATGATGTTATCCTCTCATTTAAAGGTAAAGACAATGTTTGCCATCAAATCTTTTTTGAAAATCATACAGTTTCTTCGTTTATTTGTAAGGCAAAGTTCGGCCCCACGTGAAATCGTTAAAATGAATACATTATAAATTGATTTATCATAGACAATATGTGTAAAGTGAAATTTATAAAAAACCGGTAACAATCTTAAAACTTATCCAAAAGGTTCCAAATTTTCAGTGCGTTGTTTACATATCTAAAGCATTGATTTGAGACGATTTCTTTTGCATTTTTTGAGATTTAAAAAACACACTTTTTTTACTAACAATTAAAAAAAAAACATTATTTTAACCCATATGTTACAAAATGAACATAACATGAATAGCATATTGAATATTTTTTAAACAAATTTGAAAATTAATTTAGAACTTAAAAGTTGTGTGTTTATCTAACTTTCTACAAAAATAATTTGCACCCTATGATCGGTTACACGGAATTTAGTTACTTTCCGACAGGTTTCATTATCGTATGTGCATACATTGCAAATGAAGGCTTTTTAAAATAGTCTATCTCATTTTGTTTCATATTTAATACTTTTTGAGAAATTTGATTCCAAAGTTGAGTATCGTTTCTTTTGTATATATAAAAAACATGTACATGTAGGTAACTCAATTTGTATATTTCCCTCTCATTAAATCGTTCAACTGTCAGATGGTCAAATAAAGCACTGTCGATTCATGCAGTATCTCACTTAAGTTTGAATAAATTATGGAGCTTCATGTAAGCTGTTGTGATTAGTGATGATCATTTAACGGAGGCCCTCCTATTGAAAATAGCTAATGAAATTTATCAAAATTTAGGAATTATTCTATTAAAATGTAACCTAAAATTGGACATCTTTTTTTTATAATTAGAAAATAAGTCTCACAATTGAATCGGGTTTTCATTTGAAAGAACAAAACAAAACATAACTAGGATCATTCAATTTTAAATCAGTATGAGCAAAGCCAAACAAATACATAGAAAACGACAAAAACATTGTTCATCGCATTTAAAATAATGTAACGATTTGGAAACACAATTAAAACTATATAACAAGGTTGAAAAACAACGGTGGTCCAGACATAAGCAATTATTTGGACCTGTTGTTTTTCTAGTATCAAAATAAGCAATAAGTCTCATTTGATGATAATCTGATTTGGTTATAAATTACCTCTAAATTGTTGCCAAAACAAGACGCAAATAAATTTTAGAATTTAACAAGATTTATTATACACAAGTTAACAAGAAATATTAAACAAATTGGAATGTCAACTAAACTCATGTAAGTCAGATCTTTTGTCTTTTGTTCATCCGGAATTCTTCTATCAACTGTAATCAGAAATTCAATAACTCTACCATTTTGTTTGCTGTAGATAACTTAAATCCAGAGACTCAATGAAATTTCTGTAAATCAAAGTATAACCATAAAATTGAGAATGGAAATGGGGAATGTGTCAACGAGACAACAACCCGACCATAGAACAGACAACAGCAGAAGGTCACAAACAGGTATTCAATGCAGCGAGAAATTCCCGCACCCGGAAGCGTCCTTTAGCTGGCCCTCAACAAATATATATACTAGTTCATACTAAACTCCAAATTGTACACAAGAAACTAAATTTAAAAATAATGCAAGACTAACAAAGGCCAGAGACTCCTGACTTGGGACAGGCGCAAACCATGTCTGGTTTATCAAATTTTTGTTTTGGTATACATAGCTGTCAGGGAAATCTAAATATTACTTTAGAAGGAAAACTCCTAAAAAACTGTAGAACGGAAACTTGTAGAAAACAGTGAAAGTTGAGATAAAATATGGAATATTACGATCATTCTGGAATCATTATGTAGGTCAACTAAAAAGTAATAATTATTCCATCAGTATCTATGATTAGATCAGTGTTAACTAAACTGCACAGTTATAAAACAAAATTTGGTAGACAATAAACGAATAAGGCCAAGATGAATAAACATGATATTTACATTATCAAAACAAGTTATCAAAACATTTGGAGGAATGGAGTGTTGGTACGACAGATAAAACATACTATATAGATTGCATGTCAACATCGACAACGGTTTATTCACGGTGTTTCTTAAACTTATCAACATTGAAGTTTACAATCCAAAACACCTTTGCTCCAAATCTGTTTTGTAAGTATCTTCTAAACATCAAGGGAAACGGTATAAAAAAACAAATTAAATATCGTGTTAACTTGGATAAAAACTCCTTATGTTTTGATACTAACTCAGACAGTTCTCCAACATTTTGATAATAACAAGCTATTATGTCGGTCGGAAAGATTATACTCATCCGACCCACATTGTAAACTGTAAACAAGTCAAGATATACATAAATTGGAAATTGTGAATGCTTTATTTCAAGTTCGTAAGGATAGCTGGAATAAAAAACACAAACGTAAGTTAAAGTTAAAGTTAAAGTTTTCATAAATGATCCCCGATATTTATTGTATTATCTCTGCTCATTTAATCATACATTTGAAACGTTTAATTCAGATTGGGCAATTGTGTAGTCCAGCCAATGATTTATCAGTACATGGTGGGTGTTACTGTTCCGACTCAAAATGTGTATCAAATGCATGTACGTATTATATGAATAAGGATAAACGTAAATTTAACTTGAAATATTGTTATATATCAGTATACAAGTATCCTTTGTATATTTAATTTATATCAGTACTGAGCTACGTGCACTGATCTTTCAATGTCGTTTGTCTTTCATTCATTCATCATTGTCCATTAAGAACAGAAATGCATACTCACTGCACAAGTTTTTCCAAAAGCTAAAACAAAATGAAAGAAAATAAGATATAGAACTATTGCTGATCCGATCGTTTATATTTTTTCAAAAAAACGCATGGCGAGTTTTCTGTTTATTTTTGCTTGTTCCGTTGATCAAGTGGTTTAAAAATATATTTTCCCAATTTTTAAATTGCGCGATAATGAAATTTCTTATAATTCCCTTGAATTTCAGATTTTGATGATTTATATAAGTGGGTAATGCTACTCTTTCCGATCGCTTTGCGGGAGACATTTATTTTAATTGCATCGTTTTATGAAGACAAAATTCAAATTACTAATTTAAGGGGGCTCGCGGGTATAAATAAAAAAAAATATAAAATAGGATTTTGCGTTATTTTTTTTATAAATGATCTTTATCATATACTTAATAGAAAAATGAAATAAGAACATGAGGTCACCGTTCATCTAAGCTCACAATCTGCCTCCGAAAGAAGCATACATTTTTGTTAATGTCCCTTTTTTCTGTTGAACTAATAGGAGAAATGGAGGTATTATCGAAATAAAAAAAGAACTAAATTACAGAAATCGATTAAATTTTACATATTTAGTTTATGTACAGCTTATTTGAAAACAACAATAAAAAATATAGGTTACTGATGAGTTAAAAAAAATATTTCAATTTTAATGCCAAAAAATAGCATTTTTGCACCAAAAGGAGATAATTTGGAGCTTTTTTAATGATATAAACATTTAAAAAGTCACCTTAGACCAAACCAAATTGATTTTTTTCGGTTGATTTTTGTACCATATCATAAAGTAATAATTATTATTAGTGTAATAAATAACATTTGTAATGAAATTCAGATGTTTAATTTTTTGCTGAAATTTGTGTACCCGCGAGCCTCCTTAAAAGACAAAAAATTACATAGGGTCTTTTTCATAGTTTTTCAAAATATACTTTTCTAATAATGTAATTTTGTAATGAACATGAAGTCATAGTTTTTACCATTTTCAATTTCAAAAAAATCAAAATTCTATAACATAATGAAGAATGGTATCAATGGTTTTAAATCAAGTTTATCCAGTTATCAATAACAGCAATGTATAAGGATTAAATATATGTTATAAGAACTTTGAACGGAATTATATTACTTTATGTTATATTTCTAATCTGTTTCTTTTTTTAAATTATTCCATTTTGTCATGGTGTTACGTTAATAACAATTCTATGATGATCCCAATATAAATTCTTCGAAAATACAGAAGACAATAGTTCATCAATATTTTATTTTTATTGGAAATCGGTACTTTGATTAGTTTAAAAGTGCTGGTTCATGCTATTGAGGCCATTTTTTATGATTTTAATTGTTCAAACTTTGTAAAGTTTTGATTTCAAGCTGATCTATTGACGTGTAATGCAGCGATCTATTTCCATGTAAACGTGATTTTGATACAAAACTACATACATATTTGTGCATTTTATTTCATAAAGATACAAAAATATCGTTTGTTAAGTAAGAAAACAAAAATGATATACAAAACTTGTCCACAATAAGCAGACAAAAGATGTTTGATAACAATTTATACTCCAAAAGTATTTTTTTAACAATTCCCTTTTATAAATATATTAAGGTGTTATATGAGTGCCAATGAGACAACTCTCTATTCAAGTCACAATTTACAAAAGTAAACCATTATAGGTCAAAGTACGGTCTTCAACACCGAGTCTTGGCTCACACCGAACAACAAGCTATAAAGAACCACAAAATTGACATGTGTACAACCATTCAAACGGGAAAAACAACGGTCAGATCTATGTATATTGAGCAACGAGAAACACATTTGAACCACATCAACATACGACAACTACTAAACATTAGATTCCTGACATAAGACAGGTGCATAGTATTCAGTGTATATATAATATGTCATTCATATTGCAATTGGCGTAACTACAAAATCACAAAAGTAAATATTTTTACATTAAATAAATCTAATTATTGTTTGTTGAATTCGACTTTTGTAATTCGTAAATGATTGTTTTACAGTAACCGACTACAACCAGAAGCATACGACTGCTGCCACATTAGGTATGTAGAAACTTTTAACACAAGAGGAAATAATAAAAACGTTCATATAAGTTAATTGTTTGTCTTGTATGATTTCAAATTTTAATTTATCTAAATATTAGAGTTTAGTATGACATTATCACTGAACTAGTACATATTTTTTTATGGGGCTAACTGAAGCACGCCTCCGGGTGTGGGATTTTCTCGAAGTGTTGAAGACCCATTGGGGGCCTTCGGCTGTTTTCTGCACTTTGTTAGGGTTGTTTTCTCTTTTAAAACATTTCCCATTTCCACATGTTCCATTCTCAAATAAATTTCACATCATGTCATCTGTACTTTATTGTATCATTATTGGTTGCTATTATTAGATTGAAATCAAGGAACCAAGCCATTCCATTCCTGAATCCTAAATATGCGCACTTAGTTTTGTTCTATCAAAATACAGGTTCCAAAGACATATTTTTTTCCAATAGCAAAACAAAGATATTTTTATATTGTCTCTATATATGGTCATGTTAACCTTTTACAAATTGTGACTTAGATGGAGATAAAAAAAAATGAATTGAAACGGGGAATATGTCAAAGGCAAATAACAGCCGAAGGCCACCAATGAAAAATCCCGCACCTGGACGTGGTCCGAAGCTGTCTACAAAATAAAATGTATACTAGTTCAGTAAAATTGGACGGCATACAAGACTCAAAAACATATAAATGAACTAAAATTATAAAACATACAAGACTTACAAAGACCAGACGCTCCTGACTTGGAACAGGTTCAAAGATACAGCGGGGTTAAACATTTTTCTTTAGATCTCATGAGAGATTTTATATCAAAGTTAATAATAAAACAGATATTTTGAAGTATTGTTTTTGTTTCAGTGACTGAATTTCCCCTAAATAATCAAGGTAAATATCGTTACCTGCATACCTTATTCGATGATAGTCGCAAAATTTAACACTCGCGAAAATAACCCGCTATACGGTATAAACTGTCATTAGCGGATCACCCGCCATGCGAATCTAACTCAAATAAAATGTCACAATCGGGAACATGACACAACTGTTTTAAGAGGAGCGAAAGATATCGGAGGTACGTTCAAACAGACAACGGCATGGCTAGAAAAGAAGAAGAACGACAGACAAAAAAATAGTACACAAGACAAAACATAGAATACTAACACCTAAATAACACAAACCACACCTAAAACTTGCACGTTTTGCTGTTTCGATATTCAAACAAAGACTGACTGGCCCGGGGTGAAATAAGTACAATCATGGTTCATTTTCATATCACATTTTTATGGTATCGTCCTAATATCCGTATACTAATTTTCACTTTAAGTTAGCCACTGCGCAATCAGAACCAGTTTTTCGTTTAATTGTTAAGTAAGTTGTACAACACATTGTCAGCATGATGTACAACATGGTCCGATGACTCTTCAAGTTTTTAAGATAGAATATTTTCCATATGCATAACGTTTCTATACAAGAGTATATTTATTTGAAACTATTGTATCATTTATGAGGTTTGATTCCTTTTATTATAAAATCTGGTTTAAATCTGCATTTTCTATGTTTATTCTAAGAAACGCCTATACCAATTCAGCAATGTGACAGTTATTTTCCATTCATTTGATGTATTTAAGCTTTTTATTTTGCCATTTCATTGAACTTTCTTTGGAGTTCGATATTTTGTTATTTTACTATTTACTGATACATACTAGAATTTATCCCGAATCAACTATTTTGAATATGTATAACACGAAACATTTGGGTCATGTATCTGTCTAGAAGACAAATACAACTTGTTATTCAAATCACACAAAATAATGTTCATTCTGACATTCAGTACCCAATTAATTTCTGGCGAAACTGTTAGTTTAAGTTCATATTGTACATTTGTCAATGACATTTTGTTTATTTGAAAGCGGTACTCAAATTCATTTCACAATATTTCTTTAATTTAGGTACAAGGACTTGTCATATATGTGGAGAAATGACTATCCAAGTACCATGCAGCAGTGGGCAAATTGGAAAAGATTTACCACACACCTGTAAAACTGGAGTAGATTACTGCATGACAGACATCGTACAAGATGCCCTGGGCAATGTGGATGTTTTCAAAAGGTTTATTATTTACCTATAAATGATTATTTTGTAAGGTTTCGAAAATTACTTGTTCGCACCAGGTACGTTTGGTACGTAACTCCATCGTTGGTGTTTGGGTGCATTATCTAAAAAATGAAAACAATCAGTTTTAAATTGCATGATTCCAAGGCGCTTTACTGGTTTTGTATTTATTTGGAACACACAAAGCTGAATATTTGAAAGCCAAGGATGTATAAAAACAGTTAAAGAGATATATGACCAAAAAGTACCTAGAAATAAACAAATTCATCTAAGGTTCATGTATGAAATTATTTCATTTATGATAAAAAAAAAAAATTAAAATAAAAAAAGAGCGAATTGTATTACAACTGAAAATTTATTTAATTATGGTTCACCTTTCCATCAATCCTTTGTCTTTTCGTGTTTCTTTGATACATATTAACGTTGCTGTTTTAAAGAATAAATTCACATTAAGCATATTGACGAGATGCAAGAGGGACAAGGAAAACTTCTAATTTAGATTCTGTTGAGGATATGACCTATATAACTACAGACTATATTTTGTTCATACTTTGAACGAAAAAAATGATTCCTATCTACTTGTGTGACGTCAAACGCGCGATTTTATGTTAATCTAACCCTGTGTCTGTCAGTGTAAGGATTCGGTCCCAGAACATAAAATTTTTCAATACTTAATGGGTGAATTTTACATACAATCGTATAATAAAAAAATCAATGAGTGAGTTTGTTAAATTTAATTTATGCTTTGTGTGCTTCTTTGTTACATTTGTTTGCTTAGAATGTGATTGAGATGATAACACAAAGGTGACTGCTGTACCACTATTTTTGACATTTTAACCTATTGCGTCTTGGTTTTTTTGGTTCTCGCGTGGGATTTGATAAGAATGTCGTTTAGTGCGAGGTTTTGCTTGCTAGAATACCAGATTCAATCCACCAATTTCTACATAAGAAAATGCCTGTATAAAGTTAAGAATATGACAGTTGTTATCCATTCGTTAGATGTGTTTGAGCTTTTTATATTGCCATTTGATTATAGACTTTCTTTTTTGAGTTTTTCCTCGGAGTTCCGTATTTTTGTGATTCCACTTTTTGTTTATGATTCGATATGATTTTATTCAGCTCCTGCACAAGTAAATGAATCAAGCAGTCTTCCATGAATTGAGATAACTGCATATATCTTCTCAATAAAGATTTGCGTTTCTATTTTTTTTATTGATGTTTCTTTTTGTTTTGTTTATATATATTCATAAAAAGGATAAAAGAATATGTTTTTTTTTTCATAATTAAAATATGGAATAATCCAAGTTATAATCTCTGAACGCCTTTGTGAATTACACACATTTTACTGATTTTGTTTCTATATGGTAACATATCAAACTCGGTAGTTCCTGTATGATTAACGTCACTCAGTATGTACCGATCAAAAAACAGGTTCTGGAAGCAAATTCTTAGGCAATTGTAACTAACTAATAATTCGACGAATCAATCAACACACCTCCAATAGGCCAAGTGTAAAGACCTCATAAACAGTCTTTAAAAGAAGTTTTCATGCATATAGACGGCAAATTTATTACTATTATTTTATTTTAATAAATAACAAGAAGAACATTTTAAGCCTTGTTGTTTTAAAATGGTTCGCTACTCAATCTTAAAATAGCTTTTCATACCACTAGTTATATATTGATAGGGGAGTATTAAGGGAACCAAACGAGCAAAACAAATATATAGTTAAATGTGTTTGTTTTCGAGATATTAGCCATTGAAATTTTGGCGGGAAAGTGTTCTCTCTTGATTTTCATATCTTTATCATTGACGTGCTCAAAAACTATTAAAAATAACAAGGATGTTATACGACTTTTACAGATGATTTATAATTATACATGTAAAAGATTTATAAGAAGAGAAATTGGTGTCAATGGACCAAATTTTTTAAGGCATTCAAAGGATAAAACCAGAGGATTCCGAAAATCTGACAAAAATCCAAAACATGACATCAAACAACCTTTATCTGTTATCAATTTATATATTATTACTTTAACGTTGCTTAAGGTAGATGGGTGTCTTCCTCCATGTTGGATTTGGAAATATCAGAAAACAAGGTCTAGATGTTTAATAGATTGTGCAAATTTTGAGAGTAGTAGGAAATTCATGTGTTAGAACTTTCATTTCAATATAGAAAATGACATGTTTTATCATATTTATGGTTGTATTTTACAAAAAACAGAAAACTTTTGTTTGATTGAATTTTTTCAAACTTTGCCACATAAAGGGAGTCAACTCAAATGCAAGGGCAGATAATTCAGAAAAGGTACTTTTACAATAGAATGTGTTTGGAATTTACCTATTATTTTATGTAGCAAGAAAACGGATCCGGTGACCCCATTTTTTTCTTTTTCTTAACTGAAAGCATACTATAAAAGTTATCTTCTCAAATGTTATTTCAATATTCTATGGTGTAGTTTTTGCTTGATTGCAGAAACTTTGTTTTTCCATGCATAATCTATACAAATTCTGTCGTCAATTTTGAGCACTGTGTAGCGTGAAAATAAGCCCCATGACCCATTCTTTTTTATTATTTTTTCTTAAAAAGCATAATATAAACTACATTTTGGCAAATTATTAAAAAAAATGCTATGGATTTTAATTTAGACACCCCATCTACCTTAATCAATATAAATTGATGCAATTGGCTTTGTTGATGGAAGTACACCACTAATTAATGGTCCCATTGCTTTCTATTTTAAATTCCTTCGTTTCAAGCAGGCACACCTCGTTTATTTTAAGTTAAAAAAAAGTGGCAATCATTGCATTTCAAAGCAATACTTTATGGTGTCTTGTACTGAAAAAATTAACATACCTTTAATGGCATATAAGAAAGAACTGGTTCCCGGAACTTCGGATGTACCAAAACAGGTACTTTAGATTTGACAAACAGACAAAATGTACCCTCTTTTTAAAATTTGATGCAGTTTTTTTAATATTCAAATTTAAAAGTCCAAAAGTGTTCTACAGTGATCACCAGTCCTTCAGCTTTCATTTGATACCAAAAATACCTAAACATTCTACATATTTCTTAAGTTACACTCATGCGTAGGAACTATTTTGTGTTAAATTATGTACTACTTTCTGGTATGTGCTTTCTGGCCGGGCCCGAATTAGTGATGTTACACCTATAACAGAACCAAACTTGCTATATTGACTTGAGCATTACTTTATTTCATTCCGTGATCTATTTCTAGCAATAAAAAACATATAAAGCTTTAGTCCAAATACTTTTTTTACTAATTTTAATCTCAAATTGGACTGGTAGTAACATAATGGTTATTGAAAGAAAACTGCATATGTATATTACCAATGGCCAATATACTTTTTTTATTCTCAATATCATTGTTTTATTTATTAATTTCTATTAGGAAAGCTATGTGCTTACCAATAGTCATATTTTTATCAGAGGTTCTTCATCAAATAAAAATACATTAGTCCAAACTTAAGACATAAATGAGAAAATTGTCCCCCCCTTTTTTCTTTTAATTGGAAAAAGGCTTATTCTTGGAATAAACTATAATTCTGTGCTAAAACATAGGTTATTAAGAGCAATTTATATGTCCCTTAGCTAGATAACTTGCTAAACTGGTTCAAAATTGCATGTACAGTGAGATTTTAGAATTCTTATATGAGTGTATACTTTTGCCTAGATTGTAAAAGACTACCATAAGAAACACAATAAAACTTGAAAAATCATAGAATTATTTTGTTCAAGAGCTATTTTGTACCATATAAAAGTCATAAAATACCTGTTTTGTCGATTTCAATCACAAAAAATTCAAAAATAAGAACTTGGAGTGAAGTCTTAACTGCATGCATGTTGTATGACCATAAAAGGCTAAAATACTTGAGTATGCCAATTTAAGAGCTTAAATTTCCCATAAATAGGATAGTTCACCAAACAAAGATGATTAAACATGATTACTAAAATTAAATTTGACTTATTTTCATTGGAATAGGTACAACTTCTAAAAATTGGATTTCTGATGATTTTCTGTAATAGGAAGTACACCACTAATTAATGGTCCCATTGCTTTCTATGTTAAATTCCTCCCTTTCAAGCAGGCACATCTCGTTTGTTTTAAGTTAAAAAAAAAGTGGCAATCATTGCATTTCAAAGCATCACTTTATGGTGTCTTGTACTGAAAAAATTAACAAAATTTAATGGCATATAAGAAAGAACTGGTTTCCGGAACCTCGGATGTACCAAAACAGGTACTTCAGATTTAACAAATAGACAAAATGTACCCTCTTTTTAAAATTTAGTGCAGTTTTTTTTAATATTCAAAATTAAAAGTCCAAAAGTGTTCTACAGTGATCACCAGTCCTTCAGCTTTCATTTGATACCAAAAATACCTTAATATTCTACATATTTCTTAAGTTACAGTCATGCGTAGGAACGATTTTGTGTTAAATATGTACTACTTTCTGGTATGTGCTTTCTGGCCGGGACCGAATTAGTGGTATTTACACCTGTTTGATTTAGTTACGTTAATATATCGGACATGCGGCCGAAATTAATTAAATATATTGTAGAGTTAAATGCATTGTATATGATAGATTTTGTTTCAGATGCGTTGATTTAGCTACATGTGAAAACAAATGGATAACAGAGTCAGCTGGTCTTGATTATTGTAAACATTATGGTGTTGTTAAAAATCTGGATGCCCATTCTTGTCACTTCTGTTGTACCCAAGATAAATGCAACTCTATGTTAGTTCCGAATGCAACCACATGGTATACTAAGACTAATTGAAATGCTATATTATAGACAATAAAAGTTTAAACGCAGTGTTCTTTGTTTACTTTCATCTGATTTCAATGATTATTGTATATGTTTATAAATTTTCTCCTTTTTTAAGTACATTACAGAATATATAGATATTTATATACACATTTTTTAATGATAAATGTGATTTAAGTAACGCGTTCGTTTTAATAAGATAAAGGGTCATTCAATCAAATACCATTTGAAAATAAGCAAAATCTTTGATATTAAATCCTGTTTTATTTATCAAAAGATGTTATATGCATTCGAGCTGGAATCAAAAACATTTCCAAATATGATATCCGTAATTTCTCCGAAAATAATTTCCAAGTAACCAATTCCAACAGCCATTTTGTAACATTAGCCTCAAAAGCAAATTTATACCATGGCAACACATTTCGTTAAATACACATTAATAGGGTTTGATATTTTCAAGATCATCATTCTACACATAATTGCAAAATATTGAAGTCATAAGCAACATGTATATGTTCAAATTAAAATAGGTAATAACTTTAAAGATATTATGATGAACAGCCAGTTGAAACTGCAAAACTCCGAATAAAGTCGATCACATTGTTTAATATGAAATTATCACAGATCAGGCAACAGTAGTAAAAGCTGATTTCTGCTCTTTAGTCGGGTTGTTGTCTCTTTGACACGTTCCCCATTTCAATTCTCAATTTTATAAGATATTGCAGTGGTTAGACTTAGGATACTTTATTTGAAATGCACATTTTTGTCTTAAGTCTATCAAAAAAAAAAAACTTTTAAGTTGGAACCATAAAACAATCGGTTGTCATCTTTTTGTTTTATAAATGTCCTTTCAACCTGTGGTTAAGGTTGCGTTTTAAATTTTTGATTACATTATCCTCACATGCGTTCTCGTGTTGAAAAAAAATCTAATCTTAGACATTTTGTTTTTTTCCTGAAGAATCAAATATCAACAGAGTTTTACACGCTTCATCGAAGTAGAAATGATTGAGATATAATTCCTTCATGTCATGCTATACTAGTATGTTGATTTAAACATGGGTAGGCATTATATGTGTCGATATTTTACACTGAGCGTACGATATTTATGAACTTGGTGTTTTGTTTGTACGTGTAGTATGAAAAGAGCACTTTTATTTATTCTTTTGTGGACAATATGTGCTTTACTTGATTTACCAAGAATTTGTATAATTTTTGATACTTAAAGAGCTATATCTCTAAACTAGAACAGTTAAATGAGCGGTCAACTTTGCAAGACACACAGAGTTAAAACCGTTAAATACTTCCGTTATAATATCTAAATGTATCGAAGTAGATTTTAAGAAATTAATTTGATAAATGATATCACGACAGAACCAAAGTACAGACTAATGAACTGATTTTATTCCCGGACGACTTGCAATATCAACATTCCCAACTAATCTTATGTAAAAAAAAATGTCTTATTTGTTGGCGTTGTTGTAACCGGGGCTATTATAGGGAATGTACAAAAAATGTAGGAAATGGGTCCACTACGACGTTTGGATTGAACCCATAGTCATAATAGTAATAATCTGTAAGCGGCTTGTTTCCTGGCCACCAATAATCCCAGTATTGAGGTGGGATAGTTACTTGTGCTGTAGTGGCATCCGTTATGACATCAGTGGTGGTTGTTACAAGTACAGATTTATACCCAATCAGAAATCCAGCTCTTCTATTCTTTGAATCAGTTTTAAAGGTAATGCTTATAGATTCACCAACAATCTGTTTCCTGTCCCATTCTCTACGATCACATAATACTGTACTGGAATCTAAAAACAAAATTAATAACATAAGCTTTAAAATTAAGCAATTTTACACCGTTTACTTCATTACCTTTGACAAACATTGGATTTCTCCAATCATTTTCAAAATCTAAATATATATTTGTCATTTGACATGCATGTACCGTTTTATTATACCGCTTCAGATATTCTTTTTGTGGAGTATACGAATTTAGTATAGAACCCACTCGACACTTTTACAAATACCAATTACTTTCTTGAAAAAGTAAAGACACAGCCATTTCGAGTAATGGCGATCCAAAAAAGTTGTTTTCTGATATTCTCAAAGGGTAAGAGGCTGTTTCCAGACAGACGTTAGAATGTTCAGTGGTCGCCAATACTACTTACAATCAAATATTCAAACAACGGCACGTATGTACTATACTGGACTTTTATGTCAAGACATTGCGTATAACCGTTTATGATTTAGTTTTGAATCATATGAAATGTACAATATATATTTGTCAAAATATTCAAGTAAACATACAATAACGTTACGGTCATACTCAGTAACAACTAACCATTTGTAGTTATATGTAACCGGTAATAAGAACAATTATCATTTTGGTCAACATCCAGCAAATACACAACTAACTGTACAGAATTTGTTCCGTTTACTGTTATATTCCAGCTAAAATTATTATTCCTGTAGGAAATATAACATTTATACAGATTATAGATTAGAAATTCGTGAATTGATATCTGGTATTTGAAATTTTAATTTCTTGGTCGCTAGTAAACTAATGTTCTTCATGTTCTTATGGCATATGTTATTTATTTACATATCCATGTGAGTGGTGATGGTGATTTTAAACAACAAGTTATCGACTTACCATTAGTAGCGTCACTGTTTGTGATATTCTGTGGTGTCTGTCGTTGATGAGATATGTGTGTTATTGTTCTGCGGTTACCATCATGTTGTGCTGATCATGATGTTTACATTATTTGTTTGTTTATTTATCTGTGATTAAAGTTTTTGCGTATATGTGTAGTGTATTCTGTGACAAAGTGTTGTTATTTGAGACATATTTTTAACATTGTCAGAACGAGATTTGATTAGCCATTTAATCAGGTTCAACCCAACATTTTGTCATCAAATGTTCTGTCAGGAATATGGTAGATAGTATCAAATAGTTCGTTTCTATGTGTGTTAGTGTTTGTTTTTGTTGCACTTTAGTGGTCCTGTTTATTCCCTTGTTTTCCTCTTATAATTGATGTGTTTCCCTCGGTTTTAGCTTGTAATCCGAAATTGTTTTGTTTTTTCTCAATCGATTTATGACTTTTGAACACCGGTATTCTACTGTTGCCTTTAGTAAATTAAACTTATACCCGTACAATGGACCAAATTCACAACATTACGTTGCTTGATGAAAATGGCACTTTTGTTATCCCGTTTAAAAGTCAGAGGGATACAAATAGTCTTCAAACACTAATCTACAATATAAAGGCACTCAGCAAATTTTAAAACAAATATTAAAAAAAAAAGAATTGAAAGCATTTGCTCCAAAAGGGTAGTTATAAATTCCACGACCAACATTGATCCGGTGATAAATCGTCAATTTCTGTCCAATATAAGTGTAGTTATATATTTCCTCTATCTTATGCCGGATTTGTTTTCTCTCAATCGAATGTACTACTGTTGTCTTTATTTATGCTCAATTACTATCCGACGTAAGTGTACATACACTATATGTATGTTGCTGAAAATATAAAATTCATGTGTACGGGATTTAAAAACAGCACAAAAAGCGAGGCTCGCCGAGCTGTGTTCCTGTTTTGTAGCGTTTACAAATAAATTTAAAAAAACAGACATATGATGTTTTATTCAATAAGAAATAGTCATATAACCGTTTGTTCAACATGATATTTGAGAAATCGTAGACTTTTTTTGTACAAGTAAAGAAAAACTGTATGTGTTTACATGTTACATACATTTATAGTGACTGATTGAAGGATAAAGTAAAGAGTTAAATTACAAAAATAAGGAAAATAGTCAGCTCAATCTTTGGCCCAATAACTGTCCACTAAATACAAGTTGTTTCCTCACAGCTATTTAAAGACCAAATCATTCAGCACTTTTTGTGCTGACATGAATTATCATTGATATGGTTATATTTCTAAATTAACTGTTTACAAAATTTAGAATTTTTGAAATACTAAGGCTTTTCTACCTCAGGCATAGATTACCTTAGCTGGATTTGGCAAAACTTTTATGAATTTTGGTCCTCAATGCTCTTCAACTTCGTACTTTATTTGGCCTTTTTAACTTTTTTGGATTCGAGCGTCACTGATGAGTCTTTTGTAGACGAAACGCGTGTCCGGCGTATATACAAAATTTAGTCCAGGTATCTATGATGAGTTTATTTACAATCACTGTGTCGATGCCACTGCTGGTGGAGATTTATTTTACCGACGGTATCACCAGCCCAGTAGTCAGCACTTTTTGTGCTGACATGAATTATCATTGATATGGTTATATTTATAAATAAACTGTTTACAAAATTTTGAATTTTTGAAATACTAAGGCTTTTCTACCTCAGGAATAGATTACCTTAGCTGGATTTGGCAAAACTTTTAGGAATTTTGGTCCTCAATGCACTTCAACTTCGTACTTCATTGGCCTTTTTAACTTTTTTGGATTCGAGCTTCACTGATGAGTCTTTTGTAGACGAAACGCACGTCTAGCGTATATACAAATTTAGTCCTGGTTTCTATGGTGAGTTTATTTACAACCACTGGGTCGATGCCACTGCTGGTATAATACTAAGGCTTTTCTACCTCAGGCATAGATTATCTTAGCTGGATTTGACAAAACTTTTAGGAATTTTGGTCCTCAAAGCTCTTCAACTTCGTTCTTTATTTGGCCTTTTTATCATTCAATTATAAATAATCAGGTTATCTATTGAGAAAATGGTGACACTTATATATCTAAAAGTTTATTAATTGGTATATGATATCACATTATATAAGCCATAAGGACTCGTAACTCATTTGCCTACCATGTTAATAAAAACATTGGTATATATTTGAGTATCTGATTCTCGTACAGGAATGTTCAAATTCATCTGGTAATACCTTTACAAATCACTAAAGTCAATTCGAAAATTACAATATTCACCAGTGCAATAAATCTTCAAAATTCATGATGTCATCAACGACAAAATCTTAGTTTAAACCAATTTTTACTTTCAAATATTATATTGCTATACAATAAAAGGGTTAGTGCCTGAATATTGGTGAATATTGTCCCTCGTAGAACATATATTGCACTCGCAAACTCGTGCAATAAAAATTTTACTCGGGACAATATTCCCCAATATTCATGCAATATCCCTATATTGTTTCGACGATGAAAATGTAGAGTTTCGATTGTTTCCACGATAAGAATGTACAATACATCATAGAGTTTAGATCGTTTCTATAATTGATTGATTGATTGATGTTTGCTTTACGCCACCTTAGCGCAAAAAAAAATATCGCGGCGATGATTCCCACGATAAGAATGTAAGAGTTTCGATTGTATGCGGGATAAGTATGGGATAGCATCTATTGTTTCAAATGTTCACAAGATTAGAATGTACGCTTCCGGCTGAGGGATTTTATCGCTGCATTGAAGAGACTCATTAGTGACGCTCGAATCCCAAAAGTGTTAAAAAGATCGAATAAAGTACTAAGTTGCAGGGCATTGAGGACCAAAGTTTCGTGAAAGTTTTGCCAAATACAGCAGAGATAGTCTATTCCTGAGGTAGAAAAGCCTGAGTATTTCAAAAGTTAAAAGTTTTGTAAACTGTTAAGTACTAAGTATGACCTTTAAGGAACTGTTTTTTCAGTAATATTTGCACTTTGTGTCTTTGGTGATTTTGTATTCATAAAGATAAGGTAAGTCACGCCCTTTGCAAATGGTGTTTATTGTTTGCCATTATTTTGTGCTGTTACACCATTGTCCAAGGTTGAAAATGTTCAATCCAGACGGATTCTGTCCGTAAATGTAATTATTTGAATTGTTTAAATCCTTGAATTTTCTGAAAAAAAAGAAGACCGACCGGTGATCTAAAATTGCTATTTCTACGTCATTTGTATTTGCTAGTGATGAGTAGTTTTATTAACGATCTTAAGATATTAAAAAAAAACAGTTTTAAAGGAAGTGTTTCACAGGAATAATCGATCTAAAAAATACATCACACTTACATTTTTCTACAACACCGTCTATACAGGACTAATCATAACATCTACACGTCGAATCATCTTGAGGGCACACATTCTGCAAAAATTGTATTTGAAAATCGTATGATGGATTAAGACCTAAAACGACTAAACCTTAAACGAAAACAATAGAGAAACTTTAACATAAAAATCCAGCTAAATATTGTATTTAAAATGACCAATTGGCTCATTGGGCGAGAGGTCTGAGTAGTTTATCAATACTAGGGTCATGAGCTCGAATGCCGTTCATGTCAATCTGCTATCGACCCGGATCATAATTGACTAGAATATCCGGTTTTCCAGTTCTCTCTGGCACTTCTAACAAATATCACAATATCACTTAATTTGTCAAAAGTGGCATAAGACAACATCAATCAATCATATGTTCGTATAAGTTACATAACGATAAACAAGTGTTCCTAAGCTAAGATAATTTTTGACGGTCTTTTAACCTGACACGCTATGATACTTTTAGTCTATGTTTAACAATAAATCTTTGACCCTGTTCAAACGTTTGATCTCCTTTAAACCACATAAAATGTGATATGATGAGACTGGTTAATACCTCACATCTTCGCACCGATATCAATGATTATATTGAAACACCTTGAGTTATTATCGTATTTGAATCTGTATAGCCTAGCCGGATTACAATAGAAAACACAACATTTTCAACAACAACAATCTCGGATGACCTTTTATAAAACGTTTCTACAGAAATTGCATATAAAAACAAAATTAATAGAAAAGTCTTGTCTTCTTTGTTCCCTGTAAAGTATATTGAGTAGCAACCTATATTCTCAAATAAACGATAGGTTTTTTTCACAGCTTAACAGGTTAGTCTAGTATGTAACAAAAATTTACGTTTCTGGATTGTTTTTTTTTCTTTCTGGGAACTGTTGCGCATTCCTTCAGAATTAAGAAAAATTGTTATGCTTACATTCAAATATCATTTTAATATTAACGATAATAGTAATAAGGGAAATCAAATATTCAAAGAAAAATCGAACAATTCTCCACCAAAATTCACTTAAAAGTAAGAGCTTTTGCATAAAAAAAATTTTGGATGGGTCTTTTTATAGCGAGTTTTCTTTTCTCGGTGTTTTGTACCCATTTTTTATGTTATTTGTTGATTATCAACGTACTTATCATTTGTTGTAAATCAATTATTACTGATTTTACAGTTTGTTCTTATGTTGTATCGTTTCGTCTTAAGTTATAAAAAAAAGTTGATACTTATAACAAGTCAATTTTGCCACATCATGTGTCTGGCTGTATCATTTTGTGGGAATGGCGGTCGTTGGTTCCTTTCAGTTGTGTTTTGTTTTCATCAATTGCTTCGGTATATAATATACCGTAAGTGTTTTCATTTCGCTTTTCCATTTTTCCATATTATTTTTCAGATCCAAATATAAAGGCAATAACAATCAAAACCAAGGAGTAAAACTATTTTTGAAGGTCATTACAATACGGAATCAACTGGTTAATTTTTTCACTTGCACGCATATATCAACGATGTTTTTGAGCAAATTTGGACCAATTCATTTTATATAACAAATAATGTTACAAATTCAACAATGTAATTTGATCTTTAAATACTTTTTTTTCTGTAAAAAATAGTCACATCCGGGTTAGAATTTACATTTTAGTGTCAGGTCAAAGTTGATATTTGAACTCTATTTTTTATATATACTTTCGCCAAAAATAAGACAGATAATAAGTATTACTTCCTTCTTATAAAATGACCCTTTCAATTGTATTTAAACTTAACCAACAGACAAATTAGTTAAAACTGTCAAACATACCGCCGACGACATTTTTTTTATAATATAAATCACCCTTAAAACAAACAAACGAAGAAAAACAAAAGAGCATATAGACAAAGCACATCAGCAAAAAACAATAATACTTACCAAAGTACTCTCCGGAAGGGTTTTCCGACTCAGTTATAAACGAGTTTTCCTTAATTGTATAGAAAATAGTACTTAAAGAATTACATAAATACATAAGTGTTCTTTGGTCATAAATGACAAGTATGTAGATAAATGATTTGTCTTACATGAATGTATGCACTTTCGTCACAATCTCCCCTGAGTCTATCACGCCTATATTCAATTTCACAGTAAGGATGCATAGCGGATTCTCCCTAAAAATGTATGTTGATACCAGTATACTGTTAATATATTTAAAATTAATACCCATAATAGAATAGGAAAAGTATTATAATAGCAGGTGAAAAGTAAAATCACAAAAATACTGAACTCTGAGAAAAATTCAGAACGAAAATTCCCTAATCAAATGGCAAAATTAAGTGAAGTTATTGTTTTTAACAAATATTAACCGTCTATTAAATATCACATTGACGTGAAAGAAAGCTTTTCTTGTATATACATGTTTTCCCCTTAGATTAAACGACCATTAATATTATTCGAAATAATGTTTCATTACTAAAGCTTACATTGTCGCTCAATGGCACACTTTGTAATAAGTCATTCCCAGTACTTACTGTTCCAGCAGTTGTTCTTCCAATTGGAAATATTATGTATCTGAATTTTAGGCCACACCAATTTAATTTCTTGTTCTACGGATTTTTGGACTCCAAAAATTGGGGCGAACGAGCGATTTGAAAATTTGAATAAAAAAATATCTAATTTGCAAATTTTTGAGGGCAAAGCTTGAAAAGTAAAGGCGAGCGATTATATTTTTTTTGTAAACATAAAATAGTAGGATTTGACAATATTAAAACTTGATTTATCACTTGTATTTTGACATTTCTTTAATTTATGAAGTATTTTTTTCCCCTGTTTACCAAGAAATAATTGAATAACTAAATCTGGTCTTTGTATGTGTGACTGACAATGAGACAATTCTCCATCCAAGTCTTAATCAGGTTGGGAACAACCCCTTAATGTTATAAATATCCCTTTTAATGAGGGGTCAATATAACTTTATAATATATTTTTTTGTAAAAAACACAGAAGTACAAAAGGGCTCATATTTTCCCAAAGAACTATATATCCATCTGGTATTAAATGGTCCAAGAATTTTGTAATATTTCTGGACTTTAACCATGTTAACACATTTAATTTAACAGTTTAATATTATTCAAAATAAGTGGACCCCTCTTTTAGAAAAGTTGTTAAAAAAATATTGTATTCAACCCCTTTTCGAGTAAAAAATTCTAAGTTATCAGGTTTTAGGTTTAGGTTTAGTAGAGTAGCACGTTACAAATCCTTGGTATTTCTATTTTCTTTTCTACAACAGTAAAATGACCCCTTGTCTGAAAAGGGGGGGGGGGTATTGTTCCCAACCTGATAATAACAAACACGGGTCAAAGTACGGCCTTTTACACAGGGCTTTGATCAATACCAAACAGCAAGCTATAAGGAACCCCTAAATCATTAGTGTACAAAATTCGAACAGGGAAACCAACGATCTAATTTATATATCCAAACGGGAAAATACCAATGCACCACATCAAGAAACGACAACTGCTGAACGACACGTCCCTGAATCAATCAGGACAGGTGCATAAACATACAGCGGCTATGGATAGTTTTGTTTCGCCAGCATACAATATAATTGCAGTTGAAGGCAACTCTTTCAGAAGTTCCTTGTATTTTATTCTAACAACGAACATTTTGTGATAGGGAATATAAGTAAGGGGAAAAGAAATCTATGTTTTGTTCTGTATAGGTATTTCCGCTGTTATATTTCGGAGCACTCCAACTTGGATTAATTGGTTTCACAGATATGTACAGTGTGGTGAGGTGCTAATAGGTTTAAAATCGTTATATACAGGTTTAAAAGACTTTGATCTATAAAAGACAAATGTCTTTGGTGAAGATGTGTATCGGTTTCTTAAAAATGGTTTGATAAAAGTGTTCACTGATTTAATTTAAGTTTAGAAATTATTGTAATAAGCTTTAACTTTTGACCAACACGCTTTTGAAGAGATAAGATAAATACATTCTGGTCATTTTCATTTTACGGGGTCACAACATCAATTTGTATAATTTCAGCTCAATAAAATATGCTTAAACTAACTACACACATTTGCCATAATATTCAATGCAAGAATCTGTCTATGTATTAGATATTTCGATTATATGGCTCTCTGTTTGTTCTGGTCTAATGCATCATCACTTTTAAGTTTTTTAATTAGAGCGATCTGGTGAAGGTGAATCCTGAAAATCTCTTTGGACGAACGGAATTGATACGGTTTTTTTTTCATTACTTACACTGGTTCGCTATTAAACTGATGGAATGTTTAATCCACTCAGTTTGTCAGTGATTTATATCAATTCTTTTTTTTAGGAATTAAGAATCCAAATCCGTACGTACGAGACGATAAAGATTGTTTTCTTTGATTTTTATTGTTCTCGGAAACACGGTGAAACTTAAACCTTGTTACGCATAACTTTACTTAGGCCGTGTTCACATTGACCTAAAATCGGTGTTGTGTTAGTGTAACTCACACGTAAACTAAACACAATTGCGTTCCCATTGATAAAACTCAATGTTTACATGTAGTTTAAATGATGTTTTATCTACACACAGTCGATAGTCAATGTAGGCCTTGTGTAGGTTAAGTGTACACAAAACTAGGCATTTAGGACATTAGTTTTACCGTGTATATATCTAAGGAGGAAACTATTTTTGAGTAAAATTGATATTTTTGATAATTATTAGTATAGTTCTTTACAGAAATTGTTGTCTAAATTTTACAGTTTTTTTTGTTTTTTTTTAAATAACGTACTTCATTAACCCCTGATCAAGACTCAAAGCAGCATCATTGCCGAACCCATAAGGCAGCTACCAATTGATTTTCGGGGGGGGGGGGGCTATTATTATTGTTAAGTATAAAACATAAAGGCAAGGGGGTGGGGTGGTGAGCTATGGATTTCCTTTTGGAAACAAAAAATGTTTCCAGTTTTTGGCCCTGAAAAAAAAATTGTTTGTTTCACCCTCAGCTACCACTATTTATAATGCTAAAATTGATTTTGACTTGTCACCAAAATTTGTCCTGAAAAAAATCAATAGCTCACGTCCCCCGTCCTCCGCTCCCCCTCCCCTCCACAAAAAATGAAGTAAATAGTTGCTGCCTAATTCATTTGAAAAGGTCTTCCCGATAACAACTTGACGTACACAGAAACATTCGCCACTGGTCTTTACTCAAACAACGATTCACGCATAAATGCATGACTAAAAAAAGTATGAGGTAAATGATATGTTTGTCTAGTATATCAGATCCGTTAAATAACACTTAAAATAAATAAAAAAACGTTACCCTATTCCTTTACTAAATACTCCTTGGAGAAGAAATACCATTTGAAACGAACAGAAAAGATAAAAATGTAGTGATCCCTAATATCTCAATCCTTTTTTTCGGCTGTAAGCACGCTGCTGCAGCTAACGTTATCTAATGCGTAATCGAGACATCTCTAGTATATTCAAACTACTACAAATTATAAAAATGGCTTTTATAAAGTAGCAACCACTTAACTTAAAAAAGGGGAGGGTTATTTTTTTTTATCTGAGTCAGATTTTTTTCGCGCGTACGTTTTTATTCCTTTTTTTCGATGCTGGTGATCAAATTCTTTTTTTTTCAATATTTAACACTATAATGTATGGGGGAACTCTTGATTCATAATATTTTTTTTATCATCTGTATGACCATTTTTATTTTATCAAATTGGGGATCGGAATATTTCCATTCCAAAACCACCACCCCCACCCCCCCCCCCCCCATCCCCACCCCCATTTTGAAGTCAAATGGTTGTTCCCTTATCGCTAGAAAAATTGTCCAAATATTTTGAATTTAGGCAGCAACCATTTGATTTTCTGGGGGGGGGGGGGGGGGGCTATGGTTTTTTTTGGAAAAAAAAGTTTGATTCCAGTTTTTGGAGAAAAAAAATAATTTGTTTTTGATTCTGAGAAAGAAAAAAATGTTTGTTTCACCCTCAGCTGCCACTATATGTAATGCTAAAATTTAAAGAAAAAAATTGTTTTCGACTTGTCGCGAAAAAAATAGATTCCACAGGGAAAAAAAACATAGTCCCCTCCCCCCCCCCCCCCCCCCCGAAAATCAAATGGTTGCTGCCTTAGTTCTACGTAATGAACATTTAAATGACATACAGTTTACAAGTGGGAACATATCTTATGTACAGGTAGCTAAACACGGTGTATAGATGTGAACAAATGTAATGTGAAACCAGTGTACACTACACTAGACTAATTGTAAACATGTTTACTCTACACGGCGTTTGGTGTGAACACGGCCTTAGTTGTGAATTTACAGTACATATCAGGTCACGACACCATAATATTGTGAATAAAACAAACGTTGTAAGCTGTATATTTGAATTACAGTAGCCACATTCAGGTATACAGTAACAACAATAAAAGAATGAAGTTACAATAAAAGTTACTTACCGACGTCCGCAGGACGTCACGCTAAAGTTCGTGGGTTTCTCAACAGATGTTTTGAAGCTAATCATGACATTATGAGTATAAATTGTTCTCCAAACCCTTTTATGTCGGTTTTGTTCACGATATCATAATAAAACATTTCGTTATTTTGATGTGTCAAAAATGAAACATAGACATTGGTAGGATATTTACTGTCATGGACACCGCCGTCTTCCTTTGAGAAACATATGTTTGTAACATTAAAATTTTCAAACACAATACTGTACTATAAACATGTCATTACCATTTATTTTTGCCTATTGTTTCTGGGACACAAGATGCTATAAATATTTGCATGTTAATAGGACATAAGAGTTCGATGCAGTGATTTTCAAAAACATATAGCATTAAGACGAAGAAGATTAATAAAACATAATGTAATGAGCTATTACAAAAAAGAAGATGTGATATGATTTCCAATGAGACAACTGTCCACAAGAGACCAAAATGACACAGACATTAACAACTATAGTTCACCGTACGTCCTTCTACAATGAGCAAAGCCCATACCGCATAGCCATCTATAAAAGGCCCCGATATGACAATGTAAAACAATTCAAATGAGAAAACTAACGGCCTTACTTATATAAAGTTATTTTCTTCGAAAATTGGATGCACACTAAATGACAAGAATGATTCATATATATGTTAAAAACGTATCGTCATGAGTTTATGTATTTGTGATTGATTATTTATCTTTGTAAACTGGCTACGTTGGTTTTCCCGTTTGAATGGTTTTACACTAGAATTTTGATTGCGATTTCAGGAACAGCTATATACCAATATCTGTATCATTTCGAAGAAATCGGGCTCTTGTTTTTTGAAACACGCAATCGCATGTTCGTATAAAATAAAACAAATTTCAAATTAGTCTGTCTTTACAGTAAGGAAGTTATCATGCAGAGTTCGGATTCTTTTCCAGTATGGACTATTCCGTGTGTCCTTTTCCGTTAAAATAGCTTTTACAAGCTAATATAAGGTTTTGGAATTTTCAATATATATGTCATATGAGTCACAGAAGATTTTTATTGTCGAAATGCGTATCTAGTGAATTAAAGAAACTCATCATTAGATTCCAGGACTAAAACTGTTTACGACAGACAAGTGTTTTGTTCTTTAAAAGAATCGTCAGTAACTATCACTACAAACCATTAAAAGTCTGAAATGGCCTATATCTGTACTCGACTGTACTGATTTTTACTCGACCAGTCTGAATTCGTCTGAGATTTACTTGATAATACTCGACTGTAGTCTGAACCATACTTAACAGTCTGAATGTGTACTTGACCAGTACTTAACCATTTTATACGAGTCTGAACCATACTCGACCTAGCCTGAACCGTACTCGACCTAGTCTGAACCATACTCGACCTAGTCTGAACCATACTGGACCAAGTCTTAACCAACCTAGACCTATTCTTTGTATCTATCAACTAAATTTTATCAATTTAGGAATTTATTTTATTAAAAATGAAATTTGAACAACAACTTGAAATTAAAAATGTATTCAATACAGTATTGAAATTAAAATTTCACAATAACCAATCATAATATAACTTCAACTCAATATTAATCAACACTAACATAATAATATATATCAACTTTTAAAAGATAAATAAAACAAGCTGCTCAAATAATCTAAAAAAATATGAATTGTGACTAACATTTTCAATATTATTCAAAATGTTATGACTATTTCGGAAGTATTTATGGTAACTGGACTATTTTCACCATTAACTAAGCCTAGTATAGATTTATGGTGTCAGTTGAGTTCAGGTAATAATGCAGTGAATGTTTTTTTATTAAGATATATATAAAATATTATTTAAAACAACTTAATAAATTTTTGAAAAATGAGAGCTTAGTTGTTTTGTTTTTTTAAACCAAGAATTTAATATAATCATGATAATAGAATTTCCATAGCAATCCTTGATAACAATTTTAAAAAAGGAAATGTTTTCCAAAGTAACAGTAAAAAAAAATTCAATTAATTTAAGTATTTTTTGTCAAATTAACATGGCATACATAAAGCACTTTAATATGTTCTAATTACCTCAGTACATGTGTGTTGTACAGGTAAAAAGAAAGCCCAATTTTCTTAAATTCGTGTATTACTTATCTAGTACATACATGTATATTCAAAGGCCTTGTTATTTAATTTAAACAGGATGTTGCAATTTTGAATCAATGATATTTAGAATTTAATACCTCTGATCAGATGTGATCTTATTTATGAGTTTGTTCCCTAGCAGAGGTTATACTTTATATTTCACCACTAATCAGAAAAACAATTTTATTTATTTATTTAATTTTATCCCTTTTTGATATAAGTTATATATAATATATTTTTTTATCCTAAATATAATCAGTGATACAATTCTTTTAAAAAGTTAAATTTTTTTATGAATTTTGTTTGCTGTTGTTATATATGTTAGTTAAAAAGAAATTTATTTTAACAGTTAAAAAAGTAGAGTTTTTTTGGTCTAGTATGGTTCAGACTGGTCGAGTATTGTTCAGACCTTTGGTTAAGTATGGTTTAGACTGGAAAAATAGGTCGAGTACATGTCGAGAATGGGTTAAGACTGTTTCCGACTGGTCGAGTAATAGTTTAGACTATTTTCAACGGCAAATATAAGGGTCAGGTACGATTCAGTACAGTCAAGTATAGTTCAGACTGGGGTCGAGTAATGACAAGTAAAAGTCAGACCAATTCAGACTGGTCGAGTAAAAATCAGTACAGTCAAGTACAGATATAGGCCATTTCAGACTTTAATGGTTTGTAGTGTATATAATTGAAAACGTTGAAAAGTCCAAATACAGTTAATTACTATTGCTAATATTGTTAATATCCCTTGGTCGGTGCCATTGAAGTCCAAAGGAAAACCAACATTTACGAACCTCAATACTTCTGTGCTTGTATCAAAACACGGATATTTGTTTACAGAAATGTGTTGGCATGAATTTAAGAAGTATAAACGAAGCAATAGATCAATAGATTAGTGATGTTATTAAACAATATGTCCTGTATTGTGAATGATGTCGGGGTAAAATCCCATGGGATTTCTAGATTTGCTGTTTTTCGAAGTGTTTTAGAAGGACCTTCCAAATAGGTTCTTCGATCATTTGATAGCACCCTTGCTTATGGTTAATCAAAGTTTTCAAAGGAACCTCTGATTATAGGACAGAACACCTTTTGTCGAAAAGATAAAATTTCAGTTCTCAAGCATAGTCCTGAAACGCATCAATCCTTATCATTTCAAGGGTATTGGCTTAGAAATGATATATTACAAGCATTTCTGAAATATCTCTCTTTGTTGCTTATTTTCACGTTGCCATATTCTCCAGGTAGCAAACAGAAAGAATGTCTTCAAATGTTTCCAGAAGTATAAAATAGACATTGCAAGTATATCATTAGCAGAGGTCTTGTTATTCAAAAAAGAAAAGTGCCAGTGTTTAGAAATAAATTAAAGTGCAGGTAACAGTTACAGCAGTCTGTAAATGTGATTTGTCTGCCTAAGTAAGAATAATTTTATTGTTACTGGGGAACATACATGTTTTTCTTTATGTACGAGTATAGTCTATTTATCATTTGTTGTTGACACCTTTGTCAATTTACTATCAACTACACATTTTTTTTTTAATTTTTGGAATCTTTGATCTATTTATTTGTTTATTTGTTTAATTGTTTAAATTTGTTTTAGTTTGGTTGACAAAGCTTTGGCTGCTGGATCTTGATTATTGTTACATTATCCTGTCATGTCCATTTGGGTTGCTTAACATATGTTGTCAATATAACATCACTATAAAACTGACAAACAGGTTGGAGGTTTAACTAACTATTGAACTAGGGTTAACCAACTTTTTGCTTTTTCTCAATTGCCTATGCCAAGTCTTCAATATGGCAGTTGTTTTATGTTCGTTTTGTTAGTTGATTAAATTCAAAATGTTGTTTTGTCAGTTATAATGAACTTCCCCTTTTTAATATACTTTTGAGTTCGGTATTTTTGTCATACATCTGTACTAAACTTACACTACCATCTCTTGGTACATTTTGTTCACATACTTCGCCTAAGCATTGCAGGGATGAAACAATTCCATTTAATCCATTAACGACGAAAGGTGATGATAATCTAAAACTTAAACAAACTGTAAAAAAAGTCAATGGTTAATCTGCTGATTGTACGATTAACGGAAAGCTATTTATGTTATGAAAAGATACCAGATATATCATACAGAACACCAAACGTGTGTTGGGTCTGTGTGAGTACATCTAAACTCGTGTAGTCAGCTATTCTGTGTTGACATGAACTATGGTCATAATCATAGATAAACTGTGTACTTTTCGAAATAAGAAATAGACTTAACTGTATTTGGCAGAACCTTTCGGAATTATGTGCCATTAATGCCACCAAACTTGTTTTTTATTTGCCCTTTTTAACTTTTTTATTCGAGCGTCACGGATAAGCCTTTTTATGTCAACTCAAACTCTGTCATAACATATCCACTATAAGATACATACTTCCTCAGCTGGAATATTGCTCTATACATTCACTTGTGTAATTGTGTGTTTGTTTGTGTTGTTTTCTAATTAATAATCATTCATCTCGAATTTTCTATGGTTTTTTTTTATTAGGAATGCAAATCTATGTTATGATTTTCTTCTTACACAACGTTGTGTGAACAAACAGACAGAAATAATCGTTAAAATGTCAAAAATATGGGTACAGCGGTCAACATTATGTGATAATCTTCATCACTATGAAAGCAAACATATATGCAATAAACAACTACACAAATGTCTTTAGACAAAACAAATTACCAAAAATTAAAACACAAGAACAAACAAATGTACCATATATATGAAACACAATGACGGAATGTATAAGTATATAAACACGTCAAATAGATATCCGAAGTCGGGAGCCTGTAGTTCAGTGATTTTCGTTTGTTGATGTGTTACATATTTGTTTTTATTTCATTGTTTGAATATAAATTAGGTCGTTAGTTTTCAAGTTTGAATTGTTTTACATTTGTCATTTCGGGACCTCTTATAGCTGACTATGCGGTATGGGTTTTGCTCATTGTTGACTGCCGTACCGGGACCTATAGTTGTTAACGTCTGTGTCATTAGAAACAGTAAAAGTAATATTCATAAAGACAAATAATTATCTACTATAACACGTTATTAAGATGATAATAAACGTCAGTATCCAGAATATATTCTTCAAGACCAACGTGTATTATTTGTAAAGTTGATACAAACTGTTGGTACCTTCAGATGAACCATTTTTAGAAAAAAGACGAGACATTCTTTGACATACACCTGGGTCATCTGATAGTAAAATTTCTGGTAACGTTTTTACAGAGCCTGAGTAGCAACTGTAAGCTATTGGATACCGAATCAGTTGGGAAATATGTTCTCCATATACAGGTGAAGTTTGTATATTTCTACTAAGGTGTGGGAAATTTATAATTTCAAAATTAAAATGGTCTCGTTTGTCATATATTCTGGTAAAGAGATGATCGCTTATGTCATATTCAGGATATGAAATAAGTTTGAAAATGAGACAGGGGAAATCGCCTCTTTTTTTAATTTTAGTTATGGAGATCTATTAATGGAACCAAATCAGACAAGTTCGGATTTTATTGGGAACAAATGATAAGATATACATTTTCATACTCATTCGGTATTCAAGAGCTGCTACTCCGATTCAGACTGTCGAACAATTATTATCGTTTATGTTATTATTACCACTGCGCCGATATCTTTGCTGGCGGACTGATGGTCCCAAGGGTATCACCAGCCCAGTAACAAGTACTTCAGCACTGGCATGTAATTACAGATGTCTCAGTAAAATTTGTAATCACAGTTACAAAACTTTGGAAATTTATGAAAAATAAGAATATCTTCCCCATGCAAAGCTCTGATTCCCTCCTAGGAACCTGTTTCAGTGGTTATCGTGCGTTTATATAGTTCATCAGTGTTTTTAGTTTTTCGTTCTCTTTATAAAGACTACACCGTTTGTTTCCATTTTTCATTGTTCAACAATACAAAACACGCGGCTGGCGTTTAAAATTATATTCCTTGTACCTTTAATAACTTTGAACAATAGAAATTATGATTTCAAATTTAGCTTCCTGTTCGGTATGAGCCAAGGCCGAACTTTAACGAATAATTGTTTACTTTTTACACATTTTGACTAGGATGCATCTTCTTATTGCTACTGACATAAAAACAAAATCCACATTAAACCCATTAAACCTTGCTTTTTCATTAAAGCCATCTGTATTAAGGTTTATCAACTGGCATTAAAACATATACCCGTATTTACTCAACAAAATTTTCTGTGAGCTTAGACAAACTGACGCATAAACATAAACTAACACACGAGTTTCAATTGATACGGTCCACTCAGTTACAGTTTAAATCATCTATTGTTTGCAGGTGTATATTGTCAATCTACTGTCCATTCAAATCAATACAACTGACAAAATTCATTATATAAGGGGATATTTTGCAGGTCCTGCCATGCTCCAAAACTGTTTATCACTACTCAGAGTAAATGTGTGGTGTAAATACGGTCATATTTGATAAAAGGTCATTATGAACCTCAATACATTATATAAACATCTATATATCTAAGTATAAATAAAACCTACCAATATACATTACAAGGATACTATTTACATCCATTTTCAACACTCCTGACAACAATGCACTAAACAACGCCTTTGTCAGGTTATAACAATATTCTTATCGTGATAGAAAAGTGATAACAGTTCAATAAAAGCTTCGAACTAAAATATCCAAAAGTGTTGACTTTAATCCTTTTTTTTTGGGAAAGGTGTTAAACAAAACTGATACAATTTCAGAAAACTTTTGGTCTTCTTCAAGATAAATGAGGGAGTTTTTTTTCAATTGATTTAAAATTAATGGAAGATTCAATACCACTATACATGAGCATTTTCATCAGAAATGTTTTAAATTTAACTACAGTTTTACAGGTTATTTCATCTATTAGTCCTCCACTAAAATTCAAGAAGTAATTCATGCAAGCCATAGATTTGTTGGAAATTTTACATGACATTGGCTATTATATTCTATGTTTATCCCGAACATATACGAATATGACGACACGGCTATGTAAAACATTATAACTATTCTATGGCTAGCATTAATAATTTTAATTTTTAATAGGACACATACGGTAATTTGAAAAACTGAAGCGAAGGTATGATTAATCTGTGTACAGATATTAAATTTTACACCCTGTACTATAAAAACTACATAATTCAAATAAATTTTAAGCTCGAATAGATGAATTATTTCAAAATGGCATTGGCTGTCAAATTCTCATATTATTAGATTAATAACATACTAAAAAGTGTATCAAAATTATAAAAAGTGTAAAAAAAAACAATTTAAAAGCCATGGGCTTAATATTTTGTATCACCGTTTCATGTGTATTTCAGTCTAAAACGCTATCTAATTTTCTATCAATTGACCTACAAAGACTTCCGACGGTCATATAAGATATATAAACTTAATCACAGATAGAAATTAATAGATAGGGAACGTGTGCAATTGTATTTTTCTAGTTTTGTTTAAAATCATATGCTAGATTAAAAATTTATTCTAATTCTCGATTTTACCTGGAAAAGAAAGGTTTTTTGTTGATCGAATCAGTAAATCAAATCATTTACCTTTTTTCACTTTCAATGCTGCCATTCTTTCCTTTAAATAACCATAATGTATGCGTAATACATCTCTAACTAATGGTATACATTGAAAGTCGCATGAATACGGATGCAATTATGTTTTTATAGCTTATTGTGACAAAATTGAACCATATTGGATGTTAAAAGCTATTTCAATATTTTATTTCGCAAACTTAAGTAAGGTTTAATAATGTATTCTTCCTGAATTCCAAATATAGAGCCCTTCAAAGCTATGCCTCATGGGAAAATTCCCATGATGCATCCTTCTTCCTCTCGGCTTTCATTAATGGAAGACGACTATTTGAATTCAATTTTTTTAATCTATCAACATCAACGGTTACGAACAATTTCTAACGCAAATAATTAATTCTTATTGGCACAAAGTGCAAAGAGAAGATCATCTATGGATGATTTGCATGATTTAGGGACAGAAGTCCACAAAGATGCATCGTCTGCTACGGCAGACCATGCTACCGGCCAAGATGGCAAAAAATGTCTAAGAGAATATAAGATTCCCAAAAAGACTCGCACAAGCAAATACGATTAGAGAGAATCCTCAGATGACGATTCCGAGACCCACCCATATGAGGAGCATAGCTCCGAAGAAGACTGTATTTCGGGCTCAGAAGCTGAAGAAATTATGAAATCGAAAAGTCGCAGAAGCGATTGTGCCAAATCAGGAGTATCTGATGACGAATCGGACTGTGAGAGATTCGATCCGTTGGACAAGGAGTCCGAACTATTTATGACTGGCAGTATGGCAAGGTATGTGCAGAAGTATTTTAGTACTTACGTGAGTGAAAGTTGCTTGAAAGAAAAGGTCCATGGTGATTCACCCGTCCCTTCAAACACCATACGTTCGCCTCCTTCCATCGACGAGTTCATTGAAGACTTGATAGGAAATCACAAGGCTTGGCGATTTATGAAACTGCATGATAACAGTTTGAAATTCATTCAAAAGAAAGTAGCTCTAATAATGGGCCCTCTTTTCAAAATGTGGCAAGAAATCGATGGAACGAATCACGGGAAAGAAACATCCGAGATGTCCATTACAGATGTACTGAATCTAATTGAACGAACAGTGCTCTTGGTGGGACAAGTAAATGTGGCATGCCTTTACAAAAGGAGAATAAATTTCATGGCTAAAATTCTGAAAGGCATGAAGCAAGCTAAGCAAACTTTGTCGCATAATCAAAGCATGTTAACTGAGTCCGGAGAGGCCCTTTTCGGGGACAACTTTTATAATGTCCTTGACCAGAAAAGCAAGAACAGGAAAAGAGCCAGGGAAATGGCAAAAGAAATGGGTCTTGGGACGAAGAGTAGGCGAGTAGACAAGACGCCCTTTCAGACCGGCCCTTCCGGTTACCAAAAAAGTCAGACGGGTGGATCTGGTAGGGGCCGTATATTCAACTCGTCAAATGAACAGTTTAAATGGTTCCCAAAGTCTGGATTTAAATAAGAGAAAAGAAAACCAGCTGGTCTCAAAAAGAGAAGGTACGTATCTTGTAAACAATTGTCAAAATTTTGATAATTAAAACATTAATTGTGCCCATTTTTACTTTTGTGGGATCTGCTTGCAGAGTTCCAGAGAAATTTTTAAAAGAAATAGAAACAAGTTGTTTTAAATTTGTTTGGGATAATAAACCAGATAAAGTAAAAAGAAATTCAATTATTGGTCCATATGAAAAGGGGGGATTGAATATGATAGATATCAGAAGTTATTTCACTGCTTTAAAAGCTATGTGGGTAAAAAGACTAGTAAATGATTGTGAAGGAGGGTGGACTGTTATACCTCAATACTATTTTTATAATTTTGGATCAAACTGGTTAGTGTTTCAAACAAACAGTGGGGATAAGACAGACGAAAACATTGAAAATATCCCAGATTTTTATAAGGATATTATTAAATGTTGGAAATTAACTGGTGGAGGTCTAACAAAAAAACCAGAAACATTTACTGATATAAGAAAACAAATATTATGGAACAATAAATTTATTAAATTTGAAAATAAAGCTATATTTTTAAAAATTGGATTAAAAGCGATATTATTTATGTAAATGATATCATAGATGAAAGAGGCTGTATTTCTCAAGACAATATTTTAAATAAACTAAAAAATAAATCAAACTGGATAGCTGAAATTAATTTAGTAAAGAAATCTTTACCAAAAGACTGGGCAGCAATTTTAAAATCGGAAAATTCTATAAAAAGTAATGTTAATATAAAAAGAAACCAATTTATATTGGATGGTTTACCTATAAAATTAGAAGCCTTAACAAATAAACTTTTATATAAGTCTCTTATAAATAAAAAATTTGAACCAGCTATTGGACCCAAAAAATGGCTGCGTATATTTGATATAGATAATGTGTTATATCAAAACTATCTATATAAATTTTTATTTAGGTATTAAAAGAAAATAAACTTAGAATTTTTAGATGGAAATTACTACAACATATTCTACCTACAAAGAAACTTTTATGCAGGTGGAAAATTGTAAACAATAGTTCTTGTAATTTTTGTACACAAGAAGAAGATTATGATCATTTCTTTATAATGTGTCCATATTTAAAAACATTTTGGAATAAAATAAATGAAGTTTTAAAGAATAGGAAAATAACTTTTAAGATAAAACTAAGACACTTAGTATTTGGATATAAAACTTCTCAGGAAGAATATTTTGACTTAAACTATTTTTTAACAATTGTGGGTTTTTCAATTTACAAAGCCTACTACATATCTAATCAAAAGACAAAAAACGTCAACGTTTTTTCAATTTTTCTAAATGAATTCAATAGAAGAGTATGTTTGAAAATCAAAAGTAATGTTCTAGCAACTATTAGAAACATATTAAGTGATATTATTTAATATATACATGATGTAAAAAAGTAATATGTATTTTACAACTAATCACTACCCTGAGTGATTAGTGGATTGTAACAGGGAACATCAGGAGGAGCTTGGACTCCTGAATGATATTGTAGCTAGCCAATATTTGAAATAAATATTTATGTTGTTAAAAAAAAAAGAAAAAAAAAATTGTCAAACTTTTTCATTGGTAGACGATCAGGTGTCAAAAGTCCAAACATAGCATTGAATGTCCACCAAATAGTAAAAAAAATGAATTTTGTAATGGTGAATCAATCAAATATACCCCTGGGGGGTCGACTTCAATTTTTCGGGGAAAATTGGAGGAAAATAACCTCAGATCAGAAAATTCTAGAGAACATAACACAGTATACAATAGAATTTCTAGAAATGCCCGTACAAGAAACGGTTTATACCCCACTCTTTGCGAATACAGAACGCACATGCATAGAGGGGAAATGATAGACATGTTGAGAAAAGGGACTATAGAAGAAGTGAAAACGTCCGATCCCGGTCAATTTCTCAGCCATATTTTCATCAGGCCGAAGAAAGACGGGAGTGTCAGGCCAATTCTCAACTTAAAGGCTTTAAACAAAAGTGTGAAATATCAACATTTCAAAATGGAAGGGTTCCAAACGGTAGAAAATCTCCTAAAAAGGGGGGACTGGATGGTCAAGCTGGACTTAAAAGAAGCGTGTACATGTCTACCGGTGTTAAAATCGCACCGAAAATATCTGCGCTTTCAACATGGTCAAAAGATGTACCAATATCGAACACTTCCTGGGGTCCGGCCCAAGAATTTTCACAAACGTAATGAAACCCATTGTTGCACTAATGAGGCGCATAGGCATGCGGATAGTAATTTATTTGAACGACATTCTAGTCCTAAACCAGTCAAAACATGGTTTAGTGAAGGACCAAAACACATTAGTGTGGACACTTAACTGTCTGGGTTGGATAATAAATTGGTCAAAATCTGTAACAGAGCCGTCGCAAACTATAGATTTTTTAGGGATGATAATAGACTCCATGGAGATGATTTATCTCCCGGAGGCGAAATGCAAAGCAATAGTTCAAAAATGCAAACATATGCTAGAATCCCTCCAAGTCTCTATTCACGATCTAGCAAGTCTGATAGGGACTCTGAACGCGACTGCAGAAGCAGTAATCCCGGCGTCCCTTTATGTCAGGGAACTACAAATGTTCAAAACAAAGAGTTTATTGAAAACGACACAATACCGGTCGCTTATAACACTAACGCCCGAATGCAAGAACGAGATGAAATGGTGGGCCCTACACTTAGAAAAATGGAACGGGAAATGCATAATATCCCCAAACCCAGATTTAATTATAGAAAGCGATGCTTCATCAAAACAGGGTTGGGGAGCAGTAGATGTGGCTCAAAACATCAGAATGGGAGCTCCTTGGGACGAAACATAAAAGGCTTTGCATATAAATGCTCTAGAATTAAAAGCCGCAGAATTCGGTTTAAAGTCCTTAACAAAAGACAAAACCGACATTCATGTTCATTTAAAAATGGACAATGTGTCCGCTGTAGCGCATATAAACAGAATGGGAGGGACACGATCCCCAATTTTACTAAAAATAAGTCGCGAGATATGGGAATATTGCCAAAAAGGGGAATAACTCTAACAGCCGAATACATTCCGGTGGTTCTAAACGAAATTGCGGATTGGGAAAGTCGTCACACAGAAAGTTCAAACAATTAGACTCTGAACAGGGCAATATTTCAACAGATCAACAAAATAATGGGACCGTTGAAATTAGATCTGTTCGCAGATCGCCTGAACGCACAATTGGACAATTATGTCAGCTGGAGACCAGATCCATTTGCGATCCAAACAGATGGATGAACAAGAACCCATATGTTCCCCCCCCCCCCCCCCCCCCGTTCTGCTTGATAGCTCGTTGCCTAGCGAAAGTGAACAAGGAACGTTCGAATCTAGTTATCATAACTCCAGCTTGGCATTCACAAGCGTTTTACCCAATGCTATTGGAAATGTAAATATCAGCACCAATACTGCTCTCTCCAATGAGGGATTTATTGACAAACCCACAGGGCGGGACCCACCCACTAATAGAAAACAAAACCTTAAAACTAGTGGCGTGGAAAGTTCCCGGACTGAGCGAAAAGCAATGGGACTTTCGGAAGACGCTTCCAAACTCTTGGTTAGGGGATGGAGGAAAGGCACCCAATCCTCTTACAACAGCTGCTGGCGACACTTGGATCGGTAGTGTTGTGAACGGGTCCTGGATCCCTTTCAGGCCCCTGTGGAATCTATAGCAAACTTTATTGCATATTTGTTTAAGTCTGACTACGAGTATAGCACGTTAAATCTTTACAGGTCAGCTATTTCGGCATTTCACGAAAATGGGTCTTCCGAAAGAATAGGCAAACATCAGTTGATTAAGCAGGTCATGGCGGGGGTTTTCAACGAACGCGCCCCTCTTCCAAGATACATAAAAACTTGGCACGTAGATATAGTCTTAAAATTTATAAGTTCTATGGGGTCGAATCAAAATTTGAGTTTGAAAGAATTGACATTGAAATTGACCATGCTTTTAGCTCTTACTTCAGCGAGTAGGTCGTCGGACATTCAGAAACTGGATATGAATTATATGAATGTTCGTACAAATGAAATTATTTTTACAATGGTAAAACTTACAAAGACTAGAAAGACTGGTTCACAACCATACCAAATAACATTTAGCTCCTTCCTGGAGAATGACAATCTTAATGTCGTTCAATGTATCTTAGACTACATTGATAAAACCGTGAGTCTTCGTTCTAATGAGTGTAATCAATTGATCATTAGTTTTATTAAACCTCACAAACCTGTCAAATCATGCACAATTGCGCATTGGTTAAAACATATGCTAGAATCTGCAGGCATAGATACTGACATTTTCAAACCACATTCAACTCGGGGTGCGAGTACATCAAAAGCAAACAAGTTCGGAGTTTCAATAAAACAAATTATGAATATAGCAAACTGGCGATCATGGGGAACGTTTGAAAAATTCTACCACAAACCAACAGAAACAGAAATTGAAGCAGGTAGCTTCCAATCAACTGTCCTTAGACTGTGATTATACAGAAACCCAAAAAGGAAAACTTAAAGCAGTGTAAAAATGTTTATAAAAGAAAAAGAAAAAAATCATAACAAAACAAAACAAACAAAACCATTTGATAAATCTATTTGTATATAGTGTAATATAGTGTATATACATAAATAATTAAACAACTTTGAACATACAAAATTAAACCTTTCTTAAGTTTGAGAAATAAAATTGAAAATTTCATAAGTGCACGAAGTGCACGATTCGTGCACGCAATGAAATTAAGATTTTATGATCAAACTTATTTAAGGTATGGGTCCCCACCCACCCGACCGCTTTTTTTGTGCGTATGTATTTACATATATTCATTAAGATTTATAATCTTATTTCCTTTGTTTTGCAGTACATCTTTCAAAAAGGATTAACGGATGAAGACAAGAGAGATTGTTGTCAGCTAATATAAAAAAAGAAGACGAAAAAGACGGTTTATAGAACTTTTATTTCGTGGGGACAGTTAGCATGCAGAGACAATTTTTGATTTCGTTATTATAATTTTGTGGAAAAAACCACATTTGTTATATACAACTGAAAGTAATAAAAATGATTGATTAAGACGTTCTTTTTGAAATGGCATTTTAATTGATGGAAAAGGGTACTTTTGTCAATGAGATAACTCCATCGTTACTTTTGCATACTGAGGAAATTAGGTAATGTTTTAAAGCAACTCAAACACACAAAAAGAAAAATGATGAATTCAAATCTTTCCATATTCAGCCTCGTTAAGAAGGATGCATCATGGGAATTTCCCCATGAGGCATAGCTTTGAAGGGCTCTATATGGGGAATTCAGGAAGAATACATTATTAAACCTTACTTAAGTTTCATCATAAAATCTTAATTTCATTGCGTGCACTTCGTGCACTTATAATTTTTTTTTCTAGTACCCCTTTTAATAACAACTAGAAACATTAGTTCTATCCTTATTATTTGTAACCAATAAAGTTTGTTTTCGTTGCCGACAATTTACTGTATAATCCACAGTTATCATGTTGTAACAAAGTCAGAGTAAGACGCCATTTTTACTTACTAAAATCTATGATAGTGCACTTAATGCAATAATTTAAAAAATGAATAAACACCTACCTCAAAACTTCTTTTTAAAAACACATTATTCGAATGTAGAGCATACACGTAACGGTATAATTCACAGCTTGAGAGTTTTCGTTCGTATGACGTCATTTGTTTACATGACGTTAATGTGCCAAGATTTTTTCGGAAATATTGCCAATTTTTACCGTCTTTTTATTGCATTATCGTTTTTTATATAAGAATAGGAAAAACGATTATGTAGTTATTTTTTTCAATTCCAATTTGAATACAACCAAATCCTCATAGTACTTACACATAGTTAATGATATAGATTTATGTTGGGGGTAAATAGTATTAATAAAAAATAAATTAATAATAAATTTGTTTATTAAAGTGTCACATATTGATTGCCATAAAACATATACAATGTTACCTTAGAGTACATTCTGGCAATTTGATTGGCTGGTTTTAGTACAAATTTTCATTAGGTCAAATATTCAAATCTCCCTTATACTATTGACCTAATAATATTTTGTATAGTTTTAAATTTCTATTATTTACATTTTTCAGATTAAATATCTAAATATATATCGTGTATATTGTCCTTATAACTGAATTTGAATATAATAATATGTAATAAAACAAAATCAGGATAAATTCGTTACACAGTGTGCAAATGTTCTAATGCGGAATTTGTCGGGTCAATCAAATTCATATCGGGTTTGGATTCGATATGAATTTTATTGACTCGATAAATTCTCGTATTAAGACAATTGTTAAACTTATAATATCCATTGATATGTATATATCTGAGTCTGTGCTATAAAAAAAAGAGGAGAAAGATACCAGAGGGAATTTCGAACTCATACACTGATCAATCGAAAATAAACTGAAAACTTCATCGTTAAAAAAGATAAAAACAAAACAGACAAACAATAGTACACAAAAACCATTAAGAAAACTATAAAGACTTAGCCTTTGGTTGTTATGTGGTTTTTTTCTGTTATAAGGACGAGTTGTTGTCACTTTGACACATTCTCCGTTTTCTTCCTCGTTTGATGATTCATTTTTATCTCAATGGATAACAGATTCTGCTTAACAAATTGTATGGGTTCTTAAAAGTATTTGATACCTGGATGTAATTTAAACTTTTATGGTTGAGAAAGTGTTTTATTGTATAAAACACTATTATGATTTATCTTTACATAATATATTAATCTTTATTAGTATTGTTTTGTTTCACTGTTATTAATAAATGTTAGATCAGTCATACAAATCTATTCTTGAGATCCATCCAAATTCTTTCTTAATTTTGGGAACTCGTTTTAAAAATTCAAATGTGACGTCACTTTGTTCGTTGCGCTGAATTTGGCTTACACGGCTGTGTATTTTGAAATGTATCCGTTTTTTATTCTGTAGCTAGTCACCACTTCAGATTAATCATTTATATCTATTATATAGTCAATTTATAAAATTTACTGTTTGCAAAAGTATGAATTATTATAAATAATAAGGATGTTCTTGTCCCAGGTGGATAACCCTGGTCGTATTGGTCACAACTTTTTAAAACTTTTGGTCCTCAGAGCTCTTCAACTTTGTACTTGTTTTGGCTTTCAAACTTTTTTCAACTGAACGTCACTGGTTAGTCTTGTTTTTTTAAACCTAGTACCTTTTGTTGGCTATTATTCGTTTGTTTCTCTGTCCTATATTTTCATCCATTCATTTTTATTGTAGTCCTGTCATGTAATGTTGTCATTTTAATGTTTTCATTGACATTGCCATTAAAGCGGAAGGTTTGGCATGCCACAAACCAGGTTCAACCCACCATATTTTTTCTTAAAATGCCCTGTACCAAGTCAGGGAAATGGCCATTGTTATATTATAGTTAGTTTCTGTGTGTGTTACATTTTAATGTTGCGTTTCCCTCAGTTTTAGTTTGTAACCCGTATTTGTTTTTTCTCTATCGATTTATGAATTTCGAACAGCGGTATACTACTGTTGCCTTTATTCACTAAACATGCATTGGCGGATACTATAAATATTGAAATGGCATCTTCATCTTTGCATATTGAACACTTCAACATGTGGATGATGGCATCTATCTGTTTATATATACATGTATATGTTACAGTAAATTGATATAATCAGCGATTATGTGTAATCCCTGATGTTACAGGGCTAATGTAGAATCACTAAAACCATTAGTGATTATATATAATCCCCGAAAATAACCAGTTATTTTACATAATCACTGAACATTTAAATAATTATTCTACAAATTCCCTGAAATGATTATCAATAATACAAAGATCCTTTGTTTGATGAAAAATAAATAAGTATAGGCATATTTTGTTTTCTTATTCCTTAAAAGTTTGAGTGATCAGTTTTCATTCATGATTTACTAAGTAAATCTTATGTAATCAGTGTTTTTCATTTATATTTTATTCAAATTTTATATCTCATTATGTCACCAACAAATAAGCATAGTACAGGCACATATATATGTTGCTTGGGTTGAAGAAAACGTGTGTTAAAAATGTTATGCAAATTGCAGGAAAAACAAAAAGCAAGATATGCATATCTCATACCAATTCCACAAGTGGTCCGAGAAAAGGGAGATTCAATAAACATAATGGCAATTATGAAGACTACAAAGGATAATGTCTGACCATAAAGCATAGAATCCTGCACATATCTTATACAAGAAATTAGTTCGAGGTTGCTGAATTCCCTTTATTGATACCTTTAGAAGTTTGTGTTCCTCTTAGATGTGCCATAGAATCTTTTTCGATTTTTCGGACACGGTTTTTTAAAATGTTCAAATTGGGGTTAAAACAGGTGTGAATTAATATATATAGGCAGGGCAAATGTTTAATAGTCGATGCCATCTAATTTAGTTTGTAAAAATAAATAATTGATTTTGGAATAGTGTGCTTAACATTTGGTTTCCTTTATACGGAACAACTTTTACAATGATTGAACGATCGCGAAAAAATAGTTTGAATGACAATATCATTTTTTCATTTTATTTCATATTCTCAGCAAAAACAAATTGGTAAAAAAATCCAAAGAAAAAGAATAATCTGTATGCCATTTTATATTTTTGTTAATACTGACTACATCAACTTGCCCTTGCGGGCTCGCTTGATATTCTTGCTGATAGAGTCAGTATCAAAAACACAAATTTCTATTATTCTGTATATATTTTATCATTGAATTACATTGTGTTTATCATTTTAATATTTTTGTGCCTATCATATCAATATTATCATTTTGATATAGTGTGCCTTACGTTTTACCATATTAAGGTTATTATTTTGTTTTATATATATAGGCTATTAATTTTATATACTAAGTTTAAGATTTTAATATATTACAATATGTTATACATTTTAATATCATATCATTTATTCTGTATAATCCATGACGTTTTTGGAATTCTATGCAACCCTTCATACAAGTTAGAGATTTAGATAGCTGTAAAACCAGGTGCAATCCCCCTTTTTCTACATGAGAAAATGCCTGTACCAAGTCATCAATACAACCGTTTTTTTTTTATTAATATTGCTTTTATTGATTATTTAATTAAAATTGAGAAATATAATAGGGAATATGTGAAAGATACAAAATCCCGACAAAACTGCAGATGGCCCCTAAAAAAATGTTTACTAGTCCAGTGAAAAACACGTTATTCTAAACTCCAAAAATTATATGTACCAAAATTTAAATACATATAAGACTAACATACGCGAGCGGTGTTAAACATGTTTTGTGATAACTCAACCGTTCCTGATACATTTAGCCAATATAGAATAACAAAACACACAGTATAAAAAAATCAGTTTAAAAGAAGTCAAAGTTCGATGTTCGAATAAGTAACAAAAGAAACTACGCATAATGACAATGATACGTAAATTAACCTAGGACTACAAGCAGTTATTGACAGTCCAGCTCCAGACCTAAATAAAACTGATTGAAAAATTATGTCTTCATCATACAAAAATCAAGCAGAATCCCTCCCGTCAGGGTTTAGTATGATTCTATCAGAAAATATACGAGAAGAACATAATCCGTAGTATGCCAACAATTGTTTTATAATACATGTGTTTATTTCCGATCCAAAGACCCTATAAGAGAATCAATATTTAAACCAACATATGTCATCCTTAATGACATGACAAGAGCATCGTACCTATATACCTTCTGAAAAAGTGTTTAAAGGTTTGGTTAGCTTTTTGGATTAAATCTGTTTAAGTGATGTTCATTTGATGTTCATTTGAAGTGGAACAGTACTTATATGTTTCGTCATTGTTCTATTGTAAAAATAACAGTGTATTTTTGTTTTTTTATTTTTGATAATATGCTATGAGTGTATGCCTTTTGGTGTGTTTCTGTAGTAGAGAATTGAAATGAAGTAGTGGATTCGTAAACGATAATCAACGACCGAATTCAGTCGCAAGTTGATTGTCATTTCCGAATTGATTACTCCTTATGAATTTTCTAGTTTAACCCATTTCTAGTCAAACGATTGTCTGTTATACGTTTTGACAATGAATCATAAAAATAATTTCGTATTTGTCTTTCTTATTCTTTGATTGTTGGTAAATGTCTATACACACATGGTTCGCATCTATATTTGACATTTGACAAGTTAACATATAGTTTTACTAATTATGTCCGTTTGTTTTGTTAACACATTGTTGATAATATATCAGAATTTTATGCAACTGTCATACAAGTGAAAGTTTAACTAGCTATGAAACCAGGTTTAATCCACCATTTTCGACATAAGAATATGCTTGTACCAAGTCAGGAATGTGGCATTTGTTATACATTCGTACGATGTGTTTGAGCTTTTGTTTTTGCTTTTAGATTACGAACGTTCCGTTTTGAATTTTCCTCGGAGTTCAGTATAATTGTTATTTTACTTTATATACTTTAGTGCAGTAAAAGCACAAACGAGCCATTCCTCGGAAAGTTCTGAATTTTAATTGTTGTCATGTTTAATTTTATGAGCAATTTCATTCCTCTCTTTTACTTTTTGATAGAAAGGGTAAATAAAACGGTTTCAATCGCAAAAATATTTCCCAAATTGCTTAAACTCTCCGGCATCCTGAATACATAGACAAATGAGGTCTATATTATTATATGTATAGGAAAGACAATTTCGGATACTATTGATAATTTATCTAAATAAATGTAGGTTATCGTGTCATTGACAAGTATAATAATTATAGTGTTATGTGAACAAACATGTTTGAGGCTATGTTCATGACTGTCTCAATGTCATACACATTTATCTATAACTTTATGCAGTATTCGTGATAAAGTCTATATTGGTGCTTTAATTAGTTGCTTGTTGCGTTTCTTTGTGTTTGTATCAGTAGATAGATAGAACGTTTAGAAAAACATGGTTTTTGAACATGAAACAGCAGATTTTAGTAAAAAGTCTTAATCTACCTGTTTGTATCTGACAAAAATTATCATTTTGAATCTACTGATATGTGATTGCTTTGATAATATACCGAAAAATCACATTTTCTCAAACTGTTTTTCCTTTTGTCAAATCTAAATGCATTCTTAAGCGCTATGATTTAGAGATACAAATAGAATAGTAAGCCAGTTTATAGGTGTGAATCGAACTGGCAATGACATTGCAAAATCCAAAACACAACCAAACGATGCACAAAAGAATGCAAAACAAATTAATAGAAAACTAAGGACAAAGCAACACGAAACCCACAAATATCAGGGGTTGGTCTCATTGCTTCTAAGAAAAAGGAATTTACTAATACATTTGCATAAAAAAAAAAAACTTCAAATCATACATAGCAAATATATCATTCACATCATCATTGGATGGTAACTAGTTTATAGAAATTGGAAAGTGCCGATGAGAAAAAATGGAGACAAATTGAAAAACAATTATAATCTATTATTGTATCATATCATATTATGATTTGCAAGGAATAAATCTATTGACATATTTCGACTTCTTTAGAGTTTGTTATCGTAAAATTACACTTTTAATTTTTCATAGAACTTAAAAAGTCTTCAAAATTATTAATATATTAAGAAAGTACAAATCAAGGTACTATAACCCTGACTGGTCACTTAAAAAGAGCGGTACAATATTTTTTGAAAGGGAAGGGGAAGTGTCTCTTGCAATGCATTCATGATTAATCGTGTCTTTAAAACGTGATTAATGTCTGTAAATTATCGAATTTATATGCTCGATTTTATTTCAAATGTCATATCTAATGTTAACATAGTCTACTTTTAGATATGTAAGTTAAAACTTGATTTAACTATACCTACCTATAAGTTGATAAGAATTGTATTGCCATTTGAACCAAACCTTGATCAGAATTCGGGTCATTCATGGGCATATTGCGTACTAGAATGGATGTAAATAATCTCTTCGCACTTCTTCTTGGTAAGAAAATATTCAATCGATTTTGTATATTTAGTTGACCATCTGACTAAATAAGCCTTTGAGTGCAAATAATATAAATGAATGGTATCTTTATCCTGGCGTGGAAAACATACTCGTAAGCTAGACACAAACTGAACGTATGTCAATACATATGAATGTAAAAAAAATGAAGTAATTAAAAAAACATTATTTATGGTCCGCTAAAGTCAAAATAACAACTAACACATATTATGATGATTCAGGCCACAGATGTGACGGTTTATATTTCAAATCAATCATATCAAAAGATACATGTATAAAATTTGCATACACTACAATTATAAGTACCAATTATGAATTTAATATACAATACTTTCATTACAGTCTGAACCAATGAGCATATTATGTCATAATAAAAAGACAAATGTCATGAATTATTTAAATTGAATTTTTTGAAAAGTTAATTAATTTAGAGTTATCTCCCCTTGACTATAAATTTGTTAATAATAGTGTTACATCTCAACTTTTGGGAGCAGATACCCCTCTTAATGTCCTCATTCGATTCAACCATTGACAATCCTCTTTACAAGGTGGAAGAAGGGGAAGGGGGAGGGGATAAAAATATATATGAAATTGAATGTCACCAAATTTCTGTACTTGTTTCTCCTTCGGCAGCAATTTGGAAAAGAGGCTGGATATTCAAACATGTGCTTGTAGCAGCGCACCCTTTCAATTAAAGAATTCCAGAGAGTTTCAAGTCAGATAATAAAATATGTACCTACTTAACTATTTTTACATATTTCCAAAAATTTACAGAACATGATAACACAAGACTGAATACAATAAAAATTAACGGTCTTTATTTGTGCCATAAAGTCACCTATGCTGCACATAAGTGTATTTATGGTCCGCTAAAGTCAAAATAACAACTAACACATATTATGATGATGCATGCCACAGATGTGACGGTTTATATTTCAAATCAATCATATCAAAAGATACATGTATAAAATTTGCATACACTACAATCATAAGTACCAATTATGAATTTAATATACAATACTTTCATTACAGTCTGAACCAATGAGCATATTATGTCATAATAAAAAGACAAATGTCATGAATTATTTAAATTGAATTTTTTGAAAAGTTAATTAATTTAGAGTTATCTCCCCTTGACTATAAATTTGTTAATAATAGTGTAACATCTCAACTTTTAGGAGCAGATACCGCCATGACGTATGAAGCTCTTATTGAGCTGAATACGCTGCCCTAAAGCAAACCTGCATCATCTATCATCCTACATATGCAAAAGATAAAACTTACTACTCTATATACAGGCATAGAATCACACGAATGCCCTATCCTATTAAAAGACACAATTTACAGACATTGTGTCCTAACAATGCATCTACTGATACAATTCAAAAAATAAACTAAAAAGACACAATTTACAGACACTGTGTCATAACAATGTATCTACTTGATACAACTAAATTATACTAAAAAGACACAATTTACAGACATTGTGTCCTAACAATGTATCTACTTGATACAAACTAAATTTACTAAAAAGACACAATTTACAGACACTGTGTCCTATCAATGTATCTACTTGATACAAACTGAATTTTACTAAAGAGACACAATTTACAGACACTGTGTCCTAACAATGTATCTACTCGATACAAAATAATTATCCTAAAAAGACACAATTTACATATATTGTGTCCTAACGATGTATCTACTTGATACGATTTAATTATCCTAAAAAAGACACAATTTACAGACACTGTGTCCTAACGATGCATCTACTCGATACAATCTAAAATTTTACCAAATCACAATTTACCAACATTGTGTCCTAACAATGCATCTACTTGATACAATATATATTTACTAAAGAGACACAACAATCAAATTATACTACAATAACATCACAAATAACTGTATTTCTTAATATATAGTTATAAGTTTACTGTCTCATATATATAAATGCAATGGGAGATTTTAATATAACTTTTCTGGCAAGCTGTGTTCTGTCAACAGCCTCTCAGTAAACAGATGGATTCCTGGTTTTAGGTTGTCCTTGTGTCAGCTTGTATGAGCGTCATAATTCACCTTTCCCGTTTGTCCACTGTTTCCATATAACATGAACTGTTATTCTTTATGCGATATGTAATGAGCTGTGACCCACAAGCCCTGTACAAAATATAAAATAATAAACGCAGTAATTCATTCTCTAAAATATGTCATTACATGATCAGTTGTGGTACAGATAAAATGACTAAAGGTTAGAAATTTGACCTGATTGTCTAATATACAATTTGAATGCATCGGATTTCCACCTACCTAAAGTTCTAATGGTTTCTGTGGACAATCCTTTTGCACTTGCGTCGGTAGCAAAGCCTATCCTGAAACTATGAGGTTTGTAATATGCTCTGCTGAGCCCACAAAAGTTTAAAGCATCATTCAAAGCATGTTGAAATAATTGTCTAGAAACAGCTTCTCCACTGGAGTTGAGAAATAATGGACCTGTTGTATTATTTCTCAAAGTTAAGTAGTTTGTAAGTGCTGTTACTGCACAAATATTGTCATTTTTATTCTTAGCTATTTCTAAGTGGAATTGTTTTCCATTTGAATGTTTGAAGTCCATGAAAGTGATGACTGCTTTCTTGTGTAAGACAACAGCTTGACTTACACTAATAACGTGATTGTAATTTTTGTTGTTGACTGTCATCTCACCGATTCTTAAAAGAGCATGGTATGCTAGGGTGAACATTGCTTTGAATAGCAGTTGATCATACTTATTAAGTATTTGTCTGTTTCAATGCATCTACTAATTGATTCAAAATCGTACTAGTGATTGGAAGTCTCATATCTTGATTTCTTCCCCTGTGCACTGATTTCAGTACCTTATCCATAATGAATGAATCCGTTGGATCAGGCCAATTATTAATTTTGTGTGTAAAACCAATAGCTGAGATGTATGTTGAGATAGAACTTGCAGCAAGTTCTTTGGATTTCAAATGGGCTATAAATAGTATGAGATCTGCACTAGTAAGTGGTAACTGAAATTTAATGCCATATTCTTCAGCAAAACTCTTATAGTGTATAAATGCTCTTCCATAAGTTTTTTGTGAGGAGTCGAATAAAATGTTGTTAAAAATTTGATTCAAGGGTTCCTGTAGCTTGGCAAATCTGGTAGATTTGGAACTGATTTGGGAACAGTGTCTGCCCATGGTGCTAACCGATGAAATTTCTGTACCTGTTGACGAGAAAGTGCATCTGCCAATACATTTTTTGAACCATATATGTGTTTTGCCTTAAAGTTCACATTGTTTCTTAAGCAGTGTAGAACTAGTCTCCTTATGAGAAACATGATTAAAGCATCTTTAGATGTTTGTTTATTGATTACAGACAATAAAGCTATATTGTCTGTATGAAAATATATGCATTGGTTTTTAATTTGGTGTCCCCATATTTCTACTGCCAAGACTATTGGATATAGTTCTAAAAAGGCAATATTTTGCTTTTGCCATTTTGTGTCCCATTTGCCTAAGAACCACTGTGCACCAAACAAAGCACCATAACCTAATGTACCGGAGGCATCTGTAAACAAATGTAGTTGATCAGATGTTAACCAACGATCTGATAAAATCAATGACTTCCCGTTAAAATTCCTTAAAAAATTTTGCCATGTATTTAGATCTTGCTGAACCGATTTTGTCATTCGTATTCTATGGAAGGATTTTTTAACCCCTATTGTTAAGTCTATAAGTCTTCTGAGGAATGCCCTTCCTGGGATGACAACTGCACAAGCAAAGTTGAGTGTACCAATGATAGATTGAAGTTCCCTCAATGTAATTTTTTCCTTTTGTAACACCACAGTTATAATATTGTTGCATTTATCGAGCTTATCAATGGGAAGTCTTACTTCCATCAACTGAGTGTCTTTTTCGTAACCAACAAAACTCATGTCTTGGGATGGCTGGAATGTTTTTTCCTTAGAAATTGGTATACCCATATCTTTACAAATTGCAAGAAAACGATTTAATTTTTTCTTACACCCATCTTCGGTTTTATCGACTATCATGAAATCATCTAAAATATGCACCATGTGTGTAATCAGTAATTTCTTCCTTGCAATCCATTCAATTGCTGAGCTAAATTTCTCAAAAATTTGACAACTAGAACTACAACCCATTTGTAGATTTTTATCGTAATAGTATTTCCCCTCCCACATGAAGCCAAATAGTTTGTATTGTGATTCTGTTATGTTTATAATTCTAAATGCACTGGATATGTCAGTTTTTGCACAAAAACTTGTTCTTCCTACTGTCTTAATCAGTTCTATTGCATCCTGAATAGAAGCATACTGTACACTGCAATTGTCTTGTGGTATATTGTCATTGATTGATGAGCCTTCAGGGAAGGATAAGTGGTGGATCATTCTATATGTCCCAGGTATTTTCTTTTCTGCTAGTCCCAAAGGGGATAATTGCATTTCTGTAAAAGGTTTTACATCAAAAGGGCCAACAAATCTATTCGCATTAATTTCATTTTGAATTTTTTGTCTCACAATCTCCGGTTTTGTCTTTGCTGATAATAAATTATCAACTGTATTATGATTAACAGAACCTCTGAATCCAACATCGAATCCAAATTTAAAGCCGTTAACCAAATAATTGTACATTTTTATATTATATCCTTTTAACCAATATCCAAGCCTATCAACCTTGACTGGTGTATTGCTATGAAAATTATATTTAACCTCATTTTCTAGTGGGGACAGTTTTGTCTGTCCTTGGGGAAGAGGTGTCGTCTCTGTTATTAGATACGGAGGGACCACGAAAGGGCTGGTTATTCCCACCTTGTATCTTTTTTATGTTGTTACTGTTTTGTGTGAACTTGTAGGGTAGCTGAACCGGTTTTTTACATGCTGAAAATGAGTGGTTAAAACCACAGTTAAAACATCTGTGCTGAAACTTGCATTTATCATTGAACTTGCACCCTAAACCCTTATGAAAAGAAAAACATACTCCAACTGGCCAGCGAGTATTTCCACTTTTGTTATTGTCATTCCCAGTTTTCAGGTTTCCTTGTAGTTTAGCTCTCATATACAGTTCTAGGTGTGTACACCCCCATTGCGCTTCTCCTCTTTCTATTAATTTCCTAAATTCTATATCATACATTTGCCAGTTCCCCCCTTCTCGTGACATTTCCAGGATTATTTCCATGTGGTGGGGAATTACAGACCCTAATGTAGGGTTTTTAGTGCAAATTATTGCCGTGAATTTGTTCCAGGCTGATAGCCATTGGTTTAGAGTTAATGTTTTCTTGTTCTGTTCTTCAGTAATGGACAATTCAGAGTTGTCGGCCCCATGAACCAGTTGTAGTCTGTATTTTGTCTCATCATTTTCTAATAGGGCGTGGAAGTTGATGTATTGTCCCGCCCAGATTTGTTGTTTAATTTTATCTGGTATGTTTCCCCCAGGTTTGAGGGAGCAACTTACAAAGGCTGATTGACCCCCAATAATTTGTTTGTCAACGGTTGGTTGTACAGCCAGAACCTCTGGACTGACAACTACAATGTTATTGTCATTGTTTTGCTCTCCATTACCTTGTATATTTCTGTTCATATTTTCCACGTGATGTTGTACTTCAGCCTCCTGAACGTCTGAATTGCCATTATTTTTTGAAGCTATCTTGTCGAAAATTTCTTCCATTCTCCTTTCCATACGGCTAGCTACCCTTTCTGTGACACGATTGGTTAACTCCTCCATGACATCTGGGGACATAACTGTTGGATTATTTGGAGGATTTGGAGGCCCACTTGGCCTCACAGTTGAATTTTGCTTTCTCTGGGCAGCCGTCTTCATTTTCTTAATGGCACCTGCTACTCCAAACGAGGCTTGTCTTTTGGGAGGCATTGTCTAGAATATACTAATGAAAAATTAATACGATACTTCCAATATAGTATTTTTTATTTATAATAGGCCTATAATTTTTTTTAATTTAATTTGTCTATTTGTTTTTCTTTATATTTCAGCCTGATTATTCATGTTAATCTGTTTAAATAATAAAATCTGGAGATACTCCCCAGTTAAAATTGTTTGTGTTAGATGTAAAAAGCATTCTGCTGTAAAAAAAAAATTATATATATAATTTTCTATTGTTTACTATGCATGACCTACTTTACTGTCATTGTTATAAAAGTCAAGACTGGTAATAATGTGCTGTGTAATCTCATATCAATCAAAACAGTAATATGTGGGTTTGATATGTAAATTTGTGTGTTAACGTGTATTTATATATGGTAAGTACTACTCGAAACATGATTATGCATCATAATGTCGATTGTCATTCTGTTGCGAGTATCCACCGGAAGTTTAAAAAATATTACAAAATTTTCAAATGCGGTTCAGATACGTGTTAATTTCCGTTTTCTGATTTAATCTCTTTGCAGGCATAGATAACTGCTCCTCTTACTGACTTGTATAAATGGTATTGACCTTTTGTATTCAGATGTACTCCATCGGAATTAAATTTATCTTTGCATGAATTTTTATGTGTGGTGTCGAAGGAAAATCTTTTGTTATGATCCCAAAAGATAAATTTCGATGATTTTTCAACCTCGATTTTTATAATGTTATTTATTTTTTGTGCTTTTTCGAAATACATATTCTTGTATTCTCTATCTCTGACGCTATCTTTCATTAATCTGAAATTATCCCGTGGAAAGCGTGGCATGATGGCACATATTACTACTCGTCGCACGCCATACGTATTTGTCAGGATCGAACAAAAACTTATCATTTTATATGCCACTTCCTCAACCGACGTGTCCTCTACTACATCGTTACCACCAGCTAGTAGAACAACACAATCGGGTTTAATAAGTTTAACTATGCCCAAGTCGAACTTCATCATTTTATGAATAGTTCTTCCTCCTACGCCATGCCACTCCACATTTGAAGTTTTTATCAAATTAAAGTCTAAATGGTGTCTATGATCGTGTCCTGGTTTCAGGTAGTTGTGAAGCCGATGGCAAATGGAATGACCTAGTATGAGTGTGTTTAAAGGCATGCTTAGATAAAAATATAAAAATATATATGAAATTGAATGTCACCAAATTTCTGTACTTGTTTCTCCTTCGGCAGCAATTTGGAAAAGAGGCTGGATATTCAAACATGTGCTTGTAGCAGCGCCCCCTTTCAATTAAAGAATTCCAGAGAGTTTCAAGTCAGATAATAACATATGTACCTACTTAACTATCTTTACATATTTCCAAAAATTTACAGAACATGATAACACAAGACTGAATACAATAAAAATTAACGGTCTTTATTTGTGCCATAAAGTCACCTATGCTGCACATAAGTGTATTTAACGTGATTATTTAAGTCAAGTTAAGAAAACCAGTACTTTATGATTGATACTTCAGTGTAACTGAGTGTCAGTTTCTAAGAATTGGTTATAAGTCATGTTTCAAATATAGTTTCTATGACAGCCAAACAAACAATTGTGTGTTCGTAAATTAAAGTAGACCAAAATATTTATACCGTTTTGTTATAATCAATACACGTGATGAAGTGGTTAGCCCATTGTACTACAAACACAAATGTTCCTGAGTCGATCCCTGTTCCAGGGAGAAAACATCAGGGCCTGAATTTTAGCTCTCCCTTGACACCTTTTGCGATTAAGATCTTGAGAAACGATGATAGTCCGTCGGAAGTGGACGATAATTGCTGACACGTGTTAAGAGAGAGCCATATCTGTTGTACAAAAAAGACACCCTTGTAGATTTAGAAAAAGAGTAGCCACTCGCAACAGCAAAATAGCAAGGGGAAAATATAGCATGGATACAAAAGCAAAATATGTTCACCTGAAACATGAAATTTTCATGTGAATTTATGTTAATCGAGATTCGTATGAATATCACATGATTTTTTCACATGAATTTCACGTGAACTTCTGAGAAATTCTTTTTTTTAAATTTAAATTGAATTTGAATTTGAAATTTTGATGTTATTTTAGTGTAACATGTATAAATATAGATTCTAACATTTATACGAGAGGATTATCGGATTTATCCAATCGAGATAATTAAATTGTCACTTTTAAAGTCCGAGTCTCGGCGAGGACTTTTAAACTAATAATATAACTATCGAGATTGGATAAATCCGATAATCCACGATTAACTATGTAAGAATCTGTTTCTCTAATGATTAAAAAATTCATTTTCTTTTTTTTGTTAACCGAAAATGCCCTTTAAGTGCCTTTCACATTGCACGAAGTTGTCAATTTCATTAACACCTGTCATAGCATTTTTTTATTCATCCCGTTAGCAAAAAAAAGTTATATTTCAAATATAGTTTCTCGTATAAATGTAAGATATATTTCATGTTATTTTAAAATCATCCAACGATCTTTTGAGATCACCTGCAACCACACGTTGATTAAAATTTTATATACAATGGGTTCGGAAAGGGATGAATTCCCATAAAATTAGAGAAGTTGTAATTACTTCTTACCCAATCCACTATAAATTAATATGTTTAAACAAAACACATATAGCTTTATTTTCAAGACATGATCAACTGTTTTGTAAATAACTATCTGCTCTGTATTCATAAAACATTAATAGTTAAGTTGTTTTTAATTGTATTTGTACTGATGTACGTAGATATTTTCTGAAATTTTCATAATGGTGGAATATTTGTTTTCGAAGAAACTGTCTACCGATCAACCAACTTTGAATTCTTACGTTGTTGGTTTTTTTTTTTTTTTTTTTTCTGAACTATGAAGATTTGTTTGATAGTTTTATCCGTTTTGAATACCAAAAAAAAACATCAGGAAAAATATGAAATGATCGGCTAATAAAACAACAAACTCGAAGCTTTTATCGCCTCGTTATATTTATCTATATAATTCCTGACAAATCGATGTTTTTTTAGCAAATGTGTTCTGGTCAAAAGTTCCAATTTCAGCACTCGTTTGTCAATTTTACATATATTGTGCAGGTTTCAATATCAAATATACGCTTTTGCATTCATAGAAAGTAAAGAAGTTGTAACATAGAATATGCATTGGTGATCGGAAATTACTTTTGAATAAATTAGTTATGTCTTTTGTAATTCCTTTTGGTAAATTACATCATCGAGGATAACAAATGTGTTACTGTGGATTCATTATTATTCGTTGGAAACCAATTTTCATGGATTTTATGGGTACAGGTAAACCACGAAATTAAATGTTAAACGAATGACAAATGTTCTATAGGCCTGTGTGCAGGCCTAATCAAAACAACGAAATTAAATATCCACGAACTTACAAGTTTTCCTTTATCCACGTAAATTGGTACCCACGAAAATAAATGAATTCACAGTACGTAAAAGGCGGACAATTTGTTAATGATCTCTGTTATAATACAAGGCAGTCATTACTAGTATGTTATATGCATATACATATTCATGGATCTACAATCTGTCGATACCTGTAACTTGGCATTGCACAACCTCATGTTTTTCTCTGGCTGTTTATGACGTCTTTACACTAAATCCATTGGATGTTGGATGTGTACGGATTGATAGTTTAATCTTAGATGCATGATTTTTTTTATTAGTTGTTAGTGGCTTTGAACTAACTGTCAGATAACGGCGAGTACTCTAAGATCTGTTCATTGTGTCTTTTTGTGTCGGGATGTATGAGTACCGGGCCACGTCCACTTGTATTTTTGTCCATCTGATGAGTTATGCCTTTTTCAACTGATTTTTATAGTTCGTTCTTATGTTGTACTGTTATACCACTGTCCCAGGTTAGGGGGAGGGTTGGGATCCCGCTAACATGTTTAACCCCGCCACATTATTTATGAATGTGCCTGTCCCAAGTCAGGAGCTTGTAATTCCGTGGTTGTCGTTTGTTTATGTGTTACATATTTGTTTTTCGTTCATTTTTTTTACATAAATAAGGCCGTTAGTTTTCTCGTTTGAATTGTTTTACATTGTCTTATCGGGGCCTTTTATAGCTGACTATGCGGTATGGGCTTTGCTAATTGTTGAAGGCCGTACGGTGACCTATAGTTGTTAATGTCTGTGTCATTTTGGTCTTTTGTGGAGAGTTGTCTCATTGACAATCATACCATATCTTCTTTTTTATATTATTTTAAAATTGTGTTTGTTCTTTAGTAAAACGCATTTATTTATAGCATTTAAAGAATATTGTTCATACGACCAAGAATATAAAGCTTCCATTTCTGTAAATAAAGATAATGCAATTTTCAATATAAACACCCTTTATGGCGAAAATTGTGCGATTTTGATAAGGAAGTTTCGTAAACACTTATATCCTTGAATGTAAAATTCCTATGCACTATATTTTTGTTCAATGGTCAAAACAAAGGGCTGTATAAAATATTTTTTTCACAGTTATAGGCCGCGAACGTCTTAGAGATTAAACTTATACTCAAACTCTCTACTTTTACTCCCTTTCCTTTTGGTCTTCCTCAGAAGTCAAGATGATATCTCCATTTACATGGTGCAACATATCAAATATCCTTAGGTCTCCATCCATTGGTAAGACACTTAAAACTATAATTGCAAATAAAATGTTCAAATAAAATTGGTAAATCTGTCAGTAGATACGCAAACCCAAGTATAAAAGGCATTACTTAATGTATTTTAATTATATGCAAGACAAATGAAAAATAATCAGCCGAGAAACCTGGAAAAATAGCGTATATGTGCTTTCTGTATTATGAGGGTGTCAGGAATATGGAAGTTATTATCTTATAGTTAGTTTCTATGTATGTTGTATCGTTGCTATTTTTTTGTTGCACTTGAGTGTTCTGTTGTTTTGTTGTTTTGTTGTTTTCTCAATAGTTTATGTGTCTTCCTAGATTTTAGTTTGTAACCCGGATTTGTACTAAAAAATGAAGACATTTCAATACTGTTACATTTGAACTTAACACTATTTACAATATGCTAATTATTCCCATCAATAAATTTCAAAGGTTTTGGTGATATTCACACCACTAAAAGTCTGTTCTAAATAATACACTATTACTATCGTTATGATATTTTTCTCTGGGTTTAAATTTGTTACCCGGATTTGTTTGATTTATTGATTTATGACTTTTGAACAGCGGTAGTCTTCTGTTGTCTTTATTTATGTATTCAAATTCACACAAAGCTTGGTTCTATACAAATTGACAAAAAGCCTCATGTGGTTTGTTCCTTTTTCGCCATATGTGAATGGGGTCTTAATCAAAACAATAAGAGTTCTGTGATACTTAAAAAAGTATAATTTATTCCGTATGCAAGTATGGACCTTTTTGAAGCTACAGTTTGTGCTAAATTATCAGACTTTGTAAAAGTAAAAGGTTGCTTGAAGAAATATAAATGGTATATACAAAACGCTATATTGAACGAAATGTTTGTGTTTATTGGATGTAAAAACAGAAACTAAAACAACAAATTGATGTCACGGAAATTGTTTTTATACTACAAGACAAAATATGGTATTTTTCAATTCGTTCATTAATAATGTTATAATCAATTCTAATATGACGTGCTTTTCGCTTTGTTAACAAACACATGCCCTAAATCCAATAACATTTGTTTGCACATGCGTATATTGACTACTTCAGAATAATAAATCTTATCAAATAAACAAGGACTTAATATATTTCCTTAACTTTAAAACACTTCAAACTCTTAAATGGTGCACATGATGAATTCATTTATTATGACAGTAACTTGTGGCATTCCGAAATTGACAATATTTGACCTAGATACGACAACCGCTCATGCTGGCTGTTCAAACTCCTCCCTCTGAAAAATCACAGTGCCAGCCGTTTCCTTCTTTACAAACATAAAAGGGAGGATCATGGAAGAGCCTACACAAACGCTTTAACACTTATACTTACTGGACATAGAAATTACCTTAATTGTCCTATTCTGAATCGGTATAATTGATGCAAGCTATACTTTATTGTAGTTTTAACATTGGTAGGCATTATATTCATGTTATTAAAGTCCTCACTATTGCTTGGGCAAAAGTTATCACGAATATAATGCCTACCTATGTTAAAAATATAGCTTGCATCAATTATTTCTTAATTGATTATTTCATCTTACATTCCTGATTTTAAAAAAATAAAACCAAAGAACAAAACATAACAATTGTATCAATAAGAGAGAACATACGATTTTCTAAGATACTATTACTTGAAAAGTCATACCAATTTGAAATTGAAAAAAAACATGAATTACTATACTAAAAAGAAATTAAGTGTATGCTAAGGGGAAACGATAAACAGCTTAATTGAAAAGATGCAAGTTAAGTAAAGTATTAAGTGTGCCTTTTTATGAATTTAGATATGTAAATTGCTTTATCGTTTATAAAATGATCGAAATCTATTAGTATAATATAAAAAAAGAAGATGTGGTATGATTGCCAATGAGACAACTATCCACAAAAGACCAAAATGACACAGACATTGACAACTATAGGTCACCGTACGGCCTTCAACAATGAGCAAAGCCCATACCGCATAGTCAGCTATAATAGGCCCCGATAAGACAATGTAAAAAAATTCAAACGAGAAAACTAACGGCCTTATTTATGTAAAAAAAATTACATAAATAATGTGGCGAGGTTAAACATGTTAGCGGGATCCCAACCTTCCCCCTAAGCTGGGACAGCGGTTTAACAGTAAAACATAAGAACGAACTATAAAAATCAGTTGAAAAAGGCTTAACTTATCAGATGGACAAACATACAAGTGGACGTGGCCGGGTACTTATAAGTTGAATTTAAAACATGTTTAAAGCATTGGATTTCTTACAACAACTGATAACCGTGTCATTTATATGGTATACAGAAACAGGAATTAACTTACAAATAAACGTTCTTAGGTTTTACCCATTCCAATAAATATGAACATGATGAACATCAAAAACACAGATATAGACCTGCATTGCTTAATGTACCAGTATTCTCAAAAAAAAAAAAAAAAAAAAGAAGGAGAAGCATATATATTAGCATCCAATATAAATTGTGCTCATATATTTATTTATTGTGCGTGGTTTTGTTTTTTTTTTTTACTTAGGACTAATCTCTTGCATACCGAGTTTGCGTCTCAATCATAAGATATTAAGAAATCAAACAAAATAAATTAAATTAAATACTAAATACTGAGCAACATGAATCCCACTATAAACAGGGGAAGATCTCAGGTGCTCCGAAAATTTAATAGTTATGAAAGGGTAAGCAGATATTGCTTCACATGTGGCACCCGTCGTGTTTCTCATGTTATTACAAATCCGATAAATAGTCTAATTATATAGGTCATAATCGGGAAAAGGGAAGGGGATTGTAGTTACGACATAAAGAACACATCTGAAATCAACTGTGTAAAGGTTACTTCATAACGGTCAACCAACTCGTGATGGCGTCCGTAAAATTTAAGAAGGGAAGATAAACTGTCCCAATTTTTTTTCACCAGATGGACATTTTGATTATCAATGTCTTTTAGGATCGAGGTCAGAATATTGGAAATCGGAAGCTTATTAAAAAAATGTAGCGCTATAAACCAAATAGGACAAAAAGTATAGTCAAAGCCCAGGAGTGCACGTTAATCTTTTGAAAGCCGATTGAGAAAATAAATCAACACTCTGGATTCCTCCCAATTATGCAACAGTATGCACATGCTTGACTTTCAATTTAAAGGGTTTTACCATTCTTGTTGCAGCTAAATAAAGAAAGGTGACTCGAACTTATCCAATGTATAAAGGTACAATTTCATGTTCTAAAAATTTGTTCTCTGATAACTTTTTAAAGAATGTTTCTCGCTTCAAATAATTGAATTCAGTTTTATAAGTATAAAGGCTGGACTATACGTATAAGAGACATAGATTATTTTAATTTGAAATTGCTGAGCTCTAATCTTGAAATTGATTCAAAGTCAAAGATCAATAAGAGAATCAACATTTTGACAATTGCTTGTTATCTCTTTTACAAAAGACTAACAAACTATGAAATGGATAAAATTGTAATTTTACTGATATGACACACTTGTTACAATTAAAATTAAATGTAATTTGAGTAGATCTGAAATGACTTTGAAAAAAAACAATTAAGGATTGTTATTCTTTCAGTAAATATTCAGATTAATCCATTGCGGTAATTCAGTTTTGTTTAGACAGTTAGCTTCGAGTCAATTCAGATCTGTTGATTTTAGAATTCAGACATACTAAACTGTCTACAGTTACAGTGCTAGATTGACTGTACGCATACTGATTGAACGGTACTGAAATTACAACAACAACAAACTAGAAAAAAAATTTAAACTCTTAAAAAGACTTTACGCTTTTAGGTTCAGACGTTTGCGATGTTTTTACTATCTAAATGGAAGCCGTTCTGGACAAAGAATAGAGCTTTGCATAAAAATATATTTCTGGTTGTTCTTTTTTCCTTCTTTTTTGTTTTGGTTAAACATATATCGGTTTCTAGCGGCAAACACTTCACCTCGTAACTGAATAAAATGATTAAGATGGGGTACTGATAGGTACATTTAAACATACTCTTTTCTGTTTAGATATTTATATTGTATGGAAAGAAGTGTTGCCACTGTTCTTTAACGAAAGTGCACTTTTTCAGAAAATCGGGTTGCTCATTGTATTAAAACCTTGGATTAAAACATAAACATAGTTAAAGATGTAATCACCATCCAAGAGTTCTACTGTAATATACAAATACGCAATATTTTTCTTTATGAGTTTACATAATTTGTTTAGACATCGTATTCTTCTATAAATTTGACTGTCTCTCTTGTATCTTTCATCCCTCTCCTTCAGACATTGCTTCGTGAGTACATCCCTCGGAACTCAATACGATCAAATACTTTAACAAGGCGAACTCTGTGTGTGGAATACACACTTTGTATTTCAAGCTCTGCATTTGCATATAAACAAATGTCTTGAAGGAAATATGATGATATATGACTTTTGAAGAAAATCGGTATGTGAACTCAGTTCTTCAAGCAAATATGACATCCATAAAAGCAGTAAAAAAATCGTTTATGCCTTTAGTGCTTTTGAATGAGACAACTAAACATAAACTGCGATAGTCACGGAACGGCGGCTCTACTTTTGGTTCTCTGTCAGAGGACCAAAAGTCAGAGAACCAAAAGTAGGGCCGCCGTTCCTTGACTATCGCAAGATTGTCAATTTAAAAATGCTTTAAAAAAACGAGCCATTGGAGCATCACATGACAGTCTTAATTCTTGGTCACAACGATTAAACTGTTCGCAAATAAGAATTTAAATATTGAGTATAGAGCATAAACTCCAAAGTCAACACATATATCATCTAACCCAGCTGAAATTAAAAATGTTCTTACTGTTGCTATAAAAGAAAGACGACCCCACAACATTATCATATTCATATAATGTGGGACTACAACAATGTCTGCAAAAGACAATATTTCTTAATAGGCATTAGCATGCAATTACAGGTATAAAGTTTGCACATCATTTTGCTGAACATATCTTAACATTATTTCATAGCAGTATAATTAAAAATACTGTTGGTATGTTTGTTGTATATGACTGAAGCATACGGGTGAAACATGTTTACAATTATGAATGCGAATTCTGATAGCCTTTTGTAAAAGCTGGTCCGAATTTTGGAACGTTTTATCAGTTTTTTTTCTGCAGAAATAGCTATTGGAATGAAGTTTTGTTTTAAATTAAGTTGAATAAATATCCATGACTTGTCCAAAGTATCGTTTGTTCCCTTATAAAGAAGTCTGAATAAGCATTGGAAAAAGGGTCAATAAGTTTGTTAAGCTTGTCGATTGGTACGCATGTCATATGTTTGTTATCTTAACTATCAAACTTCAAAGATCCATCCAATTCAATTTAAACTTTAACGGAACTTATGATAGCGTTTGAAATATCTGTTTTCTTCTGAAAGAAAGCCATAAGTTTTGAGTGAAACGTATTTTTGCCATCAAGTGTCTCAGCATTGATGTTAATATTATAAGCTCTAGCTTATATATAAATATCATATGGACACCTTCTGCAAATGCAGCAATACTATACGGTAATTATGACATGTTTGGATTTTGGCTAGTGAGATAAAATTTTCGTACTTCCGAGTATCTTGGTGTAGTTATAATACCAGTTTTAGATAAAGTGGTATGCAAACAAAATTGCTTAATGTAGCCATACATTTTGCTATTGCTAAAACTAAAGGGCATTCGATAAGATTTTGATCTCATAATGAAATTTTGATGAAATTTTGTATATAGGCTATTTTTTTACTAGATGAAAATCAAATATGTAATACAAGATATACATTTATGTGCTACTTTTTGAGTAAAAGAAGATCAAAACAGGATTTGTGGACGTATGTTTTCCTTTACAGAGAATTACACAGACAAAAGATAAATACAATCTGTTTTTGTTAAATTATTTGTATTTTCTGTTTTATATAACATTATAAGTATGTTCATTATCACTGAACTAGCGTATATTTGTTAAGGGGCCAGCTGAAGGACACCTCCGGGTGAGGGAATTTCTCGCTACATTGATGACCTGTTGGTGACCTTCTGCTGTTGTGTTGGTTTTTTTTCTATGGTCGGGTTGTTGTCTCTTTGGCACATTCCCCATTTCCATTCTCAATTTTATCATATCAATTTATGCATTGATTTTATAGAAATTACTCAATATTCATCAAATGTTCATGAATGTAGAAAGTACGTCATATTTTGCTGTGTATTTTTCAGATTTCAAAAATATTGCATTATTGACTTTTTCGTGAAAATCGGTATAAATAATTTGTATACATAATCAATCCAAATGTCATTTAAAAAGCAGGGGTCCATGAACTCGTTTTCAAGTTTAATTAGTTTGAATATGTTGAATGATAAAAATCAGTCGAAAAATGGATCTTTTCCCGATATGTCACAATTTGACGTCGCGAAAATAACAATTTACGTTAGCAACGCATTGCCTCCCCTGTAACTGTATCGTTTTGCAACTATTACTCTTTTTTTTTTATAATGTATGACTTTAATGATTTTTATATCATATCTATTTACTACGTGCAATCTGCAACTGTTTTATATGTTTTAATCATGGTACCTGTAACTTAAACTATTATGTATATACAATTGTATTTATATGTTGTATGTTTGCCTTTTTTCTCTTATTATTGTTTTTACTTGTATTGTATATGAGGGCCTCAGGGAAGATTAGTAACTGTAAATAACTGTGTTTACCCTCTTTAAAAAAAGAATTTATTATTATTATTATTATTATTATTATTATTATTATTATTATTATTATTATTATTATTATTATTATTATTATTATTATTATTATTATTATATTATTATGCCCTTAAGATATTCAGATATCGTGTCGTCATGAAGTTGAACGAAAATCCACTCACCATTGTAAGCTTAAACATCAACTATTCACAACAAGGGTTTTGTAAGCAAGCAAGGAGTGTTGTATAAATTACGAATATATATTTCAGATGTTGTTAGGTATATCTAATTTGGACTACATTACTGTAGGAACTATTGAAGCGACTGCATGCAATGTTTTGTCTTCTTTGTTCATTGCTAGCTAGTGACCTAATTTCAGATTCATTTTCAATCAATTTCTATTCATATTGTACACGAATAGCTGCTTGAAAGGCTTCTGAAATCGGTGAAATACTGAAACCAACATTTGATTTTCCTGTCCTTTGTGTATATAATTAAGATTGATTTTGCATAATGTTTATCAAACTTACACTGTAGTTTGCTGAATTGTGCTTTGATTTCAATTCGTGAAGTAGAAAGCAGGAGTATTTGTCAGTCTTTTATCAAAAGAAACGAACATGAAGAAGGCTCCTTGTGCACAAGAAAGTCTTCGAGCATGTAAAACATTCAACTCATTGTTTAATCTTTCTTTCTTTGGATTTATAAGTTGAAAAATTACAGAGCAAACCCCTTCATAAAGGGGTTGGTATTAAACTTTTGTGAAAAAAGGATTGACTTTCTTTCTTTATGTCGTTTAAAATGAGAATCGATAATCTTATTTAATTTTAAGCATTTCGTCAGATTCAATCAAACGTAAAAACAGTCAAATGAAAAATGCCGTGACATTTTTCCGATCCAAACAAATTAGGATAAATATTTTAAAAAAGGCACGCGAAGGTGTTAGCATTAGTGGACAGAATGCTAACATATAGTCCTGTGAATTACACTTATCCGTTCCAATTTGACTTTCATTGTTTTAAAATATTTAGTTTTTACTTTTACAAAACCTCGATAAATATTTTTTTGGCAAAATTGTATCAGTCATCTTTCTTTTAAATAAACCTGAGATACAAAATATCAATACTAAGCTATATATATGATTGACAAAATCAGAAGGAGAAAAACATCTGGAAAATCATAGAATTATAATGTATGATAAAATATGTCGATAAACGTGAAACAGCACCGGAGAAGTCAAATAACTGTACAAAGGGGGACGAAAGATACCAAAGGGACAGTCAAACTCATAAATCTAAAACAAACTGACAACGCCATGGCTAAAAATGAAACAGACAAACAGAAAAACAATAGTACACATGACACAACATAGAAAACTAAAGAATAAACAACACGAACCCCACCAAAAACTAGGGGTGATCTCAGGTGCTCCGGAAGGGTAAGCAGATCCTGCTTCACATGTGGCACCCGTCAATGAAGTTTAATAACTTTTCAACGAAAGAAAATGGGATTTCTCAATGCAATGTAAATTTACATTGTTATATTGTTCTTTCATTTGTCTTTGTTGTATAATTAATATTACTTTTACTGTTTGGTATGTTTTCTGGGATATCCATTTGACATGGCCCAATACTTATTCATCTCGTCATGCAATGTGTTTGTATCATCTTTCATTTGTACTGGTGTGTTTTGTATATATGACTGTTTGTGTTTCTTTGGTTCATATGACGTGACTCTATACTTTAAAAGATCCCACCAATATGTTATTGTTCTATGAATTGTCATTATATTATTGTTCTATTATAAAGTTGAAAATACTTTCAACGACAACATTATTTTACTCGTGTAGTGATATTAACCATGTGTGGATTGCTATAAATTCTAAAGAACTTCTTGATAATTTTAGATCTCGGTCCGTTTTTGAAATTAGTTATTACATACGTTTGATTTTTTTAACCCTGAATACCACCATTCCCCATGTGAAATTATAATTGTTTTGAACGGCAAAATTATTTTATATTTCTATATGTGACGTTTACATTTTATGACGTCAAACACGCGAGGCAATGCATGTGGTTTTTAAATTTGATTGATGCTTTTTGTGCTGTATTGTTAAATATTTGTTTGTGTGTGATTGCGACACAGTAATGACTGCTGTACCCATATTTTTACTATTCAACTATTATCTCTGTTTTGTTCACGGAACGTTGTAAATATAATGGAATTTGATGCGACTGTTATTCAAGTGAGGGGTTAAGCGCTATAAAAACAGGTTCGATCCACCATTTTCTACATATGAAAATGCCTGTACCAAGTCAAAAATATGACAGTTGTTGTCCATTCGTTTGATCTGTTTTATAATTTGATTTTGCCATTCGATTAGAGACTATCCGTTTTGAATTTTCCTCGGAGTTCAGTATTTTTGTGATTTTTCTTTTTACAAATGGTGTAACCACTCCATGGATATGGAACAGAGTGCATATTCTTAAACTGAAAAAGCAAAGTAGATGAAATTATAGTTTTACCAAATAAAATAGTACTTGAACTCTTTATAAAATGCCAAAATTAAGAGTGTGAAGACTAAGAAAATAAAACAAATGTAACAAAAAAGGTTGAGTTATAAAAAAAAATAAATGTCTTTTTATTTCCATTTTATGAAAAATTGCATTATATAGAAAATCACTATGATCGGGTAAAAAGTAAGATTAATGTATAACCTTTGCAAAAAAAATATTTGCAGCCTGTAGATATGCCTGTCCATTAAATTAAAATTATAAGCACATGTTTCTTTGTTTGTCACTCCACTATGTGCCTGTGTTTTTAAACAGTGTTGTATCAGCGATCTACACACGCCTGAAGTTACATTTTGAAAGCAATGCCTTTCCATTCTCGTTTTCGTATCTTCGATTGTAAAATTTAGATGGAATGACTTTGAATTATGAGTAATTATTGGGATTTAATTGTAGATACTTTTTTGTGTAATTCTCTGTATGTGTGCTCATCTGTATAATAATACAATTTACTCTTTTTGTCATATTTTGTAGTGAATGCAGTTTTTGAATTATCGACGTCATTCTTGTTTAATCTAATACCAGATAATTTAGATTGTTTTGGTCACATGTGTCATCATCATCATTCTCGCCGTGGTGGTAGTGGTGGTAGTGGTCGTGTAAGTAAAATTATCTATGTTTTTTGTATAGTCTTTTGTCATAAAAAAAAACAAGTTCTCTCAGTTTGTTTTTACACTTAAGCTTCATAAAATAGTTTTATTATATATTGAGCTTATTAATTCCTACACATAACAGCTCAACAATAAACAATTCCGGATTTCTAGAGAAGATTATTGTTTTATAGATATAAGAAGGTGTGGCAATGAGACACTTCTACATCTAAATCACAATTTGTAAAAGAAAAAAACATTAAAGAAGGTCTTCAACATGGAGCAATTGCTCACACCGAACAACAAGCTACAAAGGGCCTTAAAATTTACTAGAATAAAACCATACGAACGGGAAAACATATACATATTTGCCATTTTTAAATCTGTCAGTAATTAGTCAACTAGCTTTTTAAAGATCTTGTTTAACAATATTTTCGGACACAGAGTTACATGCATAAGGTTCTTCTGAACATTCAATTAATGTTTATTGAGTTTTTTTATTATATGCATTGACCTTAACAGGTTTTGTGAGCAACAACGACCTACAAAGGTAGACAAATTCATCAAACATGTCCATTTGTTTTTGCTTTGCATGAGAAGTTTTTGACCAGTAGTTTCTTTAAGTATTCTTAAATTTATCAAAAAAATGATTAAAATCAGGTCAGTTCAGAATCACAGACTTCTCAATATCCTTCATCATAAATTAGTGCAATCGAAAATACCTCCTTATTTCAAAGACCAGTCTGTACCAATAATTTCTTATACCTATACCAAACCTATTGCAACTAAAATTTTCAATTACAAACGCGTTTTGCAGGATCTCGATATTGACGACTTCAAGTCTAAACCTCCTGATTGCAGTTGTGCTAGTTCCAAATTCACATATAATCCTGCTGGCCACGTTATTACCGGTGACCTTAACATTGTTAATAACACTTCTCTACGAAATGTGTTATCGAAAGGTCCCAAATATCGTGAGCCTAAATCCATCAATTGGAAATACAACTTTAAAATTTTGACGGATTCAGTTGAGGATTATGCCAGGCAATGGGCTAAGCGCGAGAAGGAAGACGTAGACACTCTTTCCGAATGAATTAAGGCAGTGAGGTCGTTGATACAAATAAGAATTAAGAAACTGAATGGGTCCATCAATGCCCATGCTACGTCAATATTTAAAGACCCAAATGTTGCAAAACACCTATCCGACCTCCATGACAAATATGTTGTTGTCCCCGCAGATATAGCCCCAAATAACATCGTGTTTGTGTGTAAAAGTCACTACATCAACTGCTTGATAAACGAATTAGGTATTGACAATTCACTTGGAAACTCAACATATACCCTAACGACACTTACCAAAGAGGAAATCCTGGATAATCATAAGTCTGTTCTATGTTCCTTTGGAATTTCAACCAAAGATGAAGAACTGGATCTTCCATCACTGTATTGGATACTTAAACTACATAAGTGTCCTTACAAACAACGGTATATTGCTGGGTCTTCCAAGTGCTCCACGAAACCTCTTTCTAAATTATTAACATCTATTTTATCAGCAATCAAAGACGGGCTTCAAAGTTATTGTGAAACTGCCTATTCTAGAGGTGGCGTGAATCAGATGTGGATACTTAAAAATTCAAAAGATCTTTTAGAGTACATACAATCTAACTCTCTTTCATCTTGTAACAGTATTAAAACATTTGACTTTTCTACTCTGTACACAAGTATTCCACATTCCAAACTAAAAGACAAATTGAAAGAGTTGGTATTACTTTGCTTCATAAAAAAGAATGGCCAACGTAGATACAAGTATCTTGTCTTAGGGAGGGATAAATCCTACTTTGTAAAGAATCACTCTGATTCAAACAAAAAATTCTCTGAAACTGATATTATCAAGATGCTTGATTTCTTGATTGACATTATATTTGTTATGTTCGGAGGACGTGTTTTTCAACAGACTGGCGGCATTCCAATGGGAACAAACTGTGCCCCTCTACTCGCCGACTTGTTTCTTTATTATTATGAGGCTGACTTCATGCAGGAACTTCTTAGGAAGAAAGATAAGAAGTTAGCAATATCCTTTAACTCTTCTTTCCGCTATATAGATAATGTTCTTTCACTAAACAATTCAAAATTTGGTGACTATGTGGAACGCATCTATCCAATCGAACTAGAGATAAAGGATACTACAGATACAGTTAAGTCGGCTTCATATCTTGACTTACATCTAGAAATTGACAATGAAGGTCGGTTGAAAACAAAACTTTACGACAAAAGAGATTATTTCAGCTTTCCAATTGTGAACTTTCCATTTCTAAGTAGCAACATTCCAGCAGCACCTGCATACGGGGTATATATCTCCCAATTGATACGATATTCCCGTGCTTGCATTTCCTATCATGATTTTCTTGATAGAGGATTGCTGCTCACAAGGAAGCTATTAAACCAAGAGTTCCAAATGGTGCAGTTGAAATCATCCCTTCGTAAATTTTACGGACGCCATTACGAGTTGGTTGACCGTTATGAAATAACCGTTTCACAAATGATATCGGATATGTTCCTTACGTCGTAACTACAATCCCCTTCCCTTTCATGAATATGACCTACCGAATTAGACTATTTACCGGATTTGTCATCACATAAGCAACACGACGGGTGCCACATGTGGAGCAGGATCTGCTTACCCTTCCGGAGCACCTGAGATCACCCCTAGTTTTTGGTGGGGTTCGTGTTGTTTATTCTTTAGTTTTCTATGTTGTGTTGTGTGTACTATTGTTTTTCTGTTTGTCTTTTTCATTTTTAGCCATGGCGTTGTCAATTTGTTTTAAACTTATGAGTTTGACTATCCCTTTGGTATCTTTCGTCCCTCTTTTACAATACTTTCTTGGACTAACAGTCCATCATGATTTGCCTCTAACCAGTGTTAATATGTGGTCATACTTTTGCTTTAATTACGTGGAGCAGAAATGCTTTTTCCGGATTAACCTTAATCGGGAAACTACAAACAAAACATTTGGAAGCCAAGAATGTTTAAGATCTGAACACGTCAAAATGTGATCTTTGGTCAGCGGATAAATGGAGAAAAAGAATATTGTTCCAAATGAAAGCATTTGTGAAAAACTTATCACTCAGTTGATTATAACTTCAAGGACCAACTGTTCATTAGCAGTGATATTAACTTATTGCCAGTAATTGAAAAATAATAATTTTATTTTGTCATTACAAACGTGTGCTAAAAGTATATTACTTGCTTCAAATGAATCAGTACATTTTTTCATCGAATTGTTTTAACAACATTTGTTCGTTCCAATAGCAGTTTTCGATCTCGATCGTTTCCTGGCTTGTTCGTCATTTTTTTTTTCATAAATAACATCAGCCAACTTTTGAGATTTTGAAACTATGAAAACAAAATGCAATTATTTACCAATCTTTAAAATCTGATTCAATAGAAATTGGCAGTTATTCAATAAAGATATTTCTCCACATTTGTGTTTTTGCATTGATTGAACGATTGATTAAATGATTAATACTTTAGATACTACTTATTAAACCGTACAGGTTAACCTTTATTGGCGATGAAGCCATGTGTCCGGAGAAAACCCGTCGAATTGTATATTCTATAAAACCATATTGTATTGGCCAAAAAACTTAGGGGGATCAGAAGGATTCATTGAAAAGTTGTAATCGACAGCAGAATAAAACAAACAATCTTATATATTTGACTTGCTTTAGTAGAGATAGAAGCTAGACAATGATATGTGTCTTTCAAGATATTCTGATTATTACTAGTATGTTATCTTTCTTTTTAAGATGGAATCAAGAACAATACTTTATGTGGTAGTGTAACCTTACGACAACGTCTATTAATCCACTATTTATCTAATAATATGTATTAACATTTTTTGAACTTTATCTGCTCATCTTTTCAGAGTACAAGAGATTATTTTTGGTTCATAATTGTTCTCCGTCCTTTGTTTAGTATGTCTTTCGGTAATACTTCGTTTTGTGCCAAAGTGTTATCAGTTTCCATCGACTTATTAGTTTCATTATCTCTTCTGTATCTTCTAACTCTATTTTCGGGGTAGATATCATGTAAGTATGTAAAAAAACTATAATTTGTTTTTATTTAAGAGAGATTACACTGCTAGTTGTTAACAAGATTTCCTTTCCGTATTTCATTTTTTTTTCTTTTGAGTTTGCCAACTGTTAACGCTTTTTTAATGCTACAACAGAATGAAAACTAGATAATGGAAATACATTTTAACTATTTATACAACTCAATTTTCACTTTCACGACCTAAGTGTTGTCATATCTTCCATTCATTCACACCTTATTTAAAACAATTTTAAGACAAATAATATTCAAAATTTCCATAAATAGTTAATGGGAAAAGTAAACACGTGTTTTCTTAGTGCACGTACAGGTAAAATATTCCCGTTTACCACTGAATTATGAGTAAATTATAGCCAACGCTTGTTTCCGGGTAAACGTGAATATTGGAGTTGACAAATGAAATGTGTGCACGCGCGTGTTAACTTTATGTAATGCAAGGTCTACACGTAACTGTACTTTACACCATGGAGAATGCATCAACACCCTTACACCATTTCAGCATAAATCATTCACCATTCACCATAAACATTTACAATACCGATTTCGCTTTTTCCTTTTGAATCATGTGTTTGAGGGAATTGTTAATTGCAAACTTTAATGAAACAAAATATAAAAAATAAAAACAACATAAGTCATGCACCATGCACTATTCCGCATGCTTGACAAACTAGACATCATCATATAATACATGTTTTATTAAAATCATCAAAGTAAATCAAATATTAAAAACAAATCATTTTAGTGATTGATATTTTTTAACCGAAATCCATTCAAATATTGTTTGTCGATAAAACAAAAGATTTATCGGTTTGAAATTTTAAGGTTTAAATGACATCCCATATGGCTTAAGCGGAATATCATATTTTAAGCCTCTGTGGAATGATGTTCAATTATTCCTGGTTTATGAGTCACTTGATAATTGTTTTTATTCTATATGTGATACAATCAAAATTACGCGTCAAAATGTAAAAATGTTAAGTTATCTTATCTCGATATAATATTTGATCCCATTTTATCTAAAAGTCAAGAAAGTTGAACACACTTTTCATCATTCATGAGACGCATTTGGATAAGTCGGAGGAATAATCCAATTTCAATACTGTTATTTCATTGCATGTATATTCATACAGAAGACTCTTTGTGAGTTTCCACTGTATTAGTCGTGCATATCAATCAGTGAACTCGTCTTCTTGGATAATCTGTACATATACACATAGAAAAAAGTATTGCAACACCTTGATTTTTCAAAAATTGAAAAATCAGCCTCTTTTTTTGGATGATATATAATAAGATATTTGTATAATATTATTGAAACATAGTTTATGATAACATTGGCATTGAAACGAACAAAAAATGTTTAAAAAAAAATGATTTATATAACCACAATTTTAATAACAAAATGAAGCGTTTTTTGTACAAAAAAATGCATTTTACAACTTTGACTGTAGTCGAACTTTACAATGTCAGACATTTCAAAATTAATCTTCAGATGACTGTTCACATCATGGTTGATCGTTATACGCCAAAGAATTAGTACTTTGTGCGCAGCCTCCATTCAAACGGATAACCGCATCTTAACGTCTTCTGATTCCTGCCAAAAATCGACTAATTTGTTGCTAAGGTAGCAGAAACCATTTCTGATGAAGGGCATTGTTTATTTCATGATGTGTTTGAACTGGGGTGTCCTTTCGCGCACTTCCCGCCCAAAAGTGTCCAATATTTGCTCGATATGGTTCAAATCTGGGCTACGATCCGTCCACGGAAGATGACCCGAATTCTATTGGAACAATGAATCTTCCTCCATGATGCTAATTTTCAATTTTAGCGAGCTCTGCACTACATTGGATACGGAAAACTGTGTGTCTGTTCGTGAACAAAGGTCTCCGAAATGGTCTTATCGCACGATAACCAGTAGCGATGAGTCAATCTCGAACAGTTCTTGTTAAAAGGTCCCTGTATGCCAAACACTCTCTTTTTTGGATTGTATTGTATGCAAGGGGTTTCCTTCTGACCAACCTTTTTTATGCTTGATTTTCCCTAGCAAATGGTATAGAGGGTCTTCTTTATTTCGGAAGGTCTTTAACATCGTTTAGTGCCATTTTTAATTCTCAAAACGACTTCTAGTGGAATGGTGATGACCAACAATACGTGCAGTTATTACAGCGACCTCCTGCTTCACTCATGCTGATAATCTGTCATCTTGCTGCAGTTAAGAGTTGTCGATGACCCATTACAAGGTGTCAATCACATAACTTTAAAATTTTGGTTATTTAAAGTGTTGAAAACAATGAGGATGAAAACACCTGTTTTGCTGTTTACGGGTACAGTAGCTGCATGTGCAGATAAAAACTTACCGAGTCGATATTTATTGATTAAACTCAGGTGATACTTGAATAATGTTTAAGTAGTTCTATTTTACCAAATTATATCACAAAAAAATAATAAGTGTTTTTTTAATTTCAATTTCAATTTGGTGTTGCAATACTTTTTTCCATGTGTATATAATGGTTTTCAAATCTCTCGGAACGTTTAATTTCAAGTCTCTATTTAAAGCGATATGATATTCTTTCTTTCTTAGAACTACAAATGATAAGTATCCAAATTTGTTTGTAAACATTAAACGAAGGGCCAGTTTCACGAAGCTGTTTTGGGACTAAGACATGTTTTAGGATGGTTTTATGCCATATTTTAGTCCTAAGTGGATTTCACAAACAAGTCTGAAATTATGAAATCTCTTTCAGTCGGTCACAAAATTAGGACTATACAAGAGGTGTCTGATGATGGTCTTAGGATATTCACAAGTTTATTTATATATGATGTACAATAATTTTGCTATCTTAATTTTGATAATTATTTAATTATTATTTCATCATCTAATTTTCATTTACTGCTCCTAACTAAATCTTATTATGTTGACAGATTATCAAAAATGAATCATGTATATCATGAAAACGTGTATTTTCTTTTAGCATATTCGCAGATATACTTAATATACATTCCGTCATATATGGATACGCATACGACACTAGAATTATGCAACAGATTTATTTGTAAAGTTTTGTATAATAATTTACGTAGTCATGTAAAAAAAATATCGTCGATAACCTGAATCTAATAATGATATGATTATTGTGATAGTGTCTCAGCGTTATTTTAAATCAAACATTAGCATAGTTTATATTTTATTATATGTTTGGATCATTGTCATTGTTCATAGTTTAATTTTTTTTTGTTATTTTCATGTGCTAAGTAAACAATCATAAAACTACAGAATATGATATCAGTTTCACGAATCATATGAATTGTGCATGTCTATTTTATTCAGGGCAAAAGGAATGATGTAGCTTGGACTTACTGTGAAATTGAAAAAACAGATGGTGGACTTCAGGGACATTGTGGTGAAGATGAAAAGTTTGAAGTAGGACAAATCATATGTTTATTAGTTGTTGATTTTTAACTAAACTAGCAATTGGATAAATACAAGAATTTATCTAATAATATATTAGTGATATCAAATTAGATTATCATGCTTTAATCGGTTCTCAAATACTGACAAGAAAAAAGTTATTGCTTATCAACTCCGAAGAACCCGAGTCTGAAAATGCAAGATATACACTTTGAATCAGTTTATAATGGCAAAGAAAGCTGGCATACACGGAGTGAACCACTACCTTTTGGCAGGGAATCTGTCAAATTTTGTCAATTACTAAGGTTGGAGTCAAACACACCTACCACAAGCGGGATTCAAACTCCATCATTTTATCAACACCTATGTTATTCAATAAACCGTTTGAAAACTAAAACATTTAATTCCTATTCGTTACTTATTCCTTATTCCTTATTCGTTACTTATTCGATATCCTTCCCCTTTTTAATTGTTTATATTCTTATCTCTGGTTGTAATTCTAAATTTGTTGAGGTAAAATGACCTTTTTATGACCTATTTATATGTGTTTGTGCTCAATCGATCCTGTTGCTTTATGTTCGATATTTATTTGTTTCTTATTCGATTTTTATACGTTCTATCTTTTAAATGTTTTATATTCGTATGTTTGAAGATCTAGTTCTTGGTTCGAAGAGGTGAAATCACCTTTTAGCGCTTGTATAAAAATGAAGATGTGGTATGATCGCCAATGAGACAACTCCCCACAATAGACCAAAATGACACAAAAATTAACAACTATAGGTCACGATACGGCCTTCAACAATAAGCAAAGCCCATACCGTATGGTCAGCTATAAAACATGTTAGCGGGGTGTACATCGTTTCGGAGCTTGACTAATACCTTGTTTATAACACGCGTATTATACGTTGCACCTTTTAGAAAATGATTTTCAATTGTGTTCTTGTCACTGGTGGTAAATTTGGGTTCTAAGGGGTGATTTAACCCTATAAGCGCGTATGCACCTGTTTTAGCGCTCGACTGTTACCCTGTTACTTATTCTTTTCTTATTCGCGTCTCATACGTTTGTTATACGTTGCACCTTTTAGAAAATGATTTTCAATGGTTTTCTTGTCTCTGGTGGTACCGATGTGTTCTAAGAGGGGTAAAAACCCTATTAGCGCCTATGTACCCGTTTCAGCGCTACACTATTATCCTGTTACTTATTCGTTCCTTATTCGCTTATAAAACGTGTGTTATACGTTCCAATTTTTAAAAGAAATATTTTCGTGTCTCTGGTGGTTACTGCCGGTTCTTAGAGATGAAATAACCCTAATACAGCATATGTACCCGTTCCAGCGCTCGACTGATACCCTGTTACATATTCGGTCCTTATTCGCTTTTAATACGCCTGGCATACGTTGCACCTTGAAATAAATCGATTATCGGTTGCTTTCATGTCTCTGGCGGTAATTATGTGTTCTCTGAGGTGAAAAAACCCTATTAGCGCATATGTACCCGTTTTAGCGCTACACTGCTACCCTGTTACTTATTCCTTCCTTGTTCGCTTATAAAACGTGTGTTATGCGTTGCACTTTAAAAAAGAAATAGTTTTGTGTCTCTGGTGGTAACTGTCGGTTCTATGAGGTGAAATAACCCTAATCGAACATATGTACCCGTTTCAGCTCTTGACTGATACCCTGTTACTTATTCGTTCCTTATTCGCTTTTAATACGCGTGGTATACGTTGCAGCTTGAAATAAATTTATTATCGATTGCTTTCATGTCTCTGGTGGTGATTATGTGTTCTCTGAGGTGAAAAAAACCCTATTAGCGCATATGTACCCGTTTCAGCGCTACACTGATACCCTGTTACTTATTCGTTCCTTATTCGCTTATAAAACGTGTGTTTTGCGTTGCCATTTAAAAAAGAAATATTTTTGTGTCTCTGCTGGTAACTGTCGGTTCTTAGAGGTGATATAACCCTAATAGGCCTAATGAACCCGTTTCAGCGCTCGACTGATACCCTGTTACTTATTCGTTCCTTATTCACTTTTAATACGCGTGGAAAAGGTTGCACCTTGAAATAAATCGATTATCGATTGCTTTCATGTCTCTGTCTGTAATTAAGTGTTCTCTGAGGTGAAATAACCATATTAGTGCATATGTATCCGTTCCAGCGCTCGGTTAATACCCTGTTACTTATTCGTTCCTTATTCGCTTTTAATACGCAGGGTTTACGTTGCACCTTGAAATAAAATAATTTTGAATTGTGTTCATGTCTCTGGTGGTAACAATGTGTTCTTAGAGATGAAATAACCCTATTAGCGTGTATGTATCCGTTCTAGCGCTCGGCTAATACCGTGTTACTTATTCGTTACTTATTCGCTTCTACGTTTGTTATACGTTGTACCTTTTAAAAAAAGATTTTCAATTGTGTTCAGGTCTCTGGTGGTAATAATGTATTCTTAGAGATAAAATAACTCTATTACGGCGTAAACATCGAACATATTCTTTAGATATTGGTACAGAATGTACACCAAACTTCCATTAGTGAATTGATTATTTTTCCGTTAATTATGTACCCGTTCAAGCGTTCGGTTAATACCCTGTTACTTTTTCGCTTTTTTATTTATTCGCTTTTAATACGCGTGGTATACATTGCCCTTTGAAATAAATCGATTTTCAAATGTGTTCATGTCTCTGGTGGTAATTATGTGTTCTTATAGATGAAATAACTCTATTAGCACGTATGTACCCGTTTCAGCGCATGACTGATACCCTGTTCTTTATTCGTTCCTTATTCTCTAATAATACGTGTGTTATACTCTGTACTTTTTAAAAGAAATATTTTCGTGTCTTTGGTGGTAACTTTGTTTTCTCAGGGGTGAAATAACCATATTAACGCGTATGTACCCGTTCCAGCGCTCGTTTAATACCCTGTTACTTTTTCGTTTCTTATCCGCTTTTAATCTCCCTCATGCAAAGCTCTGGTTCCTTTCAAGGATTTGGCTATACTTTTTGGACCTTTTGGATTATAGCTCTTCATCTTTTATATAAGCTTTTGATTTCAAATATTTTTGCCACGAGCATCACTGAAGAGACATGTATTGTCGAAATGCGCATCTGGTGCAAGAAAATTGGTACCGTTAATTTTATTAATACAAGTGATAAACGTTTCGCCTTGAAATAAATCAATTTTCAATTGTGTTTATGTCTCTGGTGGTAACTTTATGTTCTTAAAGGTGAAATGACCCTATTAGCGCGTATGTACCCGTCCCAGTACTCGGATAATACCCTGTTACTTATTCGTTTCTTATTCGATATTTATACGCGTGGTATCCGTTGCACCTTGAAATTAATCGATTTTCAATTGTTTTCATGTCTCTGGTGTTAACTATGTGTTCTTAGAGATGACCTATCCCTATTAGCGCGTATTTACTTGTTCCAGCACGTATTATCCGAGTGCTGGAATGGGTACATGCGCCCTTATAGGATCATTTTATTTCTATGAACACATTGTTACCACCAGAGACATGAACACAATTGAAAAAATATTTATTTCAAGGTGCAACGTATATCCCGCGTATTAAAAGCGAATTAGTAACAAATAAGTAACAGGGTATTTACCGAGCGCTGGAACGGATCCATACGCCTTAAAAGGGTTATTTCATCTCTAAAAGCACATTGTTACCACTAGAGACATGAACACAATTGAAAAACGATTTATTTCAAGGTGCAACGTTTACCCCGCGTATTAAAAGCGAATAAGTAACAGGGTATTATTCGAGCGCTGGAACGGGTACATACGCGTTAATAGGGTTATTTCAACTCTGAGAACACATTATTACCACCAGAGACAAGGAAACGAATAAGGAATAAGTAACGAATAGGTAAAGAAAAGGGAATAGGGAATAAGTAACGAATAGGTAACGAATAGGGAATAGGGAATAAGTAACGAATAGGTAACGAATAGGGAATCGGGAATAAGTATCGAATAGGTAAAGAATAGGGAATAAGTAACGAATAGGTAACTAATAGGGAATAGGGAATAAGTAACCAACTTGACGTCCATGAAGTAATCGTGTTGTCTTCTGAAAAGAATAAAAAAAAATATTCTAAAGGTTAATTCATGTATTGAATGATAGGTTTGGAAGACGTCATAATTGGACTTGTTGATCAGGGATTTTTTTTGTAATTTATGCTTTATGACAGTATGTACAAGAGAAACAAAAGATACCAACATAAACACGACAACGTCATGGCAAAAAAAGAGTTTAAAAGCACTAAACACAAAGTTAAAAATATATTTCCTCAAGTTGCACTGATTTTGTCCGAAATTACAAAAAAATCAAAGATTATACGACAGACTGCATTCATTTTGAACCTAAAATTCCACAGACGCAAAAATCGAACTTGACCTATACTTTATTGTTCATACAAATATGTTTAAATCTTACATGACTTGATGAAAAGCTTAAGTAATTAGTGCACGGAATGTGGTACGGATAGTGAAACAGACAAAACTAATCAAAAATAACAAGCCTCCAAATTGACTATTGGATAGAAAGAAACAAGCATCACTTTATGTCCTGTCTAATTACGGATTGACGTTGAATCATAAAGCGATATTTTGGTAATTACTATGTTACCTATGTTCATATACTCTATCATCTTTATTTTGCATGTCTCTTTTTTATGTTTTATTTCATAATTTCATTATATTGCATAATACTTGCAGCATATGTGCCCACAAGATCACTCTAAATGTAGATGTTATGATCAGAGGTGTATAACTAGTGTTTCAGAACGATGTAAGTTTTTCGTTTATGATTGTGTATCCTCTTACTACAGTTATAATTATCTTTTCTTTTTATTGGAGTATTTATTAACAGTTACTGCAATGCCAAAAATGTTGTATAGCTAATGACAATTTAATCAAGTGAAATGTTATTTAAACTGACAACAGTCCCAATGTTCAAATCTTTACAACAATCTAAAAAAAATAAACAAACGCATGGATCGTATAAACTCCAATAGTGGGTGTTTCTCATGCTATGCATTCATCACCTGATTAACAAATATTCTAGCAGTCAAAATGTACGTCATAATCGGGTATGGGACAACATCTGTTAAACTATAGAAAAAAACACTGCTATCTGAAGACCCCGAAAACATGTGGCTTTTGAGTTGAGACACGGACATGTCGTATTGGTCTATCATTTAGCGAACATGGCCGTACAACTTTTACAGTTTTGATTTCAGTTGATTTCCGTTAACTCTGCATGTTCAATTTTGTGTGGGATGCTCAGATTGAATATGTCATTGCCTCCAACAAACCTAACGGATTTAGGAAATTTCGATGATGATTCTATAGCGTTGGCTTACAATTTTAGTAACACAAAGTTGTATGGCTGTATCTTTTTGTTTTGACTCATACTTGATCTAGGACCATTTTTTTCTGAATCTTATGATTATGATTTTTGACGATCTTTTTTTTAAATTATGTGATACACACGAATAAACAGAATACTGCATCAGTCAACATGCGATTTAATTTGTTGTTCCTTCTGAAAAAAGTAGGGTACTGTAAATCCTTCTGTTAATCTTATAATTAAAATACATGATATTTGCTTGCAGATGAACAACAACAACAACTTTATAGGATGACGTATGCTTGCCTCAATAAAAATTGTCATGGCACGGTAAGTAAGCAAAATTATTACTTTGTAATGTAAGAATAAATAAACTCATCATGAGTACCAGGATTAAATTTTGTATTTCAATAAATGTGCGTTAGGTCTATAAAAGACTCATCAGTGACGCTCGAATCCAGGTAAAAAGTTAAAAAAAAAAGCCAATTAGTACGTAGTTGAAGAGCATTGAAGACCAAAATTCCTAAAAGTTTTGCCAAATACAGCAATAGTATTTAAAAAAATCAAAAGTTTTATAAAAAGTTAATTTATAAATATGACATATAAATGATGATTTATGTCAGCACAAAAGTGCTGACTACTGTGCTATTCATACCATCGGAGAATTAAAACTTCACCAGCAGTGACATCGACCCAGTGGTTGTAAAAAGTAAAAACACAAAAATACTGAACTCCGAGGAAAATTCAAAAAGGAAAATCAAAAATCAAAAGGCAAAATCAAAAGTCACAACACATCAAACGAATGGATAACAACTGTCATAATCCTGACTTGGTACAGGCATTTTCTAATGTAGAAAATGGTGGATTGAACCTGGTTTTATAGCTAGCTAAACCTCTCACTTGTATGACAGTCGCATCAAATTCCATTACATTGTCAACGATGCATGAACAAAACAAACATACTAAAAGAGTAAAAATGTCAAAAATAGGGGTACAACAGTCAATATTGTGGTATCATCTTAATATCACTACATAAACAACAAATGTAACAAAGTAGCACAAAAAGGCATACATCAAATTTAACATTCTCATTTTGCTTTTCTTATACGGCTGAATTTATCTATGTAAAGTCTACCCATAAACATGATAAATGAAAGAAGGTTTTCATTACTGGTGTAAAATTGCGCGTTTGAAATTCGCACAGGTAGACATAAAAATAATGTAAATAATGTAAATAAACTCATCATTGAACCAGGATTAAGTTTTGTATTTACGTTAACGTTAGACGCTCGTTTCGTCTACAAAAAACTCATCAGTGACGCTCGATTCAAAACAAGTTAAAAGTTAAAAATGACTGCAAATTTGTTGATAAGAAGCTAAAAGATACGGGGTGCTTGCAAGTGAAACAGCAGTCCACCTATGTTCTAATGACGAGGATAAAAACAATTGCCAGTCAATGTACGGCAAAAATAGCCCAATATAAAAACTGTTCAATATTTCAAATAATAAAAACCAACGGCCTTACACATATCATAACAATTTAGCCAAATAAAATATACTATGACACACATGAACAAACGATGAATTACAGGCCCCTTTTTTGGAAGAGGAAAACAATATTGTTGCGGGGTTAAACACGTAGGCACTTAAGAACCAACCCACGGTTAGTAAAATAATATGATTTATGAAATACAAATTTTTCGACACAATGTATCATAGTGGTTATTCTAGTAATATGACATAGCTGGCTTGTTGAAGAATCTTAATAAATCAGGCGTTGTGTTTTTCTATACGTTTAATCGTCGTGATAGCTAATGCATATAATATAAAGTCACAGAGTAAAGCGGTATGGCAACAACGTTACCATAACGTAATGTTTGTACTTCGCGTATTTTCCGACATTCTGGGGGCCGACAAAAGTGCAATATGTAACGAAAATAAAAAAATGTAAATTCACAATATAGATAAATAAATTTAAAATTAATGTCCATCTCAAATAGAATAATCAAATTCCTTAACCTTGACTAAACACAATTACAGTTTATCTTTTAGTCCATTCGTGGATGTTTCTTCTAGCACACGCGGTTACTTCACTCAGCGGTAATTTTCTTAAGCGTTATAAGTTCCTGTCCTGTATCTATGTGGCTTGTTGACTCCAACAGTTGAGGGTGTGTTTGTTCAGGCGGTCTAGGTAGCAAGTTACTTCCTTGGAGAGTTTCCTCAAATTGGTTGATGTACGATCTACTTTGTACGAGCCATTGCGATGGGTTTTCTGGTCTTCTTTTGGCAACGGTCATGCCTGAAGGAATATCATCTGGATGGTCATGTTTCCAATGCAACCTTTCTGTGGAATAGCCTTTCTCGCTTTCAATAGCTGTGTTCTTGTCTGTAATGACGTTTACAAGAACTGTTGACGGCTGGTTGATGTTTCTATTGATCGGTCCTGATAATAGATATCCGATCTTTGACTGAACAGCGGTGGGTCCGTTTCCTCTAATTATTTTGTCCTCGATAATGTCCCAATAATGGTCGGCGCCTATGAGTAAGTCGATTTCAAAACGTTCTGTACTTTGCACAGAATGTGCAAGTTTAAGTTCTCTTAAGTGTGGCAAGCTCCTTGTAGTCTGGGAAATATTGTTCTTAATTGGGACGGCAATTTCCGGAACAATGAGTGTGTTAATACGCACCTTCTCTCCTGTGTCGGTCTGTAGTTGTATTGTTGCAGTGTCTAAGTTACGAACTTTCTGAGATAAATCTCCGAACGCAGACAGTTGAATGCTGACTATTTCTGTTGGTTTAATTTCTAGTTTATCAGCCAAATTCTGAGTTATGAAAGAACGCTGTGCTCCCTCGTCAAATAATATGTTACATTCTACTTCTTGGTCGTTATATATAACAGGTGCAGTTGCTGTTTTCAGGAGAATGTCCTGACTTTGTTGTGATAAATGCATTACTCTAGTCTCGTTTGGTGTTTCCACTTCATTTATCGCTGACTGTTGTATCGTAGGCTCCGGTTTCGTACCCGGAATGACCTCTTTATCTTTACATATGCTAGTATGATGCATTCCGTTACACTTTTTGCATCGTTTAGTAGACTGGCATGCGGCCACTCGGTGTGACCCTAAACAGTTAAATCATAACTGTTTCTGTTTTACAATTTGATTTCTTGTGTTTGCGTCTGTTACTTCAGTGCACTCCGTCGGACAGTGCTCACCTGAACAGAATATACATGTACGTGTATTTACCTTCTTGCGTGTGTCTGTGGAATTACCCTTGTTGAATGTATGTGATTCCGTACCCATGAAAAATGCAGTGGCGTACAATCTATCTGAATCTGTGACTCCTTCTCCAGCTTCGAGTGTGTCGATCTCTTTAGTTATAGATTTGCGTAGATTATTCAATATCAAATTATCTCGTCCGTGTTCTCGTGCAATATTCTTTCTTATGTCAATCGGTAACTTGTCCAAAACTACAGGTACCAAAAGCGAACCATACATCTCTGGTGTTTGACCAAGTGACTCTAATCCTCGCACATATGATTCAAGTTTGTCTCCGTAAGACCTCAAGCTAAATGCATCATTTGTCGGTGTGGGTAAGTTCATGAGTGCTTTCATGTAAGCATGTATCAGTTTGCTAGATTGTCCGAACCTATCTCTGAGAAGGTTGACTGCGGTTTCGTAGTTACAATTAGTCAAAGCGAATCCCTCTACTGTTTGCGCGGCGCTTCCCTCTAGCTGGGCTTTAAGATAGTTAAACTTTTGGATTGGCGTTAATGTGTCGTTGTAGTGTATAGATGACTCGAAATAATCCCAAAATGTCTGCCACTTGAGAATATCTCCATTAAAATAGGGTAAGTCTAACTTTGGAAGCCTATGGTAATTAGTTTTTGAAGATCTCGGTTCTGACGGGACTTGAAACATGACATTCTCTGACGGACGGGTATGCACTGCAGGGGCGTTAAATGGATACTGCTGGTTCATAGAATCTATTGCACATCTGTTCATATCAACTCTAGCTTCGGGTGTGAAATTATATGCGTCTGGGTTAAGTCTGCTCGTTGAAGGACCACCAGTATCATGCGAAATTATAGTATTTGTTTCAAAGGACTTAATAAATTTCCGAATTTGTCTAATTTTACAATCAAGTTCGTACATATACTCATCTGAGTCGGTGATTTCCTGCTCCAGATTTTCCTCCGATGTCTGTTCCAAAAGTCTGTTATTCAGGTCAATCAATGTTTTCTGTTTCTGCGTGACGGCATCATCAAGGGCTTTCACTTCGTCAACTTCTGTGTCTATTTTTGACTTTAACTCGTCGAATTTCACCAGTAGCTTCGTGACGGCTCCTTTGTGTCCACCACGAACTGACTTCAGCTTTGAATCCATATATATCCTGGTCACGGCACCATTAAATGTTGAAGAATCTTAATAAATCAGGCGTTGTGTTTTTCTATATGTTTAATCGTCGTGATAGCTAATGCATATAATATAACGTCACAGAGTAAAGCGGTATGGCAACAACGTTACCATAACGTAATGTTTGTACTTCGCGTATTTTCCGACATGGCTATGGGTGTCCATTTGTGCCATACCGTATGAAATGTTAAGTGCGTTAGTTATAGCTTTCAACACGGTTTTTTTTTATTTCTAACGTGCGGTTTTACTTTCCCACGTTTGGTTTTACTTCCAACGCGTTGGTTTTCACTTTCAACGCGTTGGTCAATATTTTCAAACAGTTTGTTATCACTAACTTACGCATTGATTCGTAATGCATACGTTATGGTAAACGCGTTGGTTTTCATTTCTATACCGTAAATGTTTTTCAACCAACCCACAACTCTTAATTAAAGTTTTATCTAAATATAGGCCAATGACTAGACCGATGACAGGACACTGACAGGACCAAATGAGAAATGTTAAGAACTTCTTTTTTTTCTCACTTGAATTATTTCAAATTTAAAATATAAAATGATTTAATTAGTTACCACATACAGAAAAGAAAACAAAGGTAGGGAAATATCAAAAGATTGCGCAAAAATCTCTTGACCAACATGTATATTTTTTATTTGTTTTTATATTTTCATAAAATTAAACAATTATTATCGCGGGCCATAAATGAGATAACCCCGAGCCTTGGGCATTATATAATGGTACTTCTAAAATATTTTTATAAAAATAAAAAAAACATTTTCGCGGACTTTTTGAGGGATAAAAAACAATCACAAAATGACTGAACTTCAAGGAAATTTCAAAATTGAAAATCCCTAATCAAATGGCAAAATCAAAAGCTTAAATACATCTAACGAATGGATAACAACTGTCATATTCTTGACTTGGTAATGTCATTTTCTTAATTAGTACTTGGTGGATTATGCTCGACCTTTTTGTAGAATATCTTTCCCGAATGTCAATTAATTAATTTGTTAGTGTGTACTGATAGGCGAGCGCCGATTTGAGAAAAAGCCTCTCGTTAAGGTTTTTAATGCACCTATCTAACACACAGCTTATTTTGGTATCATTTTAATGAAAAACTTCTAGAGCATACGATTTGGGTGGTCGTCAAAGTTCCCTATGGTCACGTTTCTTGTAAATCTCACGAGAACACAGACATGTCGAAATTCTTTGGATTATACGGCGAAATTTAACATTGAATATATCTGCATTGTTGTATATATATTATTCATTTTTATCTTAGATAGCTTTGAATACATTCTAAAAAGACATCGAATCCAAAAAAAGAGAAGATTTTATGAAAAATTAGTTAATTCAGAGGCATATGTCAGACCAACCCTAAAAATGTAAAAAAAATATCCAATTTTTTTAAGATTGTCAGTGCCAATGACTTATTAAAACTCTCATGATTTGTTTTTTTATAAATTCCATATACCTTGAAAAGATTGCGACACACATCGAAGCTCAATGACGGATAATAAATGTTTGACGACTTCTCTAAAATCTGCATTATTTAGCGGTATTCCGGATCTGTATCGTGTTTATCCCAGACACTCAAAATTTATATAAATCGAGTATCTATTAATAGTATGCACAGGTAACATTTGAGTTGCCAAAACTCAAGTCGTGTTTTCACATATTACTAAATAATTATTCGTATATATGTTAACGAAAGACCATTTTACGCATTACTAACGATATTCGCAGGTGATATGTAAGCAGCAGACTGCATTTTGTAGAATAGTATATTCTTACATTAAATATTATCACAATTACTCATCATGGATGAGTGTCAAAGTCCTGTTAAATGTGGGCCACCTCCATTGAAACGCGGTCGCATGTCCATAAATTGGAAACGCTGTATAATATGTCAAAATATTACACAAGAGACTCTCAGTATGACAACTGATAGAGGTTTTACAAACTTAATGAATGCTGTTAGGCAAAGACAAGATGGTGTGTTTAGGTTGTTTTTGAGTGAGGTTGATAAATTAGATGACATTATTATGAACAACATAAAATATCACAAAACTTGTTACAGGACATATACAAGCAAACACAACATACCGTCTCCATCAAGTTGTATATCTGCTGCAAAAGTCCAGCAACAGCAGTCTCAAGCAGAAACTACAAGTTCATGTGCATCTCCAAATATCCTTACTAGATCTAGGCTATCACTAGATTTTTTGTGTTGCATCTTTTGTAAAAACAAGACTTTTAAAAAGGATCGAAAACTTCATCGTGTTTCTTCGTCTATGAGGGTTCAAAGCCTTTTTGAAACAGCAACTAAACATGCTGACAATGAAATGCTCTTTCAAATTGCAGATAAAGATTTCACATCAAATGCTTTATATCACTCTGGTTGCATAACAAAATACCTTTTGCGAGAAAAAGAAATTAAAGCAGAAACCGATGAAAATAATACTGGTACCATGTACGATAAAGCATTTACCTCATTTGTTGAGTCTACAAGCGAAGAATTGTTCGTTCACAAAATGGTGTTCTCCTTGTCTTATCTCCTTTCTAAATATAAATCATATCTGCCAGAAGACGTATCATCTAAATACACTTCTTATAGACTTCAACTCAGATTAAAAAATCACTTTCGAGAACATATTGTGGTTGATGTAAATCACGGTCAAGGGGAGTCTAACTTCGTATATAGTAGTTCTCTCACATTGCGCGAGGCAGTTAGAACTGCTATTCGTTTCAAGGCCGAAACAAAGTTTACTAAACTGCAGATGTCTGCGTGCACTTCAAAAAACGACCAAACCGACGAAAATCAAATATTATATTCAGCTGCTTCAATTCTCAGAGGTGAGATTAAAAATGCCGTTGTCCCTATGGATACTTATCCTTCAGTTGATGAAATGTCTTTATCTAAATCTCTAGAGACCGTGCCTTCTGTTTTGACTGGTTTTATAAATTGACTTATCGATGACTCTCACAGTCAAGTAGATATTAAAAGCCATTTATCTGAAATTCCATTTGAAAGTATAAGGAAGAGCTTAGCTTTATCTGAATGCATAGTTTCATTGCACAAAAAAGCTTTATCACCTCTTTACATTGGCCTTGCATTACAGTTACATCAAATGCATGGGTCGAAAGCTTTAATCGAGACATTACATTCGCATGGATTTTGTGCATCATATCATGAGGTACGGCGATACCTTACAAGCCTTGCGTGCTCTGAAGTTCAAAACAATACATACATTCCCTGTGGAATTCGCCAATATAACGGCACAGTCTCAGTCATACATGAAGGAGCTGATAATGTCGACATCAATGCAGTAACAATTGATGGAAAGGATACTTTCCATTCAATGGCAAGAGCGGTATTCCAGGTATGTGAGGAGATAAATGGTGAAACTGAGCATCTGGAACACCAAAAAGTCGCCAGAGGTCGCATAAAAACCCTGCCAATAGACGAGAAAGTATTTTCCCTTACAACATGTGCTCCTTTTACAAAGCCAAAGCAAAGAGCTGAACCTAGCCGCAAGAATGACGTTTATTCAAAGCTTTCTGCGTGTGTACTTCCCTATGCTGAAACCTCTGATCTTATCTGGGTGCTTCTTAGAAATTTATCAAGGACTATTGTTGACCTTCCATACAAACAACCTTCGTTTGAAGGACAACAAATTCCATTCTGGACTGGATTCAACAAGCAGATCTCGAATATTAATACCACTTATCATGTTGTTAGCTATCCGCCAATCATTGACGCAAAACCTTCCGACATGGGCACTGTGTATACAACAATGAAGAGGTGTGCTGATATGTGCCAGAAGGCTGGTCAACCATTTTCTATTCAAACTTTTGATTTACAATTGTACGCAGTGGCACAACAGGCAAAATGGGATAGACCTTCTGAGTTTAAATCACACATTTTACGTCTTGGTGGCTTTCATACCCTATCGTGTTTTATTTCATCAATAGGTAAGATATGGGGAGATGGTGGTCTCCGCGACCTGCTAGTTGATTCCGGTGTGTACGCAGCTGCAACAGTAGACCAAATGCTTTCAGGAAAACAGTTCAACCGTGCAGTTAGAGGACTCACACTCCTTTATGAGACATTGAAGACACTTTGGATCTGTTCGTTTTTTGTTTGGATCAGACAACAAAAATGTTTAGAAATCCCTGAAAGCCTTTTTGTAGGCCTCACAGAGTGTCATGAAAGTTTTACGAGTAATGGCCGTACATTTGACATGCTTCAAAGTCTAAAAAAAAAGCTCTGAATGACGACCTTGGGTCAAAAATGAACGAGTTTCGAGAATGGGGTGGTCAGGTTTCTCCTACATTTCGTTATTGGGATATGCTACTATAAGCTTTAGAAATTATGCTGATAAATATCCAAGCTGAAAGAAATGGCCTTTGGTCTCTTCATTTGCATTCTGTTTTCTCAATGCTTCCTTACTTCTTTGTAGCCAACAAAACGAGTATTCCAGATGGACTCCTGTCTACCTTTTAGATATGCTAAACCTACCCACTGAGGCAGAAGGTCTTTTTTCGATGGGTTTCTTCTCTGTTCGTCAAAAAGTTGGATCGTTCAATGGCGTTTGGAGCGACATGGCAACAGAAAAAACAGTGATAAAAGATTCAAAAGGAGACGGTGGTATTGTTGGTTTAACAAGGAAGAAGGCTTCATTGATAAGATGTTCTTACAAGGCATGTGCTTAGTCAGATGACATCGGCACTGAGAGCACGTGCGGGTCTTTCCCAGGTTGATGACCAATGTCACGATGAAGCAAAACCAGCTGCAATGAAAAGGGATGAAAAACATGTACAAGATCTAATTGTTTATATAACAGAAAATATGACAAATCCGTTTGACGTTGATAATCACCCCCGTCAGGTTATTAACATTTCAACTGCTCTCCATGCAAGTCACGACATTGAAGATTCACTGTTAAAATCAGTTGAAACTGGAAGAACTAAAATGAAGTAGTTTGTTGATTCATCTCTATCAACAGATAAGGCAGGTAGCTTTTACCATCCTATCAAAAGATCAGGACTGAAGACCTTTGAAGATATGAATCCCAAAGTACAACTTAAATGCAAATCTGGGCAGGTTGTAAAAGGTCATTTGTATCCCGAGCTTGTGTTTAGACGTGCACTATCTCTTTCTAAATGTAGAGATGACGTATCTGTGGAAACTGTTTTGTCCTATCCAATTTGTCCCATTCCCACTGCATTATTTCATGACGATGGAACTATGAGAAAGACAAATAAGTCTGATCTTGCCCATGAATTGGAAAATTTAGTAGGATCAGTACCTAACATTCCTCCATTCGACCACAGTGCTACCGTACTAATAAGAGATGGCATGAGCTTAGTTCAGTCATTTGATGTGAAAAGAATGTCCACATTTGGAGACTTGGCCAAATCTTATATTATGCAGTTACAATCATGCTTCCGATTCACAGACAAAGTTGTTGATGTCTTCGATCGCTATGACACTGAACATTCTATAAAATCAGCAGAGCGTCATAGACGATCGGCAACAACATCTACGCAAAAAGTTTATCATATCGCTGAGGGCCGAACTGTTCCAGACTGGAAAAAATTTCTATCAAGCAACAAAAACAAGCAAGCATTGATTACTTTCCTTGGTGATTATCTGAGCAGCAATTTGTCTGATATATTCCAGGGTGAAAATAAATGTTTAGTTCTTGCCGGTGCATTTTCCAATCCAGAAATAGTACGACAGCTCTCTAATGAGCATGTAATCGATCTCCCAGACCTTTTCTGTTCGCACGAAGAAGCAGATACAAGAATCTTGCTTCATGTTATACACTCTGATAAAATCTTTCAACAGTTGAAAATAAGGGGACGAATCATAGTCAAGTGTTCCGAGACAGATGTTCTTGTGCTCTGTGTTCATTATTTCAAGGTTCTTGTGTCGACTGAACAAATGTGGTTTTTGACGGGGTCAACTAATTCTCTTAGGGACTGTAGAAGGTACATACCAATCCATGAGTTAAGTAAATCTCTTTCACCTTTACTAGCTAATATTCTCCCTGCAGTTCATGCTTTAACTGGTTGTGATACCACTTCCGCTATATTTGGGTTTGGCAAAAAGACCGTCTTCAAATTGATAAGAAAATCTCCGAGTAAGTTTACAAACCTTCAAAACTTTGACAAGATCGATTTTTCAACATTGTTGTCAGCAGCCAGAGAGTTTATTTCAAGCTTGTATGACCCAAAAGACAAATTTGCTTCATCACATGTTGACTTAAACAAGTTGCGTGTTAAACTTGCAACATGCAAAGACACAAGTTTGTTGCGTTTGCCACCAAGCGAACCTGCATTCAAAGAACATGTTTTGCGATCATGTCTTCAAACGAAAATTTGGAAGTCCTCACATCTCGATCATCCAAATCCTTTGTCTCCTTATGAATACGGATAGAAAAAGAGTTCACAACAACCTTGCTAGTGATCTTCGATCTTGACGTGGTTGGAAAGCTTAAGACAATTAAATCATAATGTATTTATAACTGTCGAACTAACAAGAGACCGAAATAACATATATTTTTAACTGTGCTGTAAACATGGTAAATATGCGCTTTGAAGCAGTTTTACGGTATGTTTTCATATAGTTTTATCAATGTTTTGTCGGTATAAAAAACATGCTAGGCAAAACATTAGAGCCTATAAAACAAGTTATATATGTTATTAATATAAAACCAATAGAATTTGTGTGTTTTCGATGCAAAATTCATTTATTACCGAGCGTTTTGCGTCAAGACCCGTAAAAACTATGATTTTCACAAAAATACGAGATTTTTCATTTTAAACACTTTTTTGTAGAAAAAAATTTCAGAAACAAAAACTAGATAGACTATAGTTTATCAATTGATATATTTCAAATAATATTGCAGATGAATTTGTTTTTAAACTGCATTTTTCGAACAATATCGTCAAATTATGACTTTTATTTTTTTTTCCTTTTTTTCCGTTTTTAGAAAAATGTGACCATTTCCCAATTTGACGACCAGGCAATTCTGAATGTACGATAAAAGACCTTTCAAATGATATATCATATAGTCGTGTGTTAGGTAGATGCATTAAAAACCTCCGAATCCTTGAATTGGCGCTCGCCTATGATAATCGTTTAAATGTATTACCTTTCAGTCATTTTTAAAAGTTAATACTTTTTATCGAATAAGTTAGCTATCTTATATTTTTTACCATTGACGTACATTTGTATTTTTTTTTATTGTGATCTTTACATTCAAAAGTTTGAATTATACTGCAGAATCAGTAATAGTTATCCCACGAGGACGCGGTGTGTGTTTGTAGGCTCATCCCGATGGCCGGAGGCCAGAGGGTGATCTAACACTGACACATCAAGCCCGAACAGGATAACTATTTTACATCCCAGCTGTTTAAGATTAGACGAAAAAACATTTAAAATTCATAGAATCCAGTTTAGAACGCCACACAACCATTATAATATACTTTATAGTTTACTATATAATGAATACCCTTTATGACCCCGAACACAATAATTAAATATGAAACCATGTCAATTCGCCACACTGGTAAATCGATCCACACCAAATAGCCACTTTCTAAACATTCGGCCCACTCTTGTTTTCCACTTTTAAAAAGGGTAAAATGGCGTTGAATCATCAGTCTGGCAACTCACTTATTTACGAAAAGGGTTAAAACCCCACTGAATAAAGGTTTGCCAACTCGCCCACTTATGAAAATATCTTGCTTCCTTTAAGTATGTTAAATTACTAACAGTTGGTATACATTCGTCTCGGTGTAGGGGCATGTGTCGTGGGCTGAAATGCTAAAAGTCTTGAGTTCAAATCCTAGCATAGAAACTTGATGTTGTCTACATAAATTTTGATAGATAGTCTTTACCGTATAAATAAATCTAAGTTTTATAGTGGATTTGACATTCCAGCCAAAATGTAACAGAACAAAGGAAAGCATGCAAAACAAAGAAACTCAAGCTGGGGTGATCTGGCAGGGGTGATCCGGCTCAGATCACTCCTGGTAGAGCAAAGGAGCTGGGATGTAAGGTGTTAGGTTACACACACATTTGAGATTTGCACTAAACGCTACGTTTACTTGTATTCTCTACTAGATATCCATCGAGTATAATTAGATTGATAGTTTTTTTTCTTATTTGATTGAATGAATGATTTATTCTTAATGTTTCTATGAATTAGAAGTAAATCCGATTGCATATAAATATCTATACTTGTTATTTGTTTAGCCCATTATAGTTTGCTGTTCGGTGTGATCCAAAGCTTCACGTTGAAGACCGTACTTTGAACTATAACGGTTTTCTTTTACTCATTGAGACCTGGAAGGAGAGTCTCTTTGGCACACATACCACATCTCCATATATCTATATACATGTATTCATTTTCCTGTTAATGATAACGATCAGGACACAGTCAACATTGGTCAGGTCATTAAATTGAAATTCAACATTTTTTTTATGAAATAACAAGAAAGTAAGAACTTTGCATTTTACAGGTCATTGTTGGTTGTTAATTTTGGTCATGTCACGCTTTCGCAAACTTTGAATAATTTTGTTTTTTGTTCTATTATGTATTACTGTGGATTAATTATTATTCGTTGGATACCAATTTTCGTGGATTTCGTGGGCACAGTCAAACCACGAAATTAAATATTCAACGAATGATAATTTTTCTATAGGTTTGTATGCTGACTTCAGCAAAACCACGAAATTAAATATCCACGAATATGCAAGTTTTTCTTAATCCACGAAAATTGGTACCCACGAAAATAAATGAATCCACAGTATATGTGAAATCATATCATATTTCAAAATTGAGACAAGTCATTTGAGAATAAAAACATTTAAAAAAGCACCTGTTCGTTTGGTCATATCATTTTCCTGTCATCGATGCAGTCATTGACGTTACCCATATTTAGATGATACTCTGTTAGAAAGATAATAGATTGGTTGACAAAAGTGCAAAACTTACGATATTTAATGAAAAAGTTTCGGTGAAGAATTGAAACCAACGTGTTTGGTTTTTTTCATATCGTACGAATTACGAATCAAGGCATGGAAAAAGATAACCAGCGCGTTAAAAATGATAACTAAAGCGTTGAAAATGAAAACTAACGCGTTGGAAGTAAAAACCAACGCGTTAAAAGTTAAAATCATACGGGATATGTAATACAAATGACACAAACGGCCATTCATGATTGGCTACAGAGAGAAATTCTTCTTTATATCGACACACATAGATAAGCTTTAAAGTGTATGATACCCGTTTTAAGGCAATTATACATCTTCTCATCCAGGAAGAACATTGTAGTTTCTCAAAATTATTTAGCGATGTCACTTTTTGAGAGAATATATTAAGATACATCTTTCAGTTTAAATATATTAATAAATACAAAAGATATAACGTTATTCGAAACAGTTTAAGATTCACATGATGTCCCAATTGTTTGAAATATAAAATGTAACACATGTAGCTAACCACAGAAATATATAGATGTCGTAAAATAATGTAAAGTCATCTTACAGTAGCATTCAACCGTGAATGAGAGAATAGGTAAAAATACATGTGTTTATAAATGAACAAGGATACGTTTAATAACAATCAATGATTCCTTTGATGACAACTTTAAAACATCTGTGTACCCCTATAGTAAATAAATCATACATCATCAGTCTTTCAGCTAATTGTAAATAGAACTTTCTATTGGAAGTATTTTTACGTTGATTTGTCGATGACTTGGGCCTTAGACAACAGAAATCAAAACTCGAGACCTATCGCTTATACAGTAAGATGCTCGAAAGAAAAGTTCAATCATCACGCAAATGTACTTGTGGAAACCTTTGAAAATAACAGTTTTCGACCGTCGCATATGCAAAATTTAGACGTCTGCACCGTACTCGTCCAAATCTTAACCATAATCGACCAAGTCTAAACCAAACCTGATTTATTTTAAACCATACTAGACCAAATATTTACCATAGTTAACCAAGTCTGAAGCAAACTCGCTTTAGTCTTAACCATACTAGACCAAATTGTTACCATCATCGACCAAGTTTGAACCAAACTCGCTTAAGTCTAAACCATACAAGACCAAATCTTTTCTATCATCGACCAAGTCTGAACCATACCCGATTAATCTTAACAATACTAGACCGAGTCTCAACCAAACAAGACCTATGTTTTTTTTCTATCTATTGGATTTGAGGTAAAAATGTTTAACACACGTTATTTCTCGATTTGTTTCACTTGACTGGGCGGAGTTTAACCGTTTCGCTCATAATAAACCAGTCCATCTATAGATAGGTGTTTTAGGATAAACTCATCAATGATTAGTGTCCATTTATTATTTTGTAAATTCCTTTAAAGACACTGATAGGTGATTAGAAATCAATAATAATTATAACGACAATCATCCTTATCACACACATCTTCAAATAGACTGTCCTTATATAAATTAAAACGTAAGCTCCGCCCGATCAGTTGAAATAACATTGGTAATATAACCATAGGATAGATGTATAAACAACAATTTCAAATCAACAGTCAAATAAAATTGACACCAAAATTTCAGTGTCAATATGACATAATCATCAACACAATAGGCATCTACCCTTATGTATACATGCATTTATATAATTATGCAAATCTATTTTATGTCTAGTAAAAAAAAAGTGTAAGCAGATTATCAAAGGAAATGACTTCTGATCGGATTGAAAATATCATTTAATAAATTACGTTTACGATTAAATAAGTTTTAGAATAATATCATTAGATCTTGACGGATAATTTAAACTCAAAAGTATTGCAATAAAATGCGATACATATATTCATAAAGGAAAAGACACACGTCCTAAAAAGTATGTGAAATAAATAAATGAATTGTTTACAGGCATACATTACCTTAGCTGTATTTGGCACAACTTTTTGGAATTTTGGATCCTCAATGCTCTTTAACTTTGTACTTGTTAGCCTTTATGAATATTTTAATATGAGCGTCACCGATGAGTCTTATGTAGACGAAACGCGCGTCTAGCGTACTAAATTATAATTCTGGTATCTTTGATAACTATTTACAGAAATGCGATTGTTTAGCATTACATCTTTTCAAGTGGGCATGTTTAATAAAGATTATTTGACGACCCTAGTTCATAATTTGTAACTTATGTTAGTAAAGAATAAAATTAAAACAAAAAGAGAATATTTGGTTTAGTAGGGTGAGCATTTATTAGACTTTGGTCACATTTGGTTAAGAACCTTGATCGGGGAAAGGTTGAAACAGGAATAATTGGTCGAAAACGGGTCGAGCATTTGTCCAGTTCAGGTCGACAGTTGGTAAAGACTATTTTAAGCTGGTCGAGTATTAGTTCAATTAGTTTGTGATGCCTAAAATAAGGATCGAGTAAAAGTCAGTACAGTCGAGTAAGGTGAAGATTGTGTTCGAGTAAGATCGAGTACAATTAGACAAATTCAGACTGGTCGATTATAATACAGAGCAGTTCATTACAGATATGGACCATATCCGAGTTTGTAGTGTAATAATTTGTTTTATGAAGTTAAGAAAGTATACGAGATAAAATGGTGTCCTTAAAACTTACAAGGACGAGATTACAATCTGGATCATACAAATGTATGGACTGTATATATGTCGTTGTGATTATTTACATTTGTGTTCATCATTTTCTGTTGTTTTCTCATGTAGCAAGACAATCAATTTTACATAATTTCATCAGGCATTTTTTATTTTATTTAGGAGTACTGTCAGATCAAAAAGGATGGTGATCATATTGTCTCGTCTTGCAAAAATCAATTGGTATGCATTTTTCTTCAAATATCAAATAGTATAAGTTTATCAGTTGTTCTATACATAAGAGATGAACTTAACAACATAGGTCGTTTTAACATTAAGTTAAATTCGGATTAAGGTTGGTTTTCTTATCTCTGCTAAACAAATACAAAGTTTACATCTAGTGTAAAGCAGGGATGTCGGGATTAATCAATAAAGCTTTTTTACATGTTAGGGGAACATAAAACTATATATTCAAAGCATGAATTTCATTATGAACATTACAGGAAGAAACATCGATTGAATACAAATCTTTATGATGATACAATAACTAAGAGTGCTCAGTAATGAATGAAAAATTGAATAAAACTACTGGTTAAGGGCCAACAAAGGTCTCCTACATGCTAACAATTTAAAAAATTTTGATACGTGAAAATTTTATTTTTGCATTACCGAGCATTCCGTAATGGGGTTGAAAGAAAATCACAAAAAATCTTAACACCGTAATAGTTTCTCTTTGAATTGTATATGTTGTTGTCATCTTTGTAAATTCTTACTCTTATTCATATGTTAATACAGATATCTGAAAATTGTGACTAAACGTTTAAAATAGTTAGTATCAATGAGTAATATTCTAGTAAAAATTACACAGAATGAATAGTATTGAAATGTTTTAGATGTGTTCCTTGTCAAACATGTTTCGCCAATTTCAACTATTTTTCCACTTTCAGCTTCCACTCTTATCTTTAATATGTTGTTTTTTTCAGTCACATAGTAGAATTTGTGTCAATCATGATTCTATTACATCACATGGCTGTTATTGTAATACAGCTGATTGTGTGCAAAAAACAGGTAAATTTCTCTTTTTTCTACATTTTCATCGGAACATGTTAATATAGAAATAACCTTTCAGTTATTTAAATTTTCCATTTATTTTAAGCTTTTGTTACCTTGTCTAACAACCATTTTTGTTTTTGCTGGAATTTGTTTAATGTATGAAAAAAAGAACTTATTTCGTATGTCTCAATTGTAATGGATTATTTTCTGGATTGCAATGACAGGAACAAAAATGCTTACTCCCCGTTCTCAATTTTAGTTTGAAACTCGAGGTTCTGGTTCCATAAAAGTATGAATGAGCTAAACACATGTGTCTTTTACTGCTAATCTTTTTGATTAAATAAAAATATGTTTTTGCAGACATCATTTATTTTTAATTAAATCCTGCAGTTTCTTCGTTTATTTGTAAAGCAAAGTGCGGCCGAACAAAAAATCGTTAAAAAAATTTATACATTATCAATGGATTTACCATAGACAGTATGTGTAAATGAATTAAAAAAACCGGTAACAATCTTATATTTAATACGTTTCCCTCAGTTTTAGTTTGTTACCCCGGTTTTGTTTTTTTGTCCATGGATTTATGAGTTTGAACAGCGGTATACTACTGTTGCCTTTATTTAAAGCTTGTCCGAAAGGTTCTAAATTTACAGTGTTTTGTTTCCATATCTAAAGCATTGATTTCAGACGAAGGAATTTGTTTTTGGCATTTTTGAGATTTCCAAAAACAATTTTTTTACCAAAAATAAAAAAATAAAAATATTTCAACCCATTAGTTACAACATGAACTTAACTTGATTAGCATATTGGATAATTTTAAACAAATTTGAAAATTCATTTGTTCTTAGAAAATTGTGTGTCGAATTTTTATCCAATTTTCCGCAAAAATAATTTGCACCCTATGATCGTTTACACAGAATTTAGTTACATTTCGACAGGTTTTGATTTTCATTATCATATGTGCATATATTGCAAATGAAAGTGTTTTTTTTTTAAATAGTGTATCTCCTTTTGTTTTTATATTTAAGACTTTTTTTATAAATTTCATTTTTAAAGTCGTGTATCGTTTCTTTTGATGTGTTTTGTTATTTGATTTTACCATGTGATTATGGACTTCCCGAATTGATTTTCCTCTAAGTTCAGTATTTTGGTGATTTTATGGGTTTTTTTTACTAGTATATCTATTTTGATATCAAAATTTTAAAAATCAGTTTAAAATGTCAGTTCGTTAATGATGTATAACTATGAATTTACTTAAAGGAAAAGTCAAAATCTAGAACGTCATATTAACCTATGACCTTGACTTCAATTTCAAGGTCACAAACCAAGGACTTCAAATCAAAAGACCCTGGGTCTTTCATATGTTTGGTTAATGAGTTATACCACTAAACGCATAACTCTAAATATCAGATGGGCGAAAACTCCTATTTATTGACTACACGACATTTCAACCAAAATTCATAAGTTACAACATGTCGCAATTAACCTTTTACTAAAAATAAGATGTCAGTTTAACATACGGTTTTTGAAAATAAGTGAAAATAAGCCAAATCAAAATTTATTATATGACCTTTGCTATGACCTTGACCTGATTTTCTTTTTTTTTTTGGACCAAGGACCTCATATCCAAAGACCCTAGTCCAATATCACTTATGGTTCACCAGTTGAAAACGCATATCACTTATATCAAATACATAATGTGGAATAACTCTCATATGGAGTCTCCGAATAGCTTCGGTCAAAATAAAAATCCTAATTCTGAAGATTCAACGAGCAATTTGGTAAAATAAATGTGTTGTAATCTTTTACGGTTGCGAAGGATAAGTGGCCACAAGAAAACAGTGTTTAGGGAGATAACTCTAACAACGTAAAGTATTGGATTACGCGGTTTTTAGTTTTAAAAGCGTATAAACTATATTATATCATATTCCAAATATCTAAGCGACATCTTATGAAACAACAAAACTACGCACAACAAAAAATAGGCGGAAGAAAAAAAATTATAATCATAATCAGAACAAAATCAATAGGTCTTTCCACGGAAAGGTTGAAAGACCTTATACTCAGTATATACGGTGACCATCACGAAACGGTTGACCAAGAAGAGGTTTGTGAGAAAAGAGGGACGAAAAATACCAAAGGGACAGTCAAACTCATAAATCTAAAACAAACTGACAACGCCATGGCTAAAAATGAAAAAGACAAACAAACAACAGCACACACGACACAACATAGAAAACTCAAGAATAAACAACACGAACCCCACAAAAGGAACCTACTCACATAAGAATTGATTTACAGTCTCTGTTCAGCTTAGTAGCTGTGGTCGCCATTTTCGCAATTTGCGAAAACATAATAATTGTGGCGATTAAAATTCGTCATTGGCGAAAGAATTTGTCGAAAGAAATATATAACGATTTATTTTCAGCCATCTTGTTTATTTACTTTTTTTCGGGTTTCTCGGACTATATCCGATTAGACAATTATACTCTGAATTCACTTTGAACTCGTTAAGATTTTAACAGAACATCAAATATCAGCTAATTGCATTTATAGCTATCGACATCAAAGGACTAATTAATAAAGGTGTTGATTGTATTGTATTTTATGACAAAATGATATGGATAAATGGCGTCCGTCACATGTCTCAAAAGGGGTTTAATTGCAATACTCATAGAAGAAGACCCTATATTCAAACTGAACAAATAACAATGAGATGAAGAACAACGATCAAGAGTTGTTGACGTATTTCTAAACTATGTTGAAGTCCTACCTTTAATCACAAAGTGATTAAAAATTCATCTAGAGTTGTCTCTCTTTATCTGTTGTTTTACCGTAATCCACAAGTACCAAAATTAACATTATACAGACTTTTTGTATATAATACTCATTTTTGTAGAGGTTCCATCCCCTGTTTTTCATTTATAACTTTTACAACTAATACAAAAACAATCCTTTGAATTAAACATACATTTTATTACACCAACTTGTATTTACATTTTCATGACTAGAATATACATTTTTACTTTGTGGCATTACTTTGGCTACAGAGTATTTTATAATATTTTGTTGAGGCGCCAGGGTGACTACCGATTACCTATACACAATGGCTATCAGCTGACTTATGTTGACATAGTGTCATAAAACCCCTGGTAGTTAAACACGGTTACACCACCACCTACCATGGGGAGTGACCGGGGAAAACACTCGTATTACCAATGCTCCAGTTATTAGTGCCCCACCTGTTGGCAGGTGTAGGCCTCCCCTCTATAAGATGAGGTGGAGGAGGTCCCAGAGTTACCCATCTGTAGACCCCACCGTTACCACTAACCACATTTTCCAAACCTGCAAATTGTAGAACTTGTCAGGCCCAGAGCAAGGGCCGAGTGAAATAATCCCCCAATCACTACCAGTCTCCCTGGACCGCCACATGAGAGCCCCAGTCAGCTACCAAATCTAACTGGGGTTCTCACCTCCACAAAATTTTCATTATTGAATCATTGGAAAAGTTGATTTTGTTGTGCGTAGGAAAGACTCAACCCCCCCTTGTATATTATTTAAGAAAACCTGATTTCCGGTTTGTGACAAATGAGTTCCATCTGTTCTGTATAAAGACACTTCACTTGCCCTAATGTTCTCATGTAATATAGCTTTCCCCCCGTTTTTTATTACAAAGTTTTTGACCACTGAATTCACTCTTTTTCTCTTCTGTTCGATTATTGCACCCGCATTCAAGGGAGCAAAATGCCAGTATCTGCGCTGTAGCATTGAAGACCATATAATAATAACATTTTTAAATAAAGCCTTGTAACGTAGAATAGAACATTTTACATTTTCCATTAAACCCTTCCCTGTCAATTCTGAATCTGTCAAATCATTAGCTCCACAGTGAATTATTATAAAATGAGGAGAAGGTAAAATTTTTCTTTTTGCGTCCAGTAGGGAGTCCAAATCTTTAATCTGTAAACCAGGTTGACCAATCCAGTATGTTGTTACACCTTTTGACCCCAGTCCCAAGTTGTTCCTACCATATTTCGTCGCCTCTACGTTGGCCCAATGAACAAGGGAACTTCCAACAATCCATAAAATCTTAGGACCTGTGAAAACCTTTAGCTTGTTAGCTTTTTGAAACTAGAAAAATTGTAACCTAATATAGCGAGAATAAGCATGCGATTTCCATCTGCCTAATCTCATAATTACCTCCTCTGAGACCCCCTGCCTGGCTAGTTCCGTGGCTCCCCCAATTCTAAAACTATGTGACCTAAAATGGCCTTTACTAATATGAAGAAAATGTAAAGCTTTTTCCAGTATACTACTGAATTGGTATCTAGTTAAAGGCATACCAGTATAATGGATAAACAAATCTGTATTGTTACAGGTATCGTACCTTTAAATATTCGTTAATGAGTCGTACCGGACAGTAGTTTTTTCCGTTCTCAGCTATCAACAAAGTAACAGACTTTTCCTTTTGGTCAGTTTTTGACCACCTTACTCTTAGCTCCAGGACTTTTCTCCTTACTAAAATATCAGAAATTGTTAAGTTGGAGACATTTATAACAGACTTGGATTTTGAAGTAGTGATTTCCCTTACTCTTAGCAAACCAAAGAAGGCAACAGAAAAAACTGCTGAAAATAAAGCAGCTTCATATTTATTCTTACATACTTTATCGAAACAACTAATCATATCTGATAACAAATGCACTGTAATTGGTGCTCTAATGTCATTGCGTTTTCCCCCTTGAATTCTTTTTATTCTTCTAATGCCTTTCCAATTATAAAGAATTTTGTAGTATCCTGTATCCCTTGAATTTTATGATGGTATGAAACTCCTGATATATAAGATGATATGGTTCCCCCCGAAAGACCCTGTACTGACAAAAAAGCTATAAAATTTAACAAATCATTGACTGGCACCGGCCAATCCTGTTTCAATTTATAAGATGATCTAAAAGTACAAAGTTTTGACAGAGCCAAATTGTATGATTTTTGTGTATTTTTGGACACACCTTGATTGACAATATAATCAGCCACCTGACTTAAATGTTCCAGAGCTGTGTTGGAATTTTGGTTGGCCACTGGTCTGCTTCTGGAGCTAGGCTTCTGAACTTCCCCCACTGAGAACGAGAAAGACAATCGGCAATTTGGTTTTGTTTTGAAGGGATATAAATTGCCTTAACTAATGTATTATTTTTTAAGTTCATTAAAACCATCTGTCTTACTAAAGTCATAACTCTACTTGATTTGCTAGTTTTCATATTAATGATTTGAACAACCGCCTGATTATCAACATGAAAAATAACTTTTTTGTTAACAAAATAGGATTCCCAGGACATAAGAGCAGCTACAACTGGAAACAACTCTAACAATGTCATATCTCTGGTGATTCCAGTCTCAACCCAATGTTTTGGCCATGTGCCTTGGGCCCACTGACCTGCAAAATAGATCCCATACCCGCCTTTGGACCCCCCTGCACTATCAGTGAACAACTCTAATTTTTCATTTGAAACCCATACATTGTCTGTTATTACAGTTACACCATTGTATTGTTTTAAAAAGTCTAACCAAAGTTCTAAATCTGCTTTCATCTGCTTGTTTACTCGAATTTTGAAATACGATTTTCTTACCCCAATTGTTGAATTTATGAGTCTGCGACAGAAGGTGCGGCCTGGAGCAACTACCTTACAAGCAAAATTCAGGAGCCCAAGAAGGGATTGCATATCTTTAAGAGTTATTTTAGAACTGTCCAAGGTATCTCTGATTTTTTGTGAGAGTTTGACAAGTTTTTCATTTGGAAGTCGCATGATTAAATTCTGTGTATCAAATTCTATACCCAAAAACATAAGTAATGTAGTCGGCAAAGTAGTCTTGTCACTAGCAAGAGGAATACCTATTTCGTTGCATACCTCTTGGAATAACTTCAAAGTATTGCCAACTTTTGATGTTTGGCTCGACTCGACAAAAAGAAAATCATCTAAATAATGGAGGATATCATCATTTCCGCTTTTTAGCTGTATTATCCAATGCAAAGCTTTTGCAAATTTCTCCCACAGGGCACAACTTATTGAGGCCCCCATAGGGAGCATTTTATTAAGATAATATTCACCCTGAAATTTTATCCCCAACAAGTCAAAATCGTGCGGGGCAATTGGCAACAAACGAAAAGCCGCTTTTACGTCACACTGACTTAATCGGGCAAATGTTTTGTGTCTATTAATCAAACATGCTGCTTCGTCCACTGAAATGTATTGCACTGAACAATGATCTTTATCAATAAAATCGTTTATTGAATTATTCTCAGGATAGGATAAATGTTGAATAAGTCTGAAATCCCCATCCTTTTTTGGCACTAGCCCCATTGGTGATACCTGAAGTGTGGGAAAAGGTGGGTATCTGAAAGGACCAGCTATGCGACCAAGTTTAACTTCCTTCATTTATTTTTCTTTAAAAATTTTGGGTAGCTGTTATGGACTTTTTAAATTGGAACTCTCCCTTGGTTCTCTAGAGCCAAAATATTTTAATGAAAAACCGTATTTGAAACCAGATATAATTTCATGTGCTACATTGTTAAGTGGGTAGAACTCTAAATAATTTTCCAAGACGGATACTTTTATAGGAGTATTTCCCAATGAATAAAAATTAATACTTTTTGTTATTTCTTCCTTGCGCCCGGTTATTACATTGGGCTTTTCTGTGTTTGCTACTGCATATTTCACATATGTGTTTAAACCTACAATGAGGGAAGTAGGGACAGTCATTACCATTATTATAGTATTTACATGACAGATTTACACTTCCACTAGTTACCTGTGATTTTTTATGTGTTCTATTGTTTGGAAGTGTAGCTGCATTTGAGTTATAATTACCACGATTTTGTGTATCTGTTCTATAACCCTGTGATTGCACTGACACACTGTTATGTACTGTGGGAGATGTGATGTGTAATAGCCAATATTCACCGTGTATATTTCCCCAAGATAAATTAGGATTCTTTTCTATTTTTAGCCTAAATTGCTCGTCATAGGTAGCCCAGTTTTCTGACCTAGTTGCCGCTAATCTTATATCGCGCATATATTTTAACAATTCCTGTGCCCGTGTGCTGTATTTCTCAATGTAGACACTCATAAAAATCATGAATGCGGAAGTCCATTCATTTATTGACAAATAAACCCCCGACGATCTTTTTTCAATGCAAATTTTCCCCCTTTTTAATTTCAAATCGCCCTCGTCAACCTCTTCCATTTCTTTTTGCGTTCTCAAAAGAGAATGAAGCTCTATAAATTTTCCCTCCCAAATATTTTCTTTAATTTTAAAAGACACGTGTTCCCCCACTGTGTCATGAACGCTAGATTCTTGTGACGGAGTGAAATCAATGGAATTATTTGCAATTTCGTGCCTTAAAGAGGGGAATGCCCGTGCATCCTCCTCCGACTCATTACCTGATGAGATATCAGTATTTTCCTCAGGTACTTCTGCCACCACATGTCCGACCTCTTTTGTTTTCTTGGCAGATCTTCTCCGGTCAGCTTCGTCTTTCTTTTGGGCAATTTCTTCGGGCTGCACTTTCTTTCCTCCTGTCCTGCTGGTCGTTCTTCTTTTCTTCCCCATGGCCCTTGATGGCGATCCTACGGCATTTCTCTTGTTAGGCATCTTCTTTTTCTGGATATTTTAACTTATTTGCGTAACACTTGCTTTCTTGTCGACAGCAAATTAACAAGTGCCCGATACGGGAATTCCAAAATTCTATTCTAGCTGATACGGGAATTCCAAAATTCTGATTCATGCTGCGATCGCCGCTATGGCCATGCCAAATATGGCATTGAGCTACAGGCTGCAACGCCCACGCACCCACACGAATATTTGATTGAATTAAACCAGATTATTGAAAATATAAAAATTTTATAATCTCAATTATTAACCACTTGGCGACGCACGTGTTTGAATCAAAATTTTGACGCTTTCTCTCGATCCTTCTTTTCTCCTTCTTTTAATGATAACCCAGAAAAGATAACTGTTGTTATGACGAAAAATGTTGAAAAGCAAGAAAGGTCTCTGATTTAAAACTTTATCATTTAACTTTGATATAGATAATTGATTAGAATGGGTACTTTAAAGTCGTTTCATTGACACACGTGTTTCAAGCATTATCATAGTTTTACTTATTTACGATGGTCTAGGATAGAAAAGAAATCTATTCAAAAGGTTGGCATGAGAGTAACCCTTCAATGTAATGACTACACCTTACACGAGTGATCAATTTCAAGTGATAAAATGTTTTGTTTTGTTGTAAAAACCGGTTTTTATTTCGGGGTGGGGGAGGTCTGAAAAAAAGACAAGTTTTAAAAGAAAAATATATTTGTGTTACTTGGCGAAAAAAATAATAAAGTGGCAAAAAATATATTGTTTTGGCGAAAGAGGTGGCGAAAAAAATAATTGACCCAGGGGAAACCCTGAGCATACAGTATAGTAATCTGTTTTGTAAATTTACTGTTGGTATTTCCAATTTTTTCTATTGACACAGCTGATTTAGAAAAAAGTAAAATCACAGAAATACTGAACTCAGAGGAAAATCAAATAGGTCCGTTTTAAGATCATGCAATGTTTTAATTTGAGATGTTAATTATTTAATGAATTTATTTATGCGATCAGCATATCGAGTAAATTTTCCTCTACTATATAATCAAGTTTGTTTGGGAATTTGTATTAGCTTAATGTCCTGTGTAACAGAAACAAAGTGTTCGTGTATTGTATCGAGTGTTTGCATCTCATTTTTATAGCAATTTTTACATGCAGCTTGCTATTACTGCAAATGGAAGATCTCTGCTTTAAACATTGATCTTTTTCATTCTTTTAGGCGCAGGATGATTAAAAATACAAATTTCTGTCAACTTACATTGCCCATTTCCTAGTTCTGAACATAAACATACATTTTGTCCTGTCGTATATCATTCATATATCGGATAAAAAGTAAAATCACAAAAACGTGTTCTGCTGACGCAAAAAACAGGGAAAAGGGAGAAAAAAAACTCAAATAGGCACTTTGTTATACATCCCAACATGATTTTATGTTTCTATGACTAAAATCATGCACAAGCAAAAGTTTTTTAGGTATTTAATCTTCACAATAGTAGTTTTTTTATCTTTACTATAGTGATATTGCAGTTAAGTGTAAATGTGATGAGATGAATGAATTTTTTTTCTCATCAACTACAAATTACATAGTTATAGAGAAAATATATGTACAAACAACTACATTAAATATCAAAGCTCATGTGAACAATACAATCATAAACATTAAATTAAAAACTAACCAGGAGGAGTGACTCTCACATTTATATTTTTTATAAATCTACACAATTTTTCAAGAACAATATAATTATTAGAGCTCAACAATTGTTGCTATTTATAAATGTTTGGACGAAGAGAACAGTAGTATGGTAACAACCTCTTTCTTTCTTGATTTCTTGATTGAGAGCAGTACATGACATTGCATAATGATATTCATCGCGTACGTATCTTGATTTGCAAAGATGTCACAACCTATCATTTCTGGATATGTTATTCCACCTTCCCGTCTCGATCGTAATCGGTGACTTCCACATCTAAAGTAAACATGTGCATGCTAAGCAAGATACGCTTATCTTTTCGAAGTAGTCTGCACAGGACTGGTTAAAATTAATTTTGGTTGTCAAGCTTTCTCTTTTTATGAGATAAGGTGACTCTTTACTTGTTCGCGGTAACAATCCGGAAAAGGACATACTTTTTTGTGATTCTGATGCAATAGTTAGACTATAATCAGAAGTCTTTTGTGTTCACAGCTCTCCATTGCCTCGGTGTAACATGTAATCCATCACAGGTGAGTTTTGTGTTAGCCGGAAACATCAAAGACCAATACAGAAGAATACACTCTCTTTATTCGAAACACACTTCATAAACCAACATAATAGAAAAGGCATGATTGTAAAGCCAACACAAGAGTCATCCGTTTCCTTTTTATTAGAATACATTTCTATTTCTATGCAGCAACAACAGATATTTAAAGACATCTTAGTAGGTTTATTGTTCAAGACAAAAAAGCCTTGTCTGTTTTGAAGTAAGGTGACTTAACCAATTTGGGTGAAGTTTTCTAAATTTAGGTTAAATTTAATTGTACGGAGAGTTTCATTCGTTTGACTGAAACTAGTAGTGCATTTTAAAATGAATTATGTCCGCGATAAAATAACCTTAATCATCCATCTTCTGACATAATGTTTGGGAAATCAAAAATCATTAAAAAAGGACAAAAACAAATAATTAAACACGTTTGAAAAAGTATGATAACAAAACAAACAAAAAAGTAGAACAACTCTTTTGTTAGAATGTAGGTGAAAAAGTGTTAAACAACAAACTCTATTCATAATAAAAAGATAGATCAATAAAAACCCTACAGAAATCTAAAATTAAGCAGTATATCAAAAAGTCAATAGGAACTCCTTTAAAAGTTTTACCTAACTGCTGTGAAAATTTGTTTGATTCGTCAAAAAGTACAATATATTATAGGGTTTTTCTTTTTTCAGTTTAAATGTTATCTATACAGTATAACAAAGTTATTGTATCATTAATTTGTGTACAAAGCGCGAAGTCTTAGAAAATGTAGGAAAAGATACCCATTTGTAATGTCTATTTTGTTTTAAAATTATTACCCAAACTGTTTAACCAACATGAAATAGATGTACATGGGTTCAAAATTACGACGTCATCATGAAATCATCAGTGTTCTAATGCGTATTTGCTGGCTTATTTTATTTTTTTCAGATATCTTCCGACATTTTGTCATCAAACTACTAAATATTTCATATATGAACTTTTCGTGAACATAATCGCTCTGGTTGTGTCTCTTGGTCGCATTTTATATATAACTTTGAACTATATGTTTTTTAGAGAATAAGGTAATACTGATAACAGTTGGTAACGAGTAGGAAAATTTTGTAATGTTTCGTTACAGGGTTGTGAGATTTATCGACAGAATGGTCAGATAACTGCTAAATGTTACTCGGTAAGATAGCTTATTTTAGTTTATTTTCTACGAATTGATAAATAAACGGATCACCAGATTTAACGAAATGGATCAAAATCATTAATTTAACACCAAACAAAAAAGAATAAACTTGCGGAAAATTAAATATCTACCTTAAAGTAATTGTGGTAGTCAGAACACTCCTTTGAAAGAATAAACAAATATTTTCTGTTTAAACCAGTTTTCAAAATTTTCAAAAACTTCTTGTCAATAACCATGGTGATGTATTTTGCTCTGAGCAATGATTGACATATAATCGCTGTAAACTTTTTCTCTGTGTATCTTTTTATCTATTTATTTTATTATCAGATATTATTTTTTTATAAAGATTATAGCTTGTTAAAGACTTTCAGTAGATACGTTCATTTAAGTAAAAGGAATATACATAGTTAAAATGAAACAGTCATGATTTGTTTCTCAGCTGTGCTCAAAACTAAACATTGAAGGTCTATAAAGCGATGAAAAGTAACAGAAATCCTAATGAGACCGAAGTTATTGTAAGACAGATAAGATAAGTCTATGCATTTAAACGAAAGCCTTAGTTTATGGCAACTGCCACTCTTTTCACAAACAATTTCCAACTGAGAAAATTTCAAGAATCGACCGAACAGTTTTCAACTACGTAACATTCAAGAATCTAACATATCAAAGAGATACGCATTATTAATCTTTTCTATCAAAATATCTGGTTTCATTTATGTATGTATATATTACAGCTGGGCCACAGCCACTGTGAAGACGGCCATAATTGTATACATCACTGTCATGGACCTCTAGAACATCAACATTTACCCTGTCACTGCGATTCTCAAGCATGTGCAGATAGAATTGGTTAGAAATTAATTTATTTTTGTCACATAAACTTAAAAAAATATGCAAAAAAAAGCGTATAAGTTACAACTTTTAGCTTTCAATAATCGTGTTTTCAAGCTTATTCTTTCTATAAGCAATCTTCAGTTGAGATGCTCATGAATTTATGAGACGTATCCTCACACACGTGGTGTGAATTACGAATACATATATCATAAAATTTGAAATTTTGATTAGAGTACAGACAATCGAGGTACCTAACCTCTTGTAATTCTATTCACAAATACTTACAAATATCAACAAATTCCAGAATCTAAGTGTTTTTCTTATTCTAAGCCTAAATGCATAAACATAAAATTTCAATCTATGTATCTATGATGAGTTTATTATCAACCATTTGGACGATGCCACTGTTGGTTGAGATTTTATTCACCAGATAAGTAGTCAACACTTTTTGTTCAGTATTTTTTAGTATTTACTTTTTTTTGTGTTGACACGAATTATCATTTATATGGTCATAATTATAAGTTAACTGTTTACAAATCTTACCATTTATATAAAAAAAAAAAAGGAGTATCTTTCAGAGTTCATTCATTTCGTACATTTCGACTACAACAACATTAATATATCTTGCCTAATAATAATCCTTATTTCATATGATCAGGGTCTTTATTTGAATTCAAAGCCGTGTCGATAGTGCATAAGGACCTTTTTTGAGGTAGACGAAATTGACAATAAAACAATTGTATTAAATTTTTCAGTACAAAATGTAATTTTTTCGAAGAATTAACTAGAACAATACCAAAGGAGTAGGTCCAGTAAGACCCCTTTTTGCCCCCAAATATAGCAGTTTTAGCAACATTGTTCAAATGTAAACTTTAGTTATTTATTGGAAGGTAGAATGGTTATGCTACATAAATATGGGCTGTTTATGACATTACAATACACATATTTCGGGTACTAGCATCATGAAGTCATGCCAAAATATTGAAATCTTCACAATTTTAGCATTTTAGTTAATTTTTAAAGTTGAAATCATCCACTCGTAAATTTTACGGACGTCATCACGAGTTGGTTGACCGTTATGGAATAACCGTTTCACAAATGATATCGGATATGTTCCTTACGTCGTAATTACAATCCCCTTCCCTTTCATGAATGTGACCTACCGAATTAGACTATTTACCGGATTTGTTATCACATAAGCACCACGACGGGTGCCAAGTGTGGAGCAGGATCCGCTCACCCTTCCGGAGCACCTGAGATCACCCCTAGCTTTTGGTAGGGTTCGTGTTGCTTATTCTTTAGTTTTCTATGATGTGTCATGTGTACTATTGTTTGTCTGTTTGTCTTTTTCATTTTTAGCCATGGCATTGTCAGTTTTTTTTTCGATTTATGAGTTTGACTGTCCCTTTGGTATCTTTCGTCTCATTTTTAGACGGTTTCCATCTTAAATGAAAGTGGCTGCATTCGTGTTCATTCGTAATATTGAAATATAAGTTGTATTTGATAATAATATATAACATATATAAAGGTTGAGGATGAACACGGATGAACACGGATCTGAAAAGTGATAGTTTTTAGCATATTTGATAGATTTTTATATTTAAGCTTGAATCGGAGTGTTTTTAATGACTAAATCAGTTAAAATCTTTCACATAAACTCATTGAATAAACTGAAATAGACACTTTTAAAAAGTGTTCAAAATCTTTCTTCAGATGAACTTGAAATTTGAGGCCAAAATCGGCACTTACCGGACCTACTCCTTTCAAGGTTCCATCAATGATAGGTTTTAGGCAGTATCAATACTTTCCTTCGCATAAAAGACTGAAATACAAAATAAATCGTCATTATTTCTACGTAACAATATAGGAACATAATCATATAGGTGTGATGAATTTAAAAATGCAAAACTCCTCATAACATATGTACAAAGATAAAACAGATATTTTAAAATACTGCAAAAAAATCTATTTGATCGGTAAAGTGGTGTTGTCATTAAGTCCGTTGAAAAGAACCGTTGTATAACAAACCTATTTGAAGAACTGATACAGACAATTCTACTCTAGAACGTTAAAATGGCATATACATAAAGCTTATAAACCGATTTTTTTTATCTGTTTTGAGAAATTTATCCTGTTTGACAGCACTTGTAAAGACAATAACAATCAAAACCAAGGAGTAAACAAAAAATCAAAATTAAAGGACATTTACATCAACAGTTATACATAATAAATAAGAAACAACACGAAATCCACTAAAAACCGGGAGTGAAATCAAGTGCTCCGGAAGGTAAACCATTTCCTGCAACGTATACGGCACCCGTCGTGTTATTTCTGTGTTCAGTACGGTAATAATAGAAGGTTACTATGTTTCATTGATCAGTTTTGTTAATAGATATTGTTATTATATCTTAAACCTAAGCCCTTTTTCTATCCCTGTAAATTTTCGTTATACTAATGTGTAATCTTATTTTTTTTTTTGATTTCTTTGAACAGAAATACTTACTGTAACAACTCACGCGCCTACAACAGCTGTTCCTGCTTTACGTATGTATATGAAATATCTGTTTGTGCTTTTTTGTAGATTTAGACTCTTTCTTGTTTTGTTTTATAAATGGACGTTAATGGGACAGTTTCCATACGCTTAAAACAACAACTAACTCTGCAGGTGTAGTTTGTAAAATTATATTTGTATATAAAAATTTAAATAACAAACATATCGAACTCCGTTGAAAATTCTAAACTGAAATCCATAAGCATATGTGGTACTTAATTGCCTTAGATAATGGTCACCTGGAGGTTTTGTTTATTTTATTTAGGTTAAATTGTAAAATCAGTTACCTCAAAATATAGATAATTTCAGTTTAGTTACTCATCACTCTAATGCAATCTCGTTTGTGACGTTAATTTTGATTGGATAACGTCACTAATTTTCATGAACATCAATTAAAACGTACTCGCAAGCGCAGATGATATATGATAGATTTTAGATACGTATTTAAAGGTTTTTTTTCTGTCAGTTTCAATAGAAAGGAGTTACAGATATTGTATTTTAATTTTCAATTGGTGATTTGTAATCGGAAATACCATTTAGCCAGTTAACTTTATTTGCAACCATCAAATACCAATTGATGCTGTCAAAGGTTAGAATACAGTTATCTCCTAATTCTTTGTATATATTCATGTAATAATTGAAAAATAAGAAAAAGCGGTATCACGAGTAAACATCATAGATCAAAGAAAATGCATTAATCATAACTAACACATCTAATTTATTAAATTTTACCTATTTTATAGATAAGTCTTGTGAAAAAGTATTTCAAAATTTACCGGTTTGCTTTGTTTTTCAATATTATCATGTTCACTAGAATTTTACTTGTCTTGTGGTTTTCCCAACTTGTTGTTTAAAGATAATATGTTTGTTATCGACGTAAAATTTACAAAGCTATATAGATGAAGTTTATTAAATCAATTTCATGTTTGATTGATATTTTATCCAATAAGATAATTAAACTACACAAATGTGTGAACTTTCAAATTTTAGATCAGTTAGATCCGTACTCTTGTCTAGCAGCAAACTGCGATAAACACGAGGTAATTAATTATTTCAAGTTTGATATGTTGATTGAGGTAAGGTGGATGAAGAAAATGGCCATACAATGTTCAATGCTAATAAACCTTTGGGCAAATAACAGGTTTTAGTCATTAATTGACGCTTTAAAGATTCAAACTTAATTCAACGAATCAGAATTTAAGTATTTTTTACGAATCATAGTTTAGATTTTTCAAATTAGTTTAATTATTGTTTGATTGAGTTTCCCAAGCAATATTTTACCATTATACCATAAATCCATGTCGTCAAGAAACATTTGATCAGCTGTTCAAAATGTATTTAGATTTTACATTATTGTCATTCTTATCAAGCATACAATACTCACTGTGACGATTTTTGATGAATATCATTATCAAACAAATTGTTACCTCAATTGACAAAAACACTTTACAAAATTAAATATTGACAATGTAAAGGGAGGATTATATGATAAACAATGAATTGAAAATTAAGAAGTTATATCATGAACTGTAGATGTTAATACATCTTTGAAATACCTTCGTTGTCTCTCAATTCTTTCTAAGAAAAAAAATAATAAGCTATAATGAGTTTTGTTCTTTAAGCCTTCAGTGATAAATATTTCAAGCTTGGTACACATAATATAATTACAAAATAAAATTTTAATAAAGTATTTGATTTGTAATTAGACAAGTGCAATTAATCAATATTGTTCTTCGTTTTTGTACCATTCTAATTCTAAAATCTTTTATAAATTTTATATCGTTTTTAAGAATCAGTTGGTTCAGAAGGCATTTAACGAACCATAAGGACCCTTTATTTCATTATTAAGAATATGTTTGGAATTAATGCATAAACCCTTTAGTTTCTACAAGATTGTTTAACGATCATAATTTGCTTTCAGCCATTCTGTCAATTATTCGAGGTAAAGAACAATGTAGAAGGACGATGCATGGTAATAGAGGTAGGTTTTTCCAATTGTGTTATGTTTAGACATTTCTAGATGTTTATTCATATATAAAAACATACCGGTAACTCAATTTGTATGTTTCCCTTTCATTAAATCGTTTAGTGTTGATCATTTAACTCAAAATCAGCATGAGCAAAGCCAAACAAAAACATAGAAAACGACGAAAACATTGTTCAGAGCGCTGTTCAGAGTATTGTTCAGAGCATTGAAAAGAATATTCCGATTAAGAAACACAATTAATGCTATATGAAGAAAAACTATGGTGGTCCAGACACAAGCATAGAAATGACCTTTAAGTTGTGGCAAAAAAATGGCACAAATCAATTTTAGATTTATTGTACACAAGTTTACAAGAAACATTATACGAATTAAAATTTCAACAAAACTTATGTAAGTCCGATCCTTTTATTTATACAGAATTCTTCTATCAACTGAAATCAGAAATGTCCGATAAGTTTACAACCTAGTATATTGAAGATAACGTAAATATAAATGTCAATCCAAAAACTCCAGGAAACTTCTGTAAATCAAAGTAAAACGATGTCTAGTTCTTCAAATGTCGGTTTTGGTATACATAGCTGTCAGGGAAACATAAAGATTGCTTTAGAAGGGAAACTCCTAGAAAACTGAAGAACGGAAACTTGTAGAACACAGTGAAAGTCAAAATAAAACATCGTATATTACGATCATTTTGGAATCATTATACAGGTCAACTAAAACGTTCTAATCATTCCATCAGTATCTATGATTGTTCCAGTGTTATCTAAACTGCAATGTTATAAAAAACAAAATTGGTAAACACACAACGAATAAGTCCAAGATGAATAAGCATGATATTTACAAAATAAAAAAACAAGTCATCAACATGTTTGGAGGAATGGAGTGTTGCTTCGACAGATAAAACATACTAGATTTCATGTCAACATCGACAACGGTTTATTCACGGGGTTTCTTAAACGTATGAACATTGAACTATACGATCCAAAACAAACTTTGCTCAAAATCTTTTTTAATTTTGTCATCTAAACATCAAGGGAAATAGTATAGAAAGCACATTAAATATCGTATTAAGTTGGATTAAAAACTCCTTAAGCATTATCTGAATTGTTTTGATACTAACTCAGACAGTTCTCTAACATTTTGAAAATACCAAGCTATTCTGTCGATCGGAAAGATTATTCCATCCGACCCATATTGTAAATTTTTGTCAAGGTGTACACAAATTGGAAATTGCGAATGCTTTATTCCAAGTTCGTAAGGATAGCTGCAATATAAACAGGCATTGATCTTTAAAATATGCAGTGGTAAGACAATTTCTATTAACGCAAACGTAAGTTAAAGGATTAAAGAACAAGTACAGAATAGTCATTTAAAACGTTTAATTCAGGTTGGACAATTATGTAGTCCTGCCAATGATTTATCAGTAGATGGTGGGTGTTATTGTTCCGACTCAAAATGTGTATCAAATGCATGTACGTATTATATAAATAAAGATACACTTAGTTTTATGTGATATTGTGTTATGTATTATTATGTAAGCGAAATTGTATAATTGATGTATATCAATACTGAGTTACGTGCACTGATCATCCAATGTCGCTTGTCTTTCATTCATTCATTATTCATTCACCATCGTCCATTATGAACAGGAATGCATACTCACTGCACAAGTTTCTGCAAAAGCTAAAACAAAAGGAAAAGATATAAAATACAGAAATACCGTTGATAAGTTAAATCTGTTATTTATTTTTTTCAACATACATGCGAGTTGTATAAAGAATAATACATGGCAAAATCCGTATCGTATGTAGTATCATCCCGAGACAGCAATATCAGCCCAAGGGCTCTTAGGCCCGAGGGATGATATTGGTCGAGGGTGATACGGCATTTGATATGGATTTTGCCATGTTTTATACGCTTTATCATATATTTCAACCGGAGATTTATATTACATGAACTGTTCACTGGGTTACCTTCAGTTTTATTTTTGTCTTGTTTTAAAAGCCTTAACAGAACTGCCCAATTACTTGTCCAAAGCACCTGGTTTACCTTAAAATTTGCGTGCTGTTGTTTTAAAAATATTTTGTTTATTATAGATTTTTTTTGTGTGTTTTGTATTTTTTATAGTTGCATTTAGTGTGCCAAAAAATATGAAAACTTGACGTTTGTGACGTCACATGTACATACCAAACAATGACGTCATTCAATAAATTGAGTCACGCCCATATGACCGTACCTATTTTGAGGAAAAATATGTTTTAAGCTTACATAAATAAAAACTGACTTTATGTAAAAAAAAAAAAAAAAAAAAAAAAAGTAGGGGTGTAATAAAGGGTATGCTATAAAGGGTAGGGGTGGGATAAAGGGTATGCGATAAAGGCTGCGAATCAAAGTTGCGCGATATGGATTAAACAGCCGCATCAAAGTTGCGCGATATGGATTAAACAGCCGGCTATTTATCTTATCTACATATTGAGTAATGACAAAACAATATCAAGTCAATACGAAACCATATAGTGTAACATCGAAATATCATTAAGTAATGACTATTCCATATTGAGTGATATTAAAACATCATTACGTAATGTCAAAACCATATTAAAAAAAGTCAAAATATCATTAAGTAAAAATAAAACAACATAAAATGATATCAGAGTTCCACATAAGACAGCTGTTGCGTTCCATGGAAATGTCCTATTGTAATGTTTATTTGTGTATTTCTCTGTCCGGAATGTTCTTGCACTTATTTGTACTGTAGTTCTATAATTTAATGTTGTCATTTTAGTGTTATATTTAACGTTACCATAAAAGCGAGAGATTTGACTAGACGCAAAATCAGGTTCAACTCACCATTTTTTCTTAAACTGTTCTGGCCTAAGTCATGAAAATGGCAGTTGTTATCGTTTCTGTGTGTGTTGCAATGTCGTTTCGTTTTTTTTGTTGCACTTTAGTGTTGTTGTTGTTTCGTTGCCTTCCTCTAAAAGTTGGTATGTTTACCCCAACTTTAGTTCGCTACCCGGATTTGTTTTCTGTCAGTCAATCCATTTATGACTTTTCGAACAACGGTATACTACTGTTGCCTTTATTTTTGTAATGAAGTTTATCCAGTTAGCAACATCAGCAATACATAAGGATTGAATTTATGTTATAAGAACTGGATTATGTAACGTTATGTTATATTTCTATTCTGTTTTGGTTTTTTTACATTATTCGATTTTTTTCAGGGTGTAAACGTTAATAAAATTGTCTGATAATCTATATATAAATTCTTCGGAAACATACGAGACGATATTTTATCAATTTTGTTTTTTTAAAATTATTGGAAATGGTTGCTGTGATTAGTATAGAAGTTATGTTCGTGCTATTGAGACCCACTTTATATTGATGGTGTCAACCGTTTTATGATTTTTATTTGTTCCAACTATGTAAAGTTTTGGTTTCAAGCTGATATGGTGAGGTGTACTGCAGTGATTGATTCTCATAAAAACGTAGTTTTTGTTCCAAAACTACATTCGTACTTGTGCATTTCTTTTCATAAAGATAAACAATATCGTGGTCTACGTACGAAACAAACATGATATACGAAACTTTTCCAAAATAAGTCTAATAACAATTTATACCCCAAAAACCTTTTTTAACAACACTTTTTTTTATAGATAACAATATTTTGTATGAGTGCCAATGAGACAGCCCTCTCATCTAAGTCATAATTTTCAAAAGTAAACTATTGTAGGTCAAAGTACAGTCTTCAACACGGAGCCTTGGCTCACACCGAACAACAAGCTATAAAGGGCCCAAAAATTGACATGTGTAAAACCATTCTAACGGGAAAACCAACGGTCTTATCTATGTAAAATGAGCAACGAAAAACACGTATTGACCACATCGACAACTACTTAACATCAGATTCATGACATAGGACATGTGCAAAGTATTTAGTTAATATATAATATGAATTGCACATTGCCATTGACGTAACCGCAAGATCACAAAAGTAAATGTTTACATTAAATAAACCTAATTATTGATTGTTGATATCGACTTTTATAATTCTAAATGGATTGTTTTACAGTAATTGACTACAACCAGAAGCATACAACTGCCGCCACATTAGGTATGTAGAAACTTTAAACACAAGAGGAAATCAGAACAACGTACAAATAAGTTAATTGTTAGTCTTGTATGATTTCAAATTTTATTTAGATATTTTGGAGTTTAGTATGACGTTCATTATCACTGAACAAGCACACATTTTTAAAGGGGCTTGCTGAAGCACGCCTTCGTATGCGGGATCTTCTCGCTGTGTTGAAGACCTATTTGGGGTCTTCGGCTGTTTTCTGAACTTTCTTGGGGTTGTTTTCTCTTTAACACATTTCCCATTTCCATTCTCAAATAAATGTGACATCATGTCAACTGTACTTTTTTCTGTCCTAAATGGTTGGTATTATTAGATTGAAATCAAGAAACCAAGACATTCCATTGAGCATATGCAGTAAAAGGATATTAACAATTTATAAACTGTTTGAGGTCAAAGAGCTGTTCTGTTATAACCTTTACCAGCTCAAAGCTAAATATTTGAAAGTCAAGGATGTTTTAGTTTTGAAACAAGCGACCATCTATGGGACCAAGTGTAAACAAAAAGATAATAATTCGAAAATAAGCTGACATTGCTGACATCGTCATTTAGAAAAAGATCCAAAAGACAAACAACAGTATTGTAAACAAACACAGAAAATAGAGACTAAGCAAGACGATCCCCGCTTAAAATCGGGAGTGATCTGAGGTGCTCGTAAAGGGTAACCATATCATGGTACACACATGGTTGTCGTCGTATATATTAATTGGTACTGAATAACCTAATCATAGATACCAGGATTGAAATTTTGTAACGCGCGTTGTGTCTACAAAAGACTCATACAAGAGGCTCTAATAAACAACAAAAATGCTAGAAAGGCCAAAGAAAGTGCAAAGTTGAGAAGTATTGCAGACCAAAAGTTTTGCTAAATACAGCTAACGTAATTAAATCCTAAGGTAGAAAAGCCTTTGTATTAAAAAAAATCTAAGTTTGGTAAACAGTTCATTTAAAATTTTGACCAGATCAATGAAAATGCATGTCAACACAGAAGTACCGACTCCTAAACTGGTGATACCCTCGAGAAATAAAAACTTTACCAGTAAAGCCTATTAGAGGCATTCGAGACGACATAGTTTGTTTGATTTTCGAGTTTCGGTCAATTTCAGATATCTAGGTGAACGAATATCGAAGGTTTATTACAGAAATTGGACAATTATTCTATAGAAATATATGTATGTGACAAATCAACATAAGCTTGCACTGCATTACATGTATCAGTATGCGTCCATACCAATTTTACACAAAACCGGCAAGTCGTCTCGCAAGCCTCTCGATTTTTAATAAGAATTTTAAGTGTATTTACCATTTACACAGTGTGCATATGTTGAGTTTGTTTAAATGAACACATGTTCTCATAGTTTAAGACTTTATTCAATAAAGGTTAAAAAAGGCAAAGTTTAGATGTTTATGAAGTGTCCTATATTTTGACTTAAGTGGAACCTTAATTTCAAAGAAAGCGTGTGACTACAAAATTATTCATTTAAAAAACTTTGATCACAATATTGAAAATTAAAGTATTGAATTTAAAATCAGTCCATATCAATTTTTTGCACAGTTTTAAATGTCGTATACCACTCATTCACACTTTTCCCGATCGCACGTTACACCATTACACCATTCCCATTACACCATACACCTTCTACTATTTCACCATATGCCATACACCATTACACTATACACATATTTGTGGGAAGTTTACATCATCCAGGGTCTGTATTGCTGTCGCATTAAATTTCATAATATTGACAAAAAAGTGTAAACAAATATAAACTTATGGAAATTATTTTGTATTACATATTAAGTAAACAGTCATTAGTATTTTAAAATGGTGTTTCAGCCAGAAAAAAAAACAATTGTAAAGTAAAACAATTTTATTGACATTATCATTTAAAAGATGTGAATTCAATTAATATTAATGTTTATTTTTCCCTCCTTTACCATATCCTTTTTTATGGAACCTTTCAATGAATTTGAAAAATAGTCTTTTATATTCAAGGAAAAGTAAAAATCATGAAACTTGTAAATTGTTCAGCACTTTCCCTCAATTATAAGCTGAGTGAGGCTAAATAAAGTTGAACCTTTGTCTTTTATTTAAAGAGGATTCTTTTTAAGTTCACACAAAATCATTTGCCTTTGGAGACCTTCATGTTATCATCAAAAAACATTATTTGTTTGTTTTTGTTTTTAACTTTAACTCCCCTTTCATATACCTAATTGGTTCAAAGCTTACTATGAGATCTGGTCTAAACAAAACAGACGTACACATTTTTCAAGTAACATCATATATCCATATGAAGATTGTTTAATTTATATTATTTAAAATGTTTACACATGAATTCATTGATGTTAAATTATGAAGTAAAAACATTCTTCTATGATCATTTGCGTTTTTAGCACCAGGCTATATGTGTGACAAAGAGGTATGCCGTAGCGATGTAAGTACCTTTATTGACTCAAATGGTTATGTATGGTATAATGGATGCTTTGCATGCATCATAGACAATGTTTTCCCATGAAAAGTGATATATTCATAATCCATGAAATACAGTTAAAATGTAGGAATGAAATGAGTTTAATAATAAGTTTGTTACTCTTCTGATATGTTTGTCACACTTTTTTATTCGGAAATGAGTTGATTTTATTTACGGATACGTTTACACGTTTTGTTAAATGTTCAAAGATCTAATTGTCAATAATTTATATGTCTTTCAAAATTGAATACCTTGGAATAAAAAACATTCGTATCTCAATTTTTATTATTCTAGAAAAGCAAATCCAATTTTTATTATTCTTGAAAAGCACATCACAATTTTACTCCCTTTAAATTGTTCTACTTAGATACTGCATGGAATAGATAGGGCCTATTCATGCTCTATGAGAAGGTCCTGTCAAGCAGATTAAATAACCATCTTGCTTTTACAGCGGAAATACTTTTGTTAAATCGATAAATCATATTATGCATATTTTGCTCTTATAGTTCTTCAATGATCTTTGTTTCATATCAAAGGTCGGTGGTTTTCTCCTTGTACTCCGGCTTCCTCCACCAATAAAAACTGACTGCAACGAAATAGACTACATGTGGTGCTTTAAACTGTCGTTAAAACGCCAAAATTCAAATCAAATCAACTCTCTTTGCTATGAATTTTAATATTTTGATATACCAACTACCAAAATACTATTTAAATGCACATATTGCCTATATGTTATAGATAATTTGAATAACTCTGCTAACGTTTTAGATGTACTGTCATATTCTGAATTATCAAGGAGTGGCTACAGGCAGATGTCTTGTTTTTAATGTAAGTATGTTTTTATTTTCTGAGTCAAATACCTTATATCAATTTTACTATGATTTACCTAAAGAGGGACGAAAGATACCGGAGGGAAAGTCAAACTCATAAATCGAAAATTAACTGACAACATTTGGCTAACAATGAAAGAAGATAAACAAAAGAACGTAAGACAAAACATAGAAAATTAAAAATAAGCAACACGAACCCCAATATATAAAAATCGTTGTTTTCTGTAATCGACAAAAACATTTTTCAAGGAAACCAACTTGAATTGTTTTGTAAATTAGAATTAAAAACGAATCAGGACTAAGGTGAACTTCTAATTAATGAATTGCAACCCTCTTTCGTATATAAATCTAACCAGAGTGATGTTATATACAACGATGAAATATTTAAAAGCTAAAAGACATGCCTAAGTGTAAATTCTCCATAAATTTGGCAGTATGTGGTAATCGACAAAGTTCCTGTTATCTATGTTTGACATGGGTTAACTGCTTTTTTTCAAAACTAATGATGTTAGATAGAGTTTTTTTTTATACAAATTTACATGAAACATTTTTCTTTAGGCATTACCATCTTGTTCGTCGTATACAGATGTTGAAGGCGAAGGTTGTATATGCGATAACACTATTTGTTCAATAAATATATGTGAGTATCACTACTTATAGATTGTTTAAAAGGTCTCCCTAAGTAGACAACTACATGATGAAATGAAATAAGTACAAAACTAAGGCACTACATATTTATAAATATAATTATTATAATCGTCATTTGGCTTAGTTACTTTTGTTCTGAAATGGAAATCCGACTTCTTTTGAACTGAATTTACTATGTGTATTGTTGTGTGTTTTGTTAACTTAATACGGGGTTCAGATAGCACTAAACATGTCTTACCTGCGACACCCCAAAGCCGGTAGCCTCTGGACTTTGTCAGTTTTGTATGTTGTTCCAATTTAAGTTTATTTTTCAGTTTAGGAGTTTATGATGACGTCCATTGTTAATGAACTAGTACACATTTTTGTTTAGGGTCCTTAATAATGATTCGTAATACATTATTTATCATTCATACATTATTCATCATTAATACAATATTTATCATTCATACAATATTTATCATTGATACATATTTTCCTATTATAAATCTAAGACAATAACAATCAAAACAAAGGAGTAAACAAAGACTCGTCAAACCAAAAGACATTTACATCAACAGTTACAAATAATAAATAAGAAACAACACAAACGCCACTAAAAACCGGGAGTGAAATCAGGTGCTCTGAAAGGTTAAGCATTTCCTGCACCATTTACGGCACCCGTAAATATGAACGTTATATCTAAATCAGTATTCCTTGATATATCGTTGTTAACTATCTGATAGATTTTGAGAGTAAAAAGAAAAACGGGTTATAGTACACTTGTTGAAATTTGATTTGTGATTTATTATGTTTTGTCTATCGTCCGGTATAACGGTTTTTTCATTTATATTTTGTGTGGATTTATTTATTCTCACAAAGTCTTTATGCCAAACATAAGTGTATTTTTCATGGAAGGTATGTAAATGTAACATTTTTGGTCTCGTACAGTAAACATGGTTTGTATTTCTTCCATATGATCTTAAGTTAAAGCATGTTAATATGTCTGATAAGTTAGAGGTACTGTCAAAACTCATTGAAATTGTAAAATGAAATAAGCATCTTTCAATCAGGTCAAGTACATAGAATACCGTAAGATACGGTTTACTATACACAGTATAGAGAAAACCGTAAGATACTTATATAATAACAATATTGTCAAAGATATAACAAAAAATATTGTCAGATATCAAAATATATCTTTTCTAGTATCCCTCAATATAAGTATATATTTTTTTGTAATATAATCTGTTTTTATAAACTCTCACCTTAGCTGTATTTGGCAAAACGTTTAGAACTTTTAGTTCTCAATGCTTTGCTTTTTTATTTATTTTTTTGAGAGTCGAGCGTCACTGATGAGTCTTTTGTAGACGAAACGCGCGTCGTCGTAAATAAACAAAAAAATAATCCTGGTATCTATGATGAGTTTATTCACTTCAAAACATAATACAGATTGATATTCTTTGTACTATATTTTGAAAAATAGTGAATTGTGTGTATAGTTATTACAATAGCTATAAGTAAAAAGTTCATTTCATAATAATGTTCATCGTTAAGATTAATTTTTTATGGCTGTATTTTTAGAAGATATCGGATTCTTGTATCAGGTCGTTTTATATAATTTAGATGTAGTATAAACTTTCATTCAAAGTAACATTTTGCCATTCTGAAGACTTCCTTTATTTCAGTGAAGGAATTTTCACTTCATAACCAAGGTAAATATCATTATACTTTAGCTTATGTTAACTCTTAATATTCCGTGAAAAACATATAAATCACTAATCAAGTAAAAAATAAGCAAAAATTTTACCAAAATAGAAACAACAACACACAAACTTCCTTGGTCCGAAGGCAACGCAAGACCCACACTCGCCAATAGTTATCTAATTCCAACTAACCAACACATTGTCATTACACAGTTGATAACAATTTTTTTGCCCAGACAGTATTGAGAGTTTTAGTAACATATCAAAACTTTGTCATTTTAAGCTATGCTTCTAAATGCTGTACATGCAGCAAGGAAGGCAACTACGAAGGTCTTAGGTGTAACCGAGAAAGAGGGAATAGATACAAAGAGGAATTTCGAAAATCATTTGTATAATCAAGTCAAATTAAAACATACAATACCATAGCAAAAACAACAAAAGGACAAACTACAAATCTCTACATAGAAAACTAAGGCCACACTAATTTAATTCCTTGTTCGACGGCCCCGCCGCTCATATTTTCCTAAACGGATTATTTTTTAATATTCCCAATTTCTGAAAAAAAAATCGTGTTCATTTTTCGAGCCGGTTTTTTTTTGTAAACATTAAAAATAGCGATTTTAGCATATTAACATCGGGGTTTTTTTTCCTTACTTATTGTCCCCAGCTTATGCTGATTTTCGTTGTTATACTTAAGTACTCACAAGGAAACGTGCTGCCTTCAACTGCAATATTGTTTACTGGCTGAACAAGACTATCCATGTGTGTGCACCTGTCCTGAGGCATGGAGCCTGGTGTTTAGTAATTTTATTTGTTCGTTTAGTTAATAGGTATTTCGTCGTTTTTATATAGATTAGATCGTTTCCTGTTTGAATTGTTTTACACTAGTCATTAAAGGGGTTCTTTTCAGTTGCTGTTTATTTTGAGCCAAAGCCAAGTGTTACAGGCCGAACTTTAAATTCATTATCAGGTTGTGAACAACCCTTAAAATGAATAATCTCTAATTCCTAAATGAAGGACTGTCCTTCAGACATGGGGTTATTTTACTGTTGTAGAAAAGAAAGGAAAAAAAAAAGATGTGTTCACTTCAAAGGGGAAAACATCATATTCAAAACAACTTTTCTAAAAGAGGGGTCCACTTAGAAGAAACATTAAAGAGGAGTTTTACAAAATTCTTGGACATGTGTTGACCTTGACCATATAATACTAGCTACTGGATAGTTCTTTGGGAAAAAGTTCTTCAAATAATATGAATATGTACCTTTATAACCTGAAATGTATCCTAATTAAAGAGATATTTATCACATTGAGGAGTTGTTCCCAACCTGATTATAATTGGATCGAAAACTGTCTCATTGACACTCATAACCTATCTTATTCATATACAAAGTTCCAAAAAGACAAAGTGCAAAAATGAGAAAACTAAAACGACAGAGACAAAAACAACCAACAAATAACACAAAAAACTAAAAAATGTACACACATCAACAAATAGCTCGAACCCCAAAACGCTGGAGGTGAACACAGATGTTCTGAAAGAATGAGAAGTTTCTGCTTCTTGCAAGACAGCCGTCAAGTTGCAAGTTTTACGTCATGCATTGAAGAAGGAAAGACATCTTTGACAATTCAATGTAGAGAATTTAAAGCAGTTGAAATATTTTTTCAATTGTTACTTGGTAAACAGGGAAAAAACACTTCAGCAGTGGTTAATTTCAGGAAATGTCAAAGTACAAGTGGTAAATCAAGTTTTAAACTATCTTACTGTGATCAATATTGTCAAAACATATTATTTGATGTTTACAAAAAAACAAATTTTAATCGCTCGCCTTTACTTTTCAAGCTTCGCCTAAAAAATTAGCAAATTATAATTTGTAAGTATTCAAATTTTCAAATCGCTCGCTTGCCCCAATTTTTGGAGTAAAAAAAATCCGTAATACAGAAAATTGCATTGATTTGGCCTTAAGAATGACCAACACGAATCTACAAAATTGGTTATGAACTCACATGCCAAGGAAAATAAACAGACGACACCAATACCAACAAATAGAAAGTCGGTAATTAAAGTACTGTAACATTACAAGATTTGTTTTGATAATATAATTATATTAACCGTGTGTGTTGCATTGTCGTTTGGTTTTTTGTTGCACTTTAGTGTTTCTGTTGTTTCGTTGTTTTCCGCATATATTTGATTTAATTCCCTCAGTTTAAGTTTGTTACCCGGGTTTGATTTCTCTCAATCGATTTATGACTTTCGAACATGTGTTTTTTTTCAACATATAGAAACAACCACAACAACTTCTACCACAACTCAAAGCACAACTCCTAATACTGCTGTCACAACTCCTACCACGACAACTACAACCACTATTTCCACTACAACGCCAACCACAACTCCTACTACAACTAAAACTCCTATCACAACTCCTACCACCACAACCCCTACCACCACAATCCATACCACAACTCCTACGACAACCCCTACCACCACAACTCCCACAACGACAACTCCCACCACGACCACCCTTACCACCACAACTCCTACCACAACTCCTACCACGATAACTTCTTCTACAACTACCACAGTGACAGGTAAGTGTTCTTAAACTATCTTAATAATATTTGTTGAAGAATATTTGCTAAATCAATATGCATTTTGAATTCTAACTACGGTATCATTAGTTAATCGATGTTCCTAGTTTATTCGATTCCCTGAAACTTTGTATGTTAGCTTGATTTGCCATTACCTGATCGATATACGCGGTTGGAACATAATTTATATGGTGTGGCCGTAATTCAAATCTCAACAATCAATTAAAATGATGCTATTTAAGGTAACTAATAAAACTGAATGATGAAATCCAAGTGGTAGCAAGAGCGGGTGTGTTTTCATGTAAGCATATACTGTTATAAATGTATCACCCATCATTAGACAGTTAAGGTGGTACCTAACACTACAGGGAGATAACTCTGTAAAGTCAGCTAAACGTTTTAATTACGTTGTGTTGTAAAAGGACTATTAAGCTTCTCAATGATCAAAATTGGTGTTTGTCAAATTGCTATATAATCAGTGTAATTTTTCTGACAAAACGGTTGGTTTAAAAATTTTTCGATTTTTATATTTTTGTCAAGGGGTCAAAGTAAATACTTTGTCAAAATTTTATCAAAATTAAACGAGCCAAATTAATTTTAGTGAAAGTGTTGGGTACCACCTTAACTTAAATTTCACAATCGGGATTAGGACACAATTGCTAAATTTATAGATCTCCTCTGGTATTTAAAACTACGATAACGAAAGCATGTCATTAGTGAGTTGAAACATAGACAAATCAGTTCGGTCAGCCAAATCGTGAACGTAATTGTAAAACATAATCTACTTTTTCACGGTCTTTCATGCTTTCGAATATTATCATCATATTTTCTAGTGAGATTGTATATTAAATCGTTTTCAATAGAGAAATATATGTAACTATTAATCCATGCAGTTTTTCATCTTTATGATGATAGTTGCATTTAGATCAATTATTTAAATATAAGATACTGTAACTTAATTTAAATCTGTTCCAATAATAAATGATTTAATTGTTTTCACAGCCACAACAGTACAGGCAGTTGTAAATTCAGGTATGTTGTTCAAACATTACGACGGTATCATGGTTTTTTACCAAACATTCTAGAATGAAAATGAAAATAAATCTATGTAGATTCTATGAGTTCAAGCCAAAACAGGATTGACTTCAGTAGGACCTCTCAAAGTCGAAAAAGGACAGAAGTGAAACATTGGAACAGTTGTCCTGACCAAAAAAGACATATTTATAGTTAAATCCATTTGATGTGTTAAGCCTTTTTTATCATGCTTTGATAGTGTGTTCTTGGTTTGAACTGTTACACCACTGTCCCATGTTAGAGGAGGGTTGACGCATTCAAACTAAATTAACCCCGCCACATTATGTATGTCCCTGACCAAATTCTATATTTCATTGGTTTTCGGGGGTTTTTTTTTGTAACATTCATTTCGTTTTACGCATTAATTAGGCCGACAGTTGTCTCGTTCTAATTGTTTTGTATTTGTTATTTCAAGAATGTGTATGCTGTATGGACTTTGTTCATTGTGGAATACTGTAATAACATTAACGGTACCAATTTTCTTGCACCAGATGCGCATTTCGACAATACATGTCTCTTCAGTGATGCTCGTGGTCAAAATATTTGAAATCCAAAGCTTATATAAAAGATGAAGAGCTACAATTCAAAAGGTCCAAAAAGTATAGCCAAATCCGTGAAAGGAATCAGAGCTATGCATGAGGGAGATACATTCCTTAATTTAAAATAATTTCTAATATTTTGTAACAGCAAATTTTAATAACACAAAAAATCTGTATTTTCATGCCAGTACCGAAGTACTGGCTACTGGGCTGGTGATACCCTCGGGGACTAATAGTCCACCAGCAGAGGCATCGACCCAGTGGTAGTAATAACATTAACGGTACCAATTTTCTTGCACCAGATGCGCATGTAAGGTGATCTGAAGTTGTTAATTTCTGTGTGATTTGATCTCTTGTGAAGAGCTGTTTCGTTTGCAATAAAATTGAGAATTGAAATGGGGAATGTGTCAAAGAGACAACGACCCGACCATAGAACAGACAACAGCAGACGGTCATCAATAGTCTTCAATGCAGCGAGAAATTCCCGAACCCGGAGGCGTCCTTCGGCTGGACCCTACACACATATATTTACTAGTTTAGTGATAATAAACGCCATACTTAACTCCAAGTTATACACAAGAAACAAAAATAAAAATAATACAAGACTAACAAAGGCCAGAGGCTCCTGACTTGGGACAGGCGCACAAAATGCGGCGGGGTTTGAAATGTTTATAAGATCTTAACCCTCCCCCTATACCCCTATATATATAGCTAGCCACTATAGAAAAGTAAACGCATAACAATACACACATTAAAATTCAGTTCAGGAGAAGTCCGAGTCTGATTTCAGAACAAAAGAAAATAAACATTAAATGACAATAATACATAAATAACAACAGACTACAGTTAACTGACATGCCAGCTCCAGACTTCAATTAAACTGATTGAAAGATTATGTCTTCATCATATGCATATCAGGTACAATCCCTCCCGTTAGGGTTTTAGTATCATACCATCATAACATATATGAGAAGAACATAACCCATGTCACTCCAACAACTGGTTTTTATATAAATATGTTTAGTTCCGATGCAAAGACCTTATAAGTGAATCAATATTAAAGCCAAAATATGCAATCTTTAATGACATGACAACAGTATCGTAACTATATCCCTTCTTAATAAGTCTATTTAAAGGTTTTGTTAGCCTCTGAGGTGAATAATGACATTTTTGTGCTTTATAAAGAACATTGCCATTAAAGATTGGATGTGTAATACCTGAACGTATAAGAAGTCTGCATGTTGAGCTATATTTACGAATGATGTCCTTGTACCGATTTAGTAATTTTTTTTATTAGTTTGTTATATCGAAACCCTGGTGTAATAATTTTCAGAAATACATAAATTTCTCTCGTTAAAATCTAAAACGTTGTCCCATACACGAGCGAATCATACAAGTTGAGATATATAAACACCGTAAGATGGTGACAAGGGAACGTCACTTTCTAAAAAGGGATAATTTACGATAGGAAATGAAAAGTCATCTTTTTTATCATAAATGTTGGTATTAAGCTTTCCGTTAATGATATAGATATCAAGATCGAGGAACGGGCAGTGGTCATTGTTACTATTAGTTTTATTTAAAGTAAGTTCAACAGGATAAATTTCTTTAGTATACATACTGAAGTCGCTGGTTTAAAGCAATCACATATAGAATATAGAGTTATCAGAAAAATCAATTCAAAAGAAGAAAATGATGCTTATTATTAACTTAAAACACAAATGAAAGTTACAATTGACTACAGCTAGATACTGTTAATTTCTTATGTTTTGTAGAAAGTATTCCAGATAAACTATACTTGCCTTTTGGGCAGTTTTACATGTTATACATATTTGACAAACCAGTTGGAGAACAATTGTTTACCTCTTTTAATAATATTTGTTCGCATGCTAAATAAAAAAAAATTTGGAAAGTTCATAAGGGGAATTAAATCCATGTGTCGATGAGGAACCGACAGAAAGCAATTTAAAAACAACTTGAACACAAAAAAAAGCTATTTCAACAGTCTGAAAAACATTCTATGGACAATTAAAGATGAAGAAACCTTGATTTCAATAAAAACCAGTAAACAACCACGTTAATAACTAGGCTCAGTGTTTCGGCGCTCTACAAGCATGGTTCTTATTCATATCAGAGTAATTTTATCGTGATGATATTCATGTGAAATTTATCTTTTTATTTGAACACCAATTACTCCTCATTTTTATCTCTCATTTTATTGATATTCACAACAGTGTCAACATGACGGATATATCGTCCAAAGACTCTTTCAGTTAACTGTTTCCAGAATATTCCGCATTTTTATAAAGTTTATGTACATAAACATATATTATAAAACGTTAATGTGTATAATGCAGTGCTACCATTGCAATATTATTATAGAGAGGGACGAAAGATACCAGAGGGATATCCAAACTCATAGATTGAAAATGAACTGACCACGCCATGGCTAAAAAATAATAAAAAGACAAACAGACAAATGATATTACACAAAACACAATATAGAAAACAAAAGACTAAGCAACATGAACCTCACCAAAAAGTGCAGGTGATCTCAGGTGCTCCGGAAATGTAAGCAAATCCTTCTTTAAAAGTGGCACCCTTCGTGTTGCTCATGTTCTTGAAAACCCGATAAATAGTTTAATTTGGTTGGTCGCTTTCGTGTAGAGGGAACATGAATGTAGTTATTAAATTAGGAACAAATTCGATATCTTCTGTGAAACAAAATTTCCGTAACGGTTGACCAACTCGTGATGGCGTCTGTAAAATTCCCAAAGGAGTGGTTTCAACTTCACCATTTGGAAGTCTCGGTTTAATAGCTTCCTTGTAACAGCAATCCTCTATCAAGAAAATCAAGATGATAAACTCATTATAGATACCAGGATTAAATGTTGTATTTACGCCAGACGCGCGTTTCGTCTACAAAGACTCATCGGTGACGTTCGAATCCACAAAAGGTAAAAAGGCCAAATGAAGTACGAAGTTGAAGAGCATTGAGGACCAAAATTCCTAAAAGTTTTGCCAAATACAGCTAAGGTAGTCTATTCCTGAGGTATAAAAATCTTAGTATTTCAAAAAATCAAAAGTTTGGTAAACAGTTAATTTATAAATATGACCATATCAATGATAACTCATGTCAGCACAGAATACTGACTACTTGGCTTGTGGTACCCTCGGGGAATTTAAACTCCACCAGCAGTGGCATCGACCCAGCGGTTGTAAATAAACTCATCATATATTAAGTTCTTATTAAATTCTATTCCTGCAACAAACCTGAACGTAATTACGGATTGAAATATTACGTTTAAGTATATTAAGACACATTGCTGTCATTATAATCTTTACAACAGACAAATAATTCTTGCTATTCAAAAGGTAAACCTATGTTTATTCATCAAATATTATTTCACAACCACATTGGGTTTATTGTTTATTGTATGTCATACATGTAGGTCCAAGGACGTGTCATATATGTGGAGATACGTCTCTACCAGTTCCATGCAGTAGTAGGCAAATAGGAAGAGATTTATCACACACCTGTAAAACTGGAGAAAATTACTGCATGACAGATATCGTACAGGATGACCAAGGCAATGTTGATGTTTTCAAAAGGTTTGTACTCCTTCGTTAATTAATGTTTATGCTGTCTTGGATACGGTATGTCTTGATTGGATAGCTTTATATTTGTCATGTCGGGCCTTTTGACGCTGACTATGTGGTATGTGCTTTGTTTATTGTTAAGGTGACCTAAAATGATTAATTGCTGTCTTATTAGATCACTTGTGAAGGGTTATCTAATTGGCAATCAAACCACATCTGCTTTTTCATATTTGTTTTAAAATGTTACAGCCAACATATTGTCTAAAATCATGTGATCTTTGTGTGAACTTTCATATCGTTTGCAGAACATAATTTTTGAATAGTTATACAATGAGCCTCACAATCTAACAATAAATACTTAGAAATAAACTTCACGATATAAAAATATTATTCATAATAAGAGATTTCCCCAATAAGTTAATTCTCCTTTATTACCAATGATTCAGATATTAGAAATTGTAGATCATCGTGTGGCCTTCATTGAGAAGTTAAAAGCATACTGTATAGTAATCGATAAATGATCTATAAATAGCACAAAATGATAAAATGTTAAACAATTCAAAAGTTAGGTACAATACGATATACAAAAAAAAAACAGATTTGAAGGACAAAGAAAACGACATTTCAATTTAGGACTACTGATATGGGACAGACAGATATAGAATGATGCGGTTTATAACATTTCACCAGTCGCTCAATCTTACCTAAACCATGGGTCAGTGAAGTCATTGAGTTAAAAGGATGACAGTTCAGATACGACCAAACTATAAAAACAATAATAAATACTAATGATTTGTAACATTGACACAGAGCACAAAATACCACAAACAAAAAGACTTAAGAAAATTAGTACCGATCTAAGAACACACAAGGATTCTACAAGCGAGTTCAAAGAAAAATATTTCTATTGATTGAGTTGTGTTGACAGACTGAAATTAAAAGGTACACGCCCAAAAGATTAAGTGTGAACACCTTATACTTTGAAAAAATGATTGATGATTTCTTGCATACTTTAAGCAAATTTATAGCTATTATAGCGTCGTATCATATGCAACAATGTTTATGTATAAAACATTGTTGCTTTGATCTCTTTAGTTTATTTACTTGTCTCATAGGATACTTTATCAATGTAGACAGATTGAATGCCTCAGATGTTTGGTTATTGTTCAGAAATGTATCGGAAATGTGGTCATTGTTTTAAATAGCTATTGATATCAGAGTTTAATAAATTATACTTTTGTTTCAGATGTGTTGACTTAGCTACATGTGAAAAGAAATGGATAACAGAGTCGGCCGATCTAGATTATTGTAAACGCTATGGAGTGGTGAAAAATCCGTATGCCTTTTCTTGTCATTTCTGTTGTACCGAAGATAAATGCAACTCTATGTTAGTTCCGAATACAACCACGTGGTATACGAAGACCAATTGATCAGGAATTCCTGTGATGAGAAATAAATAGTTGAAATCGATGTCCTTTTTTCTTTTAACTGCTTTCCAATTGTTTATATGCTTATATATAGACGAAGGAAGATGTGGTATGAGTGTCAATGAGACAACTCTCCATCAAAGTCACAGTTAATAGATATAAACCATTATAGGTCAAGGTACGTTCTTCAACACGGAGCCATGGCTCACACTGAACAGCAAGCTATAAAGGGCCCCAAAAGTTACAAGTGTAAAACCATTCAAACTGGAAAACCAACGGTGTAATCTATATAAAAAAACGAGAAACGAGAAACGAGAAACACTTATGAACCACAAAAACAAACGACAACCACTGAACATCAGATTCCTGACTTAGGAAAGGTGCAAACAATTGCAGTGGGATGTTTATTAGCATGTTTATGTTCAAGTACATTACAATAATCTAGATATATATATTTATCATATACTTATAGAAAATAATGGTACCCTTATCAGAACATGGTCAAAATCATCACTCGGGCTGATATCATGACCAAGGGCTAATTAGGGTTCTGATGAGAAAAATGCCATGTTGTATCTATATATATCTGCATTATGCTAATGGTTGATTGATCTGCAAAATTGTTGATAATATTTGTTCGTTAGATAATGCATTTAAGGCCTCACTGCGAATTTGGAGATGCAAATTAATAATTCAAACTCAGTACCAAGGATGACTGGGGAAAAGAAATATGGTCACAAATAGTCTTCCTCTGACTGGCAGTAAGCCCCGCGTTATAGTGGGACGTCCGTTTGGTTGTGCGTGATTTACACATATGCAGTCACTTCCGGTCAGAACGCGGACTATAATCCGATGCCTCGTGTAAAGAGAGTGCAACACAAATAACCCTGGTAAAAAATCTATGATGAGTCTGTAAGTGACCTGCTACAAGGCTAAATTCATGTTCCTATCCAATATATCATCATTTCCTGAGGAAATTAAACCCGGACACCCCTTTTACAGAACCTACTTATTGTTTTTATTGTTAATTTGTTCTCGTCCTGTATATGCATGAAATATTTGTCACTTCAGATATAATTCATGAAAACCATAGATTGTTGGAAATTTACACATGGCCTGGGTCTTGATATTCGAATTTTATCCTGAGCGTTAGCAAGAGATAAAATTAACGAATATCACGGCCCAGGCTATGTGTAAATTTCCAACAATCTATGGCTTCCATGAATTATTTCGATTCTAATAGGACAAATACAGTCATTAAAAAACTGAAGCGAGGGTAAGTATGCTGTGTGTGTGGCTGTTGTTTTTTTTTACACCTTGTTAAATAAAGCTCAACCATTCTACATAAATCTGTAGCTTGGATGGAACATTTTGTGAATAATCGCTAGAAAAAAATCTGTTTAATTCTCAAACCAATCATTTGCCATTTTTGATTAACATGTTTTTATTGTGATCTAGTGTCAAATTTTAAGTTGACATTTCGTAACTAAGGAGCCTACATGTCGACTTGCTGAAATCAGTATATATTCGAATAATGAAATAGAATAAAATAAACCCTACCTCAATAATCAATTTTAATACAATAGCAGTTGGAAAGCAGGTCACAGTTTGACCCCAAGTCTATCAGTAACAGTAGAGTCACGTGACCGTGAAAATTCAGTAAAATTACGGATGAGACAAATCTCATTTTTACTCACTAAATACCACTGTCGTAATAAAAAGGTTATTGATTTAAATGATCTTGAATATACATAGTTTTACTCGTCAAAACTTATACATCAAATCAAAGTATTTTATCTTCAAACTTGAAGTTTGTGTGAAAATTGTCAAGTCTCCTGATCGAAAAATCTAAATATTTTAGTGGAAACTAAAAATGATGGGCTGAATTTAAGGTTAATGGAGCCTTCATTAAGACAAACACTTATATGAATATTTAGGCTATAAAATCTTGGATACGCAAACGTCAATTTATTTTCAGTACGAAGCTGTGGTTTTTTTGCCGATTTGTGCAAGCAGTTATCTCCCCTTAATATCACCAGTCAACAATAAAAACCAAGCAAATTGCCAAAATGCATAAAAAGGAATTTATTTTACAAAAATCAGAAAGAACATAAACTAAATAAAGGCAACAGTAGTATACCGCTGTTCAAAACTCATAAATCCATGGACAAAAAACAAAATCGGGGTAACAAACTAAAACCGAGAGAAACGCATTAAATATAAGAGGAGAACAACGACACAACACTAAAATGTAACACACACAGAAACGGACCACGCATCAGACAAAATCCCACGAGAATAACAAAATAACATCAAAACAACTAGAGGCTCTAAAGAGCCTGTGTCGCTGACCTTGGTCTATGTGAATATTAAAGGAAGCAGATGGATTCATGACAAAATTGTGTTTTGGTGATGGTGATGTGTTTGTACATCTTACTTTACTGAACATTCTTCCTGCTAAAAATTATCTCTATCTATAATGAACTTGGCCCATTAGTTTCAGTGGAAAATGTTAGTAAAAATGTATAAATTTTATGAAAATTGTTAAAAATTGACTATAAAGAACAATAACTCCTAAGGGGGTCAATTGACCATTTTGGTCATGTTGACTTATTTGTAAATCTTACTTTGCTGAACATTATTGTTGTTTACAGTTTATCTCTATCAGTAATAATATTCAAGATAATGACCAAAAACAGCAAAATTTCCTTAAAACTAACAATTCAGGGTCAGCAACCCAACAACGTGTTGTCCGATTCATCTAAAAATTTCAGAGCAGATAAATGTTGACCTGATAAACAATTTTACCCCATGTCAGATTTGCTCTAAATGCTGTGGGTTTTGAGTTATTTATAGGCCAAAAACTGCATTTTACCCCATGTTCTATTTTTAGCCATGGTGGCCATCTTGGTTGAATGGTCGGGTCATCGGACACATTTTTCAAACTACTAACCCAAAAGATGATTGTGGCAAAGTTTGGAATAATTTGGCCAAGTAGTTTCAGAGGAGAAGATTTTTGTAAAAGATTACTAAGATTTACGAAAAATGGTTAAAAATTGACTATAAAGGGCAATTACTTCGAAAGGGGTCAACTGACCATTTCAGTCATGTTGACTTATTTGTAAATCTTACTTTGGTGAACATTATTGATGTTTATAGTTTATCTCTATCTATAATAATATTCAAGATAATAACCAAAAAGAGCAAAATTTCCTTAAAATTACTAATTCAGGGCCAGCAACCCAACAACGGGTTGTCCGATTCATCTGAAAATTTCAGGGCAGATAGATCTTGAACTGATAAACAATTGTACCCCTTTGTCAGATTTGCTTATAATGCTTTGGGTTTTGAGTTATAAGCCAAAAACTGCATGTTACCCCATGTTCTATTTTTAGCCATGGCGGCCATCTTGGTTTGATGGCCGGGTCACCGGACACATTTTTCACACTACTAACCTAAAAGATGATTGTGGCGAAGTTTGGATTAATTTTGCCCATTAGTTTCAGAGGAGAAGATTTTTGTAAAATATTACTAAGATTTACGAAAAATGGTTAAAAATTGACTATAAAGGGCAATAAGTCCTAAAGGGGTCAACTGACCATTTCAGTCATGTTGACTTATTTGTAAATCTTACTTTGCTGAACATTATTGCTGTTTACTGTTTATCTCTATCTATTATATGGCGACGAAGTCCCCTATTACAGTAGAAAATTCAATAAAAAAAAAAAAAGAAAAAAAAAATCGGGAAAATTTTCCGAATTTTTCATTGTACTAATGAACTCAAAATCGGGAAAAAAAAATTTTGTCGCGTTTTCTAATTTCCGGATCTGCGCAGAACACATAACTCTACTTCCTTTTTCCGGTCTTGTTGTCGTGAGACTTTGATTAGTCTAGTAAAATATAGGAACTCAAGGAACACAATACCAATATATTTCATTTTTAATCATTCTTTGTCTTTGGTATGAATAAACATTACCTGATGCATTGCGTTTCTTTGTTTACATTGAACATGACGTCATAACTTAAATAACGTCACAAGTAAAATCCCTAACAACAGAACCAAAATCGGAAACGTTACGGTATTTCCGTTTCTTTTTTTAACAAATATTTAAGTTACAAAAATTAATTTAAACAAACTTCGTCCCCATTCACAGGTAATGCCTGCCTCATATTAATATTCAAGATTAAACCAAAAACGCCAAATTTCTTTAAAAATACTAATTCAGGGGCAGCAACCCAACAACGGGTTATCTGATTCATCTGAAAATTTCAGGGCAGATAGATCTTCACCTGTTTAACAATTCTACCCTTGTCAGATTTGCTCTAAATGCTTTGGTTTTTGAGTTATAAGCCAAAAACTGCATTTTACCCCTATGTTCTATTTTTAGCCATGGCGGCCATCTTGGATGGTTGGCCGGGTCACCGGACACTTTTTTTTAAACTAGATACCCCAATGATGATTGTGGTCAAGTTTGGTTTAATTTGGCCCATTAGTTTCAGAGGAGAAGATTTTTGTAAAAGTTAACGACGACGACGGACGACGGACGACGGACGACGACGGACGCCGGACGCCAAATGTACAGAAAAGCTCACTTGGCCTTTTAGGCCAGGTGAGCTAAAAATTCGATTTACAACTATGTTATAATAATATAAAGAAGATATACTTTCCTGCTTTTCAGAGAAGGAAAAGGTGTAAAAATTAAAAGACAAAAAAATGGTAAAACTAAAACAAAATAGCCTATATTAAGAAATGTGGATAAGGGCACCTACATGTAGAAACCTAGCTAGATTAGCTCTGGCTTTTGAAAGTATAAACTGTTTAATTTTTATGAGGGTATATGGGATCACTTCTAGTAGATTTTCTTTAAACACATCTGATAATGTTAAATGCAATAAAACATATTTATTTTGTACAAGTTGAATAATCTTTCTGAAAATGAAAATGATAAATCATTTATATTTTGTAATTTACAAAAATGGGCCCAAGAGTCCAATAAGTTTCTTCATAGTAAAAGAGCCTTTAAGCTCAAGCCTGTGTTTCTTAGTTGAACAGTACAACACTACCTAACAAATATCCTACAGAAAAAGAATGTTTACCAAAAATATTGACAGAATTCTGTACAAAAATAATGCTCCAAATTGAAAGCTACATAATTATGATTTTTAAAATCATTGATATTATTGTAAAATTCAGCACTTAGATGAGCTAGCAAAGTAGCCCTTGTCTAATTTCCCAAGGTATTAAATAGATGGTAAAAGTTTTTTTTTTTAAATAAAAAATAGGACTTCTTCTCCTTAGGTTGCTGTGTCAGCTGCTTTACATGAATAAATGGATATTAAAGAGGGGGGGCAAGGGGTTTAACTGTTATGCTGTTATGGGGCAATTTAATTCTTTGTTATCTGTTATTTTGAAAATATATTTGCTGTTAGCTGTTATTGTCTTATTCTTTGTTAGCTGTTATTGGGCTTTTAGTTTTTTTGTTATCTGTTATTGTGATAATGTATTTGCTGTTAACTGTTATTGAAAATTGGAATGTTAGCATTTTTTTTGACAGTCAATATTCGGTATAAATTGAAGATCATTGGCCATTGGGGTCTACCACTACTAATATGTTTGTCCCGTATTCAGAGACGGATTCCATTAACATATACACATCACAGAAGTGAGGTCCAGGACAATTCAAGTATATCTTATGATTATCCTTTGTAATAAATTCCATTTTTTTTTATGAATGTGTATTTAGAATTATCTTACTTTTTTGTATGAGAATAATGTTCCTTGTTTTCCGTACGAACAATTCTTAATATGACAAAAAGGAAAACATATGGCCAGGAGTATCTTACAAGGATCTCAGTTAAGGACAAGGTCCTAACAACCACTTAACCTTTTATATTATATGGTACATAGACTCAGCTCTGTGATTCTTTTCAAAGCAGAACCAAATGCATAGTACAATGAAAGTTCCAACCATGTACTTGGGTCCGAAGCTGCACATAACTCATTACAAACAAAGATTTATTTCGTTTCAAGCCATTGTTTCCCTACTAAACTATGTATTCTACTTACTAGTACACTTGAAACAATAAAAAACCTCAGCTGATAAAATATTGTTCAAATAAGGCCTTTGAAAATAGTGGAATAAATTGCTTTTAGAGTGTCAAAATTCGTTCGAAGTACTTGATAAATTGCATGCTTATAATTGGTGCTTTTGATTTTTCTACCCTATATACCACTTTGCCTCATAGTTTTATTAATAAAAATTCACACACCTCATTAAATGGTCATTTAGAAAAAGTCAGAATATTCAAACTCTTTTAGGTCACTTTTTTTATTAGCAACAAAGGGAGCGAGCTTCAGTCAATATATATAAACAATACACCAACGTTTCATGAGAACTGCTGAAAACATTTTTGTGTTAATGTCTGAAAACTGGAAAATCACCCCTTTTTAATTAATAAAACCCGTTAACTCGGAAACGTAAAATCTAAAATTTATAAAAATTGAAAGTTACCTCATGTTAATAGATATAAACAATTCACCAAAATTCCTTGCTTTGTGAAAGCATTTTTGAGATATTATCAGAAAACTGAAAAAAACACCAATTTTATTGAATAAAAACCCATTACCTACCCAGAAACTTAAAATCTAAAATTTATAAAAAACCAAAACCAAAACCAAAACGGGAGCTCACGTCAATAGATATAAACAATTTCCCAAAGTTTAATTCAAATGGTTAAAGTGTTTTTGAGTTAATGTCCGACATGTTGACAACAGACGGACAACAGTATACCATAATACGTTCCGTAAACGAGCGTATAAAAAATATTATAATATATTGAGTAGTAGTTTAAACACATTCTAGACACATAAATTAATACTAAAAACATAGTCATAAAAAATGGAATGCATTACAAAGGATTATATCCGTAATAAGAAATACTGATTTGTCAAAAACCGAAATATTTTAATATTTCATTTACTGTTATCTGTTTTTGTCCATTTTAATTCCTTGTTATCTGTTATGAGCCAAATCAATTTGCTGTTTTGCTGTTATTGGGACCCCCCTTGCCCCCCTCATTAAAATCTCAGAAATGAAATGAAAGTTGGTGACAAATTTTGTGCATTTTCTTAAATAATGATCAATGATGATCAAATTTGACAAGAATTTACAATTTATAAGTTCAATTTTATAAGAACACATTCTCTGTGAATTAACTTCTTGCTTGACTTGATTATTGATAAGCTAGTTTTTGCTCTTATTATGTAGCTTACTTAGTAACAAGAATGTGTCCTCAGTACACGAATGCCCCACTCGCACTATCATTTTCTATGTTCAGTGGACCGTGAAATTGGGGTAAACCCTCTAATTTGGCATTAAAATTAAAAAGATCATATCATAGGGAACATGTGTACTAAGTTTGAAGTCGATTGGACTTCAACTTCATCAAAAACGAACGGACGGACGGACGGACGAACGGACGGACGAACGGACGGACGAACGGACGCACAGACCAGAAAACATAATACCCCTCTTCTATCGTAGGTGGGGCATAAAAACAATTAAATAAGCAAGGTTTTTAATTTATAATTATAAATAAAATTCAAGTTAACTGACCTTCATTTCCTTTTTCATATGTTTTTTCCTTCAGAAATTTTCAATGCAATGCATTTTCTATTGCGTTTTTTTTTCGTTGTTGTTGGTGCTTTTGTCCTTCCAAGAATGGAATGATAGGCTATTATTAATTTGTCATATTTGTTTCCAGTTTAAATGAAATTTTCAAAGACGTGTAGTCATCAAACGCAATAAAGATAAGAAAAACTTTGTTGTTTTACTTTTGTAAGTACTTTTAAAATTACTTTAAAATGGAGGTATCGTTAGGAATCGTGAAAAATAACAAATTTTAATCCCAATTGATTTTGCGGTCTTTTTGACGTTACGGACGACTGTAGCGCCACCTAATTAATTCCCTCTGCTATTTTTGCTGATAGAGCTTGAAGACAACGGACGTTTCCAAGGACTTGCTTTCCAACTGTTTACATTTGATTTTTTTTTTACGGAAACATACTTGTGACGTCGACTTGTTTCGTTGCTATGCCAAAACAATAACATCATTTCGCGGAATTTTCGTTTTATGAAAATTTACCATGAAAAATAAATTATGTTTGCATTGTTTGATATGCGTTGTTTTTTTTTAAATCGTTTTGGGAAATAAACGTTTTAAATAGGCAAAGCTTTATATGATATGTTTCTATTATGAATTAGAAAATACGTTGAACCACAAACGTCAAAATTATTCAATCGCGTAGTGGAATGACCTATTTGTTGATTCCTATTTATAAATTCCATTGAACATTTTGCCTATTTTTAATCTGCGTCTATTTCTGAAATAAATTCTTACATACTTTTTATTGTTTTAACCTTGTATGCTAACATTGCCAATGTGAAATTTTAAAATTGTTTGTATAGAACGACAAAAATATGTGTCGTATAAAATTTCATGACGTCAGACACGCGAATCGATGAATTTGTTTGTAGATAGATGTTTTTGTGTTCTGTTAAATTGTTCCTTTTAAATTGTTACACGATGATGACTGCTGTACCCATATTTTGACAATTTTAATTATTATGTCTGCTTAGTTCACGCATCATTGTAAATATAACGGAATTTGATGAGACTGTCAACAAAGTGAGAGGTTTAGCGCTATATAACCAGGTTTAATCTACCATTTTCTACATTTGAAAATGTCTGTACCAAGTCAGGAATATGACAGTTCTTGTCCATTCGTTTTTTATGTGTTTTTTCGTTTGATTTTGACATGGGATTACGGACTTTCCGATTGGATTTTCCTCTGAGTTCAGTATTTTTGTGATATTACTTATTTAATACACTACTGTAATCTCCTGATTAAAGCAAAAAAGAAGAAAATAGACATGATACATGAAGTACAAAGAGCAAACGGAAAAGCAGATGGTGGATGAGTGACAACGTGAGCTAATGTTTCAATAGTGTATGCCCTGCAAATAAATTCTTTGAAAGTTATTAGCAATTCAAATGTTTTGTACTTTATCATTAGTTGTTTAAATCCGAATCATTATCTCTGATTATTCAAAGAAATTGACATGTAAAACGCAAACCGCGATAAGGCCGCCAAAATAAATGTTTACCCATAAAGCAATATTACCACTTGCTCAACATGGAAGCTCAGATTGCAGAATAAATATATAACTAGTTGTTTTTTTCTTTATTTATGATATATAAGCCTTTTTATTTCCACCATCATAAGAACTTTGTTTACAAAATATGAGTAATGATATGCATATTAAAGAACATGCTAGTTTTTAAACAACTTCTATTTATTAGTAAACATACGGTTATCAAAGTAATTGTTTAATTTCTTCTTGTACATAAATTATGTTCTGTCCATGAGCAATCTTACCAAAATAAAAATGCATGATAGCTTTAAAGTTACTAAAACTCAAACACTGATACTTTAAATATATACATGTTCTAACCACTATTTCTGTTTCTATCCAACATATTATCATTTCAAGCGACAGTAGACATTCTTGTCCTTTATCCGGGTCAATCCTCTGCAGATCTTTCCTATTTGCAGTATTATCGATTTGTTCTTGTCTTAAATATATATGAAATATTTGCTACTGAATGTAAACCAACAACAATCATGCATTCTGTGTCTACTACAACATTATGTTTTGAATCTAGATACTCCAAAAACTCGTTTGCGAATTTTGTTTTATTTCTAATAGTAGTCCTTTACCATCATGACAAGAAATATCAAATCACATATTTGAAGTACAAGGTGATAACAAGCTTATATACATTCATGGATCTTCAATCTGTCGATACATGTTTCTTTGTAATGCACAAAGTCATCTTTTATTCTGACTGTTTATGACGTCTTTACACTTAATCCTTTAGATTTGGGATGTGTACCGATTCATAACGAAGTCTTAGTGTATGATTTTTTTATTAGATGTTTTTTTTCTTTGAAATTGCTGTTAGTTACTAAAAGTGCTTTCAGATTTGTACTTAATGTCTTGTTGTTTTTTTTCAATGTACAAGTACCCAATCACGTCAACTCTGTGTTTTGTTAGATGAATCCATCTGATGAGTTCAGCCTTTTCCAACTGATTTTTATAGTTCATTCTTATGTCGTACTGTTACAGAACTGTCGAAGGTAAAGAGGATGGATGGGATCCAGCTTATATTTTCAACTCCGTCATATTCTAAAGGTATGTGTCTATCCAAAGTCAGGAGCCTGTGATTTAGTGGTTGTCATTTGTTGATGTGTTACATCTTTGTTTTTGGTCAATCATATTGTGGTATTTTTGACATATAGCTCTTCAACGGTTTCGGTACTTGGGCATCTTCGGATTTTAAATGTTTGGCTTTGAATAAACTCAACATAGATACCAGGACTAAAATTTTACATTTTATACGCCAGACGTGCGTTTCGTCTACAAAAGACTCATCAGTGACGCTCGAATCAAAAAATGTTTAAAAGGCCAAATAAATTACGAAGTTGAAGGGCATTGAGGACCAAAAATTCCTAAAAGATTTCCCAAATACAGCTACAGTAATCTATTCCTGAGGCAGAAAAGCCTCAGTATCTAAAAAAAACAAAGTTTTGTTAACAGTTTATTTATTATTATAAACATATCAATGGTAACTCAAATCAACACAAAAGTGCTGACTACTGGGCTGGTGATACCATCGGGGAAATAAATCTCAACAAGCAGTGGCATCGACCCAGTGGTTGTAAATAATCTCATCATAGATACCAGGACTAAAATTTTACACTTTATACGCCAGACGCGCGTTCGTCTACAAAAGACTCATCAGTGACGCTCGAATTTAAAAGGTTTAAAAGGCCAAATAAATTACGAAGATGAAGGGCATTGAGGACCAAAAATTCCTAAAAGTTTTGCCAAATACAGCTTATACCTTTTAAATATTTAAAAGTGTCTAATAATATTTTAGTTATATTTAATATGAATTTAAATGATATAAAACATTTAGAATATTTTAGATATGTTAAATTTTATAGAGAAGTAATAACGTCCTGGATTTTGACTGGAGGTGGGCAAACAAAACAAACAGTGACATATGCTGATATAAGAAAACAAACAATTTGGTGGAATAAATTTATTGCATTTCATAAGAAACCAATTCTCTTTGAAAACTGGATAGATTAAAAGTGATATAATATACTTGAAGTACATTTTAGATGACACTATGTCACTATCAGTGAAAATTATATTTTGAACAAATTAAAGTGTAAAATAAACTGAATTGCTGAATTTCATAAATTGAAACAATCCCTTCCACAAATCAAAAATAAATCTTAAGATTGAATAGATGAATTATCTCGTAAGGTGGCCGTGGCAGTCAAATTTATGTTCACCAAATTTACGCAGATTCTCATATTTGATTTATAACATACTAAAACGTTATACTATCAAAAAATTTTAATATCTAATTTAGACGCCATGGACTCAATATTTTGTATTATACTGCACTCGTTCTATTTAAGCAGTCAAAATGCGTTGACTGTATATTTCTATGCCATATACAGTCACTGACCTGATATCACTTTTCCTCATGAATATTTAAATAGAAATTGTCGAAATTATATTAAATTATTCATACGACCTTTCAACCTGTTCTTGTTTCCAATGTAAACAACGATGCGTTTAACGACTCAAACTTGTTTCTTTTGCAATTTTTGGTAAAACATATTTCACTTATTAATATTTTTTTGTTTGCAACCTATAAATCATTATGTTTTATGTTTATTGTTGATATTTTAGTCTGCAACGAATTCGTTCATCATTGATTGCGGTAATGATGTACATTTCATCGTGTTTTATATTTCTCCGTCTGTGTGATATGAGGCCTTTTTAAAGGGAGATTTTTCCCAATATTTAAATCAAATAAATAACATTCACACAATAAACAACAATTGAAAATGTTTTTTAGATTGCAGTATAAAGACAATAATAGTGCATTGACTTGCATATCAACGATATAAGGATTCGGCCCGAAACGAGGAAAATGCTCGGCACATTCTCGCATTTCCCTGTTTCTAAGCCTCATCCTTATATCGTTGATATGTCAAGTCAATGCACTATTATTGTCTATTCATCGTATCATGTGTATTTCAGTCTAGACGCCACCTAATTACATATCAATTGACATAAACTTAATCAGAGATATAGATAAATAGCTAACGTGTGCATATTTATTTTTCCAGGTTTGTATAAAATCATATGATAGATTAAAAATTTATATTAATTCTCCTTTTTACCTCCAGAAGAAAGTTTTTTTGTCGATCGAATTAGTTAATCAAGTCGTTAACCTTTTTTTCTCTTTCAATGTCGCTATTCTTTTCCTTTTAATAACAAAATACGCATAGATTGTGCGTAATACATCTCTTAATAATGGTATAAATTGAAAGTCGCATAAATACGGATGCAATGATGTTTTTTATTAGCTTATTGTGACAAAATTGAACCATACTGCATTCTAAAAGCTATTTCACTATTTCAATGATTAAATACAAAAAAAAATCAGATCTTTATTTTTTATTTATCTCGTAGCTAGTGTCCCTTTCAATTACACATAGAAACATTTACTCTAAGACCAGAGTTGTCATGTTGTAACAAAGTCAGAGTAAGCGCTTGAATCAGTAAATTGATAATGAAAAAACTTACCTCAAACCTCCTTTAATACACGTAACGGTATAATTCTGACCTTGAGAGTTTTCTTTCGTATGTCGTAAATTTTTGACATGACGTTAATGCACCAAGATTATTCATGAAATATCGCCGATTTTTACTTTATTTTGATTGCAACATTTTTTTACATAAGAATAGAAATAACGATTTAAAGATTCATTTTCATATTAGGGCAATTGCACACTGTTGATATAATAATATCAATTGATATGTATATCGCTGAGTCTCTGCTATAAAAAAAAAAAGGAGATGATATGTATATCGCTGAGTCTGTGCTATAAAAAAAAAAGGAGATGATATGTATATCGCTGAGTCTGTGTTATAAAAAAGAGGAGATGAGATGTATATCGCTGAGTCTGTGCTATAAAACAAGAGGAGATGATATGTATATCGCTGAGTCTGTGCTATAAAAAAGAAGAGATGAGATGTATATCGCTGAGTCTGTGCTATAAAAAAAAAGAGATGATATGCATATCGCTGAGTCTGTGCTATAAAAAAGAGGAGAGAAGATGTATATCGCTGAGTCTGTGCTATAAAAAAAGAGGAGATGATATGTATATCGCTGAGTCTGTGCTATAAAAAAGAAGAGATGAGATGTATATCGCTGAGTCTGTGCTATAAAAAAAGAGGAGAAAAATACCAGAGGGACTTTCGAACTCATACACTCATCTATCGAAATTATACTGACAAATCCATGGATAAAAAGATATAAAACAAACAAACAAACAAAACAAAAGAGGAGATGATATGTATATCGCTGAGTCTGTGCTATAAAAAAGAGGAGATGATATGTAAATCGCTGAGTCTGTGCTATAAAAAAGAAGAGATGATATGTATATCGCTGAGTCTGTGCTATAAAAAAAGAAGAGATGATATGTATATCGCTGAGTCTGTGCTATAAAAAAAGAGGAGAGGAGATGTATATCGCTGAGTCTGTGCTATAAAACAAGAAGAGATGATATGTATATCGCTGAGTCTGTGCTATAAAAAAAGAAGAGATGATATGTATATCGCTGAGTCTGTGCTATAAAAAAAGAAGAGATGATATGTATATCGCTGAGTCTGTGCTATAAAAAAAGAAGAGATGATATGTATATCGCTGAGTCTGTGCTATAAAAAAAGAAGAGATGATATGTATATCGCTGAGTCTGTGCTATAAAAAAAGAAGAGATGATATGTATATTGCTGAGTCTGTGCTATAAAAAAAGAAGAGATGATATGTATATCGCTGAGTCTGTGCTATAAAAAAGAAGAGATGATATGTATATCGCTGAGTCTGTGCTATAAAAAAGAGGAGAGGAGATGTATATCGCTGAGTCTGTGCTATAAAAAAAGAAGAGATGATATGTATATCGCTGAGTCTGTGCTATAAAAAAAGAAGAGATGATATGTATATCGCTGAGTCTGTGCTTTAAAAAAAGAAGAGATGATATGTATATCGCTGAGTCTGTGCTATAAAAAAAGAAGAGATGATATGTATATCGCTGAGTCTGTGCTATAAAAAAGAAGAGATGATATGTATATCGCTGAGTCTGTGCTATAAAAAAAGAGGAGATGATGTGCATATCGCTGAGTCTGTGCTATAAAAAAGAGGAGATGATATGTATATCGCTGAGTCTGTGCTATAAAAAAGAAGAGATGAGATGTATATCGCTGTGTCTGTGCTATAAAAAAAGAAGAGATGATATGTATATCGCTGAGTCTGTGCTATAAAAAAAGAAGAGATGATATGTATATCGCTGAGTCTGTGCTATAAAAAAAGAAGAGATGATATGTATATCGCTGAGTCTGTGCTATAAAAAAAGAAGAGATGATATGTATATCGCTGAGTCTGTGCTATAAAAAAAGGAGAGATGATATGTATATCGCTGAGTCTGTGCTACAACAAAAGAAGAGATGATATGTATATCGCTGAGTCTGTGCTATAAAAAAGAAGAGATGATATGTATATCGCTGAGTCTGTGCTATAAAAAAGAAGAGATGATATGTATATCGCTGAGTCTGTGCTATAAAAAAGAGGAGAGGAGATGTATATCGCTGAGTCTGTGCTATAAAAAAAAGAAGAGATGATATGTATATCGCTGAGTCTGTGCTATAAAAAAAGAAGAGATGATATGTATATTGCTGAGTCTGTGTTATAAAAAAGAAGAGATGATATGTATATCGCTGAGTCTGTGCTATAAAAAAGAGGAGAGGAGATGTATATCGTTGAGTCTGTGCTATAAAAAAAGAAGAGATGATATGTATATCGCTGAGTCTGTGCTTTAAAAAAGAAGAGATGATATGTATATCGCTGAGTCTGTGCTATAAAAAAGAAGAGATGATATGTATATCGCTGAGTCTGTGCTATAAAAAAGAGGAGAGGAGATGTATATCGCTGAGTCTGTGCTATAAAAAAAGAGGAGATGATGTGTATATCGCTGAGTCTGTGCTATAAAAAAAGAAGAGATGATATGTATATCGCTGAGTCTGTGCTTTAAAAAAAAAGAGATGATATGTATATCGCTGAGTCTGTGCTATAAAAAAAGAGGAGAAAGATACCAGAGGGACTTTCGAACTTATACACTCATCAATCGAAAATAAACTGACAAATCCATGGATAAAAAGATATAAAACAAACAAACAAACAAAACAAAAGACACCAAACAAAACTATAAACATTAAGCAACACAAACCCTACGTATAGATATATTTGTGAATTGTATCACGCTTTTGTTTACAAAACGAAAGAAGCACGGTATACCAGAATAAATATTTTCATGAAATTATTGATGTCTTTAGCATGTTTAGAAATGTTATGATTATTTTGTTACCAGATTCCGGTTAAAACGTATGCGGTTAAATGATTTTCCACTTGAAAACTTTTTATAGTATAAACATAAGCTATTCTTACTTCAACAAACTAAAGATGATGTTTTCGTAGTTTAGTGTGACGTCAATTAGTTGCTAAACTAGTACACATTTTTGTTCAGGGCCAGTTAAAGCCAACCTTAGGGTGCGAGATTGTCTCGCTATTTTGAATACCCTTTGATGGACTTTGGCTGTTTTTTCTGCTCTTATGACAAGTTGTTGTCTCTTTGACAAAGACACATTTCTATGTAATAAAATCTAAAACTTATATAGTTGAGAAGTTGCTTTATACGTTCGAATTGTTTCACATTGTCATTTCGGGGCCTTTTATAGCTGACTATGCGGTATTGGATTTGCTCATTGTTGAAGGCCATGCGGTGACCTATAATTGTTAATTTCTGTGTTATTTTTGTCTCATTGACAATCACGCCACATTTTTTTTATATTATACAATAAAACACGTTAATAATTTATGTTTACATAAAATTCTAAACATGGGATGGAAGATACTATACATATTTTAAATGACACCTTCATCTTTGCATATTGAACACACCAACATGTTGATGATGGAATCTTTCTATTTATATATTCATTTATGTGTTTCAGTAAATTTATATAATCAGCAATTATGTGGAATCCCTGAATTTTCAGGGCAAATACAGAATCACTAAAACCATGAGTGATTATATTTTATCCCTGAAAATAACCAATTAATTTACATAATCACTGAACATTTAAATAATTATTCTACAAATTCCCTGAAATTATTATCAATAAAAAGATCCTTTGTTAGATGAAAAATAACTAACTATAGGCAAATAAATTTTGTTTTCTTATTCCTTGAAAGTTTGAGTGAACAGTTTTTATTCATGATCTACTAAGAAAATCTTAGACAGTTTTTTCATTTATATTTTATTTAACTCTTATATCTCATTATGTCACTAACAAATAAGCATGGTACAGGTCCATATGTTGGGTTGAAGCAAACGTATGCTCAAAAGTTTATGCAAATTGCAGACTGAGGAAAAATAAAATGCAAGCTATGCATATCTCATACCATTGTCCACAAGTGGTCCGAGGAAAGGGAGATTCAATAAACATAATGGCAATCATTCAGGAAAAAGACTAAAAGGATAATACCTGACTATAAATCATGGAATCCTGCTTGGATTTTATACAATAAATCAGTTCGGGGTTGCTGATTTCTCTTCATTGGTACCTTCAGATGTTTGTGTATCTCTTAGACGTGCCATAAAATCTGATTCGATATATGTTAGACAAGGTTTTTTCAAATGTGCAAAGTGTGGTTAAAACAGATGTGAATTAATATATGTACCTGTAGAAAGGCAGGGCAAATGTTTAATAGTCGATACCATCAAATTTTGTTTGTAAAAAAATAAATAATTGTTTTTGAAATAGTGTGCTTAACATTTGGTTTCCTTCATACGGAACAACTTTTACAATTATTAAACGCGTAAAAAAAAATTTAATAGCAATTTCATTTTTTCATTTTATTTCATATTCTCAGAAAAAACAAATTGGTTAAAAAAAATCCAAATAAAATAAAAATAAAAAAAAGAATAATTGTTTTATTTTGTGTTAATACTGACTACACCAGCTTGCCCCTGCGGGCTCGCTTGGTATTCTTGCTGATAAAAGTATCAAAAACACACATTTCTATTATTCTATATATATATTATCATTGAATTATATTGTGTTTAACATTTTGATATTTTTGTGCCTATCATATATCAATTTTATCATTTTGATAAATGTGTGCCTTACATTTTAACATATTAAGGTTATTATTTTTTATATATATAGGCTATTATTTTAATATACTAAGGTTCAGATTTTAATATATATAGAATAACCATACATTGTCTCGAAATATCAATTTTATTTGTACAAGGCTTAGAAACAGGTAGAAAGCGAGGCTGTGCCGAGCATTTCTACCTGTTTCGAGCCGAGTACAAATAACATTGATATTTCGAGACAATGTATGTTTATTCTTTATATACTGCAACTCTAATAACTGTTCTAAATGAAGTATATAGGGTAAAAACCATCATTTCTTAATTTTGAACGGAAGACGTAAAATTTCCGCGAACCTGTATGATTTATTGACGTCATAAATAAAACTCTACGGAAACACATTGTCAACGTCATAAACAAGGTGATATACGGTAAGTGACTGTATATCACATATGAATATACGGTCAATGCAATTTGACTGCTCCAATAGCACAGCTGCAGTATATATTACAATATGTTATACATTTTGATATTATATCATTTATTCTGTATAATTCCTGTCCTTTTTGGAATTCTATGCAACCCTTCATACAAGTTAGAGGTTTAGATAGCTGTAAAACCAGGTTGAATCCCCCTTTTTCTACACGAGAAAATGTCTGTACCAAGTCATGAATATGACAGTTGTTTTTCAATCGTTTAACATGTTTCAAGTGTTTCAGCTTGGCATTTTGCAATTTGATTACGAATGTTTCGTGTTGAAAATTCCTTAAAGCTTGTTTTCTGTTTGACTATTTAGATGTTTTGGAGGTTTTAATTTTGCGATTATATAAGGAATATTTCTTTTTGAATTTCTCTTGGAGATCGGTAATTTTGTTATTCGCCTTTTTGTTACATCCAAATGTAAGAAAATCAAAGACTTAAACATAAATTAACATATACTTTTAGAAAAGTGTTTTATGCCAACATGCTTGTGGTAGACTGCTGACAATCATACCATGGTGCAAAACTGTCACGAAATATTAATAGGGTGGTCAATAAATACGCAAGGCATTGATATACTCATGACGTGACCTAAAACGTGTGTAATAGATATCATTACTATTGTGCACTTTGTAAATGACACGACATTTTAAGTTGCAATATTTGGTCACTGAGAGAAAATATCCCAATTAAAGGTTTTATCCTTAACATTTTACAACCGAAACAAAGTCGTTTATGTTTTTGTGTTGAAAACCTGAATTATAAAGGCAACAGCAGTATACCGCTGTTCGAAATTCATAAATCGATTGAGAAAAAAAAAGTCCGGGTTACAAACTAAAACTGAGAGAAACACATGAAATATAAGCAAAGACACAACAGAAACACAACATTAAAATGTAACACAAACAGAAACGAACTAATAATATAACAATGGCCATGTTCTTGACTTGGTACAGGATATTTAAAAAAAAAAAAATTGGTGGTTTGAACATGGTATGTGGCATGCCAATCCTTCCGCTTTTATGACAATGTTAAATATAACATTAAAATGACAACACTACATGACATAACTACAATACAAATAAATGGGAGAACATATAGGACAGAGAAACACACGAATAATAGCTAACAAGTTATCCGATTGCAACACGATCTTACCACGCTTCTACTGCGATTATAGCACGTTCTCACCACGATTATACTACGTTCATGCCGCGATCTTAGGAACGACATCGAAAGATCAATGTAGGATAAAAAAAAACTTAAATCAAATACTTTGCGGGGGTTGGCCAAGGGGGTTAGACTGCTGCAAGTTTCGTTAATTCGACATTTATTATTCATAAATATATCCATATTGGTCAATAATTTTTCCCCAAATTAAGTTAAGAGGAGTGTGTGGGTGTGTCGGGGGGGGGGGGGTCAGTGAAAGAAATACTATGTGAATTAAGTTTTGTATCTTTCATTGAACTTTTGATGTCGTCCCTTACTACGTTCTCAGCAATAATGTCATCATCGTGTTCTATATCAATATAGTTCTATTTCTTCTATTTCTGATTAAAACGTAGATTTCTCAGAAACAATACAGTCATGACATCGAAAACTAATAGAACATGACGATATTTTAGTGAACGGTAGCAGAGATGACACAGATGTGTCAATATCTACAGGAAGATGTGGTATGAATGCCAATGAGACAACTTATAAAAGTAAACCATTATAGGCCAAGGTACGGCCTTCAACACAAAGCCTAGGCTCACATCGAACAACAAGTTATAAAGGGTCTAAACATTATTAGACTGTGTAAAATCATTCAAACGACAAAACCAACGGTATAATCTATATAAAAATGAGAAGCCGTTAGAGCAAATACATAATTACATATAGACAAACAAACTCTAGGGAGCTTTTTATATATATTTAATGTGAAAAGGACAATGAGAATGATGGTCGTAGTATGAACGTAGTCAGGTCGTGAGAAAAGCGTGTTTAGGACGGCAAGGGCGTGCTAGAATCGTACTATGGTCGTGAACAGCGTGGTGTAGTCGTAGTAGAAGCGTAGTTAGGTCGCGGTGAGAACGTGCTGGTCGTAGTGAGGTCGTAATAACGTCTCTGTGAGATCGTAGCGCAGTCTCTCCGTACGATGGTAAAGCGACCTACGATCTTAGTGCGCTCTCACTACGCTTCTACAACGACCTGATTTCGCCACGACCGCACCACGATTGTTTTGAACATGTTCAAAGTTGGCCACGCTCACCACGACCGTGATACGACCTTATTGCGATCTCCACGATCGTACTACGATCATCAAATTTTTTATTTTTTTCACAGATCGTACTGCGATCGTGGCCTAATGGGACTGCGGTATAAACATGATTGATTCCAGCTCAAATACGTCTGTTTTTCTAACTGTATTCTTTACAAATATTATACTTTACTCTAATAATTTCAAATAAATTAATGTTCATATGAGTGGGAGTTCCCTTAGACACTTTTCAAAAACAAAGAAGCCAGATCATTTAATGTCACATTCAGATATATTTTGATGATGTTCTTTCCATTTAAATTCCAAACTTTTCTGATTGAATTTAATGAATGATATAAGATATAACTGGAAATTGAAGAAACAACAGCCTTCCTCCACCTCCGCCTCATTTTTAAGCTATACCTCGAGTTTGACATACGTAATGGTACCTCGGATTTGACATACGTAATGGTCTTGAAGTATAGATTCTTGGTACTGACGTTGTTTATCATCTTATTAACTTGTTAAAGTATTCTTTTTCTTTGTTTTTATTAATATTGTTTTTATTGATTATATAATTAAAATTGAGAATCATAATAGGGAATATGTGAAAGAAACAACAACCCAACAAAACAGTAAATAACAGCCGAAATCCATCAATGGGTCTTCAACGCAGCGTGAAAACTCCGCACCCTCAGTTGGGCTTCAAATGGCCCCTTAAAAAAGGTGCACTAGTTCAGTGAAAAAACATGTCATTCTAATCTTCAAAACATATAAATTAACTAAAATTTAAAAACATATAAGACTAGCATACGCGAGAGGCTCCTAACTTGTGACAGGCGCAAACATGTTGCGGTGTTAACAATGTTTTGTAATATCTCAACCGTCCCTGATACCTTAAGCCAATTCAGAACAAAGAAACACACAGTATAAAAACTCAGTTTAAAAGAAGTCCGAGTTCGATGTCAGAAAAGGTAACAAAAGCAACTACGCAAGCAGTTATTGACATACCAGCTCTACACCTAAATTAAACTGATTGCAAAATTATGTCTTCATCATATCAAAATCAAGCACAGTCCCTCCCGTTAGGGGTTAGTATCATCCTATCAGAAAATATACGAGAAGAACATAACCCGTAGCATGCCAACAATTGTTTAATAATACATGTGATTATTTCCGATCCAAAGACCCTATAAGAGAATCAATATTTTAACCAGCATATGTCATCATTAATGACCTGACAAGAGCATCGTACCTATATCCCTTCTGAAAAAGTGTTTTAAGGTTTGGTTAGCTTTTTGGATTAATCTGTTTAAGTGATGTTCATTTGATGTTCATTTGAAGTGGAACAGTACTTATATGTTTCGTCATTGTTCTATTGTAAAAATAAGTGTATTCTTGTTTTTTATTTTTGAAAATAAGCTATGAATGTATGCCTTTTTGTGTTTCTGTAGTAGAGAATTGAAATGAAGTAGTGGATTCGTAAACAATAATCTACGAAGCCCTGTTGGTCTCACACAGATTATAAAGTGTCTTTTAAAGTCCTGCGCTGAAGATGTGTAAAGTCTAGCGCTGGAGATGTAATGTCTAGCGCTAGAGATGTAAAGTCTAGCGCTGAAGATGTAAAGTCCAGCGCTGAAAATGTAAAGTCTATCGCTGGAGATGTAAATTCCAGCGCTGGGGATCTAAAGTCTAGCGCTGGAGACTTAAAGTCAAGCGCTGAAGATGTAAATTCTAGCGCTGGGGATGTAAAGCCTAGCGATGTAGATGTGTAAAATCTAGCGCTGGAGATATGCAAAGTCTAGCGCTGGAGATGTAAAGTCAAGCGCTGGAGCTGTAAATTTTATTATTTTGGTGCCAATCGGAAATCCAAGATGGGCACCACAGTCGAACAAAGATTAACATAGAACCCTATAGGAAAAGCATGCAAACAACGTCTACGGAGACATTGTGTGACATTTTGATTCCAGTTTATGCATGAATGATCAGATAATGGTCCTTCATGAATTTTATGATTTTAGTGCCGATGGGAAGTCCAAGATGGCCGCCACTGTCGAACAAAGTTTAAAATTGAACCCTATGGGGGGAAATGCAAACTATTTCTACTGAGAAACCGTTTTCTTTTAAACCAAGTGAACGATTACATGCTCTCTAGAGCCTCTGGTTTAGAAACCATAATACAAAATGAATCCAATTTATGCATGAATGATCAAATGACGGTTCTTGATAAATTTTATGATGTTGGTGTCGACTGTAAATCCAAGAGGGCTTCCATGGTCAAATACAATTTAATATAGAACCATATAGGAAAATATGTACAAACAACTTTTACAAAGAAACTTTGACATATCGATTGCAGTTTATGGATAAATGATCAGATAATAGTCCCTAATAATTTTAATGAATTCGGTGCTGATTGGAGAACCAAGATGGTCGCCACAGGCCGAGACAGTTTAACAAAGAACCATAAGGGAAAACATGTGAACTGCTCTCTTTAAGCATCCGTATGGTACAATGAATATACTTTATGCAGGAATGATAAAATGATGGTCCTGAATTTGACAATTTTATGATTTTTATATTTGGCAACTGCAAATCCAACATGGATTCCATGGCCAAATATAGTTTAACATTGAACCCTATAAGAAAAACATAATAACTACTTCTTTAACCAGGCTCGCTAGAGTCTCTGGTTTAAATACATATATCTCACGAAATTTTTGAACTGGGACCACCAAATTTGGTGCCAATGTAACTTGAGGCATAAGCTTGTCAGTCGATTACATATCGGCTGACCCTGACCTCATTGTCATGGTCTAGTGACAGGGACAAGTTATCATGATTAGGTCAGTTTCTCAGTAACAAAGTATGGTAGGCCAATAATATTTGGAGTGTGAAATTTATTGTTAGGTGTACATGTCAGTCTGACATATGTCAACTGACCTTGACCTCACAATCAAGTTTTTGTGATTATGTCAGTTTCATCGGCAGTAAATAGGTATGGTACATTTTTTAGGTCAATATTTGCTGTATGAATATGTCATAAGGTGTACATGTCTGTCTAACATGTGTCGACTAGGTGAGTTTGACCTCATTGACGGTGACCAGGGTCAAGTTTTCGTGGTAAGGTTAGACTCTTAGTAACTAGATATGATAAGTTCATAATATGTGGTTTGCGAATGTGTTGTATGGTACCTACCATAAGGTCATTGTCATCGTCCAGTGACCAGGATCAACTGTCCGTGAATAAGTCAGTTTCTCAGTAATTAGGTATGGTAGGTCAATAATATTTGGTGTGTTAATTCCTTGTAAGGTGTACATGTCGCAGTTTGACAGGTGTCCACTGATAATAACCTCATTCTCACAATCCATTTATTTTGGTCAAGTTTTCTTATTTTGATGCATTTAATGATCCAGTTTTGGATTTCTGATAAGCTTACATCTGTGTCCACGTCCATATTAAGGCGAGACATCTTCGTGAGTCTGTAAAAGTCAAATCCCAAATTCTTTGTGTAAAATGGAGGATTAAATTCCTGTTTTATGATTTTGTCTCGCCTGGATCAAAGTCACTTAAGGCGAGACGAAGGGATTGTTTTTTATTGTTCCAGTATTTTATTGATCTAATAGGCAATAACACGCGACTGTCCGTCATCCCTTTCTGTGTTTCTCCTCTGAAGTCCTTTGGTGATTGGTAAATTTGGTATGGAAGATTTCTCAATGAACAGAAGAATATATTGCATTTGCGGCGAGATTCTTGTTTTTTTTCTTGCTTAATATCAAACTTTATCTTATTTTTTTGCCAAACAAACCGTTTCCGGGCATGGTTCTTCTTTGTAGTCCTTTGATGGATTGGTCTGATATTTGGTATGCAATTTTGCCCTGATGAACTGCTGCAATTTTTTTTGTGATTATCGGACTTTATTCAGACTTATAAGACATTGTCCATTTCAAAAACCTTTTCCGTATCTTTTGACCAATAGGTATAATATTTGGTATGCAAGTTTGTGCTCATGAATAGAACATTTTCAGAGTAATTGTATAATTGATGCATTTATGTAGTATCAATTTTCCTACTGTTGTTGGATTAATTAAACCAACATTTTTAACCCTCTAATGATAATCATCACCCTTCTCTACGGCTATATCTACTTGCTGAGAGCTACCGTAAAAGTTGTCTCGTAATGGCACGTGCAGAGAGCAGAACTTATCAAGCGAGAGCAGAACTTATCAAGCGAGAGCAGAACTTATCAAGCGATTCTCAAAACGTTGAAACAGTAATTACTACGTCAAAATCTTGATAACATATATATGTTATTTAAAAAAATGTTCATTTACATATTTTGATTTGAATTAAAACGAAACTATTTAGAATTCCCGAATGAAACGTTCAAAAAACTAGCTGGACGTCGTTCGTATCAGTTCTGCTCAACGTTGCAAAAACGAACGCTACCGTTTCCCTATACAAGTATGTAAAATACCTGTGGAAAGTAAAAAGAAAGATCATTGGTAAATTTTAAAATGTACAGTCATAATATGGATGATTATACAGTTGGTGAAATGTATTATTGTCATTTTGTTTATTTTCTTTGGTTACATCTTCTGACATCAGACTCGGATTTCTCTTGAACTGAATTATAATGTGCGTATTGTTATGCGTTTACTTTACTACATTGGTTAGAGGTATAGGGGGAGGGTTGAGATCTCACAAACATGTTTAACCCCGCCGCATTTTTGCGCCTGTCCCAAGTTAGGAGCCTCTGACCTTTGTTAGTCTTGTATTATTTTAATTTTAGTTTCTTGTGTACAATTTGGAAATTAGTATGGCGTTCATTATCACTGGACTAGTATATATTTGTTTAGGGGCCAGCTGAAGGACGCCTCCGGGTGCGGGAATTTCTCGCTACATTGAAGACCTGTTGGTGACCCTCTGCTGTTGTTTTTTATTTGGTCGGGTTGTTGTCTCTTTGACACATTCCCCATTTCCATTCTCAATTTTAAGTATTGATATGCAGAATAACATCGTGCCGATTCCCGCGCAAAAACGTTGGGAGAATTTGATCGTTGTTAGATTTTACCCAGAAATATCGCCTATGAAGGGTGATAAACATATTATCTGAATTTTTAACACTGAGATATTGTAAAATATCAACCCGCTCGACAGAAAATAAAGCTTTGTGGCTCACTAGCCTCCAAACTTCACATTCTGGCTCACGGGATGACATTTTACTATATCTAGCTATCAAAATCCCGATAATATATACATATACCCACTGGCGGGGGACACATGTCTCTACTATGTAGCAATGCCAAGTGTTAAGGGGGTGGTTACAATGAAAACGTTTTATTAACGTTTTTTAACTTGATTATCTCAGACACCTGGGACAACAATATTGGGTATAAAATGGCTCGTCAGCAAGTTGAGAGACTTTACATATCCAGCGCTAGAGTTTACATTTTTAGCGCTTTTCCCATAGCCTTGACCTCATTTTCATGGTCAAGTCGTCATGTTAAGTTTTTGGATAAGTGTTTGTAAAAAATCAAAGATTTGAACTGTATGTCCTTAAAAAAAGATAAAAACATATTTCTAGCGATAGATTTTACATTTCCAGCGCTTGACTTTACATCTTCAGTGCTACACTTTATATCTTCAGCGCTGGACTTTACATCTCCAGCGTTTAATTTTACATCTCCAGCGCTTGACTTTACATCTCCAGCGCTTGACTTTACATCTTCAGCGCTAGACTTTACATCTCCAGCGCTTGACTTTACATTTCGAGCTCTTGACTTTACATCTCCAGCGCTTGACTTTACATCTCCAGCGCTTGACTTTACATATCCAGCGCCAGAGTTTACATCTCCAGCGCTTGATTTTACATCTCAAGCGCTTGACTTTAGATCTCCAGCGCTGGACTTTACATCTCCAGCGCTAGACTTTACATCTTCAGCGCTTGATTTTACATCTCCAGCGCTTGACTTTCCATCTTCAGCGCCAGACTTTACATCTCCAGCGCTTGATTTTACATCTTCAGCACTTGACTTTACATCTCCAGCGCTTAATTTTACATCTCCAGCGCTTGACTTAACATCTCGAGCGCTAGACTTTGCATATCTTCAGCGCTAAATTTTACACATCTTCAACGCTAGACTTTACATCTTCAGCGCTTGACTTTACATCTGCTGCTCTAGACTTTAGAACTCCAGCGCTGGACTTTACATCTCCAGCGCTAGACTTTACATCTTCAGCGCTGGACTTTACATCTCCAGCGCTTGATTTTACTTCTCCAGCGCTTGACTTTACATCTCCAGCGCTAGACTTTGCATATCTCCAGCGCTAGATTTTACACATCTTCAACGCAAGACTTTACATCCCCAGCGCTTGACTTTAGATCTCCAGCGCTGGACTTTACATCTCCAGCGCTAGACTTTACATCTCCAGCGCTTGATTTTACATCTCCAGCGCTTGACTTTCCATCTTCAGCGCCAGACTTTACATCTCCAGCGCTTGATTTTACATCTTCAGCACTTGACTTTACATCTCCAGCGCTTGATTTTACATCTCCAGCGCTTGACTTAGCATCTCGAGCGCTAGACTTTGCATATCTTCAGCGCTAAATTTTACACATCTCCAGCGCTAGACTTTACATTCCCAGCGCTAGACTTTACATCTTCAGCGCTTGACTTTACATCTGCTGCTCTAGACTTTAGAACTCCAGCGCTGGACTTTACATCTCCAGCACTAGACTTTACATCTTCAGCGCTGGATTTTACATTTCCAGCGCTTGACTTTACATCTCCAGCGCTAGACTTTGCATATCTCCAGCGCTAGATTTTACACATCTTCAACGCAAGACTTTACATCCCCAGCGCTAGACTTTTCATCTTCACCGCTTGACTTTACATCTCCAGCGCTAGACTTTAGATCTCCACCACTGGACTTTTCATCTCCAGCGCTAGACTTTACATCTTCAGCGCTGGACTTTACATCTCCAGCGCTAGACTTTACATCTCTAGCGATAGACGTTACATCTCCAGCGCTAGACTTTACACATCTTCAGCGCAGGACTTTAAAAGACACTTTATAATCTGTGTGAGACCAAGAGGGCTCCGTAACTATCTGATATATTTTAAGAGTATAAAAGAAAAACGGCTTATAGTACACTTTTCGGAATTTCATTTTTTTTTTTTTTTTTTGTGGATTAATTTATTCTCACTAAGTTTTTATGCCAAACATAAGTGTATTATCCACGGAAGGTATGTATACGTAACATTTTTGGTCTCATACAGTAAACACTGATTGCATTTCTTCCGTATGATCTAAAGTTAAAGTATGTAAATATGTCTGTAAAGTAAAGAGGTACTGTCAAAACTCATTGAAATTGAAAAATTAAACAATCATTTTGCAAACTAGTCAAGTACATAGAACACTGTAAAATACATAAATGATAACAATATTGTCAATGATATATAACAAAAATATTGTCAGAAATCAGAAAATATCTTTTCTAGTATCCCTTTTCTTCAATATTAGTTTTTAGCAAAACTTTTAGGAATTTTGTTACTCAATGCTCTCCAAATTCGTACTTTATTTGGCATTTTTAACTTTTTTGGATTCAAAGTCACTGGTGAGTCTTTTGTAGACTAAACGTGAGTCTTCGTAAATACAAAATATAATCTATGATGAGTTTATTCACTTCGAAACATTATACAGATTGATATTTTTTATCCTATATTCTGAAAAATAGTGTATTGTGTGTATAGTAAACACAATAACTGTAAGTAAAAAGTTCATTATCAATTTCATATCCCCAGATTATTTGTTTTTAAGCGGTATTTTTAGAACAGCTAGTAGTCTTGTATTAGGTCGTTTTACATAATTTTAATGAAGTATAAATTTTCATTCAAATAACATTTTGACATTTTGAAGATTTCCTTTATTTCAGTGAATGAATTTTCCCTTCATAACCCTGGTAAATATCAATAACTGTTTCATTATACTTTAGCTTATACATGTTATGTTAACGCTTAATAGTCCGTCAAAAAAATATAGTATACACTCTCTGGATAAATCACAAATCAAGTAAAACATAAGCAAAAGGGTTACCAAAATAGAAACAACACCACAAAAACTTCCTTGGTCCGAAGGCAGCGCAGGACCAACAATCACCAGTAATTATCCAATTCCAATTTACCAACACAATGTCATTACACATTTAATAATAAATCAATTCCACAGACAGTATAAAGATTTTTTGTAAAATATCAAAACTTTGTCATTTTGTTATTTCCGGAGCACCTGAGATAACCCCCAGGTTTTAATAAGATTCGTGTTGCTTAAGTCTTTGGTTTTCTATGTTGTGTCTTCTGTATCATAATTTGTCTGTTTGTCTTTTTATTACTAGCCATGGCGCTGTCAGATTATTTTCAATCTATGAGTTTGACTGTCACTCTGGTATCTTTTGTGCCTCTTTTAAGCTATGCCACTCCGTGTTGTACATGCAACAAGGAAGGGAACCAAGAAGGTGTTAGGTGTAACCGAAAAAAGAGAGAGCATATACCAAGGGGAATTTCGAAATTCATTTGCATAATCAAGGCAAATTTAAACAGACAATACCATAGCAAAACGACGAAAAGAAAAACATTAACTACAAATCTTTACATAGAAAACTAAGGCCACGCCAATTTAATTCTTGTTTGACGGACCCGCCCGCTCATATTGTTTTTCTAAACGGATTTTTTTTTATATTCTCAATTCCCGCATCAAGAAAAAAATCGTGTCCATTTCCTGAGCCGTTAATTTTGTAAACATTAAAAATAGCATTCCAAGCATATTAACATTTCCCCTTACTTACTGTCCCCAGCTCATGCAGATTTTCGTTGTTAGACTTTTAAAAGTACTCAGAAGGAAACGTGTTGCCTTCAACTGCAATATTGTTTGCGGGCTGAACAAAACTATCCATGTGTATGCACCTGTCCTGAGACATGGAGCCGTGTGTTTAGTAATTTTTATTCGTTGGTGTGGTTTTTATATAGATTAGATCGTTTGTTTTCCTGTTTGAATTGTTTTACATTAGTCATTATAGGGTCCTTTACAGTTGCTGTTTATTTTGAGTCAAAGCCAAGTGCTGAAGGCCGAACTTTAAATTCATTACCAGGATGTGAACGACCCTCAAAATGAATAATCCCTAATTCCTAAATGAGGGACTGTTTTCAGACAAGGTTTTTTTTTACTGCTTTAGAAAAGTAAGAAATAAAACTTAGATTTTTTTACTTCAAAGGGGAAAAAATCATCATATTTAAAAAAAAACTTTTCTTAAAGAGGGGTCTACTTATTTTTTAAAATAAAGAAGGTATATTAAAGTCTTGAGAGGAATTTTACAAAATTCATGGATCTGTGTTGACCTTGACCATATTATATCAGATACTGGATAGTTCTTTGGGAAAAGGTTCTCCAATAATATGAATATGTACCCTTTTGTACTAAAATGGTGGGTTTTTTTTACTTTGAAATGTATCCTCATAAAAGGGATATTTATTACACTGAGGAGTTGTTCCAAACCTGATTTTGATTTGGATGGAGAATTGTCTTATTGGAACTTATAACATATTATTCATATACAAAGTGCCAAAAATACAAAGTACAAAAATGAGAAAACTAAAACGACAGAGACACAGCAACTAACATATAACACAAAAAACTAAAATGTAGACAGAACAACAATCAGCTCGAACCCCAAAATGCTGGAGGTGAACACAGGTGTTAGGGAAGAATGCGCAGTTCCTGCTTCTTGCAAGACAAGTTGCAAGTTTTACGTCATGCAGTGAAGGAGGAAAGACATCTATGACAATACAATGGAGAGAATTGAAAGCAATTGAAATATTTATTCAATTGTTACTTTGTAAACAGGTAAAAAAAAAAACACTTCAACAGTTGTTTATTTCAAGACATGTCACAGTACAAGTGGTAAATCAAGTTTTATACCTTCCTGCTTTGATCATTATTGTCAAAACTTATTATTTCATGTCTACAATAAAAAAAACAAGTTATAATTGCTCGCCTTTACTTTTCAAAGTTCGCCTCAAAAATAAGCAAATTATAATTTTTTTTATTTAAATTTTTAAATCGCTCGATGGCTCGCTTGCCCCAATATTTTTATTCTAAAAATCCGTACATCAGTATATTACATTGGTTTGACCTAAAGACTGACCAACACGAATCTACATAATTGGTTATGAACTCATGTGCTTTGGAAAATAAATAGACGACACCAATACTAAAAAAATAGAAAGTCAAAAATTAAACTACTGTAACATTACAAGATTTGTTTTGATAGTATAATTATATTAACCGTGTGTGTTGCATTTTCGTATGTTTTTTGTTGTTGTTGCACTTTAGTGTTTCTGTTGTTTCGTTGTTTTCCTCATATATTTAATGTAATTTGCTCAGTTTAAATTTGTTACCCGGGTTTGATTTCTCGCAATCGATTGATGACTTTCAAACAGCGGTATACTACTGTTGTCTTTCTTTATCTATTTTATGTTGGGTTTTTTTTTCAACATATAGAAACAACCACAACAACTTCTACCACAACTCAAAGCACAACTCCTACCACTGCTGCCACAACTCCAACCATGACAACTCGTACCACAATGTCTACTACAACTACCACAACAACTCCTACTACAACTCCTTCTACAACTACAACTCTTACAACAATTTCTTCTACAACTCCTACCACCACAATTCAAAACCCAACTCCTACTACAACTCATACTACAACTCCTACCACGACTACTCCTACTTCATCTCCTACCACAACAACTACTACCACGACAACTACTACAACTCCTACTACAACAACTCCTACCACCACAACTCATACCACGACCACTCCCACCACAACAACTCCTACCACAACTCATACCACAACTACCAAAACGACAGGCAATTTTTCTGAAACTATATTAATAATATTGGTTGAAAATATTTACCATATCAATATGTAATGAGAATGTTAACTATAGTAGCAGTAGTTCATAAAATATTCGATTCCTTTAAAACTTTGTATGTTACCTTGATTTGGCATCATCCAATAGATTTACAAGGTTTGAACGCCTTTTAGATAGTGTTGTCTTAATTCAAATATTATCAATCGATTAAAATGGTGCAAAATCAAGGTATCAATCAAGACCGGGTGTGGTTTCATATTGGCATATACAACTATCTACATTTAATTCAATTATTTGAATACTCGATACTGTGACGTAACTCAAATCTGTTCCAATAATAAAATGATTATATTATTTTCACAGCCACAACAGTACAGACAGTTGTTAATTCAGGTATGTTAATCAAACATTTCGTTGCTATCACGGTTTTTACCAAACACTTTTTTTTTTGTATCAATCTGATGTGTTAAGCCTTTTTCAGATACTTTTTATAGTTTTTTCTTATGTTCTTACTGTAACACCACTGTCCCGGGTTAGTGAATTAAAACTAACTCAACACTTTAACATTATGTTTGTGCCAGACCAAAGTCAGGAATCTGTAACTCTTTGCAATTGGTTGTCGTTTGTTGCTGTGTAACATTTTCCTCGCTGAATTCCTTTTATACATTAACTAGGCCGACAGTTTCATCGTTAAAATTGTTCTGTATTTGTTAAGTCGAGACCTTGTACAGCTGACAATGCTGTATGGACTGTGTTCATGTTGTAGCAGACTTACAGTGACCTAACGTTGTTAAGAGCAATTCTCTGTAATCACCAAAATATTTCGGCACGCACTAAATATATTTGTTTTAAACTTGATTAGTTCAATAGAGCCACATGAGCTTTACAAAACATATTATTACACTTAGCCCCATATGTTCACCGTGTCCTTTGTAACAGGACTTAAAGTGGCAAAAAGAGGGGAAATGCAGTGTTTACAAATTATGATCAATTATGTCTAATAAAAAGAAAATAATATAGAAATTCAGACATTTTAAACTTTTTTCAGTTTAAAAAAATAAATAAAAATTGTGTTCAACAGTAAGCTTTCTTAAAAAAAATCTATTCAACTAAAATAGGGTAAAAAGTGCAACAAAAGGGGGATTTTAGAGTCTATTTTTATCAGGTGTTGTGAAAAAATGCAGCCATTTCTTATATTGTTTATTCTATGAATAGAGAGAATGGATTAAGGTTATACAATCAGCCCGATCATTCCATCGTTTCTATGACAGTTCGCATTATCGAAAATATATACCATAGCTCTAACAATCCTAATCTTTCAACGACTCTCCGTAGACAAAAAGAAGACTACTGGATTAGACAATTGGGAACTGCAACACCTTATGGCTGTAATGACAAAATTGATGGTATAGGTATTCTATCTAGTCCTTCGTGTAACTCGGTGAATGTGATGAATATTTTCAACTCGACTCCTCGACGTAGACGCAGTCATGGTCATCGTCATTATACATCACCTTCTCTGCATGATGTCTCTATTAATGACTTGCTGCCATTCATACAAAAGCCGTTAGGATTCATCACATTCGCACGAAACTTTATTCATTTCCCCTTTCAAAACTTCATTCTCTGTTCAATTTATGTTTGGAATCCACTGTTACAAACCCTCATTCAAACCAAACTATAATTTCGGATATTGCAAGTCACAGACTTTTCAAGCCAGTTCGCATTGGAAAAGATGAAAAAGAGAAAAGATCTTTTCTAAATCTTTCCTTTGCCAACAAAGGTCTCGATGGCGTCAACCTAGGCAATATTCTTCATCATAAATTAGTTCAATCGAAAATACCTCCTTATTTCAAAGACCAGTCTGTACCAATAATTTCTTATACCTATACCAAACCTATTGCAACTAAAATTTTCAATTACAAACGCGTTTTGCAGGATCTCGATATTGACGACTTCAAGTCTAAACCTTCTGATTGAACTTGTGCTAGTTCCCAATTCACATATAATCCTGTTGGCCACGTTATTACCGGTGACCTTAACAATGTTAATAACACTTCTCTACGAAATGTGTTATCGAAAGGTCCGAAATATCGTGAGCCTAAATCAATCAATTGGAAATACAACTTTAAAATTTTGATGGATTCAGTCGAGGATTATGACAGACAATGGGCTACGCGCGAGAAGGAAGACGTAGACTCTCTTTCCGAATGGATTAAGGTAGTGAGGTCGTTGATACAAATCAGAATAAAGAAACTGAATGGGTCAATCAATGCCCATGCTACGTCAATTTTTAAAGACCCAAATGTTGCAAAAGACCTATCTGACCTCCATGACAAATATGTTGTTGTCCCCGCAGAAAAAGCCCCAAATAACATCGTTTTTGTGTGTAAAAGTCATTACATTAACTGCTTGATAAACGAATTCGGTATTGACAATTCACTTGGAAACTCAACATATACCCTCACGACATTTACCAAAGAGGAAATTCTGGATAATCATAGGTCTGTTCTATGTTCTTTTGGAATTTCAACCAAAGATGAAGAACTGGATCTTCCATCACTGTATTGGATACCTAAACTACATAAGTGTCCTTACAAACAACGGTATATTGCTGGGTCTTCAAAGTGCTCCACGAAACCTCTTTCTAAATTATTAACATCTATTTTATCAGCAATCAAAGACGGGCTTCAAAGTTATTGTGAAACTGCCTATTCTACAGGTGGCGTGAAGCAGATGTGGATACTTAAAAAATTCCAAAGATCTTTTATAGTACATACAATCTAACTCTCTTTCATCTTGTAACAGTATTAAAACATTTGACTTTTCTACTCTTTACACAAGTATTCTACATTCCAAACTAAAAGACAAATTGAAAGAGTTTGTATTACTTTGCTTCATAAAAAAGAATGGCCAACGTAGATACAAGTATTTTGTCTTGGGGGGGGGATAAATCCTACTTTGTAAAGAATCACTCTGATTCAAACAAAAATTTCCTGAAACTAATATTATCAAGATGCTTGATTTTTTGATTGACAACATATTTTTTACGTTAGGAGGACGTGTTTTTTAACAGACTGTCTGCATTCCAATGGGAATAAACTGTGCCCCTCTACTTTCCGACTTGTTTCTTTATTATTAGGAGGCTGACTTCATGCAGGAACTTCTAAGGAAGAAAGATAAGAAGTTAGCAATATCATTTAACTCTACTTTCCGCTATATAGATGATGTTCTTTCACTAAACAATACAAAATTTGGTGACTATGAGGAACGCATCTATCCCATCGAACTAGAGATAAAGGATACTACAGATACAGTTAAGTCGGCTTCATATCTTGACTTACATCTAGAAATTGACAATGAGGGTCGGTTGAAAACAAAACTTTACGACAAAAGAGATGATTTCAGCTTTCCAATTGTGAACTTTCCATTGCTAAGTAGCAACATTCCAACAGCACCTGCATACGGGGTATATATCTCCCAATTGATACGATATTCCCGTGCTTGCATTTCCTATCATGATTTTCTTGATAGAGGGTTGCTGCTAAAAGGAAGCTATTAAACCAAGAGTTCCAAATGGTGAAGTTGAAATTATCCCTTCGTAAATTTTACGGACGCCATCACGAGTTGGTTGACCGTTATGGAATAACCGTTTCACAAATGATATCGGATATGTTCCTTACGTCGTAACTACAATCCCCTTCCCTTTCATGAATGTGACATACCGAATAAGACTATTTACCGGATTTGTAATCACATAAGCAACACGACGGGTGCCACATGTGGAGCAGGATCTGCTTACCCTTCCGGAGCACCTTAGATCACCCCTAGTTTTTGGTGGGGTTCGTGTTGTTTATTCTTTAGTTTTCTATGTTGTGTCATGTTTACTTTTATTTTACTATTTGTCTTTTTCTTTTTTTAGCCATGGCGTTGTCAGTTTGTTTTAAATTTATGAGTTTGACTGTCCCTTTGGTATCTTTCGTCCCTCTTTTCTTATATACTAGTTTAAACACATGATAGTCAAATCCGAATAATGTCAACGGTTTTCTGCGAGCGTAAATCATAACTGATAGTTTAGAATATCCTTCTCAAGTTAACACTTACTTACTATTATAACAATGAGAAGATTTTGTATGATTGTCAATTAAAATACTCTCGATAAAAAACATATTACCTAGAAGTTAACAACTATAGATCACCATACGTCCTGTATTAATGGTCCGAGAACACAATTATTTCGTAGTGCATTTCTTTTAGAACATAAATGAAAATAAAAAAAAATCCCACCTGCGCTTTCTCAAAGAAACTTTTACAGTGTGTTGTACTACTTTTGGGACAAATTATATCAAAATTATAGACAACTTCATCGTCTCTAACTCAAAATATGGACAATTTTATCTTTAGGGCGTCTTGAAATCTTTTGACAGCTTCCGAAGTACTATTTTTCAACCTTTTTCACCTGGACCAAATCACTACTTTCCTTTAAAATTCTGGACCCAAATTTTTTTACAGTGTAATTTCACCCCCCTACTTGCAATTTGAGGCATTAAACATGGAGAAATAAATTTGGAAGGGTTATAAAAATTAATGGCAAGTAACCCACTGTCAACACTAGGGACTATATTTGTGAACAACGAAAAACAAGGGACAACAATTGTGGTCTCAGACCTAATAGGATAGAAAGAGTTGACAAATCTTAAAAAAACTTGGTATGACCAAAGCTTAATAAATTATAACACTGCTTACAAAGTTTTATGCAATAGGATTTATATTATAGACAATAAGTTAAGTTCTATACTCATCTCTGCGTGTAAAATTTTGACGTTAAAATTGAAAAATTTCAACTATCAACATTTGGGGCTTTAAAAATTTAAATATTGCAAAAAAATACTTTTTAAATGCCTTAATATATAACTTATCATGTATTAAAAGCAATAGAGTACTCATTTGATTAATCAGACTTGGCATAATTATTCAAAAGTCAAATTTATATGAGCCTGTGCCTAAAAATTGAGGGTTTTCAATGAAGGGGGGCCTTACATGAAGATGTAATATTTTCCAGCAATTTTAAATTTGTGAAGCTTTTTGGTTATAAATAATCCTTACATATGTATTGAAAGTACTTTAAATGGAAAGAAAAGTTACAAATAACATATCATATTAGTTTAAAAGGGTCTTAGGCCAAGTAAGACTGGAAAAAATTTAGGGTCAATATAGGCCGTGCCACATATTTACATTAAAAAATGCATATTGAGGCTATAAGAAATAAAACTTTGTGTCTTTTTCATCATTTCTATACTCATGTGACATGAATTAACAAATCTGAGCACAAAAAGACTCTTGCAATTAACTTTTCTTACAAACAGTATGGTCTGATACAAAGATTTTTGCCTTTTTAGGGGCAAACTTGCATGCAATTTATTCTCAACAGACTTATATTTAAACCACTTGCTATCCTACAGAAGAAAAGAAAGATATTATGTGAAATGGAATAGGTACAATAGACATTGTAAAGTGTTTTTGATACAAATTTAGTGAGGTCTTTATTATGGACTTCAAATTTTATGTACCAAGCTCTCCACTTTTGACTTCATCCAAACAGGGCGTTAGACAAGGGTCACTTATACAACACATTTTGCACATATTGTCTGAGATAATCTTCTTTTCTGTAGATTCAGAGTTCATAAATAAGTAAAAGAACTAAATAAAGGCATAGAAACACAAATATTGACACATGAAAACCTGTCAGATAGAAAGTCAGGATGCCATTTATGCATCAATATTGAAAAAACTATAAATGCCTATTTTGACCATAAAATGCCAAAATTGGTCATTTTTGCAGAAATTCTATAAAATAAAAGTTTAAATCCTTTAGTTTTATGCTATTTGACAGATTGACACCATCAAATCATTTAGGGAAGTTGCCAAAGTACAGATTCTATATTTACAGATTTCACCTCTTAGGTCCGAGAACACAATTATTTCGTAGTGCATTTCTTTTAGAACATAAATGAAAATAAAAAAAATCCCACCTGCGCTTTCTAAAAGAAACTTTTACAGTGTATTGTACTACTTTTGGGACAAATTATATCAAAATTATAGACAACTTCATCGTCTCTAACTCAAAATATGGACAATTTTATCTTTAGGGCGTCTTGAAATCTTTTGACAGCTTCCGAAGTACTATTTTTCAACCTTTTTCACCTGGACCAAATCACTACTTTCCTTTAAAATTCTGGACCCAAATTTTTTTACAGTGTAATTTCACCCCCTACTTGCAATTTGAGACATTAAACATGGAGAAATAAATTTGGAAGGGTTATAAATATTAATGGCAAGTAACCCACTGTCAACACTAGGGACTATATTTGTGAACAACGAAAAACAAGGGACGACAACCACATTAAAAATCAGGCTGAGTGTTTCGGTTAAGTACCAGCATGTTTCCTATTCATATCACACTAATTAGTATCGTCATGATATTCATGTGATATTTAGCTCTTTATCTTGAACACCAATCAACAGCATGATGCATATATCATCAAGGACTCCTAAAGTTTCCAAGCTAGAACATTACCCATTTGTATGACTTTATGTACTATAAAAGGAAAAATAACATGAAATATTGGTGTCATGTCATTCTGTCCAAAAGACAAAGTATACTTTCTATTTTAAGATTTAAACAACGTGTTTTCCTTCAATGTAGTTCCCAAAGAATTCTCTTTAAAATATATTTATTTAGTTGAATTAGATATGGTACATTTGTCGATAACATTGATTTTTTAATACAATATCTAAATATCTATCACAATATCTTACTCATTAAGGTCCAAGGACTTGTCATATATGTGGAGATACTTCTTTATCTTACCTCCTATACATTTCCAGGAATATGATTGGTTAAAAGCGTCCGCGTGCAAACCGTGTATATTTGATATTAGGTTAGTAGGGAGGCGGGCTTATCTCATACACGGTTAGTAGTGGAGTTACGTCCCTTTTTATTCCTTATTAGGTAAGAAGGGGGCGGGGCTTATTTCATACACGGTTAGTAATGGTGTTATGTCCCTTTATAAAAAACAAAACGGTACTGAGAAAAAATCTTAAAAGTTCCAACAGACGAAGAAATATTGATTAAGATTGAAATAAATTCATAAAACACATTTAAACCTTACAAGTCGTTATTGTTGGCATCTGTTTTTGTAGGATCAATGGAAGTATCTTCTTAGTGCTAACAGTATTAAAGACTTGCTCATTTTGAGAATCACTAGTCTTAATTTCACACGTTAAGATAGTCGGTAAGATAAATTCGTTACATAGTGTGCTAGTGACGTAATACGGTATATATGGGGTCAGTAAATTCCATATGGGGATTCGAGCTTCGCTCTCACCCCATATGGAATTTACTGACCCCATATATACCGTATTAGGTCACTAGCACACTATGTAACTAATATTACCAGTTCCATGCAGTAGTAGGCAAATTGGAAGAGATTTATCACACACCTGTAAAACTGGAGAAAATTACTGCATGACAGATATCGTACAAGATGACCAAGGCAATGTGGATGTTTTCAAAAGGTTTGTACTCGTACGTTTATTGATGATCATTTTGTCTTAGAAACTGAACTATTATTCATAATCATAATCTTACCGTACAGTCTGCGAAATGAAATGACATGAAATGACAAAATCTAAACCAAATCAATCAAAAACAGAAATAGAATATATGTCAGACATGACCTAACGAAAACTACTGGATTTTAAGCCACTGATATGGGAAAGACACTTACAGAATTTGGCGTTGTTTAACATGTTACCGAGCGCTCAATTTGTTCTATACTATTCTTAGAAAACAAAATGGCTTAAATCATAATGTTGACACAAAGCACGAAAGACAACTAAATAATATACCAAAGACATGGAGCACCAATTTAAGAATAGTTCAAGCGAAATGCAAGCGAAAATTACAATTGATAAACAAAAATGTCAGTAGTAGTATATCGCTGTTCAGTAGTCATAAAACGATTTAACCGGGGAAAAAATCCGTGTACAAACCAAAACTTAGGGAACACATCAACTATATAAGGAACCAAAACGGAACAACATACACCCTGAACTGCTACAAACACTAACCCCAACATACATATAAACAGACTGTATGATAACAACTGCTATATATATTGTTGATGAGAAAGTCCAGCATTTTAATATCATCGTCTTCAATATATAACTACACTTGGCTTTGGTTCCTATGGTTTAAAGCATGCATCTATTGTTTTTTGCGTTATAGATGAATACACTATATTTCTTCTTTTCTATAAAAGTATCATTGGATCAAATGCCATTTGAAAATGAGCAATACAGCTTTCTTTTTTTTATTAATCTTTGACATAAATGACATTAGAGCGGGAATCAAAAAGCCAAAATGATATCCGAACTGTTCCCAAAGTAACAACCGTCATCATATAACATTCGTTTGATAAACAATCTACATCATGTCAACATATTACCATAAATTAACATGTATTAAGACTAATCACTAATGTTGTAATAAAATATATGAACATTAACCATGTTTGTAGCGTAAAAACTCTTTGGATTGTGATTTCTAGTTAAATTACATGCTTTTAATGGTCCTATAGATTCGATTCACAGTTTTGATTTGTTTACTGTGTATACTACACTTCCACACAATCTTTGTAAACAAAGCAAAATATATCTAATTAAATGGTCGTTCGGTAGATCTGGTGGTAATTTGTTTGCTGCAACTCAAATAAAGCCCTTATCTTTAATGAGAAATGTAAATATGCTAGATATACATACTGGAGGTGTGACGAGATGGTTGAAGCACACAAACTTCGTGCATGACAACATATGTGTAGTTTTTGGCAGTAAATTCCTTTTGGCACACATTGCGCAAATAAACCAGACGTGTTCCTTTACTGTAAAGAATCAGAATGTATGCCAAAACTCTATGTAATTGATAAATTCATCAACTTTTACCGTTCTGTTGATGATATTTTTTTCCTGAAACAATTAAGAATTATATAAATATACTGCTGAAATTTATCCAAAAGGAATTTACTCCAAGTTAAAGTTTATATATTGTATGTTAAGTGTTATCTACTAATTCCTAATTACATATTTTTTGACTGAGCTGGTCTAATAAAAACTGAGACAACAATAAATCACTTTAAGGTACTGAACCACAGATGATTTGACTTTCGAGAGTATTTAGGTAAACCATATTCCAAATATGTACCTTTTTTAACGCAGTCACTACCGGTCTATTTTGAAGCACACATGTCACGAGATATATCCTTATATACTGATCCTTTTTATATGGCGTAAGAGATCCACATGTAAGTAACATGTCGCTCAAAAGTCTGTAGTAAATATATTATAGTTAAGGATAGATATAGGTAGATGTGGTATGAGTGCCAACAAGACAACTGTCCATCAAAGTGACAACTTATAAACGTAAACCATGATACGTCTAGGTACGGATGCACTCTTCTGACTTTTCAGTCTTGTTGAAATCTCGTTTAAATGAATTAGAAAAAAACTAAAATATGTGAAATAATTTTTTTAATTCTCATAATATCTGGTCAATGTCATCATATAAAATATTGAGAAAATGAGTGAAGTGTACAATGAAACTATTTTACCAAAAATACATACATCCCATAACTTACACGTGAACTCGGGCTGATCCTGCAAGATCATTGACCAATAAGAAAAATGCAATCCAGTCATGCAATGGTCATAAGTGATGTTTCTCTACACGTTAACACATGTTATCTAATTTCAACAATTTATCGTTTGACCAGACTTGAGAGATCATAAATTTACGGCATACATAGCTCACGTTCTATTTTAGTCTCAAAACTAAACAATTAATACAAAATTATGTTCTCAGCTGTCTTGAAATATTTTATTCAACTTTATTTTCAATCAGCAAATACAATTGGCTTAAAAAGTAAAATCACAAAAATACTGAACTCAGAGGTAAATCAAATCGGAAAATCCATAATCACATGGCAAAATCAAATGACAAAACACATCAAAAACGAATGGACAAGAACTGTCATATTCTTGACTTGGTAAAGACAGACCTCTAGATACCATATACATACTAATATATTCATAGGCCATATTCTGAGCTTGTTTTGATATATGACATCAAAAGAAAAGTTATTGACGAATTATTATTCAATAAAGATAACAGTAGTATACCGCTGTTCGAAATTCATAAATCAATTGAGGAAAAAACAAATCCGGGTTACAAACATAAACTGAGGGTAACACATCAAATATGAGAGGAGAACTACGACACAACAGAAACACAACATTAACATGTAACACACACAGAAAGGAACTATGATATAAATAAAGGCAACAGAAGTATACCGCTGTTCGAAACTCATAAATCGATTGAGAAAAAACAAATCCCGGTTACAAACTAAACCTGAGGGAAACGCATCAAATATAAGAGAACCACGACACAACAGAAACATCACATTAAAATGCAACACACACAGAAAAGAACTATAATATAACAATGGCCATTTTCCTGACTACGTACAAGACATTTTAAGAAAAAAAATCTTAAAATGGTCGGTTGAACCTGGTTTTGTCGCATGCCAAACCTCCCGCTTTTATGGCAATGTTAAATATAACATTAAAATGACAACACTACATGACAGTGCTACAATACAAATAAATTGGAGAACATATAGGACAGAGAAAAACACGAATAATAGCTAAAAAAGGTACCAGGTTTAATATCCAACACGTCAGACGTGCGCCTATTTTATACAAGACTTACCAGCGACGCTCAGATGAAAAAAGTTCGAAAGCCAAAACAGGTTAAATGTTGAAGAGCACTGAGGACCAAAAGTTCAAAAAGCTGTTCCCAATACGGCTAGGGTTTTTCTGCCTGTGGTAAGAACACCCTTACTATTTAGAATAATTCACACTTTTGCAAACAGTAAATTTTATTCAATTACTATATAATAGATATACATAATAAAACTGAAGTGGTGACTAACTACAGAATAAAAACGGAAACATTACATAAAACAACCTTATACAGCACATGAAAATACACAGCCGATTTAGCAAAAGCCTCAACGCACAAAGTGACATCACATTTGAAATTCTAAAAAAACACACAAAGTGACGACACATTTAAATATCTAAAAACATTTCTCAAAAATGAGATAAAATTAGGATTGATTCAAGATTAGATTTGTAATACTGATATTACATTTATTAATGATAATGAAAACTACAATAACAATGGCTACAGATGGGTGAAGTCCTAACCTGTACAGCAAGTTAACTAGATAACCAGTCATTTGGACAGGTCAAAGTTAACCTGTGACCGTATTTATGACTGCTCTGACCAGTCCTAGGACCAAAATATAGTTAACTTGAAAAGCGGACTTGGTCCTAGGACTGTTTTTATGTCTGCCAAAAAGTTAACTTGGAAATAGGTCCGGACTTGGTCAAAATCATAAAATTTAGAAAAAAATACATTTTTCAAATAAAGCATTTGACATAAAAGTTCATAGTCAATATGAAATAATAATATATAATCAATACGAAATTACTTCGACTAGCACCATATCGATTGAATATTGGCCAAAAAAAGCAAAGGTCGTGAGAAAAACCTTGCAACTCAACTCTTTGGTTGAAAGAGTGGATTCCCCACCCGAGTACTCGGGCGACGTGAATACAAGTTATATATAACTTGTTTGAAAATACAATTTTGACATTCACTTTCATGTACACCAAAAAATTACACTATATTTATGAAAAACTTTTTCCACCTTGAGGTGACATATGTTCCATAATTCATATTTCGTCTGATGTCTTTACATTTAATGATGATATCTCCTAAAGGTTTTGATATAGACAATTAGTATGAATACGTTTTGTTTCCATTGAGAGATCTGAAATTTCCCTCCATGATTATGGTATACTGGACAACCAATGATAAAATGGTGTTTCTCTTTCATCTTCAAACCAAATAATAGTATAATGAAGCTCTTTTGAAATATTGTATCTGACTCTTTTCATGAGATCATGGGCAACTGATTCTTATTTCACAATTGACATTATAAAGATCATAGATAAATTTCTTGAGGAAAACAAGTTTCAAATTGAAATTGTTAAATAAGTGTCTTATTAAGATCTGTGTTTCCAATTATTATGAAACTTTAGAAATATTTTGCTTACCTCATGACTTGATAAAAAGTAAACTCTAGTCATATATAGAAACAAAAATAAAACAAAAATAAAACAAATAGAATACATATATTGCTTTACATATACATTGAAATATTCATGTTAATTTTCTTCCTGTCATGATGCAGAATATGTTCTGAACATACATGTACAATGAATTTTCAATGCAAGACAATTCAAAAGTGTTATATAATATGGTCCAAAAAAGGGTGAAAAATTAAAAAAGAAATCATCGACGTTGTATCAAGCTTTTAGTGATTTTACGTATAATTTTTCCTTATCTTGCGTTATATGTTAAAAGATGTAAGTTTTTAACCGAGTAAATATTTATAACTTTTGACACATACTCTAATATCTTTCTCGAGAGAGAAATGCTCATTTTATTTACAAAACGTTTGGAATGACCTCTAAAGATCATAGCATTTAGTACAACATTGGGATAAACCAACAATTCTTATAAGTATATAATTTGAAAAATTGCAAAAAAAAACATCGTTAAAACTATACAATAGTACATTTCGACATGTAAACCAGAGAATAGCAACAAACAGCTAAAATCAATTTACGATAGTACACAAATACAACATCATATAATTATGAACTGTGCGTCACACGAATGTATCAACGCAACAACAGTGTAGTCACAGGTATATTTCTGAACTTTAAATAAAGATTGTGACCAAGTTTGTAAATTGTATTGGATTTATTAGATGTATTTTTTAACAATTACAAGAGTATTGATATATAATTGTGTTTTAATGGTGTAACCACACACGTCTAAATATAAAACAATACTCAATCAGAATTACAAATAAAACATCAAAACTAAATACATGAATGTAGAATGTACCAACACCGAGACACGTCCTACAGCAATGTGAATTCACATTCAGCAAAACGGTCATAGTCGGGATTTGGTCACATTCGGTCTTAAAAGAACAGACTACGTAGATGTTAAACCACAATCTAAGACGTGATCAATATTCCCTCACTTAGTTAAGACAAAGGCACATCCATTAGATCAATTAATTCTGGAGAGTGTCATTTTTAATCTTTCTTTCTCATAACGTTGTTGGCGTAGTTTCTGCGTAAGGAGCACATTCCTGTATATGAATTCCGTATAGTGTGAACATGCACGAGAATAACGTATCAACTGAGAAATTAAAACACGATATGATGGGGCAGAGGATATGTTACTGGTGATAAATATCATGTATTTAAAAATATCATTATAAATGTCTTCCGATATTTAAGACATACATTTACTATTCCATCTGTTACTGACGCAGCAATGTCTAAGGTATTATTATAGAATTGACATGGTCTCTATGAACTTGTGTTCGATCAATAAAACAGTAAAAAGAAAAGAAAAATGGTTAAATATTGATGATTATATGAATGAAAATAGGGCTTGTAGAAGGTGTATTTGTATATATTTATGATTTCTACATAAGAAAATGTCTGTACCAAGTCAGGAATATAACAGTTGTTATCCATTCGTTTATGTGTTTGAGCTTTTGATTTTGCCTTTTGATTAGGGACTTTCCGTTTTGAATTTTCCTCGGAGTTTAGTACTTTTGTAATTTTACTTTTTATGAGTTATCGCAAAAGTTATTTCTGTTTGTCTTTTTCATTTTTAGCCATGGCGTTGTCAGTTTGTTTAATATTAATGAGTTTGACTGTCCCTTTGGTATCTTTCGTCCCTCTTTTATTTTTTGTACATGTTTAGTTGTAGAAGAGCCTCATTGAGAATGACATGAATGGTTAAACATAAAAAAAATTAAAATATGTATTTCTACAAATAGAATTCAAGTTACTACAGGCTGCAGTATGGATTTCCACCATTAACACTAAAGTACAACATAATACAAGAGAGTTGATGTAGTGGTTATATATTCGTCCACTTAAAGCAACTAAGACAAGAAGAAATTGTTTCCATAGCAGTGTAGTATGTTATTTTAAAAGTTTTCTCTCTTTTTTCTTAGATTCATGACGTTTCTTTCTTCATTTTTTTATTACGTGGAAATTTTATTCCAAAAAGTGTTTCTCTATTCATCACCTCGAAAGAAAAAAAAACCTTTTAATTACCTTCTCTAAAAAAATGGTAGATTAAACCTGACATGTAGACAAAGCACATCAGCAAAAATGAAAGACAATTATTATAATTTACCACAGCACAACTCATTGGGATGCATAATTACCGATTTGTTTTAATCTATATCGTCTCAAGACCAAACAATTGTGAACTTTACCAATAAGTTTTAGAACAGTAAAAATTAAAATGACGTAGATCTAAAATAATCGTCTTTAGAGGTATGGAACATTCTATCCAAAATTTAATTAATTTCTAAAGCGGTTTTCTATCCATAATCTGGAAACCAAATATGTGACGGGCGAACAGACAGACACAAGGCCATGTGTACAGATATTGAGATTCCTATTTCACCTGGATTTCGTCAATCGGTGGTGTAAAAAAATATTTGCATTTCGATGTCATATGTGAAACAATTCAAAGATAAGAAAATATCCTGTTTCAGGGTTATAACATTAAAGCAAAAATAGCCTACGACAAGTCACGACACTCATTGTACTGTAGGCTCTGGCTTGAAACTAGTACATGCAGTTTATTGACGTAGTATTATGTAATTACTAGTAAAGGAACTCCCAAAATTTGTATTGTCTCCAAGCAACAGTCCCAATATCACTTAATTACAATCAAAGACAAAATGAAAATGACTAAATAATTCTAAACAATTGACATTTGTGTGTGTTATAAGAACTAACATGTCTACAATAATTATTAAACAGAGTATAAATGAAGTGTGTTTAAAAAAAATAGACTACCTTCTGAAATTGATTTGGAATTATGCTAAAGTCATATTAAAACAAATTTCTTATAAACTGAACACGCCAGTTAATTTAGTGTAAAGCACTGATTGAACTATTAACACTTTACTGTAATGATAAGAGATTTGCTGCAACCCGACAAAGGCTTTGCTTTGTAAATTTTGATTAGCCGACGAAAAATTTGTTTGAAAATGGATGTTGATTATCTCCTTGTGTTATGTGTTGGTAAGTTTTATTTATAATTATGATATCACCTTTATGCAGATAACATCAACATAAAGAAAACAGATTGGGTTCTCTATAGGTTAATTTAAAAATTAAAAAAATAATTCAAAACGGACAGATATTACAGACAGGTTTAATAATATTAAACTAAGGCCCACATTGTGTGCACCAAGAGCAACACCATATAGTATACACAATAATAAATTGTCTCTAATCAAATGACAAAATCAAAAGCGCAAACACATCAAACGAATTGCTTACAATTGTCATATGTAATTTTCCACATTCATCTGTATCTTATTTGTCAAAGATATGATATTTTCATTATATTATTTGACAGTTTGCGATGAATAAGGAGTTAAGTATTGAGATAAATTTCTTTTGTGAATCCCAAAATAGAATCATAACTTAAACAAAACTAATGAAAGTAAACCATTACAGGTCAAAGTACGCTTTTTAACACGGAGCCTTGGTTCACACTGAACGGCAAACTATACAGAGTTTCAAAAATTATTATTGTAAAACCATTCAATCGGGAAAACCAACGGTCTAATCTATATAAAAACGAGAAACGAGAAACACTTCAACAAACGACTACTACTGAACATCAGATTCGGGACAGTTGCAAACAATGGCAGTGGTTTAAACGGGGTAATGGTACCAAACCTTCATCCTTCTCTGAAACAATAGTGTAACAGCCCAATATAGGAAACACTCAATAAAATCTCAAGTGAAATAGCTTAACTCAATCAGAAGACGTAGTAACACCAGTGAAATACAATGAACAAATAAATCTTATCTATGATAAAATGTAAATAGAAATTTATAAAATGAGGGATAAATAATTAGAGTAAAATTATATACCGCTGTGAAATGTAAAACAATTTCAGAAAAAAAACATCAACCTTTAAAAAGAATTCCACCATTCACAATAATATAAAACATAGGTAAATGAAGATAATTTTGTTGAAGTCCTTATTACGGTTTGTAAACAAAGGCGTGTTCTAATAAGCACAAAATATGTTTGACACATGCGCACGAATTAACTGTTGTTATTCTCGTTTAATCCATTGTTATTCTAATATAATTTATACATTTTAGCAGCTGACATTAACTTTATATACTGTTTATTAAACACATTGTACATTCATGTATTTGGTTTTGATGTTATATTTGTTATTCTCGTGGTGTTTTGTCTGTTGCTTGGTCCGTTTCTGTGTGTGTTGCGTTTCGGTGTTGTGTCGTTGTTCTCCTCTTATATTTAATGCGTTTCCCTCGGTTTTAGTTTGTTACCCCGATTTTGTTTTTTGTCCATGGATTTATGAGTTTTGAACAGCGGTATACTACTGTTGCCTTTATTGATTTACCCTGATTTTTGTTTTAAACTAATTAAAAATGAAAAGTTAAGTACAGATTCCACGGGGAGAATACGAGAATAGTCAAAACTGTCTAAAGGTTTTTTCGACCCATAAAAAAAACTAACGCTCAGTGTAAATTATCGATAAATATATTGCCTAATATAAGCAGAGAGCATGACATGAAGAAATTTCATCATAATGCAAATGCAAATCCTTCAATTTTACTAATTCATGTATTTGGTTTTGATGTTATATATATATGTTATATTTGTTATTCTCGTGGGATTTTGTCTATGTGTGTTACATTTTAGTGTTATGTCGTTGTTCTCCTCTTATATTTAATGCGTTTCCCTCGGCTTTAGTTTGTTACCTCGATTTTGTTTTTTGTCCATGGATTTATGAGTTTTGAACAGCGGTATACTACTGTTACCTTTATTTACTAGTTTAAAATAAAACCAATAGTAACACCTTAAAAATAAAATGTCAACTTTGTTGGTAAGCAAACAAAATTAATCAACAGTTTAACGTGAATGGATGTAAATGTCATCTCATTTTGTTTTTTAAATTTAAATTTAAGTTTAATTGTTAAGTCAATACAAATTAACGTTTTGCGAGCATCTGATCTATAATGCTACCTATAAACATCTTTATATATTGAATGGTTTAGGTATATAAACTGTTCATAGACATTTAGCAAAATATTAAAAAGAAGGCTGTTGCAAGTACTCTGTGTATTTTTAACATCCTAATTATGTGACGAAAGGTAATAGTGTTTTATTGTGTGCTATCATTTATAATTTACTTTTTAGAATTGTCCTATATTATTAAGAGGCAATTAATTAACCATAGATACCAGAAAAGAAAAAGAAAAAGAAGTGAAATATTGACCAAAATTGAATAGTATTGTGGACCCGATATTCCGAAACTTTTTGTCAAATAAAGCTAATTTGATGTATACTTGGTATATGAAATCTCTAGTATTTAAAAATGTTCAAGTTTTAAAAAAGATAATAGACAATTATGACCTTAGAAATTCCAAATGAACTCAAAACAAGGGATAGGATAGGTAACGTTATAATAAATACAGTCTTGAAGTGTTCTATTTTCTGTCTTTCAATTATCTCTTTCTATTGAACATTTAGGTACATATACATTTTAATACAGGTATCTATGATGAGTGTATTTATACGTGTGTGTTGCAATTCAAAATCTAACATTTGATATTTCAAAATTTACAAATGTGCAGATGATGCAACAGAGCATAGCCTCACACATATCTTACATGTAGGTAAACTATAACACGTATTTTAACTTTAATTAAATCATTTCAAGTCTGAGAGTTCTGTAATGATTCATGTGCAGAGGAACACACCTTTCGGTACTGTTTTATTTTCAAATATAAAAAAAAATGTGGTATGAATGCCAAAGAGGCAACTCTTCAAAAGTGAACAAATGAAACAGAAATTAACAGCTGTTGGTCACCGTCAGGCCGTTAACAAAGTCCATACCGCAATCACAAATGTAAACCAATTAAAACGAGAAAACTGATGTCCTAATTAATGTACAAAAAAAATGAAGGAAACACAAATATGCAACACAGCAACACAGCAACAAACGCTGAATTACAGGATGCTGACTTGGAACAGGCACAAACATACATAATATGGCGTTCTCAAACATGTTAGAGGTACCCCAACTCTCTGTTCAACCTCGGGCAGTGATGTAACTGAGCAACATAAGACAGTTCTATCAAAGTCAGTTGAAAAAAGCTGAACTCATCAGATGGATACAAATAGAAATGCATCTATCAAAAAAACAGAATGGACGTGACCGTGTATTTGTTCATCTAGCAACAAAAAGACACTAAGTACAGATCCGACGTTCTTACAAGTTCTGTCAGCTAGTTTAAATCCAATAACAACTAATATAACAAATCATGCATCTAAGACTGAATAATCAATCAGTACATATCCAACATCCAATGGATTTAATGTAAAACTAAGGTACGGGAATCGACATATTGTAGATCCAAAGTGCATATTTATATAACAATTATAACTAATTTGCTTTTAATTTACCGTGTCTGTAATCTTTAATAAGTTTTAAAAGACTTCAATTAGTTGTTGACATTTGTACAATCAGCTAATTTACTTTTTATTCTTTTACAGTTTGTTTAAGTTTCGGATTCTCAACTAATCGATACATCCATGGATTTTTTCCACAACCGGTTAAGCTTCCGCTGCAATGTTTTGAGAACAAATGTGTCCATAATTTTCCACTAGTGAGTTTTGTTATATATTTCCCTATATAACCTTGTTACTATGACCATTGTTACCCGTTATTTGGAATCTTTTGCGGCCTAAGTCTTTTTCAATTTAATACATATGTACGACTGAAATCAACACAATAAAATTGAGAATGGAAATGGGGAATGTGTCAAAGAGACAACAACCCGACCAAATAGAAAACAACAGCAGAGGGTCACCAACAGGTCTTCAATGTAGCGAGAAATTCCCGCACCCGGAGGCGTCCCTCAGCTGGCCCCTAAACAAATATATACTTGTCCAGTGATAATGAACGCCATACTAATTTCCAAATTGTACACAAGAAACTAAAATTGAAATAATACAAGACTAACAAAGGCCAGAGGCTCCTGACTTGGGACAGGCGCAAAAATGCGGCGGGGTTAAATATGTTTGTGAGATCTCAACCCTCCCCCTATACCTCTAACCAATGTAGAAAAGTAAACGCATAACAATACGCACATTAAAATTCAGTTCAAGAGAAGTCCGAGTCTGATGTCAGAAGATGTAACCAAAGAAAATAAACAAAATGACAATAATACATAAATAACAACAGACTACTAGCAGTTAACTGACATGCCAGCTCCAGACTTCAATTAAACTGACTGAAAGATTATGATTTCATCATATGAACATCAGGCACAATCCTTCCCGTTAGGGGTTTAGTATCATACCATCATAACATATATGAGAAGAACATAACCCGTGTCATGCCAACAACTGTTTTAGAATAAATGTGTTTAGTTCCGATGCACAGACCTTATCAGTGACTCAATATTAACGCCAAAATATGCAATCTTTAATGACTTGACAACAGTATCGTAATTATATCCCTTCTTAATAAGTCTATTCAAAGGTTTTGTAAGTTTCTGAGGTGAATACTGACACCTTTGTGCTTTATAAAGAATATTTCCATAAAAGATTGGATGTGAAATACCTGAACGTATAAGAAGTCTGCATGTTGAGCTATATTTACCAATGATGTCTTTATACCGATGATAAAATTTAGTAAATGTTTTGACTAGTTTGTGATATCGAAAACCCTGGTGTAATAATTTTTCAGTAATACATAAATTTCTCTCGTTAAAATCTAAAACATTGTAACATACACGAGCGAATCGTACAAGTTGAGATATATAAACACCGTAAGATGGTGACAAGGGAAGGTCACCATCTAAAAACGGATAATTAACGATAGAAAATGAAAAATCATCCCTTTTATCATAAATTTTAGTATTCAGCTTTCCATTAGTGATATAGATATCAAGATCGAGAAAAGGGCAGTGGTCATTGTTAGTATTAGCTTTATTTAAAGTAAGTTCAACAGGATAAATTTCATTAATATACATACTGAAGTCGTCATTATTGAGAGCCAAAATATCATCCAAATATCTAAAAGTATTATTAAATTTGTTTATCAGATGTTGTTTCGATGGGTCTTTGCTTATTTTTGTCATAAATTGTAACTCATAACAATACAAAAACAGGTCCGCAATAAGTGGTGCACAGTTAGTTCCCATTGGAATTCCGATAATCTGACGATATACGGAATCCCCAAAGCGAACAAAAATGTTATCTAGTAAAAATTCAAGGGCATATATAGTATCAAAGCATGTCCAATTAACATAGTTTTTTTTGTTAATTGCTACTAAAAAATGACCTAAAAGAGTTTGAACATATATATTCACTTTCTAAATTTTTGAATGCCCATTAACAAGTCTTGCATTACAAATATTTTCACCAATTTGAATTCGTGAGAAATATATTTTTATAGAGATTATAGACACAGTTTTATTTCTGCATTTTTTAAAACAGATCCCAACATTGTGAAAGAACCTGAATTTTAATAATAAAGGCTAACAAGGGACTCTTATTCTGCCTTTTAGTTCATTTATTTGTTAAGCTATAAAATTTCAGACAGGAAAAATGTGAAGTAATTCACGGAAACACTAATGATCTAACGTATAACACTACTATGTTCGAAATATTAAAATGACTGATATGAATTAATGACAACCACTAAATAACAGGTTCTTGGCATGTTGGTATCACTCAAATATCCGTGAGCAGGAAAAGTGATGAAACAGCAAAACATAAGAACACACTGTAAATATTAACTGTAAATAGACTAACTCATTTAACAGTATGAAAAACAAATAAATCTTACATTAAAACAATAGCATAAATTACTAATAAAAGATTAGTCGCAGTAAATATCGACCGAATGTTAAATATAACTCATAATTATGCGTAAACATATAGCAATGTATGTTTAGAATATATGTAGGACTCAAATCTATGGCGAGTTCCAAATCTATGGCAGATTCCTAATCTATGGTAAATGTGACGTTACAAACGCAAAACAACTCAAATCTATGGTAGATTTTTGTTTTCTCCAAATCTATGGCAGATCTGTGGGAGAGAGTAACATATAACGTCATAATTGAATAACGCCATATTACATCTTTGCTGCCGCTAACGATGGCGGAACCCATAGATTTGAACACCATTCAAGATGAAGTTATTTTCCTGACAAAAATTTGCCGGTGGTTTAAAGGAAGATGTGACCTACTATTCCGAAGAGGGACAAGATGTGCTGTACCGGTCAAAGCCCGTGATAAGGGCACCGCTATTTTCAGTATCGCATATTTTTAAAAAGGAGTTTTGGTAGTAGTCGTCTACGGTCTACGGCTGGCAAAGTTTATACATTGAAAGATCAAATTACCGGATACAAATTTGATTTAAATCCACATCAAATAAAAAAGATGAATTAACGATATCGTTGAAATAAATATTATTTGAAAATTCAAACTGTTGATTTTTATTCGTTACTTTTTTATACATTTTTAAATAAAAAGCGGTCGTCTTGTTTATTAAAGGAATTATTAGTTGGTTTAATGAATGGGTTAAACAGATACCATGCACAGATTAAAAAATGTTTATTTTTTACAGAACTCATCATTTCATCTTGAAGTCTGTATTAAGGTTTTTTAATTTATAATTTATGACTTTTTTTGGTTGACCATTATGGAATATTTATTTCACAAATGCTTATAGACATGTTCCCGTTGTCGTATACTTCCTCTTTCTTAAGGCAAGGCATTGATCGAAAATATACAGCATTAATTTTTTTCCATTTGCAAAAAAATGCCATAGATTTTGAAACAATAAAATCCGCCATAGATTAGGAATCTACAAAACTTGCCATAGTTTACGATTGTAAAAAATCTGCCATAGATTTGGGGTGGCAAGACGTCACATTTTCCATCGATTAGGAATCTGCCATAGATTTGGAACCCACCATAGATAATGAACCTTCAAGATGAAGTTTTTTTCCTGACAAAAATTTGCAGGTGGTTTAAAGGAAGATGGAACCTACTATTCCGAAGAGGGACAAGATGTGCTGAACCGGTCAAAGCCCGTGATAAGGGCACCACTATTTTCAGTATCGCATATTTTTAAAAAGGTGTTTTGGTAGTAGTCGTCTACGGTCTACGGCTGGCAAAGTTTATACATTGAAAGATCAAATTACCGGATACAAATTTGATTTAAATCCACATCAAATAACAAGATGAATTAACGATATCGCTGAAATAAATATTATTTGAAAATTCAAACTGTTGATTTTTATTCGTTACTTTTTTATATATTTTTAAATAAAAAGCGGTCTTCTTGTTTATTAAAGGACATATTAGAAACAGATACCATGCACAGATTAAAAAATGAATATTTTTTACAGAACTCATCCTTTCATTTTGAAGTCTGTATTAAGGTTTATTAATTTATAATTTATGACTTTTGTTTGGTTGACCATTATGGAATATTTATTGCACAAATACTTATAGACATGTTCCCGTTGTCGTATACCTCCTCTTTCTTAAGGCAAGGCATTGATAGAAAATATACTGCATTAATTTTTTTTCATTTGCAAAAAAATGCCATAGATTTTGAAACAATAAAAATCCGCCATAGATTAGGAAACTACAAAACTTGCCATAGATTAGGATTGTAAAAAATCTGCCATAGATTTGGGGTGGCAAGACGTCACATTTACCATAGATTAGGAATCTGCCATAGATTTGGAACCCACCATAGATTTGAGTCCTACATATATATATATTTTTTTATCTTTATCAAATGTTTAGTATATATGTTTTAATCTATTCTTTAAACAATCTCATTGATAGTACCGATTAATGTATATCTGTCCAAAAGTTAAGAAGGCTCGAGGTTACAAATATTCAGACAAATTTCAAATATATTTTTATTCATTATAAATTTTATTTATTACACTATCAATTGTAACTATATGATAAGGTACAAAAATCAGGCAAAACAATCGATTCTTTTTACCCCAGATGACTTTGAAATGTTTATTTCTTTGAAAAGCCTTAAATTATCTCCCTTTGGTTCGAAAATGTCATTTTGTTTGGCATTAACATTGAAACATCTGTTTTAGCTCATCAATGCCCTATATTTTTTTCATTATTATTTTCAATTGAGCTGTATTCAAACTTAACAATTGTAAAATTTAGGCGATTTCTGCAATTTAGTTCTTTTTTATTCCGATATTACCTATATTTTTCCTATTAGTTCAACAGAAAAAAAGTTTCGTAACAAAATTGCATGCTTCTTTCTAAGGCTGAGTGTGAGCTTTAATGAACGGTGGCCCTTTTTTTTATTTTAGTTTTTCTATGAAGTAAATGATAAAATTCATTTATAGCGAAATCCTATATTTAAGAAAAATCGATTTATACACAAGAGCCCCCTTTAAGCAACACCTGATAACTTTTTCATTATTCATAATTATCAAAAAATCGATACAATGATTTGAACTTGTGTTTTTATAAGAAAACAAACAGACAAGTGAAAGTTTCGACTGTTTTCATGATTGCATTTTCAACTATTTAATTTTGGGCAAATGGTTGTAAAATTACCAGAAAGAAAGTCAAAATAAAGTTTAAACTTGTACTGCATTTTTGCCTTTTTTTTTATGTATATAAAATTAAGCTAATAAATCACAATTTAATTTGTTATTATTCTTTTCTAATGACATTTAAATATTTTTTTATCTCATAGAAAATCCCCCTTTAAATAGAGAAATTTGATTTTAGTGTACATTAATAACAGCCGTAATATCTAGCAATTGCAACTAAGCTTTAGATACACTCAAGTTATATGTGTATATTCCATATTAGGTTAGTAAGGATCCATATTAGGTTAGTAAGGATCCATATTAGGTTAGTAAGGATCCATATTAGGTTAGTAGTGGAGTTGCGTCCCTTTATACAAACAACACGTTGGTGAGAAAAAAATCTTAAAGGTTTCAACATTAATTGGATAATGAATGATTGAAATTAATTCCATACAACACATTTAAAGCTAACAAGTTGTTATTGTTGGCATTTGTTTTTTGATAGACCTATGAGAGTTGTTTCATAATACTAACTGTATTGAAGACGTAATCACTTCTATAGGCCACTAGTCTTAATATCATATGTTAAGATATTCGGTAAGATAAATTCGTTACATAGTTCGCTCTCACCCCATATGGAATCTACTGACCCTATATATATCGTAATAGGTCACAACCGAACTATGAAACTAATAATAATTTTTTTTTGCAAGATATGATTGCAAATAACCAAATAGGAATATATATATAAAGTGTAATGATCACAAAAATAACGAACTCCAAGGAAAATTCGCAACGGAAATTCCCGAATCAAATGACAATACCTAAAGCTCAAACACATCAAATGAATGGGTAACAACTGTCATATTCCTGACTTCGTGTAGGCATTTACTTATGTAGAAAATAGTGGATTATACCATGTTTTATATCCCCAAAAAATCCCACTTTTATGACAGTTGCGAAAAAAAATCCATTATATTTACAACGATGTATGAACAAAACAAACAAAAATGTCAACAATATTGGTACAACATTCAAGATTGTGTTCTAATTCTAATCTATATCAAACATATATGTTACAAAATACACTTGCATATAGGCAAAGCATATTAGTAAAAACTAATGACAAGATTACAAAAATCTACCATAGCACAATAACACAATTACATGATGTAGAAGTACAGAGACACGTTAAATGGATATCACCATAAACAGACATGTTTTTCACTTTAAAGAAATTTCCAAATGGATAAATACCTTGATATTCAAATCATTGAAGTAAAACAAATATTACGTAAATTTTGCATAAGTGCCCATTAAATTACGAGTGGCAAAAAAGCGACATCATAAATAAACTTATTGGTAGTTCAAAGAGGACATGTCATTTTTGTTTGTATGATAAGAAGATGAGTTTCATTCTTTAATAAACCATCCTTTATATAATAACTGTCGAGAATTATTGCTTGCGCAAGTTCATGAGCACTGACAAAATTTTAATAACTTGGACTGCAAATCATTTTTTTTTTTTTATATAAACAATGACCACTGGTGACAATTATATAGGTAAGCAGTTAAGTATTTTTCTTATCCAGAGTTTTGAATTGAGATCCAAAAAGTATGTAAATGGGTAAATATCTTTTAGTTTATCTATATATATTTTAAATTCAAAACTTTTGATAAAAATACACATTAATCTATCTATGTGTATGCATATTTCTTCTATAAGTGTTCTATTTAAGTGCTTTCCATTTCATTATTATTTCATAGTCATAACAAAATTTTAAAAACTTGAGTAGCAGCTGTGAGCTATTGAATACCGAATAAGTTGGGAAATGTATATCCAATATGCAGGCGAAGTTAGTATATTGCTACTAAGGAGGTGAAACTGAATAATTTCAAAATTTTAAATCGTCCCGTTTGTTTTATAAACCCTTGACAATAATTTGATCATATTTATGTATCAACCATTAAGCTTGTTATGCATACGTAGGGATATTTAATAAAGTGTAACCTACAGCTACAGTTCTACTTTGAGCGTATTAATGTAAATAGAAATGTATACATATGTTTATCATATTCATCGGCCCTCGGGGGGTATTCAAGTATCAAAACATGTCGTTTGGTACAAGGCAACACATTCAGCTCTTCATATTATGTTTTATTTTTTATCTTGGTTATTTTATCAAATACTGATATAACTTAGCTCGTTTGTTTTTAAAGAAGCAATTCCCACCATCTTTATCATCTATAAATGATTATATAAAATATATTGTTCTCATTGCTAAAGAAATAAAATCTCATCATGTTTCTCAACAACAAAAAAATGAATCAAAAACAGGCAACTTCAATTTTATAGCACAGCAGTACATTTGAAAATTTCTAAATGTTTCACAAATAAAACAAAATTGAAAAAGAAGTGATTGAGGTAATCTGTTAGCAAACATATTTTTATGACATGATGGTAGTGTTCGTGACAGTGGGTCCGGTCTGTTATATACTAATTTGATATCAAGTCGAAAGACACTTACAAATTTTGATCTTCACGATTAGTATAGTTTAATTTTGCCAATCACACATATCTAACCCGAATAATTAATGACGTCATTGTTGTCAAATGAAAAACTAGTATAAAAGAGGGACGAAAGATACCAAAGGGACAGTCAAACTCATAAATCTAAAACAAACTGACAACGCCATGGCTAAAAATGAAAAGAACAAACAAACAACAGCACACACGACACAACATAGAAAACTAAAGAATAAACAAAAAAAACTAGGGGTGATCTCAGGTGCTCCGGAAGGGTAAGCAGATCCTGCTCCACATGTGGTACCCGCCGTGTTGCTTATGTGATTACAAATCCGGTAAATAGTCTAATTCGGTAGGTCACATTCATGAAAGGGAAGGGGATTGTAGTTACGACGTAAGGAATATATCCGGTATCATTTGTGAAACGGTTATTCCATAACGGTCAACCAACTCGTGATGGCGTCCGTAAAATTTACGAAGGGATCATTTCAACTTCACCATTTGAAACTCTTGGTTTAATAGCTTCCTTGTGAGCAGCAACCCTCTATCAAAAAATCATGATAGGAAATGCAAGCACGGGAATATCGTATCAGTTAGGAGGTATATACCCCGTATGCAGGTGCTGTTGGAATGTTGCTACTTAGAAATGGAAAGTTTACAATTGGAAAGCTGTAATCATCTCTTTTGTCGTAAAGTTTTGTTTTCAACCGACCCTCATTGTCAATTTCTAGATGTAAGTCAAGATATGAGGCCGACTTAACTGTATCTATAGTATCCTTTATCTAGAGCTCGATTGGATAGATGCGTTCCACATAGTCACCAAATTTTGAATTATTTAGTGAAAGAACATCATCTATGTAGCGAAAAGGAGAGTTAAAGGATATTGCTAACTTCTTATCTTTCTTCCTAAGAAGTTCCTGCAAGAAGTCAGCCTCATAATAATAAAGAAACAAGTCGGCAAGTAGAGGGGCACAGTTTGTTCCCATTGGAATGCCGACAGTCTGTTGAAAAACACGTCCTCCGAACGTAACAAATATGTTGTCAATCAAGAAATCAAGTATGTTGATAATATCAGTTTCAGAGAATTTTTTTGTTCGAATCAGAGTGATCCTTTACAAAGTAGGATTTATCCCTCCCTAAGACAAGATACTTGTATCTACGTTGGCCATTCTTTTTTACGAAGCAAAGCAATACCAACTCTTTCAATTTGTCTTTTAGTTTGGAATGTGGAATACTAGTGTAAAGAGTAGAAAAGTCAAATGTTTTAATACTGTTACACGATGAAATAGTCCAGGAAATATGTTTATAAAACTTTGCCAGTGGAAATAGTCTTTAAAACCAGCACTAATATTTCATTTTTTTTATACAGAAAACATAATGAGGTATTATAATTTCATGTACTATTTAAATGCTTTACTTGCCTGCTGGGTTACATTTACGATACACTGCCATTAATCTATTTTTGCAGGGTATATTTGGCAAAAAGCGTCAATATGGTTCTCACTTTTACTGTCAAATAGGACATCAGGATGGTTTATTCACAGGACATTGTGGCGAAAATTTCTTTCATGATGTAAGCCAAGTAATTTATTTAACTATCTGTCATATATGAACACAAGTTACATATTTATAGTTTTATTTATTCCTTTTAAACAGTTTCAAATATAAAACAATGGGTGGCCTAGTAGTTGGGTAAAACAAACCAGAAACATCAAAATGTGTGTTATTCCAGACATTTCTTAAGCAGTAAGAAACGTTTCAAGCAATGAAATTGGTCATGCATTCCACTTTTATTGGATTTATTTATTGTGAAAATAGAACGAAATAGAATTTCTGTGAAGAAATAATACATTAATGTTACATTAATTGGTTTAGTTTACCCCCTTGTTCCGACCTCTGTTCTCTACTCCCTCGTCCATATCTACTCCCTCCGTACACACACCAAATAACGACAGTTTCCGAACGTATACGTTCGTCAATATCTTGAAAATATGACAAACGTTCATGGAAATATCATTAGAAATGATGAAGGTTTCCGCCTAAATAAAATAAAATAAGTACACAAACCAATAATTTCTATGGAAACTGAGGTCATCAAGTTTGTCACAGATATATGTGTTAAAAAAGCCTTGTGCTATTAAAACTTATTTCCTGATATGATAAGGACACTGATGTCCCTATATTATCCTTCATATCAGTGTGGAGATATAACATTCTACTATGTATGACACCACTTGATAACATTTTTAGAGCATCACAGACAAAAAGGCACAACAAAAGGACGCAATATTATCTACGGTCCAGTTGGGGTTTTTTTTCATGTGCATTTAAAATATATGCATATTTACAAACTATCACTATCCTCATAGCAAAATGAAAAAAAAGATAAACTGAATGTTTTTGACAAATTCAGCTAATCATAATATCGCATATGTATTATCTTTTAAATAGTATTAAACTCTCTTATTATGTCAAAAGTATTTCAACTGTTTAATTTAGTCATTTCGTCTTTCATTCATCATACGTTAATCAACATTAATTTTGCAGAAAAAGTGTGGTTTGTATAATCGTGAGCCAACGTGTAAATGTTATGATCAGTCCTGCATTAATTGGTTTGTAGAACGGAGTAAGTTCAATGTATGTTTATACTAGTCAACAAAAGAAACGATATTTTAGCATCTATACTATTTACACGTAACAGAGTGTTGTTTCCTTATCAAAACCACTGATTTAAAATACGCAATTTTTTGTTTGGCAATTGTTGTTATTTTACAAATTGTTTTTTCATCCAAAAAATATTAAAGCTAAAAAGATTTTTTTTATATAAAACGCTGTCTGCTTATAATTTTAAATGCCTTTGCAGATATTTGAATACTTTTAAATTCTCAGTATCGACTTTTGTCATCAATTTGCGAAAAATGAATTTGACCCCGTGTCCATTAACACAGTATTTTCTCTCTTTCCATTTTGATAAATTCTTTAAATCATATGCATTTGCTTTGTAAATTTTTTTTTCATTAGATATTGTAAAAGAGTTTTCCTATTTATTATATTTTATAGTATATATTGGAGATTTAACTTGTGAATCGTTTCGTTTGTTGACTATTATATTATTTAGAGTGAATGAAAACTGTTATCGTAAATAAGACGATGCAGTGTGATTATGTGACATTTCTTCACCAGACATACAATAACGTAAATGTAAACATGAGATCTCCATATGACCCTCAACAAAGAATAAAACCAATAACGTGTAGTAAAACCCTAGTTTTTGGTGGGGTTCGTGTTGCTTATTCTTTTGTTTTCTATGTTGTGTCATGTATACTATTGTTTATAAAAAAGAAAATGTGGTATGATTTCCAATGAAACAACGGTCCACAAGAGACCCTAATGACACAGACATTAACAACTATAGGTCACCGTACGACCTTCAACAAAGAGCAAAGCACATACCGCATAGCCAGCTATTAAAGGCCCCGATATAACAATGTAAAACAATGCAACGAGAAAACCAACCTATACAAAAGAATGAACGAAAATCAAATATATCACACATTAACAAACGACAACCACTGAATTACAGGCTCCTGACTTGGGACAGGCACATACATAAATAATGTGGCGGGTTTCAACATTGTTGGTCTGTTTGTCGTTTTCATTTTTAGCCCTGGCGCTGTCAGTTTATTTTCAATATATGAGTTTGACTGTCCCTCTGGTATCTTTGTCCCTCTTTAAGTATAAATTAATCAAAAGTATCAAAGAGTTTTTACCGGATCGTATGCTGATTGGCGGGCGCGATAAACAACATCACTTTCAACATTATTTCATCCGTTTGTAATATGTTTCACGACGTGTAGTGAAATTTGCGAACATCATATTTGTATCTATTACACTAATGAACAGAGTTTTAAGTAGTTTGTGGCAATGAAACCCTTGACAAAATAATTTACCTGTAACATTACAGCTTTGATAGGTACGTGTCTCATTGGCAATCATAGCATCTCCTTCTTTTTCTTATACATAGATTATGATTATTTAAATCTAAAATGTAACGGCAGACATGGGCATGCCGACAGAGTTGTGCTATATAAACACCGTAAGATGGATCCAAAGGAACCAGCGAAAAATCGTTCTGTTTGTAGTAGATTATTATGTAGAGTTTCGACCTTATGTGTTACATCGTAGTGTTGTTTTTATTTAGGAAAAGTCAGTTATTGTTGTTAATATCATATTTATTTCAAAAAGAGGGACGAAAGATACCAAAGGGACAGTCAAACTCATACATCGAAAATATACTGACAACGCCATGGCTAAAAATGAATAAGACAAACAGACAAACAATAGTTCACATTACACAAGATAGAAAACTAAGGAATAGGCACTACGAACCCCACCAAAAACTAGTGGTGCCCTCAGGTGCTCCGGAAGGGTAATCAGATCCTGCTCCACATGTGGCACCCGTCGTATTGTTTATGTTATAACAACTCCGGTAAATAGTATAATTCGGTAGGTCACATTCATGAAAGGGAAGGGGATTGTAGTTACGACGAAAGGAACAAATTCGGTATCATTTGTGAAACGGTTATTTCATAACGGTCAACCAAGTCGTGATGGCGTCCGTAAAATTTACCAAGATATGATTTCAACTTCACCATTCAGAACTCTTGGTTTAATAGCTTCCTTGTGAGCAGTTTACTGGAAAAGACATGCAGCCAAATTGTATAAATCGGTATATCTATTTCGTCTAGATTCTTATTTTTTATTTAGATAGACAACACCAAGCACTTAATCAAGTGGCATATTCTTGTCTCAAGGAAACTTGTCACGGAACTGTAAGTAATACTTGAACATTATTGCTAATATTGTATTATCGAATTTGACTGTTTTGCTGAGTGTGATTTCGCATTACTGTAAGACTTTTCGTGGTACTTTGATATCCAACATTAATGTATTTAGTTATTTTATTCTGATTGGATATTGTTAAATGTGTTATCGTTTGTAGTTGTAATTCTATTTTTTAATTTTCAATTCGTCTGTAAAAGTAAAGATAATTAATCACCCAGTTCATTTACAACATTTTATTTGTACTGTAGTCCTGTCATGTAATAAAATTGAAAATTGAAATGGGGAATGTGTCAAAGAGACAACAACTCGACCATAGAACAGACAACAGAAAGTCACCAACAGGTCTTCAATGTAGCAACAAATTCCCGCACAATTCTTCAGCTGGCCCCTAACCAAATATATATATATACTAGTTCAGTGATAATGAACGCCATACTAAATTCCAAATTGTACACAAGAAACTAAAATGAAAAACATTTCAAGATTACCAAAGGTCAGAGGCTCCTGACTTGGGACAGACGCAAAACTGCAGCGGGGTTAAACATGTTTATGAGATTTCGACCCTCCACCTATACCTCTAGCAAATGTAGAAAAGTAAACGCATAACAATTCCCACATTAAAAATTCAGTTCAAGAGAAGTCCGAGTCTGATGTCAGAAGTTGAAACCATAGAAAATAAACAAAATGACAATAATACATAAATAACAACAGACTAGTAGCAGTTAACTGACATGCTAGCTCCAGACTTCAATAAATCTGATTGAAAGATTATGTCTTCATCATATGCACATCAGGCGCAATCCTTCCCGTTAGGAGTTTAGTGTCATACCATCATAACATATATTAGAAGAACATAACCCGTATCAAGCCAATAACTGGTTTTTAAATAAATGTGTTTAGTTCCGATGCAAAGACCCTATAAGTTAATTAATATTAACGCCAAAATATGCAATCTTTAATGACCTGACAACAGTATCGTAACTAAAAAAATGTATATCCCTTCTTTATAAGTTTATATAAGGGTTTTGTTAGTTTCTTGTGTGAATACTGACATTTTTGTGCTCTATAAAAAATATTTTATTAAAAAAAATTATTTTAGTGTTGCATATAACATTGTCATTAAAGCGCGAGATTTGGCTAGCCGCAGAACCAGGTTCAACTCACCATTTGTTTTCTTAAAAAGTCCTGTACCTAGTCAGGAAAATGGCAGTTGTTATCTTATAGTTCGTTCCTTTTTTTTCTGTTACATTGCCGTTTTGGTTTTTTGTTTCAGTGTTACTGTTGTTTCGCTGATTTCCTCTTATAGCTGATGTGTTAACCTCAGTTTTAGTTTAAAACCCGGATTTGTTTTCTCTCAATCGATTGAGGACTTTCGAACAACGATATACAACTGTTGTCTTTATGTGTAAACAAAGTACTTTCAAAAGGCCTAACTATAAAATTGTAATGTCTACAACTGAATAGAACACGATAACAGTACCTTTTCAAAGAAAGTGCGAGACTTACAACTTTTAACAAAATTTTATAAAAGCTGATCGTCCGATTTTGTAACGGAATGATTGTTAAATTATTGGCCCTTTGACTGAGCAGAAATGTTATTAGCGTTATTAAAAATTGTCCTTTTAGTGTTTGTTCCTTGGTCGTTTCTTTTTTGTTTGTGTCAGGATTTTGTTTGTTTGTCTCTCTATGACACATATATTTTGATTTTTTTGTACGTTCCATCTTTAAGTTTCTTTTTGCGATAACAATTACTGAAAATAAATGTAATATTTACCTAGAAATATATGCCATTCAAAAAAATTTGATTTCATTATTGAAATCGTTAACTTTTTTTGCGGTTCTTAAAATTAACATATTCTTTATTTTAGGAACATTGCCATATCCAAGAAAAAGATGGTAAAATTGTTTCTACTTGTAAACACTATGAGGTATGCAATTTCATTTATTGTATGACATAGTATATGTGAATTACAGGTATGTCTTGATATATCTTAGTAAAAGTGTCAACATATATTTAATCTAATACATGAAGTATACACTGCTAATAATCAGTTGTCATTTAGTAGAAAAACTGTCAAACCAATTCCATGCATTACGTCATATGCAAATCTCTCTATAAATTTTGTAATGACATCCACACTTTTTTCGAATTTTATTCACAGCTAAAGTTAACACTTTAAATGTGTAAAAATATAAGGTAGGTGTTTCAGCCAGAGTGCTTAGTGTCTGGCTGGAATATTGTCACTTTTTATATCTCAAGCGTTACAATAATGGCATAAATAAGTGTTTTAAGGTTCGCTTAAATAATCTTTGCCAGCTTACAAAATCCATGTCTGAAAGTATAAGTGTCTTGAGCAATTAGCACATTGAACAATGCTCATCAACGAAAATTTATATCGTAATTAATTCAACGTTTGCTCTTATTCGAAAAGGGGAGTGCACAAAAGGCATAAATTACACATAAATGAACCCCTATTTTAAAAGTGAGTATCAATAATTTTTTTGTAATTATTTTATTTTTCAAGATGAAACATGTGAAATTACATAATACAGTATTAGACACAAAGTATGAAAAGTTATTTAGTACTTGTAAGATCGATTAAATCATAATGGTTTAATAAGATATAAATATTACAATTGATTTTGTTAATTAAATGCTGCTTCTAAGAATTGCCACTTCTGAACCATTTTTACTTTTTGTGTAGGGGTTAAGAAACATACAGAGTATTTTTCTATTTTAATCCAATACTTTAAATATTCTATCCTACCATATTTTGTGGGCAATACGCTCTTACATCTACATTTGTATATATAGTATGTAAGTACCAACAAGATATTATTAACTGTTTTACTATTGACAAAATCCTCCTCAGACACACATAAAATGACCTCTTTTGCACTAAAAAGCAAGAAGATTTCATAATTTCTAATCCAATCTATAATGGATAACCAGAAGTTTTGTGTTACATTACATTCACAAAAACTGTGAAAAATATTTTCTCTCAATTCTGAACAAAATGTTCATAGTTCAATTTCTTGAAAAAAAACGATTATTTGGTTATAATGAAGGGCATGGAATAAATAGTATTCCAATCTTCAATCTGTATATTTAAGTCTATTTCCCATTTGTTACGGACAGATAGTGATAATACTTTATTATCCTTCAGAAATAAATTATAGAAAAATTTACAAGCTTTTGGTTTTTTTTTAACTTTATCTACTAATTTATTTTCAATATTATCAAGTTTAAAACTACCTTCTATCCTCCTTTTCCATCTATTTAGAATAGCACTTAAAAATACCATAAAACATTACAAAACTAGTACTGATATTATACTTTTTCTCAAATTCTCCATATGAGAATAATGTATTATTATCTGACACCAGATCATTGATAAAAAATATACAATTTTCAATATATTTAACCTTCAAAATCATCTTGCCATCCATTTTGATGTTTAGATTTAGCCATATGGACTGGGCCAGAATATCGGTATTGTTTTCAACTTTCAACTTATTTTTTCAATTTTGAAAAATTTACCAGAATATCATGCCAAAAGGGATTGAATTGTTTTGCTAAATAAAGCAATCCTTCCTTACTTAAATGTAAAATTTTGAAGTTTCCTTAAACAATTATACAGAGTTCTGCCCTTTTCAAACAACGGTCTATTTGTTAGGGAATTTAAAGACAAATTTGATTTATAAGTTCATTTATTATATAAATAAGGTCGTTAGTTTTCTCGTTTGATTTGTTTTACATTGTCATATCGGGGTCTTTTATTGCTGACTATGCGGTGTTGGCTTTGCTCATTGTTGAAGGCCTTATGATGACCTATAGTTGTTAATGTCTGTGTCATTTTGATCTCTTATTGTCAATCATACATTTGTACCACATCTTCTTTTTTATAAGTCTATTATATCGACGGACCTATATTGATATACAGTAAATGAATGTATATAAACTTATCATAGATACAGGCTTACAATTGCATTGTTGACCTCAGATAGATTTGGGTCTTTTTTTATCGTGTTTCTGTACTTTGAATTTCAAATATTTGGCTATAAGCATTCCTTAAGAGCATAAAAAGTAAAATCTCCCAAAAACTGAACTTAGAGAATAATTCAAAAAGCAGTGTCTTTAATCAAATTGCAAATTCTAAAGCTCAAACACATCAAACTAATGGATAACAAATGTCAAATTCCTAAAATGGTACATGCATTTTCTTATGTAGAAAATGGTGGATTGTTATATAGCTAGCTAAAGATCTCCTGTGTATGACAGTCGTATCAAATTTAGACACCTTTGTGTGAACGAAATAGGGGTACAGTAGTAATGTGTTCCGATTTTTATCACTTGAATAAATGTATCAAAGAACCACAAAAAGGCATAACGACAAAGCACATTAACAAAATTGAAAAACAAGAATACAAAATTTACCAGAACATAATAACACAACACAATGACGGGATGTATAAGTACATTGTCACATCAAATGGATGTCACCAAGAGCAGACTAAACAGTAAAATCAAAATAGTTATAAAGACAAATAAAATAATTCTATAACACTACGAGTCCCAGAAAGAGCATCGGACGCTTGAAACTTATACAGTGGATATTTTTTCAATTTTAACTTTGTTAATTATTGGTGCTATTGCGTCGTAAAAGGTAACATCAGTAAAGATATTTAGAGATATTGTATGGGTATGATCTGTTACGATATGTCAATCTTAATCTTGAAATACATAATATACTATTTTCAGCCCACTAGTCAGGAAATGTGTTGGAATCATAATTATGTGACATTACCAAATGGTTGTTATTGTAATAATGTTGAATGTGTGAAAAACATAGGTAAGGTACTCGTATTAGATATTAAGTAAAAAGGAGTTGAGAATGAGGTATTATGTTAAACCATAAATGTTTAGTTTATCATTCATTTCTAATCAAGGATCCTTTAGTCAAGAACTTAAATCATGGAGTATTTAAGGTGGTACCTAACACTACAGGGAGATAACTCTGTAAAATCAGCTAAACGTTTTAATTACGTTGTGTTGTTACAGGGATATTAAGCTTCTCAATGATCAAAATGAGTGTTTGTCAAACTGCTATATAACCAGTATAATTTTTCTGATAAAACGGTTGGTTCAAAAAATAAATATTTTTTTATATTTTTGTCAAGGGGTCAAAGTAAATACTTTGTCAAATTTTAAGAAAATTAAACGAGCCAAATTAATTTTAGTTAAAGTGTTGGGTACCACCTTAAATATTTTAAACTCTTTCAAAAGACGATGACGTTCTTTTTCTGGAAGAGAACAAATGATTTTTGTGTACAAAGTAATTGAATATGTTTCTGCATCTTAACGAAATATGAGAAACAGTGCCCATTGAACATGCACAACAGAAATTGCTTACCGATCACATGGTTAAACGCATGTTTTTAATGTCTGTGTAACTTAATGTTGAATTTTCTGTGTTGACAAAGATTTGTCTGCCGTTAGTTTTTCGGTTTGTTTAAGGTGCTGCTTATTACATCTTTTTGGGGTTTTATATTTGTTGTTTTTATATTCTCCCAACGTATCTAATAAGTTAGAAAAGAGGGATGAAAGATACAAGAGGGACAGTCAAACTCATACATCGAAAATATACTGACAACGCCATGGCTAAAAATGAATAAGACAAACAGACAAACAATAGTTCACATTACACAAGATAGAAAACTAAGGAATAGGCACTACGAACCCCACCAAAAACTAGTGGTGCCCTCGGGTGCTCCGGAAGGGTAATCAGATCCTGCTCCACATGTGGCACCCGTCGTATTGTTTATGTTATAACAACTCCGGTAAATAGTATAATTCGGTAGGTCACATTCATGAAAGGGAAGGGGATTGTAGTTACGACGAAAGGAACAAATTCGGTATCATTTGTGAAACGGTTATTTCATAACGGTCAACCAAGTCGTGATGGCGTCCGTAAAATTTACCAAGATATGATTTCAACTTCACCATTCAGTACTCTTGGTTTAATAGCTTCCTTGTGAGCAGCAACCCTCTATCAAGAAAATTATGATAGGAAATGCAAGCACGGGAATATCGTATCAATTGGGAGATATATACCTCATATGAAGGAGCTGCTGAAATGTTGCTACTTAGAAATGGAAAGTTCACAATTAAAAAGCTGAAATCATCTCGTTTGTTGTAAAGTTTTGTTTTCAACCAACCCTCATTGTCAATTTCTAGATATAGGTCAAGATATGAGGCCGACCTAACTGTATCTGTAGTATCCTTTTTCTCTAGTTTGACGGGAAAGATGCGTTCAACATAGTCACCAAATTTTGAATTATTTAGTGAAAGAACATTATCTACATAGCGGAAAGTATAGTTAAAGGATATTGCTAACTTCTTAACAATATATTGGAAATGTATTTTTGCTATGATATTCTTTGGTAACTAAACTGAGATATGTCCAGTAAATGGTGTCATTTTTTTTAATTTCTGATAAAGACAATGCTACATTAGTTTGTCTTGACCCCCCTCCTTTCTTTCCCTTGTAGTGTAATAAGTTGTATCGTGCATGTTATAACATTGTAAGCAGAATTGTGTTACTGGACTTAGAGTCTTAACTTTGCAATACAAAATAGATTTGATAATTCTTTTCCAATGCAGAAGATTGTATGCCTGAAATGTGTACTTGTTTCTATTTTTTCTTAAGTTTATTTTTGTTATTTATCCTTTGTGCACTCTTAATTTACTGGGATTATCAAATATCCTAATGAAGGTCAGTAGTTCTCTCCGGGCACTCTGGCTATCTTATTTCATAACATTTTATCACCACGAAAAGCACAACAATGTTGAAAGTGGCGTTAAACACCAACCAAGCAATCAGGTATCCTGTTTATAAGCAGAAATTTGTGAATAAAAATTTAGGTATAAACGTATCTATCACCAATTGTTTCAACAAAAACTATAATAAAACAATTGCCCTTTTTATATTAGGAAATGTGGGATGTTCTCGCTGTGCTAAAGACCCATCGGTGGCCTTCATCTGAATTCTGCTCTTTGTCCGGGTTGTCTCTTTGATACATTTCCCCTTTTCCATTCTCAATTATATGATTGTATAAATGAAACCTCGATCGTCCAGAGTTAAAATACAGTGGATGAAAGTAATAACAGGTAACATAATATATAAAAAAGAAGATGTGGTATGATTGCCAATGAGACAACTGTCCACAAAAGACCAAAATGACACAGACATTAACAACTATAGGTCACCGTACGGCCTTCAACAATGAGTAAAGAACATAATATGTCTGGTAAAGATGGATCTTTATATTAACTTGATTATATTATGTATTGTGTAGTTTAGCAAATTTTTATTCTGCGAACCATTCTTGCACTTCAATACTAATTCTTAAGTATTTCATTGAACAGAAGTACCAACAACAAACACACCTAGTACGACAACTGTTCCTGCCTTACGTATGTAAATATTAACATTGGTATTTTAAGGATTGACTATTTCCATGTTTTCTTAAATTTTACGCTTTGTTTCATATATTTATCAAAGAAGACAAAAAGAACATCTGGGATATGTATCAACGAGACAGTAGCCTATCGACAAAAGAAAATAGTCATACGAAATTATTGAAGTCTATAAGAAAAGACAGCTGTCTTCACTATGCTATGTTATAATGATAAAAATGACTTGTAGATAAATGTCAATAAGCATTCTAAGACAAAATAAAACCAAGAACTACTAGCAATACTAACCACATGTGGGACTTTGCAAATGTTATGTTTATGGATAGTTCTGTATGATTTCTGCTGTATATGAGTAGAAAATCACGATGAGCGTACACATAACTGTATAACTAGCTATAAAATATTCAACATAAAACAAAATAAATCTAACCGGAAAAAAATTAAAGATAATACTTTTTATGACAAACCAGTTCATTTTAGATAATATTAAACAAAGACTTTGTATCAAAGATTCGCAAATTTGTTAAACGAGCAAACAAAAACTGTACAAAGTAGATAACTCTATTATCTTATATTGACCACTTTTTGGTTATTCCTTCCTAAAATAATTAGACATTTATATGATGTGTATGTATTTTAGTCTAGTTCTGCTATTTTGAACAAAATGAAATAAGATTAAATCTTTAATAACAATTTGTAAGGCACATGTTCAATTGAAAACAAATTTATAAATAATATACTGATGTCTCAAGAATATTTGGTAAATTTGATATTTCTAAATAAAATTAAAAAAAATATCTGCCTTTTCATATCTTCTTTCAATTACTTTTCTTTCAAAGAAGTAAATTGTATGTTTCTATGCTGTTCGGTCACACAAATAATTTAATCGAATACTAAAAAAACTGTATTAAACAAAATTTCTTTATAAAAATTTCTGACTAATCTAATAACCAAAACATGAAGAATGGTATGAAGTGTAAACTTGCATTTATTTTATTGAAAAGAAATAACTATTGATATATTCCGAATCAACCTTCTTCGTTTGTTTTGAAGTATTTGGTAAAAGCTTTGAATTGTCGTTTCCAATTTTTAACCCTTATGCTTTTTATTCCATTTTTGCAATAAAATTAGTAATTCTTAACAATATGTTTTGACTTCACGCCATTTAACACATAAGCATAACATACAACTCTATAATGTGTATCAAATTTTTACAAATGATATTTTTCTATCGGTACGATACGTCCTAGGCATAGTTCCATACACGTGAAAAATTGTTGTATTCTAAATAATAATGATAGCCTTCAGTGTTAACAAAATATTCCTCAATACAGAAGTACACTTATTTCTTTTTTTCAACGCTTTTATAAATTAAAAAAACAAGTTGAATTTCGATAATAAGCGTAAAAGAGGAACGAAAGATACCAGAGGGAGAGTCAAACTCATAGATAGAAAATAAACTTACAACGCCAGGGCTTATTTTATTACAAATCCGGTAAATAGTCTAATTTGGTAGGTCACATTTGTGAAATGGAAAGGATATAGTAAAGTAGAATAACAAAAATAACAAACTCGGTGAACAATACTAAACGTAACTAAATGGCAAAATCAAAAGCTCAAACACACCCAACAAAAGGAAAACAGCTGTCATATTAGTATTATACACTTTGATATCTTTCCTATACCACACATATGCAAGACAATATGTTTCTTATCTAAAAAACATAAGTCAAGAGCTCAGATCTGAACCAAATGTGAGAAATAAAAATGTGCAATTGATATGATAATACAAAGCAACTTAAGGGATCAGAGAGCAGTGAATCATTCCCATATTTTAAGCAAATGTGTATTATATATTCTTTTTAAATAAAACAGTAGACGTAAAAAATAATGCTTCTCATAGCTATTCTGGACTGGAATTATTTGACCTCAAAAGATATTTTGCCTTTTAACTTTTTTGTGTTTCATTGTTGACATGTTTGTTATCATAGTGATTAAGATTGTAACAGAAAGATGACTGCTGTAACATATTTTGTAATTTTACCTATTATGTCTCTTTGTTTTGTTTACACATCGTTGTCAATATATTGAATTTTTTGGGGACTGTCATAAAAATGAGAGCTTTAGCTAGCGATAAAACCAGGTGAAATTCATCGTTTTCTGAAGAAAAAAGTTTGTGCCGTTTCAGGAATATGACAGTTGTTTTTTAATTAGTTTGATGTGTTTGAGCTTTTGATTTTGCCATTTGATTACGGACTTTTCGTTTTGAATTTTCCTTGGAGTTCAGTGTTTTTGTTATTTGACTTTTATCCATATCTCAGAAATACATTTTTGATTGATTGATTTGTGTTCAATGCCATTTTCAGCACTATTTGTACGGGTCCGAATTCGGTGAAGGAAGCCCGAGTTCCCGGATGATGGACAACCGTCCTTAATTTTTAAAACTGACAATCCTAGTAAATTAAGAAAGGGGTCGAGCACACCTGCCACTGGCATTTAGTATTTGACCTGGATTGGAACTCACAAAATTAGTATTGATAGGCTAGTGTTACATTATTTGAATATTAAAACTTAGTTCAAACTGATTAATTAATGATTTTACGTCGTTTGTGTCGCTTTTGCGTGTTTGTTGAACAGCTGTTTAAAGAAGAATTTCTAGAGAAAAGAGATGGCTAAGGACGAACTATTTGTTGGTTTAATATACGTAAGCTTTGAAATATCAAATATTCACCTTAAATGTTGGTCATACATCATTTATAATTCGCCTTTCCTGTGCTTTTCGTAACCTTTACTGCCACAAAGGTTAAATCTGATCTGTGTTTGATGTCATAGGGACATAAATTTTTGTTTATCATAAGAACTTTTTTTATATATAATATTTGATTATTAAAAGAAATATAATTCTTAAGCATTTTTACAGCAACCGACTATACCCATGAGCATATCACTGTCCCAACACTTGGTAAGTTACAATATTGTAAGGCTTTAAGATATGTTTAAATCGTTTAAGGTTATAGATAATTTTTGAATAATGTCAGTTTAAATATGAAGAAGTTTTGTCAAATTTAGATTAAATCTTTGTATGTCTTATAGTGTTGACAATATGAAACGATATACCTTTACTTTGTAACGGAATGTTAAATTCATATTAAAATGTTGGTATTCTTTTTGTGTCCTTTTTGTTATTCATCTATCTTGAAAGGTTTCTCATCCCGATGTTTTGCATTCGAATGAATAATGTTGATGAGTGATAATGACACCGGTTTCTCTAGAAACGCACTAATGAGAAAAGAAAATTAAAGAAATTCAAATGCAGTTAATTTTATTTGCTTAGTTGCATTATTCCTCCAATGCTCTTAAACTTCGTACTTTCTATTTAACTTTGATTCGAGCGTCACTGATGAGTCTTTTGTAGACGAAATGCGCGTCTGGCGTATATACAAAATTTAGTCTTGGTATCTATGATGAGTGTATTTAAAGGCATTTGTTCTGCGGTATTTAGTCAAATTTAGGTTAACTACGACAAACTCAAACCAAGAATGAGTAATTTGTATTATTTACGCATAACACGTAATGCCAACTATATTTTCATACATAATGTTGTCCTTTTAGTGTTATATTTAACATTGCCATAAAAGCACGAGAATTGGTTTAGGCACAAAACCAGGTTTTTTTTGTACCAAGTCAGGAAAATGGCAGTTGTTATCTTATAGTTTATTTCTGTGTGTGTTACATTGTCGTTTGGTTTTATTTTTGCACTGTAGTGCATCTGTTGTTTCGTTGTTTTCTTCTAATAGTTGATAAATTACCCTCGGTTTTAGTTTGCAATCCGTATTTGTTTTCTCTCTTTCGATTTATGCTTTCGAACAGCGGTATTCTACTTTTGCCTTTATTTAGTATCTTGAAGCTTTTTCGATTTTGATTATTTTATATCTTCTGATAAATTTAAAGACTGTCCATCATATATTCCACGCATGTGAGATTTTCAATAAATAACCAGGACTGACGAAAGTTTAGTTATACAATACATTAGCACACATGACATAACCCTGGCATAAATCCCTGAAAAAACAATATAGATAAATGCATTCTTGGACTTTTGAGTGAATATACGTAATATTACTTGTGTAAATAAAATAAACATTAAGAAAGAAAAACGCAGACACATATTGTCTACCTTAGAAAATTTAATAGATATTTAATTCTTTGAATGCTCATTAGAGACTTGGTACTCTATTTAATGTCAAATTGTGTCCATTATTCAGCAATAATTCCAGTCCTAAAGCTTAAAATACACTACATCTTTTTTCAGATCCAGAATATCTATGCGACAAAGCATCATGTCGAAGCGATGTAAGTACAGCGTGTTATTCCACTTGAAGATTGCATACAACCAAAATATTTGCTGCACAGGGATTATTCATTGCAATCAAACTAAAAATTGATAATCTTTGCTTGATATATATTCACAAAATATACCAAGTGATTCGTACACATGACTTGCGATTCGTCTACGAAAGACTAATCAGTGAATCGAGTATGGTGAATATTCCATTTGAAGTACGAAGTTTCTAAACAGTAAATTTACAATGATGACCATTTCATATCAACAATGGAGTTCTGATAACTAGGCAGGCTATATCCGCGATTGGAAACCATCCATCAGAAAGTGGCAACAACCCAGTAGTTGTTTATTAACTTATAGTAAAAACAAGAAAGTTCAGGTGATCCCGGGGAGGACAATTCTTAGTTAATATAAAATTTTGTACACGTGTTGACCACTTAGCTGGTGATACCCTTTAGATGACAATCTCAACCAGCAGAGCCATCGACCTAGTTATTGTAAAACAAGTATCGTATTATCATTATCATGCACAGATGTTTACAAGCCTGTTTTTGTAACAGATTTTTCTTCTATATTATCATTATTTTTATCGTCGACATTTGATACTTTTGATCTTTTTTTATTTGGTTTCAACTTTTAAAGTATATATGTGCCACATGTAATTATATATACTTTCAGATGTTCTGTCAGTTAATAACATACCAGGGAGTTGCCACAAGCAGATGTCTTGTCATTCATGTAAGCATGATGTGGATATATCTACACAAATTAAGAACATATTTTATCACAAGTCCTTTGAAAGTATAGAAAGTACATGACCACATATATGCATATGAGGGAACTAATGCGGAGACGAACAGTATCACAAAAATTTAGGTCAACAAAAAGTATTGAATAAAAGGATATTCGGAATAAACGTTAATGAACAATAACTTATCAACATAACAATACCTGTATGAAATTTTTAGGGAATTTTGCAGTTTTCAGCAGGAAACAATGAAATGACCTCTTTTTTGTTAAATTGTATGTGTCCAATCAGCTTTGCTGGTTTAACCTTCATCGGTAACACTCGAAGCAACACATTTGAAAGAAAACGACGTATAAACCCAAATCAGGGGTGGTACCATATTACCGTAGCTAAATGAACTAGTGTCTATGTCAAAAGTCTATAAATGTTCCTGAGTCTGTTGTTGTTTTCGTACGTCGGATTTATGCAATGATTCAATTTCAAAATTACTTTACAATTTCGATACAAACAAAGAAAACAGTAAACGACCTCATATCTGTGTCAGGATAGAAGTGTATATAATTGTGAACAAGCAATATATTGTGCATATCTGACTTTAAAATTGAATTCACTTATGTCTCTCCATGCTTGACATTTATAAATCTATATAAAAAAAAAATTAATCTATTGATCTATATTCAAGGTCTTTCCTTTTTCAAAAGAGAAAGACGTTACTGTATTTCTTCTGTTTATTATTAAGGTCTTTCCTTTTTCAAAAGGGAAAGACCTTACTGTATTTCTTCTGTTTATTATTAAGGTCTTTCCTTTTTCAAAAGGGAAAGACCTTACTGTATTTCTTCTGTTTATTATTATTCTTCCGCCAAACTTTGATAAATTTATCCGCGTTAACCGTAAGAGGTGTCGCTTTCATGTTCACACTTTGTATCGGTGTCATGAATACCTATCCGGATCTCACCCTGTTAGTCAAAATAATTTATCTGTTCGGAGTAATCCCTCCGAAACCCAAAAACCTTGTTATCGTTCCAACACCGTAACCGTAATTGATAGAACAAAAACAAAGGGTGAAATTTGTTCAGGACCAGACCCCGGTTCTTCGTCACATTTGGATCGAAAAGATTCAACGACTTATTGGTAGGGTTATGCCCCTATGAAAATTAACCGGTGTCGGTTGGCCACCAAAACTCAGAAACCGTAAGTCGTAGACACCTAGGATCTTCACCATTCATCATCAATTCATGTGACTTTGAAAAATACCTCAAGGTCAAATGTGTATGTTGACCTTGACCTTTGACCTTACACCTTGTTAGCGGATAATCTCAGAAACCATTATACTTACAGAAGTTTTGAATAGTGGAAAAAGTTTGGGTCATTACGGCACAACTTTGTTACATTTTACCGAAGAGATTTGACCTTTCTGTAAGGGGCATAACCCCTGATTTAGTTTTCTGAAAAGACAAAATCAGCTTTACCAACCGACACCGGTTAATTTTTATAGGGGCATAACCCTACCAATGAGTCATTGAATCTTTTCGATCCAAATGTAACGAAGAACCGGAGTCTGGTCCTGAACAAATTTCACCCTCCGTGTTTTTTCTACCTATTACGGTTACGGTGTTGGAAAGATAACAAGGTTTTTGGGTTTCGGAGGGATTACTCCGAACCGACAAAATATTTCGACTCACAGGGTGAGTTCCGGATAGGTATTTAGGTAGCAATACACAGTTAGAAGTTTAGTTTCGCATTATGGCCCCTGTGAATTTTTTAAATATGAAAGTTTTAGTACATTTAAAATTGATTTTTAGATAATTGAAGAATAATATAACCTTCTTAGTGGGTTTATATGAACATTAAGATTGTTTTTAACATGTTTTATAGGCCATGTATATGATTGACAGTCCGTATTTTTCCTATCCGTACCGTTCATAGGTCCATACATTATTGTAGTGTTTATCAACAAAGATTTTGCGCTCGATCTTTTCAATTCAATTTTATGGAAAAACGAGCAGATAAGCATATGATTATATGTAGACACCTAGGATTTTCACCATTCATCATCAATTCATGTGACTTTGAAAAATACCTCAAGGTCAAATGTGTATGTTGACCTTGACCTTTGACCAAACACCTTGTTATCGGATGATCTCAGCAACCTTAATACTTTCAGAAGTGTTGTATAGTGGAAAATGTTTGGGTCATTAATGCACAACTTTGTTACTTTTTGACCGAAGAGATTTGACCTTTCTGTAAGGGACATAACCCCTGTTTTAGGTTTCTGAAAAGAGAAAATCAGCTTTTACTATATAACCAAAGGTCCTAGACCCATGGGGTCTTCAGCAATGACATTGGGGACTAATGACCTTGACAAAGGTCAAAAGGTCAAAGGTCAAGGTCATGTCCCATATAGCGAATTTTGTGTTTTAAAGCTTTTTAAGGTTGACCTTGACCTTTGACCTTACAATTTTTAGTCGATATCTCAAAAACGATTATACTTACAGAAATAGTAAATAGTGAAAAACGTTGAGGTGGATGAGGCGCAACTTTTTTACATTTGACCGAAGAGATTTGACCTTTCTGTAAGGGGCATAACCTCCGTTAACGGTTTCTGAAAAGGTAAAATTAGCTTTAACTCTTGAACGACAAGTCCTAGACCCATGGGGTCTTTTACAATGACATTGTGGACCAATGACCTTCACACAGATTACAAGGTCAAAAGTCAAGGTCATGTGCAGATTATTGAATTTGTTGTTTTTGTCATTTTTTAACGGTGTAATGTGTGTTTGAGAGCTTTTCAATGCATTCTACGACTATTGGAACATGTATTTTACATTTCGAAAAGGAAAGACCTCTAAATTGTTCAAGAACAATTGACATTTTAATTTGATTAAATTTCCATATAGTTAAAATGTTATCACAGCTTGAGTATTCCGTATATGATACATTTATTTTTAAAGATAGGTAAACAGTGTGTGTCGTATAAAGATGTGGACGAAACGGGATGTATATGCAATAATGCTAATTGTGCAACACGTTTTTGTAAGTATCCTTTGTGTAGTTTAATGTCGAATTTTGACGTTGTCAATGCTTCATTTGTCTAATGACAGATATTTTTACAAGAATGTAAATACTTTCTGTTTGCTCTTATTATGTATAAAAGGTATTCATAATATGGTAAAAAAAAATATACAGTATTAAAAAATATATTAGCCCCACTTTTATACGACTATTTTGTTTATTATTTTGTGTAACTTGATTTCAACCTTAATTTCACTGATATAATGCAGACGTTGTTAACTGTGTGAACTAATAATTTACATCATAAGTATAATGTATTTATTTTAACAGTTACTAGTTTTTCATTGTTTCAGTGACTGAATATTCAATAAAACATCCAGGTAAATATCGTATATTGATTTTTTTTAATTTGATATACATGCTCATCTATATAGTTTAGATTAATCATTAGTCCCTTTACTTTTTTTTTCATTACTATATCTACGTGATTATTTTTAGAATAACTTCAATCTTCTTTTTGTGATCATTAAATGATATGATGACCTCAGTACTGGTAACGGTTATTCAGCACGTGTTATAATAATGACGTCGTCATATTGATATTGTTACAGTCTTTCGATCTGTGTCAATTCAGTAAACGTCTTATTGGCTCACCATAAGCTACACATTATACCAAAAATTTTCTTTTGATTGATCATGAGTAATGATTGACCAAAATTCAGACGTAGTGAAATGTATAAGGTATCTTTTATTATATTTTGCCACTAGAAATTGACATTTTTATAATTTATGTTAAGGGCTTTGTAACTTTTTAAATTGAAAACAAATCTCATCTACTCCAAGTAGTAATACTGATTGACACCTCCCGTTTCCTTAGCGTCAATCAAAAACACAAGACCACGCGATCTTTGCAGATAAGTATGATAGCAGTATTGTTTATCCTCCCCATGTGCATTACGTCACTTAGGTTTAATTTTATTATCATTATCGAAAAAAGGAAATGTGATATTATAACTACTAAATTAACCATCCACAAAAATTCAAATGAAGTGGGTGTACGCAATGAAATGCAACCATACGGCCTTCAGCAATAAGGATAGTCCTATACCTAGTCGGCTATTAATGATAAAAGTAAATTAATTTCAAGGTTTACTCTAGGGATATTCGATTACTGGTTTATTCTTACTTTCTACACTGTCCTTTTTGGTTTGGCTTATTTATACAAATGGAAAAAAGTATTGCAACATCTAATTGAAATTCAAATTGAAAAAAATACCCTCTATTATTTTGTGATATAACTTATTGATATAGAACTAGTTAAACATTATTTAAATCTCACCGGATTTTAATTTTTTTTTAAATAACGACTCGATTAGTTCTAATCTCCACATGCAGCTACTGTACCCGTGAACCATAAAACAGGTGTTTTTATACTCTTCGTTTACAAGACATAAAAAAGTTTTAATCTCCACATGCAGCTACTGTACCCGTGAATCATAAAACAGGTGTTTTTATACTCTTCGTTTACAAGACATAAAATAACTAAGTTTGTACAGTTAAGTGATTGAGACAATGTGATGGGTCCTCCGCAACTCTCAAATGCAGCAAGATGACAGATTATCAGCATGAGGAACAGGTATATCCTGCGAAAAATTACACATATTGTTGGTCATCACCATTCCACTATAAGTCGTTTTGTGAACAAAAATTAGGCAACAAATGATGTTAAAGACCTACCGAAATCAGGAACACCCTCTTAAACATCATCTAGTGAAAACCAAGCTTAGAGTAAAGGTAGAAATCATTCGCAAACAGTACAATCTTGAAAAGGAGTTGTTGCCATACAGGAGACTTTAACCAAGAACTGTTCGAAATCGATTAATAGCTAATCGTGGTCCGGATTTGAACCATATTAAGCATATATGGGTCATTATTTAGCGTAAAGTTTACCAAAAGACACACAAGTTCACACGCTTCATGAAAAAACAATGCCCGTCACCAGGAATGGTTGCAATTACCTCAGCAATACATTCGTCGATTAGTGGCAGGCATGATCTGAAGAGGTTAAGAGACGGTTGTCCGTGTGAATGGAGGCTACACGAAGTATTGATTCTTTGGCATATAACCATCAACCGTGATGTGAATTATCATCTTCAGTTTTATTTTGAAATGTCTGACATTCTAATGTTCAATTACAGTAAAAGTTGCAAGAAAAATGCAACTTTTTGTACAAATAGTTATCAAAGGTACCAGGATAATAATTTAGTACGCCAGACGCGCGTTTCGTCTACATAAGACTCGTCAGTGACGCTCATATCAAAATATGTATAAAACCAAACAAGTACAAAGTTGAAGAGCATTGAGGATCCAAAATTCCAAAAATTTGTGCCAAATACAGCTAAGGTAATCTGTGCCTTGGATTAGAAAATCCTTAGTTTTTCGATAAATTCAAAGTGTTATAAACAGGAAATTTATAAAAATTACCACATTATTGATATTCATGTCAACATCGAAGCATTGACTACTGGTCATGGGCTGGTGATACCCTCGGGGACGAAACGTCAACCATCAGTGGCATCGACCCAGTAGTGTAAATAGTTAGAGACTTCTCTTGAACTGACTTTTAATGTGCGTATTGTTATGCGTTTACTGTTCTACATTGGCTAGAGGTATAGGGGGAAGGTTGAGATCTCATAAAGCTCATAAAGATGTTTAACCCCGCCGCAATTTTGCGCCTGTCCCAATTCAGGAGGCTCTGGCCTTTGTTAGTCTTGTATGATTTTTATACGCCCGTCAACATTTTGACGGGACGTATTATGGTATACAAATGTCCGGTGTCCGTCCGTCTGTCCGTCCGTCCGTCTGTCTGTCCGGCGTAAACATGTCGCACCGTAACTTGAGAACGACTTATCCAAATTTCATGAAACTTAACATTGTTGTTTCTTATGATGGTCAAATGATCTGTATACTTTTTGGTGAAAATAAGATTAAAACTTTTTGAGTAACGGCACTTTGTAACTAAAATAGGGGTGTGTTTTTTTCACATGTCGCACCTTATCTCAAAAACGATTCTTGATTATGGCTTAAAACTTTAAACACTTCTTAGTTATATTTATCTTAATATCTGTATACTTTTTGGTGATGATTCAAAATTTTATTTTTGAGTTATTGAGTATTTTGTAAAAAAGGGGGAGTGGTTTTTTACATGTCGCACCATATCTCAAAAACGATTTATGATTATTGCTTAAAACTTTACACACGACTTTGTTATATTAATCGGAAGATCTGTATTCTTTTTGGTGATGATTCAAAATTTCATTTTTGAGTTATTGAGTATTTTGTAAAAAAAAGGGGGAGGGTTTTTTTACATGTTGTGCCGTATCTCAAAAACAATTTATGATTATTGCTTAAAACTTTACACACTTCTTTGTTATATTAATCTAAAGATCTGTATACTTTTTGGTTTTGATTCAAAATTTTATTTTAGTAATATTTAGTTTTTTGTTAAAAAAAACAGGGTTGGGGGTTTCAAATGTCCCGCCGTGTCTCAAAAACAATATATGGTTATTGCTTAAAACTTTCTCAGAAACTATTTATGATTATTGCATGAAACTTCCACACAAGACGTCGGGCGTATCATGCGCTCATGGCGCAGCTGTTTATGAATTTTAGTTTCTTGTGTATAATTCGAAGTTTAGTATGACGTCCATTATCACTGTACTAGTATACATATTTTTAGGGGCCAGCTGAAGGACACCTACGGGTGCGGGAATTCTCGCTACATTGAAGACCCATTGGTGGCCTTCGGCTGTTATCTGCTCTATGGTCGGGTTGTTGTCGCTTTGACACATTCCCCATTTCCTTTCTCAATTTTATCAAAGGTACCAGGATTATAATTTAATACGCCAGACGCGCGTTTTGTCTACATAAGACTCATCAGTGACGCTCATATCAAAATATTTATAAAGCCAAACAAACATTACATCATTTTGGTATTAAAATTGTGGTTAATATTGAAAAATGTTTTAATTCGTTTTTTAGTAAAAATGTTATCATTAACAATGATTGGATATTATTTCACAAGTATTTTATCATATTTCATCCAAAAAATGAAGCTGATTTTCCAAAGTTTAAAAAATTCAGGTGTTGCAATACTTTTTTCCATGTGTATAGAAAAATAATTATACATATATCTGCCTATCATACAACCCTTTCCACTTAAGTTGACAAATAATTATTTGTTTTTTTTTTCAAGTTGTTTGAATTTATTTTGCACTTTGTGTTTACAAGAAATATTACAAATATCGACATAAAAAAGTTGGTGATTTTAAAATTTTCAACTTATAGCAAATGCTCTTGGTAATAATTTTAACCTTCCAACCGTTTTGAATAGAGTGCTACCAGTTAGTCATATGTAAATGTAACACGTATTAAACCTTTTAACGTAAAACCTGTGATATTTTTCAGTTTTTAATACTTTTTTTCAGCTACCACAACAACATCTACTAAACCGCCAACTCCGTCAACTCCTTCTACAACCACCTCAACCATGAAAACTCCTACCACACCTGCTATCACGACTTCTCCTACCACACCTCCTACCACAAAAACTCCCACCACACCTCCTACGTCGACAAGTACAACCACAACTCCTACAAAAACTCCTACCACGACAAATCCTACTATAATTCCAACCACACCTCTAACCACACCTCCTACTACGACAACTCCCTCCACGACAACTCCCACCTCGACAACTCCCTCCACGACAACTCCCTCCACGACAACTCCCACCACGACAACTCCCACCACGACAACTCTTACCACAACTTTTAAAACAATGCCTACAACTTCAACTATAACTCCTACTACAACTCCTACTACGACTACCACAACGACAGGTAATTATTCTAAAAATATCTTTATAATGTAGGTTGCAGAATATTTGCCGTATCAATATGTATTTAAACTTCGATTTATAGCAACAATATATTTCTGTTGTTCATGATTACACGAGACGTTTAACCTATCAACGCAACCGGTTTTGCTTTATTTTCAGTTATAGTATATTCGATTCCCTTGAAATGTGTTTTTTTAACTTGAGCATGCACTACACAAACGAGTCACGAGGTTTGAATGCCGGTAAGATATATAGTGTTGCCTTAATTCAAAATTATCAAACGATAAATTACAAAGCATTCATTGTCCTTGTCATTTGTCATCTTAGTGATGCTATATTAGTTCAATTATCTAACAATATATACTGTGACTTAAATCGCATTTGTTTAAATGCTAAATGATTATATTGTTTTCACAGCCAAGACAGTACAGGCAGTTGTTAATTCATGTAGGTTGTGCAAACAAACAAAAATTTTCACAGTTTTAACCACAAACTCTAGAAGAAAATGAAAATAGATCTATAATTTTTATATACATGATAGACTCTATGCGTTCACGCCCTGTAATGTATTGACTTCATCAGGAAAACTCAAAGTCGAACAAAAGAAAGATGCGAAACAGTGGAAAAGTTTTTATGACCAAAAAAGTACATATTTCTATTTGTTCTTATCTGAAGAGTAAGGCCTTTTCATATAATGTTTATAGTTTTTCTTATGTGTACTGTTAACCACTGTCCTAGGTTAAGGGGTGATTGCCGCACAGTTTTCTCGTTTGAATTTTTTTGTTTTTGTTATTTCGATACCTTGCATAGCTGATTAGGTAGTCTAGACTTTTTGCATTGTAGAAGACTGTAAGGTGATCAAAAGTTGTTAAATTCTGTGTTTATTAGTCTTCTGTAGAATTGTTATATATTAGTTCATATTTCATATCTTCTTTTATAAATATACAAATAATAGCCAAATTCATCTAATATCTTTTTTTTTCTGAGGAAGTTGGGACCTGAGTTTCTTATTAATTTATCAATTTATATACGAAACATTTAGGAAAGTTGTTATTTCGTCCCTCTTTTGTTATAAATCATGTTTGTTCCGAAGTACTCTATCTTTCGCGATTCTTTGTCCCTTATTCTAATTTTTGTATTTTTTTTTTCAAAATATTTTTTTCGACTGTATTAAATAATCATGGCGCAAACGTGAAAAACAACAAATATATTCTTACAATATCCATAGCCAGTTGAAATCACATAATGCAAACATCAATTTTTACTGGCAATAGTAGGGGCAATAAGGCCCTTATTTGGCCCAAAAATTACTGCAAAGGAGTAGGTTCACTAAGACCCCTTTTTGGCCCCAAAATATAGCGGTTTTAGAAAATTGTGAAAATGTAATCTTTAAGCTATACTTTGGAAAGTAAAATGCTTCTGCTACATAAATATGAGCTGTTCGTGACGATACAATGCACAAATATCGCGTTTTAGCATCATTAAGTCATGCTAAATTACTGAAATCTTCAAAATTTTACCATTTTGGTCATTTTTTAGACGGTTTCCGTCTAAAATGAAAGTGGCCGCATTCGTGTTCATTCATAATATTGAAATGTAAGTTGTATTTGATGATAATACAAAACATATATAAAGGTTGAGGATGAACACGGATGCGGCCACATTCATTTTTGACAAAAACCATCTGAAAAGTGACGTTTTTTGGCATATTTGATAGATTTTTCATATTTAAGCTTGAATCAGAGCGTTTTTATTGACTAAATCAGTTAAAATCTTTCACATAAACTAATCGAATCAATTGAAATAGACACTTAAGTGTTTAAAATGTGTCCAAAAACTTTCGTTAGATGAACTTGAAATTTGAGGCCAAAATCGGCCCTTACCGGACCTACTCCTTTAAAAGTTATCATACATATTTTAAAATTACTGAAAAGTATCTCAGGTAGAAGGTATTCAGAAAAAAAAAATTTTGGACATTAAACAAGTTACCATGGCAACAAATCATGCCTTAATTTGCATATTTTGTAAAATTTTGTGATTTTCCTTGTTTTTTATCAAATTGTTAAGTATATTTTCGATTGGAAAAGTATGTGCGCACCCAAGAAACAACTTTATATTTGGTGAGATTTTGTCAATAGTAATGATAAAGCTTCAGTTAAATTATTTTGTTGTTTCTTGGCTGCGCACGATGTTTCCACAATAGAAATAAAGATAGAAAACTGCATAAATTCTGAATTTTCATCGTTTTTGTGAAAACAGTATATATTATGACGTAATTGTGACGTCATCACATAAGAATCTTAATGTTTTTCATTTATATTTCTTGACCCTATGCATTTCTAAAGATTATGTTCCAATTTGAAAAAGTTATCAAACATTTTATTTTCTTGGGCCAAAACCAGGCCTTAATGCCCTTACTCTTTTCGAATATCCTTCTCAAGCTTGTACTTCCATAATATTATACCAATGAGAAGATGTTGCATGATTAGAATTTAGAATACTTCATACCAGAAACCGAATTGCATAGAAATTATCAACTGTAGGTCACCATACGTCCTTTAATAACGCATTCACAAAACCCATACAGCATAGTAAGGTATAGAGTACGGAAATTGCAAATTTAAAAACAAATCAAAATTGAAAACAAACAGCCCTATGTATGTACAAAACAATTCACAAAAATAAACAGTATATACAGCAACTATTATTAACTTAAAGCACAAAATTAGCTACAGCTAGATACTGTTTATTTCGTATGTTTTATGGCAAGTATTTCAAAATAACTGTTCTTTCCTTTGGGCATTTTTACATATACATATGTGAAAAACAAGTTGGATCAACAACGTTTTACCTCTTGTATTATTATGTGCACGCATGCGAAATAAAACCTTACTGGAAGATACCCAAGGGAAATGAAATCCATGTGTCAGGAAGGTACCGACAAAATAAAATTAAAAACATTTTAAAAACAAATAAAAACAACGGTCTGCAAAACACTTCATGGACCACTAAAGATGCACCAGCCTTGAAACTAAAGAAACCAGTAACGAGCACGTTTAAAATCAGACTCAGTGTTTTGGATCAGTACAAGCATGCTTCCTATTCATATTACATTATTTCTTATCGTCATGATATTCATTTGCTATTTATCTTTCTATTTTGAACACCAACAAACCAACATTAGTTTTCATCTGATTATTAGTCACAACAGTGTCAACATGACGCATATAACACCCACGGACTACTCTATAGCTCCAGTTAAAATATTTCCCATTTTTGTTAACCCTTACCATGCTGAGTTGTTTTCAGAAATTGTCTAAATTTCGAGTATTTGCAAAAATATGCAAAAGATATGAAAATGAGCTGTACCCTGATGCTGATGCATACTGATTTCAATAAATCTCAGATAGGGGATCACGGGGTGGGGTGGTTGGGGTTAGGAGGCGGGAATTTGCCCCAAAGTTAGTCCTCAGGTGCTAAAAGCGTCAATTTTGACGTTTTTTCGTTCTTTTTCTCGACATGTAAGTCCGACAGATGCTAATAGATGCATCCATCTGTAGTTTTTATGTAGGGTAAACACTAGTGAACACTTTTATCACAACAGCTGTTAGGTCGGAGTGAAACTGATCTAAGTTCATCAGTGTAAAGAAGTTCATTTGCACCAAAATTTACCAAATTATTCGATTTTTAACATTAACTGAAGGTAGTCGTTTCTTCAGCGTATTTTAATAATAAACACGATCAGTCGTAATATGCCTTTAGGTTAACAGTATTTGTCAAGGTTTCAGTCTTCTTAACTCCGTGTTAAAGACCTTGAAGGTAAGCCCACCCCTCCAAAAAATCATGGCATTACGATGACCTCTAAATGTATGGAGCGCCATTGATGCCAAAATAACGGTGATCTGGGTAATATTACGACCCCCGCACGACAAGGGTTAAACATGTATTTTAAAAAAAAAAGCAACTGTGTATAATGTATTGATATCACTGCATTATAATTAAGTTTTATTTTTAAATACTAGTACTGCATCATTCTTGAACGTAATCAAATATTATATAAGTATATCAGGACATATTGCTGTCATATCAACCTGTCTAACAGACAATAGTTATTTACTATTCGAAGGGAAGACAATGTTCATTCCTCAAATTAAGTGTCCAAATAATTTTCTTTGGATTAGTTTTGTTTAGTTTGATTATATATCGATGACAATTGAATATCAATATTCAAATATTTGTTTCATACATTTAGGTCCACGGACTTGTCATATATGTGGCGACACGTCTCTACCAGTTCCATGTAGCAGTAGGCAGATTGGAAGAGATTTATCACACACCTGTAAAACTGGAGAAAATTACTGCATGACAGATATCGTACATGATGACCAAGGCAATGTGGATGTTTTCAAAAGGTTTGTACTCATACGTTTATTAAAGATCGGTTTGTCTTGTATAAAGATTCATAGAATTTCTGGTTTGAAGAACTTAACATTTGTCATTTCGGAGATTTTTATAGCGGACTATGCGGTATGGGTATCTTCTTTTTTATATTTGTTTGAGCATGTATTACAGCAAACATATTGTCAAAAATCAAATAAACCTTGTGTAAAAGTCGTAATCGTTTGCAGCACAAAATGTTTGAATAATTGTTTGCACCTGTCCTATGTCAGGAATCTGATGTCCAGTGGTTGTCGTCTGTTTATGTGGTTCATAGTATTTCTCGTTTCTCGTTTTTACATAGATTAGACTATTGGTTTTCTCGTTTGAATGGTTTTACACTAGTAATTTTAGGGCCCTTTATAGCTTGTTGTTCGGTGTGAGCCAAGGCTCCGTGTTGAAGGCCGTACTTTGACCTCTAATGTTTTACTTTTATAAATTGTTACTTACATGAAGAGTTGTCTCGTTGGCACTCATACCATATCTACCTATATATCTTTCAAGTTATAAAAATATTATTCATGAGAGAAATAAGAGAACTTGACATGCTTACCAGTGAGATTATTCTCCACCATTACCAAAAGTAGTAGATGTTAGAAGCTGTTGATCATCGTTCGGCCATCATTAATAAGTTTAACTCATTCTATAAAGAAAGCTATAAATGGTCAGGAAATGACACAAAAAGACACAATGTTAATCAATTCAAAAGTTAGGTACAAAACAATATACAAAAACAAATCTTCCCTATAACATTGGTCAGTGTAGTCATTGAGTTAAACTGGTTACAGCACAAAATATGAACCAACTATTAAACAATATCAAATAAGACTTGATTTAAAACATTGACACAGAGAACAAAAATACTGAAGACAACAAGTACCGATCTTAGAATACACATATTTACTGAATGCGAGTTCAAAGCAAATTACTGCTTATGATTGAATTATGTTGATAGACTAAAATTAAACTGTACACACCAAAACATTATGTTTTAAGACCTCATACTCTGAGAACATGATAACTACTTTCTTGCATACATTCAGCAAATGCGTTGTTATTTAACCGTCGTATTATATTCAAAAATATTAATGAATAAAACAATGTTGTTTTCATTTGTAACCGTTATAAGTTTACACACTTCTACTGATAGGATACTTTACCTTTTCAATGCAAACGGATTAAATCGCCTCACATGCTCGGTTATTGTTCAGGAATGTATCGTCAATGTGGTTAGTGTTTAAAACATTTATGGATTTAACAGTTAAATATATCATAATTTTGTTTCAGATGCGTTGATTTAGCTACATGTGAAAAGAAATGGATAACAGAGTCGGCCGATCTAGATTATTGTAAACGGTATGGAGTAGTGCGCAATCCGTATGCCTTTTCTTGTCATTTCTGTTGTACCGAGGATAAATGCAACTCCATGTTAGTTCCGAATACAACCACGTGGTATACGAAGATCAATTAATTTGAAATTCCTTTTGTCTGAAATAAAATGTTCAAATCAATGTCCATTTTTCTTTTAACTGCTTTACAATTATAAATATGTTTATGTTTATTAGCATTTCCACGTTCATGTACATACCAAGAGTGACCTGGGATTAAATTTGATTACCATTTGTTTTCCTCCAACATGCAGTAAACCGTTCCACAAAGTAGGACGTTAGCTTAACTGTGCGAGATTAACAAATATGCAGCAATGTCCGGTCTAAAATGGAGACGTTAATCCGATGCTTCATATAAAGAGCAACACTGATTAACCTGGTAACTACTTGAAAGTGGGCAGAACAACTCTGTTTCTAAGTTCCTATTTTAAAACTTATCTGGGACATAAGTATGTATTCTCGCTAAAAAAATAATCTCTCCCAATATGATATCCGAACTATTCTTCAAGTAACATATTCAAACTGTAATCATTTAACATTAGTTTGAATTGCAATCTACACCTTTGCGACGCATTACCACAAATTAACATTTACATGCATATGGTTCATTAACATAAGAGTTGACATAAAATTGAAATCATGAGATGCATGCAAAACTGCTTTTATAAATCAAATCATATGGTCTGATTATCTATTTCCTTATCACCATATAAATGTTAATTTGTGGTAAAGTTGTCTCATTGCCACCTTCTTGTCTTCATGTTCAACAACATTCAACAACATTCGTAGGACATTGCTAGAGTACAATATTTCCGATGGTTAGATAACGAAAAAAAAAACTTTATTTGAATTTCTCACTTTTCTATTAACGGGACATTGTATTCAATGCCTATTGAAAATGAGAAATACAACTTTGTTATTAAGTTCCTATTTTATTAATCTGAGACATTGATAGTTATTCTTATTGGGACAGAAACATTTTCCAATATGATATCCGAACTATTCTCAAAGTAAAAAATAATAACTGTCATCATTTAACATGAGTTGAATTGTAATTCAAACCATAGCAACATATTACCATAAAAGAGGGACGGACGAAAGATACCAGAGGGACCGTCAAACTCGTAAATCGAAAATAAACTGCCAACGCCATGGCTTATAATGAAAAGGACAAACAGACAATTAGTACACATGACACAACATAGAAAACTAAAGAATAAACAACACGAACCCCACTCAAAACTAGGGGTGATCTTAGGTGCTCCGGAAGGGTAAGCAGATCCTGCTCCACATGTGGCACCCGTCGTGTTGCTTATGAGATAACACATTCGGTAGGTCACATTTATGAATAAACTCATCATAGATACCAGAACTAAATTTTGTATATACGCCAGACGCGCGTTTCGTCTACAAAAGACTCATCAGTGACGCTCGAATCCACAAAAGTTAAAAAGGCCAAATAAAGTACGAAGTTGATAAGCATTGAGGACCAAAATTCTTAAAAGTTTTGCCAAATCCAGCTAAGGTAATCTATGCTTGAGGTAAAAAAAGCCTTAGTATTTCAAAAATTCTAAATTTTGTAAACAGTAAATTGATAATTATAACTATATCAATGATTATTCATGTCAGCACAAAAAGTGCTGACTACTGGGCTGGTGATACCCTCGGGGAAATAAATCTCCACCAGCGGTGGCATCGACCCAGTGGTTGTAAATAAACTCACCAGGACTAAATTTGTATTTACGCCAAACGCGCGTTTCGTCTACAAAATAGTTATCAAAGGTACCAGGATTATAATTTAGTACGCCAGACGCGCGTTTCATCTGCATAAGACTCATCAGTGACGCTCATATCAAAATCTTTATAAAGCCAAACTAGAACAAAGTTGAAGAGCATTGAGGATCCGAAATTCCAAAAAGTTGTGCCAAATACGGCTAAGGTAATCTATGCCTGGGGTAGAAAAGCCTTAGTATTTCAAAAATTCAAAATTTCGAAAGGGAAAAGGATTGTAGTTACCATGTAAGGAACATGTCCGATATCATTTGTGAAACGGTTATTCCATAACGGTCAACCAACTCGTCATGGCGTCAGTAAAATTTACGAAGAGAGGATTTCAACTTCACCATTTGGAACTCTTGATTTAACAGCTTCCTTGCGAACAACAACCCTCTGTCAAGAAAATCATGATAGGTAATACAAGCACGGGAATATCGTATCAATTGGGAGATATATACACCGTATGCAGATGCTGCTGGAATGTTCATAAATTAATATTATCATGGTTCATTATTTTATAGATCACTTCATTGTCTTTTGGAAGCCACCTTTCGTGTTAATAAAATTGAGAATGGCCAGAGATTCCTGACCTGAGGCAGGCGCAACAATGCTGAGGAGTGTGAGATCTCAAACCTTCCCTTATACCTCTAATCAATGTAAAAAAAACAAACACATCACAATACGCACAGTAAAACTCAGTTTAAAAGAAGTCCGAGTCCGATGTAGTGTATTTTTTTTATATTTCACATGATCAAACACATTTAAAATACGTATATGTGCTATAGACGAAGTGATAGTTAATAGTTCTGCGTATTTTTCCCTTCTTCTTGAAACTCTCGATTTTCAAGGTCCTATTTATTATTTGATTTAACAGTCTTACTATTGATTTAAGCGTAACGTTACTGATACGTGTTTTGTGATACAATCAACAATTTAAAATCATGTTTAATCCAGATTGGTGGGCAACCGGTATTTTCTATTACAAAGACTATGTGTACTGGGCTTTATACCAAAGACAAAATTATATATTTGGCTGTTCCCAAATGGATTGCAAGGTACAAGGGAGATAAGTACAAATTATGTTACTAAGAAAGCAACAGGAACCTTTATTGTTCTTTAATTTATGCAATTTTTCATTATAGATTGCACTTTGTTAATATAGCTATTTCACAAACAACGCGTCTTTCAGGAATATATATACTGTTCATATATATTTCGTTTTGTTTTCTTACTGATCCCGAGTTATGATATCAATATTTCATATCATAGAGACATATCTTGCGAAGCAATATTACCATAATAGATAAACATAAATAGCGGCCTCCTTGAATTCAGAGGAAGACCCAAAGTTAAAGGATGGGGAGTTCATAACTTTAGTATAAGTTAAAACTCTTAGGTTTGGCGCATATAAATATTGAAAATATGCTGTACAGCCCTATATCGTGACCTTTGGAAATAATTGTAATGCATATGAGCTTTCCATTCTATGATATATTTCTTTTACGGAACATCAAAGTAAAAGTGGTATATTTGTAAATGTAAAAAAAATTTCTGTGGCATTGTCTTCATTTACAGACATGCAACCTGTATCATAATTGGTTCTTGCAATCTATAAAATGAAACGCACGTGTGGTGAACAAATTCAAAAAAATTGATATCTCTGATGAATTTTTATACGAGATAAAGTGACAAAGTTTCAAGTTTACGCTTCCGCATTTTTTCTTTAAAATCAGCATTATTGATTGTCTGTACATGATTATTTCCAGTTCAAAAATATTTGCTTTCCTCATTCTATCCTAACAACTATTTCTTTTTTTATAATTATAGATACTGTTATACTTTTGTACAGTTAAATGCACGAACAAATGGTGGGGTTTTTTTTTTACAAATAAATCGCAAAGTTGGAACGATGAAAAAAAATATTTTGTGAACATAGTAAGATAGTATGATTTTTTTCGTAACTTAATGAAAATATCAAGTTAGTTAAACTCCTATTTAGATATAAATAATTTCAGATGATTGCTCTTAAACATTTAGTATAAACTGTTGACGCTAATACACCATGTTTCACATAAAAACTTTCTTATGGTGAGTTAGGTAATATCAGAAAAACAAAAACCTTCTAATAATACAAGGGGAATACCATTCTAAAATTTCTTGATTGACAACATATTTGTTATGTTTGAAGGACGCGTTTTTCAAAAGACTGTCGGCATTCTATTGGAAACCAATTATGACCCTCATCTTGCCGACCTTTTTTCTTTATCATTATGAGGCTGAATTCATACTCATATGGAAACTTCTTAGGAAAAAAGATAAAAAGTTAGCATTATCCTTTGACTTTCCTTCCGCTATGTAGATGATGATCTCTCACTACATAATTCAAAATTTGGTGACTATGTTAAACGCGTCTATCGCATCGAACAAGAGATAAAGGATACAACAGATACAGTTAAGTCTGCCTCATATCTTGACTAACATCTAGAAATTGACAATGAGGGACGGTTAAAACCAAAACTTTACGACAAAAGAGATGATTTCAGTTTCCCGATTGTGAACTTTCCAATTCTATGTAGCGACATTCCAGAATAGCCTACATACGGAGTATATATCTCGCAATTGATACGATATTCACGTGCTTGTATTTCCTATCATGATTTTCTTGAAAGAGGATTGTTGCTCACAAGAAAGCTTGTAAACCAAGAGGTCCAAATGGTGAAGTTGAAATCATCCCTTCGTAAATTTTAAGGACGCCATCACGAGTTGGTTGACCGTTATGAAATAAAAGAGTGACCAAAGATACCAGATGGACAGTCAAACTCATAAATCGAAAATAAACTGACAACGCCAAGGCTAAAAATGAAAAGGACAAACAGACTAACAATAGTACATATGACACAACATAGAAAACTGAAGAACAAACAAAACGAACACCACCAAAAGCTAGGAGTTTCACAGATGATATAGAATATGTTCCTCATGTCGTAACTACAATCCAATTTCCTTTTCACCACGAATGTGACTTGCCGAATTAGACTATTTTCCGGGTTCGTAATAACATGAGCAACACAACAGGTGCCACATGTGGAGCAGGATCCGCTTACCCTTCCGGAAGACCTCAGATCACTAACAGTTTTGGGGTTTTTTTTGTAGGTTGTTTAGTCTTTAGTTCTCTATGATGTGTATTGTACTATTTTTTGTCTGTTTTTCTTTGTCTTTTTTAACCATGGCGTTGTCAGTTTATTTTGATCTATGATTATGACTGTTCCTTTGGTATCTTTCGCCACTCCTCTATTTCAATACGAACTTTCCAGGGTTTTTTTTTAAAGAATAAACCTTATTTTACCGAACCATTAGTACTTTTAGTAAATGTTGTTTTGCAGTATTTTGGTTTGTAGCATTTATAAATCTATAATATTTTGTTTTACTTACCCGACAATGAGAAAGCAATGGGCTTTGTTTATTGTTAAAGGCCATACGATGACATATATTTGTTAATGTCTTTGTTATTAGTCGTTTTGTTGAGAGTTGTGTCATTGGCAATCATACCACATCTTCTTCTTTATATGCAATTTGATAAATTCTGTTTCAATTTTTAGAAACTTTAAAGAAAGAGATAATTATATTCAATTAAATAAACTGATCGCCTTTGTATAAGAAAAATGGTTAAATTTGACCATTTTCACATCTTAGAAAACTTCATCCGATACGTTATAAAACTTGTATATAAAACTTGATAAACTTGCCACAAAAAGTAAAAAAAAACGTTAAAACATATATAAAAGGCAGACCGTTCACATTATTCTTGGCTGATTGCTTATTTAAAGTGGTTATAATTTGTCATTGCGAAAAATGCAAACCAAACTCAAAATACAAAATATATATAATATTTTAATATTTTTGAATATAGAAGAATCGACTGCTGAAATGTTTGCTTTTAGTAAAAAAAAAATATTATTAATTTACGTTTTTCTAAAATTCTAACATCGTTTTAACGATCTTCAAATTCATAAATCAGTTTTAAAGAAGGTACTAGAACATGAGGGAATTGTATGTCGTTCGAAATGATCGCGCATGATGCATTGAAGTCAAAGCGTCTGATGCAATTCGCCCATCGTGACTTGAAACCTAAACAATTTCTTTAAATGCTAGAATATCTATGCTTGATTTATTACAAAAGAGATGCGAAAGATACCAGAGGGACATTTTAACTCATAAATCGAAAATAACTTCGCCAGGACTAAAAAAAAGACCAACGAATAAACAATAGTACACAAAACATAACATAGATAACTAACGACTGAGCAACACGAACGCCAACAAATACTTGGGGTGTTTTGAAATATTATATAAATTTTAATGTTTTACTGTAAGATATGTTAGTTAAGAATTTGTGTTGATTTTACTTTGACTACCTATGACATGATAAGGACTGTTTTTCGACCTGCACTAAACTTTATGGGGAATTTGGGTCATTCGTATGTATGTAACGAACGATAATGGATGTTAATAATCTCCTTGCACTTCTTTTTGGTAAGACAATCTTACAATTTTTAATACTAAGTTGACCATCTGTAATGTTATGCTTACATTTTAAATATTATCAAAGAATGACACCATTTCTATATTTGAAACATCATTCTAGAAAACACTTTATTTGGTACAATCGCACGCAAGGTAGTCAAACAGTTTGTAATTCTAAAACTGAAATGGTTAGCAATATGAAATAAATAAACGGAACTATTCAAGTCCTGTAAATAAAACCAGTTACTAACAAAACATTACTTAACGTGACTTGATGATTGATTCAGTGTATCTGTATGTCCAGCTCAAAGAATTGGTTACAAGTCACGATACAAATGTAGTTTCTAAGACAGACAAGAAACAAGCAGTTTTTAGAAAAAGTAAAATTTTAAAAAAGTACCGAACTCCTAGGAAAATTCAAATCGTATCGTCCCTATAAAAAAATAAAATCAAAAGCTCAAACAAATTACCGAGTTACCAAACGAAGGTAATGTAAAAGTAAACTTTAATAATTTAAAAACTTAAAATTAAGGTTAAATTCCTATGTGTGTCTCTGTGAGATGCAAAACAGAGATAATATCTGGGAACCAGCAGGTTAACAAAACAAAACATATATGAATATAAAATATGTCTACAAAAGCGGCTTGCTTTGTGGAACAGCAGACTTTACATAGTAAAACATAAACTAACTTTTTTTTCAAATGGAAAAATCGTTTTTTCTTATTACAATACTATTGATTTCAGCTTTATAACCTTCAGAAAATCTGCATATAATCTAACGTTTCTTTTGCAGTTCCATCAATATCTTCACTCTGTTTCAATTTGTTTTTCTCTAAAAAAAAACGATTCTTTACTGTACTTTTCTTTGCTGTTATGACAAATTACTCGACCTACATCAGTTGGCCTAGTATCACTGAATAACCAGGAAAATTATCCGGTGAATTCATATTTATAAGTAGCTTCTTGGTTTTGCAACTCATAGTTAATACATACATTTTTTGGAAAATATATAAAAAATATATAGTCATATGATAGCGGAAAGTGTACAGTTTTGTCCGGTTTTATTTCTGAGTATTAAAACTTTGTCATCATTGGCCTTAATCTTTTTGTAACTACCGTTAATGTCGGTTGATCAGTTATCTTGATGACTTTATCGGTTTTATTGAAGTTCTCACAGAAAGCTTAAACTTTAGTTTAATATTGTTACTCTCGACATTATAATTGAACTTTCATTTGATAAATTATGCATATTAGGAGGAGATTTTTATACACAGAATCATGTACTTAAACTTATCATAAATACCAGGATTAACTTTTGTATTTACGCCAGATGCACAGCTCGCAAACAGAAGACTCACCAGCGACGCACAAATCCAAAAAAAGTTATTTTATAGCCCAATACTAAAGTCTTTGTATTAAATGTATGTGACCATATCTTGCCCCTTTTTATCAATGCTATCATTGATGAAAATAATACCAGCTTTTATCCAATATGAATAAGCTATACATTTTCCTTTAAATTTTCTAATTTTGTTACCCTACAACATTTTCTGCCTGATGTTTTTAAAGTTTGTGATAGGTATGATTCTTTTAGTTTATTATTTGTTTTGTACCAGTTCTTTAATATGTTCAAGTAAAATGAGGTTAGTGTATTACTTAAATTAGGAGGTAAGTTTATGCTGTCTAGGATCATATGACACATAAGGTTGTTGTTAACCTAATTTTGTTTAAATAATATGTTGTAATGACTTTCCAATTAGCAAATTCCGTTGCAGTTAATCGTTTAACTCATGAAATTCATTTAAGAAATTATCAATGTCTGTCATTTCCAGACTCCATTTGTGTGACCTTTGGTAAGTGTTGTTCGTTTAACCTTTTCTTGAAATCATTTTTGTAAATATTGGGTTTGGAAACAAGCGAAGCTTAACAAATAAGCTTAGGTAAGATAAGTGACTTAGCAACTGTTATATCTGCTTACCCTTCCGGAGCACCTTAGTTTTTCCCAATCAAGTATTAATTTTTTTGACTGTTTCATTTTTTTTCAATATTTAATTTATCACATTTGTCTTCATCTTATCCAAAGTATACACCTAAACGTTTATTTGGTTCTTTGCTCCAGTGAATATTTTCATTTTTTTTCTGTATACATTGTCTGAATGTGCCAAACAATATACTTTCTATTTTAGATTTATTGAGTTTTAAGCCAGAATGTGTTCCAAATAATTCTACTTTATTCAACGCTAGGTTTAAATTATTTTTTTTGAATTGAGCAAGAGGAGCTATGTGTCATCAGCCAATTGGGAAATGTTTAGACTATGTGTTTTATTGTCAAGTTTTATTTGAAATCTTGTCTGACTATGCAGGTCAGGATTTCACCTGCTATTTCAAAAATACGAGAATTTAACAGACATTCTAGTGTTATACTAATTTTTAAAACTTTAGAAATCGATACTTTCATTATTGTCAGCTTATCATATGTGCATATCTTCTCACGTGACAACCGGTATGAAACTACTCTGATAGCAAATCGAAAGAATTTCAGAATACTAGAGATAAAAAAAAATATTTTATTAGTTTTTGGGGGTTTTTTTCTGTTTTTTTTTGCCACTGGGACCTCACATTTGCTAAATAATAATGCTGTGTTTGCGAACATGAAATATATAGTGAATTTTGAGGATAGAACATACTGTAGTTAGTCTTGTAGGAATGTTTTTGTATCTCTATTGTGTTTTTTTGTTGTGTCGCGGTCATAAGCATAGTCAGTTGTTACGGCTTGAGCATTGGTTTTCGACAGGATAACAACTACATTACAGTAATGTTTGACAAGGATCTATGAGTTTCAATGACTGCAAAGAGTTAATATAAGTACTTCCTAATCATGTAAATAACATATATGCATATGTTATGAATTTTCTTTGCATACTGAACTTCAGGTAAACTATGCATACTGTAAACTGGGAATTTATGCTGAGTCATGATTTCTAAAGCCCAGGATTTTCTCAATCTTCACATAAAATTTGCAATACATAACTCATATAATGAAAGAGTAAACAACAGAAGTTCATGTTAGAGCTATTTTGAAAACAAGTGTAATCATAGAATGCCCGTTTTAGGGAAATTCAGTTTGGTCAGTAGAAAAGGGTACTGATAGGTAAACATATATTTTTCTATTGTGAACAACTTTGTACTTGTTTGGCTTTATAACTATTTTGGTATGAGCGTCACTGATGAGACTTATGTAGACGAAACGCGTATTTAATTATAAGCCTGGTACCTTTGATAACTATTTAAATTGTATGGGAAGGATTTTTGACAATAGCAGTCTATTGACCCATAAGAAAGAGTTGTTACAAAGGTTCTTTAAATGCAAAGCGCACAACATTTTCAGACAACCGGGTTTCTCATTGTTTTTTCCCTGGGTTCAATAATAAACATAGTCACAGATGTAACCATCATTTATGAGTTCTACTGTATTATACGTATACGTAATAATTTTCCAAAATTTCTGAGTTTACATAATTTGTTTGGACATCGTCTTCTTCAGAAATTGCTTTGTGGTTAGATCCCTCAGAACTCAATATAATCAAAATCTTGAACAAGGCGAACTCTGTGTGTGGAATGCACACATCTTATTTCAAGCCATATTCCTTTGCAGGTAAAAAAGGTCTTGACTGAAATATGATGACATATGTCTTTCGAGGAAAATCGGTATGTGTTCTCAGTTCTTCAAGCAAATGTGTGATCCTTTTGAACAATAAAACAATCGTCTTTGCCCTCAGTGCTTTTGAATAAGACAACAAAACATGAACTGCGACTGTCAAGGAACGCCGTCCATATTTTTGTTTTTCTTTCCATTAAACATAAACGAGCCATTGGAGCATCATATGGCAGTAAACTGTTCGCAAATAAGAATATGATTACTGTGTTTTGATCATAAACTCCAGAATCAGCACATATATAAGGCTTCCGAAACCAACATTTGATTCTTCCTGTCATTTTTGTTTAAAATAACGATTGATTTTGTCAAACTTACACTGTAGTTTTGCTGAATTGTGCTTAGTTTTCAATTCATAAAGTAGGAAGCAGCAGTATTGGTCAGTCTTTCACCAATAAAAAAGGCATCACAAAGACTTTTTGTGCACAAGCAGTTAAGTCTTTAAGGATAACACAAAACGAATATGAGAAAACTTCTAGAGCATGTAAATCATTCTAATCTTCTTTCTTTCGATTGCTTAGTTGCAAAATTACAGAGAAAACTCTATCGTAAAGGGCCTTGGTATTAAAAGAGGGACCAAAAATACCAGAGGAACAGTCAAACTCATGAATTGAAAATAAACACTTGTGAAAAATGGACTGACTGTCTTTCTTTATGTCATTTTTAAAAATAAGAATAGAGTATCTTATCAAATGGTTAGCCCTTTGTCAGATTGAAACAAACGTAGATTGTTATGGCGTGTCTATGATTTGAGTTTGCAGAACATACTTATAGTGCAGTGAAAAGGCATTGGCATGTTTCTGGTCAGAAAACTAGGAAAAATAATTTTAAAAAAGCAACAGCATGTGCAGATGTCAGCATTTGTAGACTGCAATGCGTAGATATAGTCCCTGAATAACACTTAATAATACTTGGGTATTTTTTTACATATAGCTCTTCAACGGTTTCGGATCTTATTCATCTTCGGATTTCAAATGTTTGGCTTTGGGCGTTCCTGATGAGGGTAAATCTAGAAAAGCGCTTCGGACGCAAGAAATTATTAAACGTGTTGGTTTCAATTTTTTTTATCCGTTCCAATTTGACTTTTATTGTTATAAAATATTTAGTTTGAACTTTTAGAAAACCTCGATAAATTATCTTTTTTGCAAAAATGTCTCAGTCAAATTACAGGGTGCATAATCCTGAAACTGAGTGAAAATAAAAAAAAATAAAGCAAAATAGAAGAAATTATAGGTTCACAATTAGTATGAATGAACTCTTCATAAAATGCAAAATCAAGAATTTGATGACTATGAAAAGAAAAAGTAAAATTGGTTGTCGAGTTAAAATAAAATCAACATGTCTTTTTATTACCATTTTATGAAAATGGCTATGACCGGGTACAAAAGTAAAATTAATGTAGTACTTTTTCAAAAAAAATCACTTGCAGCCTGCAGATATGCCGGTCCACTAAAAAAAAATAATAAGCACATTTCTCATTTTGTCACCCCTCTATCTGCGTTTTTTAAAGATTGTTGTATAATCGACCTGCTTACGCCTGTAGTGACTTTTTAAAACCGAAAATAACCTTATCTTCAATTGTAAATTTATGATGGAAAGACTTTAAATTGTGTATAATTATTTTGATTTTAGTATATTGATTCGTGTTATTCTTTGTAGTGCTTTATTTGCCCTTATCTGTATAATCATACGATTTAGTATTTGTGTCATATTTTGTAGTGAGTGCAGTTTTGGAATTATCGACGCCATTCTTATTCAGTGTAGGAACTTTAAATTGTTTTGGTCACACGTGTGATCAAACTACTGTAAGTACTCTATTTTTGTTTCTTCTTTTTGCATTGATTCATATATATATATATATATATCACAGTAGCATGGGTTCGAATCCCGGCGAGGGAAGAACCAAAAATTTGCGAAAGCAAATTTACAGATCTAACATTGTTGGGTTGATGTTTAGACGAGTTGTATATATATATATATATATATATATATATATATATATATATATATATATATATATACAACTCGTCTAATTCGAACCCATGCTACTGTGATATCGTGACACCAAATCGCCTGCACTGCAGCCGTCCCGCTAAACCACACGACCACCTGGGCTCTCAAAAAAAGAGCTTTCGCTGGCCGTGTGTTACATCCTGAAGAGTCCCAATGGAAGGATGAAATCGATTGAACTGGAACTGTTACTTGTTACTTATTTAACTAATTATTTTATGCATATAGATATATAGTCGTGTGGTCTCGCGGGACGGCTACAGTGCAGGCGATTTGGTGTCACGATATTTCAGGAGCATAGGTTCGAATCCCGGAAAGAACAAAACATTTGCAAAAGCAAATTTACAGATCTTACATTGTTGGGTTGATGTTTAGACGAGTTGTATATACATAATGTACACAGCCATGTATCACCATCACTGCTGGTGATCCGATGGGTAAATCTGTTGTAGAGTTGTCACTGGTTCAGACATACTTATAAATATAATTATTTTCTGTGACTGTATCTTACATTAATTTGTAGGATCCTTTACTTTAGATAATTAGCTGATCTGAACCAAAAATTTGCGAAAGTAAATTTACAGATGTAACATTGTTGGGTTGATGTTTAGACGAGCTGTACATATATATATATACTAGAACATACCCGTGATATCGCGGGTCCGTGACTGAATTAAATTATATAACTATGCGCAAGCCTTATTTGAGTATAAGTATAATTGTCATCTGATAAAGTGATGCCGATTATAAGATATACAGTTTTCTCTGCTTTCAAATCTTTCTGTTTGAACCCGTCGAACTGGAACTTACCAATTATTGGTAATTTTAATTATTTGGAAAACAAAAGGTCCCGAAATGGAGTATTTTTTAATCAACAGCATTGTCCTATATTAGTTATAAATAAAATGGCTGTTTTACGTCATGCCCACTAACAATTGAAAACTGTCCCTATACGCCTTATTTTTAGTCCAGATTTTAAGTATTCGTATTGTTATCTTAGAAAGTCTTACTGATTACAATACTACAATAGGTAACAATTTGACAATTTAGTAGTGTCAACCCTGTGATTATGACCCGTGTATATAGCATATTAATCCTGAATACACCGTTTGTTGGTGCGCCTGTCAGATGCGGAACGTACAGATAAGGTAATATTATTGGTAACAGGTGAATATACTATTGGTATCGGTATCGGACTCGACCCGGAACTTCTTAATTATTGGCAATATTAATTACGTGGAAAACAAAAGGGCCTGGAGTGGTGTAATTTTTAATCTACACCTTTGTTCTATATTAGTTATATATAAAGTTGAATTCCTTGATTCATCGTTTTTACGTGATGACGGCTGACAAATTGGACCTCGTAATTTTAGTATTATAGATGTGTATATAGAAGTCTATAAAAAGGACCAACCAGCAAATTTACTATGTACCGGATCGTCTAGAATAGACGATATTATTCAGAAAAGGAAAAAAAAATATCAGTCTAAATATTTGCACAACGCTACTGATATAAGATGTTATTATACGAAAATGTTGTTATTAAATCGTGTTGACAAATATTTCGGCTAAACAAATGGCCTCCGTCAGTGTCAAAAGTTTAAACAATACTGATATTAGGTGTAAAAATAGATCAGTAACAGTACAGGTAAGTTTTGGTCTCTTAATTTAAACCCAAAATCCTGAATCTCATAATATAAACAAAACACTATAATTCAATATACGTGACTGTGTATATTAACATATTAATGTTACATCTGAGAGAAAAATTACACAATGAAAGTGCTTTCCAACTGTTTTAAAGCCAAAACTTCTCATCAATTAATTTTCTTTTGACATCTCTCATATTTGTTCATTAGAGTCCTTGTATTGTGTAAACGTCCGAATCATAACATAAACCATGGACCATGCATAAAACATCCTAACACTATTTTACCACACATCATTTACCATAGATATAGGAATATGTGGTATGAGTGTCAATGAGACAACTCTCCATCCAAATAACCATGACCATTACCCATACCAATTTCCCTGTTCATTTTGAATCATGCGATGTGTTTGGGGGAATTGTTAAATAACAAGTTTTAAAAAAATATTCAACATCAGGCATGCATCATACACTATTCCACAAACACAACAAATAATTACCATTATACCATACGCGTATTTTTAATATACATCATTATAATACATCAGATATATACAAATCATGTCAGTATAGAAAATGTGACAAAATTACTTACATCCGATTTCCTAACTTTTTCGGTTTACTTGAATTTGTTAAATCAACATTGACTTCTAGATAAAAAATATTTTCATTATTCATCTGATTTTTTTTAAAACAAAATCATGGATAAAATGATAAAATTATTTAATGAAATCCTGTAAATATTGTTTGTCATTATAACTCATATATATCTGTTTGAAATCTGTTTAAATCTTAGGGTCTTAAATGTACAGCCTAAGATTGCATATGGAGAGAATGTATACAAATAACGAATGTTTTGGTAAAAATGCCACCCATCCGGAAACATGTGTCTATCGCACATTCAAAACCGAAATCATAATTTTTTATCTACTTATTTGGAACTGTACTGCTCTATTTATCTTTAGAGTTACTGTATCTGTTATAATTGAAAAATGTCCATACTAATACGTTTTATGACAATAAGTATAAGCTTTATCTGAAATAATTCTGATGGTGTGTCATTAATATAAGTTTCAAATCGTAAATCAGAATTTCTTGGTGTAGGGGTATTTTTGCTTTTTTTTACCAAACCACTGGAGGCTAAGTTCTGTTTTACATACATCAAAGGTATGATGTAATTCAATGTTAAATAAGTTAGTCAAATATTTCAACCTCTAAAATGATATGGGGGTACCTGCATAATAACAAATTGCAGAAGCATAAAAGACAAACATCATTATGGTTTTGAAAATCAAAGCTTAACATTTTCAATGCTTTTGTTATATAATCTAAATGTTTAATAATTGAAATAATATATTTATTTCTGAAGTCATGTACAGAAAAAATAGAAAGGTTTTGTTAAATGAAGTGACTACTTAATGATATAATTACTGTTCCGATAGTGCCTTTTCATTATGTTAGATAAAACATTATTATAGCCTAGTTTATTTCATGATTTGATCCTTATCGTTGTTCATTTTGTACTATATCAGAAGATTAAAGATACTCTAAGATTTATCATTTTGACTTAGGTGTTTTTTGATGTGTTGAGTTCTGTTATTTTAATTTAAGTTGCCAAATAAATAAACAATTAATATATATCTCTTTCCTATATCACAGAGATTCTGCATGTCCTTATTTTCAGGTTGGCAAAAACCGGAGTCACTGTGATATTGACACATCAAATGGTACTCTTCATGGAAAATGTAATGGCAAAGATATTTTAGTAAGCCTATTTATTAGTTAAACAGTCATTGTTGGTTAATTCGTTATAAGAATCTAGTTTTCGGAAGAGTTTTGCTTAATAGTTTAAGATGCTTTTTCCTTTCTAAAATGATAACAAAAAAGGAATGTCTATGCAATTTATTAACTGTTAACGGAACGAGTGTTTGACGTTGTAAGCTATATCCATGGTATCAATTTACATTTGTGAAGGAAAAGTTTATGCGTGGAGAGAACCACGGTCCTTCAACAGCAAACATGTAGTAGTTGTCAATTAAAGGTGTCATCTACTCAACCAAATTTTTCACAGCTATTCTATTATTATGATTCTTCTTTTATTTCATGTTTTATTTCATTATTTGATGGTATCTAATTATACTTGTAGAATGAGTGCCCAAATTTGAGAGACTCTAAATGTAGCTGTTATGATCAGTCATGTATAGATGGTTTCTCACAACAATGTAAGTTTTTTTTTTTTATTTATGTATGTGTTTGAACGTTTTTGTTTAAGTTTCATAAGAATAAAATACTTAAGAGTATTCCGAAAGATTATCAATATTTTCTCTTTTATTCAAGTTTGTATAAGCAGTTTTCAAATCTTAATAACACAATACTGAAATATTGTATAGCAAATGACAGACTGAGTGTATTCAAGTGTTATGTTATCTAAATTGACAACAGTTGTTCACCGATGTTCACATCTTTGAAAAATTCCAAAAACAAATAAAAAAAATAAAAAGAATATTAAAGAATCGCATTCACTCTAAAAGTTGAGAAACTGTAGTGTTTCTCATGCGGTGTATCATCACCTTTATTTATCTAGTAAACATAGTTCAAGCAGTCGATCATTTAGTGAACATAACCGTACACCCTTTACAGTTCTGATTTTTAAGATGTAGAAGTATTTGAATAATGTAGAATTGATTTGAAGTATTTTAAGGTAGATCATAAGTAAATCTTTTTTGAGACAGAATTTTCTTATACTTAGCCAGAATGAAGATTTTAATATGCTCTTTTCAAAAATATAATAAAAAGTAGGGGTCACCGTGCTATTTTTCAAGCTATGAGTCGTTGAAAATTGCCTAAATTTGGTTAGATTGTTAATGGAAAAACACAATTGTGTGCATTAAAAATAATCTATGAGATAGAATTTTGAAATAAATTGTGAAAAGATAGGTTTCGTAATATGTTTTAAGAAAATAAAAAGAAAAAATGGTGTCACCGAACTTGTTTTCTTGCTACAAGTAAAAAGAAAAGAATTCCCTATCTGTCCAGTATAAATTTTTTACTAAAAGAGTTATCTTCCCTTAAATGGCTCATTTGAAAAAAAGGATTCAAAAAGCAAAATTAAATGATATTTGTTTAGTTATTTAGAATTATACAATAAATTGCCAAGTTTTCTTTATATTATTAAACAGTCTAACCATCAAATTGCAAATCTGTCTCCAAATTTGCAGATTTAGGCAAATAACTAGACCGATTTTTTACTGTTATTGTTCAATCCAAGATGGCGGTATACCATGAATCTACCTTAAGAATGTTTTAGAAACTTTTTATTATTGTTTAAATGTGTTGAAATTTGTAACTTTTCGGAATTTTAAAGTATGACAGGTTTAAAGTAGTAGTTGAAAATACCCTCTGTTTGGGGTTTAGTCCAAGTGAGTTTACCAGTTGTCATAGTTTTTTGATAATTTCATATTTTTCTCAATGTTCAAATGCTCTGAATATAATGGGGTGCTGTATATTTTTCGAAACACTGTCTTTTATTGTCATCATTTAAAATCATATTATTTGTTGCAGATAGGGTGAAGTACCCTTGCCTCAATCATTTATGCCATGGCACTGTAAGTTACTACTTTGTAATGTTAGAAATAATGACTGCAAATTTACTAAAATGCAAAAGGAGATCTTGGGTTATTGCAAATGAAACAGCTATGCAGCACTGCTGAAATGACGAGGACATAAGCAATAAAAAGTCAAAGTACGGTCTCTAACAATGACAACACCCGCAACGTATGGTACAGCCCTTGAATGCTGTAAACTTCCCAAAAAAACGTGTATGGTGTAATGGTGTTTATTTAATATTGGTTAAGAATAAGCTTCTCTTTTTGGATAAAAAGGGGCCACATGACAGTCATTATTTTTCAGTAATAAATTCCATCAGTCATTTTAAAACAGAACAAAACGGACCAGAAAATTGATTTTTACATGATAATGACCGGTGGGCGTGGTTTGCGTCTGTTAATGACCGTTGAAGCTTGGTTTCTCTGTTAAGAGAGATGTCCTTTTAATAAAACATTTTCCTGTTTTTAATATTATATTTAAGTTGTTGAATTGTTTACCATATGTTTTGGTAAATTATAAAATTAAAGAGAACTTGATTAAGTATTCATATTCTGACAAATTTCACTAAAATGAATGACAGTATGACAAAAACATTGTCTTCGGTCTTTGTCATAGAAATCCTACAACTTCTCGAGTTTGCTTTCGACATTTTGAATTTATGAGAATTCTCAAAAACATGGTTCCTCAATGAAGTAAACATAATAGTCATTGAATAACTGGTCATTATCGTGATACATGGGCTTCCCGTAGAACAGTGATATTGACTGTGACAGCGAAAATGACCTCGCCATCGGCTCAGCCATTATCACTATCTTAGTCCTGTGGGCAGTCCATGTATCACGATAATGACCAGTTAGTCAAGAACTATTATGTAAATGGTATATGGTGTAATGGTAAATACTGTATGGTGCTATGTTATTTCAAACAAACAAAAACAACGACCTCAATCTTGACCATCAATTTACGAAAAACAAATATGACCAGATATCAACCGAACACAAACCGCAAAATACAGGCTACTGAATTGGAAAAGGTAGAATTATCTTGGACAGTGGTGTAACAACACTACCTAAGAAATGTAAAACCAGTGCAAATAGATTATCTCAATAGATCTGCACTTGCTCGAAAAAAACAGATTACATTACAACAATAAATGAAAAAAGATGCCAACCTTAGGATACAATAATATTACTGTCGTTTATGTTATGCTTGATACAATGAGTTCTTTTTCCAATAGATCTTCGTTCGAATTTTTAATAGTGACACGCACTTTTTTATTCATTCACAATTTCATTGCAAATACTCTATATTCTATTCAGTAAGAGAATTCCTACATCAATAACAACTCATATATAAATAATATTAAGAACGAAAATCCGAGTGATATGCAAACCTTCTTACGATGGAAAAAGAATTATTGTTCAATAAAATAATTAATGAAATGCAAACTTTTTGACAAAATGTATAATCTTTGTAATTCCAGTTTAGAGCACAGTTTTCTACAGAAAGAAATTCATTTTTATACCAACCCACCGAAATAATCAGTAAAATGTATAATATCGATTCTCCGGCACACAATTTAAATGAATCTTCATTTTAAAAGTACTTTATTTTGATGATTTGTCTATGTCATTTCCTAATTAACCGTGAATTAAAACTCGCTTTGACGTCTTCATTCACATAATACTACAAACCAGGAAAACTCCAAAATTACCTATATCTGTCCTCGACTGATCTGAATTTTACTCGAACAGTCTGAACTAATGTAAAAATTTACTGTATTAATCGACTGTTATCTAAATCATACTTAACAGTGTGCACTAAAAGAGGGACGAATATACCAGAGGGACAGTCAAACTCATAAATCGAAAATAAACTGACAACGCCATGGCTAAAAATGAAATGGACAAACAGACAAACAAAAGTACACATGACACAACATAAAAAACTAAAGAATAAACAACACGAACCCCATCAAAAACTAGGGATGATCTGAGGTGCTCCGGAAGGGTAAGCAGATCCTGCTCCACATGTGGCACCCGTCGTGTTGCTTATGAGATAACAAATCCGGTAAATAGTCTTATTCGGTAGGTCACATTCATAAAATGGAAGGGGACTGTAGTTACGACGTAAGGAACATATCCGATATCATTTGTGAAACGGTTATTCCATAACGGTCACCCAACTCGTGACGGTGTTCGCAAAAATTACGAAGAGATGATTTCAACTTCACCATTTGGAACTCTTGATTTATTAGTACTGATCCATTGAATATGTGCCATCACGATACTCGACCAAGTCTTAACCATGCTCTATCTAGGTTAAATCTTACTCCATCTATTATATTCAACCTAGTATGAATCATACTTAATCTGGTATGAATACTAGATTGAGAATGAACCATACTAGATAGAGTCTGGACCATATTTGATTAAGTTGTTACAAAATAAGACTTATTTTTGTATCTATAAGCCATCTGTCACGGCAGGAAATTTAAATTTAAAAGGAATTTAAATATGATATGATACATATATTTAAAAAGCTAAAACATCATTTCTTAAAATGTATTTAAAATAAATGTATTCAAGTTGTTTACGGAAACACTATTGCTGTGTAGCTCTGCCTTTTCAAGTTATGTTTTTAAATGTACAGTCCAGTACTTTTGAAAAAATATTAGTAATTAGTTGACACTGTTTTAAAGAAGAGGTTATTATTTGGCCAAGTATAGTTCAGGCTGAGTGAACATTGTTTAGTCTTAGGTCGAGTTTGGTTCAAAACCTTACTAGGACGAGATTACAATTTCGATCATACAAATGTACATGTATGGACTGTTTATGTGTATATGTCTTTCGATATCTTCTCAAAAATGCAATTCAATACATGTTTCTTAATTTTCCACAAAATTTCACTCAATCAAAACAAAGTTTGCAAATCGCTATAAACATTTACATTTAGCATCATGCTTATGTTGTTTTCTCTTGTAGCAATTTTATCATGCTTTTTAAAATCTTATTTAGGAACACTGTCATCTAAGAAGAGATGGTCATAAAATTGTCTCTTCTTGCAGTCATCATATGGTATGTATTTTTCTTCAAATATCAAATAGTTTATGCTTATCGGAATATGATATGCAAACTAAAGAAATAAAGCTCCATTTTCGGAATCCTTTACATATTTGATTAATTTACAGAAATGTTAAGTAATCATTCAATAGATATAGGAAGATGTGGTGTGAGTGCCAATGAGGCAACTCTCCATCCAAATAACAATTTTAAAAAAGTAAACCATTATAGGTCAATGTACGGCCTTCAACACGGAGCCTTGGCTCACACCGAACAACAAGCTATAAAGGGCCTCAAAATTACTAGTGTTAAACCATTCAAACGGGAAAACCAACGGTCTAATCTATTTAAAATAAAAAAAGAAGAAATATCCCAAATATATAAAAAAAAACTTTAGCATTGCTGATAACTATTCAATTATAGACTTAATATTAAGATAGGTTACTCATTTTAATGCATGATAAACAATACGAAATCGAATATGTTGTTTTAACGATTGTATTATGAAAAACTTTGCTTCTAAAAAATGTTGACATGTGAATAGTATATTTTTGCATTAACGAGCACTTCCGATTAGGGTAAAAAAAATAATCACAAAAATTCTGGACACTGTAATAGTTTTTCTTTGACTTGCATATCTTATTGTCATCTTTGTAAATTTTAACTCATGTTTATAGTAAAAACAGATATCTTCACATAATCGTGAAGTTACGTTGATAATAGTTGGTATCAATGAATAATAGAATAATTACTAATAATTGATGATATTGATATGTATCTCGTAGTAGATATATTCCTTTTTCACGCATGTGTTGTCAATTTCGAATATTTGTCTACTTACAGATGTCATTTTTATCTTTGATATGTTTATTTCAGCAACATAGTTATGATTATTGTGTCAATCATGATTCTTTTATTTTATCAAATGGCTGTTATTGTGATACAGCTGATTGTGTGCAGAAAACAGGTAAATCTCTCTTTTTTTCTGTATCATCATCAAATTGCATTTTCATCAGGATATGTGTATACAGAAAATGTTTGTTAATTATTTAATTTTGAAACTTGTTTGGAATGTCTTTCTTGTCTAACAACCAAAAATTATTTTCTGTATGAGGAAAACCAAATTTATTACTATATCTCAATTATACTGGTTTATTTTCTTGATTGCAATCACAGGATCAAAATACGTACTCTCCGATCTCAGTTTTAGTTAGAATTACTTTGAAATTCTTATACTTGAAACTCGAGTTCTGATTCAATAAAAGTATAAATTAGTTAATTGAATGTGCATAATTAGATGTTAATCAGCGTTTTTATTTGTTCACAGCTCTCCATTGTCTCAATGTGACATGTAATCCAGCACAGGTTAGTTTTATGTTACCTGGAAACTTCATTACAAACAAACCCGACATGACTGAAAAAATACACAAGACGTCAGCCATTTCCTTTAATCAGTTGACATTTGATATCTACACAGAGAAAACAGACATTAATTGAAAACTTAATTAAGTTTTTTTTTATCAAGACAAACATCTCTTGTCTTATTTTTTTATAAGATGACTACACCAATTTGAGCAAGTTTTGAGAAATTTAGGCTAAATTTAATTTTACTGGCAGAACGTTTCCTTCGTTTAAATTAAAAAGAATTTGGCATTTTGAAATTACTTATGGCCACGAGAATGAAAACCATTTTCCCTCCTGACAAATTGTTTTGGAAAGAAAAAAACATTAAAAGTGTTAATGGAACAAACCAAAAGGTATTCGTGATGAAAATTGTATAACAATTTTGTGTAAATATATTTCAAAAAGTGTAAAATCACAACAATGTATTCAGAAACCAAGAAACTTGAAAATGGAAGTACCTACAAACTACAAAAATTAAGGATTAAGCAGTAAATTACAAAGTCAGTTGGATCGTTTTCACTAATAGCACCAGTCGATCGGTTTACTTATTTTTCTGTGAAAATTTGTATGATTCGTCAAAACTACAATGCTTTCGTGTTAAGGTTTTTTTTATCGTATAACATTTAATGCTTTTGAAAGTTTTGTATCATTCAAAGTCGTCTGATTATACTATATGGGTCCAATACACATCCTAACAAAAGATTGGGGTCATTGCATGTGGACAGAGCCGTTTCAAGAAAATAACGACTTCATAATGACATCACAAGTTTTCTAATGTGTGAGAGTTTGTTTATTTTCTATTTATCAGATATCTATCAATATGGACTTTTCGTGAACATAATCCTTCGCGTTGTATCTTATTTTCACATTTTATATATAACTATGAACTGTATGGTATGAGTACAAATGTTAGTTCAGAAGTAAGATTACACTGATAACACTTACATACACGTACTCTATTTGGCCTTTTCAACCTTTTTGATTCGAGTGTCAATGATGAGTCTTTTCTAGACGAAACGCGCGTCTGGCGTAAATAAAAAATTAAATCTTGGTATCTATGATGAGTTTATTAGGTTAAAAATTGGAAAGTTTTATTATATTTCATTTCAGGGTTGTGAGATTTATCGCGATAATGGTCAGTTTGCTGCTAGGTGTTACTCGGTAAGCTAGTTTATTTTAGTTTATTTTCTACGAATTCTTTACCTAGTTTTTGTTATATTTTGCTTATCTGTCCTATTGGTAGTATAGAACGATTCGTCGACAACATGCTGTTGTCTTACACATATTCATCAATACGATGCATTGTTAAATGGCACACTTCTTTATTATTATTACACAGAACACGGTCACTTTTATTGAAACGTAAAAAGACTCCTGGCATTTACAATTCATATTTATCACATATTTGTTACGAATACGTTAGGTTTTCCATATGTTATAACCTCAAAATTGCCCGGGGCAAAAAAAGAGTATATTGGTAATGGTGACCTGATTTCAAATGACGTGACGTAATTGCATCATTAACGATAATTGAAAATACTTTTGTGATAAAATGTTTTAGAGTTTACCTGTTATGTTTCATTTAATTGTTATAATTGATCTTTATTTCTCTCTTATCTGTATAACTTGAATATGTGATGAATAGATTATAACATGTCTTTTCCATATTGGCCCAGGTATCAGCCCTCGACTAATATCGGCCCTTGGATAAAGCCACGGGCAGATATTGGAGTCTCGGAAGGATACCAGGGCCAATATGGAAAACGGTATTGTATAATCTATACATATATAATATATGAGTTTCAATCCCGGCCAGGGAAGAACAAACATTTTGCTAACGCAATTCAACAGATCTAACATTGTTGGGCTGTTATTTAGACGAATTATATATACAGCCTTGTATCACCATCACTTTTGGTGATCTGATGGAGAAAATCTGAGTCGTCACTGGTTCAGACGTACTTATAATATAATTAATTTGTAGGATCATTTACAATAGATTATTCAGCTGATTTGTAACAATTCCATCTTCATGGCTTATATATCATGCACTGTTTTTCGACGCTAGATAAAAAATGACGAGAAAAGGTAACACACGGCCATCAAAAGCGTATTATTTGTATAGCTTAGATGGTCGAGTGGTCTAGCGCGTCGGGCACAGTGTTACGCGATTTGATACCACGATATTTCAGTAGCATGAGTTCAAATATTGTATATCCACCGTAAAGTAAATGTGTTATTCATAACACTCCTTTGAGAGATTAGACAAAAGAAATCTGTTTAAAATAATTAATTTCTAAATTAAAAAAAAATACTTCTTGCTAATAACCATTGGCATGAAGTTTGATCGCTGTATACTTTTATTCTGTGTATGAGGTACGTCTCTGCATTTCTACAATAGCCTTAAGTTTTACGAAATTTCACTCCTTTCACTAAGAATTTCCAACTAAAAAAACATTCAAGAATCGACCTTACAGTTTTCAACCTCATAACATTCGAGAAACTTACATATTAAAGAGATACGCACTGTTAATTTGTTTTACCCAAATATCTATTGTTCATTAATTATGTTTATATTACAGCTGGACCACTGTCATAATTGTATACATCGCTGTAACGAACCTCTAAAATTAGATGATCAACGTGGACCCTGCTACTGCGATTCCCAAGCATGTGCAGATAGAATTGGTGAGAAACCTATTTATTTTTGTCAAAGAAACTTAGAAAAATATGCAAACAAAAGCGTATAAGATACAACTTTCAGCTCTAAATAATAGAATTTTCAGACTTATGTTTTCTATAAGCAATATTTGGCTGAGCTGCTCTTGAATTTATGTGAGTTATCCTGACATACGTAGTAGCACGAATACATATATCATAATATTCGAAAGTTTTATTAGACAAGCTATGTACCTCACCTCTTGTAATTATATTCAGGCATTTGATTACTTACATTACAAATATAAAAAATTAGATTCTAAGTGTTTCTCTTATTCTAAATACATATATACAAAATGTCAATCAAGGTAACTATGATGAGTTTATTTACAACCCCTGGGTCGACGCCACTGTTGGTAGAGATTTTATTAACCGAGGGTATCACTAGCCCAGTAGTCAGCACTTCTGTACAGTATTTTTGAGTATTTCCTTTTTTGTGTTGACATGAATTATCATTGATATGGTCATAACTAAAAATTCAGTGTTTACAAATCTTAACAATAATAAAAGAAAGTATTTTTCAGAGTTCCTTTGGGTTATTCTTTCAAAGAATTTACCCAGCCGATACCAAATTTCAATGGAATATTCTTGAAGGCAAACAATAATGACCTGCGTAAGGTCATAATTTTTCTTTATATAATGCAAACTATAATTTACTATTAACAGTTAAATAATTATTTTAATTGTTTTGGTTGAGAATTGGGTAATGTAGTGTTCAATGTTCCATCATGATAGGTTTTATGCAGTATCAATACTTTTCTTCGTATATTAGACTGACATCCAAAAAAACAATCGTCATTGACGCGCATTTCAACTTTCGAAATTAATAGTGTGAATGTTTTGTTTGTTAATTATCGCTACACAATGATATAGGAACATTATTGAATATATCGTTTGATCAAAAATACACTTTGTGTAAATTAACCAATTATCAGAATTGACGAACAGACGCCATTGATGCCTTGATTTGAATTTCACTACAACTAATAACAAACACTAATTTTGTTTGGATATTGAATTGTCATGGCAACATGTAATCAAAATTCATTCATAAAACAACAACAACTGTTACAACAACAGTACACAACCAAAATATTTGTCAATCAATAAAATGTTGATGACGATTGAACTAATCATTGTATCGCAGCTGGGCGATCAAAAGCTGGTGTACTGAAGGGCGGTTCATTCAGCAATATTTCAGAATTAGCAGCTGGGCTATCCATAGTCTGCATAAAATGAAGTAAATTTCGCCAAAATTATAATTCGGACTTTAGTACAGAATGATAATCCGCCACAAAATTTACCCATGACAATTCAGTTATCTCCAATTCTATAATCAACTTAACAACATTTAAACAGTCAAAATAATAAAAGATATTACGAATTCAACATTTATATAACAACCAAATTTCACAAAATAAATGTATTTCCATCCATTGTCAATATGAGATATGTTTATTTTAAATTAAAGGTGATCGTGAGGAAATACAACACAATGTGGATACTTTATGAATGTTTCAAGTGCTGATTGAATTTGATTCAAGAAAATATCGTCCCATTTCATACCAGATTTGCCTGCCCATCGCAAAAAACAATTATTATTTTTTAAAAGACCTAAATTACTACCTGAAGGTCTGTTCTTTGAGTGATCACGAGCACTGCATATTATTGAAGAACCAATAATCCATATTTCATTACCAAGACAAGCTGAAATTATAAGTTATTTGGTTAGCTCAATTCTTATATAACGTTTAAAGGATGCAGATTTCCAACGACCTAAAGTCATAATGTCTTCATCAGTATGGCCATTCATAGCAAAATGTGTAGCTGCACCTATTCGAAATGAATGCGTGTTGTACTCATTTGGATTACAATCAATAAATTTCATGGTCTTGCATAGTACACTAGAAAATTGATATCGTGTTACACCGGTTTTGTTAAAATGACAAAAAAGTGGTCCATTGTTTTTGTGTCTGATTGAAATAAAGTTTAATAACAATCTCCCCGGGCAAATACCTACTTGATTAAACCTTTCAACTGTTAATGTTGTAGATAAACCTTTTTGGTCTGTTTTCGAAAAGGGAATTGTGATATATGCAGATTGTGAATGATGTGAAACATTGACATCGTCATTGTTAATGACATGTTGCGTATTTCTATTAATTGTAATTTCACCAATTCTCAAAAATGCAAAAAATGCTTATGAAAACATGGATCTAAATAACGTACATTCATATACTGAAGAACAGACAAATTGCAACGAGTTTATTAATCGAGCTAATATTTCTAAAGTTATAGGTTTACGACTATCTACTACACCATATAATTTGTCCATTCCTTTCAACATTTTTTGTATAATGAACGATGAAGTCAAATCTGTGAGCTCATTTATTCGTAAAAAATAGCTTAAACCTGATAAGTACACCTAAACCGTTGCAGGAGCATACCCTAATTTTGATAAATAAGCAACATAATTTACTAAATGCGAAATACTGGGCGGCCGTGTATTTCCTAAACCTTTTTCTAATCTAAATGAAACAAATGAAGTCAGTCCATTGTTGTACGTTTTCCATGTGTTCTGAGAATTCGATGCGTCCAATAGCTTTGCTATTTCTGGCCTAAAATGATCCAAAATTCCTCCGGAATTGTAGCTGGATGTGTATCTGCTGTCAGAGCCAGACTTTTGAATTTCTGAAATTTTTTACGAGAAATACAATCTGCAATTATATTTGTATAACCAGGAATGAACTGTGCTTTTATGTTAAAATTGCCTAATAACGACCAATATACTATGTGTCTAACAAGGTTCATAATTCGTATAGATTTTGACGTCTTCTTATTTAAAATTTCAACCACGGCATTATTATCCGAATTAAATAAAATTTTCTTTTTTTGAAATAGATTACCCCATAAATAAACAGATAGTGCAATAGGTATCATTTCTAAATATGATATATCCCTGAGAACTTCAGTACCAGACCATTCTACAATGCCATTTAAGAAAAGCCCATATTAAAACCTTGGAAATAGCAGCCACACCCTTTTGTTGAACCACCAGCGCTATCAGTAAATAGTTGTAAAACTGAATTTGAAGTCCAATCAATGTCGAGCATGTAACTAATGCCGTTAAATTTGTCTAAAAACAATTCCCATACCAATAAGTCTTGATACATGCCTTCTGTGATTCTGACATAATGATGCGGTTTCTTTGCGTGACTACTTGCCAAATAAATTCGTCTGCTAAATGCTCTGCCTGCAGGTAGAGCTTTTGCACAAAAAGCTAATGACCCACACAAAGATTGTAGGTCCCTTAAAGTGATCTTTTTCCTACCCAATACCCATTTAATTTTCGACTTTAACTCCAATACTTTGTCCTCTGCAATTTGGTTTAGCAAATTTTTCTGTGTCTATAAGTAAACCTAAATAACTAAAGTTTTGTTGTTGGGCCTTCTGTTTTTTCATGAGCAATTGGGACTCCAAGACGACAACATACTCTATCAAAACTATTAATCAGATTTTTACAATCCTCAGTATTGCTTTTACCGGCAAATAAAAAATCATCCAAATAATGATCAAGATTATCTGAATTAGACTCATTTATGACAGCCATTGAATAAAAGTTGAAAATTTTTCGAATAAGCAATTTGATTCTGAGTACCCCATAGGCAATGATTTATCTATGAAATAATATTCATTAAGTTTAAACCCTAATAGATTAAAGTCCCCTGGATAAATTTTTAGCAATCTGAAGGCGGATTTAATGTTCTTTTTTCCAATTTCCACATTTGAACCCAATCTTTTAATCAAATCAATAGCATTGTCGAAAGACGAATACTTTACTGTAGTATTTTTTTCATCAATAAAGTCATTTACACTCAAATTTGGCGGAAAAGATAAGTGCGTAATCAATCTAAATCCACCAGTTTTCTTAGGAATTACACCGATAGGCGAACACATTAGATTAGATATAGGTCTAGTCAAAAAAGGACCAGCTATGCGACCATTTTTTACTTCATTCATGACTTTTTCCCATGCCACCCAAGGATTTTGGATGACTGAATGTAAATTTTTTGATTCAATCCTACATCGTGGTCCAAAATAATTTAACATAAAACCTTCAGAAAATCCCTTATATAATATCATTGCATCATGTTGATTTGGGTAATTGAAAAGGAGTTTATTTAATTCTGTGACATTGATCGGAGTAAAGCCAAGACACCATATGTCCATCGGATTAATTAAAGATTCTGAAAAATATAAAATTTAATTGTTAAATGTGTGTGGTGCGGCCATTCGAAGGCAGGGAATCTGATTCCTCGAGGTCTAAATCCTTGATTCGATGGGCCATTCCGCATTTCATACATAAATGGGCGTAAAAACAATTTTGTCGATGAAAAGCTCCCTTAAAATTGTAATCATAGCATGGTCGATTACCTACACTTGTCCTTTGAATTGTATTACCCTCCGGTTCCCCATTAGCTATGACGGTGTACCATAAAATGCCATCAATGGAAGACCAAGATCTTGTAGGATTGTTTGCCATTCTTAATCTAAATTGCTGGTCATAACAATAAATCTTCTCAAAAGACACTTGTGTACCTCTAATGATTGACATATAAGTGGTCAATTCATTAGCTAAATTTGGAAAACGTTGAATAAATATTTTCATATAGTTTATAAATGCATCAGTCCATGACTCAATGTTTTGAATAGATTTAACTTTGCTGTTTTTGTTTGATGTGATTACAAGTGAACCGGCTGCTTTATCATAACTTATAACATTTTGATATATTTAATGCGTTTCCCTCGGTTTTAGTTTGTTACCCTGATTTTGTTTTTTGTCCATGGATTTATGAGTTTTGAACAGCGGTATACTACTGTTGCCTGTATATATAACATTTTGAGGTCTGTCAATTTGACTAATAAAGTTTTGATAAAGAAGTAATGACAAATCTATGTATTCTCTATTTCATATTTTTTCTTTTAAATTTTGAGATACGTAAACATCACATTCTGACTGATTAGGTATAAGCATAGGATCATTATTTATCTCACCATTTTGATTGGGCATTGGTACAGGAGCTAAAATTTCAATTTGCGCAAATGGCGCTTGTACGTTCAGCGCTGGTGTTACGGGACCTTGCAAGGCAGGTTGTCTTTCAATAGGCAACGGAGCCTGGATTGGTAGAGGAAGAGGTGCTTGTACTTCACCAACAACTGCCCCCACATCTTGAATTCCTGGTGCAGTAACTGCACGGTTCCTCCTTCCGCGTCGTCTATCTGGTGGTTGAGCTTCAACAACGGGCACTCGTGCGCGCCCATTCCCATTTCTCCGTCGACCAATTCTAGGCATTTGAATAAACGAAATAGGTTAAAAATTGAAGTACTGACTAACATCGCATAATTAGTATCATCTGTCTCTTAATTTAATTTATTTTTATAACAGTATCAATGCATCGGCTTCAATTTTAATTTACTCATATCTATCAACTCAATCATTTGATCTTAAATCAATAATTTAATTCCTTAAATTGTCTCTTATCTAAATAAATGTCTCACCGGTACATGTATATCACGAGAATGACGTGTACAATATATAAATAAGAATAATTAACTTAATCTGTAAACATACACATACCTGCCTCTACGATTTATAACAGGTATAATACTTTTACATTCTGCATCAAGGAGAAATTAAAATGTGAAGTTAAAATATTTAGGCAATGCATGTACTAGTAAAAATTATTCATTTAAAATTTTCCAATACCACGTGGCCCATCCGCACGTTAAATTCGACGAAGAAATAAGTTAATTTGATTATTACAAAAAACAGAAATCAAATCTTTAAATCCGAATTAAATTCAAAATATGAATTCTTAAACGAACTAATTAAAACAATACTTATCTTGATAGTGTATGTAAAATATTTCTCTTAATTTTTTAACATCCACTCTGTTCGGTTTTCAAGGTAAAAGAGACCGTTAAAATGCACGGACTTTTACTACTCGGTTGTCACATGCTCAAATTAGCCTAATAAGAGTAAGGACGACTCGATTTGTCGAGTCTCAATACATGTATATGTTAATTCAATAAATGAATTTAATTTTCATTTAATTAAATTCTATTATCATATAATTGTGATGAATTTAAAAACGCAAACCTGTTCATAACATGGGTACAAAGATAAAGTATATATCTTTAAACAATGCATTCTGATTGGTATAGGGGGATTTTTAATTTAGTGCGTTGAAACTAACCGTTGTATGTCAAACATATAATTCTCTCACAAAAATTTATCACATATTTTAGAACAGAATATGAATGCCCTATTGCACAACAGATACAGACAACTCTACTATAGATTGTTAGAATGGCATACATTTGTTTTTTTTAGAAATGTATCTTGTTTGACAGCATTTGTAAAGTTTCATTGATATTGTTATTATATCTTGAACCTGTGCCCATATTTTCAATTTTTTTCATATCTATAAATTTTCGTCATACTAATGTGCAATTTTATTTTTTATTGATTTTTTTAAATAGAGATGCCTATTGTAACAACACATGCACCTACAACAGATGTTCCTGCTTTACGTATGTATATGAAATATTTGTTTACTTCAGTTTGTGCATTTTAGAGTTAATCTTCTCTTCTTTGTTTTTAATATATGGATACATCATTTATACAATTAAAAATATATACGTTAATGAAACAGTTCCCAAACGATAAAAATACAAAACATATTTCTACATTCGAATTTCAGCATAGACTAGAATACATAGTTTGTGATGTTTGCATATTTTTTTGGTAAATATCTAGGTGTAGTTTGTTAAATTATATTTGAATACAATGTATTTGTAGCATAAAATTGAGAAAGGAAATGTGGAATGTGTCAAAGCGACAATAACCCGACCATAGAGTAGACAACAGCCGAAGGCCACCAATGGTCCTCAATGTAGCGTGAAACTCCTAGACCCGGAGGCGTCCTTCAGCTGGCCCCTTAAAAATATGTATACTAGTACAGTGATAATGGACGTCATACTAAACTCCGAGTTATACACAAGAAACTAAAATTAAAAATCATACAAGACTAACAAAGGCCAGGGACTCCTGACTTGAGATAGGCGCAAAATTGCTGCGGGTTGAAACATGTTTATGAGATCTCAACCCTCCCCCTATACCTCTAGCCAATGTAGAAAAGTAAACGCATAACTATACGCACATTAAAAGTCGGTTAAATAGAAATCCGAGTCCGAAGTCAGAAGATGTAACAAAAGAAAATAAATAAAATGACAATAATACATAAATAACAACAAGAAATATTTTAAGATATGTCAATCTGTTTTGGCATCTATTTTGAAATCATTCATTTATATAAAGTAAAATTAATCCCATGTTTTTATTGTGAGTTCGAGATTTGTATACTGCTGTTTATCTTCTTGTCGTTTTTGTTTTTACCATAACATTTTCAGTGCGTTTTGCACTAATGAGTTTGAAACCTATGGTATCATTTGTCTCTTATTTGTTTAATTTATTTCACAATTCATTCTTGTATTAGATGTCTTAGATTATAGTTACCTTGATGTTTTGGCTTGTAAGATCAATCACCCCGAAATATGGATAATTTAAGTTAGTTACTCACCATTCATTTGATGTACTGGTATTCATGTATTATTTGAAACATAAAAAGAGGCAGTACGGTCAATAAACAAAATAGATCAGAAAAAATGTAAAAATAATATCTTTAAACACATCTTATTCATTAAATATTTTACAGATTCGTATTGAAAAAAAAGTGTTTTAAAACTTGCTGTTTTACTTTTGTCTTTTTTGGCGTTTTAAGTTGGAATTTTTTCATACTAGTATGCTCACTAGATACCTGTTGAAATATTTTACTTGTCCTGTGGTTTTCCCAACTTGTTGTATTAAGGTTATATGTATGTGAATGACGTCAAATTTACAAAGCTATCTAAATGGGGGTTATTAAATCAAGTTCGTCTTTGATTGTTATTTTAGTCATCAAGATAATTAAACTATATACAAATTTATTTACTCTCATATTTTAGAACAACTAGATCCGTACTCTTGTGTATCAGCAAACTGCGATAAGTATGAGGTAATTTATTATTGCAAAATTAGTATGTTGACTTACGAAAATAGGTCATACATTAATGAATGTTCAACACCTTTTGAGCGAAAAACAGGTAATAGTCATAAATTGACGCTTTAATGAATATTTATAGCTTTATTTAACGAATCAGAATTTAAGTATTTATGACGAATAATAATTGCAATTTTTCAATAGCTAAATACATGTTTGGTTAAATTTTCCAAGCACCTTTTTAACGTTATACCATGATTCAATGTCGTCAATGAACAACTGATCATCAAGTTTCAAAAGTGTATATAGATTATACCTTTAACTTGGCAGTATATTTTAATTTTCATCAAGCTAATGGCATTTTGACGATTTTGGAGGAATGTCATTACAAAACAAATTTACATTAATTCCTCTTTGAACACCCATCGTTGTCTTTCAATCCTAACTGAGAAAAAACGTTTTGTTCTCTAAACCTTTGGTGATAAATACTTCAAGCTTTGTGTTCATAATATGATTGCAAAATAAAATGTTCATTAAGTATTTGATATATTTTTAGACAATTGAATAATATCAATATGGTTCATCGTTTTTGTACCAGACAAAAAGTCTGTTACCGTTTTCAAGAATTAATTGGTTATGAGAGCATTTGGCGAACCGTTAGTTTCCATTTATTTATTGTTACGAATAGGTTTTGAATTAATGCCCAAAGTGATAACTTTAACAAGATCATTTTACGATCATAATTTGGTTTCAGCCATTCTGTAATTTATTCGAGATAAACAACAATGTGGAAGGACGATGCATCATATTTCAGGTAGGTTTTTTTCAATACTTCAATCTTAAAACATTTCAAATTATTCGTTCGTGTAATGCAATATGTAGATGTTCATTTATTTAAAAAGTTCAACTGTCATAGGGTCAAATTAAACACTATACATTCATGAAGTAACTAACTTAAGTTTGAATTTGTAATGGGAGTATATGTAAGCTGTCGTGATTAGTGACGATCATTTAGCGGAGGTCATTTATTGAACTAAATGAACAATAAGTAATGAAATTTGAAATAGCTTTACAACGAGTTTTGTTAAAAAAAATATAATGTAACCTAAAAGAAGTCATCTTTCTTGTATTTGAAAAAAAACTTTCAACATTTAATTGCGTTTTCTTATGAAATTTTCAAAAAAATATACCTAGATTCAATTAAAAATAAGACCAGCCTGAGCAAGACCAACAAAAACATAGGAAACGACAAAAAGGTGCGAAACACAAGTAAAGCTATATAAAAAGACTAGAAAAACTACGGTGGTCCAGAAATAATTAAAAATTGAGACCGTTGATTTTCTAGTATCAATATTCAGCGATAAGTCTCAGTTAATGATAGTCTGTTATAGTCAAAAATCACCTTTAAATTGCAGCAAAAAAACTAAAAAAATTAATTGTAACATTTAACAAGATTTATTATACACATGTTTACAAGAAATATTATACAGTGTGGAATGTCAACTTAACTGTTATATCAGTCCGATCCTTTGTTTTTCCTTTTATCTAGAATTCTTCTATTTACTGAAATCGGAAATATCCAATAAGTTCACCGTCTAGTATGCTGTAGAAAACGTAAATATAAGTGTCAATCCACAAACTCCAGAAAAATTATTCTGTAAATCAAAGTATACCGATGTCTTGTTTTTCAAATTTCAATTTTGGTATGCATGGCTGTCACGGAAACATAAAGATTACTTTACTGTAGAACGGACACTAGTAGATTACGTTGGAAGTTAAAATAACACATCGCATATTTTGATCATTCTTGAATCATTATGTAGGTCAAATAAAAAGTTCTTATTATCTCATCAGTATACAATGTATATGATTGTTGCAGTGATTTCTAAACAGCACAATTATAAGAATAAGAATTGTTAAAAACTAGAAGGCCACACAAAACGAATAAGGCCAATTTGAATAAACATGATGATTACAATATCAAAACAAGTCATCAACCAGATTGCATGTTAACATCGACAACGATTTATTCACGGGGTTTATTGATCTATTTTACTTCACGATACAAAAACCTTGCTCAAAATCTGTTTTGTAAGCATCATTTAAACAGCAAGGAAACCTAGAACCAATATAATAATACAAGTAGACCAGCTAGAACCCATATACCAATACAAGTAGACCACCTAGAAACCATATAACAATACCAGTAGACCACCTAGAACCCATGTAACAATACAAGTAGACCAGCTAGAACCCATATAACAATACCAATAGACCATCTAGAACCCATGTAACAATACAAGTAGACCAGCTAGAACCCATATAACAATACCAGTAGACCACCTAGAACCAATACACCAATACCAGTAGACCACCTAGAACCCATGTAACAATACAAGTAGACCACATAGAACCCATATAACAATACAAGTAGACCACCTAGAACCCTCATAACAATACCAGTAGACCACCTAGAACCCATATAACAATACACGTAGACCACCTAGAACCCATGTAACAATAACAGTAGACCACCTAGAACCATATAACAATACGAATAGACCACCTAGAACCATATAACAATACAACTAGACCATCTGGAACCCATATAACAATACCAGTAGACCACCTAGAACCTATATAACAAAACCAGTAGACTACCTAGAACCCATGTAACAATACCAGTAGACCACCTAGAACCCATATAACAGTACGAGTACACCACCTAGAACCATATAACAATACAACTAGACCATCTGGAACCCATATAACAATACCAGTAGACCACCTAGAACCTATATAACAAAACCAGTAGACCATCTAGAACCCATGTAACAATACCAGTAGACCACCTAGAACCCATGTAACAATACCAGTAGACCACCTAGAACCCATGTAACAATACCAGTAGACCACCTAGAACCCATATAACAGTACGAGTACACCACCTAGAACCAATATATCAATACCAGTAGATCAGCTAGAATCCATATAACAGTACAAGTAGACCACCTAGAACCCATATAACAATACCAGTAGACCACTTAAAACCCATATAACAATACACGTAGACCACCTAGAACCCATGTAACAATAACAGTAGACCACCTAGAACCATATAACAATACCAGTAGACCACCTAGAACCCATATAACAATACCAGTAGACCACTTAAAACCTATATAACAATACCAGTAGACTACCTAGAACCCATATAACAATACCAGTAGACTACCTAGAACCCATATAACAATACCAGTAGACCACCTAGAACCCATGTAACAATACCAGTAGACCACCTAGAACCCATATAACAATACACGTAGACCACCTAGAACCCATGTAACAATAACAGTAGATCAGCTAGAATCCATATAACAGTACAAGTAGACCACCTAGAACCCATATAACAATACCAGTAGACCACTTAAAACCCATATAACAATACACGTAGACCACCTAGAACCCATATAACAATACCAGTAGACCACCTAGAACCCATATAACAATACAGGTAGACCGTCTAGAACCCATATAACAATACAAGTACACCACCTAGAACCCATATAACATTACCAGTAGACCACATAGAACCCATATAACAATACCAGTAGACCACCTAGAACCCATGTAACAATACCAGTAGACCACCTAAAACCCATATAACAATACCAGTAGACCACCTAGAACCAATATAACAATACCAGTAGACCACCTAGAACCATATAACAATACCAGTAGACCACCTAGAACCCATATAACAATACAAGTAGACCACCCAGAACCCATATACCAATACAAGTAGACCACCTAAAACCCATATAACAATACAAGTAGACCACCTAGAACCCATATAACAATACAGGTACACCATCTAGAACCCATATAACAATACCAGTAGACCACCTAGAACCCATATAACAATACAGGTAGACCACCTAGAATCCATATAACAATACCAGTAGACAACCTAGAACCCATATAACAATACCAGTAGACAACCTAGAACCCATATAACAATACAGGTAGACCACCTAGAACCATATAACAATACCAGTAGACCACCTAGAACCCATATAACAGTACGAGTACACCACCTAGAACCAATATATCAATACCAGTAGATCAGCTAGAATCCATATAACAGTACAAGTAGACCACCTAGAACCCATATAACAATACCAGTAGACCACTTAAAACCCATATAACAATACACGTAGACCACCTAGAACCCATGTAACAATAACAGTAGACCACCTAGAACCATATAACAATACCAGTAGACCACCTAGAACCCATATAACAATACCAGTAGACCACTATAAACCTATATAACAATACCAGTAGACTACCTAGAACCCATATAACAATACCAGTAGACTACCTAGAACCCATATAACAATACCAGTAGACCACCTAGAACCCATGTAACAATACCAGTAGACCACCTAGAACCCATATAACAATACACGTAGACCACCTAGAACCCATGAAACAATAACAGTAGATCAGCTAGAATCCATATAACAGTACAAGTAGACCACCTAGAACCCATATAACAATACCAGTAGACCACTTAAAACCCATATAACAATACACGTAGACCACCTAGAACCCATATAATAATACCAGTAGACCACCTAGTACCCATATAACAATACAGGTAGACCGTCTAGAACCCATATAACAATACAAGTACACCACCTAGAACCCATATAACATTACCAGTAGACCACATAGAACCCATATAACAATACCAGTAGACCACCTAGAACCCATGTAACAATACCAGTAGACCACCTAAAACCCATATAACAATACCAGTAGACCACCTAGAACCAATATAACAATACCAGTACACCACCTAGAACCATATAACAATACCAGTAGACCACCTAGAACCCATATAACAATACAAGTAGACCACCCAGAACCCATATACCAATACAAGTAGACCACCTAAAACCCATATAACAATACAAGTAGACCACCTAGAACCCATATAACAATACAGGTACACCATCTAGAACCCATATAACAATACCAGTAGACCACCTAGAACCCATATAACAATACAGGTAGACCACCTAGAATCCATATAACAATACCAGTAGACAACCTAGAACCCATATAACAATACCAGTAGACAACCTAGAACCCATATAACAATACAGGTAGACCACCTAGAACCATATAACAATACCAGTAGACCACCTAGAACCCATATAACAATACCAGTAGACAACCTAGAACCCATATAACAATACAGGTAGACCACCTAGAACCCATATAACAATACAAGTAGACCAGCTAGAACCCATATAACAATACAGGTAGACCACCTAGAACCCATATAACAATACAAGTAGACCAGCTAGAACCCATATAACAATACCAGTAGACCACCTAGAACCCTCATAGCAATACAAGTAGACCACCTAAGACCACCTAGAACCCAAATAACAATACAAGTAGACCACCTAGAACCAATACACCAATACCAGTAGACCAACTGGATCCCGTATAACAATACCAGTAGACAACCTAGAACCCATAAAACAATACAAGTAGACCAGCTAGAACCCATATAACAATACGAGTACATAGAACCCAAATAACAATACCAGTAGACCACCTAGAAACCATATAACAATACAAGTAGACCACCAGGAACCCATGTAACAATACAAGTAGACCACCTAGAACCCATATAACAATACAAGTAGACCACCTAGAACCCATATAACAGTACGAGTACACCACCTAGAACCAATATATCAATACCAGTAGATCAGCTAGAATCCATATAACAGTACAAGTAGACCACCTAGAACCCATATAACAATACCAGTAGACCACTTAAAACCCATATAACAATACACGTAGACCACCTAGAACCCATGTAACAATAACAGTAGACCACCTAGAACCATATAACAATACCAGTAGACCACCTAGAACCAATATAACAATACCAGTAGACCACTTAAAACCTATATAACAATACCAGTAGACTACCTAGAACCCATATTACAATACCAGTAGACTACCTAGAACCCATATAACAATACCAGTAGACCACCTAGAACCCATGTAACAATACCAGTAGACCACCTAGAACCCATATAACAATACACGTAGACCACCTAGAACCCATGTAACAATAACAGTAGATCAGCTAGAATCCATATAACAGTACAAGTAGACCACCTAGAACCCATATAACAATACCAGTAGACCACTTAAAACCCATATAACAATACACGTAGACCACCTAGAACCCATATAACAATACCAGTAGACCACCTAGTACCCATATAACAATACAGGTAGACCGTCTAGAACCCATATAACAATACAAGTACACCACCTAGAACCCATATAACATTACCAGTAGACCACATAGAACCCATATAACAATACCAGTAGACCACCTAGAACCCATGTAACAATACCAGTAGACCACCTAAAACCCATATAACAATACCAGTAGACCACCTAGAACCAATATAACAATACCAGTAGACCACCTAGAACCATATAACAATACCAGTAGACCACCTAGAACCCATATAACAATACAGGTAGACCACCTAAAACCATATAACAATACCAGTAGACCACCTAGAACCCATATAACAATACCAGTAGACAACCTAGAACCCATATAACAATACAGGTAGACCACCTAGAACCCATATAACAATACAAGTAGACCAGCTAGAACCCAAATAACAATACAGGTAGACCACCTAGAACCCATATAACAATACACGTAGACCACCTAGAACCCATGTAACAATAACAGTAGACCACCTAGAACCATATAACAATACCAGTAGACCACCTAGAACCCATATAACAATACCAGTAGACCACTATAAACCTATATAACAATACCAGTAGACCACCTAGAACCTATATAACAAAACCAGTAGACTACCTAGAACCCATGTAACAATACCAGTAGACCACCTAGAACCCATATAACAGTACGAGTACACCACCTAGAACCATATAACAATACAACTAGACCATCTGGAACCCATATAACAATACCAGTAGACCACCTAGAACCTATATAACAAAACCAGTAGACCATCTAGAACCCATGTAACAATACCAGTAGACCACCTAGAACCCATGTAACAATACCAGTAGACCACCTAGAACCCATGTAACAATACCAGTAGACCACCTAGAACCCATATAACAGTACGAGTACACCACCTAGAACCAATATATCAATACCAGTAGATCAGCTAGAATCCATATAACAGTACAAGTAGACCACCTAGAACCCATATAACAATACCAGTAGACCACTTAAAACCCATATAACAATACACGTAGACCACCTAGAACCCATGTAACAATAACAGTAGACCACCTAGAACCATATAACAATACCAGTAGACCACCTAGAACCCATATAACAATACCAGTAGACCACTTAAAACCTATATAACAATACCAGTAGACTACCTAGAACCCATATAACAATACCAGTAGACTACCTAGAACCCATATAACAATACCAGTAGACCACCTAGAACCCATGTAACAATACCAGTAGACCACCTAGAACCCATATAACAATACACGTAGACCACCTAGAACCCATGTAACAATAACAGTAGATCAGCTAGAATCCATATAACAGTACAAGTAGACCACCTAGAACCCATATAACAATACCAGTAGACCACTTAAAACCCATATAACAATACACGTAGACCACCTAGAACCCATATAACAATACCAGTAGACCACCTAGAACCCATATAACAATACAGGTAGACCGTCTAGAACCCATATAACAATACAAGTACACCACCTAGAACCCATATAACATTACCAGTAGACCACATAGAACCCATATAACAATACCAGTAGACCACCTAGAACCCATGTAACAATACCAGTAGACCACCTAAAACCCATATAACAATACCAGTAGACCACCTAGAACCAATATAACAATACCAGTAGACCACCTAGAACCATATAACAATACCAGTAGACCACCTAGAACCCATATAACAATACAAGTAGACCACCCAGAACCCATATACCAATACAAGTAGACCACCTAAAACCCATATAACAATACAAGTAGACCACCTAGAACCCATATAACAATACAGGTACACCATCTAGAACCCATATAACAATACCAGTAGACCACCTAGAACCCATATAACAATACAGGTAGACCACCTAGAATCCATATAACAATACCAGTAGACAACCTAGAACCCATATAACAATACCAGTAGACAACCTAGAACCCATATAACAATACAGGTAGACCACCTAGAACCATATAACAATACCAGTAGACCACCTAGAACCCATATAACAGTACGAGTACACCACCTAGAACCAATATATCAATACCAGTAGATCAGCTAGAATCCATATAACAGTACAAGTAGACCACCTAGAACCCATATAACAATACCAGTAGACCACTTAAAACCCATATAACAATACACGTAGACCACCTAGAACCCATGTAACAATAACAGTAGACCACCTAGAACCATATAACAATACCAGTAGACCACCTAGAACCCATATAACAATACCAGTAGACCACTATAAACCTATATAACAATACCAGTAGACTACCTAGAACCCATATAACAATACCAGTAGACTACCTAGAACCCATATAACAATACCAGTAGACCACCTAGAACCCATGTAACAATACCAGTAGACCACCTAGAACCCATATAACAATACACGTAGACCACCTAGAACCCATGAAACAATAACAGTAGATCAGCTAGAATCCATATAACAGTACAAGTAGACCACCTAGAACCCATATAACAATACCAGTAGACCACTTAAAACCCATATAACAATACACGTAGACCACCTAGAACCCATATAATAATACCAGTAGACCACCTAGTACCCATATAACAATACAGGTAGACCGTCTAGAACCCATATAACAATACAAGTACACCACCTAGAACCCATATAACATTACCAGTAGACCACATAGAACCCATATAACAATACCAGTAGACCACCTAGAACCCATGTAACAATACCAGTAGACCACCTAAAACCCATATAACAATACCAGTAGACCACCTAGAACCAATATAACAATACCAGTAGACCACCTAGAACCATATAACAATACCAGTAGACCACCTAGAACCCATATAACAATACAAGTAGACCACCCAGAACCCATATACCAATACAAGTAGACCACCTAAAACCCATATAACAATACAAGTAGACCACCTAGAACCCATATAACAATACAGGTACACCATCTAGAACCCATATAACAATACCAGTAGACCACCTAGAACCCATATAACAATACAGGTAGACCACCTAGAATCCATATAACAATACCAGTAGACAACCTAGAACCCATATAACAATACCAGTAGACAACCTAGAACCCATATAACAATACAGGTAGACCACCTAGAACCATATAACAATACCAGTAGACCACCTAGAACCCATATAACAATACCAGTAGACAACCTAGAACCCATATAACAATACAGGTAGACCACCTAGAACCCATATAACAATACAAGTAGACCAGCTAGAACCCATATAACAATACAGGTAGACCACCTAGAACCCATATAACAATACAAGTAGACCAGCTAGAACCCATATAACAATACCAGTAGACCACCTAGAACCCTCATAGCAATACAAGTAGACCACCTAAGACCACCTAGAACCCAAATAACAATACAAGTAGACCACCTAGAACCAATACACCAATACCAGTAGACCAACTGGATCCCGTATAACAATACCAGTAGACAACCTAGAACCCATAAAACAATACAAGTAGACCAGCTAGAACCCATATAACAATACGAGTACATAGAACCCAAATAACAATACCAGTAGACCACCTAGAAACCATATAACAATACAAGTAGACCACCAGGAACCCATGTAACAATACAAGTAGACCACCTAGAACCCATATAACAATACAAGTAGACCACCTAGAACCCATATAACAGTACGAGTACACCACCTAGAACCAATATATCAATACCAGTAGATCAGCTAGAATCCATATAACAGTACAAGTAGACCACCTAGAACCCATATAACAATACCAGTAGACCACTTAAAACCCATATAACAATACACGTAGACCACCTAGAACCCATGTAACAATAACAGTAGACCACCTAGAACCATATAACAATACCAGTAGACCACCTAGAACCAATATAACAATACCAGTAGACCACTTAAAACCTATATAACAATACCAGTAGACTACCTAGAACCCATATTACAATACCAGTAGACTACCTAGAACCCATATAACAATACCAGTAGACCACCTAGAACCCATGTAACAATACCAGTAGACCACCTAGAACCCATATAACAATACACGTAGACCACCTAGAACCCATGTAACAATAACAGTAGATCAGCTAGAATCCATATAACAGTACAAGTAGACCACCTAGAACCCATATAACAATACCAGTAGACCACTTAAAACCCATATAACAATACACGTAGACCACCTAGAACCCATATAACAATACCAGTAGACCACCTAGTACCCATATAACAATACAGGTAGACCGTCTAGAACCCATATAACAATACAAGTACACCACCTAGAACCCATATAACATTACCAGTAGACCACATAGAACCCATATAACAATACCAGTAGACCACCTAGAACCCATGTAACAATACCAGTAGACCACCTAAAACCCATATAACAATACCAGTAGACCACCTAGAACCAATATAACAATACCAGTAGACCACCTAGAACCATATAACAATACCAGTAGACCACCTAGAACCCATATAACAATACAAGTAGACCACCCAGAACCCATATACCAATACAAGTAGACCACCTAAAACCCATATAACAATACAAGTAGACCACCTAGAACCCATATAACAATACAGGTACACCATCTAGAACCCATATAACAATACCAGTAGACCACCTAGAACCCATATAACAATACAGGTAGACCACCTAGAATCCATATAACAATACCAGTAGACAACCTAGAACCCATATAACAATACCAGTAGACAACCTAGAACCCATATAACAATACAGGTAGACCACCTAAAACCATATAACAATACCAGTAGACCACCTAGAACCCATATAACAATACCAGTAGACAACCTAGAACCCATATAACAATACAGGTAGACCACCTAGAACCCATATAACAATACAAGTAGACCAGCTAGAACCCATATAACAATACAGGTAGACCACCTAGAACCCATATAACAATACAAGTAGACCAGCTAGAACCCATATAACAATACCAGTAGACCACCTAGAACCCTCATAGCAATACAAGTAGACCACCTAAGACCACCTAGAACCCAAATAACAATACAAGTAGACCACCTAGAACCAATACACCAATACCAGTAGACCAACTGGATCCCGTATAACAATACCAGTAGACAACCTAGAACCCATAAAACAATACAAGTAGACCAGCTAGAACCCATATAACAATACGAGTACATAGAACCCAAATAACAATACCAGTAGACCACCTAGAAACCATATAACAATACAAGTAGACCACCAGGAACCCATGTAACAATACAAGTAGACCACCTAGAACCCATATAACAATACAAGTAGACCACTTAGAACCCATAAAACAATACAAGTAGACCACCTAGAACCCATATATCAATACCAGTAGACCACCTAGAACCCATATAACAATACCAGTAGACCACCTAGAACCCATATAACAATACCAGTAGACCACCTAGAACCCATATAACAATACAAGTAGACCACCAGGAACCCCTATAACAAGACGAGAAGACCACCTAGAACCCATGTAACAATAACAGTAGACCACCTAGAACCATATAACAATACCAGTAGACCACCTAGAACCCATATAACAATACCAGTAGACCACTATAAACCTATATAACAATACCAGTAGACCACCTAGAACCTATATAACAAAACCAGTAGACTACCTAGAACCCATGTAACAATACCAGTAGACCACCTAGAACCCATATAACAGTACGAGTACACCACCTAGAACCATATAACAATACAACTAGACCATCTGGAACCCATATAACAATACCAGTAGACCACCTAGAACCTATATAACAAAACCAGTAGACCATCTAGAACCCATGTAACAATACCAGTAGACCACCTAGAACCCATGTAACAATACCAGTAGACCACCTAGAACCCATGTAACAATACCAGTAGACCACCTAGAACCCATATAACAGTACGAGTACACCACCTAGAACCAATATATCAATACCAGTAGATCAGCTAGAATCCATATAACAGTACAAGTAGACCACCTAGAACCCATATAACAATACCAGTAGACCACTTAAAACCCATATAACAATACACGTAGACCACCTAGAACCCATGTAACAATAACAGTAGACCACCTAGAACCATATAACAATACCAGTAGACCACCTAGAACCCATATAACAATACCAGTAGACCACTTAAAACCTATATAACAATACCAGTAGACTACCTAGAACCCATATAACAATACCAGTAGACTACCTAGAACCCATATAACAATACCAGTAGACCACCTAGAACCCATGTAACAATACCAGTAGACCACCTAGAACCCATATAACAATACACGTAGACCACCTAGAACCCATGTAACAATAACAGTAGATCAGCTAGAATCCATATAACAGTACAAGTAGACCACCTAGAACCCATATAACAATACCAGTAGACCACTTAAAACCCATATAACAATACACGTAGACCACCTAGAACCCATATAACAATACCAGTAGACCACCTAGAACCCATATAACAATACAGGTAGACCGTCTAGAACCCATATAACAATACAAGTACACCACCTAGAACCCATATAACATTACCAGTAGACCACATAGAACCCATATAACAATACCAGTAGACCACCTAGAACCCATGTAACAATACCAGTAGACCACCTAAAACCCATATAACAATACCAGTAGACCACCTAGAACCAATATAACAATACCAGTAGACCACCTAGAACCATATAACAATACCAGTAGACCACCTAGAACCCATATAACAATACAAGTAGACCACCCAGAACCCATATACCAATACAAGTAGACCACCTAAAACCCATATAACAATACAAGTAGACCACCTAGAACCCATATAACAATACAGGTACACCATCTAGAACCCATATAACAATACCAGTAGACCACCTAGAACCCATATAACAATACAGGTAGACCACCTAGAATCCATATAACAATACCAGTAGACAACCTAGAACCCATATAACAATACCAGTAGACAACCTAGAACCCATATAACAATACAGGTAGACCACCTAGAACCATATAACAATACCAGTAGACCACCTAGAACCCATATAACAGTACGAGTACACCACCTAGAACCAATATATCAATACCAGTAGATCAGCTAGAATCCATATAACAGTACAAGTAGACCACCTAGAACCCATATAACAATACCAGTAGACCACTTAAAACCCATATAACAATACACGTAGACCACCTAGAACCCATGTAACAATAACAGTAGACCACCTAGAACCATATAACAATACCAGTAGACCACCTAGAACCCATATAACAATACCAGTAGACCACTATAAACCTATATAACAATACCAGTAGACTACCTAGAACCCATATAACAATACCAGTAGACTACCTAGAACCCATATAACAATACCAGTAGACCACCTAGAACCCATGTAACAATACCAGTAGACCACCTAGAACCCATATAACAATACACGTAGACCACCTAGAACCCATGAAACAATAACAGTAGATCAGCTAGAATCCATATAACAGTACAAGTAGACCACCTAGAACCCATATAACAATACCAGTAGACCACTTAAAACCCATATAACAATACACGTAGACCACCTAGAACCCATATAATAATACCAGTAGACCACCTAGTACCCATATAACAATACAGGTAGACCGTCTAGAACCCATATAACAATACAAGTACACCACCTAGAACCCATATAACATTACCAGTAGACCACATAGAACCCATATAACAATACCAGTAGACCACCTAGAACCCATGTAACAATACCAGTAGACCACCTAAAACCCATATAACAATACCAGTAGACCACCTAGAACCAATATAACAATACCAGTAGACCACCTAGAACCATATAACAATACCAGTAGACCACCTAGAACCCATATAACAATACAAGTAGACCACCCAGAACCCATATACCAATACAAGTAGACCACCTAAAACCCATATAACAATACAAGTAGACCACCTAGAACCCATATAACAATACAGGTACACCATCTAGAACCCATATAACAATACCAGTAGACCACCTAGAACCCATATAACAATACAGGTAGACCACCTAGAATCCATATAACAATACCAGTAGACAACCTAGAACCCATATAACAATACCAGTAGACAACCTAGAACCCATATAACAATACAGGTAGACCACCTAGAACCATATAACAATACCAGTAGACCACCTAGAACCCATATAACAATACCAGTAGACAACCTAGAACCCATATAACAATACAGGTAGACCACCTAGAACCCATATAACAATACAAGTAGACCAGCTAGAACCCATATAACAATACAGGTAGACCACCTAGAACCCATATAACAATACAAGTAGACCAGCTAGAACCCATATAACAATACCAGTAGACCACCTAGAACCCTCATAGCAATACAAGTAGACCACCTAAGACCACCTAGAACCCAAATAACAATACAAGTAGACCACCTAGAACCAATACACCAATACCAGTAGACCAACTGGATCCCGTATAACAATACCAGTAGACAACCTAGAACCCATAAAACAATACAAGTAGACCAGCTAGAACCCATATAACAATACGAGTACATAGAACCCAAATAACAATACCAGTAGACCACCTAGAAACCATATAACAATACAAGTAGACCACCAGGAACCCATGTAACAATACAAGTAGACCACCTAGAACCCATATAACAATACAAGTAGACCACCTAGAACCCATATAACAGTACGAGTACACCACCTAGAACCAATATATCAATACCAGTAGATCAGCTAGAATCCATATAACAGTACAAGTAGACCACCTAGAACCCATATAACAATACCAGTAGACCACTTAAAACCCATATAACAATACACGTAGACCACCTAGAACCCATGTAACAATAACAGTAGACCACCTAGAACCATATAACAATACCAGTAGACCACCTAGAACCAATATAACAATACCAGTAGACCACTTAAAACCTATATAACAATACCAGTAGACTACCTAGAACCCATATTACAATACCAGTAGACTACCTAGAACCCATATAACAATACCAGTAGACCACCTAGAACCCATGTAACAATACCAGTAGACCACCTAGAACCCATATAACAATACACGTAGACCACCTAGAACCCATGTAACAATAACAGTAGATCAGCTAGAATCCATATAACAGTACAAGTAGACCACCTAGAACCCATATAACAATACCAGTAGACCACTTAAAACCCATATAACAATACACGTAGACCACCTAGAACCCATATAACAATACCAGTAGACCACCTAGTACCCATATAACAATACAGGTAGACCGTCTAGAACCCATATAACAATACAAGTACACCACCTAGAACCCATATAACATTACCAGTAGACCACATAGAACCCATATAACAATACCAGTAGACCACCTAGAACCCATGTAACAATACCAGTAGACCACCTAAAACCCATATAACAATACCAGTAGACCACCTAGAACCAATATAACAATACCAGTAGACCACCTAGAACCATATAACAATACCAGTAGACCACCTAGAACCCATATAACAATACAAGTAGACCACCCAGAACCCATATACCAATACAAGTAGACCACCTAAAACCCATATAACAATACAAGTAGACCACCTAGAACCCATATAACAATACAGGTACACCATCTAGAACCCATATAACAATACCAGTAGACCACCTAGAACCCATATAACAATACAGGTAGACCACCTAGAATCCATATAACAATACCAGTAGACAACCTAGAACCCATATAACAATACCAGTAGACAACCTAGAACCCATATAACAATACAGGTAGACCACCTAAAACCATATAACAATACCAGTAGACCACCTAGAACCCATATAACAATACCAGTAGACAACCTAGAACCCATATAACAATACAGGTAGACCACCTAGAACCCATATAACAATACAAGTAGACCAGCTAGAACCCATATAACAATACAGGTAGACCACCTAGAACCCATATAACAATACAAGTAGACCAGCTAGAACCCATATAACAATACCAGTAGACCACCTAGAACCCTCATAGCAATACAAGTAGACCACCTAAGACCACCTAGAACCCAAATAACAATACAAGTAGACCACCTAGAACCAATACACCAATACCAGTAGACCAACTGGATCCCGTATAACAATACCAGTAGACAACCTAGAACCCATAAAACAATACAAGTAGACCAGCTAGAACCCATATAACAATACGAGTACATAGAACCCAAATAACAATACCAGTAGACCACCTAGAAACCATATAACAATACAAGTAGACCACCAGGAACCCATGTAACAATACAAGTAGACCACCTAGAACCCATATAACAATACAAGTAGACCACTTAGAACCCATAAAACAATACAAGTAGACCACCTAGAACCCATATATCAATACCAGTAGACCACCTAGAACCCATATAACAATACCAGTAGACCACCTAGAACCCATATAACAATACCAGTAGACCACCTAGAACCCATATAACAATACAAGTAGACCACCAGGAACCCCTATAACAAGACGAGAAGACCACCTAGAACCCATGTAACAATACAAGTAGACCACCTAGAACCCATATAACAATACAAGTAGACACCTAGAGCCGATGTAACAATGCAAGTAGACCACCTAGAGCCCATGTAACAATACAGGTAGACCACCTAGAACCCATGTAACAATACAGGTAGACTACCTAGAACCCATATAACAATACAAGTAGACCACCTAGAACCCATGTAACAATACAGGTAGACTACCTAGAACAGATTTCCTGAACATCGATTTATTAAAACCCATATAACAATACAATAAAATTGAGAATGGAAATGGGGAATGTGTCAAAGAGACAACAACCCGACCAAATAAAAAACAACAGCAGAGGGTCACCAACAGGTCTTCAATGTAGCGAGAAATTCCCGCACCCGGAGGCGTCCTTCAGCTGGCCCCTGAACAAATATTTACTAGTCCAGTGATAATGAACGCCATACTAATTTCCAAATTGTACACAAGAAACTAAAATTAAAGTAATACAAGACTAACAAAGGCCAGGGGCTCCTGACTTGGGACAGGCGCAAAAATGCGGCGGGGTTAAAGATGTTTGTGAGATCTCAACCCTACCCCTATACCTCTAACCAATGTAGAAAAGTAAACGCATAACAATACGCACATTAAAATTCAGTTCAAGAGAAGTCCGAGTCTGATGTCAGAAGATGTAACCAAAGAAAATAAACAAAATGACAATAATACGTAAATAACAACAGACTAGCTACTAGCAGTTAACTGACATGCCAGCTCCAGACTTCAATTAAACTGACTGAAAGATTATGATTTCATCATATGAACATAAGGCACAATCCTTCCCGTTAGGGGTTTAGTATCATACCATCATAATATATATGAGAAGAACATAACCCGTGTCATGCCAACAACTGTTTTTAGAATAAATGTGTTTAGTTCCGATGCAAAGACCTTATCAGTGACTCAATATTAACGCCAAAATATGCAAAATATGTAATGACTTGGCAACAGTATCGTAATTATATCCCTTCTTAATAAGTCTATTCAAAGGTTTTGTAAGTTTCTGAGGTGAATACTGACACCTTTGTGCTTTATAAAGAATATTTCCATAAAAAATTGGATGTGAAATACCTGAACGTATTAGAAGTCTGTATGTTGAGCTATATTTACGAATGATGTCTTTATACCGATGATAAAACTTAGTAAATGTTTTGACTAGTTTGTGATATCGAAAACCCTAGCCTGGTGTAATAATTTTTCAGTAATACATAAATTTCTCTCGTTAAAATCTAAAACATTGTTACATACACGAGCGAATCGTACAAGTTGAGATATATAAACACCGTAAGATGGTGACAAGGGAACGTCACCATCTAAAAACGGATAATTAACGATAGGAAATGAAAAATCATCCCTTTTATCATAAATTTTAGTATTCAGCTTTCCATTAGTGATATAGATATCAAGATCGAGAAAAGGGCAGTGGTCTTTGTTAGTATAAGCTTTATTTAAAGTAAGTTCAACAGGATAAATTTCGTTAATATACATACTGAAGTCGTCATTATTGAGAGCCAAAATATCATCCAAATATCTAAAAGTATTATTAAATTTGTTTATCAGATGTTGTTTCGATGGGTCTTTGCTTATTTTTGTCATAAATTGTAACTCATAACAATACAAAAACAGGTCCGCAATACGTGGTGCACAGTTAGTCCCCATTGGAATTCCGATAATCTGACGATATACGGAATCCCCAAAGCGAACAAAATATACCACCTAGAACAGATTTCCTGAATTTACATGCTTACACTAACGGTTTTCTGTTGACATTGCTAGAGATTCCTCTAATTCAATTTCCTCTATTTAACTTTTAGTTTGTTTATCAAATATGCGTTTTTCATAAATGATCCCCGATATTTATTGTATTACCTCTGCTCATTTAATCATACATTTAAAACGTTTAATTCAGGTTGGACAATTATGTAGTCCTTTCAATGATTTATCAGTGCATGGTGGGTGTTCCTGTACTGACTCAAAATGTGTATCAAATGCAAGTACGTATGATATGAATATGGACAAACGTTAGTTAAACGTTAAATATTGTTACTTATCCCCGGCTTAGTATATATCTAGGAAATTGATAGGTTAACAACGCACGTCGTTACAAAACCCATAGCCCCTGGATGTTGCTAACCCATATCCCCGGACGTTGCTAGCCATTATGCCGGGGAACTTCACGCAAGTTTTCCTTAGTTCCATGATTGCTACTTGTGAAATATTGAATTCTGTAGATTATCCATGAGGTTTGGAATTAAATATTTAATTCATTAATGATTTTATCCTATTATGCCGATCATTTACACTCATTTCATTAAATGCATCACTTGACTGCCACATTTTTAAGGAATGGGACTACTGACCTTGCTATGCAAATGCCCAACGTTGACGTCACACCATCTATGACGTAACTCTCACAACATTGAGCGCCAAATTTGACTCAATCCAGTTTCTCGGTCTCCGTATTTAAAACATCTTATATTTGACTACCTGTAGGGTTCTACCAAAGGTAGTACCATAAACCCCGTACAAATATGTAAAATTTCCAAATTTCAATAAAACTTTTGTAGATAATGTAAAAAACGTTGTTTTCACGTTACACTTTGTACCCGAATTTCCATAAAACTCGCCCGATTCGGACTAAGATCGGGAATAAATTCGTTATCTACGTTCATATTCATAGACATTTAGACAATATACGTATAGTGTCTTGAAATATGAAATTTATTTGTATGAGGCTTAGAAACGGGAGAAATGCGAGGTTGTACCGAGCATTATCCCGTTTCGTGCCGAATACAAATAAATTTCATATTTCAAGACACTATACGTATATTGTCTTTATACTGAAATCGATAAAAAAAAAAAAAAAAAAAAAAATATGTAACAAATATTGTTAAAAAAAAGTGTTTTGAATTTCCCTCATGGGGTACCATTTTGGGGTATTTCCCTATAAACGTAGTCCAGGCGGTAAGACATTGACATTTTAAGGAATTAGAAAGGGAAAATGAACTTAATTAATAACATTAAATAAACATGGTATATAAATTACCAATTTGAAGACATAACAAGTTTAAATTCATAAAACTTTGACCATTGTTACAACACGTTGTCATGGTTGTAACGTGACGTTGTTGATGAAATACAGTAGTTCCGGTAAGTAGGCGGGGCTTATAGGTTAGTTGAGTTCATTGGCGTATAAAGCTAACGTTTATACGTATAGCTTTATCTGTATAGTAAAATAGCTGATTGCAGTATAAGGATATTTTAACACCCTTCAGTACCCTGTACACCCTTCGGCTACGCCTCATGGTGTACTGGAGTACTTCAGGGTGTTAAAATATCCATATCTACGGATATGAACGTAGATAATTTATAACATTATTATTTAAGCGTCCTTTGTATAATTTATCTATATCAATACTGAGTTACGTGTACTGATCTTTCAATATCGTTTGTCTTTTATTCATTAATCATTGTCCAGTATGGACAGAAATGCATACTCGATGCACAAGTTTCTTCCAAAGCTAAAATAAAAAGAAAATATATAGAATACAGACATAAATCGCTGATCTGTTAAATCGTTTAATATATAAATGCATGCAGAGTTATCTGTTTATTTTTGCTTGTTCCGTTTCTGAAGTGGTTTAAAATACATTTCCCATCTTTTGATTTGCGCGATAATGAACTGTCTTGTAGTTCCCTTTGAATGCCAGATTTTCATGGTTTATATATTAAAGTGGGTAATATTACCCTTTCCGATCGCTATACGGGACACATTTATTGTGATTACGTTGTTTCCTGAAAACCAACTAAAATTACTAATTTAAAAGACAATAAATTGCATAGGGGCTTTTCATAGTTCTTCAAAATATACTTTTCTAATAATGCAATTTTGTAATGAACATGAAGTCATTATTTATCATTTTTGATTTTAAATATAGCAAAATTTTATAACATAATGAAGAATAGTAGCACGGTTTTTAAATAATCAAGCTTATCCAGTTACCAATAACAGCAATGTATAAGGATTAACTATATGTAAGAAGAACTTTGAACGGGATAATAATACTTTATGTTATATTTCTATTCTGTGTCTTTTTTTTTTTACATTATTCGATTTTGTCATGGTGTTACGTTAATAACAATTGTATGATAATCCCAATATAAATTCGTCGAAAATATACAAGACAATAGTTTATCAAGTTTTCATTTTTATTGAAAATCGGTACTTTGATTAGTTTAAAAGTGCTGGTTCATGCTATTGATGCCATTTATTTATGATTTTTAATTATTCCAACTTTGTAAAGTTTTGATTTCAAGCCGATATATTGACGTGTAATGCAGGGATCTATTCCCATGAAAACGTGATTTTTTATCAAAAACTCCATACATATGTGTGCATTTCTTTTCACAAAGATACAAAAATATCATGTTATAAGTAAGAAAACAAAAATGATGTATGAAACTTTTCCAAAATAAGCAGACATATGATGTCTAATAACAATTTATACTCCAAAAACCTTTTTTTAAAGTGTTGTATGAGTGCCAATGAGACAACTCTCTCATCCAAGTCACAATTTGCAAAAGTAAACCATTATAGGTCAAAGTACGGTATTCAACACAGAGCTTTGGCTCACAACGAGCAACAATCTATAAAGAACCCCCAAAATGACATGTGTAAAACCTTTCAAACGGAAAAACCAATGGTCAGATCTATGTAAATTGAGCAACGAGAAACACGTATGAACAACATCAACAAACGACAACTACTGAACATCAGATTCCTCACATAGGACATGTGCATAGTATTCGGTTGATATGTAATATGTTATGCATATTGCTTTTGACGTTACCACAAGATCACAAAAGTTAATATCTACATTAAATAAACCTAATTATTGATTGTTAAATTCGACTTTTGTAATTTGTAAAGGTTTGTTTTACAGTATCCCACTACAACCAGAAGCATACGACTGCTACCACATTAGGTATGTAGAAACTTTATAAACACTAGAGGAAATAAGAAAACGTTCATATAAGTCAATTATTAGTCTTGTTTGATTTCAAATTTTAGTTTACTTCAATATTTTGGAGTTTAGTATGACGTTCATTATTACTGAACTAGTACACATGTTTGTTAATGGCAAGCTGAAGCACGCCTGCGGGTGCGGAATGTTCTTGCTGTGTTGAAAACCCATTGGCGGCCTTTGGTTTTTTGTACATTTTTGAAGGGTTGTTGTCTCTTTGACACATTGCTCATTTCCATTCTCAATTTGATCATGTCACCTTTTCATTCTTTTCTATCATTAATGGATGGTATGATTAGATTGAAATCAAGGAACCAAGCCATTTCATTGCACAAATGCGGTAAAAGGAAACTAACACTTTATAAACTGTTTGTTGTCTGTTCTATGATCGGGTTGTTGTATCTTTGACACATTCCCCATTTCCATTCTCAATTTTATGTTTGCGTTCAAAGTGCTTTTCTGTTATAACCTTAACCAGCTCAAAGCTGAATATTTGAAAGTCAGGGATGTTTTAGTTTCGAAAAATGCGAACATCTATGAGACCAAATGTAACCAAAGAGATAATAAGTCGAAAATAAACTGGCATCGTCATTTAAAAAAAAAAGATTCAAAAAGACAAACAACATAATTCTAAGCAAACACAGAAAAATAGAGACTGATCAACACAATCCACGCTTAAAACTGGGGGTGACCTGAGGTGCTCGTAAAGGGTAACCATATCCTGCTTCACATATGGCAGTCGTGGAACATGATAAATGATATTAAAAAACCTAATCATAGATACCAGGATTCAAATTTTGTAATTGCGTCAAACGCATGTTTCTTTAGCTAGCTTTAAAACAGGGTTTAATCCACCGTTTTCTACATACGAAAACGTCTGTACCAAATCAGGAATATGATATCAATTCGTTTAATGTGTTTAAGCTTTTGATTTTGCCATTTGATTAGGGATTTTCCATATAGAATTGTCCTGGGAGTTCAGTATTTCTGTGGTTTAACTTTTTCAAAAGACTCATCTGTGACGCTCGAATTATAATCAATAATTAGAAAGGCCAAAGAAAGTACAAAGTTTAAAAGCATTGAGGACCAAAAATTACTAAATGTTTTGCCAAATACAGCTAAGGTAATTATAATGTTTTGTTAGAAAAGCCTTTGTAATTCAAAATTCAAAGTTTGGTAAACAGTCCATTTACAATTATGACCATATCAAGAAATGCTTACTACTGGGCTGGTGATACCCTCCGGGAATAAAAACTCAACCAGTAAAAACTATTGATGTGTACACAGAGAACTAAGCACAAAGTATGCTTTTAAAATGAAATAACAAACATAGCATACTCCGATGAAAATTCTACACAGAAAGACAATAAGCAAAATTAAAAGCTCAAACACATCAGACGAATGGATACCAATTGTCATATTCCTGCCAGGGAAAATATATTTTCTTAAATAGAAAAAGGGTGGCTTTAACCTGGGTATATATCTATTTAAACCATTCATTTCTATGACAGTCTTATACGATTCCTTTATAACGATGTGTAAACAAATATATACAATGAAATCCCACAGAAATTCTTATGTATTACATAAGTAAACACATTACAGTCATGAGTATTTTTGAATGGGGTTTCAACCAGAAAAAAAACAATTGTAAACTTAAAACATTTTATTGTCAGTATTATTCAAAATATGTTAATTTCAGGAATATTAATGTTGAATTCTACCTCCTCTACCAGTCACTTTACATGGAACCTTAAAAATACAGAAGAGTAAATAAATAAAAAAAACTTGTAAATTGTTCAGCACTTTAACTGGGAAGTAGCCCTCAATTATAAGCTGAGTGAGGCTAGACAAATTTGAACCTTTGTTTTTTTATCTTAAGAGCTGAAGATTCTTTTTGAGTTCACACAAAATATTTTGGCTTTGGAGACCTTCATGTTAGCATCATAAAACATTATTTTGTGTATTTATGTTTTACTTAAATGCCCTTGAAATATATGCTTAATTGGTTCAAAACTTACAATGAGATCTGGTCTGAACGAAACAGACTTACAAATTTTCCAAGTTACATCATATATCCATATGAAGATTGCATAATTTATATTATTTGAAATGTATACATATTGATCAATTCATTGATGTAAAATTTTGAAGTAAAAACGTTTAACTATGATCATTTGCGTTTTTAGCACCAGGCTATATGTGTAACAAAGAGTTATGTCGTAGCGATGTAAGTATCTTGGGTGATTCAAATGTGCATGCATGGTATTATGGCTGCTTTGCATGAGTCATAGACAATGTTTTCCCATGAAAAATTATATATTTATAATCCATTACAAACATTCAAAATGTAAGAATGAAATGAGTTTGATAATCAGTTTGTTAATTTTCTGATATGTTTGCCACACTTTTTTTATTCGGAAATGGATTGATTTTATTTACGGCTGCGTTTGCGCGGTTTGTGAAATTTCAAAGATCTAATTGTCAATAATTTATATGTTTTTCAAAATTTAATAACTTGGATTAAAAAAAAACATTTGTATCTCCAGATTATTATTAAGCACATCAAAATGTTACTCCCTTTAAATTGCTCTAAGTAGATACCACATGGAATAGGTAGGGTTTATTTATGCTCTGTGGGAAGGTCATGTCAAGCAGGTGAAATAACGATCTTGCTTTTACAGTGGAAATACATTTTTTAAATCGAAATATCATAGTATGCATATTTTGCTTTTATAGTTCTTCAATTATCTTTGTTTCCTATCGAAGGTCGGTGGTTTTCTCCGTGCACTCCGGTTTCCTCCACCAATAAAAATAGCCTAAATTTGGTGCTTAAAAGTGGGATTAAACACCAAAATTCAAATCAAATCAACGCTCTTTGCTAATGAATTTTAACATTTTGATATAGCAACTGTCAAAATACTATATATTTGAATGCACATATTGCATATATGTTATAGATAATTTAACTAACTCTGCTAACGTTTTAGATGTACTGTCATATTGTGAATTATCATGGAGTGGCTACAAGCAGATGTCTTGTTTTTAATGTAAGTATATTTCGATTATCTGTGTTCAATATCTTATATAAATTTTATTATGATTAACTTAAAAATCGTTGTTTTCTGTAATCGACAAAAACATTTCTCAAGCAAATAAACTTGAATTGTTTTGTAAAATTGAAAGTAAGAACGAATCAGGACTAAGGTAAACTTCTAATTAATGAATTGCAACCCTTTTGTGTATATTCATCTAACCAGCTGAGTGATGTTTTAGACGTATGCAATGATGAGATATTTAAAGACTTAAAGACATACCTAAGTGTAATTTCTTCATATATCTGGCAGTGTGTGGTACTCGACAAAGTTTTTAGTATCTATGTTTGAAATACGTTCACTGCTTTTTTTCAAAAAACTAACGAATTTAGACAGAGATTAATTCTATACAAATATACATGAAACATTTTTCCTTAGGCCAATAATCCTTGTCAGTCGTATACAGATGTTGAAGGCGATGGTTGTATATGCGATAACACTAATTGTTCAATAAATATATGTGAGTATCACCACCTATAGATAGTATACACCTATTGACTTGGTGTAAGGGTAATCGCAAGTTTGGTGTACCTGATATACCAATTATTGCTCGAGACGAAGCCGAGGGCAATAGTTGGTATGTGTAAAACTTTCTAAAAGTCTAAATACATCATCTGATAAAATGAAAAATGTTACTTAATCACTGTCTTGGATACCTAAACTACATAAGTGTCATTAAAACAACGGTATATTGCTTGGTCTTCCAAGTGCTCCACGAAACCTCTTACTAAATTATTAACATCAGCAATCAAAGACGGGCTTCAAAGTTATTGTGAAACTGCCTACTCTAGAGGTGGCGTGAATCAGATGTGGATACTTAAAAAGTCCAAAGATCTTTTAGAGTACATACAATCTAACTCTCTTTCATCGTGTAATAGTATTAAAACATTTGACTTTTCTACACTTTACACAAGTATTCCACATGCCAAACTAAAAGACAGATTGAAAGAGTTGGCATTGCTTTGTTGCATAAAAAAAATGGCCAACGTAGATACAAGTATCTTGTCTTAGGGAGGGATAAATCCTACTTTGTAAAGGATCACTCTGATTCAAACAAAAAATTCTCTGAAACTGACATTATCAAGATGCTTGATTTATTGATTGACAACATATTTGTTTATTCGGAGGACGTGTTTTTCAACAGACTGTCGGCATTCGAATGGGTACAAATTGTGCCCTTCTTCTTGTCGACTTGTTTCTTTATTATTATGAGGATGACTCTACTTTCCGCTATATAGATGATGTTCTTTCACTAAATAATTCAAAATGTGGTGACTATGTTGAACTCATCTATCCCATCGAACTAGAGATAAAGGATACTACAGATATAGTTAAGTCAGCCTCATATATTGACTAATATTTAGAAATTGACAATGAGGGTCGGTTGAAAACAAAATTTTACGACAAAAGAGATGATTACAGCTTTCTAATTGTGAACTTTCCATTTCTTAGTAGCAACATCCCAGCAACACCTGCATACGGGGTATATATCTCCCAATTGATACGATATTCCCGTGCTTGCATTTCCTATCATGACTTTCTTGATAGAAGGATGCTGCTCACAAGGAAGCTATTAAACCAAGAATTCTAAATGTAAAGTTGAAACCATCCCTTCGTAAATTTTGCGGACGCCATCACGAGTTGGTTGACCGTTATGGAATACCGTTTCACAAATGATATCGGATATGTAACTTACGTCGTAACTACAATCCCCTTCCCTTTCATGAATGTGACCTACCGAATTAGACTATTTACCGGATTTGTTATCATATAAGCAACACGACGGGGGCCACATGTGGAGCAGGATCTGCTTGCCCTTCCGGAGCACCTGAGATCACCCCGAGTATTTTGTGGGGTTCGTGTTGCTTATTCTTTAGTTTTCTATGTTGTGTCATGTGTACTATTGTTTGTCTGTTTGTCTTTTTTCATTTTTAGCCATGGCGTTGTCAGTTTATTTTCCATTTATGAGTTTGACTGTCCCCCTGGTATCTTTCGTCCCTCTTTTACTTAACAAAATATGCACGCGATGAACGATAAGATTTTTTATTGTGTCTGTGTTGTATTTGTAAATATTTCATTTACTGCAGACTAGGAATACTTGTGTAAAAATTTCCGTAAAAATAACTAAAGTAAACCAAACGCAAACACATTGCAAGTAGACGACGGCAGATCCATATCATAAATTTTAATTGACACTATATTTTAGATCTTTAAAAATAGGCGTCGCGAAAATTTGCTTTCTTTTTATAATTTCTTTTTGTGCAGATAGATTAATTTGAATGACGATAAACACAAACAGATTATACCGATATTAAAGTTTTGGGTTGTCAAGCGCACAAATCCAAGCAGAATTATTTATGACGCATAATTGTCCAATGAAAAATAAGTACGAAAAAGTCCGGGAAATATGATTATAAAACTATTAACCGGGTAATAGTCTTAGAAACTATTGACTGGCAACTAGTTTGTGGAATGAAATAGCACAACTCTTTCATTTATTTTTTATATAGAAAAAACATACTGAGGTATAATAATTTACAATATCCATCTATGATGAAATGAAATAGTTACAAAACTAAGGCTCTACATATTCATAATTTTAATTATTGTAATCGTCATTTTTTACATTTCTTCCGTATGATCTAAAGTTAAAGTATGTAAATATGTCTGTAAAGTAAAGAGGTACATTTTGAAAACAAGTCAAGTACATAGAACACTGTACAATACATAAATGATAACAATATTGTCAATGATATAACAAAAATGTTGTCAGAAATCAGAAAATATTTTTTCTAGTATCCCTTTTCTTCAATATTAGTATATATATATTTTTTTTGTAATATTAATCTATTTTAAAACTTTGACCTTTGCTGTATTTGGCAAAACGTTTAGAAATGTTGGTACTCAATGCTCTTCAAATTCGTACTTTATTTGGCATTTTTAACTTGTTTGGATTCGAGCGTCACTGGTGAGTCTTTTGTAGACTAAACGTGAGTCGTCGTAAATACAAAATATAATCTATGATGAGTTTATTTACTTCAAAACATAATACAGATTGATATTTGTTGTCCTATATTCTGAAAAATAGTGTATTGTGTGTATAGTAAACACAAGAATTGTAAGTAAAAAGTTCATTTCATAATAAAGTTCATCATCAATTTCATATCCCGAGATTATTGTTTTTTAAAGCGGTATTTTTAGAACAGATCGTATTCTTGTATTCGGTCGTTTTACATAATTCTAATGAAGTATAAATTTTCATTCAAAGTAACATTTTGACATTTTGAAGACTTCCTTTATTTCAGTGAATGAATTTTCCCTTCATAACCCAGGTAAATATCAATAACCCGTTTCATTATACTTTACCTTATGTTAACGCTTAATATTCCGTCAAAAAAATATAGTAAACACTCTCTGGATAAATCACATATCAAGTAAAACATAAGCAAAAGGGTTACCAAAATAGAAACAACACCACAAAAACTTCCTTGGTCCGAAAGCAGCGCAGGACCAACACTCACCAGTAATTATCTAATTTCTATTTACCAACACAATGTCATTACCCATTTAATAATAAATCAAATACCCAGTCAGTATTAGAATTTTTTGTAACATTTGTCATTTTGTTATTTCCGGAGCACCTGAGATAACCCCCAGTTTTAAATGGGGTTCGTGTTGCTTAAGTCTTTGGTTTTCTATGTTGTGTCTTCTGTATCATAATTTGTCTGTTTGTCTTTTTATTACTAGCCATGGCGCTGTCAGATTATTTTCAATCTATGAGTTTGACTGTCCCAATGGTATCTTTGGTCCCTCTTTTAAGCTATGCCTCTTCGTGTTGTACATGCAACAAGGAAGGGAACCAAGGAGGTTTTCTGTGTAACCGAAAAAAAGAGAGCATATACCAAGGGGAATTTCGAAATTCATTTGTATAATCAAGACAAATTTAAACAGACAATACCATAGCAAAACGACGAAAAGAAAAACATTAACTACAAATCTTTACATAGAAAACTAAGACCACACCAATTTAATTCTTGTTTGACGGACCCGCCCGCTCATATTGTTTTTGTAAACGGATTTTTTTTTAATATTCCAATTTCCCGCATCAAGAAAACAAATCGTCCTGAGCCGCTATTTTTGTAAACATTAAAAATAGCGTTCCAAGCATATTAAAATTGTTTTTTTCCACTTACTTGCTGTCCCCAGCTCATGCTGATTTTTGTCGTTAGACTTAAGTACTCAGATGGAAACGTGTTGCCTTCAACTGCAATATTGTTTGCGGGGTGAACAAAACTATCCATGTTTATGCACCTGTCCTGAGACAGCTGTGGTTTCTCCGTTTTTATATAGATTAGATCGTTCGTTTTTCTGTTTCAATTGTTTTACATTAGTCATTATAGGATCCTTTACAGTTGCTGTTTATTTTGAGGAAAAGCCAAGTGTTAAAGGCCGAACTTTAAATTCATTACCAGGTTGTGAACGACCCTCAAAATGAATAATACCTAATTCCTAAATGAGGGACTGTCAGACAAGGGATTTTACTGCTGTAGAAAAATAAGAAAAAAAACTTAGATTTTTTACTTCAAAGGGGAAAAATTCATCATATTTAAAAAAAAACTTTTCTAAAAGAGAGGTCTACTTATTTTTAATAATAAAGAAGGTATATTAAAGTCTTGAGAGGAATTTTACAAAATTCATGGACCTGTGTTGACCTTGACAATATTATACCAGATACTCGATAGTTCTTTGGGAAAAGGTTCTCCAATAATATGAATATGTACCCTTTTGTACTATAATTGTGTTTTTTTTACTTTTAAATGTATCCTGATAAAAGGGATATTGATTACATTGAGGAGTTGTTCCAAACCTGATTTTGATTTGGATGGAGAATTGTCTCATTGGCACTCATAACATATTATTTATATACAAAGTGCCAAAAATACAAAGTTCAAAAATGAGAAAACTAAAACGACACAGACACAGACAACTTACATATAACACAAAAAACTAAAATGTAGACACATCAACAAACAGCTCGACCCCCAAAACGCTGGAGTGAACACAGATGTTCTGAAAGAATGAGAAGTTTCTGATTTTTGCAAGACAGTCGTCAAGTTGCAAGTTTTACGTAATGCAGTGAAGGAGGAAAGACATCTATGACAATTCAATTGAGAGAATTTAAAGCAGTTGAAATATTTATTCAATTGTTACTTGGTAAACAGGGAAAAAACACTTCAGCAGTGGTTAATTTCAGGAAATGTCAAAGTACAAGCGGTAAAACAAGTTTTAAACTATCTTACTGTGATCAATATTGTCAAAACCTATTATTTGATGTTTACAAAAAAACAAATTTTAATCGCTCGCCTTTACTTTTCAAGCTTCGCCTAAAAAATTAGCAAATTATAATTTGTAAGTATTCAAATTTTCAAATCGCTCGCTTGCCCCAATTTTTGGAGTAAAAAAATCCGTAATACAAGAAATTACATTGGTTTGGCCTAAAGAATGACCAACACGAATCTACAAAATTGGTTATGAACTCAAACAGACGACACCAATACCAACAAATAGAAAGTCGGTAATTAAAGTACTGTAACATTACTAGATTTGTTTTGATAATATAATTATATTAACCGTGTGTGTTGCATTGTCGTTTGGTTTTTTGTTGCACTTTGGTGTTTCTATTGTTTCGTTGTTTTCCTCATATATTTGATTTAATTCCCTCAGTTTAAGTTTGTCACACGGGTTTGATTTCTCTCAATTGATTTATGACTTTCGAACATGTGTTTTTTTTAACATATAGAAACAACCACAACAACTTCTACCACAACTCAAAGCACAACTCCTACCACTGCTGTCACCACTCCTACCACGACAACTACAACCACTATTTCCACTCCAACTCCAACCACAACTCCTACTACAACTAAAACTCCTATCACAACTACTACCACCACAATCCATACCACAACTCCTACGACAACCCCTACCACCACAATTTCCACAACAACAACTCCCACCACGACCACTCCCACCACTTCCACCCTTACCACCACAACTCCTACCACAACTCCTACCACGATAATTTCTTCTACAACTACCACAGTGACAGGTAAGTGTTCTTAAACTTTCTTAATAATATTGGTTGAAGAATATTTGCTAAATCAATATGCATTTTGAATTCTACATATGCATAACCTTTATATACAAGTGTTATTTTTTTAAGACTATTGTATTATTTATAAAGTTTAAATCCTTTCATTGAGAGGGTTTAGCTAGTTATAAATCTCTGTTTCCTATACCAAGTCAGTATATGACAGTTGTTTTCCATTCATTTGATGTGTTTGAGCTTTTGATTCTAACATTTCATTGAAATTTACTTTGAGATCGATATTTTGTTATTTTACTTTTTAATGAAACATACCTGATCTTAACCCAAATAAAACATTTTGAATGTTGGTGGCATGTATATGTCTAGTAGACAAATGATACTTGTTATTCAAATCACCAAACAATTAATTTTTTGATTAATACTTTTGTTTAGTTAAAGTACATATTGTACATTTGTCCATAAAATTTTGTTTATTTGATAGCGATACTTAAATACTTGTTACAATATTTCATTAATTTAGGTACAAGGACTTGTCATATATGTGGAGACATGACTATCCAAGTTCCATGCAGCGGTATTGAAATTGGAAGAGATTTACCACAAACCTGTAAAACTGGAGAAGACTACTGCATGACAGATATCGTACAAGATGCCCAAGGCAATGTGGATGTTTTCAAAAGGTTTATTCTCATTATCTATAAATGATTATTTTGAAACGTTTCGCAAATTAGTTGTTCATATCAGGTACGGTTGGTACGTCACTCAATCGTTGGTGTTGTTTTGGTGCATTATCTAAAAAATGAAAACAATCAGTTTTAAATTGCATGCGTCCAAGGCGCTTTTCTGGTTTTGCCTATATCAGGAACATACAAAGCCGAATATTTGAAAGCCAAGGATGTATAAAAACCGAAACAGTTAAAGAGATATATGACAAAAAGGTACCTCGAAATAAACAAATTCATCTAGGGTTCATGTATGAAATTATTTCATTAATCATGAAAAAAAAAGAAAAAAAATTAAAAAATGGAATTGCATTTCAACTGAAAATTTATTTAATTACGGTTCACCTTTCCTTCAATCATTTGTCCTTTTTTGTTTCTTTGACACATATTAACGTGGCTGTTTTAAAGAAGAAATTCACAATAAGCATACAGACGAGCGGCAAGAAGGACAACGGAAACTTCTAATTTAGATTCTGCAGAGGTTAAGCCCTGAATAACTACAGACTACATTCTGTTCATACTTTGAACGACAACATTGATTTACATCTACCTGTGTGACGTCAAACGCGCGATTGTATGTCAGACTTTTTGTTAATCTAACCCTGTGTTTGTCGGGGTAAGGATTCGGTCCCAGTACTTAAAATCTTTCAATCCTTTATGGGTGAATTTTACATAAAATCGTATAATAAAAAAGCAATGAGTGAGGTTGTAAAATTTGATTTATGCTTTGTGTTCTTTTTTGTTATATTTGTTTGTATTAAAGTGATTGAGATGATAACACAAAGGTGACTGCTGTACCACTATTTTTGACATTTTAACCTATTGTGTCTGGGTTTTTTTGGTTCTCGCGTGGGATTTGATGAGACTGTCGTTTAGTGCGAGGTTTTGATAGCTATATTTCCGGAAATGCCTGTACCAAGTCAGAAATATGACAGTTGTTATCCATTCGTAAGATGTGTTTGAGCGTTTTATTTTGCCATTTGATTAGAGACTTTCTTTTTTGAATTTTTCTCGGAGTTCAGTATTTTTGTGATTCCACTTTTTGTTTATGATTCGATATGATTTTACTCAGCTCCTGCACAAGTAAATGAATCAAACAGTCTTACATGAATTATGTTAACTACATATATCTACTAATATAGATTTGCATTTCTATTTTTTTTTTTTTATTATTGTTGTAGTTTTTGTGATGTTTATATACATTCATAAAAAGGATAAAAGAATATTTTCCTTTCATAATTAAAATATGGAATAATCCAATTTATAATCTCTGAACGACTTTGTGAAACACACACATTTTACTGATTTTGTTTATATACAGTAACATGTCAAACTCGATAGTTCCTGTATGATTAACGTCAGTATGAACCAATCTAAAAGCAGTTTCTGGAAGCAAATTCAAAGGCAATTGTAACTAACTAATAGTTCGTGTTAAACCATCAAATGAAAGTTTTTTACGATCTTGACTGGCTATACATCCTTTGCACGGTCGTCATGTTAAACCGACGAATCAATCAACAAAGAGCCAATATTTCAAATGTAAAGACCTCATAAACAGTCTTTAAAAGGAACTTTTCATGTATATAGACGGCAAATGTATTACTATCATTTTATTGTAATAAATACCAAGTAGGTACGTTTTAAGCCTTGTTGCTTTAAGATGGTTCGCTACTCAATTTCAAAATAAAAGCTTTTCATGCCACTAGTATATATTGATAGGGGATGATTGAAGGAGCCCAAAGAGCAAACAAAAGTATAGGTCAATGATAAATTGAGAAAGGAATGGGGAATATGTCAAAGCGACAACAACCCGACCATAGAGCAGACAACAGCCGAAGGCCACCAATGGGTCTTCAATGTAGCGAGAAACTCCCGCACCCGTAGTCGTCCTTCAGCTGGTCCCTTAATAATATGCATACTAGTACAGTGATAATGGACGTCATACTAAACTCCGAATTATACAACAGAAACTAAAGTTAAAAATCATACAAGACTAACAAAGGCCAGAGGCTCCTGACAGGCGTAAAATTGCGGCGGGGTTAAACATGTTTATGATATCTCAACCTTTCCCCTATACCTCTAGCCAATGTAGAAAAGTAAACGCATAACAATACGCAAATTTAAATTCAGTTCAAGAGAAGTCCGAGTCCGATGTGCTTGTTTTCGAGATATCAACTATTGGAATTTATGCTGGAAAATGTTCTTTCTTGATTTTTCATATCTTTATCATTGACAAGTTAAAGTGCTCAAAACTATTAAAAAATATCAAGGAGTATATAAGACTTTTACAGATGGCTTATAATTATACATGTAAAAGTTTTATAAAAAGAAAAATGGGTTTCAGTAGGCAATTTTTTTTAAGCATTCAAAAGGATAAAACCAGAGGATTCCGAAAATCTGACAAAACTCCAAAACATGACCGATTTATATTTTTTTATTTTAACGCTACTTAATCAATACAGATTAATGCAAATGCATTTGTTTTTCGATTGAGTACATTAATATATCTGTCACTGGCAATTGTTTTCCGAGAAAAAATTATAAATTGTAGAGTTAAATGCATTTCATATAATATATTTCGTTTCAGATGCGTTGATTTAGCTACATGTGAAAACAAATGGAAAATAGAGTCAGCTGGTCTTAATTATTGTAAACCCTCTGGATTAGTTCAAAATCCGCATGCCTATTCTTGTCACTTCTGTTGTACCCAAGATAAATGCAACTCTATGCTAGTTCCGAATGCAACCACGTGGTATACTAAGACCAATTGAAATGGCATCAATTGTTATTTTATAGGCAATAAAAGTTTAAACGTAGTGTCCTTTGTTTATTTTCATCTGATCTCAATGATTAGTGTATATGTTTATAAATATTTCTACTTTTAAGTACATTACAGAACATAGATATTTATTTAATCATTTTTTAATGATAAATTTGTTTTAAGTATGCGTTCATTAAATAACATAAAGGGTCATTTCATCAAATACCATTTGAAAATAAGCAAACATCTTTGATATTAAATCCTGTTTTATTTATTAAAAGATGTAATAGGCTTTCGAGCTGGAATCAAAAACATTTCCAAATATGACATCCGTAATATTCTTCGAAAATAACTTCCAAGTAACCAATGCCAACAGTCATTATGTAACATTAGCCTCAATAGCAATGTATACCATAGCAACACATTTCATTTAATAAGCATTAACAGGGTTTTTTATTTTCCAGACCATCATTCTACACATAATTATGACTTGCAAAATATTGAAGTCATAAGTATCATGTACATGTTTAAATTGAATGGCTTATAACATTAAAGATGGTATGATGAACAGCCAGTCGAAACTGCAAAACTCCGTATAAAGTCGATCACACTGTTTAAGGGCATACGATATAGTTTTGATCCCGTATTTACATTTTAATAAAAATTTCCATATAGACTATTTTTTACCTGATTAAATCACATATGTAATAAAAAATATACTTTCATGTGCTATTTTTTTAGTAAAATGCGGTCGAAATTTTGTATATTTGCTCAAAATTCGGATTTGTGGACGTATTTTCCCTATGGAAGACATATTTTTTTTGTTTTAAAAGATAAACACAAATTGTTTTTTGTTAAATAATTTGTAATTAATGAATTTTATAAGTATCATAAAAATTTATACATTTTAATTCAGAAATAACTCCTATTCATCAAATATTCATGAATATAAAAATAAAGGCAACAGTAGTATACCGATGTTCAAACTCATAAATCCATGGACAAAAAACAAAATCGGGGTAACAAACTAAAACTGAGGGAAACGCATTAAATATAAGAGAACAACGACACAACACTACAATGTAACACACACAAAAACGGACCAAACAACAGACAAAATCCCACGAGAATAACAAATATAACATCAAAACCAAATACATGAATTTGGGATAGACAAGTACCGTGACACGTCTTATCGCAATGTGAATTCACACTCAAAAATAAGAGAAAACAAACGACGCACCGTTATAATGTAACACATACAGAAACGAACTATAATATAACAATGGCCATATTCCTGACTTGGTACAGGACATTTTTAAACAAAAAAATGGCGGGTTGAACCTGGTTTTGTGGCATGCCAAACCTCTCCTTTTATAGCCATGTGAAATAAAACATTAAGATGACAACTCAACACTACAGGACTACAATATAAATAAATTGGAGAATACAATTGACAAAGAAACACACGAACTTCAGCCAACAAAAGGCAACAAGTTGAAAATTTTAATACGCCAGAAGTGAATTTTATCCACACAAGATCTACTAGTGATGCCCAGTCACAAAGTTTGAAAGCCGAAACAAGCACAAAGTCGAACAGCATCGAGGACCAAAAGATCAAAAAAGTTGTGCCAAAAACGGCCATGATTTTCTGTTAGTTACATCCTTATCATTTAGAATAATTTATACTTTTGCAAGAAAACACATCATTTTTTGCTGTCTTTTTATTAAATTTTAAAAAAATTGCACTATTTACGTTTTCATGAAAATTGGCACACATAATCTTCTCGCGTATGCAAACCAAATGTCATTTTAAAAGATAGGGGTCCATGAACTTGCTTTCAAGTTAAATAAGTTTGAAGGATAAATATCAGTCGAAAACTGAATCTTTTCCCGATAAGTCATAGTTTGACGTCGCGAAAATAACAATTTACGTTAGCAACGTCATTACCTCCCCTGTAACTGTATCGTATGCCCTTAATATAAGATTATCACAGATAAAGGCAACAGTAGTAAACCGGTGTTTAAAAGTCATAAATCGATTGAGAGTAAAGAAATCAGGGTATGAAATTCAAACCGAGGGAAACACTCAACTAATAGTGGAATAGAATTACGGATTTGATTTTTGTAAGCTTACGCCCTTTTCTGAACAAAAGACTAATCACCAACGCTTGAAACAAATCATTAAAAAGGGCGAAGTTGAATAGTGTCAAGAACTCAAAATTGTGAAAGATGTTCCCAAAAACAGGTAACGTTAACGTTTTCCTGGGGCAGAAAGTCTTTGTGTTTTGAAAAATTTATAGTTTCATAAACAGTTATTTGATTATTTACTTGCTTTTTAATTTCATATATATATTTATTTAAATATTTTTATCAAGTTTTATCAAGTGATTAGACATCATGCAATAGCTGATAGGTAATTGAATTTAATTTAACAAAATATCTTCTCAAAATTCTATATCATCGTTCGTGTAATTTTTTTCTTACCCGGAAACTTTTGTAATTTAGAAATGTTTTTAATGAGAAAGAATAGACAAGACTGCTACCGGTATAAACAACACAAACGTTGGAATTTAAACAGCACAAAGAACACCACATATAGTGTAAGGAAGAGCAACACGGACCACTTTAAGTAAATAAACTAGGACATATAAAACATGTAAACTAACTTCAAAAACAACTGCCAAAACAGAAGGAAATGTCTTAGAACAGAAGAATACAATTATTTTGAAAAATAAGGTTCACGGCATAATAGAAACAAGAAAGAAAATATTTCATAGGTTTTGCTTCTGGCTATAATGAGATGAATGAAATTAACTACTAATAATTGGGTATTGCGAAAATGGCATATATATATATATACTAGTATATGAACAATGTTTGCATTTAGATACAATATTATCTCGAAATCATACAATAAATCGAAAAAAAAACAATCAAAAAGAAAGTAAAATAGTATATAATAATGATCATTATGTCATATATACAATATCAAACATTTACAATAGTTTATGATAATCATATAAATCAATGACTTAATTGATGAAACATATATGTTATATAACTTTTACAAAACAATAAACAGTTGCTCTTCTAAAACAACGGTTTTATGGACAAAGCATTTATGTTCCTTTCAGATTTTTTGTAGAAATCATTTGCTAGTGTAACATCTTGATCCTGCTGAGAAAGCAATGTTTTTTTTCATTTATCAATGATGTAGACTTTGGGGGCGAAACTTTTCAAAACATCCAGTAGTATAGTAAAGGTGAAATCCAATTATCCCAGAATCCTGTATTTGGCATCTGTGGAACTGAACAAAAATATATATGTGTTACTAAAGACTCGTGTACAACAAAATAAACTTTATCTGGTGTAATAGTTATATTTTTTTTAAACAACACCAAGTTTGATTGAACAAACCGAACAGACGAAGGACTGTAAGCAAAGCATTTCACATATACACCTAAATTAACGTCACACTTGTGCTTGATCTATTATATGTTTGTTTCCCAAGCGCAATAAAGTAGAATTATATTATGAAAAATGAGATCAACTCTTTTCAAATACACCTGTTACAAGTTTGCCAATATTTTGACAGACCCATTGAAATCCATTGATGGCCTTCAGCTGTTTTCTGCTCTTTGGTCGGGTTTTTGTCTCTTTGACACATTCCCCATTTCAATTGTCAATTTTATAAGATATTGTAAGTGGTTAGACTTAGTGTACTTTATTTAAAATGCACATTTTTGTCTTTAGTCTGTCAAAAAATAATGTTTTTAACTTTTAAGTTGGAACCATAACACAATCGGTTGTCATTTTTTTTGCTTTCTAAATGTAATTTCAAATTGTGGTTAATGTTGCGTTTTAAATTCTTGGTTACATTATCCTCACATGCGTTCTCATGTTGGAAAAAAATCGTATCTTAGACATTTTTTTTTCTTCTGAAGAATCAAATATGAACAGAGTTTTAAACGCTTCATCGAAATAGCAATGATTAAGAATTAATTCCTTCGTGTCATGCTATACTAGTATGCTGATTTAATCATGGGTAGGAATTACATTTGTCAATATTTTACACTGAGCGTACGATATTTATGCGCTTAACTGGATTTACCAAGAATTTGTATAATTGTTAACACTTAAAGAGCTATATCTATAACCTAGAATAGTTATATGATGTGGTCAACTTTGCCAGACACAGAGAGTTAAAACCGTCAAATACTTCCATTATAATATCTAAATATATAGAAGAAGATTTTAAGAAATTAATTTAATAAATGATATCACGACAAAACCAAAGTACAGACTAATGAACTGATTTTATTCCCAGGTGACTTGCAGTATTAACATTCCAAGCTTATCTTATAGAAAAAATGTCTTACTCATTGGCGTTGTTGTAACCGGGGCTGCTGTAGGGAATGTAGGAAATGGGTCCACAGAGAGTGTTGTAAGATATGGGTCCACTACGACGTTTGGATTGAATCCATAGTCATAATAGTAATAATCTGTAAGCGGCTTGTTTTCTGGCCACCAATAATCCCAGTATTGTGGTGGGATAGTTACTTGTGCTGTAGTGGCATCCGTTATGACATCAGTGGTGGTTGTTACAAGTACGGATTTATACCCAATCAGAAATCCAGCTCTTCTATTCTTTGAATCAGTTTTAAAGGTAATGCTTATAGATTCACCAACAATCTGTTTTCTGTTCCATTCTCTACGATCACATAATACTGTACTGGAATCTGAAAACAAAATAATAACAATTTGTGAACGATAAATTCCAAAATAGTTTGTTTGTGATATTTTAATTGGCTAAGAGGCTCTTTCCAGACGTTACAACGTTACTTACTTGATTATCAATATTTCTAAACACCAAACAATAACATAATTTTGTAGATTAATTTTGTAGATTATGTAGAAATTGTATAAAAGAAAATTAAAGATCTCTAAATATTCAGACAAAGGCATATATTTAGTATACTGGACTTTTAAGTCAAGAAAATCACTTAAAACCATTTTGCTTTACTTATGAATCATAGCAAATCTACGACTACTGTAGTAATAATTTATATTTGTACGACTATTCAAGTAAACATACAATGATGTTACGGTCATGCTCAGTAACAACTAACCATTTGTAGTTATATGTAACCGGTGATAAGAACAATTATCATTTTGGTCAACGTCCAGTAAATACACAACTAACAGTACAGAGTTTGTTCCGTTTACTGTTATATTCCAGCTACAATCATTATTCCTGTTGAAAATATAAGATTTATAAAGATGATTAGATTCGAAATTCGTAAATTGATATCACGTATTTGAAATGTTTAACCCTTGATCATTAGTTAGCTAATGTTCTTATGGCATATGTTATTTACATGTCCATGTGAGTGGTGGTGGTTATTTTAAACAACAAGTTATCGACTTACCATTAGTCGCGTCACTGTTTGTGATATTGTGTGGTGTCTATCGTCGATAGGATATGTGTGTTGTTGTTCTGCGGTTTCCATGTTGTGTCGATCATGACGTTTATATTATTTGTTTGTGTATTTATCTGTGGTTAATGTTTTTGCGTATATGTGTACTTTTTTCTGTGACAAAGTGTTGTAAATTAAGCCATATTTTCTAACATTGCCATGAAGAGATTTGGTTAGCCATTTAACCAGGTTTAACCCAACATTTTTTTCTTCAAATGTTCTGTCAGAAATATGGCCGATGTTATCAAACAGTTCGTTTCTATGTGTGTTAGTGTTTGTTTTTGTTGCACTTCAATGTTCCTGTTGTTCCCTTGTTTTCTTCTTGTAATTGATGTGTTTCCCTCGGTTTTTTTTTTTCTCAATCGATTTATGACTTTTGAACACCGGTATACTACTGTTGCCTTTCGTAAATTAAACTGATACCCGTACAATGGACCAAATTCACATTACGTTGCATGATGAAAATGGCACTTTTGCTATCTAGTTTAAAAGATAGAGAGATACAAATAGTCCTCAAACACTACACTACAATATAAAGGCACTTAGCAAATTTTAAAACAAATATAAAAAAAAGTATTGAACGCATTTGCTCCAAAAGGGTAGTTATAAATTCCACGACCAACATTGATACTCGTCTTGTTCAAAAAGTTCATTGGTCCGGTGATAAATCGTTAATTTTTGTCCAATATAAGTGTAGTTATATATTTCCTCTATCTTATGCCGGATTTGTTTTCTCTCAATCGATTTAGGACTTTCAAACAGCGGTATACTACTGTTGTATTTATTTATGCTCAGTTATCGACGTACGTGTACATACAATATACTTACATTGCTGAAAATATAAAATTTATTTGTATGGGCTTTAGAAACAGAACAAAAAGCGAGGCTCGCCGAGATGTTCTCCTGTTTGGTAGCGTGTATAAATAAATTTCCAAAAATAGACATATGATGTTTTATTCAACAAGAAATAGTCATATAACCGTTTGCTCAACATGATATTTGAGAAATCGTAGACTTTATTTGTACAAGTAAAGAAAAACTTCATGTGTTACGACTGATTGCAGGGTAAAAGTAAAGAGTTTAATTACAAATTCTAAGGAAAATAATCTACTTAATCTTTGGCCCAAAAACTTACCACTAAATACAAGTTGTTTCCTCATAGCTATTTAAAGATCAATTCATAACTTGAATGAGGCCAAGAAACCTAGATTTTTTCTACAGCTTATGGTCATCTTTGACAAAGATATTCCGTAAAACTCAACAAAGTGACGTTGATGAAAAAAATGCCGAAGCTAAATAAATGCTTACGTTTTATATGTATATCCAAAAGACGGTTATGTATTAAGTGTGTGTAAAGATTTTTTTTTTGCTAGGGAATAAATTAACAGATAAGTAACCTACAACGGATAGTCATCAGGAAATCTTGGACTGGTAATAAATTTCTCGGTTTCCTCAGCTAACAACTTCTGTGTTCTTTGGCAACCGGTGCCAGCTAATTTAATAAAATAAATGATTGGTTAAATACTAAATCACATACATGATATTCTTATAAGTTTAGAAGATTATTTTGTCAACCGCAGCATGGCATTAAAGTATCATTCTATTATAAATAATCACGTTATCTATTGAGAAAATGGTGACAATTATATATCTAAAAGTTCCTTAATCAGTATATGATATCACATTATATAAGCCATAAGGACTCTTAACTCATTTGCCTACCATGTTTATAAAGACATTGGTATATATTTGAGTATCTGATTCTCGTACAGGAATGTTCAAATTCATATGGTAATACCTTCACAAATTACTAAAGTCAATTCGACATTTCGACTTTCAAAAATTATCTTTTTCGTTATTTTAATGAAAGCTGTCACATGAATCTGGTTCAACGTAAACATTAACACCACTTACATGAATCGTATGCTGAGAGAAACTTTATCATGAATCCAATCCCTGGGTCTGTTTCAAAGTCCCCTGACTTAAATTCTACATATACCGCTCCAGTAATCAATATTGGTTTAGTTGTATTGATGTCGGTTTTGCAATCAAATTCATCAAACATTGTTAAACCAGACGAACTTTCACCTTAAAAAGAAGAAATGTACCATGAAATATTAATTGTATATGAATATCGATAACATCTTATTTTGTACCCATGATTACATTCAATAAAAGAAAATTATTTCGTTACAGCAACATAATTTACTTTGTCTTAACATATGGTTTAGAATCTTTATGTAAAAATTTCCTGATAACCGTAAAAAAAATATGCCTTAAAATGTTATTGAAATAACTACTTTCTAGGGCTTCATTAAAGTTATAATACAACAAATGGAAGTTTTTAACGACCTTGACTGGCTATACAGCCCTTGCACGGTCGGCTAAAAAAAAAGTTATAATGATAAAACGTATACCTATATATACTCTCAAATAGTCACGTGGGCACTTCATTTGCCATATATCTATCTGTAATAGTATTGTCATGTCAGCTAGTGTGTCTGCTACAGTTTTGATAATCCACGAACATGTAGTGTTCCTACAAAATACACCATTTTGCTAGTACATCTTGTGCACATCAAAAATATTACTCCTAGATGCAGTTAATAACTAGCGAATGAGAATATTATGTAATATGAGTATCTTGATTTTAAAATACGGTGGGAAATTTCACGCAAATTTTTAACCTCAAACGAAATAATACTTAAAACTCACGTGAACTGATTTCACACGAGTTTCACAAGAATCTAATGTGAAACTCACGCAAAATTCATGTGAATTTCTAAATATAGTTATTCAAATAACATCTAAATTTTCGAATAAAAACATAAATAGTACCAATGCATCTTCTTGCAAACTTTATGTGAGATTGAGTGAAAATTTTCAAAATGGATTCATGTGAAAATCAATTCACGTGAAATTCATGAGTAATTTTCACACGAGTTTCACGTATACGATCGTTTAATTAAACGATTTCATGCGAGATTCATGTAAAATTCACGTGAGTAAAATTTGCCGGTGTAGATAAAATGACATGATTTACTTTTTATAAATTGTTACTTGGATGGAGAGTTGTCTCGTTGGCACTCATACCACCTATATCTATATAATTCATAGTGTAGTTTAAATATCGATTGACTTTGTCCGAACGATACAAATGTATGTGTCGATTGTTTCTCGATAATGTGTAAGTGCTTCGAATGTTTCCACGATAAAAATGTAAGAATTTCTATTATTGCATAGCAATAAAATATTTCCCACAGAAAGTCATCAAAAGTTAGCGTGCAAAAAATTCCAATATTGCACTAGTGCAATAAATCTTCAAAATTCATGATGTCATCAACGACAAAATCTTAGTTTAAACCAATGTTTATGCTATACAATAAAACGGTTAGTGCATAAATATTGGCAAATATTTTCTCTCGTAGAACATATATTGCACTCGCAAGCTCGTGCAATATAAAATTCTACTCGGGACAATATTCCCCAATATTCATGCAATAACCCCATATTGTTTCGACGATGAGTTTCGATTGTTTCCACGATATGAATGTACAATACATGATAGAGTTTCGATCGTTTCTATAATTGATTGATTGATTGATGTTTGCTTTACGCCACCTTAGCGCAAAAAAAAATATATCACGGAGATGATTCCCACGATAAGAATATAAGAGTTTCGATTGTATGCGGGATAAGTATGGGATAGCATCTATTGTTTCAAAGAACACTGTGTAAATGTTTCAAATGTTCCCAAGATTAGAATGTACGCTTCCGGCTGAGGAATTGTATCGCTGCATTGAAGACCCATTCGTGGCCTTTGGCTAGTTTCTGCTCTTTGGTGGGGTTGCTATCTTTGACACATTCCCCATTTCCATTCTCAATTTTACATATATGTTCACATAACCGACAGACAAACATTAATAATTATAATCTGAAAAAAATGATTAGGGGTCAAAATCAAAATGTAATGAAAAGAAAATCTTTTGTAAAACTTTTACATTAGTACTCACGCTTCATATGAACCATTGTAAAAGCCTGGCGACGTTATGATAGTTGGCTGGAATGATTTAAGTGTTACTGGAAGTCTGTCTCCGCATTGACAATGACCTGTATCATGAAAGATAATAATGTTATTAGTATCGGATAATATAAATGGATATTGAAAAAGTGAAATATTTGAAAATGATGTTACCTTTACTTCAAAGTAAAAGCCATGAATAGTTTTTGTCTTTTGTCATTTCGTGGATGTGTTTGGGTTTTTTTCTTTAATTAATATGGTTCATAATACTTATGATGCGAAATTACACTAGGAATATATCAATGATGATAATAGATTGCATGATGTTTATCGGCCGAGAATTTTATCTCAAAGATGATGCTGAACGTCACATGAGTACCGTCTGTACTTCAATTAAGAAAGTAAATACTTATGATGCGAAATTACACTAGGAATATATCAATGATGATAATAGATTGCATGATGTTTATCGTCCGAGAATTTTATATCAAAGATGATGCTGAACGTCACATGAGTACCGTCTGTACTTCAATTAAGACAGTAAATTGGTTTATAACATCAGGAAAATATCATAGCAACCTTCATAAATATGTATTTCTTCTTCTAAAGAATGAGGTTAAAACATTTAAATACCAAAACAGATTTATTTTATCTTTGTTCTCAATGTCGATTTATTTCAAACTACAAAACAGTGATGGTGGTCTCATTTACAAAAGCCACACGAGGGATTTCACTTATATAACGAAACGCTTCCCATTGAGGGGAATTTGACTTCAGTCGGGTTTTTGCTGGGTTCGTGTTACTATTTTCTTATTTTTTTTGTTATGAAAATGGGGTGGGTTTTTTTCGTTTGCCTTTCTTTGTCGATGGTTGTGGACTTTTTTTTCGACATGAGATTGATGATTGTGATAGACCCTTGATATAATCTTATTATTTTATTTTTTTTAAATGGCAGTATTTTTAAGTTTATATTGGCAATATTAAAATTGTGTTGAAACTATGAGTCGTCTTATAGTTATACATGGCTTTAATGTATGGAAAACTTATGGAGAGGCATTAAAATGAAACTCTTCAATCGAACACGCTTTTTTCCATGGTGTTACAATTATATTAAGGTTGTCTTATAAGAATGCCCATCGGGTATCTGTAGCCTCTCTTTGACAATCATCTATGTACAATTTTCTTCTTAATTCGAAATCGACACTTACAACAAAATTTGCTCAAAATCACACATATTCACTCTATATAAAACTGTATATGTGAAACTTTATGGTACTAAAATATGTCCGAACCTTCACATTAAAGTGAAAATGACATGTAATATGACTACTTTCTTTCGCTATTTGACAATATAGGTCATGAAGAAATCTATTATTGTGTGTCATGTAATAAAATGTTAGGTCAATCTTGGTATAACTAGGGTTTAAAACGCTATAGTACTGTTCATTTATCATTGTAATTCTCATAAACACTTCTTTGACATAAAATATCAAGAAAATATGATTTAATTACTTTCGTTTCAGCAATTGAAGGAACAAAACGATAAACCTTTGATCTGAATTAACATATATTTTACATGGAGTGGACCCTCGATGAAGCTTTACAATTTATCATAATTTGGAAAATCATATCTTTATTAATTATGTTGTTCGCTTGCAGTTTTTGTATATTCCAGACCAGATAAAACTGGTTTTAAGTTATAAAGATATTCTAGAAATTCTTATTTTTATATTTTGATTAATTTTAGAAAAACCATGAAGGGCCACGTATCATAATATTTATGCAGTTTACCTGGAGCCCAAATTCTGAACCAATGATTTATCAGTAGTTCAATCCAAAAGGAGCTTAATTCCCAAAAGAAACAGGCAAATAATAACCACAGCCACCAAAGGCAAGAAAATATATTTTTTTTTAAATACCATTTCTACCGTTTTACGCCAAATTCATCTCATAACCTGATAGAGTATCACTTAGTTTGACAATGATCATTCATATTATTAAATTTTTCAACAGATGTGATGCGCTTTTCTATAATAACCTTCACCTGGAACACTCGGACCCCCCCCCCCCCAAAAAAAAAAACCAAAAAAAAAACAAGTATATGAGAACATCACGAGAGGATTTTTTTTAACCATAAGGAACATAGAAAGAAGCGACAAATCCTCCTTAGGCAAACTTTTCATCGGGTAGTTAGAACCTTAGTATATAAAAAAATATCAGCAAATAATTCATGAAATATATCATAATTAATGTCATAATTAATGATAGGAGCCATATTTGAAAATCCTATATAAAACCTTGTTATTTGTCCATAGTTTTTGAAAGAAAAAGGTTGCCAAATGTATAAAAAGTATAGAGAAAAATCATTTCCCAACAGGTCTTCAATGTAGCGAGAAATTCCCGCACCCGGAGGCGTCCTTCAGCTGGCCCCTAAACAAATATATACTAGTCCAGTGATAATGAACGCCATACTAATTTCCAAATTGTACACAAGAAACTAAAATTAAAATAATACAAGACTAACAAAGGCCAGAGGCTCCTGACTTGGGACAGGCGCAAAAATGCGGCGGGGTTAAACATGTTTGTGAGATCTCAACCCTCCCCCTATACCTCTAACCAATGTAGAAAAGTAAACGCATAACAATACGCACATTAAAATTCAGTTCAAGAGAAGTCCGAGTCTGATGTCAGAAGATGTAACCAAAGAAAATAAACAAAATGACAATAATACATAAATAACAACAGACTACTAGCAGTTAACTGACATGCCAGCTCCAGACCTCAATTAAACTGACTGAAAGATTATGATTTCATCATATGAACATCAGGCACAATCCTTCCCGTTAGGGGTTTAGTATCATACCATCATAACATATATGAGAAGAACATAACCCGTGTCATGCCAACAACTGTTTTTAGAATAAATGTGTTTAGTTCCGATGCAAAGACCTTATCAGTGACTCAATATTAACGCCAAAATATGCAATCTTTTATGACTTGACAACAGTATCGTAATTATATCCCTTCTTAATAAGTCTATTCAAAGGTTTTGTAAGTTTCTGAGGTGAATACTGACACCTTTGTGCTTTATAAAGAATATTTCCATAAAAAATTGGTTGTGAAATACCTGAACGTATTAGAAGTCTGCATGTTGAGCTATATTTACGAATGATGTCTTTATACCGATGATAAAATTTAGTAAATGTTTTGACTAGTTTGTGATATCGAAAACCCTGGTGTAATAATTTTTCAGTAATACATAAATTTCTCTCGTTAAAATCTAAAACATTGTTACATACACGAGCGAATCGTACAAGTTGAGATATATAAACACCGTAAGATGGTGACAAGGGATTGTCACCATCTAAAAACGGATAATTAACAATAGGAAATGAAAAATCATCCCTTTTATCATAAATTTTAGTATTCAGCTTTCCATTAGTGATATTGATATCAAGATCGAGAAAAGGGCAGTGGTTATTGTTAGTATTAGCTTTATTTAAAGTAAGTTCAACAGGATAAATTTCATTAATATATATACTGAAGTCGTCATTATTGAGAGCCAAAATATCATCCAAATATCTAAAAGTATTATTAAATTTGTTTATCAGATGTTGTTTCGATGGGTCTTTGCTTATTTTTGTCATAAATTGTAACTCATAACAATACAAAAACAGGTCCGCAATAAGTGGTGCACAGTTAGTCCCCATTGGAATTCCGATAATCTGACGATATACGGAATCCCCAAAGCGAACAAAAATGTTATCTAGTAAAAATTCAAGGGCATATATAGTATCAAAGCATGTCCAATTAACATAGTTTTTTTGTTTATTGCTACTAAAAAATGACCTAAAAGAGTTTGAACATATATATTCCCATTCTGATTTTTTTAATGCCCATTTAATTAGGTGTGTGAATTTTTTCTTAATGAGAATGTGAGGCAATGTGGTATACAGGGTAGAAAAATCAAAACTTTGAACAGATTCAAAATCACCAATATAAGCATGCAATTTATCAAGTACTTCCAACGAGTTCTTGACACTCCAAAAGTAATTTATTCCACTATTTTCGAAGGCCTCATTTGAACAATTTATTATCAGGTTTTTAATTGTACCTAGTGTGCTGGTAAGAAGAATAGACAATTTAGTAGTTGAACAATGGCTTGAAGACGAAATAAATCTATATTTGTAAGGGGTTTTGTGTAGCTTCGGAAGCCAATACATAGTTGGGACTTTCATTGTATTTGGCTCTGCTTGTAAAGCGGTGGCTAAAACTTTATGTTTGTTACAGATTTCGTTTTCTGAAAATGGAGTCAGTTGGTATGTTGGTGAATTGGTGATTTCCTTTTTCAGAACCTCAATGTAAAATTTACGTCAAACAATAATAATATTATTAGCAGTTTTATCGGCCGGGACAAAAACAAATTCCTTTAGTTCTTTTAGTTTATTTTTGATACGAGAAATAGGTTTATTGTGGTTATTGTTAATAGTAAAATGTTCTTTAAAATGTTGAATACGTATATCAACTATCTTCATTACTGACAAACCTATATTAAGGTGGTACCCAACACTTTCACTAAAATTAAATTTGGCTCGTTTAATTTTCATAAAATTTTGTCAAAGTATTTACCTGAGACTTCAATAAAAATATAAAAATTTTAAAAATTTTGCACCAACGTTGTGTCAGAAAAAATACACTGGTTATATAGTAATTAAAACGTTTAGCTGACTTTACAGAGTTATCTCCCTGTACTGTTAGGTACCACCTTAATAAGATTTTATCCACTACTAATTGGTAGTTCAAGCCAATTCCAACATGATTGTTTTTTTCCTACACCAAAATTTCAATCAGTACATAACCAATGGGTTTGTGTCTGTTATAGTCGGGAATAACGACAACAATACTAGAAACCCCATTAAAAACAAAGACCTATATTTTAGTCTTTTGAGTAATTTTGAAATGAATAATTCAACTTACCTTTCTTTACAAATATTCCTAAAAACAAACCGAAAATAAGTGATACTGTAGGCATGATGTTAACACGTACTGATGGTTGAACTGGCAGAATCCCAGGTAAGATTAGATTCAGTGTCCGTTAGTTTTGTGTGTGTAGGTAAATTATTTTTGGTTAATATCGGTTATGACAGGTTATTTATTGTACATGTTCGGTATTTGTGTCACTTATATGTATATCATATTTATTGAGATCGTTGTGTCCTGTTATAAATAATTTGGTTACTTTTTATCAGATTTTTTTTTTTTTTTGTGGCAAAAACTTATGCGGCTTTTTTCGGTGTTGATCTCGGTGGTGTGAACAATTATTAATTGTGATTATGCTTCGTAGGGTAGGACGATAAATCAACAATTTTAATCATATGCTTCATAGTTTTGTTCATGAAAGATTTAAACCATTAAAAAACCTACTGTTTTCATTGAAACAGCCCTGTCAATAATCTATCTTGTCTTTTGAATTTGCTCACTTGCTTGCTTGCTTCTTTAGTTGGTTGATTAATTGATTGATTAATTGATTGCTTGCTCACTTGCTTGATGTTTTCCTTGCTGTCTTGCTTGATTGCTTACTTGCTCGGCTGCTCGCTTGCTTGCTTGTTTGATTTCTTGCTTGCCTGCTTGATTGCTTGATTTCTTGCTTGCTTTCTTTCTTCCTTGATTGATTGATTGATTGATTGATTGATTGATTGACTGAAAAGTAACTATAAGAATTGAATGCTTCTGTTTGCAATTTTATACGGTTGTACAAACGTTGATCGTGCTTAATGTTTTAACACACTTATTAATTACAAAAAGATGAATTCACTTCTAAATAAATATAAACAAAGTATTGCTTCCGAAGATGAATTAGCATTATTTGTCCGAAGCATCATGAAAAAACAAAACCATATCTAATAAGGCACGCTTTTGTTAATAATTATGCTTTTTCTCGGTCTTAAAAGGTGTTATTCTAAATTTTAATATCTAAAACATGAAATGCATTATATCGGGTGGTGAATTGTATATTCTTTGTTCAAAGCGTAATGACAGAATCCCTTCTGGATTCAACAGCGACATTCTTTCTGTTCGAAATTCTCTGGCCAAGTTAAAACTCCTATGTTTTTTTCAGTCCATAAAAGGTGTTACTCAAACATGTTATTGTATCATGCTACTGACAGTTGATAAATTTGTATTTTTATTTATTATTAATTATTAGAAAACTTATGATCTAAACAGGATATTTTCCAAGTGATTAAATGTGTGATACTTAATATTATAACCTTTAGTCCACGAACCTATTACACGACTTCTCTACATAATGATCTTAATGTTGTTTATCTGACACACAACAACGTTAGATATAATACATTTTACATGTTCCTAGGTCTTGTTCTCAATTATTTTTCAATCAAAGTAAATCCTAAGAATTTTGTTTACAAGATCCTGGTAAACATCATCTTTCACTTGTAATAAAATACTGTCAAGTCATTAATTCTTGTTTTTTGACATGCAAATTAAGTCATGATCTTATTTATTAAGTAAATTCTAGCTAATTTTGTGATGTGTAATATGATTATCTAGTTTAAAAGAGATACCACTGTGCTTATCCGGAATGGTTCACTCTTAATTTCACAATCCTAATTGGTCATTTTTTTTTCGAAGGTACTTGGGAGAACGAAACCACGTCTGACAATAAGCAAGATTTTGACAGCCAAATGAACAATTCAGTTAAATGTACAAGTTTACTTAATCATTGAAAAATCTAGTATCTATGTATAAGGCATACTAGTATATAAAAGGGTTGATTTGACTATGAAAACTTATCAGTATTATAAGGACAATTTAAAATTTAAATTTAGTAACAGAGAGAAGATGCTAGAAACGGGAAAATCCGACGTCACTAGTTTAAGAAAAGCGGTCAACACTGACACACAAGCACCCAATAATTCAAAAACAAAAGTCATCAATGAAAATGATTTCAAAAGAAAACTCACCAAACAACCTTATCTCTTTGCTGAAGAGACATACTTTATTTTTGAGGATGTTGTTTCATTAACCTAATTTAAGGTCTCGTGAACAATCACCCCATAGCTTCCGCGAACATAATAAGGAGCGATAATCTTATGTGCATGTAAATAAAATTAGGCATGAAAGTATACGTACTTTTATTTGGTATCATTCAAACATATCAGTGAAGTAACGGTAGTTTATAAAAGTATTCAGTCCCAGCTATAGAAAATGTTGCATCAAGAAAAAGTAGAATCCTTCAATTTCTCAAATTTAGAACATATTGTTTAATTGCCTATTTATTATCTTTGCTGATTTTATGAAATTTCAAAGCAATCGCGGAGTATTTGCAAATAAAGTGTTTTTTTTAAAACAACACAATTACAGCTGTTTTACTGAAACCTCAGTATGATGCTAGCAATAGGACAGCAAGTCAGTACTCGTCTGGCATGTATACGTAGACAATTTTTGTGTTTTGTATTTACGGGACACACAAATAGCCAGTAGAAAAAAAATCAAAATAGTAGTGCTGATTCATCAAGGATTATTGCTCGGTTTGCAAACTTCACCGTCCAATCTACTTGCAGTCATGAAATCTCGTGAAGAAATAAAAGAAAATGTTTATTTCAGCCAGTTGATCATTTGTAGATTTATATCTGTGTCATGTGTTTGGGTTTTTTATTGTGTGTTTTTTTTTTTTTTTTTTTTTTTTTTTTTTTGTTGTTTTTTTTTTAATCTAAATTCTATCTTAGAAAAGTTGTTATAAAGTTTCAGTTTCTCCCTAAGTGTTATCAACCAAATTTTCACGCTGTGTTGAAGGCCCATTGGTAGCCGTCGGCTGTTTTCTGCTCTTTGGTCGGGTTGTTGTCTCTTTGACACATTCCCCATTTCCATTCTCAATTTTATTGTTAAATATTTCTATTTTTTCGCACTTTCAAGGAAACTATTAGTCCTGGTAAACTTACAGGATGAATAAAGAATTACAAGTTTGACTGGCGTTAATGCATGATTAATGGCTTAACCAGCTGCGCCATCCAGACGTGATACATCAAATATGTTGAGGGATAAACAATAAAAATCAACCGACGGGATGAATCGGACACAGACTGACATTTAGGACAAAAATCTTACAGACTGACCTCATAAGGTAGCAGTTAATTAAATAGGTTTCGGAATTTTCTAACATCAGTAAAACACACACACAAAAGTGGTGTGAAAATGTCATTTTTTTCTCAGTGAAAGGTAAAATAATAAGAAAAAAATTACGCGAATGTTGAAGTTAACGAGTATTTGTGAATGAAATGTAGTTAATGTCAATTAATGTTCTTTATGAACATGATGAAACAAGAAACCATTTACTGGGTTACACCAATTAAAAATTGTTAAATGTGTTACTGTTTGCTATGCCGATAACTGTAAACTGTAAACTGTTATTTCTTTAGAACAATAAATTGCAATTAAATAAAATACCACATGCGTTTCAAACCTAAAAAACATTTATTTTTACAGTATAAAACCTGGGACTATTATACTAACTATACTACTATTTAATAGTATATTTGTCCAAAATAAAACGTTGACTTGATTAGTTTGAGACAAATCATATAAAAACAAAAACAAAATATATAAATTTCTGCCATGTAAAATAAGGAGATGCACTCTTAATTAATACGTCTTTGATGTGTTTTGTCATTTGATTTTGCCATTTGATTAGGGCCTCTCCGATTTGATTTTCCTCTGAGTTCAGTATTTTTGTGATTTTACTTTTTTCTTACTCAAAATAAAAACAAACTAATGTTTATGGGGTCTTTAAGGATGTACTTAGGTGATCTAAGGTAAAATTAAATAAATCAAGAGTTCAAAATTGATAGTTTAAGCTGGAAGAGTATTAGTTAAGGATCAAAATAAGCTAAAAATATTGATAGGTCATGGAGCTCCTTTTCGAGATATTTGATTTATAAAATATGGCGGGAAAAGGCTGACAAGGACTTTTACCCTATATTTTCATTGTTAAATCTTCTCTTGAACTGAATTTTAATGTGCATATTGTTATGCATTTACTTTTCTACATTGGCTAGAGGTATAGGGGAGGGTTGAGATCTCATAAACATGTTTAACTCCGCCGCATTGTTGTGCCTGTCCTAAGTTAGGAGCCTCTGGCCTTTGCTCGTCATGTATTATTCTTAATTTTAGTTTCTTGTGTATAATTTGGAGCTGAGTATGGCGTTCATTATCACTGAACTACTAGTATATATATTTATTTAGGGGCCAGCTGAAGGACGCCTCCGGGTGCGGGAATTTCTCGCTGCATTGAAGACCTATTGGTGACCTTCTGCTGTTGTCTGTTCTATGGTCGGGTTGTTGAGTCCGAATATTTGACACTAATTCCAGAACCTCACCTAAGTACTGATTTTTAATTCAGTTTGACACCTCCCGAAAATAGTTTTTTTTTTTATAGATGATGTCTTGTCACATATCCCTTCCGAGTCAAATTAAGGCTGTGACTATTAGTATAATAGTCCCAGATTAAGGATACTACCGAAACTAAAAGGTCCGTTTCATATTTTGATTTATTTTCTCGGTATTGACACATATGGAAGACCGTCTCAACTAAAACCGATAAAAAAATAATGATTTCAACTTGTAAAATTGTAAACGTTTCTCAATTTCTCAATAGAAACACATTCTGTCATGTCGTTTGGCGTTTCCATATCGCAATTATATGTTAGGCTCTGGCCTGTCCATGTCATACAGTCTTCAACAAAAAGGGTGTGCTCGGGTCATAAAAACTATTAACTGATTCGCTGTGTCTGGTTCTCAATTCAATTGCGTTTGGAATGGCTTAAACTGAATCAGACAATTAGAAAAGTCGTCTAGTCGGTAAATTCATTAAGTGTGTCATATGTGTCAGACATCTTTCTGATTGTTGCATATAAATGCATAACAAGAGACACTTGCCCTGTCGAAGCACGTCTTGTTACTTTTACAGTTAAATCAATAGAAGTGTGTCTATAAGATATATAGGACATTTTTTTCTGAGACAAGTGCCTCTGCGTGTCACCCATACATATAGTCTTATCATAAATGTTCCATTTGATTATATTTAAACAACTACCTGTATCTTCAAGCGGTTGTTATTATTACATGCTGTATTACACAGCAGATTCTCATTAAGAGTATTAAAAAAATGTGGTTTATAAAACCAAGGCCATCTACGTCTTTGGGGGAATCAAAGAGCAGAATGCTCTGAGGGATACGATTCCCATTGTTTTTATTGACACATGTATACGTGTAGCTAGATAATATTATTTTCAAAACTAATTCAACTGCACATGTAAAATGTAATTTACGTAATATGAATAGTTACAAAATAGCCAATCCCGGATAAAAGGGTATGAACAATGTACTTAGGCCTATTGTGTTTTATTTTTGTACAATAAATTCCAAGTTGACTTTCCACAGCAGTCATTGAGACTCAGAGTGAGAGAAGATATTTCACTTCGTATCTTAATTATTAGTCCAAATAATTATGACGTCTGGCAGGGCTATTTTAATTTTTTTCTGGGACGTCTTCCTACGACTTCGTAGAGAACCTGAGATCACTTCCAGTCTCTGGCAGTGATTTGTGTTGCTTAGTCTTAAGTTTCTAGGTTGTGTCTTGTGAACTATTATTTGTCTGTTTGTCTTTTTATTTTTTAGCCATGGCGTTGTGAGTTTATTTTGGACTATGAGTTTGATTGTCCCTCAAGTATCCTTCACCCCTCTTTTCTCTTAATTACATGTATCATTAATAGTCAGAAAAAGACTACTTAATTATCACCTATTTTCCTACGTTAAGGTTCATCACAACAAATGGACAAATATGGCCGTATTTTCACCTCAAAAACTACTCTGTGTACAGACTTACCTGTGCTGTTTGGAAAGTTTAAATGTCTAGCATCCACTAGTACTAGATATATAAAAGTTAAATGCATTTTGTGTTAAAGAAAGATAAAAAAAAATGGTTTTTGTTGGGCATTTTTTTCCCCCCCCCCTTTCTGCAGAACTTGAAAGGCTTCCATTGTAGGCACATTTGATCCCAGAAATTTGTAGTTTATTCAATTCCCTCCAGTTTCTCTATTATCTGTATATTCTAAATGAATTTACGACTTTTGGTTATTTTTTTAGCAGTGAGTTTCTTTATGGGGTCAATTGATGATTTAATCATTTGATTGTTTTGTAATTTTGATTATTGATTTTTGATGAACGCTTTCTTTCATTCTAGAAAATCCCTTCTAACCAGGCCCCTGCTAGAGATTTTAGAATTTCATAATTAAAAAATGTGCATGTCAAAAGAAATTCTAAAAAAAACCAGCAAAGCTGCTTTAATTAGATATAGGAAGATGTGGTGTGAGTGCCAATGAGACAACTCTCCATCCAAATAATAATTAATAAAAGTAAACCATTATAGCTGCTTTAACCCTTTTTAACATTCATTTGAATAATATGTGTTGCATCTCAAATTTAAAAGGGTGTATTTTATTATTATACAATAACTGAAAACATTTTGTTTTGTATACAAGTTTAATATTATTAATGTAAAACAGCTTCATAGGAATTCCATCAGACCTACTATCAGATCTGTACTTAGTGTCTTTTTTGTTTTGGGATGTATAAATACACTGCTACTTCCATTCTGTGTTTTTGTTAGATGTAAATCTGCTTTGAATAAATCTGATAAGTCAAGCCCTTTTCAATTGATTTTTGTAGACTCTTCTTATGTTGTGCTGTTACATTACTGTCCCAGGTTAGAGGGATGGTTGTCGCGCCTTCAAACTAGTTTAGCCCTGCCACATTCTTTATGTACCTATCACAAGTCCGGATTCTGTAATTCATTGGTTGTTGTTTGTTGCTGTATATCATATTTGTATTTTTTGTTCATTATTTTGTACAAAAATTATACTGTAAGTTTTCTAGTTTGAATTGTGTCACATTAGTCATTTTGGGCCTTTTATAGCTGACTATGCTGTATAAGTTTTGCTCATTGTAGAAGGCTGTACAGTGACCTATAGTTGTTAATGTCTATGTCATTTGGTTAAGAGTTTTCTCATTGGCAATCATACCACATCTTCTTATTTTTATGATTCTGTAAATGATAAGTCAGCATGATTGCACACAAAAATTTAATTTGATCCAAAAACAAATACATGAACAATTCAGCTCAATATATGTAAGTATTACAGTGAGAATTAACAGAATGTATGATATCAGTAATAATATATATGTGGTCCATAAAGTAGCAGGCCTAGCACTTCACATAAAAATCACATAAAATTGTATTGTTGCTGATAGGCAAACTGAAGAAACAGAATGGAAACCATATTCAGGATGTTTTTATATATGGACATACAGATGTACAGACAAAGAAGGGTAACACTGTTAAAATGCCTCTCTACTGTGGTGGTAGCATAAAAAGGCCGATTATTTTGGTTTTAAGATGATAATTGAAGTAACACTGGTCATTTTTTTTAATTTTTAAGCATTTTAGCAAGATGTCATGGACCAAAAACTACAAATCTTTCTGGCTAATATTGAATGTACTTCTTAACAAAACATTTAGAATTACATTATTTATAACACAATGTCAAAGTTTCAATTTGTTCCAGAGTATAATCCCTATGCTGTTGGCAAGGGTATTTGTAATCACTTGACCTTAATCTTTTCAAAAATACACTCAAATTACATAAAAATATTCCTGCAAATTGTTTGCATCAGACACTGATAACCTAAAACACACACTTTTAATGAATTTACAGGGCTATGTTCTGTATTCAGTAATTATATAACAAATACTCAAATTAATAATAAATCTAAATACAGTCATGAATGTGCTCTGCATTAAAAAGGATGAAGATTTGAGTACTGTAATAGACTTATGATATGAAGATGTTGAGAGGCAAAGTCATTAACCAATAGAACTTTACATTAAAAATAACCTAATTGTACATTAAGGTAGAGGTGGGATTTAATTACTCACTGATTGAAAAGGCTGCAAATAATTTTTAATGAAACTAATAATTTAGATGCAGATATTTATCCAACATTTTAAAACTTTGTTAAATAAGGGGAAATAACTCAGTTAAATTACTTTTTTAAAGGGATACAATATATCTATTGCCTTAAAATATATTTTTTGCTTTACATGCCTGTAAAACCATAATCTTTTACACATGAAAATGTTTCAATTAAAAACAAGAACATTTTAATACCATACAAATCTATTTGAAACAAACTGTTTTAACCAAATCTACATGTTGTTAATGTTTTAATTTTAATCAATGAACATGCATTACTTTAAAAAATATCATATTTATGATATCGACTTATATGCTTAATCCTCAAGATAACTACTATGAAAACCATTAACTTAATTCTCAATGCTACTCATTTGAGAATATGAACTAAGTACCAAAGCTCAATTCTCTTAGAATCATGACCTTCATGCTCAAAGTCACTATTTCACAACCCTGACCTTAATCCTCAGGGTCACTACTTTCAGAATTCTGACTTCAATCTTCAAGGTCACTACTTTCAAAGTCATGACCTCAATCTTCAAGGTCACTACTTCTAGAATCCTGACCTCAATCTTCAAGGTCACTACTTTCAGAATCCCCAGGTTCATTACTATTGTCAGGATCCATGTGGAGGTTTTTGATTATTTTATGAGCCAGATCCTTTATTTTAACAATTGTTTTGGGATTATGAAGAATTGAAGTTATTCTTTCTTCACCACCTTCCTTCTTTAAAAGTGGACAGTATTTCTGTGCTGTAAAAATAAACATTATGTGATGATGATAAATATGGTATTTCTGGACTGTAAAAATAAATATTATGTGATGATAAATATGATATTTCTGGGCTGTAAAAATAAATATCATGTGATGATTAATATGGTATTTCTGGGTTGTAAAAATAAATATCATGTGATGATTAATATGGTATTTCTCAACTGAAATAGACACTTAAGTGTTTAAAAAGTGTCCAAAATCTTTCGTCAGATGAACCTGAAATTTGAGGCCAAAATTGGCCCTTTCCAGACCGGACCTACTCCTTTATACATTAAATAAATACATTCACCTTAAAATCAAAGAATCATTTTTATACCATTTTACCCAGAAATGGAACTGTTGATAATAAGTCAACAACTAAGCACCTTTAGAAGTTCAAATATTGTATGCATTTTATTTGTGATTTACAAGATCTTCATAATTATGAAATATGCACTTTTGCAGTAACATCATTTCATTTGAGCTGTTAAAACTTTCTTAAAAAAATGCTTGAAACGTTGAATAGACAGATGTAGTTGTTGAAGATTGAATGATGCCCTATAGATGTGTTTTTAGTTATTTTATCATTGGTTTGTTGTCTCATGGTAATATACTTCACACTTTCTCCTTTCATATATGTTTTAAATTAAATTGTTTCAATAAATGAATTGTGGCAAAAAATCAGGTGTAAAATTCATTTCTCTATTGAGTTTCTTCAGTAAAGAATTTATCAGCAAAGATGAAAAACATGTTAATTTCTATGGATATGCAAAGAAAGAGAATATCTAAGGATAATTGGTTTGAAAGAAAAAAGAAGAATGGTATGTGTTTAATGTACTCACGATAAACTGTTGTCAAATTGCATAGAGCCCAAACAGCCCAGTATTGAGCACCAAGAGCATGGTAAGCATCTACTATTTTTAAAATAGGTGTAAATGATCTGTAATATAATAAATATTAAAAATCATAAACATCATGTTCATTTAATGGTATATAACATTGCTCATTTCTTTATTTCCAAATAATAGACTTGAAGGGAGGGGAGGGAAGGCCTTGGCAATTGACAGTTGCTTTTTTCTTAAGGTCTCCATAAATGAGTATATATTCTGTGAATATCTGAAAATGTTAACCTAAAAATATATCTTAAACATGTGCGTCCAGAATATGAATATATTGGCAGAGTCGAAATGAGATTACTTTTGTGTTAACAAATTTCATAAAACATCAATATCTTCTAATTGCTTGCTATAAAATGTTTATTGTTGGCAATGTTTCAATTTCACAATTTCCAAACACATGTTATATGAGGTATTATTGTTGCATTTATTTCTGGTCCCTAATTATTCTCATCATAAAGGATTAGATTTAATAAATTATTTCTATATTGATTGCTAAGACAGCAAAAATTTACCCCATTTGAAAATTTCCCATTTAAAAGTGTATATATACATGTGACAGTTCTACCTGTAATTAATATTCCTTGTACTCTTTAGGGGCCATCGCTGTATTGCAGAAATGACTTTTTCTGTGACATTATCTCGACTGGGAGACTGAATCGTCCAGGCAGTAGGACCATCGGCCATCATATGAGAAAATACACCAGCTGAATTATAACTGACTTCTATTCCATCCTTCTCAGAGTCTAACAACTCACTAAAACAATAAAAAAATTATATATATCTAAAACGTTATCTTAGCAGCTAGTTGCAAGGCCATCACTAAAATAAATCATACTCAAACCTTTCATTGAGGGACATTTTTAATTATTTTTTTTGCCACTCATTAATACATAAAAAAAATATTTGAAATATTTGAATAAAAAATAAAGGCTACAACTAAAATATGTTTTCCAAGAAGCTTTTATTAAGGGACACTTTTTCTTCAAAGATTTTACATATGGCTTATGATTGAGATGGAGCTCTGATTTTTCTGAAGTGTAATGCATGTATCAGACATGAACTTTTGTAAGCTTGAAGACTATACTGTATGCAGTGCATGCTTCTGGAGGTCTTTGGTAGATAATTGTCTTATTGGCTATCATTCCATCATCTCCTTTTATTATATTCTAGTTGAAAGAAGTACTTAAAACTATTGCTTACTAAATCTCAATCGTCACCATTGTATTGCAGTATAAAAAAAAGAATACTGATAAAGCAGCTCTTAAATTAATTTCTACCAAAAAAAATTCATAAGATAGTGAACTTGAGGGAGCTGGTAGCATGCGTAATTTAACATTATTACTAATGCCCTTAATTTTAATTATTTATGCAAATTACCAAAATATCTCAATAAATGATTTCTCCATCAGTTTTGGTCTTAAATATGGTACTTCAGCAATGTTACCCTAAAACATATAAAGATTTAAACATTTAAATTACTTCTTTTACAGTTGAGAAAATTTTAAAAACAACTGTTTGCAATATGGAGTTTTAATCAAATGTCTGTTTTATTAACAACAGTTTATGCCATGCTCTCTTTACATCCATCTAAAATGAGCAGTTTCAAGGTATGATATGAATGTTAGTTGGGTAGCGTTTGCTGTCAGATGTTGTCTCCTCGTACAATAGAAAAACCAAAATGCTGTTTACTGAGTTATCTCTCCATACTATAGAAAGAAATTGGATGTTTTACTGAGTTTTCTCCCATAAAATAAAAAGAAATTGGATGTTTTATCGAGTTATCTCCCCTTTCAATAAAAAGAAATTGGATGTTATTTACCTTCCTTATTCTAAAATACAATATATAAAAACCTCAAATGATCAACGCTACTTTTCTACTTCAAAACATATTTTAATTCAATATGTGTAGAACATTTTAGTACAATCATGATCTATTAGTTGTTGATTCTCGCACAACTAAAATATTAAGATATTGTTTGTAAAAGGAAACATACCATAAGTCCCATCATGTTTCTAAGTAATTCAGGTTTCTCTGGGAAAGTCTACAATATAAATAATAACAACAACATTGAATTAAAATGATCACTGTAATTCAAAAGAATGTTTGCTTGGTTGGTTTATGTATCTGAGAAGTAATTCATCATGCCTTGACTACAGATCTGACTTGAAACTAGATTATGTCTTTTTCTTATTAAACATTTCTGTTTGAGGATGTTTGAATAAATATTACCCTTTTCATATTTAAAGAAAAATTGTATAAATGTTTATTAACTTAATTAAGATTTTCATTAATGATCTTATATATGTTATACTTATTCTCCTATCTTCACATAAAACAGAAAGGAAATTGGCATAAGTAGGGTGTAAAGATGAGCAGGGATAAAATTATTTTTTAAGCTTAACATTGAAAACATAATTTTTCTCCAATCTTTTAAGATAAATTTCTGAGTGGTTAAGCAACATACCTCTAAACATTCTATGAATAAAGACATTCCATTATGTTCCATAAATCTATCACAATTAATAGCTGTTTCATCTGAAAAAGTATCATTAAAGTTAGGTGATAATTCAATTATTTGATAAATTCTAGCAATATGCATACATTATTTAGCATTTGTATTCCTTTGTGGGGATTGATTTTAAACATTATTTTCCAGGTTTTACTTCCATATCTAGCCAAGGCATTGGATAATTGAATAAGGTTTTTATAATTGAGACAGTTGCCTAGCAATACAAGTTCACATACAAAGGCCTTAAATGGATCTAAAAACATTCCTTCAAAGACAAAACTTAACCATAGAAACCAAACATTATTTTTATTAGATATCAGTACAGATTACATTTCAGATTTTACGTTGTAGATGATGCTGCAAGTTTCTCAGTTTTTACTTGTTTCTTTTCTATGTACTAGCATATTTGTGGAATATTGCTTAATAACAAAAGTTCTTGAAAAACTTTTTCCCCTGGTGGTATTTGAAGAAAATATGCTGGTCCTCCCTATTATTTCTATTGCAAAATACTAAAATTGTCTCTGCCCTTAGCAAAGTTATGGTGGTCAGGATCTTCCGACCAAAACTTTTCGAGAATAAGGAATAATTAACAACTATCCTGTCTTTTTGAAATTATATTTTGTCCAACATTTTATAGTTCTAGCTTAAAGCCTTAAGGTGGTACCTGACACTACAGGGAGATAACTCTGTAAAGTCAGCTAAATGTTTTAATTACGTTGTGTTGTAAAGAGAATATTAAGCTTCTCAATGATTAAAATTGGTGTTTGTTAAACTGCTATATAACCAGTGTAATTTTTCTGACAAAACGGTTGGTTCAAATTTTTAAAAATTTTAAAATAAATTTTTGTTATTTACTTTGACAAAATTTTATGAAAATTAAACGAGCCAAATTAATTTTAGTGAAAGTGTTGGGTACCACCTTAATTCCTATTGCTTAACAGATTACATTATATTTGAGCTACTATGCTGTCACAACAGAACACTGCATATCTCACCAACAAATAACAAACCTGTGAAATTCAACATTGTACTCCATGCCATTTCCATGACTTATTAAAATCTACATTTTTACTAACCTGTGACATTCCACATTGCACTCCATGCCATTTCCATGACTTATTAAAATCTACATTTTAACTAACCTGTGACATTCCACATTGCACTCCATGCCATTTCCATGACTTATTAAAATCTACATTTTAACTAACCTGTGACATTCCACATTGCACTCCATGCCATTTCCATGACTTATTAAAATCTACATTTTAACTAACCTGTGACATTCCACATTGTACTCCATGCCATTTCCATGACTTATTAAAATCTACATTTTAACTAACCTGTGACATTCCACATTGTACTCCATGCCATCTCCATGATTTCATCACAGTTATTTTCTCTCAGTCTGTTTTGAATTGTATCCAACATTATCTAAATAAAATATAATTTAATGGGTAAGACTTTTTTATATTCCCAAAAAACATCACATCAATCATAGAATTATTTGGGTAATAACAGCAAGGATAGTTGTACTTTCCTCCTTTCTATGTCATTGAATCATTTATGGAATAACATTTAAGGGCAATTATATATAACTTTTTCATTCCTGCATTAACATTTAAAATTTCCCAACCTTTATTTGAATATCTTTCGCATAATTACTATGGACTGATTTAAAATGGTCTCATTAATCTCCTAAATGAAACATTGTACTTAGACCTTTGTATGCTGTTTTTGAACATTTTTGAAGCCATATGTATCTGAAAAGGTGAAAAAAAAATAATCAAACCCTGAAAAATATAAAACTTTGAAATCTCAGGCACCCTTTGAGACGGATTTTCTGCATTCTGAGACTCAAACAATCAATGGAAGTCTTCCACTCTTTCCTATGTTGAATTCCAAGCTTTTACATATTTAGAACAAACATTTTACCTGAATTGCACCTAGATCTCCAACAACTTTCTTCTCCTCCCCATCTACTTGACAAGCAAGGTGGTTTATCATATATAGTGTGATTCTCTGAATGAATTCTTCTTGTCCATCTTCATGGTTTAAATTAAGTAATGTAGATATCATTCTACGGTAACAATACAACTGAAACAATTTAGATTATATTATATTTCATGTTAAAATGGTAGCCTGCTATTGGTTAAGACAAGCGCAATCTACTTTAACAAACTTGAAAGTCAATAAAAAGCGCTTTTTATAGATTGCTATATGGGTTTTGGTAATTGTTTAAGGCAGTATAACTATAAATGTTAACTTTATGTCGTTTGTTCTCAGATGGAGGTTGTCTCATTGGCAATCATATCATATCTTCTTATTTTTATATAGGAAATAGTCAAATCCTTATTCTTAGTGTTTGATTTATAATTCACAATTCATAACAATGTATATTTCCTATTTTTGTGTCCTTTAGATGTCTCTTTGATATATCCCATACCTCCTTTAGTTGTAGTAAGATCAACAGTAAAGTTTAATTTCTTCAACCATTTTTCTTATCCATATATGTCTTTTTTGTCTGTCCTATTCTCCAAATCATTGAATTTTAATGTACCTACAGAAAAGAGCTGTCATTTTTTTTATGAAATATTGCCTGTGATTTCTTGAATTTATCCTTTTCTCTCTTAAAATACAGATATACTCACAACATCTTGTGGCATGGTAAGGTGGCATAAAGTCAAACAACAATTTCTTATCATCTGAAATAAAAGTGTAATAGATTTAGAAGGCAGTGAACTGTATTATGGTTATGCTTATACATTTTTATATATTTTGTAATTTAATGATGATATATATATGGAAGCATATTTTGTAATTTAATGATGATATATATATGGAAGCAAACACTATTTGTTTTTCATTTTTCATTGAACTGTTAATGACAAAGAGCAAAATTAAGCATAACTTCTAGAAGGAAGAAACTAACATTTCCATTGTCTACAAAAAATAGGAAAATTGGTATCATTAATATGAAAAAAGGGTCTCATTGCTGTGTAGAAGTGTAATTTTGATTGACAAAAACTAAAGTCTATCAATTAAATACAGAAAAAAAGACTTCAATTGAATACTAGGTATCAGTTTATAAGTACTACAAGTATTTTTTTTGAAAATAAAGAACTTATATTGAAAACTTACAACATTATCAGCCTCTGGATCTTCCATACCCTCTAGTAAACAGTTTATCAACACCCTAAAACATAAACAGAAAGTTTTCATTAATCATAAAGATCGTTAAGCTTATATACAATACAGTATAGACTTCATGTGTTCGCCACAATCTCAACAATTGTCCTCTGAAAATTAAATCTCTTTTGACTAATTTTTTGTGCTTGCAAAAAAAAATTGTTTTGTTTTTTGTACTTTTATTGTGCTGTATCAATGATGTTTATTCCATATCTTCTTTTGTTCATATACAGATTTTCAGAGCATCTAAACCAATATCTGTCGTTTGCATTCAAAGAGATAATTATTATGGAATGATTAGCCATACCTTTTCTGCTTCTGGGTGATGTATGACTTCTGTTCCCCTTTCATTATATAAAACAATGAGGCACTACAAAAACAAAAAATATAATTTAACAACATAATATCAACTTATTATATAAATCAAAATACATATGTTTTGATTTCTTAACTTATGCATGTTTTAGCCGTATTTGGCACAACTTTTTGGAATTTTGGATCCTCAATGCTCTTCAACTTTGTACTTGTTTGGCTTTATAAATATTTTGATATGAGCGTCACAGATGAGTCTTATGTAGAGGAAACGCGTGTCTGGCGTACTTAATTATAATCCTGGTACCTTTGATAACTAATTACTACTGAGGGTGGATAGGACCTTTATCAGGACTCCTTGCGGGATCCGGGAATTCTTTTTTTCGAATTTCGGGATGTCAGGATTTAAATTATTTAAATTCCGGACCTCTGACTTTCGTGTTTTTAAGCCCGGATTTTGGGATTAGGACCCCTCCTGACCTCACTACTGGCTATATAATCAAATTTTATTTTCCCTTTTTGTTGAAGAAATTAAAAAAGTCTAGATCTGATGTTAAAGTTTGACTCTGGAAAATGACATATGACATCATACTGATACATGTGCAAAAGACTACATCAAAGATTCACAGAATTTTAAAATTTAACACTATAAGAATGTTGGCCATAAGAGAAAAAGGTTTAACAGCTCTTGAGAATTGGATATCACTTGATATAACTCTTGTTATCTAATGTACATAGTAATTATAAACTGCCTTTGCTTTCATGTTATGAAACTTATAAGTATTCTTACCTCCCTGATATTTGAATGTGTTTATCATCTTTATGTCTTTTCATTGCTCCCAGAATTCCCTGAAAATTGATAAAAAGAAACTCTTTTGGGGTGATGAACACTTTATAACCAATATTGCAAAAAATAGACAATATCTGGTTAATTTTTAACGGCACATATTAATGCACTTGAAAAGTCTTATGTACAATACTTGTGGGGGTTGTCTCGTTGGCAATCATACAACATGATTGGTTTTTACATTTGACTATGCTTAGTGAGGATTTTTTGTTTGTTTCAGTCATCTTGTACAAGCAGGCTCTCAAAATGACTGCAGATTCTTAATGAGAAAAATGGTTTGTTATGTGTCCTACCAATCAGATCAGTACTTTTCAAACAAGGCAAGGAAAACACTTAATTACATAATGAACAGTTCTCCTAATTAGTCATAGTGAATATACATAAGAAACCAATAGAGTACATATTGTTTACTTACACTGGTACGTTCAAAACTTACATGTATAATGTACACTCCTAATTAGTCATAGTGAATATACATAAGAAACCAATACAGTTTATATTGTTTAATTACACTGGTACGTTCAAAACTTACACGTATAATGTACATAGATGCATCCTTCTATTCAAATTGGGAAACCAGTATTTAAAGACCACCTGTATTATTGCGAACCCAATTATACCTTTCCATAGATTCACCTGATAGTTACCTGTCCATTTAAACTTTTGGCAGTTTATTTGTCCCATTGAAAAAATACAACAGGTATTGGTTTCTGTTTAGTTTATTTACAGGGACCTTTAAATTTCTTCTAAGAGAAATCTATTAGTCATTGATTAATCTACCCGAGTAAAAAAAAATATCTGCTAAATTGATGGAAATAACATGTTTACTATTAATAAAAAAAACTGCATATTATTTTGTGTTTATTCAACATTAATAATATTATTTTCTTTTTTTTTTTTTTTTTTTTTTTTTTTTTTTTCATATATTATATTATAATATTATTTTCAATCTGTTCAAAATAAATACTAATCTAATCATAAAAAGTTTGTTTTTAAAAAAATAAGTATTGTTCCTGTCAAAAATTACATTTTTTAGTTTTTGTTTAGTTAAAGAATATTTTTAAGAAGGCCTAAATACATAAGCATCACCATTTTTAGGGGTTTTTTTCAATTTTTTTTTTGAAATAGGAAGAATGTTGATTTTTTTTAGAAGTCAACTTTTATTAATGTTTGAATTAGTGTTTACATTCAACATGTTAAACAGATTGAAAATATAATAAATTCAAACTCATATGCAGTTTTTAATTAATAGTAAACATGTTATTTCCATCAATTAAGCAGATAATTTTGTTTACTCGGGTAGATTAATCAATCTTGAAAGGTGCAATTGGGTTTGCAATAAGACACTACTTTGCCTTCTCCCTTGAGTGGTCTCTTAATTAACAGGGTTGACTGTAATTGGGACTTGTAATGTATACAATACAGACAACATTTATTTCAAAATCATTACATGTTTGTAGAGATAAAAAAATATATTTGATAATAATTAAAAACTTGTCTACCTCTAAAGCAACTGACTGGTTTATTACTGTTTCTTCCTTAAACAAGGTGAACAGATGGTTTAATACATCATTTAGATCATCACGTCTGTCTACATATCTCCGTAACGCTAGGAGGAGCTGTTCTTCATTCTTACTTCCTGTTATCTATAATTAGAGCAGATGAAAATTAATTCATGAACAAATAATCTTGTTTATTCAAGTTATTTTCTAATGACTATTAAACTTTTTTAATGTTTAAATAAACAATTTATTCAATTTTTTAATCCTTTTCGTGTATATAGTATATGTATTCCAAACAGCAACTTAAAACCTTTAAATAAGACTAACAGTAAAAGATCTTTCTTTTGTCTGGCAAACTAACTTTCAAGCCTGAGTAAACTGATACAATTAACAAATAAAATTTGGGTCAACAATGCTAAAAATTTACTTTGACTTTTTTAATGGACATAATTACTTCACCTGTTTCGCAGGAATATTTTCTCTTCTGTAAGACTCAAAAGGACAGTTATATAGACCAAGAAATTCGAAATGTCGTCCTTCCAGTCCTGGTATGCAACATCTTTCTGAACTGAAAAACAAAACACATTCCATTAGTTAAAATCCATCATGGTTGTTGCATATAGCAGAGAGACGCATCTTGTACTTACATTTCACAAAATCAGAATATTTTCCGTAACGCTATGGTGTGAAACTGATTTTTGACTTCTGCATTTGATAAAAAAAAAAACATCTATAATTATAAAGGGGCATAACTCTAGAATGGTAAAAGTGACGCCACCCTAATTCAAAAATGATCTGTGTTTGTGGTAATAAGCATTGTGTATAAGTTTCATTATAATCAGTCGAGGCAAATAGATGTTTACAAATGGAAACCAATTTAGGGACATACGTAAACCTACATATGTATTATGTACAGATGAATGTAATTACAGACAGACGGATGTACATAAGGACAAAAGTTACACTACATGCCCCCTCCTCTTTAGAGGGGACATAACAAATTCAAACATCTTGATATAAATGCAAAGAAAAACATTCTAAATTAAACAAAACACAACATCCTATCTCACATTTTCTATACCTCTTACTAAGTTTTTAATTATAATTGCATAAATTTGATATTTGTTTTATAAAATTCAAACTTTGAATAACTGTTCTTACAAATTATATATGTTACTCCTACTCATAATTATTCATGAAATGTTGATATATCTGTCATGCTATGTATTGTTTTGAACATACATGTACAAATGTACTAGGACCGTCCGGGCAAAATACTAGTTTTGTTATTTTGAGAACAAATTTTGAACACTGTGTAATGTTTTATTACTGAGGCCCCAGGTGTTATGAGGAGAAAGCTGTAAACAGCATTGTGTGAGCTTTGATAGAATATACTTACTGTTATGTGTTATTATTATCTATGATAAACTTACTCTTTGCAGTCTCCTGCTCCTTTGGCCTCTAGTTTGAATGACCTTGGTGCTGTATCCCTGCCTGCTAGATTGGTAGCAGATATATCAAGGGATACCAGATGGGGTAGGTGAGATACCAGGGTCGTAAGTATTAGTTCTGGATTGAATGTAGAACTGTTTGGGTAGTTACACTGTGGTATACCAGCATCAGATGATATATCTAAATGCCTGAAAAATATACATTTTGATATAGTAGATTTGTTAATAACAAGAATAAAGTATTTTAATTGTCTTTGGTATGTTACGTATAATATCGATACAAAATTAACATAATTCATAATTACATAGAAATTCAAAATTTAAATCATAACTTTATGAACATCATCTCATTTTGCCCTGTAATCACAGCAAGTAGTTCTTCACTTGTAAATGTCATGAATGTAAGAGATGTTTTAGTTTACAGATAATCTAAATGTTTTTTACTTAGACAAGAATCTCGTGTATTTAGTGTTATCCAAAGAGCCTTATATATATGCATTGTACTGTGGTGTCTAAACATCATCAGCATAATAAAAAAATTTATAAATGTAAATGTGGTGCTATAAAATAATTTAAGGAAAACTGTTCTATGTCAAATCACATGATGCACTTTGAAATTTCTTGGGAAACTGTGATTGTGTTGTTAGATGTTTTATAGTCAGTTTAAATTTTGTCTTTTCCGCATAAAGATACATCTTTAATACTGTTTTCTTAAAGTAGATAAAAACAAAATCAACAACTTTGCGGATTGTATATACGACCATCATAAAGTCAAGTACAGGGTAGCAATAAGCTAAGTCTTACCTCAGTTTAGTAATTCTGCATATACTTGTAACAAAGTCAGCATGTGATTGAAATTCTACACAGTTTAAATTTAACCAGACTAGATTTTGACATTGCATCATAGATTTAACAGCAGTGCTTGACAAGATACATCTAGAGAGATCCAAATGTGTCAGTTGTGAGAATAAATGCACAATTTCACATCCTGGTAGTAGACCTAAATCGTGTTCTCTCATATCACGTAGAACCAACCTCTGTAGATGTGGACATTCTAGTTTGATATGGGGTATTGTATCACCAGGTTGTAAGTCTAAAGCTTTGAAATGTTTCTTTAGAGCACTATCAACACTATCTTCTATACTCAGAGACAGTAATGAATGTCCAGCCTTGGAAGCACTGATCAAATTAAATATATCACATGAAAAGGAGCAGTTTACCAACTCCAGTTGTTTAAGTGGGTGATTCAGCACTAGTTCTATTAGATTACTTGGATACATGTTATGAAGCAGACTTTTTCTTAGGTATATTTTGCATAGTCTTGTGTTTTCAGTGTCAGCAAATATTCTTAACCATGGCAGATATGGTGCATTGCTGGTAAACAAGTTTGAAAGATCTCTGGATTTGTTTTCTGGTTGAGATTCTAATAAGTTTTTGAACAGCTTATCACACAGACTGGGAACCAGTAAACAAACTCCTGGTTTCAGTTCATATTGCAATTGTTGGTCATCTGTTTTTACAGCTAGAGTTTGCACATTGTTAACACATGCTTGTACACATAGATCTTCAAGTGAGTCAGGCTCACTGATTGGCCAGTTGTTAGTCATTCTGTCAATTTCACTGATTTATCAGTTATTTGTCATTTTATGTCAGATTCACTCATTTGTCAGCTGTTTGTCATTCTGTATCAGCTTCACTGATTAGTTAGTTCAACTTAGTAATTATGTACAATGTATCAGCTTCACAGATTGGTTAGTTGTTCTTCAATTTATAGCAGGAGTGCAGAGCTCAGTTATTGTGGGTAAAATAATCATGCATCCCATCCTTTCCTTCATGTATAATACATTTACATGACCATTCCTTTTAAAATAAAAGCTGTGTGGTATACGGTATACATGATATAGTATGGTATATATACATGTATTCAAAGAAATAAAAGTTTTGTCAAAATGTAAAACAAAAATAATATCCAAAAGTATTAAAGAAGATACTAATACAATGTACATGTAGAACAAGCATTCTGTGAGTATTGCATGGCAATACATATATTCCCCTTTTGCTTAAAAATTCATTGTATTGGAACAAAATTTAAATACTAACTTGATCTAGATGTATCACTTATAATATTGTACAAGTACATATGTGTCCACAGTACACAGATGCCCCATCCGCACTATCATTTTCTATGTTCAGTGGACCGTGAAAATGGGAGAAAATCTCTACTTTGGCATCAAAATTAGAAAGATCATATCACCACAATCATAGGGAACATGATATGTGTACTTTGTTTCAAGTTAATTGGACTTCAACTTCATCAAAAACTACCTAGACCAAAAACTTTAAGCTGAAGCGGGACAGACGGAGGAACGGACAGACGAAAGAAAGGATGCACAGACCAGAAAATATAATGCCCATAAATGGGGCGTCAAAATAGGGAGATGTCGAATGATTGCCAATGTGACATGTACAACTATCATTGAGACAAAAAATTAAGGATGTAAGACACTGAAGGGGTTTGTACCATCTTCAACAAAGAGCAAAACCACAAACTTGTATATAGTAATTAATAAAAATCCCCATACTGATAAAATGTTAAATATTTTTTACAAGAAAACCAACAATGAGTATGAGTAATGATAAAACAGCTAATAAGATGCCCCTAAAATCTTGATCGCTGACATGCTAAATCTAATGCCATTCAAATCAGGGTTTAAAATAGAGATTTTGTAGCTGTTAGTTTTCCTTTATTGTCCTCAGTAATATTTTATATTATTTGTAGATCTGAATATGTGGCATTTGATGATCATTTACAGTTTATACCTCGTATATATTACCTACATTTACATAAAATGTATCTACTTGTATTAAGTTTTTAAGATAAAAAAAACTTTCTGGATAAAACTGTGCTCCACTGATAAAGTTTGTAATACTTTTTTTTTAAGATGGATCAAAACTAGGTTTTGTAGATCTCATTGTGCTGAACAGTTTTTTTTACTGTTCATAACCATGATAACTGTCTTTTATAGTTTTTGCAAAAACTGAATATACATTTAAAAAAAAATCATCTGTCAGGGGCCATATATTGTAACAGCAAATACAGTCTGGTAGTTAAATTTGTCCACCAGACTTTTTTTCTTCAGTGATCAAGTCTGTGAACATAATTGTACTAGGAATATATGTCTCTGGATAAATTTTCCTAGGAAAGTAATTAGTCCACAGCTACATGTAGTAAAATAAGTCTAACTTTATTTTCATAGGAAATCTTTTATATATCCTTATTCCATGTATTCTCTTATTTTTCTCTATGAAAAAAGTTGCTTCTAAAAATTTCTGAAGACATTCTTTAAACTAATTAATATAAAAATTCAGAAATGAACATCTGTAATTATGTATACCATAAACCATAATCAATTTTCCTAGGACACAAAGTTTTTTTTAATTGAAAAAAAAACACTCATAATTTTATAAAATAGTGAAATATTAATGCATTACTGCTAAACAATTAATAGAAATATTAATTCCATTGTGTACATATAAATTATATCTTTCATTACTAAATTTCCTATAAAAATAAAGGACATGGATGTTTTTATCTAGGAATGATAATGCCCAGGACATGAATTCCTAGGAAAGTTAGTCTAGTCACTATGTATCTACAATCTACATGTACATGTATTATTCATTTGTAGTTTCTGAAAAATAATGCAATAAGTGAGAAAAAAGTTAGTCTTTAAAGGGAAATAACTCCTATATGTATAAGGTGTTAATTGACAATTCTCTCAATAAAAAGTTTCTTCAAAAGCTGCAAAAAAGGAGTAAAATAAATATCTTCAAAGGGTAATAAAATCTATGTCAATTGACAATTTGTACATATCTGAGACTACTATGTCCATATTGACTTATTTTGTAGATGTTATTGTTTTGGTCATTTTTACTTTTTAAAATGTTCCCTATCTGTATCTTTTTAAAGTTTATGATAACAGCAACAAGATATCAGACAACAGACTCCAAATAGCATTAGCAGCAAGAGCTAACAAAGCCTGTTTTAACAGCACAACATAAGAACTGTTAAAATTTAGTTAGAAAAACCTTTTTACCTATTCTGATTATTGTGCAGCACACAAAAAAACTAACTAACAGAAAAAAAATACTAAGTGCAATCAAAAACCTCAAGTTATGAAGGAAACAAATTATATCCATGGCAATCGGGATAAACAAGTGAACTTTCACTGACTCCATCAAATGTCCTGTGAGGTCACGAATTTGTTACTCTGGTACGAGTGCATTTTGATTTTAATTGAAGCTGTTGATGTACGACAGTCACTAAGTCAGACTTGTACTGTATCTTTTTTTTTGCGCATCAACAGAAACAAAAAAACATATAGGATACAGCGTCATCACATGAAATTTATATAATTCATTATTTATATATGACAGTTGTAGATGGAATGTCTTTTATGCAATCATTACTAATACTTTACAAACCAATGTTTTTATTTACCTTTCTTGATTTTCCAAAACCGGAAATAGAATAACTATGTCAATTTCGGAGAACACTTGATAAATATCCGTCTTAAATATAGAGAATATTGCAGGTGAATTTCAGCAAAAAATTAAACATTTGGTTTTTCATTACAAATTTTATTTATTACTTTATTAGTGGTTACTTTATCATATGGTACATAAATCCTTCAAATAAATCAATTCGTTTTGGCCCCAGATAAATTTTAAAATGTATGTTTCATTGAAAAAGCTCCAAATTATCTCCCTTTGGTGCAAAAATGCATTTTTTTGGCATTAAAATTGAAATACCTTTTTTAAATCGTCGGTGACCTATATATTTTTTATTATTATTTTCTAATCAGCTGTCTTTATACAAAACTATTGTCAAATTTTAGCGATTTCTGTAATTATTACCTCTTTTTCTCCTATTAGCTCAACAGAAAAAAGTACTTTTACAAAAATGCATGCTTCTTTCGAAGGCAATTTGTGAGCGTAAATGAACGTTGACCCTATATTTTTATTTGATTTTTCTATTGAGTATAAGTTGAAGTTCATTTGTAGAAAAATCTAGCGAAATCCTATATTAAGGAAAAAAATTGATTTAGACCTTCGAGCCCCCTTAAATAGCTGAGATTAAGACGAAGCATCAAGGATTTGTAAAGAACAAATCCTTAGAAGCATCGAAATATATATATTTATTGTTTCAAGTATAGTAAAAACTGAATTTTGAAATAATATTTCGTTACATAAGCAAGGAATTGTATATTTAAACATAGTTACAATTCCTTGATATGAGGGGGAGGACAGGGGTAAGGGAGACAGGGAGAAAGGGGGTAGGAGAAAGGAGAAAGGGGGTGGGAGAAAGGAGAAAGGGGGTAGGAGAAAGGAGAGGAAGGCTGGGAGAAAGGAGAAAAAGTTGGAGAAAGGAGAAAAAATAAAATATCTCTCCTTTTAAAAAAATTTCTCAAATTTCAAGAAAAAATATCTCAAAAGGAGATGTTTTATTCTAATGGGAGAAAGGAGAACGTGGGTAGGAGAAAGGAGAAGAGGGGTGGGAGAAGGGAGAAGAGTACCCCCCCCCCCTGTCCTCTCCCTCTGATATAAGCAGTCAGTGCGGTCCAAATTTGTCCAAATAAGCTCATAAACATCGCTGTTGTACATGTATTAGTTCTTTGACCCGCAATTGAATAATCATTCAAACTCAATCCAATCCGCATTCATTCATGTGAACTTTAACAACATGAATTGAAATCAACTTGACTGAACAGACCTATAAATAGTCAATTGCACGTGCTCGATATCTATCTATATTTATGTTTATATCGATTGTGTGAGCCATTGGCAGTCTCCGGAGGTAATCTCGGGGGTTAATTAGATAGCGCCTAGAGTTAAATGCACACGCAATACTGATACATATGGGTCATTTTCAAAAAATGTCGAATTTTGAAATTGAAAAAAATATTAAAAGTTACTTATTCAAACAACCCTCTACATAAGCAAATCAAAACAAACAGTACTTTAAGAACAACATATTAAAAGATGCAATCTTAATGATGTCATACAAAAATATGTTGAAACATTTTTTGATCGGTGGTACATTATTTTGTCTATCCTGTTACCATTTTCAAAGAAATTTTGGGTTATTAAGAAAAGGTTTAGATAAAATGTTAAGCTTGTTTTACGTAGACAATTAGATGGTTTTCAAGAGAATAAACTTCCATATATATTCATTCTGTAATATAACAGATTATTTGCCAATTTAACAGGTTGTACTGAAAAATGCCTCTAAAAATTTGTTTTCAAAGGTTGTAAAAATTACCACTAGTAATGCAAGTCTAAGATAGCAATTTATATTGTTCGGCATTTTTTCACCCTTTCAAATAAACCCAACATCAAGTAAATCCCTCATAAGTTAGTTTACTTTTCTCTATATTTCATTGGTAACAGGAACGTACGTTTCTGATATATTACTATATAAAAGTCTATCCTGTTACCTTTTTGTCTATCCTGTTACCGATATCAGTATTGCACCTGCGAATGCTTAATTGGAAAGATTAATACGTTATAACCTTAAGATGACTTCAAACAACGAAATATTTCATTCGTTTTGCACCTATATGTTAAGATAAAAAAAATTAACGACGTTTTTGTCTACAATTGTCTATCCTGTTACTGTAACCATAGCAACCATAGCAACAGGATAGACATAACAGGATAGACAAATTTCTTCGTTTTTGATTGCTGTTGTGAAATAACTACTCCCTTTGGTGAAGTGATTATGTTTTTCTATTGTGAATTTGGTTTCCAACACGTTATTGCACGTTTTACAAGTATACTGTTGGTGTATTTAATCAAAATTGGTGGTAACAGCATAGACATGAAAAAAAGTACGCTATATTTTTTTTCACTAAATGTCTTGAAATTTATTTTCTCTACACTTTCGTTCAAGAAACGAGGCGTTTTAAATGTAAAGATTACTTTGCACTTTTGAGATCAACACTGACTGATTCAATATTCATAGGGAGAATAATTTCACGGCTGATTTAAGTAGCGGTAACAGGAAAGACATGAACCTCCTGTACGCAGATTCAATTTAGTTTGTAGATAATATGTTACATACAATGATATAGAAGCTACGATTTTTCGTTAGAGTAATATTAAACGTTCTTAAAAAGTCCCTTTTGCAGATATCAAGGCGATCAGAAAATCGCAAAAAAATCATTTGAAATGTGTTTTTCTGACACTGTACGCAGACAAATACCCCCAAAATGGGTCTTAAATGCAGTTTAATCTTATCAAAATAGATGTAAGGTGTGTTTATTATTAATGTTCTGAATCACAAATCCGACAAGCTTTCATTTAAACCATTACAACTGAAATTTCCATTAGAAATAGAAAAGTTAGCATGGGTGTACTGAAAATTCGACATTTTTTGAAAACGACCCATATAATGGAGTACATGCATTGCTTGTCAGTTTAGTTTTCGTTTTATTATCTTATAAATCAAATACAAGTCAACTCAAATAGTAATTTTCTTAGTTTCTTAGTGGAACATTATACTCATTTATGTATTGTTTGTCTGCTCCAAAGGTGCGTAGGTATAGAAATTTAAATATTTCCCCAATGTTTGCGCTCACTATCCAATTTCATATTTCTATATCACATACTTATCACGGCTACTATGCTTTTCTCTCCTTGTTTCGGGTAAATTTATTTGCATCAACGAAACATCAAAGAAATTTGCAGTAAGATAACAACATATTTGAGTCTAGATATAACAAGCGACAAGTATTAAATCAATGTCATGAATTTCGTATCATGTTAATACACACAAAATAAATTACTTTTGCTACGGACATTGACAAGATTGTTTAAACGACAAAACATACCGAGATATAATCAAGACAACCGTTCACTGAATCGGTATATAGAAATCGACCGACTGTACATACAACCGTGTTATTAAACTAGTTTTGTTAAGTTAAGTTTTGTCTGTTATATGGCTTGCCTTGACTGTTGAGTATAGTTAGACTCAACAGAATGGATTCCATCGGTCTTTTGTTCGTCTCATTGTCACTTAAACATATCCACGAGTTGTCAGCTGTGCAGACTTTATTGTAATCAGTGTGTTCAGATATTTTAATGAACATAGTTGTGCTAAACCAAAGAAAAAAATGTTTAAAAAAGACAAAATATGTCCTTTCTTACTACTTTTCCAAATCATTTCACATATGGCATATAAAGGGATGTTCCTGCAACTACAAATAACTCATGATCAAAAGTCATTTTATATTCGATTGATATTTATTTACATATGGCTTTTACCTGTACTAAATCTGGAATATGACAGTTGTTATCTATTCTTTTGAAGTGTTTGAGCTTTAGATTTTGCCATTTGATATTGGAATTTCCGTTTTGAATTTTCCTCGGATTTGTTAATTTTGTGATTTTACTTTTCAGTGATCAATTTGCTGAGTTATTTATCGTTAAATTACACATATATTAGATCATTAATGGCACCACAACATCATATACCTTTTTTAACTGTGTTTGTAGATAGATGTTTTTGTGTTCTGTTAAATTGTTCCTTTTAAAATTGTTACACGATGATGACTGCTGTACCCATATTTTGACTATTTTATTTATTATAAAATTGAGAATGGAAATGGGGAATGTGTCAAAGAGACAACAACCCGACCAAATAAAAAACAACAGCAGAGGGTCACCAACAGGTCTTCAATGCAGCGAGAAACTCCCGCACCCGGAGGCGTCCTTCAGCTGGCCCCTAAACAAATATATACTAGTCCAGTGATAATGAACGCCATACTAATTTCCAAATTGTACACAAGAAACTAAAATTAAAATAATACAAGACTAACAAAGGCCAGAGGCTCCTGACTTGGGACAGGCGCAAAAATGCGGCGGGGTTAAACATGTTTGTGAGATCTCAACCCTCCCCCTATACCTCTAACCAATGTAGTAAAGTAAACGCATAACAATACGCACATTAAAATTCAGTTCAAGAGAAATCCGAGTCTGATGTCAGAAGATGTAACCAAAGAAAGTAAACAAAATGACAATAATACATAAATAACAACAGACTACTAGCAGTTAACTGACATGCCAGCTCCAGACTTCAATTAAACTGACTGAAAGATTATGATTTCATCATATGAACATCAGGCACAATCCTTCCCGTTAGGGGTTTAGTATCATACCATCATAACATATATGAGAAGAACATAACCCGTGTCATGCCAACAACTGTTTTTAGAATAAATGTGTTTAGTTCCGATGCAAAGACCTTATCAGTGACTCAATATTAACGCCAAAATATGCAATCTTTAATGACTTGACAACAGTATCGTAATTATATCCCTTCTTAATAAGTCTATTCAAAGGTTTTGTAAGTTTCTGAGGTGAATACTGACACCTTTGTGCTTTATAAAGAATATTACCATAAAAAATTGGATGTGAAATACCTGAACGTATTAGAAGTCTGCATGTTGAGCTATATTTACGAATGATGTCTTTATACCGATGATAAAATTTAGTAAATGTTTTGACTAGTTTGTGATATCGAAAACCCTGGTGTAATAATTTTTCAGTAATACATAAATTTCTCTCGTTAAAATCGAAAACATTGTTACATACACGAGCGAATCGTACAAGTTGAGATATATAAACACCGTAAGATGGTGACAAGGGAACGTCACCATCTAAAAACGGATAAATAACGATAGGAAATGAAAAATCATCCCTTTTATCATAAATTTTAGTATTCAGCTTTATGATTTCATCATATGAACATCAGGCACAATCCTTCCCGTTAGGGGTTTAGTATCATACCATCATAACTATGTCTGTTTAGTTCACGCATCATTGTAAATATAAAGGAATTTGATTAGACTGTCATCAAAGTGAGAGGTGTAGCGCTTTAAAACCAGGTTTAATCCACTATTTTCTACATTTGAAAATGCCTGTCCTAAGTCAGGAATATGACAAGTCTTGTCCATTCGCTTTTTATGTGTTTTGTCATTTGATTTTGCCATGTGATTATGGACTTTCCAATTAGATTTTCCTCTGAGTTCAGTATTTTTGTGATTTTACTTTTTAATACGCCAGACGCGCGTTTCGTCTACATAAGACGCATCAGTGACGCTCAGTTCAAAATAGTTATAAAGCCAAACAAGTACAAAGTTGAAGGGCATTAAAGAAAATAAAATCCTAAAAGTTTTGCAAAATACTGCTTAAATAATCTATGCCTGGGATAAGAAAGTCCTTAATTTTTCAAAAATTCACATTTTTGTAAACAGGAAATCTATAAAAATGACCATATAATTGATATTCATGTCAAGTGCTGACTACGTGGCTGGTGATACCCTCGCGGACGAAACGTTCACCAGCAGTGGCATCGACCCAGTGGTGTAAATAGTATTCAAAGGTACCAGGATTATAATTTAATACGCCAGACGCACGTTTCGTCTACACAACACTCATAAGTGACGATCAGTTCGAAATAGTTATAAAGCCAAACAAGTACAAAATTGAAGAGCATTAAAGACTATATAACGAATGATATGATACAGCTTTTTGGTTTATCACAGTATACAAGCTATTTGTATGCCAAACTGTTCTATTGATTTCATAAATTTGTACTTTTAAGTTCTTAAAATTATATACATATTTGAAAAATTCGATGATTATAGGTTGAGTTTCAACCGGGCAAATATTTTCAAATTTCAATAGGTCATAACTCTAAAAACCTCAATCGACTAGAATATCCCACTTCATAAGCATACCTAACAATGTTCCAACTGTCATATGGATAATGATAAAACATAAAATTTGATTTTCGATGACAAGTTAGGTGTTAGACATAACAAAAGCTTACAGAGGCAAGCTTCAGGCATATTTCTAAAAATAATCAATCGACTGGAACATACTAGTAGTACCATAAAGCACATCTGCATATCTAGATCTCACAATGCACCAAGCTTCATGTAGATACGATAAATCATGTAGGAGGAGTTGTGATGACAAGATCGGCTCTGAAAAGGCTAAATATTCCTAAGTGAAATGGGCATTGGGCACTTAAGTATCATTCTAGATAAACGGAACAGAATCATTAAACCTTGACAAGGAGATGTTTGCAAAGCATTATTAATTATTCTACAAAGTTCCAAGCTAATAAATAATTTTAAAAAAAACAACGTAAAAGCAAAGTGTGTTTTTATTTATATTTTAATATACAGTAAACTTGAAATTCAAGATTATTTTGGAAAAAGCGAATGTTCCTTGCGTTAAAAGTCAAATATTTAAATATTATTAAATTAGTTGTTAGGCTATTTCATAAAAAAGACGAATATCATAATCTGTTTCATTAGTTATAAGCATTTTCTAGGTTACGACTCAGTGGGTACTAAAAAAAGTCTTTTTGTAAGAGTGCTCCATGTACAGGGCATTTGTACATGCCTTTTTGTTTTGTCAGCAGAGCATTTCGCAAGGGCTGCTTTGACATCAATCATAATTTCTTCTAGATGCGTCTTAGTATATTGTTCCTTGAACTTTTTTATACATTCATAGATAAACATAGATCCAAAATTCTTGTGTCGAAAAGCTTTATAACCTGAAATCATATGACAAAAGAAGTAAAATTGTAAGAAAGTTATAACAAACTTAGCGTGATGAGCTTTTTAAAAAAAATCTCTGTATCCGTATTCAATCGATTTCCAAAACAGAAATAGCAGATGTACTCAAATACGCTTGAAGTTGAATATGCCACAATAGCAACTAAAATGTGAATTAAGCGAACCAACAAAATAATGCAACATACATTGTAAGCTTGTGTTTTTCAAAATGATTTAAGAAAAACAATCGACGCACATATCCCCAAGATGACATACTAGTAATAGAGATTCAAGATTAATGATGTTTAATCTAATTTCCCGGTATAACAGGTCCGGAATAAATAAGTTCACCCTTATAAATATCGTAGCGTTGGTGTTGCTTTTGCTTCGGATTTTGTTGTTGTATGTTGTTATATTTTATTTTGTAATGTTTGCTGTACATGGATTTCCATACGTAACATACTTGTTATATAATTTGCTTATTATATTGATGTTTTGGGAGGCGACTTTCCTGATATGGAACTTGCGCTTAGAAAAAAAAGTTTTCATTTAAAGCATTCATAAATTGGTCATGCATAAACGTTAGGCAATTGCTATGTTTCATTGGTCTATTGACATTTTTCGATTATATTGCAGAGTAATAACGACAGAATATATAATTATAAAATAACTTTGTACCTTCAGTAGTTGCATAAGCAATAAGAATGTCTGCATCAGTGGGTGCTGATATTCTCTCTAAAGTGTCATCTTCGTCATCGTCTGGCTGAACAAAAGTATCTTGGATTGATTTCCCTCTACAGCTTTGGATGAAGAACATTTTCGGCTTACCTATAAAAGCATGATACATATAGTTCTTATGTCTATAAACGCTTGATTGCGATTGTTCTGATGTCATTTGTTTATACTTATTTTTCTCTACCATAATTTCACTTTATATGCCCAATTGACTTTAACTATATGGATGATCTGTGTCAGAACTGTACCAGTATTATAGAAATTGTCCGGGAATGAATTAAACCCAATATAAATAAAACATAAGCTACTGATTTATCAATACCCTCGGAGGGTGTAGTCCAATAGCAGTCTCATGTATTATTACTAAAATTAGGAGATATCGTCGTGTTTTCTTACTTACCTACAAAATTTGGTATCTTATCATTTTTAAACAATTCCATTATTTCATCCACAGAAATTGTTATCTTCTTTTTACCTTTATCAGCAGTTATGACTCCAAACTAATGTAAATAAAGGATATTGATATTACTTAACAGAGACGGTAACTTCTGATTTCATACATTTTTTCCTACATTTCTTACGAAAAAATGCTATTTCAGAGGTAGAATATCCCAAGATGGTAACCAAACACCTACTGTCTAATAAATTAAGCTCTTGTTCTACTACACATTTAAATTCCGACTACGACAAGTGGGACATATTCAAACAGCGGTAATGTTGCCTTTATTCATCATGCATTGTCGTAATGTTTTGTTTTTAACCGAAGTTCATTGTGATATTGTACATAATTGACATTATCTGTTTCTCAAGTTTTATAGGATATTTCCGATTAACATTGCCACGAAACTGTGAATTATTCAGTTGATAGACATTTTTTTTAAATAATAATTTAATATGTAGGTAGTTGTGTACAAAAAGCTCATATATGACGTCCCTATGCTTAGAGCACTCAGACTAAGTTTATATTTTTATATCATTAAAACACATGATACGAGCTATCTTCTCATTTTTTTATTTCAGAATTCTTTTATTTTGTTTTCTAGTTGTATACACAATAGTGTCTTTTCCGTGTATTTTCTTTTCTTAATTTTACAATTTTACACAACTTATAGCTTAGTACAGATCTATGTGACCCATATGTTGTACGATATTTAAACAACATATTACTACATTATTGTAAATATAATTATATTTTTCTATATCAGACCCCATCTACCTTAGACCAATGCTAGTCTCATTTGCCCATTTGCCCATATACAAGTGTTCATTTACATGCTAGTTAATAGAAATGTTTATCAAGAAAAAAAAAGTAAAAAATCATACCTGACTACCATGAGCCATTAGAAATACCATAAAACAATAATATGATTTATAATTCCGATTTAGATTCCTTGAAATATTTTCTAGAGTATCAACCAGCTCCGCTTTTGTTGGGTCTGCCATAACTAAATATTCAAATTTTAATATACCGCTCATTAATTCAATAATATTTTTTTCGTCTTTGTCTGCCCCTAAAAATATAAAAAAAAGTCTTTTGGTTAACACTTAGGGTTAAAAGAAATTGTCTGCTTGAAATCTATTTGAAAAACATGGTGGTTTATTCCGTTATACAACGTCGTATAATGCATATATAAAGTAGTACACACTTTAATATAGCTGTGGAGCAAATTTAATGCCACATTACGAACAGTAGAGATAATTCTTTAGAACATTGTTTTAAAGATAGAAGACCGAACGCGAACACATATTTTGGCACTAGAAGGTTATTGTGTAAAGTTTTGGTTATTCTATTGTTTGTTTTTCGCTTTACATTACGATGCGGAGCTTTTAGTTTCAGTCATGAAATAAATTACTTATCACAGATAAATTCTGATTGGTTGCTTTACGATGCGGCTGAGATACATGATCAGCATTTAAAACTTCATTGTAAATCAACAACCACATGTACACATATTACCTTAAATAATGACAAATTGATTGAAGCAGTCCACAGCTTTTAAGAAAGCTCAAACTTGTTCGATGTTTACTTTTAGGAAATGGTGTTGCCTGTTTTTATTTCCTTTGCGGTTTTTGATAGTACTCTTTATATCTTTATCTTTTTGTTAAAGATACTATTAAGATGTAGAAGTCAGTGGTAACTCAGACAAAGGACATAGAAATACCATGGGAAAGAATTACTGAGTTGATTAATCATTGAAAAGGTTTGTCATAGCAAGTTATCATTTTATAAAAGTTTGGATTTCATGCACACACATATTTAAAGCAAAATGAGAGTCTTCTGCTGTCTTTGATCGTGTTTTTTAAAGGGTTTTTGATGAACATAGCATATGGTGAGGAAGCAATGCAAATTAATATAAAATACTTTCTCATTTAAAATGAAACATATTATGTGATTTTAACCTATGGTTACGACTGTTTTTACAAATAAAGAATATAATGTATTAAGATCGTTTCTTTTTCTGTTATACTATTTCACTGTATAATCCTTGCAGACTGTGTAAATTGTTGTCTGTAGCTTCAAAATCGATCAACTATACATTTAAATTGCATTTTTGGAATATAACATGATATAAACTACATTTTTTAAACAACAAAATATAAACTACATTTTTGTGAATAGCATAAATATTTTTTAAATAGCATGATAGAAACAACGCTTTTCTCAATGATTATAAATTTGTATGTTTGTGTTAACCCTCATACTGACTTAACTTACAATCTCTATCTTTCCTAAAGTTTATTATAAGAACATAACCAGTCTGGTTTCCTATACATGCATATGATCCATCTGCAGAAGCTATATCTGGAAAAAAATAATATTTGAAAGACAACTAAACCAATAGTATAGTCATCAAAATTGCAAGTCAGAAAAGGTACAATATTTATTACTAGAAATAAAACGGTGCATCATATAGATGTAACAAGAAATGTTCAGGGAAATGTACGGTCAAAACGGAAAAAAACAGTAGTATACCGCTGTTCAAAAACAGACAATGCTATATGACCAAAAAGTCATACACTAGTAAACCTATTTTGGTCTAAGACAGTCATTTTGATCTAATTTGTTCGTAAAATGATGTGCTATAAATTATTAAATAATTTTCAGTCGTTCAGTGTATTTTAGATTTATCCACTGTGGTAAAGTCAGTACTGTTCAAATAATTAGCTTGTAGTCAAGTGAGATCTGTTAAGTCTTTTTTCTGACTATCAATATTTGATATTTACCTGTACATATGAAAAACATGCTAAATCGTCTGAAAGACTAACCATGATATAATGATGTATTTTTCAGACGTTTCAGATTTTGTCAAGATCAAAACAACTGTTTAAGATTGAAATCATTTACTAGTGAAATGACGAAAAGTCAAATAAGTCCACAAAACACTAGTTCACAGAAAAGTACAGATTGAACAACACGAAACCTTACAAACAACTAGAGTTAAATGAGGTGATGAAAATAAACTGATTATAGATACCAGGATTAAATTTTGTATTTACGCCAGATATAACAGTTCTTGTCTTTATAATGGAACCTTATCATGCTAATGGTCGATAAGTCAATTTGAAGACTTTACAATCGATGAAAAACGTTTAACAAGATCAGTATATCATTTCACAGTTTACCATTTCAACCAAAGGTACCAACATGATAGTAGCTGTCCATTAGTTCCGTTGGTTGAAATCGTTCAACATTTAATTGTGTCAGATCCTTTTTGAAATAACCTAATTGTTGGTTATTGTTGTTAATATTTTTGTCAATAGACCTATTCCTTCGTTCACAAATAAAACATACCTGAAAAGGGATAGAATATACAACTATTTCCCCCATTCATTAATAATTATTATGAAATTATCTTCCTGTCATAAGATATACATGTATAAAAGAGAGAAAAGAAACCAAAGGGAAATTCAAACGTATATGTCGAAAATGAAGTGACAACGCCATGGCTAAAAATGAAAAACACAAATAGACACATTACAGCACAAATTACAAAATAGAAAACTAAATACTGAGCAACACGCTACCCAACAAAATTTTCGTTGCTCCGGAAAGGTAATCATATACATTTATGTAGGATCAGTTACCTTTGGCAGCAGATTCAGGAAGAATGGTACTTTTTCTAAGAGCTCGGGAAGCAGCATCTTGTTTTGCATCTTTCTTTGATTTTGCCTTTCCTATATGCTCTTCCTCTTTCACAATACCATCATTTTCATGAGTAATTATCAATTTACAGACGAATTCATCCTCTTCTTTGTAAATGTCCTCATAGGTATGGTTTATCTACAAAATTAAAAGATTGATACAAAGATTAATCAAATTATGCATTCAAGCAGTATCTCCTTTGTATATCTAGTTCAGTTTTAAACCCCAATAATCAACCTTTAGCCTTATAACCAGTGACATATATTCGTTGACATGCATCTATTTTCTAACATCTTTCCTTAATCAATGATCGTAGTTATCCTCTCATATTTGATGTGATTCCTTCAGTTTTAGTTTGTAACCCGAATTTGTTTTTTCTCAAGCGACTTAATCAGATCTACAGTGTAACTCTTTTACACAATCTAAATACTTTAAAGGAATGTCGTGTCTTGATATTTTCGTTCTACAAATTAATAAAACAAATATTTATTTTTAGGTAAAGATTGCATGAGATGCAATCAAAACCTGATGGGACTGACTTGATATATAAATCTTCCAAGACTAACACGACCTTTTTTCTATACAACATATAGTGCATTGATCATAACATTCTATAATCCTATCCATGAAGATTTCCAGTAATTTATCAATGTAATATATGCTCAGATATTCAAGGTACAAAATGGTGATACACTTATCAAGAAAACTACATAACTTTTGCAAGGTGCAAGAATCTAACAATATAAATGAAGTCATTGTTCAAGCTTTCTTCCTTTGTCTAGAATTGCTGTTTAATCAACTAAAACCAATGCAATATTTAATTTCACTCTCCGCTGATAAATTGAAAATCTTTACCCTCAGTGCTTACAAGCACTTTGATTACCTTTCTGTTTCTAAAAATGGTAAACATGTTTATCGATGCAAAATAATAAAAAAAATATCAGGGAAATGGAAGACAATACATTACAGATGCAATATCATTTAAATGATGAAATGTTTGTTCTTTTAATGTATACTGACCTTATAAAAAATTCTTACCTGCATGTTATTTTGACAAAATTCGCTTAATTTAGAAACTGGTGTCTTATCAATATTTGTTGTTTTGCTATGATATTTTGTATTCATTAAGGCATCATTACAGGCATTATCTCTTGCAGATTTCTTAGTTGCTCCACATCCAGAGTATTCTTCATCTTCAAGGATAACATTGGCAACAAATCCATCTTCTTGTAGATTGATGTCGCACTGCATCTGAACAGTTATAAAAATCAATATAGGGAATTCAGACAATTGTATAGTTTGCAAAAAAAAAAAGGATATGATTGTGCACGTCTTAATAATTTATGATTAGACATTGCATGAAATTTTATATTTCCCTGACACAAAACAACACGACAGCCATGTTCTCTCTTCCTTGTCGAAATGAAAATAACGTTATATAAATGTCGTGCCTTCGAAGAGTTTTCTTAATTCACATTAACGTTCAAACCTAATCATTGAAAGAACTTGTTCAACTAGCTGAATGTGTAAATGGCTATTATAATAAAACAGAGTTTAACTAAATAGAATAACTAATTTAATTCAATCACTTCTTTGTGTTGGAAGCTTATATTTTAGATAATGTCTAAAAACCAATGGATAATTTAAGATAAGCGTGTCATCAATCATGTCAATACCTAAGTACTGAATACTGAGAAAATGAAATAACTGTTTCAAAATTATTAAGTATTTTCATGAGTGCATGACAGATGCAACTAGCTTAAAGAGCAGCAACAGTGTGAACCTGACCTGTCGCCTTTAATCGAATCCAGTGTACATTGATAATCATATGTTTTTAATGCTTAAATTATTTCCTTTTTTGTACTTCAGACAGCTTATGGAAGACAGAATAATTGATTGAATGATTAATCTTAAAATGTAAAATTACTGAAGTAAGTTATTTGTAGTAGATTTTAACGTCGAATTATGTTTTTTTAGATGTATAATTGTTGATATCATGAAATTGTAATTCCTAGAAAAAGAAAAAAATACAAGAATCTGCTGCAGATATAAAATATAAAATTGAGAATGGAAATGGGGACTGTGTCAAAGAGACAACAACGCGACTACAGAACAAACAACAGCAGAAGGTCACCAACAGGTCTTCAATGCAGCGTGAAATTCCCGCACCCGGAAGCTGCCCCTAAACACATATATATACTAGTTCATGTAATCCATGGAAACATGCAATCTTCAACGCTTCGGGACATATACAATCAATAGCAAGATCACCAAATAATGGACTCTGAGGGAAATTAAAAACTGGAAGCCGTTAGTTAAATGGCAAAATCAAAAGCTCAAACATAGCAAACGAATTGATAGGACCTTATCTAAACAGCCAAAACTTTTGAGTCAAAATATAACATTCACACTTTTGATATGTAGTCTTGTAAACATCCCTTGTTATTATTCGACGAAATGAAGCACTATTTACGTTTTACTCTCAATTACAGTTTTCAATAAAATAATTCGTCTTTAATTAAATTCCACGATTTGCTTAGTTTTATTTACCTTTAAGCCATTTTTCGCAACAAGTTCCTCTAGTTGTTTGTAAGGTCCTTTCGGTGATTTAGTTAAAACTGTTGCTTTATCTGCCATCTGCATAAAATAAACACAAAGTGACATTGTTGGAAGCTCGCGGCTACACAAAAGAACTTATAAACAAGGTTATCAATGAGCTTGTTTGGAGTTGATTCTAATTATGAATTATACTGAATGTAGAGTTTCTATTTAGTGTTTAGTTGACGGTTTTAGTCTGTTCGTGGTTTTCCCCTATATTTCATTTGTGAACTTTACATTATTGTCTGGCAGCATTCTCACAGTAGCTGTATCACCAAGTTGTGAAGATCTTATATGTCTTTTCATATAATAATTTACTTGATAAGGCGACGCTGCTTAAAACTCAGCTACTATGCTACTAAACCAAGGGTTCTTCATGATAAAGTTGAAGTCGTATATAGGATATTTTATGAAAGCCGTCAAGGATCAGTAAACTACAATTTTGATGAATAATTAGTATATTCCAGGGGCACAAGTCCATCTTTCCTTTTTCTATTTAATTACACGACTTGTTTTACTTAACATGCAAAGAACAATAGGTTCCCCTTTTTGAAACAGGAAATGCTAGTCATTTTTCTTATGAAGCACATAATTTCGATGGGGTTCCGCTGTTGTGTCATTTTAAAATTGCTATTTTATGTTTTTTATCCTATTGTTTAATTTGGTTTTTTATGACATATATTGACAATTGGAACATAAAAAGAATTCACAAATAATTCATCTCACGTTAACTTTGGCTTTGAGAGTTGTTAATTTTGTCCAGAAATTATTTCTGAATTTGGGAACAGAAAATTCAAGCATGGTTATTTTATCATTTGTATCTGATTCAGTATCGACGCAACCACGATAATGATGTCCTCAGGGACCTACATTCCACCAGCAGTGGTACCAACCCTCTTCTACTGTGAGAAAATAAAACTTTAAATTTGGTTTGAAAAGTGTAGGAACCGGTTGTGACAGACAGGGATTATAATAAAACATTCTTTATTCAGCATTTGACAATGCAAAAATGGGCGAATACTCCATCAACTATTAAAGGAGTGTTTACATTATTGATACATTATATAAAAAAAAGTTGAAATATGGTACATTTAGAACAGGCATATCAGTGGACATTTTCTTAGTTCATGCATTCTTATTTAAAATTTTAGTAGTTTGAAGGCTTGAAACAACATGGAATGTAAACTTTAACCGAGACTTTAACATACATAATGATATATTTTAAGGACTAATATCTCAACGGTATTATTTGGCAGATTCATTTTAATACTTTGTAAATTTTAATTCTCTTGGACAAAAATGGACTTCCCATACCTTATCTATCAACAAAGATGTGGTTGACTGTATAAAGTAAGTCATTAATAGATTTCCAGAAGTCTTATTCGACGGCGAAATAGATAAACAGTCATTCCCAAAAAATGGGTACAATTCGAATGTAGACACTGTTAAAAAATAAATTTCAACTGAGCAGAGAGAGAGTGTTGTTTTCTTCTTTGTCTATATCTAGTCTGTCATTTTTTAAATTTTTACTTACACCATTTTAGTTGTTTTCTAGTTTTAGCATTTTTTGTAAGACAAGGTAAGTATGAACGTATCGGAGGTTAATGTTGTATAAAGTCATCTTAAAAATTGCATTAGAGAAAAACACAAGATTTAAATCCAGGCTCATGTGAAATGGGTTACATTTACCACCATAGCAAACTGATTTATACGTATTATTCTGTATATATTGAAAGCAAATACCAATTTTAAGGTCTGAATTAATATAGTGTTTAAAAAATAATTCAAATAAGTAGTTTTCACAACTTATTTAGTAATAAATTTAAACTAATGAAATGTTATGCTGTATAATATTTTAGTTTTATAATACAGCTTTCCAGGAAAAACCCTATTATTTATGTTTTTAATCACTTGTATGTATTTTTTATGCTTGTATTAATCCACACCCCCATCTTTGTTACGGAGGTTGATATCAAACCAGTATCTGAATGCTGATACATAATAACACTTAACTCTTTAATGCTAGCTTTTCTAAACAATTTAATGACATTACAAACTAAAAAACTGTTTTCTATCAAGTTATATGTTTCTTTTAGTCAAATGGACTTGTTCTTGTCAAAATCTCCGTAACGATTCATAAACTTTCACTCAAAAATATGTTTTACCTAAACCGAATACTGTTCAACTTAATTTGATTAGCTCTATACAGATAATGTCATCTTCCTTCACACCATAATGTATGTATTATACTCAACTATGAAGTTTTGGAGTCAAAATAGTTTCATTTCGAAAATTTCTATCCTCCGTAACGACATTTAAAACCTCCATAACGGACAATTCCAGTTCTTACCAACAGCAAACATATAAATGAATGTAAATATTAGAATTAAATGACAAACAAGACAACAGAATTAAACATTTTTCTTAGTAAATCGTTATCTAAAAAGAGTAAAGTCCTGTTAGAGAAAAAAAACTTTTTTTCCTCAAATTTCTTTCCTCCGTTACGTAAATCAATGATGTCGTCTATGATTGACATCACCTTTTGATTTTTATTAGTGATAATTGATGAACTGATTTGGTATCTATAACAATGTACAAGAATTTCAATTGGTATGATCGTGTTTACATGCATCTTTAGATTTTTTTTATTTGCATAACCTCCGTTACATTGATGAGTCCTAAATAATCTTGAAAATGTTTGCCATAAACCGCAGTTAAAGTTATGATTGTCGTCGTAATTACACTATTTTAAATCTAAGAAAATGGCTGATATAACGTTTATTAAACGTTATAATGTTGCTCACATAATAGGGAAAAAACAAGTTAACCTACCTTTCTCAAAACAACATTTTTTTTCTTAAAATCTGTATTTTGTTTGTCTGTTTTCTTTATAATAAATGATGTCTGCTAAAAAAATTACTTTCGGCAGTGTCGGCAGCCGCTGATACTGATAGAAAAGTCTGACAACTTAACTGTAAATAACTGCGTCACGGAGGTTATTTAAACGGAGGTTAGGTTTATTTACATTATACATGGAAATATGTAACAATATTGTTGAGTTGCTTTCTCAAAACTGATTATTGAGAAGCTTTATGGGTGCTTTCAATGAAATAATCATCATTTTGATTTGTTATTGGTTAGTGCGTTCCAAAATACGCGTTACGTAGGTTGGATTCTTATATGCGACAATCGAAAAAAAGAGAAAGAGAAGATTTTTTTTTATTTTTCGTTTCATTGCAATAAAAGTTAAAGGCAGGATTTTAAAATTTGATGTATCAACTTTGCTTAAAGTCACTTTGGGCATGATTTCCAATCATATAAATATGTTTTGACTGTACCTAAAGATACGTTACGGTAGGTTATACGTTTATCGGCGACATTGGTTTAATGGGCAAATCAAAGTGTATATTATAACTTTTGATTCTAAAATATTTTTGTGGATAAAAATCAATATTGTGTCAAATAAAAAAAGCAAATCTAATCCTGATTTAGATGAAATAAAGTATTTTAATTCACACCGATATTTGGAGTTTTTCTTGGCGACATTCGGAATTCGTGTGATTTCCGTATATTGAATAGAAAATCACAGAAATATATTTACGATATACATCACAAAAGAATATAATTTTATTTTAGTATACATATTAATCACTTAGAACACGAAAAAGATTATCTGTGACATATGTTAAGCTTGCATTTTGTGGTTATTTGCCGGCGACACTGAAATTTTGTAATTGTACCCATTTTTTGGGAATGACTGAAAATCTATTTATAGAAAAGGTATTTTCCTTGATACAATTCTGATTACATGTTAAAAATATCACTGATAATGATGTATAAATATTTTACTTGATCTGTGACTGATACGTGAATCTTTTTATCCTTGGTATGATAAAACAAATGGAGTGGATTAATTAGTGTTATAAGAATCACATAAAATGATGTACTCGTCAGGTGAATATAAGTGTTAAGAGATGCACACACAATGAAAAAGTCCTTTTTGAAACATGAATGTATTAACCATAGTATCATGAGTATCTTATAACATGTATAATAAAATGTGTGTATCAATTGAGGAAAAATATACATACCTCTGTACAATACCATTTAAACTTTTACAAGTTAAAATCTTCCGGTCAATAAAATATTGATCCGAAATTTTCTAAAATTATATGACTGCTTCCTCTTCCGGTTTATAACGTTTATTATAATGTTTGTAAAATTTTGTGGTGTATGACAGATCATGACAATATATAAAAAATATAAACTTCAAGCATTTGATCATAAATAATTTTAAATAGTTACTTCAACTTATAAGGATTAAGATGTTAATTAATACTCAACGCTGAAAGCGAAAACTTCTGTCAGAACGGTCAGAATAAAATTCCGAAGTTTAAAAAAGAGTCATAAAATTGTATTTAATTTTTATTTCATGAAATCAAGGTTCATTAACAAGGATGAGCTCCTGGCACCAAAACTACTGCTCTAGCAGAAATATAGTTACAAACGAACTGGTGAACCGATACAATAAGAGTGTTAAGTGCAGGGGCGGATCCAGCCATTTTGAAAAGGGGGGTTCTAAACCAGAACAAAGGGGGGGGGTCCAATTACATGTCCCCATTCAAATGCATTGATCGTCCAAAAAAAGGGGGGTTCCAACCCCCGGAACCCCCCCTCTGGATCCGCGCCTGAAGTGAGGGGGTGTGTGTGGTAACTAGCGGTTTGCTTTCAGATTTCTTAGATCTGAGGATTATGGTTTCGTCCTATTCCCAATTGTTACATTTTTTAGTATTGATTGACATGCATAGCAGAAAATGTTTAACCTCTCGACGTATCTTGTCTGTGTCCTTTACAAGTGTGTGCGATAACCTCGGTTTTTGTTTTTAACATTGTTTATATCTTAAAATTGAGAAAGGAAATGGGGAATGTGTCAAATTTACTTATTAAATTTGAATTTCGGTAAACCAATGCAGCCTTATTTTCATGTAAACAAAACCTCTTTAAGGAAAAACAAATCTACAGCAGCCATCATATAAAAACTATAAGACTTAGTTCTTTTTACTTTCGACAAAAAAGATATTATAAATTAACTGTTTACAAAACTTAAACTTTTTGAACACTAATTAAGGCTTTTCTACCTCAGGTATAGATTATCTTAACCCAAATTGGCAAAACTTTTAGGAATTTTTGGTCCTCAATGCTCTTCAACTTCGTACTTTATTTGGCCTATTTTTATTTTTTTTTATTCGAGGGCCACTGATGAGTCTTTTGTATACAAAACGAGCATCTGGCGCAAATAAAATTTCAATTCTGGTATCAATGATAAGTGCATTTAAATCAAAATGAAAGCAAATTATCCTCTACCGCTCATTTAAACATCAATAATAGCTAGCTTCAACAGACAGATTTCTTTATAAAAGGGAACAATATGAACCTGGCATGGCCTTATTTGTTGTCACTACATTTTACATTAACAGTCACTGAAGAATCTATGATGAGCTCGTTAAGGAAAATGACATTGGAGATAGATCTCTTTTTCAACAGATTTGATTTATAAACTGATTGAATTAAAACACAAAACTAGATTACTTAAATCAATTCTCATTTTCTACTTTGCTGACGTGAAATTTTCTAGCAATTTTAAAATTGTTTGCATAAACATTGAACAACAAAAAATGTGACGTATAAAGTTTTCTGCCGTCAGACACACGAAGCAATAAATGTGTTTGTAAATAGATGTTTTGTGTTCTGTTGAATTGCTCTTTTTAAAGTTGTTACACGATGATGACTGCTGTACCCATAGTTTGACTATTTTATTTATTGTGTCTGTTTAGTTCACGTATCATTGTAAATATAACGGAATTTGATGAGACTGTCAACAAAGTGAGAGGTTTCGCGCTTTAAACCAGGTTTAATCCACCATTTTCAACATTTGAAAATGCCTGTACCAAGTCAGGAATATGACATTTCTTGTCCATTCGTTTTTTATGTGTTTTGTGATTTGATTTTGCCATGTGATTAGGGACTTTCCGATTTGATTTTCCTCTGAGTTTAGTATTTTTGTGATTTTTTTTTTCTCACATTTACCTACCTGCAATATTCTTACTGTCTGATTGAGATATTTTTTGCCCAGTCCCGGCAATATTGAGATGCAATATATTTTTACTTTTATAAGTATGGGAAGGGATTAAAAAGAATTCACGTGGAGAAAACTTTTTTTAAAAATCATTCATGGATTTCAAATATCGCTTAAGAGTTTTAGTTGTAAAACAAAACTATTTGATTCATATGAAATCACTCGAAAAACTGACATTATCAAGACATTTTGATTTTTTAAACAACAAATTTGTTACGGTTTTGTCGATATGTTTTTCATCATTTATATTTTATTTGCAATAAGTACAAAAAATGTAAAAAGCAAATTGTTTCGACGTTATTATTTCATCTAGTGATAAATTACATCGATAAAGTAAAATGAATTTACCATTTTACAATTCAAATTATCATAATCTTATTATGTAACGTATTTGAAATACGAGTAAAATGCAACAACGTTAACTTCTCGTTGCTGCTTCTTGTTGCTCTTTTGTTAGGCTTGGACGACTAGTTTGGGATTGACTTGGATGCACAAAACCCATCTGTGAAAGATCAAGAGAGTAGTTCTCACATTCCTTTATAGCAGCATCTGGAACCTGTAGGTAGATTGGTGTAGATGTTATTAAAAGGAAAACTCTGTCGCATATAATCAAATTCATGGAAATTAAGTAATACAAATATTTCCGTATTCCATTACTGTATACCTTACAAGAAAATTATTTTCATTTACCCGTGTACATTATTTTATTTGTCAGCATTTTGTCCAAGGTTATGGCTGTCTTTCTGATATTGTTCAACATCTCAGCCCTTATTTTAATGATTTTGTATTTATAGTATCTTGCATAGATAAAATGTATTCGTTCAGTACAAGTTCACTTTTGTTAATATGTCTTTTTTAATTGAATTTGGTCATTCAATTGATATTTTATTGTGTGTCTGACTATGTTGTGATATATATACACTATTTTATCAGATTAGGGTGAAAGTTGTTACCCGCTGCATTTGTTTGGACCTGTCCTAAGTCAGAAGCCTGATGATCGGTAGTTGTCGTTTGTTGGTGTGATTCATAAGTGCTTCTCGTTTCTCATTTTTTTATATAGATTAAACCTTTGGTTTTCCTGTTTGAATGTTTTTTACTAGTTCTTTTTTGGGGCCCTTTACAGTTTACTGTTCGGTGTGAGCCAAGGCTCCGTGTTAAAGACCTACTTTGAACTTATTGGCACTCACACTACAAACCAATAAAGTCTGAAATGGCCTATTTCTATACTCGACTGTACTGATTTTTACTCGACTAGTCTGAATTGGTCTGAATCGTGTTAAAGACCTACTTTGAACTTATTGGCACTGATCATAACACATCTTCTTATATTTATATACCTATCACATTATTGAATAGTAATGCAGCACCACTGAAGATATGAATGAATTTGGTCAAGTAAAATAAATGTCATTGTTACAGACAATGAAATTATTATTTTCGTATTGAGCTACGTGTATATCTGAGATTGCCAATAAACATGTGTTTAGTTGAACAAGCACTTTTGTCGAACATAACGTTGGCGTAAATGAGTCGGTCAAATATTATAAGTTCCAGCATTAATGATATATCCTCCCACTTGGTGCGTTGATTATGTTAACAACCACCCGAAGTTTACAATTCTTTTATTTTTCTGAGTTGTATTTTGTTAAACATTAATTTGTCGTCAGTTTTCTATACATAATGTGTTTATGCTTTGTCTTGAAAACTTTTTTAGTTTTCAAATACGGTATTAAAACAAAATTCATAAACCACTACAAAAACTAAATACTGAGTTCGACAAACCCAATCTAAAACTGTAATGATTTAAAGTACTTCGGAATAGTAGGCAAATTGTTTAGACATTTTATGTGAACACTGTTTAATAGACATTTAGCCAATATGTCATTTTGTTAAGTAACTTCATTTTACACTAGTACTACCTTGGTCAGTGGTGTGTAACATGGATGATGATGCTCCTTGGTTGGATTGTTTGACTTCGTATTGAAAGCCGTCAGGAGAGCCCATCTTCTATTTGGACTACTGTTCTGACCACTTGTATGCATCATATTGGAGTGAAAAAATAAAGCATCTCCTAATAACGAAATGAATACATTAGAGTTCACATTGTTAAAAATTTTCCTATTTATTCATGATTTAAAACCATGATCAGTTCGAGAACACATTTCGAAACATATAGACTTCATTAACGGTTATTTGTGTTGACTAGTAAATTTTCAATGACGTTTAACCAATATCTTCCTACATTTAACTTCAAGATATTATGTCATTGTGTGATTACTGTTAAAGATCCAATGGTATTTTGTTAATGTAATAATCGATTTACGCATTTTATATAAATAATAAGATGGTGCCACTAAACATATAATATTATTCACCATGACTACGTATCTTTCCAAAGGATTCGAGTTCAAAGTGATTTTTGATAATTAATCTTTATTTTTATACACGTTGTATGTTAAACACGGAGCACCTGAGATCAACACCAGTTTTTGGTGGGGTTCTTGGTGCTTAGTCTGTAGTTTTCTATGTTGTGTCTTCTGAACTAGTATTTAAAAAAGAAGATGTGGTATGATTGCCAATGAGACAACTATCCACAAAAGACCAAAATAACACAGACATTAACAACTATAGGTCACCGTACGGCCTTCAACAATGAGCAAAGCCCATACCGCATAGTGAGCTATAAAAGGCCCCGATAAGACAATGTAAAACAATTCAAACAAGAAAACTAACGGCCTTATTTATGTAAAAAAAATGAACGAAAAACAAATATGTAACACATAAACAAACGACAACCACTGAATTACAGGCTCCTGACTTGGAACAGGCACATACATAAATAATGTGGCGGGGTTAAACATGTTAGCGGGATCCCAACCCTCCCCCTAACCTCGGACAGTGGTATAACAGTACAACATAAGAACGAACTATAAAAATCAGTTGAAAAAAGCTTAACTCATCAGATGGACAAAAATACAGTGGACGTGGCCCGGTACTTATACATCCCGACACAAAAAGACACAATGAACAGATCTGAGAGTACTCGCAGTTATCTGACAGCAAGTTCAAAGCCACTAACAACTAATAAAAAAAAAGCATGCAACTAAGACTAAACTATCAATCCGTACACATCCAACATCCAATGGATTTAGTGTAAAGACGTCATAAACAGCCAGAGAAAAACATAAGCTTGTGCAATGCCAAGTTACAGGTATCGACAGATTGTAGTTCCATGAATATGTATATTTAGTTAACTTTTAATTTACTGATAACAAAATCAATATTTATACCAATAAAAACAATATTCAATTATCTTATTACAGTATTGAATAGGTCACCTTTTAGAATAAGTTTACATGGATCATTTCTAAATTTCCGGGCACGGTTAACAACATTTCCGTAAAAATAAGGATTTGTCCGTTTTTCTTCTTATTTTTAGCCATGGCGTTGTCAATTTATTCTCAATCAATGAGTTTGACTGTCCCTCTGGTATCTTTCGTCCCTATTTTTGAAGAACATTCTTTCTTTCAGTCTCTTTTGTGCAACTGTGTTCACGTTGTCCTTCAGTCATCATTAGTTTTGAATGCCTCCTTAATATCATACCCCTTGACATATATTAAGTCTTTTGTGATTAAGATTGTGTTTGTTTGTATAGTTTACACATATTGTCAATATGGTAGCATTTTGTGATACTTATACAATTGCGAGGTTAGCTAGTTTTAATGCCAGTTAAATCCACGATAATTAAATGTACCAAGTCATGAATATGACAGTTGATTTTTTGCATCACATAAGACATAATACTGGTCGTAAGCAAATGCCATATCATATTAACTGAGTATTAAGTAATCGAACCTGGATTCATTTCACACCATACGAGCGGACAACGTTCTTTTATCTGTTCAACTCTTTTAATGTCTGGTATCGCTTGTTGTCCGTGCATCAATTCATGATCGAGTCTGCCACATGTGTGCGAACCTTCCAATATCTTTAAGGTAGCAAATTGTCATATTCAATATTATGAACTAGCAATATAAGATATAAAAAAATAAAACGAAAAAATTATAAGAAATTCACAATGAAGAATATTTTTTTTTTTTAAATCGAAGTAACAATAGTCAAATGTCAATAAATTAAATGTTTCTTATTTATTCACTTGAGTGGATGTATATGAAAAATAAATTCTTATTTTACCTGCAGGCAACCATTTCCTTTTGTGCATTTATCAAGAGCAATAAAAACAGTCATCATATTAGGTAGCAGGCAACCATTCTTATACCAATATCTAAAATATGAAAATAACATGATTATCGTTTGCGTGTTAAGCTGGGAATGGTTTACATTCTGGTTGCTGGACTTTTCGCTGTACATTATGTACTTCGTTTTATAATGCTACTGTGCAGATAGATGGGTGTTATTTACCCTATGTCGGCTTACATTTTATCATTTAGGGTTTATACTCATAAAGTTTGTTTCCTTGTATGAAACCTGTTCGGGATAAGTTTTCCCCTCGCTGCGTGCAAATGTTAGCATCTTAAGGATGTACTTAGGTGAGGTTTTGGAATTTGCGTCAAATGTTCGGACTCCTTGGGTTTTTTCAATACAATACAATGTAAAATATTTTGCCCCATAACACCAATTTATATTTTTATATCAGACTTAATACATGTAGGTCATAAAGAGTCATTTGCCAAAATTTGAGCAGATTTTTTATTTTTTTCCCTATGATTTGAGAACCTAATAAAACCAATACAAAAAAAAAGGTAAAAGTCAGAGTCAGCTTTTTCCCGTCATATTTTAAAAACCAAATATCTCGAAAATGAGCGCCATGACCTATTATTATTTTTAGCTTATTTTGTTCCTTTACTAATGCTCTTCTGACTTATAGCATTAATTTTAAATTCTTGGTTTTTTTAATTTCACAAACCCTCACCTAAGTACATCCTTAAGTTATGATATATTTTTATTGGACTTATCAAAATATGTAATGCGTTATTTGGTTCGTTATTGAATGTTCAAAGGTCAGACAATGTCACTCAGCTCTAAAATAAATTAAACATAGGAAAATGCCTGTACCAAGTCATGAATATGACAGTTGTTATCCATTCGTTTAATATGTTTGAGCTTTTGATTTTACCATTTGATTAGGAACATTCCTTTTTGAATTCAGCACTTTTGTGATTTACCTTTTTAATTGTATAGCGATGGTATCATATCTTACATAATCATAGTGGATCAGGATCTGTTTTCTATTCCAGAGTACATATAATCACCCCTACATTTTAGTGTATTTTGAGTTGCTCTGTTTTTAAAATTCTCTGTAGTGATTTGTAGACTTACTTCTCGTTTTTGTTGTCCTCTCAGGTTTGTTCATTTCGTCGTGTTATCAATTTATCTCAACTTATATGTTTTGAATGTCTTTTTGATATATTTGTTAAATCTGTCATGATGAAATGTTTTTAACTGTTTATATAATGGTAAAATTACCCGTAATCCTGATGCCACAAATGAGAGCCACCAGTAAAAGCCTCTTTACTCACTAATTTTCCATGATAATGGTAGACCTCCTCTCCCATGAGCTGAAATGAGAAAATATAGTTATTGTAAAGTAATTTGTTAAGTTGATAAATCTACTATGAGTAAACTGTTTTCAGCATGTTGTTTTTATAGAATGACATACGCTGTGCGTTCATGAAATAAGTCTTTCCACAATTAAATAGTGTAAGCATTTGTATATTGTTGGTAATGGCCTTAGTGAAAGATTTTGAGATTGCTGATGTATTGTATAGCTGTAAGTACACAAGGCAAACTAACCTTTTCACAGGTTCCTGCTACTTTTTGCGACCTACTAACCATCCCGCTGACATCATTTCCAGGGTGTGACCATACTATTAACTTGGCCTCTCTTCCTTGACCATCAGAAACCTTCAAGGATAGATAAATATTGATGATATTTTTATGTTTAATTACCAATTCAAACTTGAGAAAAACGTGTGAACATTTCAAACATTTATGTCGAATGAATAAGTTATCACCAGGATTGTAAAACGTGAAAGAATAATGGTGACTATTCTCCTTCTTGACGTGAAATCATTCTACTACGATCCTTTACCATTTGTTTTAATGTCGGAGTGGATGAAGATATGTTACATTTTCTTTAAGATTTTGACTAGTTGTAAAATGTTTATTTCCATTTCCATAAAACTGTTTACAAAAACCTTTTATTTACCACGTGAATACTAACATCAGCATAAACATTGATGAATTTTCTACAGAAATTAAAACTGTCGATTTTAAGCTTCCTTTAACTTGTATTCAACTTTTCTAAAGGCTTACGTGAATTGGTGCTATTTTTGGTATGTACAGTATAAACATTCATCAATTAGGTGAATGAGACACAAATAAATCCATTATCAATCACGAGTACAATGTATTACAAAGTGGTGATATCAGGCCAATTGAGGAATGTATATGTATGGCTACAATGGTTGGGTTTTTTTTCGTATAATAGCGATAGAAAGAACGGCTTTAAGGATTTACAAAATTTTATGTATTTCCAAACTTTTAATATTCTAAATGACATTTCATATTTAAACCAGGTTTTATCAACAATATTCTACATGAGAAAATGCCTGTACCAAGCCATGGATATGACGGTTGTTTTAATATTCGTTTGGTGTTTTGATTTTGCCATTTGATAAGGGACTTTCCGTTTTCAATTGTCCTTATAGGTCAATCTTTTTGTTATTTTACTTTCACCCCTCTATATAATTTACAAGATGCATAAACAAATCTGTCAGTTAAATGTTTTAAAAGAAAAATAACAATACATTATTTAAATAAAGCAAACAAAGGGATCATGTTAGATATTACAAGTATTCAAGACGTCAAAGCACAAAATATAATAGATAATGAACAATAAAGACAAGGAAAACATAGTTGTTTAGTCGTCAGTTTTGTATGTTGTGTCTTCTGTACTATTATTTGTCTGTTTGTCTTATTCGTTTTTAGCCATGGTGTTGTCAGTTTATTTTCGATCTAGTATGAGTTTGACTGTCCCTTTAGTATCTTTTGTCCCTCTTTTTTCTACACCACAGTCAATATTGCTATCAATGTTCCTTTAACTTAATTTCTAACATTAATTTATTACCCTCATTTTATTGTCTTCCAGGATCTGTTCTGATGTGGCATTTTCAAATACTTTCTTTACTTTTTCAACCTCTTCATTGTCAAGTAGTCCCCTAACAATAAAAAAATATATTCAAATGATTTTAAAAAAAAATTTACCTTTTCACTTTTGAAATAAAATTAACTGTATTAATTTTACTGTACCAGATGCGTATTCAAACAATCAGTTTCCTATCAATTGTGCCCGAGGTCAAAACTCGTTGACAACCCAAATCTATGTAAAAAAAAAATGAACAGCTGATAATATAAGTTATTTGGTTCGCTACTGACCCCTTACGGATCCATAGAGGGTTAGTAAAATTCATAGGGGGTGAGGCCGGAGGCCGAGTCCCCTATGAATTTTATTCACCCTCTATGGATCCGTAGGGGGTCAGTAGTTAACCGTATAACGAATTTATCGGACGCTGGTCTTTTTCTGCGGCGTTTTGTTGAAAAATAAACAAAGAAACACAACAACATTAATAGATGACGTCGCCATTAACGCGTCATGAACCCCATATGAAACTTACTAACCCCATACGGTCTCATAGGGGGTCACCACGTGACGGCATTTAACCAATCACAACGTGATAATTCATCTGTGGTCCGATAAAATCGAATAGTTTTCAAGTTCAACTACGTTCTTAAGCAAATGATATATTTTTTCATTTTTTTACATCCAGCCTTACGCTGTAAAATAATTCCCTAAACAAATGCTGGCTATAACGATTTATCTAATCACTATATACGTAATTCATCACTATATGACGATTTATATTACATACCTTAAAAAAAATAAAAATAGACATTGCAAATTAAATAGGTTCGAATCGCAAAACCCTTGCTTTGGATATATAAAAACGACTTTGGAATGAACCAACAGAATATATCTAAATTTAATATGTTTATGTAATCAATGTATTTTGTGTTTTGTTACTTAGTATGTTGTTGTCTTTCATTCATGGTTTTATTCCATACTCGCCTATATCTTTTCGTTCATAAAGCACGTACCGTACTAAAATGTAACCATATTTGTCAAAGCTTTGTTTCATCTTTGGTGTAACTTGGAAGTCATCACGGTTAAATAGGTATTCTGCAAAATTAATATACATTTATAGTTTGTGGTGAGAAATACAAGCAGGACCGCAACAAATTACTAAGGAATGAGCCCATATTATATTGAATGTATCTGCGAAAAACTAAACATTCACGAAATTGACCTAATTAACATGATCTAGATATAAAGAGATATTTCCCCAATACTATAGACTTCAGATATATGTTTGAGTATTGTAATGCATCAATTTTTAATTTATATTTGAAAACAAAATTGGGCTTAACATTTATACAAATACTTATTGTTAAGGACACAAACCGGAGTTCAGCTTTGTACTTTCTTTAGCCATTGCTGGAAAGACACTATAAGTAAATAAAAAAAAGTTAAATCTTTTGTTTAATTAAAATGCACAGGAAACAAACATAAAAACTCTATATAAAAAACTTATTCAGTTATCTCATGTAAATAGTTTTCGCTTTTTTTAATATCCGCCTACTCACATATGCAATTCTTTTTTTTTTTTATTTCAGTTCTTGTTCATGCATTTTGTACGCGATTTTCAGATACATAAAACTCATCAATGAGGTCAAACCAAAACAGTAAAAAAGGCCAAGTGCAGAACGAAGTTGATGAGCTTTAAGGAATCATAATTCTGAGAAATATTTGACTGATCCCAAATGTAGCTGATTATTCTCTGTGTTAGTTACTCTTAGACCGTCGATATCTAAACTGATACCTTAAAAAAGTAAAACAAAAATACCGAACTCCAAGGCAAATTCAAAAAGTGATAAGACCTGGGATATCTTTACAAATACTATATTGTTTTCCTAAGCAGCGATTTTAAAAAAAAAAGGAATGATTTCAATCGAGTCGTCGTGAAGTAAACAAGCGCAATAAAGAATTGATTCGTTAGCGTTGGCTTTCAAGTAATCGGTTTTAAGAGTTCCTGATGAAGATAAATCAAGAGAATTGATACGGTCTCATGAAATTTAGAAATTGATGTTTTAATTTTTAATAACTTTAAGTTAATAAAATGCAAGTAGTTATCAAAGGTACCAGGATTATAATCTTGTACACCAGACGCGCGTTTCGTCCACATAAGACTCATCAGTGACGCTCATATCAAAATATTTATAAAGCCAAGCAAGAACAAAGTTGAAGAGCATTAGGATCCAAAATTCCAAAAAGTTGAGCCATATAATGCTAAGGTAATATATGCCTGGGATAAAAAAAAATCCTTAGTTTTTCCAAAAGTTCAAAGTTTTGTAAGCAGGAAATTTATAAAATGACCACATTATTGATATTCAAGTCAACACCGAAGTGTTAACTACTGGGCTGGTGATACCCTCGGGGACGAAACGTCCACCAGCAGTGGCATCGACCCAGTGGTGTAAATAGTTATCAAAGGTACCAGGATTATAATTTAGTACGCCAGACGCGCGTTTCGTCTGCATAAGACTCATCAGTGACGCTCATATCAAAATATTTATATAGCCAAACAAGAACAAAGTTGAAGAGCATTAGGATCCAAAATTCCAAAATAATGTGCCAAATAATGCTAAGGTAATCTATGCCTGGGAAAGTAATGCTATTTATATTAAAGGAAAATGACCTACACCAACTTACCGAGAGGGAAACTCTTACCTTTAAATGTTGTTAATAATGTTTACTTTGATAAATGTAATAAATTCATACACACATTCGTATATGCCTGATAACCTATTAACTTATGACGACAATTATCTCTGTACAAATAGGGCATAACTACGTAGCAAAATCTTTTATCATTCCTACAAAATTTCAACATCGAAAATTATATTTTTGATCTATAAAGCGCGTGCTGTTATATTGGTACTTATTTCCAAAGTAAGAAGATATCATTCCTATCATGATTATTTTGTTAAGAACATTTTTTCTCGGAATGGAAAGGAAAGAAAGGGTTAAATAAATTTGTATTCACCTAAGCGAAACATTAAGTTCATTTTACCATTTCACTGCCAAGATGAACAGCCTTTTCCCCCTGAATGTGTTTAACTCCATGGCAATTTTCAACTTCAACTCTTTACTTTAGTTTAATAAGTTAATAATAGAAGTAATGTGTATGTATTTTGAGTCTCTTCCAACATTATAAACGTGTTTCTGCACATATAAAAGATTTTTTTATAGATAGCTTTATAATACACCTTAAGTATCTTTCACTACTTTTTATTGTAGATTTTTGACGATTCCTTATTAATAATTCTCAGAACCTTAAGTTTCCTTTGAACATCATCAATAATGATCCGTTTGTATATTTTCATTTAGACTTGGGATACATTTGTAAACAAAAAAACTTTTTGATGATACTCTGTAAGTATGTTTTCTAGAAATTTCACACTGGTTTATCACCAAAGATACAACTCAAATATTAGTTTCCCTTCCGCACGAAATTCTTAATGTGTCATAGAAAAAAATTAAAATGAATGCTCTCTTCCATCTGCGTGCAATACCTTACGCACATCACCATTATATTTGCGCGCTAAAAAGTCATTTTATTTGGTGCAGCCTTTGATTATAATTGCGCGTATTCATTTTAAAGGTAAACTCTGGAAAACACAGGTAGAAAGAAAGATAACAAAAATACCATACTCTAAGAAAAATTCAAAACAAAAGTCTCTTAACAAATGGCAAAATCAAATATTTCAAACGAATGGAAACAATTGTCATATCCTGACATGGTGCAGGCATTTTCTTATACGGAAACCATATATCGTATTTATTTATTTCACTGTCATTCATTTAGTTAACTATTTACAAGTACCACTTCCGTAGGTTTAAGTCACTTGTTAATCAACGAAGATAATGAAGAGGGTTTTAGAGCAGGATAAGTTCGTTTTATAATGCAGGAACATCAAGTCCTGGAAATGCATACCGGTGAGAATTTAATTTTAAAATCATCGAAAATTCGAAGAGAAGTCCTGAACACAGAATACATGTATAATAACTTAATATATCGTTTCTAAAGAATAAACGTGTTCAAAATTAATAACTTTCTACATTTTTTGTTATAAATTATATTTATATTTATCTGTGTTACCGGTTAAATGAATGCGCACAAACGTAAACAACACCTGTGCACTAGAGTTAAAATGAATAATCCACATATGAGCACAATTGTAACCCCCTACATCCAAAATGTAAACAACAAATATCTCACATGGTTTAACTTATGAATTCATTTTGGTCTTTGTATGATCTTGTGTCTATGGAAGAATTAAGTCAAGGTATTAAGTAGTATTATTGCCAAAGAGGCAAACATTCTCAACAAGAAAACAAATGGCATAGACGTTACTGATTATAGGTCACCTTATGCCTTTACCACAGAGGAAAATTCATAGAAGCATAGTGAACTAAAAAAGGGCATTACATATTTTTAAATTGATGATTCGTTTGCCTACTTTAGGTAAAATCTTTGAGTTATATTATTATTATCATATGCAATAGTAAAAGGCATCCAAAACATAAATTTAGTATAAAAATGAACGTGCATATCCCCATACGAAATTTTAAATATTGGTTATATATAATATTTAACGGTGTTTTTCTAGAATCTTTAGGAATCATACATTCTCATCAGTTAAACACAGTTACTGCAACAATTTCCAGTATATTTTTATATATATAACAGACATTCTCAACGCACAAGAAGTGGTTAATATACAAGACTACCACCAAAATATAATATATAAATAATTCGTCTCAAAACAGTGTTATATCTTCAAATGTGCGTAAGCAAGTTTTTTATCTTCTCTCAGCGAGATTCAGCCTCTTACATTTTTGACATCGAGGCAATACCGCCTCTACCGTGTCCAACGCCCTAAAACCACTCACCCATCCAGTCTATATCAAAATATAAATTTTGATCGAGCATGACTTTTTCTCATTGGCTTTATGCAGGGTTGTAAAGTATAATAATGTTACTTCTCATGCTGCCTCATCAAATTTGATGTTGATTGCAAGACTAGAGCGATTGCTGTGTATCTTCTACAGTTTAAATGTGATTGACAGTATGTTGGTGAACATTTCACAAACGTATGAACAACAAATCCACATGGCTCACTGGTATTAAAGAGATAATCGTAACTGGAATTACGACTATCCCAATATGGCGACGGCAAACATAGGTAAAATCTTTACAGTCATTTTTCTCAAATGTAGCATGTTTTTGTTTATAGTTACTCAACTGCAAGGTATTTCTATAGCATTACATCATATTTGAATCGTAACGGTACACTGAAATTGTCTGAACGTTTTGAAAATTGCCGTTGAAAAATTCGGGATGATAATCGTAACTCGGAAAAAAAGATAATCGTAATTATGGTATTAAAAAATGAGAAGATAATCAATAATCGTTATCCTTGATTTCATTTTCAAATAGATAATGGAACGTAAATAAAATAAATCAATATCAACTATTTTTTATTTATTTTTAAAAAATTCTTTTAAAACTGACTTAATATAAAAGTTAAGTCTGTAAATGTTAAATTGTGGTGGCTGCTTCTTGTTGCTCTTTGGACAGATTCGGACGAACAGTTTGTGATTTACTTGGATGTAAAAATTCCATCTGTGAAAGATCAAAAGTGTAGTTTTCACATTCTTTGATGGCGGCGTCTGGAACCTGTAGGTAGATTGGTGTAGATTATCATTTATACACGTACGATAATAAAGAAATTTTAATGATGTAAATCAAGTCATTGATAGAGGGCATTATGTTAATATTATTTTTCGGATAACGTACACAGAGAGGCATTTTTTATTTTCATTTTGAAGTAGATAACTCAAATCATTTTATTTAATTTTTGGTTGAACGGGAAATGGTCTTACTTTGATACGCATCAAAACAAAACAGATTGATGACCCAATACTTGAAATAATGAAATCTTCTTCTAGTCTGTTATTGTAAAATTAAAATATTTACTTTTCCGTACATGTGTGTATGTTTATTTTAGTAGTAAAATATATTCTTAAGGAATTTTCGCAACCTGAAATTTAAAACCATATATTTGATATATACGTATATCTTTTGTTAAATAAGACGATAATTTTCGTTTGATAGCAATTTTTGAAGTTTGTGACAGTTTCTAAAATTATCAATTCAGTAGATTTACTTTCCGTCATATCAAATCAATACTTTTACAGGCAGATGACATATATTTTGATTAGGTTCCCATTGATTTGTTTACCTTACAGGGTACGAATAATATTTCGGGCTGCTGCACACTGCAATTTCTACCAATATCGGTATACCACGATCAATAATATTTGCATAGTCATTATGAAAATGTTTAATTCGTGAACATTTTAGAAATAGTACAAAGATGTAATGTTACAGTCCGGTAGTCCGTTAATATGTGTTTTTGTGAATAAACAAATAGTGAAGAATATAAAAACAACATATACCAATGATTGTTTCATATAGTTAGTCTGTGCATAATTTGATATAATTGTAATACGCTGTCTCGATGACTTATAGCATACTTGTCCCAAATATTCTATATTCATATTTCCATTTTGAAATGATAACTGACTTTGACTACCTTGGTGAGTGGTGTATAACATGGATGATGATGCTCTTTGGTTGGATTGTTTGACTTTGTATTGAAAGCCGTCAGGAGAGCCCATCTTCTATTTGGACTACTGTTCTGACCACTTGTATGCATCATATTGGAGTGAAAGTATAACGCATCACCTATTTTAAACAAAAGTCTTGTAATAAATCGTATACATTGAACTTTCTAAATTAACTGAAATCAAGGGTATCTGTTATATTCCCCCGCCATGATGAGGGGATCATTAAAGTTTAAACTTGTCTGCCCGTACGTTCGACTTAAAACAATTGTTTCCGCTCTCAAACTTTAGTTCGTCTCAATCAAATGTTATGAAACTTATACACGATGCTCATTACAACAATACTCAGTTCAAGTTCGATTTTTGGTGTACTCGCTAATACCAAATTAGAGCTATTTCCCTTCATAACATTACATGCAAGCGGGGCATCATCAGTATCCCATGGACAAATTCCTCATTTCCATTATTTGTGTTGATAGGTAATTGTTAAATTGAATAATAATTAATCGCTTTCTGTCATCATTATGATTTATTTTGATTTGTTGTCTGATAACAAATCTAGCAGCCAACGGTGAGTCTAACAATTAATGTGTGTGACTTTCTGTGAACAAGACTACGGGTTGAGTGAAGTTTTTTTTAACTATGACATGTTTTCTAGGCACCAGCGTGTAATATTGTTTTTTTAAGATATGTTATCAATCTTTTGTTTTATGTGTTATATCGACTAACGGTCTATAAGTTTTAGCTCCGGTCTCTGCGTTGTTAGTTCTTAATTTTGAATATCTCTTCAATGTCTTTCTTAGTTTGGTATTTTTATTATTTTACTTTTACCTTGACATATTTAAGTTTTATATATATATATATATGTGATTACCATATTGACGTTAGACATTGATATATCATGTAAACCCAGAAATTGAGTAATCGAACCTGGATTCATTTCACACCATATCAGTGGACAACGTTCTTTTATCTGGTCAACTCTTTTAGTGTCTGGTATCGTTTGTTGTCCATGCACCAGTTCATGATCGACTCTTCCACATTTATGCGAACCTTCCAATATCTACTTACGCAAAATGTGAACATCATTTGAATACAATAATGTAACAATTTTCAGTTTCATTTTGTTTTGGTCGGGGAATGATATTCAGTGTAAAGCTTTTTGTTTGATTTGATGAGAACATTTTAAATACGATGGCGTCTGCTTTTTAAGTTTGAAAAGATTGCAATTTTTTGGAAATATACTATATAATGAATATCACAACAACATTGAGGCTTACAGTGACAAAACATCAAAACATAACTAGCGAGCAGTTTATGTTTTACATTATGAAGAGGATGCGTATGACATATTTATATATACAATATTTCAAATATCATCTAGAACTTAAAGAAGATTGTTGAATTGGAAATATGCACTCCGAAATCTACAAAATTAGTAAAACAACAACTGTATAATTAGCATTATTTGGTTTTTATAAATCGTTATAGATTGGAGGTGTTAGCCAAGAAAAGACCAAAGAAATAGCAAAAATTGACTCTAAATGAAATATACATTTGTGTGTATTTTCGTTGGCGTTGGCTATTTGTTTAGTTTCAAAATGAATGATTTAAGTTGCTTGTCGCAAATAACTGTATAGACTAAACACCAATTGTTCTTATTTTTATAATGGATGACATATAATGATATAGCCTTGCTGTACATTCTGGAAATGCAAAAATGGAACAATTCTATAATCTGTTTAAATGGATGTTAATATCGATGATAACTAGAGAATAAAACATGGAAAAATCTGTATGATATGCCGTATCATCCCGAGATACCAATATCAGCCAGAGGGGCTTTAGGCCCGAGGGATGATATTGGTCGAGGGTGATACGGCATTTGATCCGGATTTGCCATGTTTTATACGCTTTATCATATATTTCAAGAGGAGAGTATATATGAACTGCTATATGATCCCTAGCACCTGGGTTACCTTCATTTCTTCTTTTGTCTTGTTCTTAAAGATTTAAAAGAACTGCTCAACTACTCATTCGAAGTACATGGAATACCTTACAATTTGCGTGCTGTTGTTTTAGAAATATTTTGTTTGTTGTATTATTTTGTGTGTTTTGTATGGTATGTCATTGATTTCTTTTTATAGTTGCATTTCGTGTGTCAGAAATATGAAAACTCGACGTTTCTGACGTCACATTCCAAACAATGACGTCATTCAATAAATTGCGTCACGCCCGAATGACCTTTCATTTAGGATCCAGTATGAGGGGAAAAAATCTGAAGAAGCTTGCATAAATTAAAACGGACTTTATGTTAAAATGAAAAAAAAATGAGTAGGGGTGTGATAAAGGGTATGATAAAGGGTGCGCATCAAAGTTGCGCGATATGGATTACACAGCAGGCTATTTATAAAATATTCAAAACTACTGTATTTACTACTAAATGTATGATAAATGATTTTAATGATTGAGTATACTGAAAATGAGTCATATTATTATTGATTTGAGGCAATAAACAAATGACATGACTGAGACAAATGGTATGGTTTCCATAGAGAAAAAATGCAATAAATGAATTGCTATCGTTTTCTTTTTTACTATTCCTTAAATGTGTGAGGCATTTGAAACACATATCATTTGAGTGTATTTACCTGAAGGCAACCATTTTCTTTCGTGCATTTATCAAGAGCAATAAAAACTGTCATCATATTAGGTAGCAGGCAACCATTTTGATACCAATATCTGGAAAATGACACGATCAATAAGGGGACTGTTTATATTCTGATTGTTTGCCATCCAGCAAATACATTGTGTATTTCAATTCATGCATATCATATAGAATAATACTAGTGAATATGCGTCTACAAATTAAACACGATGACGGCTTCATTTTTGTAATCATTCATAAAATATAATTTTCTTGTGGTATTATATGTTTATGATTGGACTCACTCGCAAATGTGTAACTTTTATAAATACATTATTGAATGTTTAGTAGCGAGATAAAATCATTCACTTTTAGAGGACAAAAACCTGATAACAATAGTTTTGGTATTAGGCCTATATCTAAACTTCGTACTTTATTTTAATTTTATTTTTTACTTTTTTTATTCGAGCGTCACTGATGAGTCTTTTGTAGACGAAACGCACGTCTGGCGCAAACACAAAAAAGTCAATCCTGGTATATATGACAAGTTTATTAACATCTGTTGTATTTAAGTGTGTTTTATCATCATAATAATAATACCCATAATCCTGATGCCATAAGAATGAGCCCCCAGTATTTGCCTCTTTACTCACTAATTTACCATGATAATGATATACCTCTTCTCCCATCAGCTGAAAAGTGGAACTATAGCTAATATTTTGTTAATGAATATTTTTTGAAAGAATTCGCAAATTATGACTGCAAGAGAAAGAAGATACAAAATATATAAGTAATTCATGAATGATATTAGGATACAAGAGCAATGCTCTTATAAAACTCATTTACCATTGATTTATTCATTTAAAAAGATAAATGATTTAACTTCGAGTTGTTAATTGTTTTAGTCAGCGCTAAGACAGAATTTCATGCTGTTTATGTTCCTTAAATGAGACTTTCGACAAATGTTTAATATAAGCATTGTGTTATTTTTGGTAATGGTCTCAGTGATAGATTTTATTGATTGCTGATACATAAAAAAAAAAAGTAAAATCACAAAAATACTGAACTAAGAGGAAAATCAATATTCGGAAAGTCCATAATCACATGACAAAATCAAATAACAAAACGCATCAAAAACGAATGGACAAGAACTGTCATATTCCTGACTTGGTGCAGGCATTTTCAAATGTAGAAAATGGTGGATTAAACCTGGTTCTATAGCGCTCACCCTCTCACTTTAATGACAGTCTCATCAAATTCCGTTATATTTACATTGATGCGTTAAATAAACAGACACAATAAATAAAATAGTCAAAATATGGGTACATATTGTTTAACTGTAAGTACCCAAAGCAAACTCACCTTTTCACATGTTCCTGCTACTTTTTGTGACCTACTAACAATTCCACTGACATCATTTCCAGGGTGTGACCATACTATTAACTTGGCCTCTCGTCCTTGACCATCGGATATCTTCAAATATAGAGAATTAATACTTGGTTATTTATTTAAATAATCAATACGTGAACACATGAAAACACCAAACAACTGCGTTGTGAAATATTTATTCAATACATTAGCCTTAAACTGTTTAAATAACTTTTTTTGCCCCAAGAATTTGTTCAAAGAAGGTGAAAAAAAATAAAAATTTAATCACAGCAATACTGAACTCTGAGGAAAACAGAAAGTACCTAATCAAATGTCAAAATCAAAAGCTCAAACACATCAAACGAATTGATAACAAATGTCATATTCCTGACTTTTCCTATGGAGAAAATGGTGGATTGGACCTGGTTTTATAGCTAGTTTAATCTCGCACTTGTATGACAGTCGTATCAAATTCCATTATAAGGACAACGATGCGTGAACAAAACAAACAGACATGAAAGGAAAAAATGTCAAAATTAGGGGTACATGTACAGCAGTCAACACTGTGTCTAAACCAAAAACGGATGTCAGCACAAACGTGTATGATTATCCCAAACAAATTCATATTGATGATAAAAACCTTATATGATATGATTTCTTAAGTAAATATTAAAACTTCGTGGACGGTATATGGGACAGAAAGCAATTTCTAATAAAAAAAATTGTAGATATTGATTTTTTCGTCATCGTGGCCGGGGGGGGGGGGGGGGGGGGGGGAATGCAATAACAATTTTAAGTTTTTTTTAGATTTTTAAAAACTTTGACTATTCTGTAATTTTTGATTGTAAAAATACCGAATTCCGTGTAAAATTTGGAACGGAAAGCTAGGTTGCATTTCTGATAATATTGACAATGCAATTTCCCATAGGAACTGTACCACTTTTACTATGAAGTTTTGAAAAAAATCTTATCCTAGAATTGAAAGTTCATTTGCACTACAATTTTTTTCAAAGGTCAAAATATAGGGCTGTGCGGCATATTTTCAACGTGTATATGCCCTGAACTTTTCAGAGTTTAAACTAACACTAATTTTCTTAACAACCTCTTCCTCGAATGAAGGGTTACCACAGATTTCAATGTAAACAATATGCACATGTATATTTACTGGTAACATTCCCAAGTTATGTCTCTATGAGATGGTACACAGAGAGCATAACTGGGAACCAGTATGTAAACAAAATTAATTTTCTATGAATATTCTAAATCTCCCCAAAGGAGGGGTGGTTTGAGAAATAGCTGTAGTGCAACCTATAGAGGTTGTATAGCTAGCTACACCTCTCACTTGTTAAAATGATGATATTGTTTATTTTATAATTACCCCACAATTCTTAATTGATGCATACCCAAATATTGTCTGTGAATCGATTTTGAAGGAAAAACAATGATATTCTAATCAAGTAGATAAAGTGGTTCAGTTACAAATTCTAACATTCAAAACCACAAAGGACAAAATAGCTAGTAGAAACTATTACTTACACAAACAACAAAAAATATTACCGCAGTTTTTTCCATATCATTCTTAAATCAATATTACCCTCATTTCATTGTCTTCAAGAATCTGTTCTGATGTGGCATTTTCGAATACTTTCTTTACTTTTTCAACCTCTTCGTTATCAAGTAGACTCCTGCAAATCAAAAAGTTGAAAATTTATATCCCGAAGATGTTATGTTCAACCATTTTTACCTTACACCATCATCATAACACCGTTTTTTGTGTTTTATCTTTTATTTTCTAATCGCAGCCTATATATTGTGTAGCGGTTTATATAGCTTTGTCTTTCACGACTGTTGTTTTTGTGATGATTACATTAAAACCTCTTGGAATGCACTAATAAATGAAATCAAATATTGAATATTTTGTTTGAAGTTTGTGTTTCGATATCGTTTAATTTATCATGTTTATAATCCATTGTTCCAATGTATATATTCGCTCATAAAAAAACCGTTTACCTCACTAAAATGTAACCATATTTGTTAAAGTTTTGTTGAATCTTTGGTGTTACTTGGAAGTCATCACGATGAAAAAGATATTCTGCAAAATAAAAGTTTGATGTCATGCAAAATATAGCAATACAGTCCGGACAGCAATTTGTGAAAAATAGCAAAAATACATAACTCCAAGAAACGTTCACTACGGAAAAACCTTTATCAAGTGGCAAAATTAAAAGATCAAACACACCAAACAAATGGAAAATAACTGTTGTATTCGTGACTTGATACAGGCAAGTAATGAATAAGCGTCTCTTAAATCAAATTGATCAACAAAACCAAGCATTTGTGTTTTTTAAAGAGCGTTCCATGATTTTTCATGATCATTTAGAAATTTGAAATATGTCTACATAAACAAATTCAAACACGGATTTTCGTTGCAAAATTTTGTCATATTCTGTGACATTAAACCACAAGACACAAGTCTTAAATCGAAAAACGATGAATGCGTGCTTAGCAAAAGACGTTTCCCCGGTAGATGTCATTGTTTTCACTCTAATATCTAGTCTGTCTTTAATTAAATAAGGTCAATTATGCCTCGTTATTCTACCTTGAACATTGCAGTTTCGTCGCGTACGTTGCAACGTTTAAATATATATGATAGTGTTTTGTTTGCTAAACGTCCGGTAGCTAATATTTCATTATTATTCGATACTTTCAATCATGAATACATATATCAGTTAATATCAATAGTTTTATTGTAAGAGTAACATCAATATTTTAATAACCAATAGTTTTGTCATAGTTGGATAAAGATTCAATGATTTGAATTGGCTATACGTTTTACTACCACTATGGTTAAGATCACAAACCTGAGTTAAGTTTAGTGCTCTCTGTGATCATTGTGGTAGTAAGACACTCCTGCACTACAATTAAAATCGAATGTGAAATTTGACCAAATATGAAATTCACAGAAAAAACTTGAAAACAATATGATAACAAATATTGCCCAAGGCTCATTTTTTAATAGATTCAACTTGTTAAACATCATCCTGTTGACTTTTTCGCACAGGTTTTGTTAAGTTCCTAGTCAGGACAATGCTACGGAGACAAATAATAACATTAGAAATGCTTAATGAGTGATGCATGCACAATACGGTACAACTTCTAAGTGTATAATTTAAAACATTTAAGAACTGTTTTATGATATATATTCTGACAGTCCTACATGGGGTTATGATTGAAACCGACTGTAGATGATTATATTATGTTGGAGGTCATGTGATCACTCCAAGCTATTATCGCCCTACGACCTATGATATCTATGGTTTGTGGACGTCCGTCATGAATACCAACAATAGATAAACAAGCGCAATATTAATCGAAATCGTATTCATTTTTTCAAAATGATAAACCATGACTGTAAGGGAAACAGGACCAACACTGTTTATAAATTAGAACTTTTACTGTTTAGTCTTCTTTTTTTTTGGTAATATCCATTTGACGTTACTCGGTACTTATACATCTCGTCATTGTGTTATTGTGCTGTGGTTAAATTTGGTATTCTGGTCAACGTTGTCGCTAATATGGTTTGTCATTAAAGTGCGAGGTTTGGCCACAAAACCAGGTTCAACCCACCACTTTTATTCCCCTTTAAAAGTGTCCTGTACCAAATCAGGAAGATGGCCATTGTTATATAGTATTGTTCGTTTCTGTGTGTGTTGCATTTTAACGTTGAGTCGTTTGTGTTTTCTCTTATTTTTGAGATATTGAGATCAGACGTGGCACGGTACTTGTCTATCCTAAATTCATGTATTTGGTTTTCTTGTTATATTTGTTATTCTCGTGGTGTTTTGTCTGATGCTTGGTCCGTTTCTGTGTGTGTTACGTTTCGGTGTTATGTCGTTGTTCTCCTCTTATATTTAATGCGTTTCCCTCGGTTTTAGTTTGTTACCCCGATTTTGTTTTTTGTCCCTGGATTTATGAGTTTTGAACAGCGGTATACTACTGTTGCCTTTATTTGTCGATATATCTTTTTGTTTTATTTGTTGATGCATTTGTTTGTTTTTATAGTGATTAAGATAATAGCACAATGATGACTGCTGTACCCCTTTTTTTTGACATTTTTACCTATTATGTATGTTTGTTTTGCTCACACATCTTTTCCAGTATAAAAGAATTGTATGCGAGGTATCATCAGCTCAGTAGTCAGTACTGACATGATTTAACAAACTTTTCTAAAATTGTCCGTTAATAGAATTTGAAGTTTCAACTCCCTCGGGCAAAGTTGACCTAAATGAATTTGGGTACTTATTTTAGGTATTTTTGTCATATAGCTCTTCAACGGTTTCGGTACTTATACATCCCTCGGATTTCAAATGTTTGACTTAGAGCGTTCTTGATAAAGGTAATAGCAGAAAAGCGCTTCGGACGCATGAAATTATTAAACGTGCTGTTTTCAATTTAATTTATACAAGTGAGAGGTTTAGCTAGCTATTAAACCAGATTAAATCCAGCGTTTTCTACATATAAAAATGCCTGTATCAAAAAGCTATCAAAGGTACCAGGACTATAATTTAATACGCCAGACGCGCGTTTTGTCTACATAATACTCATCAGTGACGCTCAGATCAAAATAGTTACAAAGCCAAACATGTACACAGTTGAAGAGCATTGACGACCAAAAAAAAGTTGTGCCAAAAATGGCTAAGGTAATCTATGCCCGGGATATGAAAATCCTTAGTTTTTCAAAAAATTCAAAGTTTTGTAACAGAAAATTTATAAAAAAAAAATGACCATATAATTGATAATCATGTCAACACCGAAGTGCTGACTACTGTGCTGGTGATACCCCTCGGGGACGAAACGTCCACCAGCAGTGGCATCGACCCAGTGGTGTAAATATAAAGTCAGGAATATGACAGTTGTTAACCATTCTTTTGATGTGTTTGTACTATTGATTTTACCAATTGCTTGAGGACTTTTTGTAAAGAATTTTCCTCGGAGTTCGGTATTTTTGTTCTTTTATTTTTTAAAATTGAAGAATCCTTACCTTTAAATATTGTATATATTGTTTACTTAGTTTACTGTAATAAGTTCACGTACACAATTTTATCTGTCCAATAATCTTTTAACATATGATAATGATTATCTCGCTCAAAATAGGCCAGACGCAACTACGTAGCAAAATATGTAATCATCCGTATAAAAATTCATGTAAGAAAACTGTATTTTGAATTGATATTGCATGCGCTTTTATATAAGTCTACTAACTTTTACCTTTTATGATTATATTTGTTAGGACAAAAATATTTCGGGTTTGGGGAATGATGGAGGGGGTTCATACATTGGTTATTACCTTACCGAAATATCAAATCACATTTAATTACAGAAAGAAAGAAAAAATAAACTATAACTAAAGTAGAATACACTATTGTTAAAATTCTAGCTAATGAACCATTGGTGGCTTTTTGGTCCTTTCTGCTTTTGGGTTGGGCTGTTATTTCTTTGACATATTCTCAGTTTTCATTCACTATTAGCCCAATATAAGTGATTGCTGAACTTTCCATCATTCCGGCAGCCAAAATAAATGCTAAGGTCAGATTTTGCCATTTGATTGGGGACTAACCGATTCGAATTTTCAACGGAGTTCGGTATTTTTGCTAATTTACTTTCGACTTTTTGAGATACAATGGTATGCATATATAACAAAATATTAATAAAAACATTGAAATCATAACATACGGTTAGCTAAGTTGCTGTTTGAGAAGTACACTGAATTACATGACAACCTGGAATAAATGTTTCACCAATTAAATCATAACTCTAAAAATATTTTGTTATCGTTAATATCTTTCAAGTACTAGTAGTCTGATTATCTCCTTCGATTTGAATATTGGGATTCTCGTCGTGAATCTTGAATTATGACTCCAGATGAGAGAAAAACAACTCACCATGAAATTTTAAGAGAAACTTCTAAATACATAATGAGTTTTAACCATTTTACCTAGAAAAAAACATATTGACTTTCATACCACTGTCCCAGGTTAGGGGGAGGGTTGGGATCCCGCTAACATGTTTAACCCCGCCACATTATTAATGTATGTGCCTGTCCCAAGTCAGGAGCCTGTAATTTAGTGGTTGTCGTTTGTTTATGTGTTGCATATTTTTTTTTCGTTCATTATTTATTTTTTATTTTTTTACATAAATAAGGCCGTTAGTTTTCTCGTTTGAATTGTTTTGCATTGTCTTATCGGGGCCTTTTATAGCTCACTATGCGGTATGGGCTTTGCTCATTGTTGAAGGCCGTACGGTGACCTATAGTTGTTAATGTCTGTGTCATTTTGGTCTTTTATGGATAGTTGTCTCATTGGCAATCATACCACATCTTCGTTTTTATATTTCATCAAATGGTTTGCTTCCATGATCAATGTTCAATCCTATCAACTGTTGTCACAGGAAACAAACTGCATCTAATCAGAAGCACGATTTTACTAGTTTGTTATATCAGATAAACGTGTGTAAAAAGTCAGAGGTACGATTTATAAACATTGGTAGTTATCTCAGAAAATCGAATGTACCAAGTCAGAAGTAGGACTTATAAACATTGTTAATTATCTCAGAAAAACGTATGTACCAAGTCAGAAGTATGACTTATAAATATTGTTAGTTATATCAGTAAAAAGTGTGTACAAAGTCAGAGGTACGACTTATAAACATTGGTAGTTATCTCAGAAAAACGTGTGTACTAAGTCAGAAGTATGACTTATAAATATTTTTAGTTATATCACAAAAACGTGTGTACCAAGTCAGAAGTATGACTTAATAAGATTGTACTACTAAGTATGTCTTAGTAAACCATCTGAACCATCTGAACGAAGTCAGAAGTATGACTTATAAATATCAATAGCTTTATCCTGACATCGCTAGTACCAACTCAGATATCATCAGATCGTGGACAGTAAGTCGGAACTGTTTGGAGAAACCGTTTGCATTAAGTCAGGAGATTGACATAAACCGTTTATAACTGCCAGAAGTTTGACCTATGGATAAATAGTTGTCTTAAGTCCAGATTGTGCATGTTGTGAGCAGTGCTTTGCATTCAAATTAAATCACACATTAAGGTTCATACGATTTAATTATTTTTTATTTGTATATTTTTGCAATCATAAAATTAGAAATAGTTCAAGGGAACACAATGTGCACATTTAGCTTAAATAGAAACTATATATGAACGATTCTATTTCACGCCTGTTATAGACATATGAAATAAATGGTTTCGTTAGAAGTCTCGACAAAACATGATACATGTGTGACGTTATTCAGATTCAAAACATATCAAATCTACCACACAATACCTTTGATTCGAATATTTGTCCACTGTAGATAGGTAATAAGTTACATGTGTTATCAGCACATGTACTTATCTAAAATCTAACAGGGTCAAACGTACTCGGTTTAAATGCACACACCATTTAAGAAATTTATGTATTTACTTCATAGTGAATATATATTTGTTCATTGAAAGTTGTTTCTAGTAGGTAAGAAAAATCAAAAGAATTTCTTGCTTTCAGGAGTGTGTCCATTCCTGTCTAATAATCAACATGATCTTTACCTTTCTTAATAACAAAACACCTTTAACAGAGTTTAAAACCAGATTTAATGTTCGTGTATTCCACAATAACCATTTTAAGAGTAAATGTCACATAATTCCGGTCTTCTGGTATAAGAGCTATATGATTGAAAATGATATTGCTTTGACATGCCAATAACAGTAGAAAACAATATGCATTCAATGTTCAAGTGAAAAGTAGACAAGCAAACAAATAATGATTTATACAACAATATGACTTTGAGATATCAAAACGAAACAAGCAAACGGACAAGTAGAATGTATCATACATTAAAACATTGTAGAAGATGATTTTTTTGTTTGTTTTATAGTTGCTATAATTTACGACATGTTCGTGCCCACCGACTGACAAAGATATATTAGACTTAAAACCCATTCCTTGAACTAAGCTAAAAATAAAGATAAAAAAGATACCGACCTCCAACGCAAATTCAAACTAAGGAAATCAAACGTTGTTTTTTTTTTTTGTAATTATTTTATTTTTGATGAAGAAACATGTGAAATTGCATACTACAGTAATCAAACGTTATCAATCAACGGAACAAGTGAAAACGAGTACCATATTCCAGACTTAGTACAGGCATTTTCCAAAAAAAATATGGAGGGTTAAACTAGGTTTTGGCAAGCTTAACCTCCAATTTGTATGCTATGTTTATGAATTCGTTATGTTGACAAACTTGTGGGAGCAACTCTTACAGACATAATAGGTTAATGTGACAATTATTAAGATTCAGCAGCCAGAATTGTGTCAACATACATCACATTCAACCTTGGATTACATCAATAATGGAGAATGGTATGGTATGTTTCTGAATAGTAAGGTTTGAGTTAAATTTTCAAAAAAAGCTTCGTACTCTCAAAATGTTTTAAAATGTTAATTTCATTACTGCAACATCCGCCAAGTACAGTAAATTGTTACAACATCTTGGTGGCAAGAAATGTGAAATTCCGAAATAGACTTGACTAACGAAAAGAGAGACGGACGATACCATAAGGACATTCAAACTGATAGTTCGAAAATAAACAACAACGCTATGACTTTTCCAAAGACATACAACAGATAACAAAACACAACAAAGAAAACTAAAGACTGAGTAACAGAAACCCCGCCAGACACTGGGTGATCTCGGGTGCTCCAGAATAGTAAGAAGATTCTACTTCAGATGTGGCATGCGTTTTGCTGCTTGTGTTAGTAGATAGTGACATGTTTGGTTAACACATTAATTTAAATAGTTTTCATTTATTTATGATTTAATTTTTTTTCAGACTAATTAATAAAAGTGCTATGGAAAAAAAAACATTATTAAAACCTACTGTTGACATTTCTAAAGCTAAAACTGCTCAACCCGTTGTCGGGAGGGGGGGTCCTGACAACTCTAGGCGTGTTATACGACAAGAGAAACCTTAAAATATGCATTGTCTGACATATATACCGTCAACAAGTATTATTTTCTGTAAACATTTACAGACTTTCCATCCTTTTTACCGACCATCATAAAGCTGGATATTCTTTGCTGATGTGTTCAGTTGGTAATACGCCCTACGACAGATATATAAACTTTAGGAATCATAAAGACATTGTAAAATTCCAATAGAAATATTGATGTAACTGCATGAAACAAGACACAAATGAATTGTTACGGTGTATGAAAAATACAGGTTACTTTGTAAGTAATTTATTGTATCAATTATGTTTATGAAAGGAGAGACGTTATGTTTTATTTTTTGGGTTTTTTTTCATGAAATTTGTATCGCTGAAGAGCAGATTAAGCAGGATCCAAAAAAAATGTTTAAGTGGCAAATTAAATAACCTCAGTCAACATCTTTGAAATGAGCAAAGTCTGATTTGAAACTTTGCCGTAGTAAGTCACCGAGGAGTACCGAAAACATGCGTGGTAAATATGAAAAGTGTGTTAATGGACAACTTGCATTACTGTGGTGGCCAGACGAGTAGTACCAAATGTGTGCTTAAGATGAAAAATTCGCTATGGGGCAACTTTGAACATGTGGTGGCCAGACGGGCCCGGATCTCAAAAAATTTATAAGTGGGGGATAGCCTCGGTTAATACCTTTGACATGCGCTATGTCCAGTTCGGAACTTTGCCGTAGGGGGTGCCGTGACCACCATAAGGATTCAAATGTGATTCTTAAGGTACTTTTAATATTAACCACATATGCTTTCGGTATACTTCGGCATATCCCTACGGATATTTTCCTAGATGGAACCATCTAATTTGAAAATATTGACGATACATGTACTTAAGGCAGAGTCCCAACCATATCTAGCTCATTTCAAAATCAACTACATATTTGGTACTCCTCGTCATATACCTACGGCACAGTTCCGAACTGGACCTAGATCTTGTCAAAGGTATTGACCAATGCTATTCTCCGCTTTTCCATATCCACTACACATAAATTAACTGATTGTTAGTTGCTCAACGTCCATATCAACTACACATTCGGTACTCATCGATATAAACAAGTATTAACGGCAGGGTCCCAACCGAATCTAGCTCATTTTAAAAGGTATTAACCAAGATTTGTGCCCGCTTTAATACTTTTCTTGGATCCGTGCCCGTCTGGCCAACACATTGATTCAAAGTTGAACCTTCACGTTCTTTTAACATTAACCAAACATGCTTTCGGTACTCCTTGGCAACTCATTACGGCAAAGTTCTGAACCAGACCTAGCTCGGTTCAAAGATGTTGAGTGAAGTTATTCGCCACTGAATTTTTTTTTAGGTTTCGGGCCCGTCTGGCCAGCACTGAGGTTCAAAGTTGCCCCTCAGTCAATTTTCAAAATCAACTACATACTTTGTAATCCTTGTCATATACCTGAACCGAACTGAACCTAGTTCATTTCAATGCTATTCCCCGCTTTAAAAAAAATCTGGGATGCGGGTCCGTCTGGTCACCACAGCGGTAAGTTGACCCTTAACGTACTTTTTATATTAAAACATTTTCTGGGACCCGGGCCCGTCTGACCACTTCAGAGGTTCAAAGTTGACTCTGTACGTATTTTCTATACCAATCACACATTCGGTACTCCTCGGCATATCTCTACGTAAAGTTCCAAACTGGACCTAGCTCATTTCAAATGTATTGTCCCAGACTATCCCCACTGAAATATTTTTCTGGGATCCGGGCCCGTCTGGACACCACAGAGGTTCAAAGTTGCCATTTTAGCGAATTCTTCATATTAACTAGGCATCCCATACTTCTCGGTATATCCCTTCTGCAAAGTTTCGAACCAGACCTAGCTCTTTTCAAAGGTTTTGGCCGAGGCTATTCGCCACTGAAATATTTTCTGCGATCCGGGCCCGTCTGGCCACTACAGTTTTTGTAACATGTCAATTATTTGAACTGTTTCACAAGGTAAATTTCAGTTTAAATCGATGAATTTGTAATGATGCATGCCGTACAAATTAGTACATGAGGATTTTTGTGAAAATACCTGTTCATATTAAAAAAAAACAAAGAGGTAGCCATTACATGTATATCGAACTGTTTTGATTTTTTTTTTACAGAAATAGATATAAAAAAATTATTTTAGCTAAAATATAGGATATTTGAGGATACCGAATATGGAAAGCGTGTATGTAATTTTTCTATCGTTTATTGCATCTTTTTTTATTCCGTCCAAACTTGGTTGGAATTATATATATAACACAATTCCCCACAACTTACTTAAATCTATTATTAACAATGGTACTTGTACTTTAAATTCTTTTTTATTCTCTATTCCCTATGGTGGCCGGTTAAGGCTATTTCGCGTTTTCGCGTTTTCACCCTTCCTATTCTATAGGGCGAAAACACGAAAACGCGAAATCGCGAAGTCGAAAACGCGAAAACGCTAAATCGAAAACGTGAAATAGAAAAAAAAAAATAGATTCCAAGACGTACAGTTTCTTAAAGGTTAATGGTTCAAAACATAGACACATGAATGTAACTTCTTCCAAAAATTCAAAAAAAAAATCCAGATATAAGTTATGAGGCATTGCGATCTGGTCAGCTAGTGTGACATTAAAATGTTCGTTACCGAATAATCATCAATAAGTGTAACTCATCCGTGAGAGATTACTTGATCTAATCAGAAACTGTTATCACAAAGGTATATCTCGCCTTTTTGTAATTTTGATAATGCAAACGTTGAAACTAAAATAGTAATACTTTAACATGTTATATAAAATATTAAAAGTCAACGAATCATGACTAAAGGTACATGGCTGAACAATCTCTATGGAAATGAGATGTGCCAAATATCATTGACTTATCATTGGTCGTTCCCTTAAAACAAACCTAAACACCAACACTAACTTGGTAAACTATGTAAAAGTTTCTAAGTCAGTGAACCATGATAAGGGGGTGGGGCTTTATGATCTCCATGGAAACAAGACTTGCAAATGCCAATAAATTTGCATACAAAATATCTTTGACTTAACATTAGCCGTTCATCTTAAACTGATCTAATCACAAACTTATACATACAAACTTAGCAAATGTTTAATTAAAAGTCAATAGACCATAACTGAGGGGCGAGGCCAATTAAATAAGATATGCCAATGCTTAAACAACTGCATACCAAATAGCATTGACCTATCACATGTAAATTCACCATTAACTAGACCTAATCACAAATTAATACATTGATGACCCCGCCGACGCCGGAAACAGCGTACCTATGTAATGTATCCGTTTTTATTCTGTAGTTAGTCACCACTTCGGGTTTTTTCATGTATATCTATTATATAGTCATTTTATAAAATTTACTGTTTGCAAAAGTATGAATTATTCTAAATAATAAGGATGTTCTTATCCAAGGCAGAAATCCCTAGCCGTATTGGTCAAAATTTTTTGGAACTTTTTGTCCACAGTGCTTTTCAACTTTGTACTTGTTTTGGCTTTCAAACTTTTCTCATCTGAGTGTCACTGGTTAGTCTTGTGTTGACGAAATGCATGGCTGACGTATTTAGATTTTAAACCTGATACCTTTTGTTAGCTATTATTCGTGTGTTTCTATGTCCTATGTTCTCCCATTTATTTGTACTGTAGTCCTGTCATGCATAAAAGCGGGAGGTTTGGCATGCCACAAAACCAGGTTCAGCCCACCATTTTTTGTTTTAAAATGTCCTATACCAAGTCAGGAAAACGGCCATTGTTATAATATAGTACGTGTGCGTTACATTTTATTATTGTGTTTCTGTTATGTCATAGTTCTCCTCTTATATTTGGTGTGTTTCCCTCAGTTTTAGTTTGTAACCCGGATTTTTTTTTTTCTAAATCGATATATGAATTTCGAACAGCGGTATACCACTGTTGCCCTTATATACCTATGTCTCGCTTTTTGACTCTGTCAAGGCGAAACAATAAAACCATTACTAAAGAGGCATAACTTTTACATCCAAGATACAAAAGATTTCATTAATAAGATAAAGTCACACGACGTAAAAAAAAGAATGCATTCTTATTGCGTATGATGTAACGTGAACTGCATTTGTTACATTATTTTTTTAGACAGTTATAAAAACAAATTATAGAACCACTCATGGGTGGTATATTTTGAAAAATCCTAAAGCCTACTATAACTCATTATGTAGATACCACAAAACCACTAAAAGCGCTCTCTGAATATCTAGACATAGATGTGTGATACTAAAGGTAGTTAAATCTTGGCCATTAAACTTTCACTTGTTTATCACAAGGGAACAAGTTAACTGTCAACTTTGCTCAAGTTAATATTTGCAATGCATAAAATGTAGCTTTGAAATTAACATATATGTTTGAAAGTAATCAATATATAGTTTATATCATATATCAGATAAGTGAATTAGCGGTCTGTAAAAAAATCTGTATTGTCAAGTTTTGAATATCTTAGTTACTCCATAAAGAGGTACTCTTAAATGCAGGAAGGTAATACAGATAAGATGAATAAGTGTTCCGAATAAACAATAATTGAGCTTTCAAATATTCTTCGATGAACTATATATCTAACTTACATACAAGTGTGAACGCACAGGGGTTCACGACAAAAAAAATTCTTTATACTGTGGATTTATTATTGTTTGTGGATAGCAATTTTCGTGGGTTTCGTGGGCACAGGTGAACCCCGAATTCAAATATTCAACGAATAACATATTTTAAATTGGCTGGTATTCAAACATTTATAAAACCGCAAATTCAAATATCCACGAACATGCAAGTTTTAAGCAATCCACGAAAATTGATACCCAGGAAAATAAATGAATCCACAGTATTGTAAATTGCACAATTTTTTATTAAACACACTGTGTCCTCCGAAAAAATTATTGCTATCATTATTTGTGTTTTAGACGGACCGAAATCCTTTCAGAATCACTACGAGTCGTGAAATTGTCGAATTCCACTGTAAATGTTTATGTAACTAAGATTGTGAGATTTTTGGAACGTTTAAGCCTCATACAGTATTTTGGTTTTTAGAAATATCATCAAAATTGGCCGCTGGAAAAAAGTGGCTGCTATCTTGATTGGCTACTAAAAATGGCTGCCAGCTTGAGTCTGGTTCCGGTCTCTGGTGGGGAGTTGTCTCATCGGCAATAATACCCAAGTGCCACATCTTTCAATTGTATATGGTCTACATTTGAAACAGAAACAAGGAAAATACTACATAACAAACGACAATTTACAAATTGAGACAGCTTAAAAATGTTTTTACTCAAATAATCTTGATCATAAATCTCTTACAATACATCATATAAAACATAAACCCATTTCACACCGAATGATAAAATTTTCCGAGTATCCTATTAATAATAGAATATCAGCTTATAAATCACATAATATTTTATTTATAAATCACATAATCTTTATACTCACTTAATCTTTATACTCACTTAATCTTTATACTCCCTTAATCTTTATACTCACTTAATCTTTATACTCACTTAATCTTTATAAATCGTATAACATTTTTAAAAAATGCAAGTTAATTAAATGGGATCGAGTCAAATATACACACGAAAAATCTTTGAATATTATACTTTGTGGTACATAGAGTTATTTTAAAATTAAATGCAGCATTTTTAGCTCTGTCTTGGCTCGGTACATCTAAAATAAAATCTTTTTGTGAGTGTGCTCCATGTACAAGGCATTTGTACTCGCTTGTGTGCCTTCCCTATAGATCCGCTAGCAACGGCAGCTTTGACATCTATCATCATTTCTTCTATATGGGTATTAGCATATGATTCTTTAAACTTTTTCATACACTCGTATATGAATATGGAACCAGCATTCTTTTGTCTAAAAGATTTATATCCTGAAAACGAAAACAAAAAATATTTTAAACCAGTTTCAGTGATTGTTCAGAGTTTCAGAAAGGTAATTTAAACTTGCACTTGCAAGCTTTTCGGCACTGTTACTTCCGATTCAAGGACTTTATGAGTGAATCAATATTAATACCAAAATATCACAGGCATTTATCGTATAGTTTTGTTTCTCTATATACCTTAATATAATGGTATAAAGTGAATCTGCAAAATATGCCATTCTTAATGACCTGACAACAGAATTGTAACTATACTGAGCCAAAAAAGTTTAGCAACTTTTTTTTTTTTTTTTTTTTGTTGTTTCTGGAAAAAATTAATTAAACATCATTGATGTATTCTTTAGTTTTACCTGTAATTAAAAACAGTCGTACTTTTTTCCTGGTGATTGATTTCGCGCCATTTCAGCTTTGCACGTGTAATTGATGTTTTACCTTCTGTACCTGTACTTTTAAAACGATATTAAAAATTTCTTTTTCGCTAACGTTCAGAAACACACCACTGGTAAGAAAAACACATACACGTTTGAAAAAATTGCATGGGGCGTCAACCAGGCGTCCCCGAAAATGACCGTCAGAAAGCTCTTGGAATGGTAGATGCTGGAATGAGTGTTGCTGACATCGTGGCTCGATTTAATGTTTAGAGACTAACAAACAGATATCGACAAATTGCAACTGCATAAGATAGGTCGATATCTCTTAGACCAAAAAAAAAACTGTTTTCAAGAGAGGAGCGCTACCTTCGATTTACGTCAACACCTGACAAGTTTTTTCCGGCCACAAGAGTAGCGCATTGACTAAGGGCAGCCGCTGGTGTGCCTGCCAATCCTTCATTGTGCACTTATGGCATGGCTGAGAAATTGATTTTGAATAACACTATATTCATTTCCGCATTTTGACCCTCCCGCGCTCCATACAAAGAAAATCTTAATGAATGTGAGTGATCAACATTCATGTTGCTTCTGACATGTCATAACCCAATTTTGTTATTATTAAAATTATATATTGTTATGATTTTGCAATAAAATAAAATTTCACATTTTTGTTGCTAAACTTTTTTGGCTCAGTATATGTCACCTCTTCATTAGTCTGTGTAAAGGTTTCGTTAATTGTTTAGGTTAATTCTGTGTTTTATATCACCATAAAAGATTGAAGGTGAAATACCTGAACCTATAAGATGTCTGCATGTTGATTTATATTTACGATTTATTTCCTTGTAGCGATGATAAAATCTAGTAAATGTTTTGACTAGGTTGATGGTGGAGGTGTAAACATTTTTCAGTAATACAGAGATTTCGTTTGTTAAAATCAACTACATTGTTACATACACGGGCGAATGGAACAAGTTGAGATATATAAATACCACAAGATGATGACAAGTGAATGTCACCATTTTAAAATGGGTGTTAAATATATAGATATCAAGATCAAGGAAAAGGCAGTGTTCGTTGTTAGTATTAGCTTTTTTAAAATCAGTTCGGCAGGATAAATCTCTTTAGTGTACATATTGAACTCGTCATTATTGAGAAACAATATATCATCACCATATCTAAACGTATTATCAATTTTTGTATCAGATGTTGTTTGATAGGTCTTAGCTAATTTTAGTCGTCATAAATTGTAACAATACAAAACAGGTCCGTCTTAAATAAGTGATGCATAGTTAGCCCCTATTTGAATTCCGACACTGTTTTGATTTACACTAAATTCATTATATAATTAACTTAATTTTCAGAGTTTTTATTTGTTTCATGTCAGTCATTTGTCCTGAAAAAAATATGTATTTCTTATATTCTATCACATACGATCAGTCATGTATCATTGTCATAGATTTTATATGTACCAGTGGTTTATAAATTGTCTTCGTTGGACTCCGAGTAGCGTATCACGAAAGGTGTCACTGGTTTTATTGCGGTTGCTCATAGTTCCGCAGCACCTTGGTTCACCTCCTGCTTCTTTTTTGTTGTTTAATTTTTTCAGTGTTCAATGGACTGTTGTTAATCTTGTTGTCCGTTTCTTTTGGGCACTGTTCTGTCTGTCTTGGTTTTAATTGCTCACTTGCAATCTTTTGAATAGGAATAACAACGCACGCGTGTATGTGAAATTGCGAATGGAAATGGGGAATGTATCAAAGAGGCAACAACCCGATCAAATAGCAGAAAACATATATATATATATGCAAAGTTACTTAAGTATACGATAGCTATGATACCTTCGGTGGTTGAATAAGCAATCAGAATGTCTGCATCTGTCGGTGCTGAAATTTTCTCTACAGTGTCATCGTCGTTACCGTCTGGCTGTACGAAAGTCTCCTGGAAAGAGCCTCCCCTACAGCTTTGCGAGAAAATCATCTTAGGTTTCCCTATGAATATGTTTTTAAATATTATTAAAATTGTTTCACTGCCAGATATTTATCAACAGTTTTAGTGTCAATGTGATTCAACTGGCCAGCAATGGAACACACCAAATTTATAGAAATAATCTGTACCACTGGAACTTTTTCTTACCTATGAAAGCTGTTTTTTATTGATACATTTATAAACCTATTACTGTGGATTCATTATTATATGTTGGATACCAATTTTCGTGAATTCCATGGGTACAGGATACCACTAATTTAAATGTTCAACGAATTACAGTTTTTCTAAGGTTGTGTATGCAGACTTTACTAAAAACCACGATATTATATATCCACGAAAATGCAAGTTTTCCTCAATCCAGGAAAATTGGTATCCACGAAAATAAATGAATCCACAGTACATAATGTAAACCAGTTATAAATGCATGGATATAAACTAGAAAATAATGCGAAGAAATCTAACAAAAGCTGGTGTACGGCAATTTGAACTATATTAATAAAACCTTTAAGACTCAGATTAAATGAACAATTTTTTTAACGTTATTATAATGAGATAATACAGAATTTTACATATAAACCAACTATGATAAAACAATGGATAACAAGTTAAAACTAATAATTCAGTCTTCCGGCAGTGGCGTGTACCTATTTGTTCGAAGATAAAATTACAAGATACAAAAAATAATATTTTGCATATAACTTACCAACAAAATTTGGGATTTTATCATTTCTAAACTGGTCCAATATATCCTCTACAGTAATAGTGACTTTCTTTCCTTCTTTATCTGCAGTTCTTATTCCAAACTGATGTCAATTTTAAAATAATACGTAGTTAAGAGTCGATAAACAGTTGTGTTAATAAAATTTGTACATCAATATCAAAATAGGTTATTTCCTACAGATTCTACATAAAACACGATATCTTACGCAGATTCGAATATCTTGTTAAAGGAATAGACAAATGATACTTGAAAACAAGACATCTCTTATACTTTCTGATACGAACTAACAGTGCTGGTAAACTGATATCATCAACAAGCTGTGTTTTTAAAAAAAAAAACATACATGGCTTTGTTACTTTCAGACGACGATGTGGTAACAGACAATCGATTGATACTAACTGTGGCTCTCTGCTTACCGACTTGTTCTTTTTTATTCTAAGTAGGCAGACTTCATACCGGAGCCTTCAAGAATCAGGAAAGAATCTAACATCATTCTTTATTCACTTATTGCTATAAAGATAATGCCTGTCCTTGAAATGTTTTAAGTTTAAATATTTTGACAATATATATCTAGATGGTCTTAAAATAAAATAATACCACATATGCAGTTAAGTCTGCCTCATAGTTTGACTAACGCTGCTATCATCGCCATTGTGTTATTTCGTTATGGTCAGTTAATATTGGTGGAGGAAGCCGTAGTGCTTGGAAATAACTAGACCTTCAGTAGGAAAACTGACATCACAGTGGTGACAGGCTAGTGATTCAGTAAGTTATCTATCGATGCTATTGACTTTATATATAACTTAACAATGAGGGTCGGTTGAGAACAACACGTGAAATCATGATTTTTATTTTTCTATTGTGACCTTTTTAGTTCAATGTAGCAACGTTTAAAGGATCGCTTGCGTATGAAGTAAATATGTCCTAGTGAATACGATATTTAAGGTTTTCCGTTTCATATCTTGACTTCCTTGGTAGATTATTACTACTTACAAGAAATATATTACCTCAGGGGTTCCATATGGTAAAGTTGTAGTCATCCCTTTGAAATTTAAAGGACGTCATCACGAGCTAGTTGACCGTATGGAATATCTGTGTCACATTTGACCACGAATATTTTCCACTTGTGATAACAAAAAATCCATTCTCAGTTCCTTTGATTGTATTATTACAGAAGCAACTTATCATTGGATTTGAAATGTGTATTCCCTTTTGGAGCGCATAATGCATACGTAGGCTTATCTTAAAAGGGTTTGTGCCACTCTTGATTAAGTTAACAAATTTCACTTTTGAACTTTTTTTCAATGTATGTGTTATTTCTACCTTTAGGGTAACGGAATTTGTTTAGCAGAGGATTTACGAATTTAAATATTTCTAAGGGTTACACAGACTTTTCTACTATTGTGTGAAACCAAATCACCACATAATACAAATCGTCGTATGTTTTAAAAGGTGAAACACGAAATATGTCACCAGCAGGACATAAAAGAGGGACGAAAGATACGAGACGGACAGTCAAACTCATAAATCGAAAATAAACTGACAACGCCATGGCTAAAAAAGACATACAGACAAACAATAGTACACTTGACACAACATAGCAAACTAAAGAATAAGCAACACGAACCCCACCAAAATTTAGGGGTGATCTCTGGAACTACTTACTGTGGTGAAACACCTGAAATCATCCCGCTGTTTTTTTTTTTTTTGTGTTCGTGTTGCTCACTTATTAGTTTGATGTGTTTTGTTTCATCATTATTGTTAGTGAAATCGTTTTTTCTTTCTTTTTTGCCATGATATTGTCTGCTTTAATTGGACTTATGATTTGTTGTTGCGCCTTTGGAAACTTCTCTCCATGTTAAGAAAAAAATTTATCAGCTTGGGATTTACAGAATAGAGGATAGAAAGTAGGGATGTCAACGAGTACTCGAGTACTCGAGTATCGCTCGGTAGTATCGAGTATTGATTACCAAAATAATACTCGACTTATCGTTTTCATACTATAATGTTGTTGCTTTCTTAAGATAGAACAAAAAAATATGTTTATTGAGTGCGCCTCCCAGGAAATTATGTATTAATCAAAATTAATAAAACTTAAATTACCATTTGATTGTTGAAGTAACTGTCAATCAAATTTTCTCCAAACAGATGTTGGATATGAATAAAAGCATTTTTCCAAGGATTACACTTTTAGCTAATATTAGTCATTGCTGTACTGTCAGAGCATATATTTTCATCAGCAGGACTGTAAGTTACCTAACAAATTTGAGAAATCGCCTCGTCCTAGAAAAAGTTTACAAATAATATTTTTTAAATAGAACAAACACGTAGCACCCTATGTCAACCCTCAGAAAATGATTAAAAGGCACCAATAAGTTATAATCATAATGCATCCTTTTGTTGATCATTAAATGGTTTTTTTACTGTTTCCTAAAACTGTTGTTTGAGTAATAATTTTTCTATAGATATTAACTAATAACTTGATTAGATCATTGCCAAATTACATAATTAGTACATGTAGTAAATGTGCTACTAATTAAGGTATACATATCTTTGGACTATTATCTACTCCTAGGTAATAATAAAGAGGGTTAACTTTCATAAGACAAGGACCGATTTTTTTGTGTTTGTATTTTTAAATATTTTACCGAGCGATACTCGAGTACTCGCTCGGTAAATCCAACGAGTAGTCGAATAGTAAATCTTTACCGAGTTGACATCCCTAACAGAAAGCCAAAACAAAATCTTAAGAATAGAGAAGAATTGGGTGCAAGAGTACAATATATAAAAAATAGAGAAAAATTATATCAAAAGGATTTTGGGAAGTATCAAGACATGCGTTATTCTTTCTTTATTGGTGTAATCTGTATATTCTGTTATTAGCAGCTTAAATAAATTTGAAGCTTAAAGTTGATGATCGAGGGGTTTTTTTTTTTGTATGAGTAAGTTTCTTATGACAATGCAAACTTTACAAACAATTGAGATTGGTAATTTTGTCACAATTCTTATTTCAAATGTTTTGATGAGTCTTAATGTAATATATTTTGGAATATCAGAAAGGACAAGGTATGACAAGGCCCGTTTTTGGTCCCCCTATTTTCTCATTTTCTAAATTTTGTTTTGGAAAGCTACTTATCACGTTAAAATATTCCCTTAGGTTTGAAGTTTGTTTCGATGAACTTTAAAACCATTAATTTCAGAAAATGGGCGAGGTTAGGAGGGGGGTAAAAAGACATAAAAAAAACCATCAAAAGAAGGGGAAATAACGATTTTTGACCATTGCTTCTTAAAATTTAATACCGTGCGCCTACGTGACCCAGAAAAAATTATGGCGATTTAGACAGCAAAAACAGTTCTCATGACTTTGGAATAAAAAAATCCCTGGGTCACGTTGGCGCAGGCACTAAAAAATAAAAAATTGTTGTAAAATCACCTGCAAAATGAATAATAATTACAATATTCAAATAATAACAGAAAGTTAACCAAGTAGCTTTCCAAAACAGAATTCGAAAATGAGAAAATAGGAGGGCCAAAAACAGACCTTATCGTACCTTGTCGTTTCCTCCCGCCAAGCCGGTATGTGTAAAAAAAGAAGTTTAAGCTAAAATAAAAGTCACATACGACAATTTAGACTGATTGATTGGTTGGTGTTTAATGCCCCTTTCAAAACTATTGTATTAAGAATTGAAGTGAAAATACAACTTTCTTGGAAAACTTCAACAATTATCCAGATATGAACAGCTTTGTAAGTTCTGTGATTTAGGACGAAGCACATTTTTTACTTCAATGTACACATTGAACCTGTTTTTATGGATAATGATAAATGAGGACAATACTTTTTTATCCATATTGTGTAAATTTAAAGATAAACTTTGCAGGAAGAAAACAGCAAAATTGTACTCAATTATAATGATCATCTACCATGTTTACCTAGTAAAAAGAACATATTTATTTCAAACTTCAGATTTTTTAGATATAAGAAGATGTTGTATCAGTGCCAATGAGATCTACACGGTCTGCAGCAAGCTAAAAAGGGCTCCAAAAATTACTCGTGTCGTGTAAAACCATTCAAACTTGAAAACCAACCGTCTTATTTACAAATAAAACGTGAAGCTTATTGTTGACTGGCTAGTGGTACAGTTGTACAACTACTTAGACCATTGGTCCATTGACCTCCCCCCCCTCGACATGTATTTCATTTTAACACAATTGTATGATAGTTCTGTCAAATTAAACAATATATGTATTTATTTTTTCAATAAAAATACTAATAACATACCTGACTGCCATGGCCCATTATAAACATAATGAAACAATAATATGATGTATATTGTTCATTCAGCATGTTTGCAATACTTTGTAGCTTCTCCAACAACTCCGCTTTTGTTGGGTCTACAATTACGCTATATTCGAAATTTAAATTATCGCTAATTAGTTCAATGATGTTTTGTTCATCCTTATCAGACCCTGAAATCAAATAAATCCTTTATAGGTTCGTGAGAGATTTGAAAAGCACAAAAACTCAGGAAGGCCAGAACATGGAATTCGTTCGTTTGAAATTGATAGAATAATTATTCTATATAAAAAACATCAAGATACTTGTGTACATTGGTAGGATTTAGAAAAAATGTGGCATATAAAGAGATCTAGTATCAAATGCCAAAAAAAAACCAGTTATCTTATTGATTAGTCTTTCGGAATGATGAGCTCATTAAACATACTTTATTTTATCTATCATATCAGCTGAACAAGGACCATCAGCTCATAATGTGTTCTATTTAGTATCAAATAAAAATTACAAAATACAGGATAATTTTTCCAGTGTTTATAATGTAATATTGATATTACTTCCATGGTTGCTTTTTCATACTCTAAGCTCCAAAATATTATTCCCACACTTATTGTTTCAGAAAGAAAGAAATGAACTTGAATCATAAAAATACAAGTAGTTTCCACTTTCTTTAGTTTCATACCAATACAACAAAATATATTCATATCAAGTAATAACTGCAGGGAAATTTTAGCTGCCTAGGGAGTGTCTTCCCTTCAAATCTAAAAGAATGAGGTTTGAATGGAACAATCTAGTTTTAGTTTGAATTGTTTGACAAACCGACTATATCTTGTCCTTTTCTATTGCAGTCATAGAATTATCTGTATTATGCTGGTAATACTAGACTGTAGTCTGAACCATACTTAAGTTAACAGTCTGAACTTGTACTCGACCAGTACTTAACCATTTTATTCGAGTCTGAACCATGCTCAACCTAGTCTGAACCGTACTCGACCTAGTCTAAACCATACTCGACCTAGTCTAAACCATACTCAACTAAGTCTGATCCATACTCGACCAAGTCTTAACCAACCTAGACCTATTTTTTTGTATCTATCAACTGAATTTTATCAATTTGGGAAATGTTTTTTTTTCAAATGAAATTTGAACAACAACTGGAAATATAGTATTAAAATTATTTAAAATTTCACAATACTCAATCATTATATAACTTCAACACAATATTCAGCAACACTTACATAAAATATAAATGAAACAAGCTGATCAAATAATTTCATCAATGAAATGTGACTAATATTTAAATGTTATTCAAATTTTTTTGAATATTTCAGAAGTATTTTATGGAAACTAGACTTTTTTCACCATTAACTTAGTCTAGTATAAATTTATGGTGTCAATTGAGTTTAGTTTATAATGCAGTGATTTTTTTTTATTAAGGTGATACCTAACACTACAGGGAGATAACTATGTAAAGGCAGCTAAACGTTTTAATTACGTTGTGTTGTAAAAGGAATATTAAGCTTCTCAATGATCAAAATTGCAGTTTGTCAAACTGCTATATAACCAGTGTAATATTTCTGACAAAACGGTTGGATCAAATTTTTTAAATTTTTTATATTTTTGTTAAAGGGTCAAAGTAAATACTTTGACAACATTTTATTAAAATTAAACGAGCCAAATTAATTTTAGTGAAAGTGTTGGGTACCACCTTAATATATATATATATACTATATATATATATATATACGCGGCAAATGAACGTCATAAAAGTTATTATAACGTAATGTATCCAAGCGATGTAATTGTTGTTTCAATGTTGTAATTTATTCCAATGAAGAAGGCCGTAATGGCCGAAACGTATGGGAATTTGTGTTATAGTTTTTATTATATATATATATATATATTATATATATATATATAAGTCTGAAAATTACACCAAACAGTGTTAGAGTTAGATTTTATACTGACAAATTTTTGTCCGTCCCTCAGCGGGATTCGAACTCACACCTTTGATACACTACAGCACCAATCGCTTAGCCTCATGTCCAGCGCTCTAGACCACTCGACCACATCCGCTATATAAAAATATAACTTCAATAGTCGTAGTGTTACCTTGTCACGGAAGGTGAATCTAGAGATAGACATGAGACACGTGTTTTTTAAGCGTGTGTAGATGTTATATTATTATTTTCATACACAATGTATTTATTATTTGTCAGCAATCTAACTCAACAATTTTTATATATTATATAGGATCATGATTCATTTCATTATACAGTCACTAGAAATAAGTATATTTTACAAACAAGTCTAAACAAGTGACAAACCATACAATATACATGTCCACTGGATCTAAGAGTGATATAGATACAAGGTTAATGCAAATATTTATATAAGTCTGAAAATTACACCAAACAGTGTTAGAGTTAGATTTTATACTGACAAATTTTTGTCCGTCCCTCAGCGGGATTCGAACTCACACCTTTGATACACTACAGCACCAATCGCTTAGCCTCATGTCCAGCGCTCTAGACCACTCGACCACATCCGCTATATAAAAATATAACTTCAATAGTCGTAGTGTTACCTTGTCACGGAAGGTGAATCTAGAGATAGACATGAGACACGTGTTTTTTAAGCGTGTGTAGATGTTATATTATTATTTTCATACACAATGTATTTATTATTTGTCAGCAATCTAACTCAACAATTTTTATATATCATATAGGATCATGATTCATTTCATTATACAGTCACTAGAAATAAGTATATTTTACAAACAAGTCTAAACAAGTGACAAACCATACAATATACATGTCCACTGGATCTAAGAGTGATATAGATACAAGGTTAATGCAAATATTTATATAAGTCTGAAAATTACACCAAACAGTGTTAGAGTTAGATTTTATACTGACAAATATTTGTCCGTCCCTCAGCGGGATTCGAACTCACACCTTTGATACACTACAGCACCAATCGCTTAGCCTCATGTCCAGCGCTCTAGACCACTCGACCACATCCGCTATATAAAAATATAACTTCAATAGTCGTAGTGTTACCTTGTCACGGAAGGTGAATCTAGAGATAGACATGAGACACGTGTTTTTTAAGCGTGTGTAGATGTTATATTATTATTTTCATACACAATGTATTTATTATTTGTCAGCAATCTAACTCAACAATTTTTATATATCATATAGGATCATGATTCATTTCATTATACAGTCACTAGAAATAAGTATATTTTACAAACAAGTCTAAACAAGTGACAAACCATACAATATACATGTCCACTGGATCTAAGAGTGATATAGATACAAGGTTAATGCAAATATTTATATAAGTCTGAAAATTACACCAAACAGTGTTAGAGTTAGATTTTATACTGACAAATTTTTGTCCGTCCCTCAGCGGGATTCGAACTCACACCTTTGATACACTACAGCACCAATCGCTTAGCCTCATGTCCAGCGCTCTAGACCACTCGACCACATCCGCTATATAAAAATATAACTTCAATAGTCGTAGTGTTACCTTGTCACGGAAGGTGAATCTAGAGATAGACATGAGACACGTGTTTTTTAAGCGTGTGTAGATGTTATATTATTATTTTCATACACAATGTATTTATTATTTGTCAGCAATCTAACTCAACAATTTTTATATATCATATAGGATCATGATTCATTTCATTATACAGTCACTAGAAATAAGTATATTTTACAAACAAGTCTAAACAAGTGACAAACCATACAATATACATGTCCACTGGATCTAAGAGTGATATAGATACAAGGTTAATGCAAATATTTATATAAGTCTGAAAATTACACCAAACAGTGTTAGAGTTAGATTTTATACTGACAAATTTTTGTCCGTCCCTCAGCGGGATTCGAACTCACACCTTTGATACACTACAGCACCAATCGCTTAGCCTCATGTCCAGCGCTCTAGACCACTCGACCACATCCGCTATATAAAAATATAACTTCAATAGTCGTAGTGTTACCTTGTCACGGAAGGTGAATCTAGAGATAGACATGAGACACGTGTTTTTTAAGCGTGTGTAGATGTTATATTATTATTTTCATACACAATGTATTTATTATTTGTCAGCAATCTAACTCAACAATTTTTATATATCATATAGGATCATGATTCATTTCATTATACAGTCACTAGAAATAAGTATATTTTACAAACAAGTCTAAACAAGTGACAAACCATACAATATACATGTCCACTGGATCTAAGAGTGATATAGATACAAGGTTAATGCAAATATTTATATATATATATATATATATACAACTCGTCTAAACATCAACCCAACAATGTTAGATCTGTAAATTTGCTTTCGCAAATTTTTGGTTCTTCTCTCGCCGGAATTCGAACCCATGCTACTGTGATATCGTGACACCAAATCGCCTGCACTGCAGCCGTCCCGCTAGACCACACGACCACCTGGGCTCTCAAAAAAAAGAGCTTTCGCTGGCCGTGTGTTACCTTTCCTCGTCAGTTTTAATCTAGCGGCGTACTACAGTACATGATATATAAGGCATGAAGATGTTATTGTTACAGATCAGCTGAATTATCTATAGTAAAGGATCCTACAAATTAATGTAATATATGAGTCTGAAAGATTGTGTAACAATACCGATAAATAGATGGAAAACAAAACACTAAAAAGTGTTGAATATCATTGCACAAAGATGGAAAATGAACAGATGATATAAATTATACAATAATTGCAAATATTTCGGCTCAACAAATGGCCTTCTTCGGTGACAAACGTTTTAACAATAACGATATTCAACACTTTTTAGTGTTTTGTTTTCCATCTATTTATCGGTATTGTTACACAATCTTTCAGACTCATATAATTTTTCCTGTTTGTGTAGTATTGTCAATTTTGATGATCCAATACCTATTAAGTTTACTGGTTGGTAGATTCTTATAGACTCTCTCTCTCTATATATATATATATATAGCGGGACGGCTGCAGTGCAGGCGATTTGGTGTCACGATATCACAGTAGCATGGGTTCGAATCCCGGCGAGGGAAGAACCAAAAATTTGCGAAAGCAAATTTACAGATCTAACATTGTTGGGTTGATGTTTAGACGAGTTGTATATATATATATATATATATATATATAAAACGTCTGTATAGTAGTCAACGATTTTCCCCACGAGGGCGCTGGATCGTTACGAGTAACGATACATGTACACAATAAATAAATTATATAAACGCCTAAAAAAGTGTACACAACAACTCCAAATACAAAAAAAGGTAACTATAAATGTAATTATTTATAAATATTTCGGATAACAGATATCCTTCGTCAGTCAGATTCTGATGTGAAATGAATCATCTTTGAGTCTCGTTAGATTAAACTTTTACTAAATCTTGAATTTTATACAATAAAAAAAGTCAAACCGAACATCAGTAAAGACGCTTGCGGGATGTATAAGTACCTAGCCACATTCTTCTAGTTATACTTAGTAAAAAAATATTATTACATTTTTACGGCCGTTTGTTCACGATGTTTAAATATTCAGACTCTGTTGTAACTTCTTTACTCTCAATTTCAAATATTTAGATCGTTCAGTGCTGTCTATTTGGTAATTTTACAGACGTTATCATGCGTATACATGTTATATCATCATAATTGTCGTTCCCGATACAGTTTTAGAATTGTGCTAGTTCACATCGCACATTATTATTTGTATTTAAAGCATATATATGAGCTCTCTGTTGTAATAAACCATATAACCTATGTCATGTTAACATTTTTTTAGAATGGTGCAAGCGTCTTTACTGATGTTCGGTTTGACTTTTTTTATTGTATAAAATTCAAGATTTAGTAAAAGTTTAATCTAACGAGACTCAAAGATGATTCATTTCACATCAGAATCTGACTGACGAAGGATATCTGTTATCCGAAATATTTATAAATAATTACATTTAAAGTTACCTTTTTTTGTATTTGGATTGTTGTGTACACTTTTTTAGGCGTTTATATATATATATATATATATATATATATATATATATATATATGAGTCTGAAAGATTGTGTAACAATACCGATAAATAGATGGAAAACAAAACACTAAAAAGTGTTGAATATCATTGCACAAAGATGGAAAAACTGAACAGATGATATAAATTATACAATAATTGCAAATATTTCGGCTCAACAAATGGCCTTCTTCGGTGACAAAAGTTTTAACAATAATGAGATATAATGTATAAGGTGTAAACATAGATCACTAATAATACAGGTAAGTTTTGGTCGATTGATTTTAATCCAAAATCCTGAATATAATAATATAAACACTAGACTGTAAATTTAATTATTTCTTTCTATTGATTCCATCTGGATGGAGGACACCCAGTGTTTTTATCCAAAACCTCTCCCGATTTTCTCTTTGCCTATGTTGCCATGTACAATCCTGTTCGATCACAAGGATCTTCATGTGATCAAAATCTTTCAGATTGTGATCTGGTAACCTGAAATGTTGGCTGACAGGAATATACGGTTTTTTTGTGAGGTCACTCCTGTGGCCATTGAGGCGTTTGTGAAATGGCTGCATAGATTCACCAACATATTGGAGACCACATCTAGGACACTCAAGAACGTAAATCACGTTTGAGCTTTTGCAGTTGACATTGCAGAAGATCTTGTATGTCTTTTCTGTGGTCTTACTGTGAAATGTTGATGAATGCTGCAATTGGTTGCAACATTTGCAGCGCTTATCCCCACAAGGCTGACAATTACCTACAGTAAAGTTAGGTTTGGAAAGGTCAGCACGGACAAGTATATTTCTCAGGCTGTTAGGTTGTTTGAAGGCAATCATGGGAGGCTCAGGAAAGATTTTGGATAACTTCGAATGTTTCTCGATTGCTGTCCAATGATCACGAATGGTCTTGAAACTATTTCTCAGGCATGGATGGTAGGTGAGCACACATGGGATTCTTTTACTTTTCTGTTTATCTTTGTAAGTTAGCAGACTGCTTCTGGGGATTGATTCCGCTTTTCGAAAACTATTTTTGATGTTTTTGTGTTTATATCCCCTTCTTTTCAAATGTCCTTTAAGCTGCCCCAGACGTTGTTTTGCAGTGTCTTCAGAGGAGCAGATTCGCCTTATTCTTAGAGCTTGGCTGTATGGAATGCTCTTCGTGCAGTGTGGAGGATGGCAACTTTCAGGCGACAAGTATTGATGAGTATCTGTAGGTTTAGAGTATATATCTGTGTTTATTATACCTACAGAGAGGGTGCTAGATGTATCAAGGAAGTTTATGGTGGAATTAGATGTTTCATGGGTGAATTTGATGGTAGGGTGTTGATTGTTAGCATTTGTTATAAAAGTTTGTAATTTTTGGTCTCCCTTGTCCCATTTCATGTCAACGTCATCAATAAATCGATACCAGGAAAGCGGTTTTTCGATGGAGCACTCCAGCAGTTGCTTTTCAAATTTACCCATGAATATATTGGCATAAGATATATATATATATATATATAAGTACGTCTGAGTCAGTGACAACCCTACAACAGATGTATCCATCGGATCGCCATCAATGATGGTGATACATGGCTGTGTACATAATGTATATACAACTCGTCTAAACATCAACCCAACAATGTTAGATCTGTAAATTTGCTTTCGCAAATTTTTGGTTCTTCCCTCGCCGGGATTCGAACCAAAAATTTGCGAAAGCAAATTTACAGATCTAACATTGTTGGGTTGATGTTTAGACGAGTTGTATATATATTATACGAGTTGTATATATATATTATATATATATATATATACAACTCGTCTAAACATCAACCCAACAATGTTAGATCTGTAAATTTGCTTTCGCAAATTTTTGGTTCTTCTCGAATCCCGTCGAGGGAAGAACCAAAAATTTGCGAAAGCAAATTTACAGATCTAACATTGTTGGGTTGATGTTTAGACGAGTTGTATATATATTATACGAGTTGTATATATATATTATATATATATATATATACAACTCGTCTAAACATCAACCCAACAATGTTAGATCTGTAAATTTGCTTTCGCAAAGTTTTGGTTCTTCCCTCGCCGGGATTCGAACCCATGCTACTGTGATATCGTGACGCCAAATCGCCTGCACTGCAGCCGTCCCGCTAGACCACACGACCACCTGGGCTCTCAAAAAAAGAGCTTTCGGTGGGCATGTGTTACCTTTCCACGTCAGTTTTAATCTAGCGGCGTACTACAGTACATGATATATAAGGCATGAAGATGTTATTGTTACAGATCAGCTAAATTATCTATAGTAAAGGATCCTACAAATTAATGTAAGATACAGTCACAGAAAATAATTATATTCATAAGTAAGACGTACTTATGAATATAATATATATATATATGAAATATAAAGCAACTTAATAATTTTTTTAAAATGAGACTTTTGTTTTATTTTGTTAAACTAAATAATTTAATATAATCATTATAATAGAATTTCCATAGCAATCATTTATAACCTTTGTAAAAAAGGAAATGTGTTCCATGGTAACAGTAAAAATTTATTTCAATTAAATTTAAGTATTTTTTGTCAAATTAAGGACAATGCATACAAAAGAACTTTAATATGGTTTAATGACCTCAGTACATGTGTGTTTTACAGGTAAAAAAAAGCCCTATTTTCTTAAACTCGTGTATTTTTTATCTAGTATATCCGAAAGGCCTTGTTATTTCAGTTAAACAGGATGTTGCAATTTTGAATAAATGTTATTTAGAATTAAATACCTCTGACCAGGAGTGATCGTATTAATGTGTTTATAGGTTTGCCCCAAGCAGAGGTAATACTTTATACTTCCCACATAATCAGATAAACACTTTTGTTAAATTTTTTAATTTTATCCCTTTTTGATAATTTGGGTTTAAAGGCATAATATTTTTTTCCTTATCAGTGACCTATGATTTTATTTGCTCATCCTTTAACAATGCGATGTAATGGAAGGTTGTTTTTTAAGATGAGGTTTATCAAATGAAAACACGCATCTTGTGTTACAAATTCTACGCCTGGTATCTTTGATGAGCTTTTTCAACCCTATGTCGATGCATGTTGATGTTTCGTCCCGAGGTTATCGTTAGCCTAGTATTTTTTCTTTAAGTTTTTTGTTTTCCAAATTTGTCATCATCCTACAAAGGCATAGTACATCTAAGATGCATTTAGTACAATGCTCTTCAACTTTGTACTTGTTTGGCATTATAAATGTTTTGATATGAGCGTCACTGATGAGATTTATGTAGACGAAACGTGCGTCTGGCGTACTAAATTATAATCCTGGTACCTTTGAAAACTATCTAGTACAATTCTAGGTACTTTTGCTTTTAAATGCTCTTCAACTTTGTATTTGATTTGACCTTCCAATTGATTTGACCCTAGTCATTGACGAAGCGTGCGTCTGACATTACAAATCATGAGCCACCTTGTGTCTTTAAGTTTTTATTTTATTACGCTAAAATTCTTTTCCAGACATAAAGCTTATTTGCTTACACAACTGACTGCATACTTACAGTCTCTAGTTAACTTAAAATTTATTATAACTGCATAACCGGTCTGGTATTCTGTACAAGCGTATGACCCAGCAAATGATATATTATCTGTAAAAACAAGAATCTTAATTCTTTATTTTTCTTAAATGAAAAATGTCATCGACGGATTATGAGAATCACAGTAAAGTTATCTTCTAAGTCACATAAAGTAACAACATTAGTGAAAAGAAATCAACAGATTTGTAGTTATTTCCAAATGAAAGGCAACATAAAATCATAACAAGATATCGCAGGAAAACGCACGAATGATCAACAATAATCGACCATTCAGTATGTCAAAAGAACAAAGAGAGGGAACATACCAAAAACCCTAAGTAATCAAAATATGACAATGCTTAGACCAAAATTAAAATGACAATAAGAAAATTGAGTCCAAAAACACTAGTTCACAAAAGCAAATTGAACAACACTGAAACAATAAAAATCATGTGGTTAGAATATGTAAACAGTTCTTGCTTTAATAATGGTAATTGTCGTGTTGCTCATGGCTACGAAGTCGCATGCAATGACGTCCCAATCGGGAAAAAAGAAATCAGTACTCAAGTTATTTAAAACTTCAATATTACCATTTGGAACACTTGGTTCGATAGATTCTGTGAGAAAACAAGACAATTATCTATATTGGTCAACACTTAGGTTGTGAGTTCGAACCTTTATCGAGACAGGTGCATTCGACCCTTATTTGATCAATAGGGTAAAGGCAACCAGTCACAACAAAAAAGTAGATTGAGAAACAAGAACCCATTCAAAAAACCTGGGGAGCTCTGGTGCTTACGATATTTAAAAGTTCAATCATATTTGGTGACGGCATAAACCTAAAAAATGAATGTTTGTTGCAACTGCAAATTGAATATATCGCACAAAAAAAAAGTTCAGCATAATTGAATAACAAAAAAAATGTTTTTTTATCATTGTTTATGTCAACCAATATTTTGTTTAATACAAACGCAACGGGCTGAGCCATGAGTACATACTACGCCCGTCGCCAACTGGACAGTTTTCGACAATTTTTCAACTTATAATGTTCCATAACTCCGCAATGTCATATCAGAAATTTATAATAAAAAAAAATACTTAAAGGGGAGCTTATTGATACTATTGGTACTATTTCCGAAACACTGGATATCTCTCTTTTTTATGAATAAAGTCTCAATACTACAAAACATGAGTTTTAGTCAGAAAATTCCGTAACTCATAGACGTAAAATCTGCTATTTATAAAGATCGAAAGGGATCTAACGTCAATAGATATAAACAAATCACAAATGTTTCATGAAAATTGGTGAAAGCGTTTTCGAATTATTGTCCGACATATTGGCGACATAAGGACGGAGAGACGGACGGACAATGATATTCCATAAGAAGTCCCGTAAACGGACGTATAAAAAGGGGAAGGGCACACGTATTTACTTTCCCCATTCAGCATACTAGCATACTATAATTTGCTTTCGTGCAAGAGATATATAAATACATTGTTACCTAAAGCAGAAGAATTACAAATAATGGTACTATTACTCAGAGCTCTGAAAGCTGCATCCTGCTTTGCATTTTTTTTTGATTTTGCTTTTCCTATGTGAATTTCTTTGCTATCAGTACACTCATGAGTGATGTTTAATTTGCAGATGAAATCTGTGTTCTCCCGGTAGACATCTTCATAAGTATGATTTATCTGCAAAATGAAAGTTTAATACCAAGAATAATGTAAAAATCAATTCATGCCGTATGTTGTCATCGTATGTAGAATTAACTATGTATAGTGTGAAACATATCATATAACAGTTGTTACATTTCCAGAAAAAAGCTTACAAGTAAAGCTTAGGAATACCTTAGTGGTGAGTAAAGGACAAAAAAATCATTCTTTTTGTCAATTAACGTTAAGACATCAATCAATTCGTTTTATTCGGTAAGCTACTTGCTTTAAACATGTTTATATATGTCTATTTTTTGTGAAATATTGATACCATTATAAAACTAAAAATCTTTTTATTTTTTTTAAACAATTATTCTCTGAAGACTTGTAGATAAATATAAATAATGTATGGACTTCTCGATTGGTTTAAGTTCGAAAATCGTAAATCGATTAGGAAGAGCCAAATCATGGTAGAAAATTGAAACTGAGGACATCGCATGAACTTAAGAGTAACAAGAGCGAGGGTTAGCGTCTCTAGCTATGCATACATCACCACCATGCGAATTCAAAAACAAAACTAGATATGGACAATGCCCCACCCCCCCCTTTTTTTTTTTGTTTTTGCTCTGTCATATGCATGAGTATGTATAGTTCCACATATTTTAGATTTGACGAACAGTGATGTTGGCATACAACTTAAAATTGTTACGCTGTTTGTAAGACAAAAATAAATGACCCACCTGACCATAGGAAATTATAAATTTAACATTATGTATAATGATGTAACTATAGAAGGAAAAACCATGATCTCTGTATGCAGCTAGTATCAACTACCTGTCATTTTCAGAATATTTGGGGGAAAAAATCAAAATCCTGTGACCATGCACACCTCCATCATGTGTATGAACATCCTACAAAATATTAAAGCTGTTTCACCAAACCTGTAGGAGGAGATAGCCGTACAAACTATGATCTCTTAATGCAGCTTGTACTCCAAAAATGACTAAGTCTATGGCAAATAAACTCATCATAGATACCAGGATTAAAATTTTATATTCACGCCAGGCAAGCCGTTCTCGACAAAACTGTGTTTAAACACTTTTTTCGAATAAATTAAACACTGAGAATTAAAAAAATCACACCGAGATTTAAGAACCTAAAATAACACAGTGAGATTTTAAAAAGACTCACTGAGATTAAATAAATTGAAAAACACACACTTACATTTTAAAATTACAAAATGAGATTTCAAAAATATACACTGAGTTTAATATGCAAACTACTTATGAATATGCATGAGATGATTAATTCAACAAATTAATATCTTGGTCTCCCGAACTCTTGTCATTTTAATGAATGCGGTCCCTACAACCAACATTGGTAACAACTGTTAACCTGATTTCGCAATGTAATCTTTTATATTTTTGTTTTACGTATATAAGTAAGACTCAGATTGACGTCCGGTCTCTAATCGACGTCCGTTCCTCAAATCGAAGTCCAAATGAGACGTCATAATAAAATAACATTCCAAATCGACGGCCAATTTTATGCCTATCTAATCGACGTCCATTTCTTGGCATTCTCTAATCGACGTCCGATTTTGAGCCTTTCTAATCAACGTCCGTTTTGGACACAGAACACAAAACTGAACTGAACAGCTCGTGTTTATCTTTTAAAACAAAAAAGTTATGTGTTTCTATCGAAAGGAAAAATATGTCCACAAATCAGTATTTTGAGGAAATATCCGAAATTTGAACCTCAATTTACTTAAAAAGTAGCACAATCATGAAGGTATATTTTTTATAACATATTTGATTTAATCAGGTAAAAAATAGCCTACATGCAAATTTTCAATATACCTGTATCGTATGCCCTTAAAAAGAAAATGTGTGTGCGTGGTTTTTTTAATTAGTTACATACTACACTAAGTAGGTAAACAGGTTGTGATATCAATTTTTAAGTTTTAGAGATTGGTATGATTTCCAGAGGGACAACTATACACCAGAGTTCAAATAAAATGGATGTGAGCAAATTGAATTATAAACCATACGGCTTTCAACAATGATAAAAACCCATAACGCAAAGGCTATAAAAGGCCACAACATAAAAAATGAAAATAAGAAACTTAACGGTCTTATTTTAAAAAAAAACAATTCAAGAAAAAATATGACAGACATAAACCATCGAAAACCAATGCAGTACAGGCCTATACAAGATATGTCGGGTTTAAACATGTGCGTGAGCACTTAACCTAGAACAGTGGTGTAACCGCACAAGATAAAAACATTATGCCAATTTCTTGCGTTCACGTGTTAAACTCAGAAATTTGTTGAAAAAAAACTTACAGAGTCCGAATTATAATACTCTCAGAAAAATTGGCTGTGCTTCTTTATTTTGTCTATTTATGAAAACTGAATAAAGCTCCTAGATGTCGTTTGGTTTTCTTTGTCGTTGGGTTGCTTACTCATTTCATACACTTACATGCAGTCACATTGGACGTCGATTAGATAATCAAAATATTGGACGTCGATTTAAGAATGTGACGTCAGATTTGGACGTCGATTTGAGGAACGGACATCGATTTGAGGAATGGACGTCGATCTGAGTCCAACATATATTCTGAAATAGGCACTTCGGGAAAAAAATCACTGCGTTGTACCAGACACAAGTTGTTTCATTTTTCCTTTTTTCATATTCAAATTTAGAAAAATTTCCAAGTCCCAACTGAATCTTTTTTCACAAAAAAAATTTATACTCAAAAATGTTTTTTCCTTAAATTTTTTTTTATCAAAAATTATTTACTCAAAATTGTTTCTCGTTTTGATATAGATTAGACCGTTGGTTTTCTAGTTTGAATTGTTTTACAGTAGTCTTTTTTTGGGTCCTTTATAGCTTGCTAAGGAAATAGAAGCCAAATTAGGAAATAGAAACCGAATAAGGAACAGAAACTGAATAAGGAAATGAAAATCGAATAAGGAAATAGAAACCGAATAAGAAAAAAGAAACCGAATAAGAAAAAAGAAACCGAATAAGGAAATGAGAATCGAATAAGTAAAAAAAAACTAAATAAGGAAATGAAAATCGAATAAGGAAATAGAAACCGAATAAGGCAATAGAAACTAAATAAGGAAATAGAAACTGAATAAGGAAATTAAAATCTAATAAGGAAATAGAAAACGAATAAGGAAATGAAAATCGAATAAGGAAATAATAACCGAATAAGGCAATAGAAACTGAATAAGGAAATGAAAATTGAATAAGTAAATAAAAATTGAATTAGGAAATGAAAATCGAATAAGAAAATAGAAACCGAATAAGGAAAAAAAACGAATAAGCAAATAGAAACCGAATAAGGAAACAAAACCGAATAAGGAAAAAGAAATCAAATAAGGAAATGAAAATCGAATAAGGAAATAGAAACCGAATAAGGAAATGAAAATCGAATAAGGAAATAGAAATAGAAACCAAATACGGAAATGAAAATCGAATAAAGAAATAGAAACAGAATAAGGAAATAGAAACAGAATAAGGAAATAGAAACCGAATAACAAAATGGGAACACAAATTGAGAAAAAATATTTGGAGGAATTATGATTTAAATAAAAAAAAAAGACAACTACCGATCATCAGGTTTCTGACTTAGGACAGGTGCAAACAGATGCAGCGAGTTTAATCGTTTTAAAATAGGTACCAACCTTCATCCTTACCCGAAACAATAGTGTTACATCACAACATAGAAAGACACACTATAAACTATCAATTTTAAATTTTAAACTCAATCAGAAGACATATAAACACAAGTGAGCATACACAGAACGAATAAATTTCATCTATGACACAATGTAATACAAAATCAATAAGGGGTGAATAAATAAAGGCAACAGTAGTATACCGCTGTGATATGTTTAATAATTTCAGTTAACAATAACCTTGCCGTCAAATAGAATAATGTACACAGGTAAAAGAAAAGGTTGTTGGAAGGTATACAGTATAAATGGAGAACGGAAATATTTTTTACAAAACATAGTACGAGAAACAGATGCTGAAGTTAAAAATTTATATTTAGTTATTGACTGTATGTTTTTCCTGTGCTTTTTGTATGCACTATACACTGCATGAAAATGAATATGTTCGATTCTGTGAAAAGGTCTGTTTTTTTGGGGTTTTTTTGTGGATTATAAACTGCAAAGAAACGTATTTTCTTAAGTATAATCATAACAGGACACATCAATAAAGTTGGAAGATTTCAATCTGAAAAGATCTAATTAGAATCGAAGTATACTATATGTACGTAAAATATATTGGTTTTCGATATATAGTCTGTATGTATTGTATGGATATTCTATATACGTATTTTCCATGTTTAGATGATGCAATGCTTATTTTCCATGTTCAGATGATGCAATGCTTATTTTACATGTTAAGATGATGCAATGCTTATTTTCATTGCATCGTCTTAACATGGAAAATGCGTATATAGAATATATATACGTATAAACAGTATAAAATGACTGAATAAATAGTCAACGATAAATCTTACGGGGCGATTGATCATATAATTATGATACAGTGCACTACAAAATATAATATATAACAAGTAGAACCCAGTCAGTTGTCATAGAAGGACATACATCTACTCATTTAGATTTGCTATCGGGAGTTCCACAAGGGACAGTTTTAGGTCCTCTCCTATTCCTGACATATATCAGATGTATGCTTTACAATTATAGTCTCAAGGTATTATTTAATTAACATATCGTCCCCTGTCAATTATTAATTGGAATGAGTGTCGTAATATCATCCACGACTTACTCCGTACTCACTGTTTGAAATGGATAAAACGGGGAAAAGCTGACAAAAAATCTTTGTACTCTTTTTTTAATTCAGTAATGAACATAGTTGATATATACTCAACATTTTAAAGAACATTTTACTCTTTTAAATAAAACAACAACCATAAAAACCCTATTTCTCATATCAAACATAAACTAAAAGAACTAGCCAAGGAATTTGTTTTTGCCCCGGCCGATAAAGCTGCTAATAATATCATTATTGTTTGACGTAAATTTTACATTGAGGTTCTGAAAAAAGAAATCACCAATTCACCAACATTCCAACTGACTTCATTTTCAGAAAACGACATCTGTATAAACAAATGACATGTTTATAATTTCCTTATTATTTGACGGAATAGAAAATCCTAAATTGTCGTAATTAGAATTGTCGATTATACAATGTGGTTGTTTTGTTGGTGTGTTTCGTTTTTGTTAACTCTATTGTCCGTCGGAGATGAATAACAGTATTTTACAATCCAAACAATTTAGGCCCGGTTTAGATGACAGAAGGTCCATACAGGAAAGTTGTTATTAATCAATATACGAGACTGGATACATGAACGTTCACATACTTTAGGTTTCCATCCAACATATATACATTAACAGTTCATAAAGCATATTTACAAAACAGTAATCATGGCAACCGTGAACATACATTTACCCGCCACTTCTCGTAGATCGAGAGCGGGCGAACCGGTGCGTCACATGGTTCTCTCTGTTTTTATTCTTTTTTTTTCGTTTTAAAAGTTACCTTTTTAAAACATGATCATAGAAACGTTTTGACCAATGAAAATAGAAAAAGGTACTTATAAACAAATAGTTTCCAAACAATGAAACATTTTAAAAGCAGATTAAATTAAGACTTCGTGTTAATTGACATTATTCACTCTATATACAGTTTGGGTGTTGACAAATAAATTACATTGATGACCATTGTTGTCAAAAAGTATTCTCACGACCTAATCCTAATCTTAATCCATAAATATTTTCTAGTAACGCTAAAACGACTTATACATTTCTTTTATAAAATTATTTAAAAAATTGATCAAAATCTTGTTTTACGACTAAAATGCACTTCTAGAGTAATAAAAATATTGAAACTTAATTACTCATAAAAATAATGACTGTTGATACAAAACACGGCAAAAAAAGAGGAAAATGCTAAAATTCACAATTTCACGCATTTTTACAACATGACACAAACATAAACTTTTAGCTACCTCTTTACAAGCAGAACCAATTACAATGAAAGTCCCAACTATGTACTTGCTTCTGAAGCTACACAAAACACCTTACAAAGAGAGATTTATTTCGTCTTCAAGCCATTGTTCCACTACTAAATTGTATATTCTTCTTACCAGTACACTTGGTACAATAAAAAACCTGATAATAAATTGTTCAAATAAGGCCTTTGAAAATAATGGAATTAATTACTTTTGGAGTGTTAAAAACTCGTTGGAGGTACTTGATAAATTGCATGCTTATATTGGTGATTTTGAATCTGTTCAAAGTTTTGATTTTTCTACCCTATATACCACTTTGCCTCATATTCTCATTAAGAAAAAAATCACACACCTAATTAAATGGGCAATTAAAAAGTCAGAATGCGAATACATATGTTCAAACTCTTTTAGGTCACATTTAAGTAGCAATAAACAAAAGAACTATGTCAATTGAACATGCTTTGATACTAAATCTGCCCTTGAATTTTTACTAGATAACATTTTTGTTCGCTTTGGAGATTCCGTATATCGTCAAGTTATCGGAATTCCAAAGGGGACTTACTGTGCATCACTTATTGCGGACCTATTTTAGTACTGCTACGAGTTACAATTTATGACTATAGTCAGCAAAGACCCACCGAAACAACATCTGATACAAAAATTTAATAATACTTTTAGATATTTGGATGATATATTGGCTCTTAATAATGACGACTTTAGTATGTATACTAAAGAAATTTATCCTGTTGAACTTACTTTAAATAAAGCTAATACTAACAATGACCACTGCTCTTTCATCGATCTTGATATATATATCATTAACGGAAATCTTAATACAAAAATTTCCGATAAAAGAGATGATTTTTCATTTCCTATCGTTAATTATCCATTTGTACATGGTGACGTTCCCTTGTCACCATCTTACGGTGTTTATGTATCTCAACTTCGCTCGTGTATGTATAACAACGTTTAAATAAATAAATAAATAAATAATCTTTATTTCAAGAGGATGATCCCATTAGTAAAAACTAATCTTCCTGCGAGTTTTAGATTTTAGCGAGAGAAATTTATGTATTACTGAAAAATTATTACACAAGGGTTTTCGATATCACAAACTAGTCGAAACATTTACTAAATTTTATCATCGCATACGGTCAGGTATTTCACATCTAATCTTTTATAGTTATACTCTTTACAAAGCCCAAAAATGTTAGAATTCACCTCAGAAGCTAACAAATCCTTTAAACAGACTGTTGTCAGGTCATTAAAGATTGCATATTTTGGCTATAATATTGATTCACTTATAGGATATTGGCATCGGGATTAAACACATTTATTTTAAAACCAGTTGTTGCCATGACACGGGTTATATTTTATGATGGTATAATATTAAACACCTAACGGAAGGGATTGTGCCTGATATTCATATGAGGAAGACATAATTTTTCAGTTTATTTGAGGTCTGGAGCTGGCATGTCAGTAACTGCTAGAAGTCTGTTGTTATTTATGTATTATTGTCATTTTTTTTATTTTCTTTGTTACCTCTTTTGACATAGGACTAGGACTTCTCTTCAACTGAATTTTACTGTGCGTATTGGTATGCATTTACTTTTCTACATCGGCTAGAGGTTTAGGGGGAGGGTTGAGATCTCAAAAACATGTCTAACCCCGCCACATGTTTGCGCCTGTCCCAAGTCAGGAGTCTCTTCTTGTGTATATTTCGGGGTTTAGTATGACGTCCATTATCACTGAACTAGTATATATATTTGTTTAGGGGCCAGCTGAAGGACGTCTCCTGTGTGGGAGTTTCTCGTTGCATTGAAGACCTATTGGTGACCTTCTGCTGTTGTCTGTTCTATGGTCGGGTTGTTGTCTATTTGACACATTCCCCATTTGCATTCTCAATTTTATGATTGGTTAACGGGACAATAATTGGGATTCAGCAGTTAAAATTTATAAAAATACATTGTACATTGATAACATTTCAAAATTTAATTTATCTGCCCTGAATCAGTCCTTTCCAAATGAAATACACGTCTGGCTAAATAAATGTGTGCGCAACAACAGACATAGCCTTGTGGACACGCCGGATCTACCAGGATGGGTTCATCGTCAATCCCCTCATTCTTGCGTTTTATATTATAAATGAGTTTGAATGTTTTTAATCTACTAATCTACTGTTGCCTTTAAAATATTGAAATGGACCGGTTGCCATGCAGTAATTTTCTTTCTATTTAAAATAAAATAAGAAACTTTCAATGCTTTTAAAATAATATGATTTGACTCGTTCGTCCAATATCCATTAGATTTCGGTATTTGACACCCTTTAAAAATATTAGTCCAGTACTGAAAACATTTCATTTATCAACAGCATTGCGATATCAAATTTCAAAATTGGATTCTAAATTAAATTTCGAATGTTATCATGCTTCTTAATATATTAAGAGAAATAAATTTAAACCAACTAACTATAAACGCACCAAATGGTCATGTGACTGTTTCGATCCACTAAAAACTCACTCTTATACAGGTGAAAACGATGATTTTCATATGATTTCAACCTTTAATATGAAATTAAACAGACCTAGAAAAATCTAATTGCACGAGTTTGCTATCTATATATATATGTGTATATTGTGTATTTCGACCGTATTCGGAGGTCAACTCGATAGCTAATTAGATGGAATTTAGACTAGAATACACACACAGCGATTATACATATTATCCAGCCTATGCCTTGTAAATTGTTTATTTTATACTTTTTATAATTTGGATATACATTTTAGTATGTTATAAATCAAATATTAGAATTTGAGTTAAATCGCCGAATATACATTTGACAGCTAATGCCCCTTTAAACTAGAAAAAACGTTCAACTTCTTCAGATAAATACTTAATACTATACGTGATAACGTTATGCTATTACCGATAGAAAAATTATCACAATATTATTAAGCATATACAATTTCATAAAAATTATGTCTTGTTTTTATTTTTAATCTATCCTGACTTGTATTTTGAATACTTACATTCCTGTCTTTTTGACACAGTTCGTTTAATTTTGTCACCTGTGTCTTTTCAGTTTTGATTTCGTTATATTTCGTATTCATTAAGCCATCATTGGCAGCATTATCCTTAGCGGTTTTTTTGCTAGATCCAGAGCCAGTGTATTCTTCATCTCCAAAGATAATCGTGGCAACAAACTCGCTATTTTCCTGCTTAAAATCGCACTTTATCTACATAGTAAATATAATTTGTACATGAATGAAAGTCAGTCAAATGTATAACCACAAAAAGATATATATTTGGATATCAAAGTCTACGTTTTTTAAATGATTTAAACATTTTCCGATACGCTAGCGCTGAATGTTATTAAGTGACTATATTACTTTTTGTTTTGTTTCCAAGGACAATACACGTTCTTCCATTGTTTGTTTGTATTCGAATATTGTTTTTACTTTTTTTTTGTGGTTCAGTTTTGCTCAATTCTATATTTTTTAACCATATCTTTGAATTAAAATTTTAATCTGTTCTCTGGTTTGCTGTTCTTCCGAAAAAAAAAGCATATTTAAAGCATCCAAATGCCGAATACTAGATTGATAAATTCATTCCCCGAAAAGTAACCTTCCATCGTTCATTTTATTTAATTTTTTTATATTGCTCACTGATCATTTTTCAAACAAAATAGAGACCAAAACAGAATTTATTTGGAGTTTACGAAGTGAAGTTGAATCGGGTCAAGTGCAATTTGAGCACCTGAGATTACCCCCGGTTTATTTGGTGGGGTTTGTTTTGCTCAGTTGTTTGTTTGCTATGTTGTGATTTGTGTACTGTTGTTTGTCGTTTTGGTCCTTTTCCTTTTTTAGCCCTGGCAGTCAGTTTATTTTCGACTTATGATTTGGAAAATCTATTTGGTATCTTTCGCCTCTCTTCTAACATTTGCTTTCCATTAATTCCTTTGTTTTTACTTACACCTATATATGAAAGACTGAATACCAAGTACTTGATTGGATCTTAAGATATAAGAATACAAATGTATTTCGATGAAAAATTGTCATAACATGATTATATATTTTTATGTATTATTGTGACATCTTGTAATAAATAATCTAAGAAGAACAGACACTGATTGGACTACGGATCAGAAATGAAAATTATCGTTCAACCATTTCCAGTGTGTGTGACATCATCAGATTTGTTAAAAAGACAAATACAGAAATTTTTCAACACCATCTAAACTCAGATGAGACTAATTCTAAACAGCCAAAACATTAATTTTACTTGCACCTTAGGTAGCTTTAGCATTTCATTTATAACGAGGCATGTAATAAAACAATATAGAGTTTGGAACAGCTAACCCTTCCAGAGCACATGAAGTCACCCCTAGTTTTTGTGTGGGTTCATACTGCACAGTGTTTTGTTTTCTATGTTGTGTTTTGAGTACTGTTGTTTGTCTGATTTGTTTTTCTTTTAGCCATGGGGTTGTCAGTTAATTTTCGACTTATGAGTTTGAATGTCCCTTTGTTATCCTTTGCCTCTTTTATCTGATATGAGATATTGTATATTTTTAATATCTCAAGTTTGTTTGGAACGAAATTAAGCACCATTCAAATAGGTGTATTTAAGGTAATATCCAAATATTATGATATGCAAAATTACATTTACCTTCATATGATTTTTCTGTGCAACTTCTTCCAATTGTTTAAACCTACTTTTTGGTGCTTTGGGTATAGCAGCTGCTTTCTCTGCCATCTGCAAAAAAAAAATTCTAGTTTTAAGCTTAAGGCAAGAATTCAAGATTTTATTTCAACATCCCAGGCACAAAAGTGTGCAAAATAAGCAAAACACAAAACATAATTTCATACAATATAAAAAAAAAGCAAACTAATCTACAATGAACAATGTTAATACAAAAACATGGGGAATAGAGAAGATACTGGACTAATTTTTTTTATTGAACAGAGACAAGTTTTAAGTAACTCTGCATGACATAGTATAAGCATACCACACACTTCAGCTCCGCATGGAATATTCAAATAATATTGTGAAATAAATCTTTTTCGGAGATCCATTATCGTGTCATTTTGACAAATAAAAAGACAGTGGAACTCGGTTCCAACTGAACCATCTGCGCATTTTTCACATTTACGATTGTTTTGGGGAATATTTCTTTTTCTTCTTCTTCCGTTAAGGAGTTGACCTCATATTTATATTTGAGTGATAAACTAACTCCGCTCGGTAAAACAGGATTCTTCGCCATTAAATAAAAATTAAATATTAACTAAATAATTAAAACTATATACACTGTACAATTTGGCAAGCTGTTGTCTAGTTAGGCTGCATCCGGGTGCAGGGCACACTAGCTAATCTGGCCCTAAACTCTTCGAGTGTTTGTGCAGCTGCTACTGTGTCTGTCAGTAGGTTTCAGTCTCTTATAGAGCGTGGAAAAAAGGAGTTGTTGTAAACTTCCGTTGTTGCTCTTATCTGTCTAATGCTATTGCCACCCCTTGTTCTGCTATTCTCAGGTGTGTAGTAGATATCTGGATGTATCGCTACTAGTTGGTTCTTTATCTTGTAGCAAAGTACGAGTTGCTGTTTCATTCGTCTATGCTGTAGGGGATAACACTGGAGTTGGTCTAATAGTCCAGTGACACATCCTGGGGAAGTGTCTGTGTGCTGGTTGTTTACAAATCGTGTTGCTTTGCGCTGTACCCGATCAATGTCTTTGATCAAGGTGGTATGATGGGGTTCCACACTGTGGCAGCGTACTCAATCGATGGTCTGATGAGTGCACAATAGGCTTGTGTTTTTTTACAGACGGCTTACAACGGCCCAGGTTTCTGCGGAGAAAACCGAGGGTCCTTGTTGCTTTTCCTGCTGTGGTGTTATTAATTTGCTTATTCCACTGTAGGTCTTGACTAATGGTAACTCCAAGGTACTTTCCGTTATTAACAACTAGTCCGTGCAAGGTGAATGTTATTTGCAGGGTGTTACGCTTGTTAGATATCCTCATTCCTGTGAGCTTTTCTGGATGGAAACACATCTGCCACTTGTGTTCCCACTGTTCCAGAGCAATGAGGTCTCTCTGTAGAGTTGCAGCATCCTCATGATTTCTAATTTCCTGTACACCAGGCTATCGTCCGCAAACAACCTTACATCTGAAGATGTACAATCTGGCATGTCGTTGATATATGTCATAACGTCTAAGTGGAATTATCCCCCCTTAAAACAATTTCCATCATGCATATGATACCTATTGTTTACAGTTAATTAAGGTCAAATGTGGTTGGGCTTTCAACACCTATAAATAGCTGTTTGAAAAAATAAAATAAATATGTAATTATGAATTTAAAATCTTGGGCAGATATCAATTGTTAACAGATATATGTACTTTTTGATTGCCTAAGTAAGTACAAAGTCCAAAGACAGAATAAAATATATGCATGTACTTATTTAGACAAAATTATTTCTGGATAATTAAAACAAGGTGAACTAAATTTATGATGTGAACTCTTTTTCGCATATACATGTAAAGAATCTGGAGACCAAATAAAACAGAGCTGATTCAAAGTATGTACCTGAAATGGAAGACTTAAAGTCAATATTTGGTAAGTTTTCATAAGACACTTTGTTGGTTTTACTAAATTGTAATACATCTAATGTTACATTATATAATAAATGAACACAGATGCCCCCACTGGCAAAAGAGACTAGTTGTCAGGCATAATTCATGATGGCAAAACATAAAAAAATATTTGGAACCGTGTTAGTGTAGTGAATCTCAGAGGTACTCCTACTCTCAGGAGAAGTTTATCTCCTTAGCCATGCGCGTAGCTACGTTTACGTCAAAACGCCCGTGCGTACACTTGAATTTGGTAAAAAAAAACATTTTCCTATAAATAAAAATAAAGGTATTGGTTAACAGTACATCAACATTCTAATTCTTTCTTCGATGGCTTGTAATTGCGAATAAAAGTGACGAAAATTAGTTTCATATTATTACTGTCAAATTCTAAATCTACCGTTAATTCTATACTCTCTCTCTTTAATTCTTTTAAGCAATTCCTTATGAGCTAAGATTCGATATGTGGTTTTCATTTTTTGTCGAGCCATTGACATTTATGTCGCGAAAGCGAGCTATTTTGATCGTAAATTTCGTCGGCATTGCCAATATCATAACTATGTACATGCAGGTTCATTACGTTGTTTTAGTTTTAAGATATAAATAACTTTGTTAAACATTTGTGAAATTTTACGGTAGCTGGACAAAAACTGTTTATGCTCAAACGAGTATCCAGAGCATAATGACGAAATTATATATGATGAGTTTTCCCGTATTTTTTTTATTTTTTTTTTTTATCTTTTTTGCCTTTACAGTCTGACGTTAAAATTTATTACATAACAATTACTTTGTTAAACCTTCGTCGAATTCACTTAAACTTCCTTGAAGTGTTTTTTTTCATGGTTAATTTCAGAAGCCATTTTTTTTTTCGTTCCTATTTTAGTTTTAGCGCGATTTAAGTCAGACGATCTGGTCACCGTTTAGTAACATATTGCAAGCTTTCAAATACTTGTAAGATCTAGTTACGTTGTTAAATCAGATCGACAGATGCAGAAGCCATCGCTCTGCTAGGTTCAATTTCAGATGAAAACATTTTACGAAAGAAGTCGAGAACACTTTTCTGCGATTAATCCATCTTGTTTTCATAAAGTAAAATAATTCTAAATGAAAGACCACGCATACTGCTTCGGTAATGATTGAAGGTTATCCACGGCTCCCTTTAATCATAGTTTACTCCAAATTAAACCAATGACCGTAATTAGATTCATTCTAAATAGATTTTTATACTGTGCACCACTTATTGCGGACCTGTTTTTGTATTGTTATGAGTTACAATTTATGACAAAAATAAGCAAAGACCCATCGAAACAACATCTGATAAACAAATTTAATAATACTTTTAGATATTTGGATGATATTTTGGCTCCCAATTATGACGACTTCAGTATGTATATTAATGAAATTTATCCTGTTGAACTTACTTTAAATAAAGCTAATACTAACAATGACCACTGCCCTTTTCTCGATCTTGATATCTATATCACTAATGGAAAGCTGAATACTAAAATTTATGATAAAAGGAATGATTTTTCATTTCCTATCGTTAATTATCCGTTTTTAGATGGTGACGTTCCCTTGTCACCATCTTACGGTGTTTATATATCTCAACTTGTACTATTCGCTCGTGTATGTAACAATGTTTTAGATTTTAACGAGAGAAATTTATGTATTACTGAAAAATTATTACATTAGGGTTTTCGATATCACAAACTAATCAAAACATTTACTAAATTTTATCATCGGTATAAAGACATCATTCGTAAATATAGCTCAACATGCAGACTTCTAATACGTTCAGGTATTTCACATCCAATTTTTTATGGAAATATTCTTTATAAAGCACAAAGGTGTCAGTATTCACCTCAGAAACTTACAAAACCTTTGAATAGACTTATAAAGAAGGGATATAATTACGATACTGTTGTCAAGTCATTAAAGATTGCATATTTTGGCGTTAATATTGAGTCACTGATAAGGTCTTTGCATCGGAACTAAACACCTTTATTCTAAAAACAGTTGTTGGCATGACACGGCTTATGTTCTTCTCATATATGTTATGATGGTATGAAACTAAACCCCTAACGGGAAGGATTGTGCCTGCTGTTCATATGATGAAATCATAATCTTTCAGTCAGTTTAATTGAAGTCTGGAGCTGGCATGTCAGTTAACTGCTAGTAGTCTGTTGTTATTTATGTATTATTGTCATTTTGTTTATTTTCTTTGGTTACATCTTCTGACATCAAGACTCGGATTTCTCTTGAACTGAATTTTAATGTGCGTATTGTTATGCGTTTACTTTACTACATTGGTTAGAGGTATAGGGGGAGGGTTGAGATCTCACAAACATGTTTAACCCCGCCGCATTTTTGCGCCTGTCCCAAGTCAGGAGCCTCTGGCCTTTGTTAGTCTTGTATTATTTTAATTTTAGTTTCTTGTGTACAATTTGGAAATTAGTATGGCGTTCATTATCACTGGACTAGTATATATTTGTTTAGGGGCCAGCTGAAGGACGCCTCCGGGTGCGGGAATTTCTTGCTACATTGAAGACCTGTTGGTGACCCTCTGCTATTGTTTTTTATTTGGTCGGGTTGTTGTCTCTTTGACACATTCCCCATTTCCATTCTCAATTTTATTTAAACACAAAAATAGATTAAACATAAAAAATAAATTATATTGAATCTAAAAAATGTTGTTATTGGTGAGTTTTCAATGACAGGAATTTTATGACATTCTTTATTACTCTAAAAATTCCGGAGGCTTGTCCCTGCTTATCAACTTCCAGTGTATTTTGTTTTGGCCTGGAACCGTTTTGGCATTCAGACCCATTACCGAGGTTCGGACGTTCACGTAAAAATGAACTAGCTACGCCACTGTTAGCCGATGGTCTATGTCAGAGGTGTGTTACACAGCTCCTACAAGAAGTCTAGATAATATATAGAAGCCACGATAATCTGACAGTTATTGTTGGTAAGGTATCAGCAAGCCCACACAAACACTTTACTGGTGTCAGATGTAAAAGTAACTGACACAGGTGGAAACAAGTCTTTTCAACGCGAAACTCGTCGTGTTGAAATTTTGATTTTCGCGGGTCAAATTTGTCAATCCTGTGAATTAAATATTCACGCATTATTTCCACACCATTACCAATAAAAATTTGAATCATTAAATTAAATATACTCATTTCACTTGAATAAAGGTGAAAACAAATGAAATATAAACCGTATGACCTGAATTTCAGTTTGTTACACGAAAAGGGAGACAATTATAAAAACAAAACAAAAAACCAGTTTGTTACACGAAAAGGGAGACAATTATAAAAACAAAACATCAAAAGATTGAAATTGTCTTTTGGCAAATTTTTATGTAATCTGAGTCTATGTACTGGCCAATTATCGAAATTCAAAAATATAATTTTTGAGACAGTAGTGCTGTCCTAGTGTATGTTGTTTGTTTAATTTAAACTAATAAAAAGTATTAGTAAATAGACATAATTGAGCAATTTGCAGATACTATTACAGTGTGTGTATTCGATTTTTCTTGGGGTATATAATAATAGTATACCACATTATATATTCAGGTTGCGTTATATACATGTCAGTAATTGAAGATATATAAATTAATTTTACAAAGCAAGAAAGATAATAGTTTGATGCTATATATAAACAAACAAAACAAACAAACAAATAATTTATAAGGGTCTCACCTCTTTAAAACATTTGATGTAAAACACAATATAATATAAACAATTTATAAAAGAGCCACTCTAAAAAGAGTTTTGATCGAGAGACTGTAAAAACACAGATTTAAATACATTTATATTACATCTATAACATATATCAATATATCTTAGCATAAAACACCATATTATTAAAAACCATTATATACACTTATTACGAGTATAAAATACACTTTTTCTTAAAACGTACTTCATGGCAGATTTTGGCTGTAAAACAACAAACTCTATCATCATGAAACATAAATAAAAACTTTTCTTCATTACTTAAATTACTAAAACTACTTTCTATATTACATACACTGTTCAAAAATATCGTTCGCAAATCTGCATATTCTGGGCATTCTAATAAAACATGTTTTTTATCTTCAATTATATTCAAATTTTTTCTACAATTAAAACAAAACCTTTCATTTACATCTATACCTTCATATCTGCCAGTTTCAATTTTAATCGGAGTCACACCTGGGTCAGGATCCCTAATAGACCTTGAGATGGGGAACTCAGATGACGTAATTAAAAAAAATATTAATCCGCCATACAATTGTGGATGCTGTGATTTTAAAAATGGACATAAATGAACAATAAGAACTGTTTTATAGAGCTGATGTGATGAGAAAAGAAATATGTAGATTTGACCTGAAATAAATTATTAGAAAGGACAATTTTTTTATTGAATTTTATGATCAGAATTTTAGGATTATTTCATGAGGAGAGTGACATTTTTCACCATCTTCCGGGGTCCAGCAATTTGCGAAAAAAGTAATCTCACTTGCCACCCCGAAAATTTAACCAGACATGTATAAATGTATCAGCTTCGATATGAGCCATCATACATGTTCAAGTAAACGATATGGACTGAGCAACGGAGGAAAACGTTACCATTACCGCCTATGGAGAATTAATTGTGAATGTTTACCCACCTGCTCTAAATTTAGCATATGAAATTCTATATTTACCGGGCATAGTAATACTTAAATATTTTTCAGTACAATAATTTGATTTAAATAACCTGTAAGTACGCAATTTACTGCTTTCATTAGCTAGTAAATTTAAATGCCAATTATATATATATATATATATATTCAAAATATTTATATAAGTCTAATTGTTGTACATTGAAATAAAGATTTATTATTATTTTTTCTACATATATACTTGGTTATTATATTTATCTGTGCTGTGTTTTTTGGTGTTATTTTTGTTGTAGTCGTCTTCATACTATAGATGTAAATATATATTTATGAATAATCATATTGATTAAAGTAAATTTTTTGATTGAGCATACTTGAGATAAAGCATAATAGCATTAGAAGATAAACTGAATCTTAAATAAACTATTTTTTTTATGAATATACATGATCGTGTCAGCAGTGCTGGCCGTATTTAAAATTAATTGAGTAGCGATGCTTGTCGTGTTAAAGAATGAATTGTGTTTAGTGAGTCAGCTGTGCTGGCCGTATTTTAAACAATATTATTATTTTTTTTCTGTCTTAGTAAAATAAAAATAATAATAGTTGTGAAATTGGCAAACAATTTACAGTTAATATACAAATTGGTTATATTTAATGCTGTCTTAAAATTTATTTAATATAGAGGTATTCATTGTGTATTAAATAAATGTGAAGATGTCGACAATTAACATCAACACTGCGACAAAAGAAGTGTTAATGGGAATTAGAGACATAGGGGAGGCCAGAGCCAATCTAATTATGAAAGCAAGAAAAATTAAAGGTACCTTGACATTAGAAGATCTAAAGATGATAGAAGGCGTACCAAATTATATTTGGGACGCATTGATAAGGCAAAGCACAGTTGAAGTTAGTTCAGAGGAAGTAACTCAAGAAAAGCAACCAACAGCACAAGACGACTTTTCTGCAATATTAGAACAGTATAAGACAAAGTTGTTAATTGCAGAACAAGACAAAGTCCATTCAAAAAGGGAATATATGAAAGAAGTCGAAGATTTAAAAGTAACATTTGAGAAGCAATTGATGTGTAAGTCAGCAGAGATAGAAGAATGCCTTGCTGAACTCCAACACACAAAAGATAATTTGCAAAGAGAAATGGAGAAGGATCAGCTGGAAAGGGAGAACAGTCAAAAAAAGTTGAGTTTTGAAAATACACAAATTAAACAGGAAATGAGTGAGCTACAACATCAGTATGAGAGCACAACGGCAGAAAAAGAAGGTGATTTTTCAGGACGAATGGAGAACATGCAACGGGAACGTCAAACATTAATGGATATTTCATGGAACAGGCTCAAGAGATGAATAAGGAAAGAGAAAGGAGTAAGGACAAATATAAGCAGATGAAGCAAAGAGATGCAGAATATGACAGGAAATTAACTGCATTAAAAGAGAAATTGCAGCATGTTAAAACATCACGACATATTTTCGAAATGCTAGCTCCAGGAGATATAATTAGGGGTAAAGTAACCGAGATGTCAGCCAGCTCGTGGTATAGTGATTCTGCAAAGCTTAAATCCAGACAAACACTAAGTTCAGATAAACTTGGAGTTTCAGCAGAAAGGGTAACTAACAATGGGAAAATATCAACATCAGGGAAGGGAAAAGATGACGCGATCTCTAAGGAAGTCAAATCAAATCAACGCTCTGGACCAACACCACCAAAGCTAGCCATATTTGATGGGAAATCTGAATGGAAGCCTTATTTCATGCAATTTAACCACATAGCTAGAAAGTATGAATGGTCTAATGAACAAAAATTAGATCGCTTAATTGAATGCCTCAGAGATAAGGCTCTGAAATTTGTGAGTACTCGCCCAGAGACAGTTCAAAAGGACTATGACATGTTAGTTCAAAAGCTGAGTCAGAGATTTAGAAATAAAGATTTACCTCACACCATTAGGCGTCAATTGCAAGAGGTTAGACAGTTTGTTGATGAGTTAATAGAGGAATTGCTGAAAGAATACAGGAATTAGCAACAAATGGTTACCTCAATACGCCAGACAATGTAGTTGATACCATAGCTGTTGACGCGTTTTTGAAGGCGTGTACTGACAAGAAAGCAGCGTTATTTGCCATGGAGAAAGACCCAAATACCATGGATCAAGCATTACAATAATTAGTTCCCAATTTTTTTCTTTCATTCGTCACAAACTAATATCTGCAACTTATCAATCAGTACACACGTCTTTATCTACACAATGTTTTGTAATGAAATATTTTCTTTAAACAAAATAGATAATTATCTGAAGATATAACATAACATAATGTATGGCACAATTGTTTTAAGCCTTCACTTACATATAACTTCCACTTCAACAGATGGACAAAAGCCAACTTCAATTTCTAATTTTCAACCATAATGAACAATTTAAACATGTAAACAATCTTGAAATGGAATACAATGTATACACAATTATCACCACAATTAGTATATCTGAATTAGCAAAACTATTCTAAACTATGACATGTGTATGACTCACTGTACAATTTCTATAAGTTTACAATAAATCTATAAACGTAGAGCTTGATTAACTATCTGATATCCAGACCGTCCTATTATGGTATGGAACCTTGTGCAAAAATGTCTTACACATTCATACACCTGTACTTTTATTGTTTGTGAAACAATTTATTTTATATGAACCAGTGATGTAATAATAAATAACCAAATTGTTTTATTTGGGATACTTCGGACATTGATAGGTCCAGTTTAAAAACCAAAAATCAAAAATTTACAATATTGTTAGATTGCATACATTAAAGAACACCAATTATTAATCTTTTGAAGAAATCAAACAAAGTTTAATGTTGGACCCAGATGTAGACCAACTTTTAAAAACCAAGCACAAAATAAAACAAACAATATAACTTTTAATGAAATCAAACATTGTTCAATTTTGAACCCCAATTTAGTCCATCTTGAATACTGTGCCCGAAATCTAAATCTAAATCTATCTAGATACACGCTTAAATTCAGCATATCAAAGAACCCAAACCATTTTTTTTCTTAAATGTTAAACGAAATAAAATTTTGAATCCTTTGAATCTTAATGTAGGCCAACCATGCCCAAAATCAAAATTTTGAATACATACCTAGAATCGGCATATCAAAGAACACCAAGAATTGGTTTTTTTAAATAAATAAAAGCTGTATTTTTGGACCTTTATGGAGCCCAATTAAATACAGGCCTAAAACTTTAAAGAAAATTACACAATTGGATTCTGAATATCAAGGAACACGATTAATATGATATAAAAAAAAAAATAACAAAAAGTCAAATTTTGGACCCTTTTTACCTTAATATGAATCATTTCGAAAACAGATCCTAGAATTCAAATATTAAATACCTAATTAGATTCATCATGTTAAAGACTCCCAAGAATTCAAGAACTAACAACCATTTAAATTGCTAAAAAAAAATAACGATGTATACTAAGTACAAGTTTTGGCCCCTTTTAACTAAACCAATAGAGTATAACCCCTTTAATCAACCCAAAACGTTATTTTATGGTATAACACATTATAGAACAACTATATAGCAATATATATACTTATACTCAAGTTATTGTCCAGAAAATCAGAAAATCCTATATGTTTTTCCCCTTTTCATACCCTTATAAATCAACGGTTTGGACCATGACCCTACAATCAATCCCAACGTTTCTTTTGAGGCATGAAACCTTGAGGTGAAATTTCATATAAATCAAAACTGTAATACATAAATTCATGTCTTAAACCATGAAAAATGAATCTTTTTTTAACGTTTTTTGGTACTAAATTACTAAACGGCAACAACAATATCCCACAAAGTAAATCCCAACTTCCTATTGTAGAATGGAACCTTGTACTTAAATTGTATTCAGATCTAAACAGTTATACTCAAGTCTTTGTCTCTGAACCAGACAAATAATTGTTTTGGTAGGCCCTTTTTTATCCCTTATTCCTAAACAGCTTCTATAATCCCCCCAAATAAAATCCTACCTTCCTATTGTAGTATGAAACATTGTGAAACAATAAAGATTCGTACAATTATACACAAGTTTTTGCCTGCAAACCAGAATAATAGTTGTGTTTTGCCTTTCGACACTTATTAATTAAACGATATGGGTCATGACCCTAAACAAAATCATTCAAAACTTTCCTTTTAAAGTTTGGAACCTTGTGGCAAATTTCATTGAAATCTATACTCTCCTACACCAATTATTGTCATGAAACATGAAAAACGCTTGTTTTTTGCCCCATTTTTTTCGCCTTTAATTCCTAAACAGCTACGATAATAACCCCAAAATAAATCCAAACCTTTCTATTGTGATACGGAACCTTGAGCTCAAATCAAATGGAGATCTATGCACTTATTATCAAGTTATTGTCTGTGAACCTGGAAAAAAAAGTTTTTTGTTAGACCTTCTGCGGCTCCTAATTCCTTAACGGCAGGACAATAACATCAAAAATTAATTCAATCCTTCCTATTGTGTTAATGAACCTTGTGATTAAATTTTGACCAAATCAATATTTCTTTTACTCGAGTTATTATCTTAAAACCAGACAAATAATTGTTTTACCCCTTTCTGGCCCCTAATTACAAAGCCGCTAATACAGCAACCCCAAAAAATTAATCCCGACCATCCTAGAGTGGAATGAAACCTTGTACTAATATTTCTTACACAATCATATACTCCAATTATAGTTATTGTCTACGAAACAATTTATTTTCCCTGAACCAGTAAAACTGACCTTGTATGGCCCCTAATGACAAAATCACAAGACCAATAGCTCTCAAAGCAATCCCTACCATCCTTTTCTGGTATGGAATCTTGTACTAAAGTTTAATAGAGATCCATGATTTTATACACCTTATCGATATTTGTCCTCAATTACTGGACATAAAAAAAGTTCCAGTAAAATGTTGTCGTCATAATAGGGAATATCAAACTTCTGTTTTGTTTTTAAGTTCGGTATTCCATTATATGTCTTATTATTCATAGTGCCAATAATGAGCAATTGAAATGTCCAAATAGTTTTTGGAAAGTCTTGTTCTTTATCTGCAGGTTATCTTACACTTGGCAGATTTGAGATATCTTTGGTGATTTCAGATATATTGCCGTTTAAAATTTTGTGAGGAGGTGGAAATCTAAATCAACAACAGCTAGAATCTTGAAACATCTTGGCCATATGTTTGACTGAATAACAGAAAAATTTGATAAAAAACAAAAAAAAAAACAATCATTTTCTATATTCATTTAGTACTGATAAAAAAAGAGAACATTCCTGTAAAATATGTATTGTAAGAAGTAATAATAGAGGTCATATTTTACTTATAACACACACAAATAAACCTCTCTTATTCAATGTCCTTGTTATCGATTAATATTAATAAACTGCATAATCTACTTAAATTCTCTCGGTGAATAAACATGTTATATATATTATGTTAGTTATACAAACAAAGACATATCCTACTCTGCTTCTGTATATTTAAATATCGACAGAGTAAGTGTGAGCTCTTATCCTTAATTTACATAATGTTGAACTATCACATTTGGATTTGAATTGCAACATATGAAGGTCTTGTATTTGGTCTTGGTTTATATAGTATATAAAATTGAAGTTTTTTTTATTTTGATTGATGTCAGTCTCTTGCTGTTGAAAGGCTTTGATTAATAATTCTTTAATGTGTTTTCTCAAGGTATTATTTTACAACCAAAATGTCTTCAGCCGCAGACGTATTTAAACACCATAACATATTTAAAAGGGCATGTGATTTGGTATTCTATCATATATTTAATTATTCATAATATTTTTTTAAACGTCTTGTATTTGCAAATTATCTTACACTTGGCAGATTTGAGATATCTTTAGTGATTTAGAATGAATTGCAGTTTAACATTTTGTGAGGAGGGGGCAATCTGAATCGGCAAAAGCTAGAATCTTGAAACATCTTGGTTATATGTTTGACTGAATAACAGAAACATTTGATGAAAAACAAAGAAATATAAGCAGTTTGAAAGTTTCATATTTACATTGATTTTGAAGTTTCATTAGTTCTATTTATAAAATTGATATGGCATATTGCCAACAAAATATAGTTGGATTGAATATTTAAAATATTGGATTAATATATGTTTCTATACTCTGTATGTTTCTTGACCCATGCAAAAAAATGGATCAGAAGTGACAATTATTAGAAGCAGCATTTAATTAACAAAATCAATTAAAACATTTATATCCTATTATACCACTATGATTTAATCGATCTTACAAGTGTAACTTAACTCTTTATACTTTTTGTGTCTAATACTGTATAATATAATTTCACATGTTTCATCTTGAAAATTAAAAAAATTACCAGAGAAAACGATGGTATTAATCGTATCATAAAAAGAAGTTAATAAGGTTTGTTTCACAGAATCATTATATTTCACAGAGGTATATTTACCATTTAGATCAACAATATTGATCGAAAACATACATACCATTTGACAACACAATAGAAAGAATAGAAAGAATAGAACAGTTATAAACTTCCGGTATTTGGAATGCGAACGTATTCTGCCTTTAGAATAACGAAATTCCCTTTCCTATATATAGTAGTGCTATCTTTAGCGACAAACTTGTAAGATCAAAAGTCAGATAACTCTAAAAAATATTTCACACTTAACCTGAAGTGCAATTATATTTGGTCTTGTTTTATATAGTATATAAAATTGAAGTTTTTTTTCATTTTGATTGTTGTTAGTCTCTTGCTTTTGAAAGACTTTGAATAATAATTCTTTAATGTGTTTTCTCAAGGTGTTATTTTAAAACTAAAATGTCTTCAGCCGTAGACGTATTTAAACACCATAACTTATTTAAAAGGGCATGTGGTTTGGTATTCCATCATATATTTAATTATTCATAGTGCCCTTAAAGAACTATTGAAATATCCCAATATTTTTTAAACGTCTTGTATCTGCAAATTATCTTACACTTGGCATATTTGAGATATCTTTAGTGATTTCATATGAATTGCAGTTTAACATTTTGTGAGGAGGGGGCAATCTGAATCGGCAAAAGCTAGAATCTTGAAACATCTTGGTTATATGTTTGACTGATTAACAGAAACATTTGATGAAAAACAAAGAAATATAAGCAGTTTGAAAGTTTCATATTCACACTGACTTTGAAGTTTCATTAGTTCTATTTATAAAATTGATATGGCATATTGCCCACAAAATATGGTGGGATTGAATATTTAAAATATTGGATTAATATATGTTTCTATACTCTGTATGTTTCTTGACCCATGCAAAAAAATGGATCAGAAGTGACAATTATTAGAAGCAGCATTTAATTAACAAAATCAATTAAAAAATTTATATCCTATTATACCACTATGATTTAATCGATCTTACAAGTGTAACTTAACTCTTTATACTTTTTGTGTCTAATACTGTATAATATAATTTCACATGTTTCATCTTGAAAATTAAAAAAGTTACCAGAGAAAACGATGGTATTAATCGTATCATAAAAAGAAGTTAATAAGGTTTGTTTCACAGAATCATTATATTTCACAGAGGTATATTTACCATTTAGATCAACAATATTGATCGAAAACATACATACCATTTGACAACACAATAGAAAGAATAGAAAGAATAGAAAAGTTATAAACTTCCGGTATTTGGAATGCGCATGTATTCTGCCATTTTAGTATAACGAATTTCCCTTTCCTATATATAGTAGTGCTATCTTTAGCGACAAACTTGTAATATCAAAAGTCAAATAACTGTAAAAAATATTTCACACTTAACCTGAAGTTTAATTATATTTGCAATAATATAACTAGCACAATAGTCAGTCACCAAAGTTGGTATCCCGGTTCTTTTTTATAAATTCACAGTTTAGAATATGTTAAAATATTGGAATTCCTTAGGGTTTTCTACTCAAATGAATAGATGGACTTGACCACATCTGACAGTTCCTTTGGGTATGATTTTCAATTTTTAGTCTTATGACCGCTTTGATTCGATTGCTGTGTATCTGACTTATGTTGACAAATGGTTGAAGAATTGCGATACAAGCTTGGTATTAGCTTGGTATTTCTGACGAGTTTTCTACTTGTAATATTTTCTCATGTATCAATACCTACTCGATAGTTTAGTTTGACTGTCAATTATTTTCCTTTCTTTTCAATTACACAGTTCAATGTATACTCAGACATAATTAGGCTTTAACGATTAGACCTTTATAGACAAATCACGGGTAAGACGTATTAAAATAAAATAAAATCGTATGCCATGTCCACATTAAGATAATGTAGAAAAGAAGTGTAGAGTTGGTAACCTCAACACGTAATCTTAAATCTACTAAAAGAGAAGTCGAATATACTTAAGGACATGCGCTGTTCTTTTGCTTTTTGTGTGGTTTTTTTTTGTTTTTTTTTTTGCATGTACTGATTTTGTGTCATAGATAGATACCCCTATCCTTTGTTTTTCTATGAAAGAACACAAACAGACAAAACCAGTATACAATACACAACATACAAATGTAAAATTTTATAGTGTGACGAACGGAACTATAACTTGAATGAGTGTAGTGATTATGAATTGAATATTCATAAATATTCCAATGCCGTTTTTAAAGGCTTCAAAACAATAAATGAGGCAGTCTGTTTCCTCCTCTCTGGCAACGCTTATTACTCATTCCAAAATATCCCAGTGTATGAAAAATATTAAACAAAAACACCTTATAGCTATGAGCATACCCGATCATGATAATATTACCCGGAATCCTGATGCCATAAGAACGAGGCAACAGTGTTGGCCTCTTTACTGACCAATTTTCCATGAAAATGATATACTTATTCTCCTGTGAGCTGAAAAGTAGAAAAATTGTTAATTTTTCATATTTGTTTTTAAGAAATATGTATTTATGACTTCAAGAATAAGTAAATACTAAGTATACAAGTAAATCATCAATGGGATTAGGTCCCACGAGCATAGCTGTTATAAAAAATCAACCAAATGTATTTATTCATTCTAAAAGATTATTGGTTTAACTTCTGATAACTGTTTAGTCGTGATTCGATAGAATCACATGCTGTTTATGTTCCTCAAATAAGACTTTCAACAATAAAATAATATGAGGATTGTGTTATTTTGGTAATGGCTATAGTTATATATTTTACAGCTTGTTACAGTCTTAGTTTGATGTTGCAATAACTACATTAAGTATATAATTGAGACTTACTTTTTCACATGTTCCTGCTACTTTTTGTTACCTACTAACCATTCCACTGACATCTTTACCAGGGTGTGACCATACTATTGATTTGGTCTTTGTCCTTGACCATCGGATATCTTCAAGGATAGATAATTGATTCTTGGTTTAGTTAAATGATATAAATTTTTTTAAATGAGAACACAACTGCAGCTGATCAGATATGATTGTTTGAGGTCAAAAAAATTGCAATGTATAATATGGTGACTACTGCCCTACTGGATGTAGCACTATATTTAAACGACCCTTTACCACTCGTTTTACTATCAGGGGAGATAAAGAGTTGATATATTTCCTTGAGGATAACATGCTAGATATAATTAAATAGCCATATTCATTACTTCATTTTATTTCCTACAATTTTAATTTGGAAATGTATTACAGGTTTTCACCAGAAGTCATCGTGGCGGAGCTAAAAGCAATAATTTAAGAATTTACGTAATCTTCAGTTTTTTGCAAAACCTTAACTTTTCTAAAAATAAAACAAAATATTAAAAATACTGAATTCTCAGGAAATTATAACGGAAAGTCCTTACGCAAATGGCAAATCAAAAGTTCAAACCCATCAAATGAGTGTATAACAACTGTAATATTACTGACTTGGTTTATTACATAATTATCCATCAATTCTTCATGGATACATACCAAAATTTTGTCTGTGAATCGATTTTGAAGGAACAACAATGATATTCTAATCAAGCAGATTAAAGTGGTGCAGCAACACATTAAAACATTTAAAACTTCAAGGGACAACATAGTAAGTAGAACATATTACTTACACAAAGGACAAGACATATTATCACGGTTCCTTCTATGTAATTCTTAAATTGAAGTTACCCTCATTTTACTGTCTTCCAGAATCTGTTCAGATGTGGCATTTTCAAATACTTTCTTTACTTTTTAACCTCTTTGTTATCAAGAAGTCCTCTGCAAAGCAAAACGTTGAAAAGATATATTCCAAACATTTTATAGTCAATCATTATACCTTACACCATCATAATAACAACATTTTATTTTGTGTTTTATCTTTTATTTTTCCAATCGCAGCCCATATATTGCGTAACGGTTTATATAGCTATGTTTTTCACGCCTGTTGTGTCGGTGATGATTACATTAAAACCTCTACGAATGCACTAATAAATGAAATTTAATATTGAATATAGTGTTTGAAGTTTTGTGTATCGATATCGTTTAATTTATTATGTTTATAATCCACTGTTCCGATATATTTATTCGTTCATAAAGCATATACTTCCCTTAAATGTAACCATGTTTGTCAAAGTTTTGTTTAATCTTTTGTGTGACTTGACATTCATCACGGTCAAACAGGTATTCTGTAAAATAAAATTTAAAACAAAGGGTTTGATGTCATGCAAAATACAACAATACAGGCCGAACAGCATTAAGTGAAAAAAGTAAAATACGTAAAATACCAACTCGAAGGAAAGTTTAAAACGGAAAACACTTGATCAAAATGGCAAAATTAAAAGTTTAAACACACCAAATGAATGGGAAACAACTGTCATATTCCTGACTTGGTACAGGCAACTCAACCAAAACAATGAATAAGCGTCTCTTAATTCAAATTTATCGGCAAAACAAACACTTGAGATTTTGAAAGAGAATTCCAGGATTATATGATCATTTAGAAATCAGAATTATGTCTACATAAAAAAGATTCCAACACTGATTTTCGTTGCAAATTTTTGTATATTCTGTGACACTTAACCACTAGACACAAGACTGAAATTGAAAAAAAAGCAAAATCGATCGAACTGTTTAACTGATATAGGTTCCTGTAATCTACATCCTAATTATTCAATAACATTGATATAGCTCTTTATCTTTCAGTTTTTGAGTTAAGATTTAGTCATAGTAATTTTGTTCTGTTTAATGAGTTTTGTATGATATTGTTTGTCTGTTGGTCTTATTTTCTTTTTTAGCCATGGGTTTTTCATTTCATTTTCGACTAAAGAGTTTGAATGATCATCTGTGATCTTTCGCCACTCCTTTATTGCATAAATGTACAAAATTAAACCTTGTAACGTAATCTAGATACACAGATAATTTCTTAAACTATAGATTTCAGAGATACGTTTTTTGTTTTATAATGCATCATTACTAATTACATTCAAGAAGAAAACATATTTGAATTCGAAATAATTTTTACACAAACACTACCACTATGGTTAAAGACACAAACCCGAATTTAGTTTGGAACTTCCCGTAGTCATTGCTACAGTAAGACACTCCTGTAATACAGTAAAAAAAACTTTTGTGAAATTTTACAAAATATTAAATTCACAGGAAACCCTATTTCAAAAGCATTAAAAAAATTTGCGTCAAGTTCATTTACTGGCCATGGCAATGCTACTGGGTATAACGTTAGTAAGACTTAGGAAGCGATACATGCACAATACGGTACAATTATATATTTGAGGGGCCTCGGTGGCCGAGTGGTAAAAACAGTTAATATTGTAATCACTAGCAAGTCAAAACTGAGGTTGTAAGTTCGAACCCCGCTTGTGGGTGCCATCGACTGCAATCTTAATTGACTAGGAATGTCAGTTTTCCTATTGAAGGTCGGTGGTTTTCTCCGGGCACTCCGGCTTCCTCCCTCAGTAAAAACTGGCCGCCACGAAACAGCTTAAATGCGGTGCTTAAAAGTGGCGCTTAAACACCAAAACTCAAAATCAATCATATACTTTAGAACATTTAAAAACTGTTTTATGATAGATATTTTGACAGTTCTACACGGGGTTATGACTGAATCCGAATGTACATGATTATATTATGTTGTAGGTCATGGTATCACTCCAAGTTATAATAGCCCTAAGATAATTATGATATCTATGGTTTGATGACGTAAGGAGGTTAATAAACTCATCACAGATATCAACAATAGATAAACATCCGCAATATAGTTCGGGATCGTGTCATCATTTTTCTCAAATTTATCAAACCATGGTTTTAAAGGCAAAAGGATCAACATCATTTGTAAATTATTACTTTTACTGATTAGTCTATTTTTTGTAATATCCGTTTGACTTTACTCGGTACTTTTACATCCCGTCATTGTGTTATTGTACTATGGTTATTTTTTGTATTCTTGTCTTTCGCTTTCGCTAATATGGTTTTCCTATATGCCTTTTGGTTTGGTTTTGTTTTGTTAACACATTTGTTTGTTTTTATAGTGATTAAGTTTATAGCACAATCTTGACTGCTGTACCCCTTTTTGACATTTGTAACTATTATGTCTGTTTCTTTTGTTCGCACATCTTTGTCAATATAATAGAATTGTATGCGACTGGCATACAAGTAAGAGGTTTAGCTAGCTATTTAACTAGATTTAATCCAGCATTTACTGCATATGAAAATGTCTATACCAAGTCAGGAATATGACAGTTGTTCACCATTCGTTTTATGTGTTCGTGGTTTTGATTTTTTCATTTGCATTTTAACTTTTTTTTAAGAATTTTTTTCGGAGTGTGTTATTTTTGTGCATTTACCTTTTAGAGATTGAAGAATCCTTACCTTTAAATATTGTATATATTGTTTACTTTCTGTACTGTTATAAATTTACGTACACATTTGTATCTGTGCGATAATCTTTTAACATTATGATAATGACCTATTTCAGTAAAAATAGGACGGACGTAACTACATAGCAAAATCTTTAATCATCCGTATAAGAATTTAAGTTGCTGTTTGCGAAGTACACTGAATTACGTGACAACCTGAAAGAAATATTTCACAAATAATGATTTTTAAATTAACTCTAGAAATATTTTTGTTATCGTCGATATTAAAGTTTATCTTGAATATAGAATTAAGGAAAATGATTGTTCTGTATATGAGTAAACTACACAAATAAAGTTAAATCACAAAAATACTGAACTCCGAGAATAATTAAAAACGGAAAGTCACTTATCAGATAGCAAAACGACATGATTTTTTAAAACGCTCTTTTAAGTAGTTTGATAATCGCCTTGGATTGAATATTGGGATTGTTGTCGTGAATCTTGGATTATGACTACAGATGAAAAAAGAAACACACGATGAAGTTTTAAAAGCATATTGAGTTTTAATATTTTGCTTTAAAATACATATTATCTTTCATCAAATGGGTTTGTTTCATGATCAATGTCCAATCCCAAACACTGTTGTCACGGGACTTTTGAACACACTGCATCAAGTCAGAAGCAAGCTTGTTAGCTGTCCCAGGCAGACGTCTGCACCATGCCAGAAGTATGACTTATAAACGGTGGAAGTTATATCAGAAAAACGTGTGTACAAAGTCAGAGGTTTGACTTATAAGCATTCATTTGGTAGTTATATCAGAAAGAAACGTGTGTACCAAGTCAGATGTTTGACTTATAAAGAGGTATGACTTACCCTTCTTTTCCCTAGTTTTAGGTGCGGTTTGTGTTAGTTATTCTTTAGTTTTCTATGTTGTGTCATATGCACTATTGTTTGTCTGTTTGTCATTTTCATTTTTAGCCGTGCCGTTGTGCTAAGTCCAAAATTGGTTTAAGGATAAATAGTTGTCTAAAGAAGTAAATGGACCAAGTGAAGATTGTTAGCAGTGATTTGCATTCAAATTAAATCACACATTCAGGTTCAAACGATTTTTACAAAATTGTATACTTTTGCAATCATAAAATTAGAAAGAGTTCAAGGGAACACAATGTGTATATTTAGATGGAACAAAAACTACATATGAACGATTCTTTTTCACGTGGAAATGAATGAACACCGGTTATGGCCATATGAAAAAATGGCTTGTTTAGAAGTCTTGATAAAAATTGATACATGTGTGACGTTATTCAGATTCATAACATATCAAATCTTACACACAATACCTTTGATTAGGATATTAGACCACTGTAGATATGTTATATGTGTTATCAGCATGTTACTCATCTAAATTTATCTAACAGAGTCAAACGTATTCGGTCTAAATGCACACATGATTAAAGACATGTATGTATTTACACTATAGTGAATATATATTTCTTCATTGAAAATTGTATCTATGTAGATAAGATAAATCTATATAATGTCTTGCTTTCAAGAGAGCGTCCATTGCTGTCTAATAATAAAAATGATCTTTTCCTTTCTTAATAACAAAACATCTTTAAAAAAAGAGGTTAAAACCAGATTACGTGTTCGTGTATTTCACATTAACCATTTTAGGAGAAAATGTCACATAATTCCGGTCTTCAGGTATAAGAGCTATATGGCCTTGCTTTGACATGCCAATTACAGTAGAAAACAATATACATTCAATGTTCAAGTGAAAACAATACAAGCAAAAAAATAATGATTTATACAATATGACTTTGAGATATCAAAACGAAACAAGCAAACAACTAGAATGCATCATACATTAGAAGAGTTTTGTTGTTGTTTTATAGTTGTTATTATTCACGACATGTTTCTGCCCACCGACTGACAAAGAGATAAGACTTAAAACTCATTCCTTGAACTTAGCTAAACATAACGATAAAAAAGATACTGACCTCCAAAGCAAATTCAAACTAACGAAATCAAACGTTATAAATCAATGGAACAAGTGGAAAACAAGTGCCATATTCCAGACTTGGTACAGGCATTTTCCGAAGAAAATGGTGGGTTTACCTAGTTTTTGGCAAGCTAAACCTCCCACTTGTATGCCATGTTTATAAATCCGTTATATTGATAAACTTGCATAAGCAACTCTTACAGACGGCTGTTGTCTGCTCTATGGTCGGGTTGTTGTCTCTCTGACACATTCCCCATTTCCATTCTCAATTTTATAATAGGTTTATTTGACAATAATTAAGATCCAGCAGCCAGAATTGTGTCAACATACATCACATACAAACTTAGATAACATCAATAATGGAGAATGGTATGATATGTTCCGTACTGGTTAGGTTTGAGTTAAATTTTCCAAAAAATGGCTTCGTAATTTCAAATATTTAAAAATTTTAATTTCCTTTACTGCAACGTCTGCCAAGTAAACATGTATATTGTTTCAACTCCATGGTGACAAGAAATGTGAAATTCCGAAAGAGACGAAATTAAAGAAAAGAGAGGCGAAGATACCAAAGGGACATTCGAATTTATTCGTCAAAAATACACTGACAACGCCATGACTAAAAAGGAAAAAAAAACAAAGACATACAACAGATAACAAAACACACAATAGAAAACTAAAGACTGAGTAACAGGAACCCCACCAAACACTGGGTGATCTCGGGTGCTCCGAAAGAGTAATAAGATTCTGCTCTAGGTGTTACATCTGTTGTGTTGCTTGTGTAAGAAGATGGGGAAATGTTCGGTAAACACAATTATTTAAAGGATTTTCATTTATTCGTGATACATATATCAATAATTTATAATTTTTTTCCAGACTAATTGATAAAAGTACTATTGACAAACAGACATTAAGAATGCCAACTGTTGACATTTCTAAAGCTAAAAGACACAGGTCAGAAGTTGCTCAAACCGTTGTTGATGGTTTGGAAAACACTGGATTTATGTTTATAGAAAATGTGCAGGGATTGAACTATGATCAACTTTATGAATGCTGTCAGTGGTTCTTTATTTACCAAAAAGTAAAATCACAAAAATACTGAACTTAGAGGAAGATCAATTGGGAAAGTCCATAATCACATGGCAAAATCAAATAACAAAACGCATCAAAAACGAATGTCGTTCAATGTGCGTACAAACAATTTTAAAATTTTTATGGGAATGTTAGCATACAGGGTTAAAAAATTAAAAGTATGTAAGAATAAATTTAAGAAATAGACCGAGATTTAAACTAGTCCAAAAGTTATATATAGAATTTATAAGAATCCAAAAATAGTTAATTCAACTACGCGATTGAATGATTTTGACGTTTGCGGTTCAACGTATATTGTAATTCATAATAGAAATATATCATAATGACATATAATAGAACAATATCATATTGACGGGATCTTTTAAAGTACAGAGTCACGTTATAAGAACAAAAGAAATACAAAAAGTCACAATTACAAAACAAACCACAAAAAAATGAAAGCCAATACAAACACATTGACGAGATGTATAAGTACCGAGCCACGTGAAACGGATATCACATGAAACCATTCAACAGTAAAAGTAATATTAATAATAGAACAAAGACAAATGAAAGAACTATAAAACACGTTGTTAAGATGATAAACAACATCAGTACGCAGAATCTATACATCAAGACCATCGTGTATTATTTGAGAAGTTGATACGGAATATTTATCAACAAGGTCTTGGTACCTTCCGATGAACTTTTTTAGAAAAAGAACGAGACGTTCTTTGACATACCCCTGTTTCATCAACTTTCTACTCAGACACTGATGACGTTTTACAAAGTCTGAGTAGGAGCTGCAAGCTCTTAAAAATATCGAATAAGTTGGGAAATATATATCCCATATGCAGGTGAAGTTGGTATATTGCTACTAAGGTGGGGGAAATTTATAATTTCAAAATTAAAATCGTCTCGTTTGTCATAGATTCTGGTACTGAGATGACTGTGTAAGTCAAATTCGAGATATGTCTAAAAATGAGGCGGAGGAAGCCGTGTCTGTTGTTTCTTTAATCTCTAGTTCTGGGGGATATATTAATGGAACCCAATCAGAAAAGTTCGGATTGTTTATGGAAAAAACATCATCAATATATCTGAAAGTGAAATTAAATAATCTGGCTTCTTTGATTCTCTTGTTTTTTACAAGTGTCTGGAGGAACTCCGATTCATATGAAAATAAGAAGAGGTCGGCAAGAAGAGGCGCACAGTTTGTTCCCATAGGAATGCCGACAATTTGTTGGAAAAGTCTACCTCCAAACTCAACAAATATGTTGTCGATAAGAAACTCCAGCATACTGACCACTTGTTCTTCTGTGTAGCATATTTTACCTTTTTGTTTGTCACTATTTACGAAATATGCCTTATGAAATCCCAAAGTAATAAATTTATAGCGTATGCTACCATTTTTATGTTGAAAGGCATTGTGGATTATTTCTTTTAGGCGATTTTTCAATTTCACATGGGGAATGGTGGTATACAGGGTTGAAAAATCAAAAGTTTTGATGGAACTAATTTCAGAAAAAGACTGAGATTTAAAATTGTCTAGAAGTTCTTTAGAATTTTTAAGAATCCACATATGGTTAATACCACTACGCGAGTAAACAGTTTCACAGTATTTCTGAAGACCCTCCTTCACTGCGGACAGAATTTTAGTCAATCTAATGGACAATTCTTTAGTGGAACATGAAGATGAGCCAGCAATATACCGTTGTTTGTACGGAATTTTATGAAGCTTTGGTATCCAATACAAACAAGGTAAGTCCTCCGGTTTGGTGTTCAATGCAATGTTTATTGAAGCCATGAAGGACTTATGATTTTCTAAAATCTCATCCTTGTCAAATGATATGTCTTTGTATGTGGGATTACCTGAGTGCTCCTTTATACCCAATTCTTTTACAAGACATTCGTAGTAATACGATTTACATACAAAGACAATATTATTTGAAGCTTTGTCCGCAGGAACAACAACATACTTATCATGAAGAGTTGATAGACATTTCATGGCGTCTTTGTCTCTGAAAACGGACTTTGGTCGATCGTTCACACAGTTTTTCAACTTGTGAATGCGACGTTTTATCAGAGACCTGATAGTTTTAACCCATTCTGACAAAGTGTCCAGTTCAACTTCTTCTCGCTTAGCCCATGCTCTGGCGTAGTCCTCAATGGAATCCATAATTATTTTGAAGTTATGGTTCCAATTGATGTGTTGGGGTTCTCTAAACTTAGGACCATGAGAAATCACCTTTCGGAGATTTTCATGTTGAATTATGTTTAGATCCCCAGTTATAACATGACCAGAGGGGCTGTAATTATAAGGCGAGTGGGAACAGTCACATGTCGTAGGTTGTTTTAGGTATTGTTCTAAGTCAAGGTCCTGCAATGCTTGTTTATAGTTAAATATTTTAGGTCAATGGTTTTGGTGTAACTGTAGGATACAATAGGAACAGACTGATTTTGAAAATAAATAGGAATTTTAGATGTTACCTCCTTGTGATGTAGAACGTTGCAGATATTGATTGCATCAATTCCTCTATTGGCAAAATCAACAGGAAGGAATCTCCTCTTTTCCTCATGTAAAGGTTCCGATCTTACTGGTTTGAAAAGACGGAAAAAAGCTACATCACTAATAATACTGACTAGTCTGTATGTTGCAGAAAATGTATTGGTGCCTCCTTTGTCAAGTGCATAATCTCTCAAACGTTTTAGAAAATTACCTGGCAGTGAAAAGAGAATAGTTCTTATGTAATGTAACCCTAGTGGATGATGAAGATGTGAAAGAAGGTCATCAAAGCTCCCAGATGGTGATCTAGATTTGGAAGACTTTTTTACATTAGGCCGATGGTAATGTTTTTGCCCATGACTACGTTGTTGTCGTAAGGTAGTATTAAATAAACTCATTACATTAACATCACTGCAGGCAGGACTTGACAAATTTCCTACTCCTTTAATATTGTCATTGCAACCATATGGCATTGCAGTCCCTAACTCCCTTATCCAGAAATTTTCTCTATCTTTGCGGAAAGGAGTACTTAGTACAGGGCTATTTGTGTGGTGATAAATTTTCTTAACGGAGACAAAGAAAACGCTGCTAAGAAATATATGACACTCAGAAAGTAGCAATGTATACCAAGGATATTTTCCAGTAGGTGAAAATGAGCCAAGTCAAAAAGAAGGATTTGACTTCGGACGATATGTTGATCCAAATGACCAAACAATTGCTCCTGGAAATTGGTTTTATGAAAAATCTGTCTGGCCAAACGAGGACGGAACATTTCTTTATAAAAAGTGTTTGCTTGAGACATACGAATATATGCACGAAACTGCTCTAGAGATTCTACTTGCAGCAATAGGTTTAGGTATAGACGAACATGCCTTTGAACCAATATTTTCTACCAAGCCTATGTCAACGTTTAGGTTGATCCATTATCCACCTTGGGATAAAAAAAAACACCAGAAAATGCAGTGATTGAGGACGGAAAGTAGTGACAACCCCGCACCACACGGACTCTACCTTCTTAACTTTATTAACTTCCTTTAATTATAAAGGACTTGATATTTTGGCGCCGGACGGTAGATGGGTAGAACTTGAACCAAGGCCAAACACATTGGTAATGAATATTGAAGATGTCTTTTCACAAATGATAGTCGGTCGTTAAGGCTACCCGACATCGATGGTGACATTGGAATCAACTTCTTGTCAAAGTACGGTTCGGAGGGACCCGACCATGTTGTTGAAAAATATGGACCTTGGGCTATGAATACATGTACTATGAAACATGTTAAGAAATTCTTTGAATATAGGCACCTACCCAAATTTTAAATTCTGAATCATTTAGTGCAACTTAATTAATCTCATTCACTAGGTAGTCTCGATAATTTATATATTTGATTTGCTAGACTTCTATTTTACTGTCATTAAATTAGATACAAAATGTAATAACTAATTCAGTACTTTTTTTTTTAAAACAATACAAATATTCATGTTATTCTGGAGACTTAAAGGAGCACTAGCTACGAGATATATAAAAAATCAAAAGTATGATATTTTTTTTGTTCAACCATTAATGAAAGTGAAATAGTGAAATAATAATTTGCTTTTATCACCTAAAATGGTTCAATTTTGTCAAATTAAGCTAACACACTTTGATAATGAATTATTCACTTGCAAGTGAATAATTTGACCTCATTATATCCTTATTCATGTGAACTCCAATTTAACCCCGTAGAAAGAGATAGAATAACGCATGCATTGTCCGTGTACGGGTATTCAAAGGAAAAGAATGTCAACATTGAAAGTGAAACAAAGGTAAATAATTTTATTAACTGATTCGATCCACACAAAATTATTCTCTTAAAAGTAAAAACGACCATAAACATCAATTTTTAATCTATATTACAACATTTAACAGACCTATAAGAATCCAATAGCACGAGTTGCTTAATCTATTGATATCTATGTTTATGTTTACATCGCTTATATGGTCATAGAAGGTCAACTCGATAGTTAATTAGATGGCGTCTTGGCTAAAATTCACACGAAACGAAGCTTTTTTTTAAAACTTTTATATCATAGTTATTAGGTATCTATAATTTATTATCGAAAAATACTGTTTCTTTAGAAATTGATGATCGCAACCTAATGCTGCCGAAATTTACCAGATTGTAACATGAATACAATCAACACAGGTTATTGAGCACGTGAAAATCACCTTGTATAACCGCGATACAGATGAAACCGGACGTTGACGCGTTCAGACAGTAAAACATTAATACTTTAAAAGAATATCCAATATCTATTCTTCGGATATTTTGCTCCAATATATTCTTTGCCATACTACTTATTGGTTACTAAAAGGTTTTTCAAATATGTGACATTTTATATACAAACATTAAAAAACGCACGACGATATTAATGATAAAACGTGTTTGTTATTTTTAGATACTCAAAAATTAAGGTTTCTCGTACCTCATAGCTTTTAAAACATACATTTTTGAAAATTTCATAGTTTAAATTAACAAACTTATTAAGATCGTATCTTTATTTTGTGTCTAGAAACAGAAAAATACACATTTTTAAGTGTCTTTATTTTCATGTTATATACGCTTCGTTGTCATTCCACCTTTTTATACTGTACGCTTCGTTGTGAAATGTTGTACATTGGACTATAATAATTGTTTTATAAATACACCCACTTCATTTAAACTTAGGTGGAAAGTTGTCTCACTGGCAATCACACCACATTTACAAAAAGAGGGACGAAAGATACCAAAGGGACAGTCAAACTCATAAATATAAAACAAACTGACAACGCCATGGCTAAAAATGAAAAAGACAAACAGAAAAACAATAGTACACATGACACAACATAGAAAACTTAAGAATAAACAACACGTACCCCTCCAAAAACTAGGGGTGATCGCAGGTGCTCCGGAAGGGTAAGCAGATCCTGCTCCACATGTGGCACCCGTCGTGTTGCTTATGTGATTACAAATCCGGTAAATAGTCTAATTCGGTAGGTCACATTCATGAAAGGGAAGGGGATTGTAGTTACGACGTAAGGAACATATCCGATATCATTTGTGAAACGGTTATTCCATTACGGTCAACCAACTCGTGATGGCGTCCGTAAAATTTACGAAGGGATGATTTCAACTTCACCATTTGGAACTCTTGGTTTAATAGCTTCCTTGTGAGCAGTAACCCTCTATCAAGAAAATCATGATAGGAAATGCAAGCACGGGAATATCGTATCAATTGGGAGATATATACCCCGTATGCAGGTGCTGCTGGAATGTTGCTACTTAGAAATGGAAAATTCACAATTGGAAAGATGAAATCATCTCTTTTGTCGTAAAGTTTTGTTTTCAACCGACCCTCATTGTCAATTTCTAGATGTAAGTCAAGATATGAAGCCGACTTAACTGTATCTGTAGTATCCTTTATCTCCAATTCGATGGGATAGATGCGTTCCACATAGTCACCAAATTTTGAATTGTTTAGTGAAAGAACATCATCTATATAGCGGAAAGTAGAGTTAAAGGATATTGCTAACTTCTTATCTTTCTTCCTAAGAAGTTCCTGCATGAAGTCAGCCTCATAATAATAAAGAAACAAGTCGGCAAGTAGAGGGGCACAGTTTGTTCCCATTGGGATGCCGACAGTCTGTTGAAAAACACGTCCTCCGAACGTTACAAATATGTTGTTAATCAAGAAATCAAGCATCTTGATAATATCGGTTTTTCAGAATTTTTTGTTTGAATCAGAGTGATTCTTTACAAAGTATGATTTATCCCTCCCTAAGACAAGATACTTGTATCTACGTTGGCCATTCTTTTTTATGAAGCAAAGTAATACCAACTCTTTCAAAGCTTTATATAAAAAAAAATCTAAAATAAAGTCTGCTTTCGTCTAGGCGAATTTGGACCAACATCGGCATTTGGAAGAGCCTTAGATTGTGAAAAATAAGTCATTAAAGTTTTATTGACTGTACTATACTTTTTGAACCTTTATTTCCTCTGGAATATATTTATTAACTGTTCATTTCATCTGGAATAACATTGAAAGTCCCAATAGAAACATTCCTATCAGATGTACGCTGGTTAAACATTGAAATTTTGGCTTTGTATGACTGATATTTTAAGTTCAACTAATTTGACTAAGTTAACAGATAAACATTTACAATAAAATACAGAAAAGAGTCTCCGACACCATCTCGAATACCTCGGTTTTTTGTCAACGAACTGTACAGTGATTATTTAAAAACGCACAACGAACGCGACTCATTTGGTGAAACGAACAATACAGTAAGAGATAACTTATTTAGTATGATAATACGTATATTCTCTAATTTTTGTGCTATTTTCACATTTCCTGACCGGTGTGAGAAAAATATTTCTCCTCACTAGTGAAAAATCTGTTCTCGGCAAATGATAAGTCGATATTTGATTATGACGTATTGTGACGCCATGAAAAAAGGCGGCAATGCCTGATGACGTCGCATATAAAGAACACAAGTTTCTGAAAATCTTTGAAAAAGAAGGATAAAAATCATTAGAGAAACAGATTCTGACACTATAACTCGTGTATTACGATATTTCTCCACTCTCGACAGTTAAATTTTAGTTATTTAAAGAGCTCGGCAAGCCTCGTGCTTTAAATAATAAAATTTAACTGTCTCGAGTGGAAAAATATCGTAATACACGAGTTGCAGTGTAGGAATCTATATTTATTTATTATTACTTAAGATATTGATACGCAAATGTGTATGCACGAAAAGATATTCAGCATTGTTTATCTCACAAAACGTATGATATTGCACCGTGTCTGTGCGTTTTGCATCTAGCAGTTTTATTAAACGTTCTATGCAATATCTAAAACTTACAACAACTGTATAATTGAATAAATAAACTAACATGCACATTGACATATTTATATATACTCAAATAAGTTCTAGAGAGGCATTCGAAATTGTTGTCATCCCAAATGTTGTCCTGATTGTCGCTTCGAAGACGTCAACGTCCGGATTCATTTGTATCGGGGTTATACGGGGTGAAAATTAAATGAATTGATAGAGCGATGTAAACTTTTTTCATGCTATTTGTCAATGATTCAATACCAGTTTTTGAATGATTTTCTATATTTAAATTATTCCTTAATGCACGGACGAAAGATACCAGACGGACATTCAAACTCATAGATCGAAAATAAACTGACAACGCCATGGCTAAAAAAGAAAAAGACAAACAGACAAATAATAGTATACAAGACACAACATAGAAAACTAAAGACTAAGTAACACGAACCCCACCAAAAACTATGACTTTAAAAACATCTTGAAACTCGTACAACAGTGAGACCATTCTCAATATTGTTTCTCAGGTTGCCGTTAGTATTTTTATCAGCATGGAAAATACCGATATGGGACTTACTATTTTATTCCCTCTTCAATACGTGAATGGAATAAAGTTGATCCAATAATTTGCAGTGTCGACTCTATTTCTAAATTTAAGAAAGAATTAAAAAACGAAAGTCTATTATGTAAAATTGATTGTTTTATTTGCATAGATTAACTAAGCTGTATTTGGCAAAACGTTTAGAATTTTGCTCCTTAATGCTCTTCAACTTCGTCTTTTGTAGACGAAACGCGCGTCTGGCGTATATACAAAATTTAGTCCAAAATTTAGATACAAAACTATTAATTTGCGGACACTTGGAACTTTCGAACGAACAAAATATTCAAATTTTCAAACATGTTCAAATTTCATAAAAAGGTCAAACAGATTTCTTATGCCTTAATAGAGCGTTATTATTACTGGCACGGAACGTCATCGTCGTCATCAATACACAAGTCATCGTTACCTATCACTGGGGTAAAGCTGATGACCGTAACTGCATTCACGGTCATCCCAAGATGTCGGATGAAAAATTAGGTCAGTTTCTGTATTGTCTGTTAAAGTGTTTCTATATCATTTTCTTTAAGAATCATACATTGAAACGATGTAAATTTATAAAAGAATCACTCGGAAATCACTAATTACTTCTGAGAAATGTGCATGAAACGGGAAATTCGATTTGAAAAAATCGCCAAGATGACCGTAAATCACAATCGAGATGACCGTAACAGAATCAGCGATTCATAACAAGGGTGACCGTAACTGCTTTTAAGATGACCGTAATTTGTAAATGATGACCGTAACTTTTAAAGGATGACCCTCAATTCTAAGAAATATCCGTATTTATATAACTATCTTTTTGTATCAAATGATTAATCGTGTTGGTATACACATATTAATATGAGAGTTTTATCCTATAGGTAGAAGAAAATAAGACGTGCTTCAAATGCAAAGATTACCATATGTACCTTTTTTACAGTAGAGGGTTTAATTTTTAAAATGAATTTGTCAAAAGACATGCAAATAAACAGGAAGGGAAAACATGCTACAAGAGCGCGATAAAATGACACCTTACAAGCATAATGAAAAAAAATGCGGTGCACAGCCTTCAACTGCTCGACAAAAGATTTTTTTGTTTGTTTTTGGGATTCCTTTTAATGACATATAATAAATACACATTTTTAAAAATGCCAAAAAATTGCATGTACACCCATTGATATTATATCGTCTTTCATTTTGTCGTGCAAATAAAATAACAGAAATATTTTGAAAATATCTCTCGAATAAACTAGTGAAGGTGAGCTCCAGCAAAGTAGATCCTTAAAATAGTATTGTACGAAAAGCGTATCACAAGGCGGAACGTTGTCAATTTGTTTATAAACAGAAATATTATTAATACAATCAGGATTCTACTTCTTCAAAATTATCTCCCCATTACGCCAGTTCATGCTCACAATCCTAGAAATGGAAGCCATTGTAGGGATGACGCTCTGCCAATTTTGCTCTTGAAAACTGATAAATTTATCCACATAGCACCATTACGATCGATCGTTATATGTCAGTTATATTTTAAAAGACAAATGTATCTACTAGCTAATGAGCATTAGATAATGATCTTGTCTGAATTGATTCAACTTAAAAATATTGTCTGTTCGGATGTCAGATGGAATTTTTGAAAATTCTTAAGCATTTAAAAAAATTCTAATCAAATGTTTCGTGGAAGGGCAGACTAAACATTTTCAGTGGTTGAGGTTATAAACCCTAGTTATCACACACAAGAAAATCATATTTTTTTGAAGATATGCATTTTCAGCATCCAAATTAAAAGACTGTCGTCAAGTACTTTTAGAAAAAATAGCTATTCGAACACACCTACTCTGTTTTTGTGATTCATTAGATAGGTATCTCACTTGACCCATATATTTCATCTTTTCGTACTGTCATTTTTTACGTTACAAAGTCAACCTGTAGCTTTGATATATAATAATGATAGAATCTGAAGCGAGATGCTATATAAAATACTCTTGCTTTGTACGTTTTAAAGACAAAATATACACCCTAAACATGCCCTAACATAAAAAGGTGCACTCGATTTTTCTCTTTTCGATACAATCGTTACCTGTTTTGGGGATTTTTCTTGATTCACATAATGGAAGGGCAGACACGAAAATTTCTGAACTAAAAGATTGATATGTTCTCCGTCCGTGATAAAAAAAATCGGAGGTTATGCATTTTCTACATCCAACTTATAGATACTATATATAAAAAAGAAGATGTGGAAATATTGCCAATGAGACAACTATCCAGAAAAGACCAAAATGACACAAACATTAACAACTATAGGTAACCGTAAGGCCTTCAACAATGAGCACAGCCCATACCGCATAGTCAGCTATAAAAGGCCCCGATAAGAACCATGTCGTCGACTTGATATCTTATTGTTTTGCATTACTATGTAATAGATACATTGAAAACTTATGCAAATGGTGTTTTTAAAATAAGAAAATTGTCGTTTTATTTGTTTCTATTAACTTTTTAAAATTTTGTTACTATATCAAACATTACAGTTAACATTTATCAGTCGGAAACCAGGTTGAAATAGAACAAAAGAATCGAAGCTCTTTGTTAGAGAACGCGATAAATGTTTACTGTATTGTTTACTATAGTGACAAAATTTTTAAAAGTTAATATAAACAAACAAAATTGCAGTTTTCTTCTCAATTACGAGGTGTTTTATTTTAAAAACACCATTTGCATAAGTTTTCAATTTATCTAGTACATAGTTAAGCAGAGCAATTAGATATCAAGTCGACGACATGGGTATCTTTCAAGTTGGATGAAGAAAATGCATAACCTCCGATTTTTATGAAAAAATTACCACGGACGGAAAACATATCAATCTATTAGTTCAGTTATTTTTGTGTCTGCCCTTCCATTATGTGACTAAAGAAAAAATTCCAAAAAATGGGTAACAAAAAGAAAATCGAATGCACCTTTTTATGTTAGGGCGTGTTTGAGTTGAGTATTTTGTCTTGATATCGTACAAAGTAAGAATATTTCATACATCGTCTCGCTTCAGATTCTATCATTTTTATATATTAAAGCTACAGGTTGACTTTAAAAGATGAAATATATGGGTCACGTGAAATACCTATCTAATGAGTCACAAAAACAGAGAAGGTGTGTTCGAATAGCTATTTTTTTTACTGAAAGTACTTGACGACAGTCTTTCAAGTTGGATGATGAAAATGCATATCTTCGAAAAATTCTAATTTTTTGTGTGTGATTACTAGGGTTTATAGTCTTCATACACTAAAAAAATCTAGTCTGCCCTTCCACGAAATATTGAATTAGAATGTTTTTTAATGTTTATAAATTTTCGAAAATTCCACCTGACAACCGATCAGACAATAGTTTTAAGTTGAATCAATGCAGACAAGATTATTAACTGATGCTCATTAGCTAGTTGATACATTTGTCTTTCAAAATACAACTAACATATAAGGATCGTAATGGTGCAATGTGGATAAATTTATCGGTTTCCAATAGCAATATTAGTAGCGCGTCATCCCTACAATGGCTTCCATTTCTACGATTGTGAAAATGAACTGGCTTAATGGGGAGATAATTTTGACGAAGTAGACTCCTGACTGTTATCGCTTTCTCGATAAACACAGATCTTCGATTCTTTTGTTCTATTTCAAAAGTGTTTCCGCCTGCATATATCAAGACAAATTAAGATTTTAATCTGCTTCCTCTGGAACCATACACATGGGCTCGATTACCAAATATTCGTATGTATTATTAATGTTTTTAATGCTCCATTTATTGGCATTATGTTTTTCTGGTCTATGCGTACGTTCGTTCGTTCGTCTGTTTGTTTGTCCGTTTGTCCAGCTTCAAGTTAAATAAAATTGAAACTTAGTACACATTTTCCCTATGGTATGATCTTTTTAATTCTAATGCCAAATTACAGTTTTATCCCATTTTCATAGTCCACTAAACATAGAAAATGATAGTGTAGATGAGGCATCCGTGTACTAGGGATACATTCATGTTTCTTCAAATTTTCGTCGTATCGCTGTTAATTTGTGTTAAAATTTTAATGTCGATATCAATAAATATTTCATTGTTTACGAGAAATATGCAATTTAATATCATTGTTATAAATCCTAAATATGGCCAATTATATCATAGTTTAAAAAAAAAATTTATGAAACATATTTATATCCGCTAACCGAGCCCCTATTGAGATCGACAAACTCAACAAAAAAGCTTTGAATACAATACGGATATTTCTTAGAATTAATGGTCATCCTATAAAAGTTACGGTCGTCCTATATAAATTACAGTCAGTCTTTACAAATTACGGTCATCCTTTACAAGTTACGGTCATCTTTTTACCAATCACGGTCATCCTTGTTTTATGGTACGGTTATCTTGAAAATATTTTGATTATGATTTACGGTCATCTTAACGATTTTTTCAAATCGAATTTCCCGTTTCATGCACATTTCTCGGAAGTAATTAGTGATTTTCGAGTGATTCTTTTATAAATTTACATCGTTTCAATGTATGATTTGTAAAGAAAATGATATAGAAACACTTTAACAGACAATACAGAAACTGACCTAATTTTTCATCCGACATCTTTGGATGACCGTGAATGCAGTTACGGTCATCAGCTTTACCCCAGTGACCTATGAAAGCTAGTATTATATTGTATAAACTGTTTGCTTTATATGCATGTCCATTATATTATACTATTATTGTAACTTTATATTGTATTATGGAGAAGACTTCATAAGTTAGTATGATTTACTTGTATCTAATCCACTTTGCTTTAATTCAGCAAATAAAATATGTTTAAACTTACTATTTTAATGGATTGTGTTAAACCTTTAAAATAACTTTATGCACTATCTAACAATTTAAGATAATCGTCTTGTTTATTTGCAGGCTAAATGGTACGCGAGGTAGTACAAGTTTTCACAAAATGACACAATACGGCCGTCAAAAATGACTGTGATCCATTTATTTTCAACTTGTCCTTAACAAAGATCATCTAATTCATTAAACTATGGGAACGAAAAGAAATGGTGCAAACATTCTTAAAACAAAAATCCTATATGCACTTGGCAAACAAGGGCAATGGATATTACCGTTATTACTATACTACATTTATAAAGTTATTTAGCGGCTTTAAGCAAACGGTCTTCGATGAAACAAATTAATTATAACAAACCTTTGTTACTCAAATTGTCCGTTCATAAATCTAAATATTAAGACACTAAAGTTCAACCCCCTCAGGCAAAGTTGATCTTGAATGGATTTATCTTGTTTGGTTAGTTAGAACTCGAAATGTTTCGGATTTTGTAACATTTTTGGCTTTCAAATGTGCATTTTTAGCGTTACTGATGAGGTTAAATTTATAAATCAATTTATAGTGTCAAACTTTTGAATTTTGGAATACTAGCGCTTTTCTACCTCAAGATTATATTACCATGGCTGTATTTGGCAAAACTTCTAGGAATTTTGGTCCTCAATGCTCTTCAACTTCCTATTTATTTGGCCTTTTTAACTTTTTTGGATTCGAGCGTCACCGATGAGTCTTTTGTAGACGAAACGCGCGTCTGACGTAAATACAAAATGTAATCCTAGTATATATGATGAGTTTGTTTCATCTTTTTCACAGTGACTGTAAGGGGACCGATCATTTATCTTAAGTGGAAGGCATGTTTTCTTATAAATTGGTTGAGAGAAAAAAATGTTGTTTCAGAAGGTATGTAAATTATAGTGTTTCCATTCAAAAATAACCAACAAAATTACGTCATTCAGTTTCAAAAACTAGAGGCTCTAAAGAGCCTGTGTCGCTCACCTTGGTATATGTGAATATTAAACAAAGGAAGCAGATGGATTCATGACAAAATTGTGTTTAGGTGATGGTGATGTGTTTGTACATCTTACTTTACTGAACATTCTTGCTCCTTACAATTATCTCTATCTATAATGATCTTGGCCCAGTAGTTTCAGTGGAAAATGTTAGTAAAAATTAACAAATTTTATGAAAATTGTTAAAAATTGACTATAAAGGACAATAACTCCTTAGGGGGTCAACTGACCATTTTTGTCATGTTTGACTTATCTTTAGGTCTTACTTTGCTGTACATTATTGCTGTTTACAGTTTATCTCTATCTATAATAATATTCAAGATAATAACAAAAAACGTCAAAATTTTCTTAAAATTACCAATTATGGGGCAGCAACCCAACAACCGGTTGTCGGATCCATCTGAAAGTTTCAGGGCAGATAGACCTTGACATGATAAACAATTTCACTCCGTCAGATTTGCTCTAAATGCTTTGATTTTTGAGTTATAAGCCAAAAACTGCATTTTACCCCTATGTCCTATATTTAGCCGTGGCAGCCATCTTGGTTGGATGGCCGGGTCACCGGACACATTTTTTAAACAACATACCCCAAAGATGATTGTGGCCAAGTTTGGATTAATTTAGCCCAGTAGTTTCAGAGGAGAAGATTTTTGTAAAAGATTACTAAGATTTACGAAAAATTGTTAAAAATTGACTATAAAGGGCAATAACTCCTTAAGGGGTCAACTGACCATTTCGGTCATGTTGACTTATTTGTAAATCTTACTTTGCTGAACATTATTGCTGTTTACAGTTTATCTCTATCTATAATAATATTCAAGATAATAACCAAAAACAGCAAAATTTCCATAAAATTACCAATTCAGGGGCAGCAACCCATCAACGGGTTGTCCGATTCATCTGAAAATTTCTGGGCAGATAGATCTTGACCTGATAAACAATTTTACCCCAAGTCAGATTTGCTCTAAATGCTTTGGTTTTTGAGTTATAAGCCAAAAACTGCATTTTACCCCTATGTTCTATTTTTAGCCATGGTGGCCATCTTGGTTGGTTGGCGGGGTCACCGGACACATTTTTTAAACTAGATACCCCAATGATGATTGTGGCTAAGTTTGATTAAATTTGGCTTAGTAGTTTCAGAGGAGAAGATTTTTGTAAAAGTTAACGACGACGGACGCAGGACGACGACGGACGACGGACGACGGACGCAAAGTGATGGGAAAAGCTCACTTGGCCCTTCGGGCCAGGTGAGCTAAAAAGTATCCATATCCCTTTATGAAATTGAAAAACTTTGATTTGTAATAAGTCGAACAAAATTCAACAAAACAGGATCAAATCCTAGTACTACATGAACCACAAATGTAGTGGGATAAACCTGTTCCTGCAAAAAAATCTTTTGGTGAAGTTTGATTTGTCGGTGGTGTCTATTTAAATATCTAAGGTTAAACATGCCTTGCTTGGTTTAATGAGAATCAATAGGTCCTGCTTCGTTTGATGTACATTTCAGAATTACACAAGAACGCTTTGATCAGTTCAAAAGTTGAGACAGCTATACAAGTATGTAAGTAAGTAATTTTATTGAAATAAAGTCCAGACATTGACCTATCGTCAAATGAACATATACATACATGTGTTTACACAATTGAACAAAATTATTTAACAACTATACATCTAACAGAACAATTAACAATGATTCCACGGCCGAGTTCGTGTTATTTATGTATATCTTAGCTATTTCAAAGAATTTACAGGTTATCTACCGTATTACACAACAATGAAAACTCTTTAATTCAGTATAAGTAAAATTTATACAATGATTAATATTAAACATCTTGTTTCAAAAACAGATTCATGTCATATATCTTGTTGACACCTAAAATACATATTTTGCATATATCTAAGTCATTACTGCTTACTATAAATTAAAATTTCTCAAACTCAGAAAAATCGGTAAAGGAAGGTACATTTTTATAACAGAAATCATGTTATTAAATAGTTCTTCCCTTGGTTTTTTTTAGTTTGGTACATGTAATAATAAAATGAAATTCATTTTCAACTTCTAAATTACACACAAAGTTCACAACTCCTCTCCTTTTCATGCAGTTTCAGATAGAGACCTCTTTCAATATATAAATTACTATTACTAATTCTTAATTTAACAAATTGTGTAATTCTTTTTTGTAAATATCTGTGAAAAAATAGTTTTCTCTGCAAATGTTTGTTTTAAAATTACGGTCTGTTCTCAACTTATAACCGCCTGCCTTTTTTGTCATCGTTTTAAAGTAATCCTTCCCAATAATTTATAAATCTTTCCTTTAGTGTTTTGAACTTGATTTTCCCAGACATGTCCAAAGCAAATAAATTTTAAAAACTTTTAGTTTATCAAAATTACTGTTTTTAAGTAAACATTGTTTATACATATATTAATTTTTCATCTATTTACTTAAATAAATATAACCAGTAACTAATATAAGACTTGAATGCAATCAGAGAGAGAGAGAGAGAGAGAGAGAGTAAAGACTCATGCAATTCAGCTAGGACAGCTATGTTTGTTGCTGACTTATTCACACCTAAAAAGGTATAAGAGAATCAGAACATACCTCCAAATTAGAACCTTTTTGTAGGGGCATGGCCCAAACTTCACTGCCAAGATATTTATATTCATTCACAATTTTTACAGTTTCATTAGTATATATAAAAGTATGTTCTCTTAACATTTTACTAGATTTGTTAAAAATTTTCCCTTTTGTTTTATCAATGTTAATCTGGAGGTTCCATTTATCCCAATAACACTTTAATCTATCGAGTGAATTTTGTAGTCTTTTTGCAGATTGAGACAACAGTACAATGTAAAATCTGCATATTATAATGCCCGCGTCACACTGTCCAGATTTTTACGCCGATGGCAACACGATTATTGAATTTTTCAAAATCGGGACTGATCGTATCCAGATCGGGCTATTCGTAGTGCCATCTTTAACCATCGTAGAACCATCGGCCACTTTTTCTAGCCTTCGGGGACAACTTCGGGAAGGGTTCTAAATTTTTTAACATGTCAAAAAATCCCCAAGGTGCGTCCGATGTTGAGGGTTCGTATTGAGTTCGTATCACCATCCTCACCATCGTAATGTCACCGGGAATGCATCTTTGCACATCGTATTGCATTCGTGTTTCCATCGTTTCAATCGGGCAGTTTGACATAACGATGTCTACACGATTGAATCACGAAGCTACCCGAAGGTCTTACGATGGCAACACGACTTCGTGAAGACCTCGTAATCCCGTCGTGTTGCCATTCAATTTGAATAAAAGTACGAAGGCGACAAGATGGAACTACGACGGCAATAAATCCAGCTAAATGTAAGTTAATTTTCGCGCTAAAATACATTTAAAGTGCCATGCGCGATATGCACTGGACAGTCTAATACGACAGTTAAGAAAGACGTTCACAAAACATGGAGCTCATATCATATGATTCTATGAGAACAAGAAAGGCGACAGCGTTGTTTCTGTTAATTCGAGTGGAATAAGAAGAGCAACTATTACAGGCTCAGGATTTACTTCTACAAGTAAAATATTATTTTTTGTCAATTTTTCATATCAAGTAACATAATGAAAATCATAAACGCGCCTCGTACACCAACACTGCAGCTGCACGAATATAGGGAAACCAACTTTTTCTTCATTATTCTGATTTTTTATGTATCGTCTGAGTTGTTGTCACACGAATGTTTAATCCATAACCATTTTGCTTTCTATATGTCATATTTTGCCGCATTAGTTGTTTTCCCCACATCCTTCCTTTTGTCTATATTATTATGATATTCTCCTGGAAAGAGCCCTTTTTAATAAAAGGGATCAACGAACCCATTACCTTACCTTTAAGGTAGATCAGTAAAAATGGGCATAATTATTGGTGATTGTTCAGACTAGTGCACACATTTTACAGTTCAAACAAGGCAATGCCGAGCGTAGCATCCCCTCGTATGTAACATATTGGGGACAAATATGGACACTATATTATATGACACATGCAGAAAATGGTAAATTGAATATGCATAGTACTTTCCTGCTAGACTCATACCCCTCCCTCTTCCTCTCCCTCTCCCTCTCCCTGATTTTGGTGGCATTATATGCAGAGACTCAGAGTCAAGTTTTACCCTTCAAGCCCACGGTCTTCCGTTTTATGATTAAACCAGAAATTAAATGTACAATATCTATACTATTAAACGAGAAGACCACATTTTGGGTGTCGCTTCTCTTCTTTCCACAATAAATTAATCAACACGTCTCTGTGACCTATAGGTACAGTGCATAGTCGCATTTGTCATCCATTTATATGATTATTCAGATTGAGTTATTTTGGGAGAAAAACGAGAAAAAAGGCATCCGGATATTGTCCCGTCATTGGACGAAATTTTAAGTCAGATTAGACTTCCGGTTTGCGTTTTTCTGTATACTTTGAACATACATTTACTACCACTATACAAATCCTTGATACTACGAATAAAGTGTATTTTAATTCTATCTGCTATCATTTTCAAGTTTACTATACACGGCGGTCACAGAGTTTATTAAATGGAGAGGATCTGTATACTACATCAGTTGACCACCATGGATCGATTAGTAAACTTGGAATTGAAAGTAAATACACTTTATTTATATAGTAATGAATGTTCATAATATACAGATAAGCGCTAAATTCTCCAGTCATTAAATATTTTACAAAATTCATTTATTACAACAACAAAAAAAGATGTGGTATGATTGCCATGTTGAGACAACTCTCCACAAGAGACCAAAATGACACAGAAATTAACAACTATAAGTCACCGTACGGCCTTCAACAACTAGCAAAGCCCATACCGTACGGCCTTCAACAACGAGCAAAGCCCATACCGCATACTCAGCTTTAAAAGGCCCCGAAATGACGATTTAAAACAATTCAAACGAGAAAACTATCGGCCATAATTTATGTACAAAAAATGAACAAAAAACAAATATGTAACACATAAACAAACGACAACCACTGAATACCAGGTTCCTTACTTAAATATTCATAACATACTAAATGTATGTTCATATTGAAATTGATAGAAAACCAAAAGTTGGGAATTTTGGAAATGAAGGAGGAGGGGTTAAAAAAAACACACATGTTACTGTCCCAAATAACCTATGCCTTATGATACATTTGCTGAAATTCTCCAGTCATTCAATATTTTACAAAATTCTTCCAACAACACTTTACATACTTTAAACTACGTTCTGAATGCCCGCGATTTCGCGGGTGTGTTCTAGTAATATATATTCAATATTGATCAAACAATTTAAAACGCGTGATACCTTCGGCATATAATTTAAATACATCGTAAGCTGTCTTTTAGACATCGTATGGCCATCGCGCCATCATCGTATTCCCTCGTGTAGTTAGTGATCCATCATGTAGCCTTCGTATCCATCGTGTAGGCTTCGGCTGAGATATGAAGCTTAAATACCCGCCTTCGGTTAACCTTCGTATGTCCATCTTTTGCTATCGTATATAATTTCGGCACCATCGTATAAACTTCGTTATTCATCGTACTTGCTTCGGTCACTTTTTAGTATTTTAACGAGATCGGGACCAACTTCGTACGAACTTACAATTTTCGCATTCGGATGTCCATCGTATATAAAAATCGGGACAGTGTGACGCGGGCATAAACGAGATACTTATCTATACTATTCAAATGGACTGGTTCACACTCAAAGTCCAAATGATCTATAAAGTCATTAATATACAATGAAAATAGAGTAGAGCTTAAAATACAGCCCTACTTTACACCTATACCAGATTCAAATGTGTTGGTTAACCCATCATGTAGGCTCACAGAGAATGTACCTCTTTATATAGATATAGGAAGATGTGGTGTGAGTGCCAATGAGACAAATCTCCATACAAATAACAATTTAAAAAGTAAACCATTATAGGTTAAAGTACGGCCTTCAACACGGAGCCTTAGCTCACACTCTTTATACATGTTTTCTATAATATTAATAAAATTTCCTCTGATATGATAACAAGATAGTTTGTAAAGAAGTGCTTGTCTGTTTACAGTACCAAAAGACGTTTTGTATCGTTACTTGTCGGTTAACAATCCGTTGGACGTCCGGTAGACCAATTCACCAACGGACTTCTACCGGATGTATAACGGACGTATAACGGATAAAACGGGTGTGAAACGGACATGAACGGAAGGATAACGGATAAAACGGATACGTAAAACGAATAAACGCCAATTGAAAATTTCGTGTTAGAAAGTCAAGTATTGGTATGTCAGATTTCTTGAACGTCATGAATGCTTATTATTCATGATGGATTGTGGAGTAACGTTTTATATGGTTTTATATGGTTATGTCCGGCACGTCTTATATATTTTAAGTTCTTATTTAGGCCAGACTGAACTTGAATGTTGCAAATATAAACCTTCTCAAATATAAACTAAAACAAGTTACACGGAAACTTTTTAATTATTTTAAGGTCACGTTTGTGTGCTTTAAATGTATTAATATTGCCGCCTTTAATAAACTCATCACATAAAGCAGGATTAAATTTTGTATTTACGCCAGACGCGCATTTGGTCTTCAAAAGATTCATCAGTGACGCTCGATTTCAAAAAAGTAAAAAAGGTCAAATAAAGTACGAAGTTGAAGAGCATTGAGGACCAAAATTCCTAAAAGGTAATCTATTCCTGAGATAGAAATGCCTTAGTATTTCAAAATTCAAAAGTTTTGTAAACAGTTAATTTATAAATATGACCATATCAATGATAATACCCCCCCCCCCCAAACCATAATACATGTCAGCACAGAAGTGCTGACTACTCTGCTGGTGATACCCTCGGGGAATTAAAACTCCACCAGCAATATATTTCCGCTTATCTTTTTCATCCATTTTATCCGGTACGCTTCCGACAGGTGTCCGTTTTATGTGGTACTCGTTTTTTGGGTGTCCGTTGAGCACGAACGGACGCCTAACGGATGAAAATAAAAGTTGTCCGTTGACAAAATTGTTATCCCTTGGGAATCCGTTGATGTACTGACCAAATAAAACGGACGCGTAACGAATGCATAACGGACACACACCGGATATGCAACGTACGAGAAACGGAAACGTACCGGACAGAACGGATGTCGAACGTACATCAAACGGGCCAATACAGCATAAAACGGACATCTAAAGGAAGCGTACCGGATAAAACAAGATATACGGAAAAATTAAAGGCGACAAAAATAATACATGTAAATCGCATAAATATTCACAACGTTTCTGTATAACTTGTTTTGGTTTGTTCTTAATTCAAAATGCCGCTAAAGGGCAGTGTCTGGACTGAATAAGAGCTGTTTGATTGTGAACACGTGCCATTACTCTAAGATCGATTATGAATAATAAGAATTCATAAACCTTAAAATATCTAATTGACAATTCTGACGCGACATTTTCATTTTCAATTGGCATTTACCCGTTTCAGATCCGTTCATCATCCGTTTTATCCGTTATACGTCAGGTAGAAGTCCGTTTTACATTCGTTCAACATCCGTTTTATCCGTTAGAAGTCCGTTGGTGAATTTATCTGCCAGACCTCCAACGGATGTATAACGGACACGTATCGGATACGAAACGGAAACGCAACGGACGAGTACCGTACAAAACGGACGCCTACCGGACGTTCAACGGACATTTCATCCTTTGAACGTTCGTTCAAAGTTTTAAACATGCTCAAAATTTTCCACCAGACAGAACGGACGTGGACGGATAAAACGTACACTTAACAGACATGCAACGGACGTCTAACGGATAAGAACGGACGTCTTACGGACATGGACGGATTGTCCGTTAGACATCCGTTCGAGCTATCCGTTAAGGTATGACCGAGGCTTAAAGATGTAACGGATAGCACGAACGGACACCCAACGGACGGAAAAAAAGTTGACAAAATTTTTATCCGTTGGGAGTCTGTTGATGTACTGACCAAATAAAACGGATACGTTAAGAATGCATAACGGACAAACACAGGATATGCAACGTACGATAAACGGAAACGTACCGGACAGAACAGATGTCAAAAGTACATCCAACGGACGAGTATCGCATTAAACGGACACCTAACGGACGCGTACCGGATAAAATGGACGAACAAGATGATATGCAGAAAAGTTAAAGGCGACATAAAAAATAAATATAAATCGCATAAATATTCAAAAAGTTTACGTGTAACTGGTATTGGTAAGTTTTTCAAAATGCTGCCAAAGCTAGTGGCTGGCCTAAATAAGAGCTGCTTGATAGCGAAGACGTACTCTTACTCTAAGATCAATTATGAATAATAAGCATTCACGACACTCAAGAAATCTGACATACCAAAAATTGGCAAATCGTAATAAATCGTAAATATAACTCAACATGCAGACATCTTATACGTTCAGGTATTTCACATCCAAAATTTTATGGAAATATTCTTTATAAAGCACAAAAATGTCAGTATTCTCCTCAGAAACTAACAAAACCTTTAAATAGACTTATTAAAAGGGGATATAGTTACGATACTGTTGTCAGGTCATTAAAGATTGCATATTTTGGCTTTAACATTGATTCACTGATAGGGTCTTTGCATCGGAACTAAACACATTTACTTCTAAAAAAACAGTTGTTGGCATGACACGGGTTATGTTCTTCTCATATATTTTATGATAGTATGATACTAAACCCCTAACGGGAGGGATTGTACCTGATATTCATATGATGAAGACATAATCTTTCAATCAGTTTAATTGAGGTCTGGAGCTGGCATGTCAGTTAACTGCTAGTAGTCTGTTGTTATTTATGTATTATTGTCATTTTATTTATTTTCTTTTGTTACATCTTTTGACATCAGACTCGGACTTCTCTTGAACTGAATTTTAATGTGCGTATTGTTATTCTTTTACTTTTCTACATTGGCTAGAGGTATAGGGGGAGGGTTGAGATCTCATAAACATGTTTAACCCGCCGCAATTTTGCGCCTGTCCCAAGTCAGGAACCTCTGGCCTTTGTTAGTCTTGTATGATTTTAAATTTTAGTTTCTTGTGTATAATTCGGAGTTTAGTATGACGTCCATTATCACTGTACTATTATGCATATTTTAGGGGCCAGCTGAAGGACACCTACGGGTGCGGGAATTCTCGCTACATTGAAGACCCATTGGTTGCCTTCGGCTGCTGTTTGCTCTATGGTCGGGTGGTTGTCGCTTTGACATATTCACCATTTCCTTTCTCAATTTTATTTCTGACACGAAATTTTCAATTGGCATTTATCCGTTTCAGATATTTTTCTGATAGATTGGATATGAGTAGGCATTTATATTTTCCCGCAAAACATTCTTGAGATATTTTCTTTTTTTTGCATTATTATTGATTTTTACTTATATGGATAATTCTAACAACAAAACATTTTCACATTATTTAGTTGTGTTCTAAAAATAATATTGTTATGCGTATTTATTGAAGACATGAATTTATAACAGGCAATAAGGAATGTTATTTTGCACTCAATAATGTCCGCGTATTTAGACGATCGGTTAAAAATCATAAAACGTCAGTCAAATCTCTCTGACAACAATACATCGGAATGCCCCCACGGTCATCGTGATGTAAAAATCGATTTTCAACCTAATAAGCTATAAAACGGCAAGCTTTTTAGAAAAGCTATTACTTGTAAATCTATAATACTCAGTTATGTTATTCACTTGGACTTGTGTAACGGATTGACACATGCACATGTAGTTATATTAACATTTGCACCGCATTGAAGACCATGTGTTGATGTCTACGTGTCTTTTCGGGTTTTGTTGTAATGGTGGGTTCCTGTTTAATTAACGAAAACGTCACCTCTTCTGTTAGTCATTTCAGGCTAACATGTAAATTATTTAATAGTTACATATGAACATGTAAACAAAATATACCTGCATGAAACCACATCATAAAAATATAAGTACAATAATCTAATTAACCAAGTTTGAAATCAAGTGCATTCCACTGCAAGGTTGTCCATTGACTATAACTGAAACCTTTTTTACACTATTTGGGTTTATAAACATGTAAGACACCATGTGTCATGCTACAATTTAGCTTCAACTAATAGAGAGAGTACACTTCGATATACTCTCCCCCAGCTATGTATATAGTTCCTGTATCCACATCCAGCCAGATATCATTTGGATTTTTTATCTTTTCAAACTTTTCTAGCAGTGTCCTATGTTTTGTACCATCGGCAGATAAAACATGTAACGAACCTTTGTTGTTACTATCAGTGAATAGGACCAGTCCAGATGGTAACACAACAAGACACTCCGGGGTCACAATCGTTTTGTTTTTATAGCAATATATTGAATTGCCTTCTAATGTTGCACGTTTGATTTCTTTGTCATGTGTTGTGAAAATAACTTCACCATTATGTATATTCATACCATTTAATCCACATTCAGTGTTTGTTGAAAAACACGGTGTCAGTTTATCTATGTTGCTTGGGTAAAATGTTGTCTCGAACTTTTTAATTGCCCTGTCCACAACCAAGAAAATACAGTCCTCTTGAGAAAATATTGCTCCAACATATTCCTCCTTAAACACTATTTTCTGTGACTTTGGAATTGTATTTTCGTGTATTGTGGCAACATAAAGTTGATGTGAATAGCAAGAAATAAAAACCTGATTGAATTTGGAATCATAACACAACCGTTTCACGTCTCCAGGTAACAGCTTCGAATCCATAATTGCTCCAATATCTTTATCAAGAATATGCAATTTTCTCTCGGACGATTTATCTCCAACTACTATGTATTTATCATTAATGGATACGCCACACATCATATTCGAGCCTTTGTAATTAAATGTGTTTACCTTCGTCAGACCGAGCTCTTCGAATGTATAACAGGTAAACATTGTAAATACTCCCAATTCTTTACACAATTTGAAAATATCACCGGTCTGATCCACAAGGAGTTGTTTTGTTTGATCGAATGTGGCTAATATCTCTGCAGATTGTAACTGTTCAACTATTTTGTTCTGTTTTAGATGAAGAATGATAAGATTCTCATTCTGAAATGTTTTACTTATTTCTACGATACTCGATTTAATACGGCTTCTAATAGTCTCTACATGAACAAACAACTGAGTGTTGGACCCTAATTCCTTCACAATTTTCGTTACACTCATCCAGTGTTCGAGACTTTTAACAAATTGTTCCAATAAACGTAGACGAACATTATGATTTGTGTTCTGTTCATCACGAAATACATGTAATTGCTTCTTGAACATTTCAAATAAATTATCTATACTACACTTCATCATTTCAGCAATTTTTGCTGCTTCTTCTTCAACGGTCTCTGTATTACTAATAAAATCGGACTTATGTTGTTTCTTTTCCCCCAGAAGTTTGATTGTCGCGTCCTTCATTTTTCCTAGTTTTTCTGGAAACGCTTCATAATCATTGTTCTCATCAAAAGCGTCTGCGATTGATTTTAGTTCTTTACATTCTATATGTTTCGTTATTAGGCACAAAACACAACACGGTTCCTTATGACTACAGCAGAATATTTCAAGTTCTTTTGAAGGATGAATGGGACAGTGTTTGGATATACCATTTAAATCTATACCATTTGTACTTTGACCATACTCTTCAATTTTGACCACAGCATGTGTGTATAACAGTTTCATTCGGCTGTGCATTTGATTACACTTTTCACATAAAGCTTCTTCGCAGATCTTGCACCAAAACTTGGCATTTGATTTTTCATTCGAACGTTTACAAGCATGACACTCCTGTGTTTTGTCTCCTGTTGATAATGCAATCATTGTTGCTATTGTAGCATTATCCTGCAATGAACTCGTCCATTTTTCAATGGACTCATCATGATTTAATGGTATCACTACTGTCCTACATATTGGACATGCAAACTCTGATATTTTATTGTCTTTTTTGCGTCCAACAGATATGATAAACTCGTGTATGCATGGTTCACAAAATGTATGTAAGCATGGTAGTATTTTCGGTGACTTGAATGTTTCAGAGCAAATTGGACAAGAAAACATTTCTGAGTTATCGTGTAATGGTTTAGACACAGCCATATATATCTATCTCTATCTATCTGTATATATCTTCTGCCAATTAAGGCACACCTCCTGAACCCGGAGTACGGTATATATGAAATGTTACACTGAATATCCTCCACCAATATTTACAGTAGATCCATAAGAATAAAAAATTCAAACATAAACTAAAAGAAACATACCTGTTTTAACTTTCTTTTTCACTTCCTGTAATACATGTGTCATGTGATCAACGTAGTTTATATTTAGATAAGTAATTTGAGCAAAATGTATACATCTCATTTAAATGAATACTTTTTTGTGCGTGATTCAATGCCACCTGATTATTTTTGTACGTGTGTCAAGTTATACCTTATGAAACACAAGATGTTAGTCTTTATGTTTAAATGCTATTATAAGTGTCATGCCAAAAAATGACTTACATGTCCCCGTCTTAAATTTCCACCAAAAATACGGCAAGGTCCACGTTTAGTGGTCGCACATTTTCTTTAAATTTTGAAATTGTTATAACTTGAAAAACAAACAGTATTATTTATTTACTCACATGAAACAAACCGGGATGTGGTATTCAGTACGTAGGTGAAACTGGAAGATATTTATCTGAACGAACTCAAGAACATCTGTATCGTTTTAAAAGACCCAATAAATTCAAAAGTATCATTTACCAACACCTTAAGAAGCACAACCATCCTTTTAAATATTTAGCAGTTCAACCTTTAGAAGTAGTAAATAAGCAGACTGGTGAATCGCATTCAAAGTTTGTACGATCACGGAAAATAATTGAATTAAATTGGATTAAAAAATTACAGACAGTTTACCCTCTCGGTCTAAATGATAATATCATGGGAATTGGTAATATATCTAGAACCAATTCCGTTAACATTTTGGATATAGTTTCTAAAACTGTTCGTAAAAAACGTTCTCACGGTCGTAGAACAAATCGCAATCAAAGAAGATTTCGGGCCAATCATACCAATATTTCGGACCTAATTTCTATTTCAAAAAACAACGGCAGACATTATCTGTTAACAAAACTCTGTTCGTTACCGGTTAATAAGTTAAATAAAATTTTGGAGGATTGCAACACAATTTCATATAGCAGTCCTAAGTATGAAATTGTTCAAATTATTATGGCATATTGTTATTCTAAATTGTTTCCCAAAATTGATCGCCCTGAAGATCATAAAAAACATTTTATTAAAATTAAGTATGTCAATAAAGGCTTTGATTTTGTAAATATTGCCGGTATATTTAACGACCATTCTGTTAAAGAACAAATTCCTGGATATTTTGACAATACTGAGCTACCTCTTATTTGTTATATTTACAAGAAATCTACCCGGAAATTTGTGTTTAATTATAGTCAATTGTGTAAAGATGTTAATATCAGTGAAAATACACCTACTTCATGTAATTGCAGTAATTCCGAATATATTTATGGCCCCATTTCCCATGTTATAACAGGAGATCTTAACATCGTTCAAGACCGAGAGTTAAAATCATTCCTCAGTAAAGGACCTAAATATCGTACCCCGTCAATTATTAATTGGAATGAGTGTCGTAATATCATCCACGACTCACTCCATACTTACTGTATGAAATGGATAAAACGGGAAAAAGCTGACAAAAAATCTTTGGACTCTTTTTTTAATTCAGTAATGAAGATAGTTGATATACGTATTCAACATTTTAAAGAACATTTTACTATAAACCCTTACAACAATAAACCTATTTCTCGTATCAAACATAAACTAAAAGAACTAGCCAAGGAATTTGTTTTTGTCCCGGCAGATAAAGCTGCTAATAATATTATTATTGTTTGACGTAAATTTTACATTGAGGTTCTGAAAAAGGAAATCACCAATTCACCAACATTCCAACTGACTCCATTTTCAGAAAACGAAATCTGTAACAAACATAAACTTTTAGGCACCGCTTTACAAGCAGAGCCAAATACAATGAAAGTCAAAACTATGTATTGCCTTCCGAAGCTACACAAAACCCCTTACAAATATAGATTTATTTCGTCTTCAAGCCATTGTTCAACTACTAAATTGTCTATTCTTCTTACCAGCACACTTGGTACAATTAAAAACCTGATAATAAATTGTTCAAATAAGGCCTTCGAAAATAGTGGAATAAATTACTTTTGGAGTGTCAAGAACTCGTTGGAAGTACTTGATAAATTGCATGCTTATATTGGTGATTTTGAAACTGTTCAAAGTTTTGATTTTTCTACCCTGTATACCACATTGCCTCACATTCTCATTAAGAAAAAATTCACCCACCTAATTAAATGGGCATTCAAAAAATCAGAATGTGAATATATATGTTCAAACTCTTTTAGGTCATTTTTTAGTAGCAATAAACAAAAAAACTATGTTAATTGGACAGGCTTTGATACTATATCTGCCCTTGAATTTTTACTAGATAACATTTTTGTTCGCTTTGGGGATTCCGTATATCGTCAGATAATCGGAATTCAAATGGGGACTAACTGTGCACCACTTATTGCGGACCTGTTTTTGTATTGTTATGAGTTACAATTTATGACAAAAATAAGCAAAGACCCATCGAAACAACATCTGATAAACAAATTTAATAATACTTTCAGATATTTGGATGATATTTTGGCTCTCAATAATGACGACTTCAGTATGTATATTAATGAAATTTATCCTGTTGAACTTACTTTAAATAAAGCTAATACTAACAATGACCACTGCCCTTTTCTCGATCTTGATATCTATATCACTAATGGAAAGCTGAATACTAAAATTTATGATAAAAGGGATGATTTTTCATTTCCTATCGTTAATTATCCGTTTTTAGATGGTGACGTTCCCTTGTCACCATCTTACGGTGTTTATATATCTCAACTTGTACGATTCGCTCGTGTATGTAACAATGTTTTAGATTTTAACGAGAGAAATTTATATATTACTGAAAAATTATTACACCAGGGTTTTCGATATCACAAACTAGTCAAAACATTTACTAAATTTTATCATCGGTATAAAGACATTATTCGTAAATATAGCTCAACATGCAGACTTTTAATACGTTCAGGTATTTCACATCCAATTTTTTATGGTAATATTCTTTATAAAGCACAAAGGTGTCAGTATTCACCTCAGAAACTTACAAAACCTTTGAATAGACTTATTAAGAAGGGATATAATTACGATACTGTTGTCAAGTCATTAAAGATTGCATATTTTGGCGTTAATATTGAGTCATTGATAAGGTCTTTGCATCGGAACTAAACACATTTATTCTAAAAACAGTTGTTGGCATGACACGGGTTATGTTCTTCACATATATGTTATGATGGTATGATACTAAACCCCTAACGGGAAGGATTGTGTCTGATGTTCATATGATGAAATCATAATCTTTCAGTCAGTTTAGTTGAAGTCTGGAGCTGGCATGTCAGTTAACTGCTAGTAGTCTGTTGTTATTTATGTATTATTGTCATTTTGTTTATTTTCTTTGGTTACATCTTCTGACATCAGACTCGGATTTCTCTTGAACTGAATTTTAATGTGCGTATTGTTATGCGTTTACTTTACTACATTGGTTAGAGGTATAGGGGGAGGGTTGAGATCTCACAAACATGTTTAACCCCGCCGCATTTTTGCGCCTGTCCCAAGTCAGGAGCCTCTGGCCTTTGTTAGTCTTGTATTAATTTAATTTTAGTTTCTTGTGTACAATTTGGAAATTAGTATGGCGTTCATTATCACTGGACTAGTATATATTTGTTTAGGGGCCAGCTGAAGGACGCCTCCGGGTGCGGGAATTTCTCGCTACATTGAAGACCTGTTGGTGACCCTCTGCTGTTGTTTTTTATTTGGGCGGGTTGTTGTCTCTTTGACACATTCCCCATTTCCATTTTCAATTTTATTATCTGTTAACAAAGCTCTGTTCATTACCGGTTAAAAGGTTAGATAAATTTTTGGAGGATTGCAACACAATTTCATATAACAGTCCAAAGTATGAAATAGTTCAAATTATTATGGCATATTGTTATTCTAAACTATTTCCAAAAATTGATCGTCCTGAAGATCATAAAATACATTTTATTAAAATAAAGTATGTCAATAAAGGTTTTGATTTTGTAAATATTGCCGGTATATTTAACGACCATTCTGTTAAAGAACAAATTCCTGGATATTTTGACAATACTGAGCTCCCTCTTATTTGTTATATTTACAAGAAATCTACCCGGAAATTTGTGTTTAATTATAACCAATTGTGTAAAGATGCTAATATCAGTGAAAATACACCTACTTCATGTAATTGTAGTAATTCCGCATACATTTATGGACACATTTCCCATGTTATAACAGGAGATCTTAACATCGTTCAAGACCGAGAGTTAAAATCATTCCTCAGTAAAGGACCTAAATATCGTCCCCCGTCAGTTATGAATTGGAATGAGTGTCGTAATATCATCCACGACTCACTCCGTACTTACTGTTTGAAATGGAATAAACGGGAAAAAGCTGACAAAAAATGTTTGGACTCTTTCTTTAATTCAGTAATGAACATAGTTGATATACGTATGCAACATTTTAAAGAACATTTTATTATTAACAATAACCACAATAAACTTATTTCTCGTATCAAACATAAACTAAAAGAACTAGCCAAGGAATTTGTTTTTGTCCCGGCCGATAAAGCTCCTAATAATATTATTATTGTTTGACGTAAATTTTACATTGAGGGTCTGAAAAAAGAAATTACCAATTCACCAACATTCCAACTGACTCCATTTTCAGAAATCGACATCTGTAACAAACATAAACTTTTAGCTACCGCTTTACAAGCAGAACCGAATACAATGAAAGTCCCTACTATGTATTGGCTTCCGAAGCTACACAAAACACCTTACAAATATAGATTTATTTCGTCTTCAAGCCATTGTTCCACTACTAAATTGTCTATTCTTCTTACCAGTACACTTGGTACAATCAAAAACCTGATAATATATTGTTCAAATAAGGCCTTCGAAAATAGTGGAATTATTTACTTTTGGAGTGTCAAGAACTCGTTGGAAGTACTTGATAAATTGCATGCTTATATTGGTGATTTTGAATCTGTTCAAAGTTTTGATTTTTCTACCCTGTATACCACATTGCCTCACATTCTCATTAAGAAAAAATTCACCCACCTAATTAAATGGGCATTTAAAAAGTCAGAATGTGAATATATATGTTCAAACTCTTTTAGGTCATTTTTTAGTAGCAATAAACAAAAAAACTATGTTAATTGGACAGGCTTTGATACTATATCTGCCCTTGAATTTTTACTAGATTACATTTTTGTTCGCTTTGGAGATTCCGTATATCGTCAGGTTATCGGAATACCAATGGGGACTAACTGTGCACCACTTATTGCGGACCTGTTTTTTTTTTTTTTTGTATTGCTATGAGTTACAATTTATGACAAAAATCAGCAAAGACCCATCGAAACAACATCTCATTAACAAATTTAATAATACTTTTAGATATTTGGATGACATTTTGGCTCTCAATAATGACGACTTCAGTGTCAAGGGGTACAATCAAAATCACGTGATGGATATACACACACCGGAAGTTACAGTCGAACTCGCCGCTTGAAAGGTTAGTAGTTGCATTTTCTTGTTTATATCAATTAAATTTTGATTAATAAGTTGGCACACCGAATGTCGGATAATATGTAGTTTTAAAATACACAATTGTTTTTGCTAGAAAGCGTGCAGTTATTGCAAACACTTCGACACAGTTATCTGGTGAAATTTTTTAACTGTGTCTAAGTGTTATCATTAACTGCACGCTTTCCAGCAAGGATAATTGTGTATTTCAAAACTAGATAGTATCCGACATACGGTGCACTACCTTATTTATCAAATTTTATTGATATAAACAAGTAAATACGACTACTTACCTTTCAAACGGTGTGCTCGACTGTTACTTCCGGTGTGTGTATATCCATCACGTGATTTTGATTGTACCCCTTGAGTATGTATACTAAAGAAATTTATCCTGTCACCGTCTTACGGTGTTTATATATCTCAACTTGTACGATTCGCTCGTGTATGTAACAATGTTTTAGATTTTAACGAGAGAAATTTATGTATTACTGAAAAATTATTACACCAGGGTTTTCGATATCACAAACTAGTCAAAACATTTACTAAATTTTATCATCGGTATAAGGACATCATTCGTAAATATAGCTCAACATGCAGACTTCTTATACGTTCAGGTATTTCACATCCATTTTTTTATGGAAATTTTCTTTATAAAGCACAAAAATGTCAGTATTCACCTCAGAAACTAACAAAACCTTTAAATAGACTTATCAAGAAGGGATATAGTTACGATACTGTTGTCAGGTCATTAAAGATTGCTTATTTTGGCGTTAATATTGATTCACTTGTAGGGTCTTTGCATCGGAACTAAACACATTTATTCAAGGCATGACACGGGTTATGTTCTTCTCATATATGTTATGATGGTATGATACTAAACCCCTAACGGGAAGGATTGTGCCTGATATTCATATGATGAAATCATAATCTTTCAATCAGTTTAATTGAAGTCTGGAGCTGGCATGTCAGTTAACTGCTAGGAGTCTGTTGTTATTTATGTATTATTGTCATTTTGTTTATTTTCTTTGGTTACATCTTCTGACATTAGACTCGGACTTCTCTTGAATTGAATTTTAAATGTGCGTATTGTTATGCATTTACTTTTCTACATTGGCTAGAGGTATAGGGGAGGGTTGAGATCTCATAAACATGTTTAACCCCGCCGCATTTTTGCGCCTGTCCCAAGTCAGGAGCCTCTGGCCTTTGTTAGTCTTGTATTTTTTTAATTTTAGTTTCTTGTGTACAATTTGGAAATTAGTATGGCGTTCATTGTCACTGAACTAGTATATATTTGTTTAGTGGGTCTCATTGGCGTCTAACCGTGACGCGGGATTGCCGATTTTTGGTAAGCGTGACACGGGAAAGTCAAATTATTGTGTCGTGAAAACGGGAAATGAGGTCTAGCGGGACCCGGGAAATGACAAAAAAATGAGAATTGCTAACGTACATAGTGAAAGCAGGATACAGGAATCTGACAAAACAGTAAGCGGGATCCGGGATCGGAACCCCCCAATGAGACCCCTGTTTAGGGGCCAGCTGAAGGACGCCTCCGGGTGCGGGAATTTCTCGCTACATTGAAGACCTGTTGGTGACCTTCTGCTGTTGTTTTTTCTATGGTCGGGTTGTTGTCTCTTTGACACATTCCCCATTTCCATTCTCAATTTTACCTTCGTTAAATAAAGAATTTATTATTATTATTATTATATTTCAGATAAGGCCAGATTTCTGAATTCGATGTCTATTTTGGATGCATGTAACTGCATGGTGAAAAATTGTTTATGACATATATTTAATCCAATATTAATTTATGCCAAAATATGATTATCATTACTTATTTGTTGAGTTTTGTTTTAATACATCGAAACGGGAGTTGAGGGAATTGTTTTAAACTTGTATTAAAATACATGACCATACATGTCGACATTGCTAAACTTTTAAATGGGTTGTTTATTTAGTTTTATGCTGCTATCCAGAATTTTTTCAATTCTTTTGAAATCGGCGTGATTTTTCTTTTAAATTTTGTTATAAATGATCATAAATAACAAATCATGGATTTAACTGTAAGCTGAAGTGACACGATAGCCCACCCATACTTCCAACTGACAATTTCTACCTTTGAACCTATCGACCTAGCTGTCTTGGTTAGTATTTAATTTGTCTGTTGTTATTTTATATTCCTTTTCGGGTTTGCTTTGTTATCCGTGCCATTATATATATATATTTAGTTCTACTATGTGAAGCTGGTTGCACTAAAAGCAATTAGAGTCGGACATAATTTTGTTTTCTGGTTCTAAAAAAAATGTATGGAAGTCCGTTTTGAATTATAGCGGATGTCTGTATTTAGCTATGTCTTTACCTTTTTATCCCTACTCCTACGTGGATAATCTGCAATTAACAAAAAGTTGCATAATTCAGCAATGAGTAACTGTGCGTGTGTACGTCAACACAGGGTTAAATAAAATATAACCCAAATAGTATTACCAAAAAGAAATTTTATGTTGCGCGATAGCAAAAAAAAAACCAACAAAACACGACTAACAAAAAAACATGTTTAAAAGACAATAGTATCAACCAATACGCATCCAACATATCCTATGGATTTAGTGTAAAGATGTCATTATATAACAGGTAGAGAAAAACACGACCTTTCGGAAAATAAAAATTAAAGCATAAACCAAACAAAGATGTTATAAAAACCTAAGTCGAAGAGTTAGACACGCATGACAATAACATTGCAAATTATTGAACAGACAAACTTCGACCCACAAAACGCTTTACAGGAAACTAACGCTTGAGCAACACGAACTTCAGCGAAAAACGCAATGAAAACTCACCAAAGACGACGGGCTTACCCTTTGATACATAAGACGCGCGTTGTCTTCATTAGACTCATCGGTGGCGCCTGTATCCCATACCTGTGCATGCCTGTTCCACTAGCTTTAAATCATAGCTACAAACATCAGTTATGTAAATCGTTGACGTTTTATTCTAAATTCAGAAACAAAAACTCATTGACTTATTAGAAATTTAACAACTAACGCTCAAGAATGTATGGGCTGCTCGCAAGAGCTGTTTTCCACGACCATAGGCGGATCCAAAAGGGGTGTGGGAAACCCGGTCCCCCTTTGGTGGGGAAAATTTGGTTGATTATATAGGGAATCACTGAAGTATGTTGGGAGTGCCCACTTAGGTCAGTCACGCCTAGCAATGATGACTTTAATTGTTTTTCTTTTAGAGAGGCCCAAGATGAGTGGATATGCAAGCTATGATGAGGCACTTGATCCTAAATACGGGGATCCCTATCAAGTTTCATTGGTGGTGGCAGACGAGAATAGTTTATTAGGTTACGGGAAAATTGTTACAGATTTTGAAAAGGAGGAAGTTGAAATTACCCCCTGGCCTGTAGGTGGATGGCGAAAGTTGTATCCAGGAACTGGTGCTATGGGTGGCATAGTGAGCGGGGATTTTGTTTATGAATGGGAGGGAGACGTTTGTAAAGCAATAAATAATGCTGTAGGCGGTCATTACGTCACTGGTCGTCTGCCAACTGGTGTTTCTTTTGAAAACCGAACCCACGTGCTGGTGAGGGAAGCTAATTACCACCCTGATGGCGGTCAGATATTTTTTCCAAGAGACAAAGACCCTTTCATTGCCTTATTAGCCTTACCGACTGACGATATTAAACAAGAAGATTTTAAGGCATTTTATTTTGATGGATCTTTTGGTGTACAGATCCATGCCAACATCTGGCATCAGCCTGTTTATCCTATTAAAGATCGAGCTGTGTTTCTAGGGAAACAGGGAGCGGTTCATGCATGTGTTTGTATGGATTCTGTTGATGAGTGGGGGAAATATTTGTCAGTTCCACTAAAACTACAATCTTAATGTGCTTTTATTCTGTCAACGATTTCAAATAAAGATTATTCTAGTCAAAACTGACATTAATATTGTGTTCCCAATATCTGTCCGCTCTTCCGAAACAACTAGATCTATATATAACTCAAAAGAAGCTGATTTTTTAAAATGAAATTTAGACAACATCGTCCACTAGTGTGACTAAACTCTAAGTTACATTTGTGCCGAAGCCAATTGTTTCCGCGAAAAATAGCAGTAAAGTATATACACATGAAGAGCAAATTAGTGTTTAAATAACTAAATTTTGAGAAAATGAAAAAACACCTTTTGTTCTGAAAAGCGACAACCCAAATTTACTTTTTATCTTTACAGTAAAACATTTTGTACATTCTAAAAATGGGCGCACGGTCAACGCTTTTGAAGTTACAACCGTATACAATTACTAAAAGAAGCATTCGATCAATACTCAGAATTACATTTTTTTCTAGAATCTTAAAATACGATTTCTATCAAGTTGTTTTTTTCTTTTTTATCTTTGCACTTTATTGTAGAAGCTGTGACATCATGAATGTTACATTTCATTTTGAGATGAAGGTTAATTTCAGTATTACGCGATATTGCTGTTAGCCAATCAAAATAGCGTATTATAATGAAACATACATGTCTAAATGTAATTATATGGAGATATAAAACAAGACACCAGTTATTCGAAGTTAACGAATATGAATTTAATATAAAAAAAATAAGACAGTTGTGGTATGATTGCCAATGAGACAACTCTCTACCAGCGACCAAATGACATAGAAGTTTTAGCATGGCTGCAGTTCTGGGTTCTCCTTATTACAGATTCTTGTTCGTTTGGCGGTCGATCCTATTTTTCTAGGTTTTAATATGAAATGTTTGAATTATATAGAAGATAAGGATACATCTACAAAATAAACACATCTATGGAAACATGTGTCTAGATCGTATATAAACGTAGGGGGGAAAAACGTCAAAATAGCGTGTGCAATACGGGTTACCCTCACTTTAGACATGTTTCTGTAATGTTTATGTTGAAAAAGAGGATAAACAGACCACCTTATACATATGAATATTGTCATTGTAATGGTGAAGATAATTTTAAATGTAAATTGACGTGACACGTTTGTCCTACCATACAAAATACTATTAGAAAACTACTGACCTACATGGTTTTAAGGTACGCATCCAAACTTTGTCATTACATTATATTGCCATTGAGGTATTTTTATACATCAGTATTTTGGCTACAAAGGTATATTTGAATAATATTGTTTGGTGTTTAGAAAGCAATGAACGATTACACACTTCAATAGTATTCATAAACAATACACTTATTATGGAGGGCCATTTCGAAATTTTCATGCTAGGCTAGATTTATTCAGGATGGTATATAAATCGTTGTTTTCTGGTCAATTTATTGTCAGTGGGTCAGTCTGTCCGCCATTACATTAGTCCGTCCCAAATTGACATTTTGGTTGAGGTAGTTTACGATGAAAAAAATAAAATCACAAAAATGAACTCTGAAGAAAATTCAAAAAGAAAAGTCCCTAATCAAATGGCAAACCTAAAAGCTCAAACAGGTCAATGGAATAGATAACAACTGTCATATTCCTGACTTTGTACAGGCATTTTCTTATGTTAAAAATGGTGAATAAAACCTGGTTTTAAAGCTAGCTAAACCTCTCAATTGTATGACAGTCGCATCTAATTCCATTACGTTTAAAACGATGTGTGAACAAAACAAACAGACATAATAGGTAAAAATGTCAAAATAGGGGTACAGCAGTGAACATTGTGTTATAATCTTAATCACTATAAAAACAAACAAACAGGTAACAAAGAAGCACAAAATGGCATATAGACCAAGCATATTGGCAAAAATGAAAGACAAGAATACACAAATTTACCCGAGCCTTAATAACACAATGACGGAATGTAAAAGTACAGAGCCGCCTCATATAGCTATATGTATCATAACTAAAGAAACATAAAAAGGCAGAAAGAAAAAGCACATTAGCAAAAATGAAAGACAAGAATACAAAAATGTTTTACAATAACGCAATAACTGGATGTATATTATAGTACAGCGTCACGTCATATGTATAAAAGAAACACCAAAAGGCATATAATAGACAAAACTGACCGTGCAAGGGCTGTATAGCTAGTCAAGGTCGTTAAAAACTTCCATCGTTTCGTTATAGACAAAGCACAATAGGAAAATTGTGATCACATCAACTTGAAATTTAGTACAGTACATGTTTGTCATATTGTAAACTTTTCAAGTTGTAAATTTCAGGTTTAAGGCAGCAACCATTTGATTTTCTGGGGGGGGGGGGGGGGCTATGGTTTTTTTTGGAAAAAAAAGTTTGTTTCCAGTGTTTGGAGAAAAAAATAATTTGTTTTTGATTCTGAGAAAAAAAATTTGTTTGTTTCACCCTCAGCTGCCACTATATGTAATGCTAAAATTGAAAGAAAAAAATTGTTTTCGACTTGTCGCGAAAAAAAAAGTTTGTTTTTCGCCACAGGCGGAAAAAAAAGTTTGTACAGAAAAAAAAACCATAGCCCCCCCCAGAAAATCAAATGGTTGCTGCCTAAGTTTTAATTTCTAATTAAGCCAAGTCAAGGTGGTACCCAACACCTTGGCTTAAATCAATTTGGCTCGTTTAATTTTTATAAAATTTTGACAAAATATTTTCTTTGACCATTTGAAAAAAATATAAAAATTTCAGAAAACTTGAACCAAATATTGGTTGGATATATAGCAGTTTGACAAACACTCAATTTGATCAATTTGAAGCTTAATATTTCCTTAACAATACAACGTAATTAAAACGTTTAGCTGATTTTGAGTTATCTCACTGTAGTGTTAGGTACCACCTTAAGGTACATGTAGCCTGGCATCCCAGCCCATTCTAACTTCGCGTCGCAAGTTTGATACTGACAAGATTAGCCAGGACCCCAGGCTAAAGGTACATGAAGTTGTTGTCATATCAATTTGAAACTTAGTACACATCTCCATTCTAAGACTGAAATATAAAGTTTGGTGTCAAATTTCTAGTTTGACCCCGATTTTATATTTCTTGACTTTATCACGGACCTAATTATAATGCATCTTTATCGTGTTGAGAAGACTGCGGTCAATAATGTGAAATGTATCAACTCAATGTTCTTTTAAAATAGACTTAAATTATTCTACAGAAAACATTATTATCTAGAAATCTAACTACTTTTGCTTCAGGAAAATTGAGGATGAGTGGAAGTCCGAGTTATGATGATGCACATGATCCTAAATACGGTGACCCCTATAAGGTTTCAATGGTGATTGCAGATGAAAACACTTTAAAAGGTTATGGCAAAATTGTGACAGATTATGAAAAGACAGAAGTTGAAATTACCCCCTGGCATGTGAGTGGATGGCGACAGCTTTACCCTGGAACTGGTACTATGGCTGGAATAATGGGCGGTGAATTTGTTTATCAGTGGAAAGATGACATTTGCATAGCCACTGACAATGAAGACAACGACCATTACGTCACTGTTCGTCTGCCAGCAGACATGTCTTACGATAATCGGACACATGTACTAGTAAGGGAAGTAAACTACCATCCGGACAGTGGTCAAGTATTTTTTCCTCGTGACAAAGACCCATTTGTTGCCTTATTGGCACTACCTGGTGATGATATCAAGCCGGAAAATTTGGTTGCATTTTATTTTGATGGATCATTCGGAGTACAGATCCATGCCGATATATGGCACCAGCAGATCTACCCAGTGAAGGATCGGTCTGTGTTTCTAGGGAAACAAGGATCTGTTCACGCATGTGTTAATATGGATACTGCTGAAGAATGGGGCCAATATTTGTTAGTTCCACTTGGACCTGCGTCTTAACTTAGATGTGCATTAGTTCTTGTGTAAATAAATATAAAATGACTAAATAGAACGTAGTAGGGCGATCTCTTGTATCTAGTTGAATGCAAAACATTTTTAGATATAGAACCATATTTTTTTTAAGCTGAACAAATGTATAGTCAATACGCACATGAATGTGAGTATCTAGATAGTAACTTTTTACTTGTTTTGAAAGGTTGGGTTGCTTTCTCATTGGTCTTTTTTTACAACTTTTTTTTAAATTTATATTCACATTTTAAACTGTGATATAGCACTTTTGGAGCGTGGAACATATAAAGAGCGAAAACAAGTCTCTCTGCACTTTAACGAACCATTTTAACAAATCTTTGAGCCAGTTTGATAGGTCTGCAGTTGGACTGTTGTATGACAAAAGTTATGTCCTTTTGACGCTGTGCTGTTCGCTTATTTTCCAGTGGTAGTTCGAATCTCAAACGCATATTTTCCTTCGTTCAATTTTCGGTCCCACCGACAATGTTTGCCATTTTCGTTTGACGTATAACTTCTGTTAACATTTCTGATTTTGATCTGCTTCTGAAAACTATCGTAAACAAAATGAAACAGAAACTGGGTGCACATATTTCAAACTTCTTCTTTTCAAGAACCAATTAAACTAAACTTGGCAGATTCTTCTTTGGCGGCTCTTATAAAGAGTTTTTATTGTTCATTGCCATTTGGAATTATTATCGGTCATTTATAGCGGATATTAAAATTACTTCGTAACACAATTTAAAAAAATTGAGATTTAATCATCGACTGACCAAGAGAAAGAAATAAAGCCATGCAGATATGGTGTTGCTTCAATCATAATGAAAGGAATGAAATATTAAAAAAGAAATCCAGATGTTTTTGCCAGAAAATATTCATATAGGATTGACAGTCTTAACGACTGTCCTATTTGTTTATTGGAAGTACATTTTATTCCTCTTTAAATTTCTGTCTCATTGATTTCAGTACAAGTGCAAGTTTTGGAACACCATATTCAGGAAAATAAAAACTATTTTGTTGTCTGTCCAGTTGATGTCTTCAGCTGCCTATTTATATTTATTCTAATGGAAGATGCCAGATACAAAACATTAGAGAATTGCTGACTTGACAAACATACTGAAGGATAAATTTAACCAAGAAAAAATTAAAAACAGCATATGGTTGAAAAAGACGCCAAAGTTATATGACATATGCAAGCGAGTAATATTCAATAGACCATTACCAATCATTACCGTAACTGCTACAATCAAACTACTCAAACTATAAAATATGGACAAAACTACAAACATGAATTTACAATCTTAACTTGGTATCCGATTCATTACAAATATGCACTTACAATCATAACTAGGGACCTGACTCCCAACAGACATGAACTTACAATCATAACTAGGGATCTGACTCACTACAGACATGAACTTACAATTATAATTTGGGATCTGACTCATTACAGACATGAACTTACAATCATAACTTGGAGTCTGACTCACTACAGACATGAACTTACAATCATACTCTGGAACAGATTCACTACCGACATGAACTTACAATCATAACCTGGGATCTGACTCACTACAGACACGAACTTACAATCAAAACTTTGGATCCGACTCAATACAGACATGAACTTACAATCATAACTTGGGATCTGACTCATTACAGACATGAACTTACAATCATAGCTTGCGATCTAACTCACTACAGACATGAACTTACAATCATAACTAGGGATCTGACTCACTACAGACATGAACTTACAATCATAACTTGGGATATGACTCACTACAGTCATGAACTTATAATCATAACTTGGGGTCTGACTCACTACAAACAAGAACTTACAATCATAACTAGGGATATGACTCACTACAGACAAGAACTTACAATAATAACTGGGGTCCTGACTCACTACAGACATGAACTTACAATTATAATTTGGGATCTGAATCATTACAGACATGAACTTACAATCATAACTTGGAGTCTGACTCATTACAGACATGAACTTACAATCATAACTTGGAGTCTGACTCATTACAGACATGAACTTACAATCATAACTAGGGATCTGACTCACTACAGACAAGAACTTACAATCATAACTTTGGATCCGACTCAATACAGACATGAACTTACAATCATAACTTGGGATCTGACTCATTACAGACATGAACTTACAATCATAGCTTGCGATCTAACTCACTACAGACATGAACTTACAATCATAACTAGGGATCTAACTCACTACAGACATGAACTTACAATCATAACTTGGGATATGACTCACTACAGTCATGAACTTATAATCATAACTTGGGGTCTGACTCACTACAAACAAGAACTTACAATCATAACTAGGGATATGACTCACTACAGACAAGAACTTACAATAATAACTGGGGTCCTGACTCACTACAGACATGAACTTAAAATCATAACTTGGAGTCTGACTCACTACAGACATGAACTTACAATCATACTCTGGAACAGATTCACTACCGACATGAACTTACAATCATAACCTGGGATCTGACTCACTACAGACACGAACTTACAATCAAAACTTTGGATCCGACTCAATACAGACATGAACTTACAATCATAACTTGGGATCTGACTCATTACAGACATGAACTTACAATCATAGATTGCGATCTAACTCACTACAGACATGAACTTACAATCATAACTAGGGATCTGACTCACTACAGACATGAACTTACAATCATAACTTGGGGTCTGATTCACTACAGTCATGAACTTATAATCATAACTTGGGGTCTGACTCACTACAAACAAGAACTTACAATCATAACTAGGGATCTGACTCACTACAGACAAGAACTTACAATCATAACTTTGGATCCAACTCAATACAGACATGAACTTACAATCATAACTTGGGATCTGACTCATTACAGACATGAACTTACAATCATAGCTTGCGATCTAACTCACTACAGACATGAACTTACAATCATAACTAGGGATCTGACTCACTACAGACATGAACTTACAATCATAACTTGGGATATGACTCACTACAGTCATGAACTTATAATCATAACTTGGGGTCTGACTCACTACAAACAAGAACTTACAATCATAACTAGGGATATGACTCACTACAGACAAGAACTTACAATAATAACTGGGGTCCTGACTCACTACAGACATGAACTTACAATTATAATTTGGGATCTGAATCATTACAGACATGAACTTACAATCATAACTTGGAGTCTGACTCATTACAGACATGAACTTACAATCATAACTTGGAGTCTGACTCATTACAGACATGAACTTACAATCATAACTTGGGATATGACTCACTACAGACATGTACTTACAATCATAACCTGGGATCTGACTCACTACAGACACGAACTTACAATCAAAACTAGGGATCTGTTTCACTACAGACATGAACTTACAATCATAACTAGGGGTCTGATTCACTACAGTCATGAACTTATAATCATAACTTGGGGTCTGACTCACTACAAACAAGAACTTACAATTATAACTAGGGATCTGACTCACTACAGACAAGAACTTACAATCATAACTTTGGATTCGACTCACTACAGACATGAACTTACAATCATAACTTGGGATCTGACTCATTACAGACATGAACTTACAATCATAGCTTGGGAGTCTGACTCACTACAGACATAAACTTACAATCATAACTTGGGGATCTGACTCACTACAGACATGAACTTACAATCATAACTTGGGATATGACTCATTACAGACATGAACTTACAATCATAACTTGGGATATGACTCACTACAGACAAGAACTTACAATAATAACTGGGGTCCTGACTCACTACGGACATGAACTTACAATCATAACTTGGGATCTGACTCACTACAGACATGAGCTTACAATCATAACTTGGAATCTGACTCACTACAGACATGAACTTACAATCATAACTTGCGATCTAACTCACTACAGACATGAACTTACAATCATAACTAGGGATCTGACTCACTACAGACAAGAACTTACAATCATAACTTTGGATCCGACTCACTACAGACATGAACTTACAATCATAACTTTGGATCTGTCTCATTACAGACATGAACTTACAATCATAACTTGAGATCTGACTCATTACAGACATGAACTTACAATCATAGCTTTGGATCTGATTCACTACGGTCATGAAGAATATAAATTGTACAAGGACCTAATGCTATTAGATACATTAACTGTTAACACAGAGATATGTCTTGCCTTTTTGTTATTTTGATAATGCAAATGTAGTAATTAAAAAGTTATATTTTAACATGTTAGATATGCAATATGCAGTCAATGAACCATGACTGACAGTACATGGCTTAACAATTTCCATGGAAATGAGATGTGCCAATGCTAATACAACTGCATACCAACTACCATTGACTTATTATAAGGTTTTCCCTTTAAACAAACTTAAAAACAACATTAACTTGTTAACTATGTAAAAGTTTTCAAAGTCAATGAACCATGATGGGTTGGGGCTTTATAATCTCCATGGAAACCAGACTTGCATACCAAAATGTTGCCGAAACACAACATTAACTTGTTACCTATGTAAAAGTTTCAAAGTCAATGAACCATGATGTGTGGGTGGTTTATAATCCTCATGGAAACCAGACTAAATGCCAATAAATTTACATACTAAAATGTTGCAGAAAAAAAAGCTTTTCAGTATAAAAGAGAACTACATCAGGAAATCACTGATACACAAACATGTATGTTTTTATTTCCATCTGTTTCTGAGAAATGTTAAACTTTACATCATTCAGGATGCAAGTCTTTTTGTAAATATTGATGTATTCTATACATTATATTTCTGTCAAATTTTGTTTTTTCATTATACTCAGCCATACAAAAACGATGATTGTGTACAAACACTGGTTTCCCCCTGCCATCTGTAATTATGCTTGTCCTAATGCAAAAACTTGTTGCATTTTATGTTTTTTCAATTTTGTCCATCAAAGCCAATCTAGACTGATTAAGTTTAAGAGCAGATATATTGTATTAACACTTGTACATTGATGGAGACAATATGTTGATCTTTGTATGTATTTTGTTGTATCATTGCTGTCTCATTAACATATAATCCCACTTTTTCTTTTGTACACATGTAGCATAAGCTACATATTAATGCAAATTATACTAAGAGTGGGTTTTTTTTTGTTTTTTTTTTAAGTTTGTGTGAACAAATACATTAAAAAACAATATTTTAAAAGTAACAAGAATGTGTCCATAGTACATGGATGCCAGACTAGCACTATCACATACTATTTTCAGTGGACCGTGCATTTGGGGTAAAAACTCTAATTTGGCTTTTCAATTAGAATGATCATATCTTGGGAACATTTGTACTGAGTTTCATGTTGATTGGACTTCAACTGCATTAAAAAAATACCTTGACCAAGACAAACCAACAGAGGCACAGACCAAAAAACATAACACCTTAAGTGGGGAAAGAAAAACACTACTTTACAGCACACATGTATTCACATGGGATTTTTCTCATCATAGAGCACATTTGATTTTAAATATGCTTTTTATGATTTCTTTTTAATTGTATCATTTGACTGTCTAATCTTTTTGAATCTACCTGTGAGTGCATTTTATCGAGACAATTAAAAAGAGAATTCATTCATGTAAAATAAGGAAACAAAATCAACTGAAAATATATATTTATTTAAAACAACAAATTTCTCAGTGAGAATATATCGCTTTCAGTTTTGTGGCCAGAAAACTGTCTTACAAAGTTCTACATTGCCCTAGAATTGTGTTGATGAAGCGTTCTCTATTTTGTCTTTTTAAAGTTTTCTGGCCCTGAAGACATACAAAACCCTTTTTTGTTAAGAATGTCTTTATATATCAAAGGTGTGTTAAATAAACTACCTGATTACATGCAGAATATATTTCATTATTGCTTCATCTTATTTTTAACAAATCATATGCTATATTTTTTTTTGATATCTAGCAAAAATAAGAGGGACCTACTGTGGACACAAAAATTATTTATATCGAATAGTTTGTTCCATTTATAGATCACTATTCATAAACAAACGGGGTGTTGTAAGACAAACTACAAACAAATAAACCAAATAAAGGATCTGCCCAAAATATGTTATATCAATAATCTCAAATAACCTGAGACAAATTGCAAATTTTGATTGGTTAATACAAAGGAAATAATTTAATCTATCCCATGTAAAATACTCTATTACCTTTCAGAGTTGTTTGATCAAGTGTGCACTTTATAAAATACTGATGGTTGGTATATGCACAAGTAGTCATAGTTTATTACTTTAAATTTGAACTTTAATAGACAGTAATAACAGAACATTCAGTATAATATATTAAATATCTGAGAGGATGATAGAGCAGATTGCTACCCCCAAAACAATACATTGTCAACCTTGTCTTTATCTCAGTTGACAATGTTTTCTCAAGTTAAGAATCTGGTCTATCACCCTCTCAGCTATGTTTTACTTATATAGTAAGAATTTTGTTTTATTTAAGTATTCTGTTATGATTTAAGTGTTTGTTTTCCTGTGGTTGTTTTTAACGACATCTTTTGTCCTTAACTGCTTGAGATAAAAGGGGTGGTTGAAAACACTTGTTTAACATTGCCACACTTGTCAAGTCCGAATCACATCAAAGAACAAATTTCTTTTCATTTGCCAGCTATTACAAATCGGGGTTGGTGCTTTCTGTTGAATATATAAACACCTGGACCATTGTTAAAAGCTGTATAGTGACCTCTAGATGTCTTTATTAATATATGTCAGCAACGTATAACCCATATTTACTTGGATTCATAAAAAAGTATTTTATTTGTGGATAATAGCACCAACATATAGATACCAAAGAATTAGTACATCACACAAAACACAGGTTCTATTATTTATAAACAGTTTCAATAATTAATGTAAATACACAATAATAGATTTGATTTTTCAGGTCCTTAATAGATGTGTAGTTAAATAAATAAAACTGTCTTTTTGAGTGCCTAATCTGAAAATATCACAGATTGGTTACACTAACAGATGGGACATGAAAGAAGATGGTACAATCTTGGCTCTAAATGGCATTAAAATCAAATGTAATTTAATGCCTTTTAAATAGCATAGTGAAATGTTTAATCTGTGTTTCCAATAAAACCATTCCTGTTTTATTAAAAAATATACCATTTAATTGGTAATACACCCATCAGTTGACTGTTACATACCAAATTTTGATTGTAAATTTACAGGACTGTAAATGCCACAAATGTAGGTGTCTCTTCTTCAGTTGTAAATCTATTTAATGTGAGGCTAAAATACACCTTTTAATGTTAATAAATATGCTCCTTTTATGATTTGCTAGGATATTTTTTTTTGTCAATCCCTATTTGCCTAATTTTGAAAATGAGATTTTTGATACATACAGTTGTATGTGTGTTAAGGAGGACTTTCATGCCAGTATTTCACATTATAACAATATGACATGTTAAAATATATTCTGTTTTCAACTATAATTCAATAACTTTTTTTGAAATTTCTACCTTATGAACTATAATAAATTATATAAAATATACATGTATGCATCTTTCTAAATACTACTAAACTCCACAAAATAAGTTCATACATAGAACCTTACACATAAAATGAAAATAACGGTATCTTCATTAGACACATACATTCTGAAGAAAAATCTTATATTTACAGAATAATAATGATAAATAAAATATGATCATTATTTTATTAACAATATTTATACTATAAATTCAGAAATTACTTTGATATTCTTAATAATGTTAGCTACCCAACAGTGTACATAGAAATTCCTCATTCTTTTTTCTGCACAGTTTTTTCAATCATTGCTCTAAATATTTAAATTAATCATATGTAATTTTAACTGGTTGGAGAATCAGTGTCTCGAGTAAATAATCTGCCTTGCAAGACTCACTGAAAGACTATATTTCATATTTTAGCTAGAATTCAACTGCATTTTTAGCATGCAAAGTCTCCCTATTGTAGTACAAGTGCTGATAAACTGAAAATATTTGTACCTACAGATTTTAACTAATGAGACCACGCTTGTCCATCAAGGCCATAAATATTTTTGTTTGGTAACATTAAGAAAAGAATACACAAATTAATTTCTGAAAGTACAGTACAATTATTATGTGCTGATATATTTTTAATGCATTGATGTAAAAATAATTATCTCTTTTGATGAAAAAATGATGTAAAAATAATTATCTCTTTTGATAAAAAAAAATAATTTCTATCAACAAAATATAACAAAACATTTGTGACCTTGTAGCTGGACTATCACAGCCTAAATAATATAAGGGTAAATCATAAACAAACAGATAACATAAAACAATTGATGATTTCTTCATCTTCTGTTATCACACTTAAATTTCTAAATTATTATTCTGACTACTGACATAAACAAGACATTACAAATAAAATGTTTTATAAAGTAGAAGTCCACAGTCATTGAAGCCTTAATAGAGACAATTACTAATGGGGTGGTGTGGTGGCAAGTTATGGTTGTCACTTTACTCTTTAAAATATTAATAGGTTTAATATTTCATACTTCATACCATTTTATTTTTCTCCTTTATTCAAGTTATTAAAAAAATCAGTTCGCATAGAGACATTTGAATGTTTAACTACCGGTGGGTTTTTTACTTTTAATTCTAAAAAAATATTACTGTTAAACAATATATCTAATCCGACATTAAATCTTAGAATTTGTTTATGAATTTTCCAACTGATATATGGGAGTAAAACAAACTAAAAATACAAGTGCTCCAGATTGAATTAAAGAATAAAATAGAGACAGAAAAGGTTCTAATTTTGATAAAAATTGCTAATAAATATCATTGATAGCTTCAGAAGAGGTGAATATCTCGACAACACTTCTGACAGCTACTGGTATCCATCTATTGTAATCAATATGGCTGAATCTAATATTTTGAAATAAAGGAAAATTAATAATCAATCTCCCATACCAAGTATCATTCAAATCCTCACATAAATTCATAATGGATATTTACCAATAAAGTGAAACATTCTTTCCACTGATAACAATTCAAAATAAAATATTGTGTCACTTAATATAATAATCAATAGTACTACATTTTATAAAATTTTTAATATTACTACTAGACTCAACATACTCTATACATTTGTATATGCAACCACAAACAACCTAACAAATTAATCAAATATATATAATATATGAATATGATCTGATGAAATGAAAATTCAATGGCACAAAAGATATAAAATGGTCGGATAATGAAACAAGAGTGCACACGCTGAAATGTCTCGCCTTCTATACTAATCATTGATATTATGTTGATAGTCCTAAGTATAAAGCTTTATTACAACTGTCTCATAAACTTAACATTAACCTAGATAACTAAACAAAGACCAATGAACCATGAAAATGAGGTCAAGGTCAGATGAACCATGCCAGGCAGACATGTACAGCTAACAATGCTTCTATACAACATATATAGTTGACCTATTACTTATAGTTTAAGAAAAATAGACCAAAACACAAAAACTTAACACTGTGCAATGAACCGTGAAAATGAGGTCACGGTCAAAGAAACCTGCGCTACTGACATAAAGATCATAAAATATTTCCATACACCAAATATAGTTGACCTATGGCATATAGTATTAGATAAAAAGACCAAAACTCAAAAACTTGACTTTTACCACTGAACCATGAAAATGAGGTCAAGGTCACATGACATCTGCCCGCTAGACATGTACACCTTACAATCATTCCATACAACAAATATAGTAGACCTATTGCATAAAGTATGAAAAAAACAGACCAAAACACAAAAATTTAACTATAACTACTGAACCATGAAAATGAGCTCAAGGTCAGATGACACCTGCCAGTTGGACATGTACACCTTACAGTCCTTCCATACACTGAATATACTAGCCCTATTGCTTATAGTATCTGAGATATGGACTTGACCACCAAAACTTAACCTTGTTCACTGATCCATGAAATTAGGTCGAGGTCAAGTGAAAACTGTCTGACAGACATGAGGACCTTGCAAGGTACGCACATATCAAATATAGTTATCCTATTACTTACAATAAGAGAGAATTCAACATTACAAAAAATCTGAACTTTTTTTTCAAGTGGTCACTGAACCATGAAAATGAGGTCAAGGACATTGGACATGTGACTGACGGAAACTTCGTAACATGAGGCATCTATCTACAAAGTATAAAGCATCTAGGTCTTCCACCTTCTAAAATATAAAGCTTTTAAGAAGTTAGCTAACACCGCCGCCGCCGCCGCCGCCGCCGGATCACTATCCCTATGTCGAGCTTTCTGCAACAAAAGTTGCAGGCTCGACAAAAATTATTGCTGCTAGATATATTGGCACTGTAAAGAATTTTACATACTTTAATCATTAGATGAGAAAAATGTTGGTCCCTCTTCATAAAATATATGTAGTGAATGTCAGACTTCTTCAAATGGTTTAAAACTGACATGTAAATGTGGTTCTTATAAACAATTTGGAATTTCTTCTTTTAAAGAAAGTTATCAGTGTTTAGGACAAACAAAAAAAGTTTTTTCCATTATATCCATAAAAATGGCAAAAAATAGTAAAAACTCCATCTTCTGACAGATATTATAAAATTCTCATTCATTATACATCAATAGTTTACTTTATGAAATCGTTCAAAAATACAATCTTCATGTCTATCAATATATAAAATCTATCATACAAAAAAAAATCACAGAAATTTGCACCCAACAAAATAATTTGTTACATATTAGTTAAATACTGAATAATACTCAATATATATAATTGAAATATATCACAAAAATGTAATAAACATGATTTTATTAACAGTATGTTTCCCGTACTTGGGAACATTTTGACAGTATGGGTTATCTCCCTTCACCAATTTACTGAGGGATGATAGTATGTAACAAACCGATAATGTTTGCAGACGGTAATATGGACCAATGTGAACCAATTCATAAGCAAAGTTCCCAAACTTTTTCATGATTTATAAAATAATGTGATTTGTTCAAAATCATTCTTTTTTTGTAGCTTGCTAAAAACCTTAAATTAAAGTAATTTCCCTCTTGCCACCTTGAAGGAAACACCTACTTATTTTGCATGTGTAAATTGGCTAAAGGTTTACAACTGGCATCATTATTTTTCCAGTAAAATATGCTATAATCTTTCATATATACTAGTATTAATAATGTTATTTGTGTTAATGACAGTGTTCATTGACATCAACAACAACCGCTCGTTTCCATCCAAACATAAAATAACCAGCCCCAGCTCCTAAGATGACCGCTAAACACAACCATACATTGTAGGTCATAAATGCCAACATAAGGCAATAGCTGATAAACACTTGTACTACATGAAGGATCGTCTGTATGAAGTGGGAGGAGCTTATTATTTGTTGCCTACAAACAGAAAACAAATTATTGTACATAATGTCTGAAAAATAGAAAAATATTAATAAAATAATATGCAAATATCTAAAATTACTAGTATCATTTGCATTATTCAGATGATTTCCTAACAATATCAACATTTTGTAGAGAAGAAAATGTACCAAACTCAAACGTTATTCCTGATTTCAAATTAAAGTTCAAATAGAAAATCCATTGTCATTATACATTTTATATCATCTAAAAGATTAGTATGAGTGCTATGGGATATTACGAAATATCTTATCCCAACATTATTTACTCATTTCCTCCAAACAATTTTCTGACAGACGCAATATGTGAGAAGAAAAGGATATCTATCAACACAATTTTCATTCAATGCCTATATTTATGAGAAGCAGATAAGTGATGCAAGAACTGTGTACAACTCTTTGCATAGAATTTCAATAAAAAAAAGCAATGCCAAGGTTTTACGACCTTAAGTGCTACAAACAAATTGTAACAACATAAAATGGTGCTAATTTTAATGCATTTCCATAAATAAATTTAAGGTCTCTACATTAACTGAACAGGTGCAGTGTCTGTTGTCATGCTGCAATCATTTAGACAGATCATATGTTCAATAGCCAGTTTTTCATCATGGTCTGACTGTATATACTGTTAATAACACTTGAGTCTAAGAAAATGTGCAAAAATTGCCATTGAGACAAATACAGTAAATATTAGCATTCCCTGATGATCAACAAGTTTGTAGAAATTGAGAAAACAGGGGGACTGGTAATCAAATAAACTTTTACAGTATATACAATAATTACATTTTGAATTATGTTATAAAGATCAAATGCACACAAAATGTTTTACATCTGTTTTCATGGATTTGAAGACAAAAATCAATTATAAAGTTAGTTTATTATGCTGCATACATAAGTATGTTAAGGAGACTTGAGGGTACACAAAATCAACCAAAAAAAACCCAATTCGGTTTGGCCCCAAATGATTTTTAATATGTTTATATCATTGAAAAAGCTCGAAATTATTTCCCTTTGGTGAAAATATGACATTTATTTGCATTAAAATTGAAATAACTTTTTTTACTCATCAATGACCTATTTTAAAAAAATTATTTCATTCAAATAAACTGTAATTAACCTAAACTATTGTAAAATTTAAGCGATTTCTGTAATTTAGTTATTTTTTTATTTTGATATTACTTTTTTTTCTCCTATTAGTTCAACAGAAAAACAAAAATGCATGCTTCTGTAAGATTAAATTAACGGTGACCTCATATTTTTATTTTATTTTTCCATTGAGTAGAAGATAAAATTCATTTAAAGAAAAAAAATAGCAAAATCCTTAATTAAAAAAAAAAGAAGATTTGTACCTGCGAGCTCCCTTAAATGCAATAGATATACATGTAGTTTATCACTGATTATATATGTTAATAAAACATGCAAAAATATCAGCTAAAACTCCCAAATCAAACATACATGTACTACAGAAACAATTACTGTTAACCACTTTTCTTGCAACTAATAAGTTCAATTTCTAATCAATTCTACTAAAAGGTATTTGAACAATTATTCAATATGGAAATCATTTTGCTAGAATGGAACATGTTTCTGCAGGCCAATTTACATGTATCTTGAAGAACATAAGTTCAATCCAATTAATCTTGGTTTCAACACTTTACATTTTTAAAACATGTAAAGCTTTTTATAAATAAAACAGAATTGATCACTAGCAAGAAAATTGGTTAACAGATGTTTTTTGGTTACAATAATTAACAATAACATGCTTTGTTAGTAAGAACATGATTAAATAACAACATGCCTTGTTAGTACGAACATGATTAAATAACAACATGCCTTGTTAGTAAGAACATGATTAAATAACAACATGCCTTGTTAGTACGAACATGATTAGAATGAAATTCGAAACAGTGTGGCTGTGGCCATTGATTGACACATTAAAATCATCCATTGACTGGGACAATTTACATGAACGTTTGTCTGTAACGACCACCGTTCACGACGTACCTACGATAGACATTTAAACTGTGGGGTCACCAAAGGTTTCTTTACGCCTTTAATTATAAAATAATTCAAAAAATTAACCAGGAATAACCTTTATGTTTTGATTTATATAATTGATATAAATCAAAACATCGTGTTATTTCTGATTAGTTTTTCGAATTACTTTATTAAGGTGTTGAGAACCTTTGGTGACCCCATAGTTTAAGTGTCTTTAAAAAGTACACAGTGAGCAGTGGTCGTTACATACAAACGTTCACCTAAATTGTCCCAGTCAATGGATGAATTTAATGTGTCAATCAATGGCCACAGCCACACTGTTTTGAATTTCATTCTAAATAACAACATGCCTTGTTAGTACGAACATACACCATACTTAAGTTAGTATTATACCACAACATAAGCATGCTACTCAATCCAAGAGAAACTGTAATGTAGTAAGATTCTATATCTATAGAACTTTTTCAGTTGAACTTTCTTCCCCATAAGGTATAACTAAATTTCCTGTTGAGTTACCAAACACAAAACTTGACGGTAATTATTTAGAGTTACTAAGCAAAGAGATGTGAAAATATGCCATTTTTTTTACTAAAGACAAATGGAAAATCAAATGAGGATACTAGTAGTTACAGGGTTTGTGTATGTCAAAATTGAAATTAAAATACTAGTTGTAAATTAACCTTTTGTTTTTGAACCATCCACATTTGAATTAAATTGTTGAAGAATTAAAAAGATGCAATAAATTAAAAAAAAAAAAAACTTTATAAATGTCCTCTTATGATTCATTTGATTTGAAGCCATTCATGAAAGAGTTCTATAAATACATATTGAAAAAATCAGCTAAAGTAGAGTAAAAGGGAGTTAACTCAAACAAAAATAAAACTTTATATGACTGGTTACAACATTACTGACAGTTTACCTTGCTATCTCCTTTGTATGATATATATTTCCAGAACATTCATATCTTTTGAAAAAAAAATGTAACATTGTAAAATTGTTTAATTCAAAAGAAATGTATAATCTAATACTGTTCAAAGAAACAAATACATCATTATCAATAATATTTGTTTCAGTAGAAGTGTAAAAAATTTTTTTTTTTAAATATATACAAAAGAATAAGTTAAATTTTCTTAAGCATCAATCTGATTACTACTACATTTGTACTATATAGCTAACTTAGCATTAAAGCGTAACTTATTTAGCTTCCACACATGCTAAATGAAAATTGTGAAAGAAATACCCGTTTATTTTATCTTGTGTAAATTTACGATACTCAATGCCATCAGCAAGTTTTTCAACTGTTTGCCTGTCAATATGTATCAAATCAAATTTAATTTCTTCATATGTACAATACAGAAAATAATGAGAAATATAATATCATTTTTGTAAAAGTGATCTGGTTTTCTCCAAACTCAAATATTACCTCAAGAACCATTGAAAATTAGATAGGTTAAAAATGTATAAAACCCCATGCTCTACATGCAGTTATCCATCTTTTCAAACACCCACCAGATGACTTATATCTGAATAAATACACCATTAAACCTTCTCAATCAATAATATAATTAATAAGGACCCAAGCTTTACATTAACCATATTAAAAACATTTTTATAAAAGAAATATAAAGTCTAGTGGGGAAATGAGGAATCACAATCATAGACATATGACCTAAAACAACAAATTAAAGGGTATAATTTGGGAAATGATCAATCTTCATCATTTAAAAACTACATCAGTTTTATAGCAGTTGAAATTGTGATCTGCTAAAGTGCTAATAAATTTTGTCTGTTTATTTTTTAATTTAGCTTTGTTTGAAAAAAGTTGTTTATCAAATATCCTGCTGATTTGAAATTGTTAATCTATCTATAGTCTGTACAAGAACTATTAAGAAAATAATCCAAAACATTTGTGGGAGATTTCTATCTTTTCATAATAGGTAAGGGAAATAACCCCAACACACTTCTCCATAGTAAGGGAGATAACAAATGGCAAGGGAGATAATTTATACACCTACCCATTAGATTTGGCTGACTGTGGATCTATGACCATTGTATCTGTTGATGTATGAGTATATTTTGAGATGGTAGCTTCACTTTGATAGTTTGGTGTCAAAGCTTTTCGTAGGAGATGTTCTCTAAAAACTTTTAATCCCTCATAGATGAGTGCTAGAATGAATATGACTATGCAAGCACCAACCATTTCTGAAAAATACAATCAAATTCATAAAATATTTATATTTTTCTTCCTTTTTTTGTATAAAAAGGTTGAAATGGATGTATTTTTTTAACTTGAAGATATGCATTCAAGTAAAAATAGAAATAATGTCTTTGATGATTTTTTGGGGAAATTAAATGCTGCTTAGCTATTACTACATGTAATTGGGATGATTTCTGCAATCATGGACATAATAAATCTCTAATTGGCAATCAATTCTATCCATATGATAATTAAACATGTATTTTAGTACATGTAGTGTCAGTTCTCAATAGAAATAATTTGTCTATTAGCAAACAATTTTCTATTGATGTGCTTTTTTCAAATTTGTCTCTAGTCAAATTCTTTATTTCTAGCGGTATGTGATAATTAAAAATACAAAAATAAATCAAAGAGCTGAACAGCTCTGAGGGAAAAGACGGCCATTGTTTCAATTTTTAGGGGGGTATCAGTGTTCTCCCCAGGCCGATATGACGCTGCGGTGCCGCAGCGCCTTCTTAATATTTTCTTAGATCCCGCAGCGTCTTAATTGGCTGCTGTCCCTTAATACTTGATCCCGCAGCGTCTTAATTTTCACATTTTCATTATAAATATTGATTAAAATTGACAAGCTGCTGATCACCGCTGAGAGGTCAGTCAGTGTTACGCAGCGCCTTCTTAATATTTTCTTAGATCCCGCAGCGTCTTAATTGGCTGCTGTCCCTTAATACTTGATCCCGCAGCGTCTTAATTTTCACATTTTCATTATAAATATTGGTTAAAATTGACAAGCTGCTGATCACCGCTGAGAGGTCAGTCAGTGTTACGCAATAACTGATAACAAGTTTTACCTGAGCCACACTTATCTCAGCCTTATCGGACTATGTTATCATGTAATAGCGTAAACGATTATTAAAAAGATAGATATGTGTAGAAGAAAATTAATAAAAATAAAAACTTCAGTGCAGAATTTGAAGAAATAGATCGCAAATACATTGTATTTTCGCATCGTGTGTGTGATCACTTGACCATTTACGTAACAGATTTTTTCATTGGTCGAGAAGAAGAATCTATTTTAACACGACCAATGAACGCACTGATTACACGTGATAAATTTGAATACACATGGATAAAGATATTTACGATGAAAATTATGAATGAGAGTATTTGTAGATGAAAAAAATAAAATAAACTTTGATTAAAGATAAATAGGAGTCATTATTTTAATAGAAAGTGAAGAAATGTTGCTTGCAAGGTAAATTCGTCTCAAACTCGTGTTTTTAGAAATAACCAGGTGCTCTGCAGGGCGCAGCTTTATACGACCGCAGAGGTCGAACCCTGAACAGTTGGGGCAAGTATGGACAAAACATTCAAGCGTGATACAGCTCTCAATTTGGATTGTGATCAAATTTTTGTTATTACATGGTTTTTTTTTACACAAAACATATGTCAAGATTTTACAAATCAATTAAAGATTTCTTCTTCAAACTTTTCAAATCTAAAATTAAATAGTTGACACAGCATAGGTTTCTGACACAGAATGAATGTGGTCTAATGAACTTAAAAGTTTTTTTTTGCCTTTGAGCAATTCACTATGCTGTTGAATATTAATCCTCTCAAAAAAATGTTTGAAGAAATTTTCTTTTTATTTATGAAATCTGAAATGAGAAAAATTTAAACCCCCCCCCTTTTTTTCACATCCCCGTTTCCCTTTTTCCAAAACTGATATCAATTCAAATTTCTAATGGAGTTTGCAACAATAACTACTCTTTTAAATACATCATAAAATATTAAAATGTAAAATAAAGTGCTTGTTATCACTGAATGGTAAAGATTGGTTGGTAGTAAAAGTGAATATACATTGTTTATTGTATAAAACAATAAAAAAAACTTCATCAGCAACATTTTATATTGGTAAATTTCCAATGAAGTTATTTACATAAAGTTATTGGCAAATAAAAATAGAAAATGACATCATAGTCATGTCTGGCAAATGTCCAACATACATTATCTAAAAACATTTTAGATAAGATAAGGAAAAAAAGCTTCATCAGCAACATTTTATATTGGCAAATTTCCAATGAAGTTATTTACATAAAGTTATTGGCAAATAAAAATAGAAAATGACATCATAGTCATGTCTGGCAAATTTCCAACATATATTATCAACTACTATTCTATACAAAGAAAGATAACTCCAATTGAAAATTAATTGCTATTGCACAATATTGTGCAATTAGATATTTCTTGCTATTGTGCAATACTGTGCAATTGAAAATTTCTTGCTATTGCACAATACTTGATATGGAATCCTGATTTGGACCAACTTGAAAACTGGGCCCATAATCAAAAATCAAAGTACATATTTAGATAAAGCATATCAAATAAGCCCAAGAATTTAATTTTTGTTAAAATCAAACTTAGTTTAATTTTGGACCCTTTGGACCTTAATGTAGACCAATTTGAAAACTGGACCAAAAATTAAGAATCTACATACACAGTTAGATTTGGCATATCAAAGAACCCATTTATTCAATTTTTGATGAAATCAAACAAAGTTTAATTTTGGACCCCCATTTGGACCAACTTGAAAACTAGGCCAATAATTAAAAATCTAAGTACATTTTTAAATTCAGCATATCAAAGAACCCCAAGGATTCAATTTTTGTAAAAATCAAACTAAGTTTAATTTTGGACCCTTTGGACCTTAATGTAGACCAATTTGAAAACGGGACCAAAAATTAAGAATCTACATACATAGTTAGATTCGGAATATCAAAGAACCCCAATTATTCAATTTTTGATGAAATCACACAAAGTTCAATTTTGGACCCTTTGGGCCCCTTATTCCTAAACTGTTAGGACCAAAACTCCCAAAATCAAACCCAACCTTCCTTTTATGGTCATAAACCTTGTGTTTAAATTTCATAGATTTCTATTTACTTATACTAAAGTTATGGTGCAAAAAACAAAAATAATGCTTATTTGGGCCCCTTTTTGGCCCCTAATTCATAAACTGTTGTGACCTCAACTCCAAAAATCAATCCCAACCTTCCTTTTGTGGTCATAAACCTTGTGTTAAAATTTCATTGATTTCTATTTACTTATACTAAAGTTATTGTGCGAAAACCAAGAATAATGCTTATTTGGGCCCTTTTTTGGCCCTTAATTCCTAAACTGTTGGAACCAAAACTCCAAAAATCAATCCCAACCTTCCTTTTGTGGTCATAAACCTTGTGTCAAAATTTCATAGATTTCTATTCACTTAAACTAAAGTTATAGTGCGAAAACCAAGAAAATGCTTATTTGGGCCCTTTTTGGCCCCTAATTCCTAAAATGTTGGGACCAAAACTCCCAAAATCAATCCCAACCTTCCTTTTGTGGTCATAAACCTTGTGTGGAAATTTCATTGATTTCTATTCACTTTTACAAAAGTTAGAGTGCGAAAACTAAAAGTATTCGGACGACGATGACGACGACGACGACGCAGACGACGATGCCAATGTGATAGCAATATACGACCAAAAAATTAAAATTTTTGCGGTCGTATAAAAATGATCATTGAACATCAATCGAAAATCCGTGCGTCTGGAAATATGTGTACGGATTCGCTGCAGCTTCTGTATAATGTCACTAGTAAATAATTTCAATGCTTTTAACTTTAAAGAATTTGTAAAGTTTCGTTTATATCTACCTGCAAAAGATAGGTTTTAAGAATACGGAAGGGCGTAATGTCAAACTACGGAAACTAGTCAGCTGTTCATTAAAACATTTTTGTTTTAAAAAGTTGTATACCAAGTATCTTAACTGTAATCGATTTTATTAATTCTGAATGAACATGTTCTCTGCTAATAACAAATGGTTGACTTCTAAGCTAAAGGCAGATGATGGAAGAAGATTTTTTTTCAACCAAACGACTTCTAATAAAAGGGGGAATACACCTTCCTCTACACTGTCAGTATAAGCAGATGTCATTGCTTCTCCTACCAACCGAGCCAAAGTTTTATTAGCAAGTGATAACAGCAAGCACCATGTTTCTGGTTTCAATGACTCATGGCTTATAAATGTTAAAGGGGTATAAGCAAAAGTTATTGTACATTTGTTGTAAGAGGGGGTTTTCAACCCTATTAAAAGAGGATAAAGACAAAATTGAGGAACAGACTGTCCAACAAAATAACACTATCTTGAAACAATATAATTCCTAGAAGGAGCAGAGTACAGAGATGAATATTTATATTTTAACTTCTTTAATTGACTGAATATGAATAACTTTTGTGTTTAAAATCAATTTATTTCATATATATATGTATATTCTTGTAATTCATTTATACTCTGCATTATTAAACACATAACACAAAACATTATTATTCATATAAAGCATGTCATGTTTTGTAACTGATTGCTTCAGATCACACAAGTTCACTCTAAAAAAAGAGTTACGCGCCCTTGAATATAGCGCCTTAAAAAAATCCTGGGGAGAACACTGGGTATCTTTTGATAGTCTACATACAAAGAATGAGCAAAAGAACAGCTAGAACATATAGAAAGGTTAACAATAATGAAACTAATTGTTGTTTATTGTTATTTCATTTCCTTAGTCAAGAATTCATCATAGAGAAAATTTGGACCAATGAGATCTGCACCTTCTAAATCAAAACATTTGATTAAAGTTGGGAGTTAATTATCTAAAATTCAATTGAATTTAACAACTACTACAATGTATTTTAGAATTTTAATTATGTACAACTGAACGGCAGGCTAAGACCATTCTCAATTTTTTGTGACAGTATTCTCAAGAAAGTGAGGACTGAAAAATCTATTCAGTTTTAATTTTCCATTGATAAAGTTCCCAGTTACAACTCTCATCACAGGGATATGTGTACTTATAAAATCAAATATGATTGATATAAGCTGTGTGAAGTTTGTTTCCAGATCCCACATTTTGATATATCTGTAAAATTCATGAATAAATAGCTTTAAACTACAAAAAGCAATATTTAAAAAAAAAATGAAAAAAAAAAATGACCACTACGATAATTATGTTAATACGCAAAATTATTTTTTAATTGATGACTACTTATCATATATATACTTAATGTGACATTTTAGTGTTCAGATACATTAACTTTCATTTTTGTGGGTAATTAAATTACTCATCAATTGAGGTGCTCCTTAATTGGAGAAAGATTCTAAAAACATAACTTTACAGAAAGAATGAAAACTGCAGTTGCTCTCCCCAATCTCAATAGGTATAAACTACAAAAAGCAACATTTAATTTTTTTTAATTTTTTTTTTAACCATTTCAATAATTATGTTGGTACACAAAATTTTTTTTATATAGAAGACTACTTATCATATCCTAAATGCCACATTTTAAGTGTTCAGAAACATTTACTTTGATTTTAGTGTATAATTACTCATCAATGGAGGTGCTCCTGAATTGGAGGAACAGAAACAGCAAGTTTACATTTAACAAATACGGATTTTAAATTAGTATACAAGTACTGTGACTGGTTTTTATAATGAATAAAGGATATCCCTGTGTGGCATTCCAACAATGATGTCACTAGGTTAGATATATTTAGAACAATTCGTAATACTGATTTTTCCGGACTGTAAAAGAAACGTATATAGTGTAAGGGAAAGCTCAATATACGATAATTTCACGAGAAACAGAAGGGAAATGTGTAAAAAATATATTTAAAGTCAATCTGTTCTCCTTGTCGTCAATTTCAGTATGACATTTTGAGGGGGTTTCCAAACTATCAAAACAAAATGATTGACGTGAGGGAATGATACTCTGGCCAACCCCATTAGGGAATTGACGGCTTCAAGCCGTCTTTCCCCAAAAACCAAAATAAATGTATAACAGTCATTAATCTTATAAAACAATGGTTATTAGTATTATTTCAAGACATTTATCCAACATAACATAATTGTTATTTGACAACACCTGTGAGTCACCTGTCTACAGTTTATCTTGTGTATCATATAGAATAGAATATTCAGTTTATAGGTATTCTATGAGCTAATTGAGATTCTTGGTGTATATCTAAAATAAAGCATGAAGACTTAATCAAATTTTACAATAACAGATGAGCTTAACAACTCTATTGCCAAAACATGTATTAAAACCGTTGAAACCCTTATATTGTCTAATTTCAATGGGCCAAATTCTACATGTATTATTCAACCCTAACCAAACTTATACTTAATCTACAAATAACTTCAAATAACATGATTACAGAAAATGTCTTTACATAAAGTCAGCAAAATTATATCACAACCTAATTGAAAAAGATAGAGGAAAACATTGAAACTCAATAACTTTTAAAGTCTGTGGTTCATATCTGAACAGGAACAAAACATACTCATGAACTGTAAATCTAATATACTTAACCCATTAATAAAACATGTGCATGACGAAAGTTCATAACATATGCATGTACATGAATATTTTTTTAGAGATAAGTAGGAGAATTCAAGAGTGACTGATGTGACGACAGACATATCAAGCCTTGTTTAAAGAGGACTATATTTGTTGAGGGGCCAGCTGAAGGACGCCTTTGTGTGCGTGAATTTCTCGCTGCATTGAAGACCTGTTGGTGACCTTCTGCTGTTGTCTGTTCTATGTTCAGGTTGTTGTCTCTTGACACATTCCCAATTTCCATTCTCAATTTTATAAACAATGCTGCATGCAAATGTTGATATTTCTTATTTTCAAACAGAGCAGTCCAAAGCAGGAGTCCACCTAAGTTATATTATGTTTTTGCTATAGATTGATTGATTGATGCTTGCTTAATGTCCATTGGTCATTTTTCACATGTTTTTGCTATTGCTTGATATTGATAAATGTTTTAATGTTTTACTATTGTGAATATATAAAGAAAGATATCTCTTTAATCTTACCTCCTGCTGTAGATACTAGAGCCTCTTTAAACAGAACATATTCACATGTCCCTGTGTGGAAATACATCTGAAAATAAACCAACAAATCATCAGCATTTAATAACCAGAAACTTAACAGAAAAACAGTAAAAGTATTGCTTGGTTGGTGTACAACACAACTTTAAGCACTATTGGTTATTATAAGGCAGCTAGTTTTATAGGGTGGAGACAGCCCTAGTTCCAACAGAGAACTGTGACCTTTAGTAGGAAAACTAACAATCTTAGTCAATTAAGATTGTAGTTGAGTGCATGCAGTATTTGAATTCCAAACCTCGGTGTTGATAGGATTGTGATACAGAAATAAGACTACTAAGACCACTTTGGTAAAAAAAAAAAAAAACTACATTTTTTACAAGCTTGAAGTATAAATATGTCCAGTGTTTTATTCTATAGATTTCAATGTAACATTCTTATTGTCAATTACACAAATCATTTCATGTTATAGTAAAATCAATACAATAAAAAAGCACCACAGCTTGGAATTTGATTAATATTTGCCCCTCATTAGACTTAATTTCAGGCAGCTTAACATGTTCTTCTCACAACAATATCCCCAGAAATATTCTCTAACATATTAACTGTTAATTGAAAAAAATCAAAAATGTGTCTATCTTTCATTTGAAACCTGAAGCTATTACTAAAATAGGAAATAAATCAAATCTACTCATAATGAAACCATTACTGTACATACAGAAATTATTCCAAAGTTTTTATTAATGCAAAAAATGTAAATGGGTGAGTTTAGTAACAATAAGAATTATTATCGCTATTTTGTGTTACTTGCTTGAGATGAACAATTATTGCTAGAAACTAAGGAGGCACATGGCTTTGCTAATGAAATTGACATGAAATCGACAACGTCGTCATAGGTAAAATAGCAATAAACAGATTATCATTGATGACCATCTCAACTCAATTGCTTTACTCACTTTCGCCGTACCGGCTCAAGCGAGAAAATCAATCTGGTTAGATGATCAACGACAATCTATAAGTATCTTGATATCTGATATCATAATCATGATAATAATTCATCTCACATTTTAGTCCATTCTTCAAAAATCACAATAATAATCAAATGCAATTATTTCAGAATTTATAAAGTATTGAAACATTCATGATCAGAATTACATGTTAATAATAGATAAGGGGATATATATACAAATGAGACAGCAACTCAACAAAATTTCAAAAGACAACTACATGTGTATCCTTAAAATTAAGACACCAATCCATGTCAATTTCTAGTTATCGTCCCAAGTCTAGAAAAAGTACAATTTTTTGATTGAGTTAAGTCTGCCAATTGATATTTTATCATATGTTTTCTTTGTTGTGATGTTATGCTATTGTTTCAGAAAAAGGGAGAAGGTTTGGATCCATTAAAACTTTTAATCCCGCTGCAAATGTTTGCACCTGTCCTAAGTCAGGAATCTGATGTACAGAAGTTGTCGTTTGTTTATGTAATATATACGTGTTTCTCGTTTCTCGTTTTGTTTATATAGATTAGACCGTTGGTTTTCCCGTTTGAATGGTTTTACACTAGTAATTTTGGGCCCTTTATAGCTTGTTGTTCGGTGTGAGCCAAAGCTCCGTGTTGAAGGCCGTACTTTAACCTATAATGGTTTACTTATTAAATTGTTATTTGTATGGAGAGTTGTCTCATTGGCACTCACACCACATCTTCCTATATCTATTTTAAAAGTATATAAATTTAACAGATGATCTAAGATCTGTTTCCAATGCAAAACATGATGATAGATGATAAAACATTTAAATGATATAATTAAAAGTAATCACTCACAGGGTTCATGAACGAGGACAGACAGTCAGGGACATGTTGTGGTGGGGTTAAACATCGTTTATCTAGACCTCAAATAATGCAATTTTAACACATTACATCAATAAATCATGCATTTCATGTAATATTTATAATAAATTAATATTTGGCTTATAATACTACAGAATTTTACTTTCAAACAAAAGATGGAACAATAGGCTCTGTACATAGCAAGACATTAATCAGATATAGGAAGATGTGGTATGAGTCCACAGCATTTTTATTGTTGAATTCATATCTATATAAACACCTTGAATCCTCCTATGGATTTATCATTTTATTTCCTATCTAGGGGGTAACCATTAAGCAATTCTTTGTGTGAATTATCATGAAGTATCAAAGCTACAAAATCTATATCTCTCTTTGAGGACATGAACGCCATGCTCAAGCTTATCAATTTCCCAAGTTTAAAAGGAGTATAACTCTAAAACAATAAATGACTCACTACCAAAATTCTAACTCTGTCTGCCAGTATTCATTCTTAGCATTGAGTATGAGTTTCAAAAAATTTGAATGAGGAAAACACAAGTTAGAGTGCAGAAACCAAAATGGGACTGAGAAAGAACCGATGGAAGGATGACAAGGGCAACACTTAAACCATGATATTTGTGCACTCTTGACTGTGTGAGTTAAATATCTAAATTTTATATTTTGAAAATGTATCTATCTCTTGTGGATAAATATAAATATCATAATCATGGTAATATGGTGGAAGAAGTATATAGAGCAAAAAAGTCATCACATTACTTTCACACTACATGTAAAGTCTTAGTGGTTTTATCGTTCAGATATTTTATGGTACTGATGACTTTATCCATCTCAGTTCAAAATCATACCTAATCGTGCTGAATAAAGAAGTGTTTGATCTGGTATGAGTAACAAACTTGTGTCAATGATCCAAGAATGTACAAAACACATACATTTCCCCTCCTCTCTTTGAACACAATATTTTTAAACATAAATCTAATGTAAAATTAGCAGATTTTTTGTTATCGTGATTGACAATCATGTATGAAGTTGTTACAATAAAATTTAACACCTTGTTATTAGGCTTTAGTTTACATGTTTTTAATGCAATACTTGTCAGTAAGTCCTGGAGCTAGTCCATATTTTTCACTTGTAACATATATATACAGGGTTTAAACTTGTTGCAAGTTCATACTTAACAAAACATTTATATTTTTTATTGATTGTGAAAGTTTAGAGTACAACAACACACAGGATTCCTCCATACATACAAATAGTACAAAAAAACCCACTCCTGATAAAATAAAAACAAAGACATTAGGCAAACAGAAAGTTGATACATGGTAGATGTAGAATTTGTGTACTAGCAAAACCTCAACATTATAAAGCTGCAGACCAAATATTAAATCATTCAATTTCATAGATGCCAAAATGTTTTCTTTTGAAAGGATGAACCAACAGACAGAGTCAAGTACAGGTTACTGAACCGCCTTCCCCGGACGAACCAACAGACAGAGTCAAGTACAGGTTACTGAACCGCCTTCCCAAGAGGAACCAACAGACAGAGTCAAGTACAGGTTACTGAACCGCCTTCCCAAGAGGAACCAACAGACAGAGTCAAGTACAGGTTACTGAACCGCCTTCCCAAGAGGAACCAACAGACAGAGTCAAGTACAGGTTACTGAACCGCCTTCCCAAGAGGAACCAACAGACAGAGTCAAGTACAGGTTACTGAACCGCCTTCCCAAGAGGAACCAACAGACAGAGTCAAGTACAGGTTACTGAACTGCCTTCCCCTTTTGGTGAGGAAGGTATTGATAGAATCAGAGGCTAATAGAATAAATTGAACACAACACTAGAAACCACTTTAAAGAAACTGTTGACACAGAGATTTGTCTCATTTCAAAAGTTGCAAATAATTTTGATATCAAATTGCAAAGGTTCAAATCTGTTGAATTATTAAGAAATGCAAAGAAAAAGCAGGATCAAATAATGTGATTTTTGTGTAAGTTTGATTATCATGTAGAGCATTAAATCACATACTCTAATGGTGATTTTAGAAAGTTGGCAGAAATGTTTTACAAATTTGGTGTGATATTAAGAAATTCAAAGAAAAGGACACAGGACATTTGGGCTTTTTTACCTGTAAAACGATAGGACATTTGCACTTCAAATACTCTGGACATTTGCGCTTTAAATTTTGATTCACCTGTATAAAATTGACCTTACATTTGCGCTTTGCATCTATAGTCGTCTACCTGTAATTCTAAAGAAGGAATTATTACAGAAATAAATTTTACTTATATTTGTCATTAGTACGACCAATGGTCCAAAATCCTTCCCTGCCCACTATAATGAACAGTTCTACTCAACTCATCTTGATATTACTTTCTTTTTCTTTTTGAAGAGTATCATTGAACAACAGTCTGTGAATTACATACGATTCGATATACATGTATTGATGAACGGGCACCCCTGTCAAGAATTCAAAAAAGAAACTTGAATATATTTTGAAATTTGGGCGAAATACCAGATAACAAGAGCTAAATTTGTTCACTCCCTGGCGATAAAAATCAAATATTGCAAAAGCGCTAATGTCCTATGTTAAAAGCGCAAATGTCCTATGATTTGAAGAGCAAGTGTCCAAAAAATTAAGCGAATATGTCCTATAAAAAAGCGCAAACGTCCCGCGCCGAAAGAAAAAAGCAGGATCAAATAATGTGTGTCATATTTTAGTATAAAGTGCATTTAATAAATCACATTATCACACACAACTGTCAAAATTGTCTGGTATACATTAAAAGTAGGTATATATGCCTTGTCATGCTTATTATTTGACACACTTTATGATATTTTATTATCTGTTCGATATATATATATGTCATACCAATCTTGGCTTATTTTACTTCAATATAAATGCAGAGAGTTCGCAAAAAAATCAATATATATATAAAAGCAAGTAATTTTTGTTTCTGAAGAAAACTTTCATGTAATTAAATTTAACTTCATTACCAAATATCAAAATTAGGATGGGACCATTTGGCTTGGGGTACATGCTTCAATATATAAAGAAAGAATCTGAAGTTAGAAAGCTCATAAATCCCTTACCCTCTACAGTTGAACATGAGGGCAAATTGCGTCTTTTTGAAATAGGAAGGCCCTATTCAAGCAATAAGAATAAACAGTGATATATCATTTTTAAATTCCCAACTTAACAATGATCCCAAATATCAGATTTTTTATAATCAACATCACAGTTTTCGTAAGCACAAATTGGGCCAGTTATGCTAAATATTAGAAAATATTATATGGAATGAATATTAACTGACCAAAATATAGCTACATGTACTTACATTTTTGAATTAGTTATATATAGTTGTACTGACCACATATAACTTACTTATAAAGTATCCGTGTGATCGCCTTTGAAAATGCCTCTGAAGTAACATAAAATGTTTGGAATAATTAACATTCTAATTAAAATAGTTCATAAATGTGTGTCAACAACCTGTAGTAAATATGCACTTCTCTTCTACCATTATGAATATATTCACAATTAATGGATAGGAAACCATTTATTGCATTACGATGTTAAAACTGAATAAAATAAGACAATAATATTACATACTTTCACAATTTAATGATAATATATCACTATGTACCTTCTCACTTAAGGTCACAAAGTTTTTGACAAACATTTAGAGAATGCACTGAAATACCAAAACTGTACATGAAGGTGAAATATTGATGTAAATTCAGAAATTATTATGAGGTTTTTAAAAATTTGAATAAGGCAACTAGGGTGAGTATTGCAAAAATAAGAACCCAAATTCTGAATTGGTTATACTTATGTGTACAAGGATTTCCCTTAAATGGCTTGAATAATCTCTCACTTTGTCTATTCTTAAAAAACTGTGATAACAAATGCACACAATAATTTCTGAATTTACAGTACTTGATTTAAAACATTTTTTTTTTCAAACGAAAATAAAAACCTAAATCATTAATAATAATAGTATCATACTCCTTGTTTTAAACAACTTTCTTTTTATCAAATGGAAATATTGCAAAGGGAGTTAACTCATAGTCATGCATTTATATTGATTTAGCATCAGAGGCATGCTACAAAAACATTTGGCATCAAAGCACATATATATACTCATTCAGAACCATTTCTCATTGATCGGAAACATTTTTGACATGAATAGCAGAATCATTAGGTCCTTCAGTGCATAAAAACCCCAATGGTGATAATTGACAGTTGGCAGGAATGTTTTATTAATTTCAATACATAATTATATGCTTAATATCTTTATCTATGAACTTAAAATCACATGTTGCTAAAATTAGAGTTATGGTGACCTCTTGATGTCTTTCGGTTTAACAGTGTCATAGGGTGAGTGTCTAATATGGGAATACACAGGTACTAAATTCAAACTGAAGCACCTTAAATAGCTTTGTTGAATATTCTTAGATTGATGTAATTAAAATGTAAGTGATAACCCATTTTGTGCCTTCAAGGTATTTTGACATACTGACATACATCAAATGTATAAAATATCCTGATCTACAAATATTTCAGGAGGATATGACAGGTACTTCCACTATTCTTAAAATGGAGATATATCAGGGCAAACCTTTATTTATCAAAAATAAATATACAACCCTTCCTGATTGAATATTAATTCCTAAGTAAGGATAATTAAATTGAAATTAATTAATTCCCACATTTGTATTTGATCGGATGGATTGACTAATTGATGTTTGCATAACGTCCAGCAGCATATTGGATTAGAATCTAAATATATGATTTAATCTAATTCTGATGTCCTCTAATGGTATTCCGGACAACTTTCGGAACTCTACCCTAATTTGGATCTAGACAAACATTAATCTATAAATGTACTTGTTTATCTCAATTTTCATCCTTCAAAGCTTATTTGCTTAACATTAGATACAATTTTATTTGTTAAGTTAATCTTGATTGTCGACTTCACTTTGAATGGGATAATCTTAAAAGTGACGAGGGGATGTTTACAATGTGGGTAATACCATACCGACAAATTACTACTTATATAAACACATAATTCTAACATCTATTTCATTGTACAATCTCAAATATTTTAAAATGTCACTGAAACATTCAATTTATTTTGTAACTTTAAACAGAAAAGGTATTTTATCATTCCAAAGGTTCTTTAATTGTTTTATATATACAGAAGATTATCACAGCTTGTCTTTTGACATTTAGAAAATGTTAAAGGGATAAAGAATTATTTAAACTTGCAATTACTGTAAACCAACTAATTTTCGTGACTTTCGCAAGTAGATAAATAACGTGAATATAAATACTCGTGAAAATATATTTCCTTATCGAACTGGTACAACATAAACTGACTTTCGAAATCACGAAATTAAATTGTCTGGAAGTGGGCTAGAAAGGGCTGAACGTGAAATAAAGTATCCCCAAAAATAAGTTGGTTTACAATAGTTCCTACCTGTTGGGGGAAAAATTACAGATCGTGGTAAAGTTTGAATCACCTTAGCTTTGATACTGATAGAATGACAATCTCCGGCGCAGAGATAGAATGAAACAAAAATAGGCTTATAGACTCACTCATACTGATAGAATGAAACAAAAATATGCTTCTAGACTCACTCATGCAATGAATGCATTTCCAATAAGGAGGTCACTGAAGCAAAATGAATGTTTGAAAGTGACTTATTTGTATGTGATAGTAAACCTGCCTATAAAGGGCAAACTTCAGCAAAATAATTGTATCAAATTTATGTAATTTTACTTGGCCTTTTTTTTAGATCAACAGAAAATGTAAATAGTATGATTGAACTTTTTCATGGATATTCTAATCTCTTATGAGATGAAAATATGTTATATTATTTCACATTTTGTAACCAAGATCCTCTTGGGGTACAATTCTGGTGTAGCTCAATGTTGAACATGGACCTATAGTTGTTCACATCAATTTTCTTTGGTCTTTTTGTGGATAGTTGTCTCATTCATTCTTATACCACATCTCTTTATTTATATATAACAGCAGATATATTTTTCTTTGAGAATTCTTGGAAATGAAATTTTCTTACTAGCATTAAAATTATTGTATTGGTTTTAAAAGTTCTGAACAATCCCAGAACTCTATATATAGCTATGAAAGGTACATGAAGTTTTTCTTGTTTACATAATTATTAGCAAAAAAACACAAGGGATTGAATTCTTAAATTGCTATTATCAAACAAGGAATTAAGGTTCTCATGAAACTGACATTCAATAGATCCAAAACACTTCAATAAAATATAAATTTACATCACAATTTGTTCATATTTTGACATTTTCTCCACTTTTACGTCACATTACCGTATACAGACTCAAATACACATGAACAAACATAGAATCAAACAATATACTTAAGTGGGGTGGTGATCTATAAACAAGTTCTTAAGTGACTTTATACAACTAAAGGAAGATATACCTTCATCAATGACTTTAATCTGAAAACACACACCTTACAACCAATCTAAAAGTTCATAAACTTCCTGACAAGGACACTTTTAATTTGACTTCATCTATTTTTAAAGAGTTTTCATTGTGAACTAAATTTAAACTGTAACAAACTGCCAATGACAAGGTTATACAGTTATACCTTCCCATGCATTAAAACTTTACAACAAGAGAATGCTATTTTATGTATAAACATGTAACAGTCATCTGTATAACAAAAGCAACATTCAAATCTGATGTTTTACCATTATAACTATTATCATTTTTATTATATATTCAGTTCAAGTTTAACTTTCATTGTTATCATTTACTTAAAGTATTTAAATTCAGCTCACATTCTACCCATTATTACCGTATTTCCCGGATTATTATTCTATGAGGAGGATAATACAAAGGGCCGATTATTTATGAAATGCAGCATTTTTAAAATTTCTGTAACATTTGTAGATCTTATTCTAGCAGAAAATTGTGATTTCAAGAAATCATAATCAAGTACATGATGAAGTTAACGTGTGTGGATAGTTGTCTCACTGGCAATCAGATTTTCATCCTCTAATGTTCTTTATCAAGAATCAATTTAACGGGTTGAATTGAATCACTTGTAAGGGTCCAGAAATTTTTTGATCCAGTCAGACATTTCATCAGATTCTATTCCTGTGGTCCTTGATAACTTTTATGATCAATTTATGTTGCTGTAAACAAGGAGAAGAAGGAGGAGAACAGATATGATCAAGTTCATGTTCTAGAAACAGGGAGATTAGGAGAAGAAAATATTGTTTGTGGTTCTTTTTCAATAAAAATAGACTATATGTAGTTTTTGTCTTCACTTCCCTAAACAGATGTATTTGTATGTACAAGAACATTTATTTTCAGGTAACTTAGAATTTTCATGTTCTGTACCTAAGTCCTTCTTGTTTTAAACTTCTATATTGCCTATTGAAATATTGTAATCTGCCAAAATTATACAACAAATACATTTCAAAAACAATGTACAAAGGTTGATTAAATAATTTATGAACCTGATATCACAATCGTGACTTTTCAAACAGTCATCATAAAAGGGCTCTGAAGTACTCTTTGCTATAATTTGAATTACAAAAATGTGTATCTTTTGATAGTACAATTTAAACATTTTGATATCTATAACAAAAGTCCATGATGCACAAAAAACAGTAATTCACTATTTAAATTTTAGGTTAACAAATTAAATATTTTGACCAATATTTATTCACCATAGTACTCGAGTCGCATGACCCATACCTTTCCAGTCAATGCCAACCTTGATTATAGCTCAGCAACAACGACCTAGATTTTATTTCTACCCTGCATGTCTATGCCATTCTTTAACTTTCTTTTTATCTCTTATTTACATATTACATCAATAAGCCATCACATATATGTTTAAGTAAATAAGCATAGACACATGGCATACAATACTAGATGACTGGAATTGCAAGCTCTGTAATGACAACTAACCTTCATGTACATTTTTTTATATCATCATGTATTTTGAGGCCCTTTTTTTAAACAAACCTTTAACCAAAAGTATTATCAAAACCAATACCCTTCCCTGCATGTCTCAAAGTCTGTCATGTATATACTGAGGTCAATAGGAGAGACACATGAGACAGCACATATTCATCATATCGGCCCAAAAGACTTATCATATTAATTAAAGATAAATATCCTAATAATAAACTCAAGAAATGGTAAGAGGAGCTACTTTTAGGTAAAGACAAGTATAAGGAGTTAGTCTCCACTTGAAAATGCATGAAATACTTGGCAATGGACAATAAACAAGCAATAGCCTAATAAAAAAGAAGATGTGGTATGATTGAAGAAATGTCACCTAGGTTATATTTGGGAACAAGTTCAAAACTTGATATTGACCCGAGGCTTATAACAACAGTTTAGTTACTGTAAATTCAGAAATTATTGCGTGGATTTATTCTTTCAATTTTGTCATTTTAGACTAAAATGCGATTTTATTGTTTGGGATATTGAGAAAAAAACCTGTTCAATTCATATAAAAAATTTCAAAATGCGAGTTTATATTATTGTGATTATAACCCTTTCGTATTTTCTGCAATAATAAAAACCTTGCAATAATTTCTGAATTTACAGTAATTGATTGTTGATATTTAATGCTACTTTCAACACTTTAAGCTATATTATGGTAGACAGTTTGATTGGTGGAGAAAGTCAGAGTAATCCCAGAGAACCATGAAAACTTTGATAGGAAAACTGGCAACTCTATTCCAACACACCTTGTAACGAGAGTGGTTCAAACTCACAAGTGACAGGCTAGCACATACAACAGTTTGGTGGCTAACTTTTACTCACAAATGACAGGCTAGCATATACAACAGTTCAATGGCTTACTTTTAAGACAAGACATGATAACCATTACATATTATTATATTATGCATATTTTTTCACAATCAGCAAACTTATCTACATCTATGTCAAGAGCATGTAGTTCAGTGGTGGTTGTGGATTCATATCTGTCATATTTGTTAATCATAAATTGTTTTGTTATGAATTTTTCATGTCAGGGTCTTTTATAGCTGACTATATATAGTATGGGTTTTCTCTTTGTTAATTAAAGTCTGTAGAGTAGCTTGAGTATGGTTGCTTATATCCACTTTATTTGAACTTTGGTGGGTAGCTGTCTCATTGGCAATCACACCACATCTCCTTCATGGACTTTTTTTATAATAAAATGAAGCAACAAGGGAGATAATTCACTTACCATCATACCCATCATCCCCTCTCCACATTTTGTAGTATTCATGTGCATATCCATGCCCATATGATCCATGCCACCCATATTATGATTCATGCCACCACCCATATTATTATTCATGCCACCACCCATATCCATGCCACTGTGATCCATGCCACTATGATCCATCTCAGTGGTTCCCATATGGGTCATATGATTCGTGTGTCCTGAGTGATTCATATTCATATCTCTTATTGTGAATGTGGAAATCTAAAAAGAAAAGAAAATACGGTAAAAAAAAAGTTTATCAGTTATTCATTTCTACTTCAATATCAAAATTGAGAATGTGTGAAAGAGACAACAACCCGACAATAGAACAGATAACAGCCGAATGCCACCAATAGGTCTTCAATACAGCAAGAAAATCTCAAACCCAGAGGGGTACTTCAGCTGGCCCCTAAACAAAAATGTATACTAGTCAATCTTCTTTTTACAAACAAGGAAATTTCTCTTTTTACAATAAGGTATACCTGCAACTAATTGTAGATTCAATTTTCATTTGATGAACCTTTCTAGTTTCTGGTACATTTTTTTGACAAATTCCTCATTTTTTATCAAACATACACTTACCAGACAATGTTTGGTGACATCACTTTCTTTCCATATATATATTCACTGATTTATATTTATTAATGGATACAGTCATCAATAAACATGAGTTTAAAATATTATCTAATTGTTATATATATGTACCCTTTATCAAGTGGAAACACTTGATACACTTAATTAAATTAGAAAAGAATTAGATGATACCAATAACTGGTGGTAACGTCTCTGAACGTGATATAATAAATCAGATTTAAAAAGTTAGATTTTTTAACCTGGAAATATGATCATCTAAAGAATTTGTAAAACAAATTTCTTTGCATTGTATTTTTGCATTTAAATAAATAAACAAGGATGTCAATTTCATCATGACTCAATTCATGTGAAAAATGTAAGCATACAAATTGGAATGAAGCCAATTTTTCTTTAAAAAGTTGTATTCTCGATTTTCTAGTAATTTATCCTCATTTTATATCCTAAGACATGTTTTACATTGTTAACAATCCTTTTAAGTTTCATCATTTGACCCGTAAGTAAAAATTAAAACAAAAAAAATCTTTTAAGACAAGTTTTACCACTTATACAGTCAATTCTAGGATGCATCACTGGGGTAAAGCTGATGACCGTAACTGCATTCACGGTCATCCCAAGATGTCGGATGAAAAATTAGGTCAGTTTCTGTATTGTCTGTTAAAGTGTTCCTATATCATTTTCTTTACAAATCATACATTGAAACGATGTAAATTTATAAAAGAATCACTCGGAAATCACTAATTACTTCCGAGAAATGTGCATGAAACGTGAAATTCGATTTGAAAAAATCGCCAAGATGACCGTAACAGAATCAGCGATTCATAACAAGGCTGACCGTAACTGCTATTAAGATGACCGTAATTTGTAAATGATGACCATAACTTTTAAAGGATGACCCTCAATTCTAAGAAATATCCGTAATTATATAACTATCTTTTTGTATCAAATGATTGCCAAAAGACATGCAAATGAACAGGAAGGGAAAACATGCCACAAAAGCGCGATAAAATGACACCTTACAAGCATAATAAAAAAAAAATGGGGTGCACAGCCTTCAACTGCTCGACAAAAGATTTTTGTTTGTTTCTGGGATTCCTTTTAATGACATATAATAAATACACATTTTTTAAAATGCCAAAAAATTGCATGTACACCCATTGATATTATATAGTCTTTCATTTTGTCGTGCAAATAAAATAACAGAAATATTTTGAAAATATCATTCGAATAAACTAGTGAAGGTGAGCTCCAGCAAAGTAGATCCTTAAAATAGTATTGTACGAAAAGCGTATCACAAGGCGGAACGTTGTCAATTTGTATATATACAGAAATGTTATTTATACAGTCAGGATTCTACTTCTTCAAAATTATCTCCCCATTACGCCAGTTCATGCTCACAATCGTAGAAATGGAAGCCATTGTAGGGATGACGCTCTGCCAATTTTGCTCTTGAAAACTGATAAATTTATCCACATAGCACCATTACGATCGATCGTTATATGTCAGTTATATTTTAAAAGACAAATGTATCTACTAGCTAATGAGCATTAGTTAATGATCTTGTCTGCATTGATTCAACTTAAAAATATTGTCTGTTCGGATGTCAGATGGAATTTTTGAAAATTCTTAAGCATTTAAAAAAAATCTAATTAAATATTTCGTGGAAGGGCAGACTAAACATTTTCAGTGGTTGAAGATTATAAACCCTAATTATCACACACAAGAAAATCATATTTTTTCGAAGATATCCATTTTCATCATCCCAATTAAAAGACTGTCGTCAAGTACTTTTAGAAAAAATAGCTATTCGAACACACCTACTCTGATTTTGTGATTCATTAGATAGGTATCTCACTTGACCCATATATTTCATCTTTTCGTTCTGTCATTTTTTTACGTTATAAAGTCAACCTGTAGCTTTGATATATAATAATGATAGAACCTGAAGCGAGATGCTATAAATTACTCTTGCTTTATACGTTTTAAAGACAAAATACACCCCAAACATGCCTTAACATAAAAAGGTGCACTCGATTTTTCTCTTTTCGATACAATCGTTACCTGTTTTGGGGAATTTTTTCTTGATTCACATAATGGAAGGGCAGACACGAAAATTTCTGAACTAAAAGATTGATATGTTCTCCGTCCGTGATAAAAAAAAAATCGGAGGTTATGCATTTTCTACAACCAACTTTAGATACTATATATAAAAAAAGAAGATGTGGTATTATTGCCAATGAGACAACTATCCAGAAAAGACCAAAATGACGCAAACATTAACAACTATAGGTAACCGTAAGGCCTTCAACAATGAGCAAAGCCCATACCGCATAGTCAGCTATAAAAGGCCCCAATAAGAACCATGTCGTCGACTTGATATCTTATTGTTTTGCATTACTATGTAATAGATACATTGAAAACTTATGCAAATGGTGTTTTTAAAATAAGAAAATTGTCGTTTTATTTGTTTCTATTAACTTTTTAAAATTTTGTTACTATATCAAACATTACAGTTAACATTTATCGCTTTCTCGATAAACACAGAGCTTCGATTCTTTTGTTCTATTTCAAAAGTGTTTCCGCCTGCATAACTCCTGAACGGTAAAAGTCAAAATCGCCATTATTAAACTTGACCTTCATTTAGTTGTTAGTAATATTATATTAAAATTTTAAAAGCTTTGGTTGAACGGTTCGTGAGTTAATGCACGGACAACATTTGATTGCCGCCCGCCCGCCCGCCGTACATCCCCAAATCAATAACCGACATTTTTGTCACAAAAATCCGGTTAAAAAGAAATTTATGAAACATATTTATATCCGCTAACCGAGCCCTTATTGAGATCGACAAACTCAACAAAAAAGCTTTGAATACAATACGGATATTTCTTCGAATTGATGGTCATCCTTTAAAAGTTATGGTCGTCCTTTATAAATTACAGTCAGTCTTTACAAATTACGGTCATCTTTTTACCAATTACGGTCATCCTTGTTTTATGTTACGGTCATCTTGAAAATATTTTGATTATGATTTACGGTCATCTTAACGATTTTTTCAAATCGAATTTCCCGTTTCATGCACATTTCTCGGAAGTAATTAGTGATTTTCGAGTGATTCTTTTATAAATTTACATCGTTTCAATGTATGATTTGTAAAGAAAATGATATAGGAACACTTTAACAGACAATACAGAAACTGACCTAATTTTTCATCCGACATCTTGGGATGACCGTGAATGCAGTTACGGTCATCAGCTTTACCCCAGTGATGCATGTAGTTGGTAATTAACATCAGATTCCTTGAAAAATGTCTGGCTTGATGTAGCCTAGTTGCACATCATAATAATAACAACTGCTTGTAGTAAGCAAATAGAATTACCAGGTAAATGAATATTGGTAGGAAAACTTGACTAGCCCTCCCTAATTTTAACTATATATAGCCTCAGTCAAGCGGACTAGCATAAGTGACGAACCTCAGATCATTGAAAGCATTATAATAAGTGACGGACCCCGGATCATTGAAAGCTTTAATTTCTTTATATCTATGTCACAACAAAGATTTACAATATATGTAATTTTATTTCATTTCAGCAATGATTGGCAAAACTGTATCCATGACATTAAGATTAAAAACATATTAATCGAGAATAAAAACCATTACTGTAGCAGGTTGCCCATACATACTTTATAATTTTTCCTGCGTCATTAAAGACATTTAAAATGTACGAAATATGTGAAAGCTTTAATTAACAAACTGTATGCACTAGCATGAAGTTTTAAACCAGGATGTATTCAATAAAGAAAGGATCATATGAAGAAAACATGATATACAATAATAATATACTTTAATTTCTAAGTTAGGTACCCAGGGGGGGGGGGGGCATATACATATGACTTTATCTTAATTACTAAAATGTGGTATATCTATAAGAACAGCTTTTCCAGAGATGCTGCGTTGTGTTGTTACGATGTACTTTTTTTTTTATAAAAATCAGATGAAGTTAAATATGGATTATATAACAAACTAACCATAAAACTCCCCCCTCACTAAAGCAAAAGAAGGCATCTTTCATATTTAACAAAGCATAGCATTATATATACATTATTTAGGAATAAGTTTGTATGTATCATTTAATCATAACAACTCAAAGTCTGATATATATATATATATATATATATATTTATGTAGCTTTATGTCCAAATCCTGCAAACTTTAGATTTGTAAAATTTAAGATAATCTGAGGAAATTCAAAACAATTGTTAACAGCTTTCAGGAACAGATTATTGGAATAAACATTAACTGGGTCGGACCAAATTAAATATATCAAAGATAACATCTTATTAAAATCTTAATCCTTTTAAAATCTTGATTTCATACAAACATATTTTTTTTCTAAAAACAAATCACTTCCAAATTTCATTCAAATAAATAGCTTATAGTCCACTTGCTTTATCATTAAAAACAGACGTTTTATGTCTATCCTGTATCTGTAAGAACATCAATCAATATATTTTGTTGGTGTAAAAAAGTTGTTTTTTTTTGTACAATCCCCTATCCTACAAGGAATCCTGGATAATTACTTGGTAAAGACAATTATATTTTATCCTGAACTTTGATTGAAGGTAGCTGCTCTGCTCCTTGTATTTAACAATGTTTCCTGCTATTTGGGTACGATTGACCATAATTTTAAAGGTGTATTTCATGTTACAATGATTAATGGCATCAAATTATATCATACGTCATTCAGATAATTGCAACATTTTTTTCTGTTTAAAAACAAATAATTTACACTTAATAGTATGTGGGGAAGGTAAAACAAAATAAATTATCACTTACAAGAACAAGAATGTGTCCAAAGTACACGGATGCCCCACTCACACTATCATTTTCCATGTTCAATGGAGCATGAAATTGGATAAAAAATATAATTAGGCATTAAAATTAGAAAGATAATATCATAGGGAACATGTGTACTAAGTTTCAAGTTGATTGGACTTCAACTTCATCAAAAACTACCTTGACCAAAAACTTTAACCTGAAACATGCACTTTCATTTTCTATGTTCAGTGGACCGTGAAATTGGGGTCAAAAGTTTAATTTGGCTTTAAAATTAGAAAGATCATATCATAAGGAACATGTGTACTAAGTTTCAAGTTGATTGGACTTCAACTTCATCAAAAACTACCTTGACCAAAAACTTTAACCTGAAAAACTTTAACCTGAAACATGCACTTTCATTTTCTATGTTCAGTGGACCGTGAAATTGGGGTCAAAAGTTTAATTTGGCTTTAAAATTAGAAAGATCATATCATAAGGAACATGTGTACTAAGTTTCAAGTTGATTGGACTTCAACTTCATCAAAAACTACCTTGACCAAAAACTTTAACCTGAAAAACTTTAACCTGAAACATGCACTTTCATTTTCTATGTTCAGTGGACCGTGAAATTGGGGTCAAAAGTTTAATTTGGCTTTAAAATTAGAAAGATCATATCATAGGGAACATGTGTACCAAGTTTGAAGTCGATTGGACTTCAACTTCATCAAAAACTACCTCGACCAAAAACTTTAACCTGAAGCGGGACAGACGGACGAACGAACGGACGAACGAACGGACGAACGGACGCACAGACCAGAAAACATAATGCCCCTATGTGGGGCATAAAAATGCACATGGATTTTGTTAACTTGCAATTGTTTTTTTTTAAAAATCTATTTAACGTCAAACATAACAATACAAAGTGTTAATTTCTGTGTCTTGTGGAGAGTTGTCTCATTGGCAATCATACCACATCCATCTTCTTTTTTATAAGTATTACAAGAATTAAAGTTTACAATGTAAAGAGTCAAATATTCATTAAATTCTAAGTTTTATTTTTTCCTTTAGCTACTTAATCTTCTTTCATAATTCCCTCCTTTTTAGGAGCACTCAAATGAGACTGATAAATTTTAACAGTATCTGTATATGTACATTAAAACGCAATAAATCCTCTGTAATTTCAATTACATATTCTACAATGATTAAGGAAAAATCTTAATCTCTATAAAAGTGTATGTGCAGTTTCAATTAATAATTTTGCACTACCATATTTTTATTTGGAGGAACATACATATAATTATCATTTTTAAATGCATCCAACGTCATGTACAATGTATGTATATCACTAATAAAATACCATGTTTTTTTTTTAATTGCATACTTTTACAATTAAAGACGAATTTTGGTAATTAATTTTCTTTCATTGAACCTAGCAGTTTGTAAGATCATTAAACAAAACTTCACTCATTCCAAAAAATTCTTGCAAGTCAAAAATTTTCTTGTTTACATTGGGTACCATTTTATTGATTAAGAAATATTTGCAAAATCGGCAGATCACGTCCTCACATAGACCTTGACAGAACACATGTACTAAAACAAAAACAACCTTAATATTAACCTCTATTGTGGTCATAATTTAAATTTATTGAAGGTTTTATTTAAAAAGGAAAGCTAAATCATGTTTCATATGAAGGGATATATATCGTTTTTTTTAAGTAAGATAAAAGTGTGATTACATGTACCTATTTACTTACATGTAACAAGAATTATACACAAAAATATGTAAGAGTAAAATTTTCTGACAGTTGATTGACTGGTGAATATATATATATATTAGACCAAAAAGTTCACATCACAATTAAATACATTGTAGTTTGGTCTAAAAAGAAAATGTTTTTAAAATAAATTTTTGTCCCTAGGGAAAGTCGTCAATCAATAAAATTACACGTATGATAAATTACTTTTACCGAAATTAAGGTTGAACAAATATTTTACCATATATCATATATAAATATATATAGTATTTTGCAGTTCAGTGAACCAACAAAAATTACCTAAAATAGACATGGATCCATAATAATAAGAGTACAATTTTTGTTAAAATATAATATATCATTTTCAATAAAAAGTATGTAAAAAAAAACCATCTGTTTCAAAAATTATAAACATTTAAAAACAAATAGAACACACAGAGCTAACTTAAAGGAGATGATAATAAAATGACAAACCTGTTGTTATCAGAGATTACATGAAACTAATACTTCAACATTTACCTGAAACAAATTATCGACAGGTGACGATCACCTTGTTATATAAAAAGGATGGAGTTATCTACCCTATCTACTATGTATATTACTGAATGTTATTGGCTGACCAGTAACTCATCATATGATATCATTTTATTTAATTTCTCAATTCTATTTCTTGAACTGATAAACCTCTTGCTTCTTCAAATAGTAAAGCCTTCCAAAACATGCTGAACACCAAATGTATAAGGTTGGTTTGGGATAATGTCAGCCAGAAAATGGCAACTGTAAAATGATACAGCAAATAATTATGAAATTTTGGTTCAAGTTTTCCAGGATTTGGTAACACCAAAATTTACCTTTTGTTTAATTTTTCTTATATTGACATCATTGAAAAGGTAGAGGTCCATGCATCATCTGAAAAAGTCTTAAGGAAATTCACCATTTCATTTTACGTGTAGGGTATATGGAATATGACCAGTTTTAAGGTACCCTAGAAAACAGTCGAAAACTCTAGTAGGTAAAAATCATTGAGTGTTTCTGAACATGTTGTCATTAGAAACATGACTGCATGACTGTTAAATTTCATAGCAGAATCATATTTTAAAGTAAATCTGAAACATCATGGAAAAACAAATAGCCTGAATGTAAAAAAAAAAAGGTTTATGATAATTGATACGGTGAAAATTGTCGTTTGATTCCCGCAAAAAATTGTTTAAACATTTATTGGTTATTAGTATTTAAAATCTCAAAAATTTAATGAATTTGACCATTTTAAATTTTCAAAATTTTTCAACAAGTTGGCTAACAAGGCAGAGGAAAAAAGTAGAATTTTGGGAGAAAATTCATTTTTCTGTTATCAAAACTCCTACAGAACACAAACAGTAAGTACAAACTCAAAAATTAGTATCAATGAATAAGAACTTAAACCATATAACTTCATTATTTAATTCATATGTTCAAATCGAATTTCCCAAAACTTCCAAAATTTTTTGTAAATGATGCCACAAGGTCCAACAGTCAGTATATAGTTGCTCCAGAACTCCTCAGACTCAGTTCATTGGTGATATTTTAAGCATTTTAATATGAATGGTAATTTTCGACTTTCAATACATGTGTAAGAGTTGTCTCCCATATTCCAGGTCTACCCCCTTAAATCATCCATTAATATTGATAGAATAATGTTTTGAAAAAGGTTCTGCTGTGTATAAAAGATCATAACATAGATTTTACGCCAACACTCTTCTATCAAAATATATATTAAACTTGGCAGTCATTCCAAATGCCTTTGGCAAGTCAAATTAGTCCGAGTACACAGTTATCGTCCATTGATTTTCGTTGTCCATGAATAAAGTCTGTAGTGTTGACAGTGTGTTGCTAACCAATTTTTTATACCCGTTTCAAATGTAATTTTTCATGTTTATGTCTCAAATAGCAAGTAGGGGATGAAATTACACTGTAAAAAAATTGAGTCATAAATTTTAAAATAAAGTAGTGATTTGGTCCAGCTAAAATAGGTTAAAAATTAGTACTTAAGAAGCTGTCAAAAGATTTCAAGACAAGAATTGTCCATATTTTAAGTTAGAGTCGATGAAGTTTTCTATTATTTTGATATAATTTGTCCCAAAAATAGTACAAAATACTGTATTATGGAGAATGCACAGGTGTGTTTTTTATTTTTATTTTCAATTATCGTCTATAAAGAAATGCACTATGAACTCAAAGAACTGTGTACTCTGACCAATTGGTTTGGTCCAGTTATTTGATATGCATTACTTAACAAAATGACCAGTAAAATGTGTAATTTTGTTGAAATCATATGTGTAAATATCCTGTCAAAAAGAGTCTGGACAGGTTACAAGAATGGTTTTCGGTTTTCTTTAATAACTTAAAAATCAGTAAAAAAAATAATGACCCCAGTACAATGTAAATGTAAGGTGAAAATCTCATACACTATTTCTGGTGGGTTTCAAAATTATTTTGATAATGGAAAGATTTTAATCTATTCATTTACAATATACTTAAACAAATATTTAAAATGATATATAGAAATTTTAAGTCTTACAAAAATACATAGATTTAGGTAATATTGTTCCTATTATTTTTAGTATATTTAGAAGTATGTACATGTACTTTATCTATCCAAAAAATAATAGTAAAAAAATGTTAAAATTTGATCTCTCTTTGTAAGGTCTGTTATTAATACATGTAATAACAAAGAAATTTGACTCCCCAAAATTTTTGTATATATATAATATATATATACAACTCGTCTAAACATCAACCCAACAATGTTAGATCTGTAAATTTGCTTTCGCAAATTTTTGGTTCTTCCCTTGCCGGGATTCGAACTCATGCTACTGTGATATCGTGACACCAAATCGCCTGCACTGCAGCCGTCCCGCTAGACCACACGACCACCTGGGCTCTCATAAAAAGAGCTTTCGCTGGCCATGTGTTACCTTTCCTCGTCAGTTTTAATCTAGCGGCGTACTACAGTACATGATATATAAGGCATGAAGATGTTATTGTTACAGATCAGCTAAATTATCTAAAGTAAAGGATCCTACAAATTAATGTAATATACAGTCACAGAAAATAATTATATTTATAAGTACGTCTGAGTCAGTGTATATATATATAATTAGAGATTCTGGAAAAGATATTAAACAATTATAAATTTTATAATTTTTTTTTTAGTAGGTTATTAATTGTTTCCTGTACATGTTCATGATGTTAGAGATCATAAAAATCATATACCGGTATTAAAATCATTTAAAAATAGTTATGAGTATGGAAAACACAGATTTGCCTAAAAATGTAAATTCAACCTTGGTAGACCTCACATGATAAATATGATGCTAAATACATATCTGTGATCAATCAATACCAGAATGAATAAGTAGAAAATGATGATTGAGCATTCTTTATAAAAAAGCTTTGAAAACAAAGTGGGTTTTTTAAAACATGCATGTACATGTATATAGACTAGTGGTGCATAATTTGACTATTGTCTTGGCAAAAATTGAAAACCAAAATCTGCATCTTTTATCCATTCACTTTCATTTTTTAAACTGGCTAATGTTTAATTGTCAGACCTATGATGTTTTTTTCTTTTACAAATTGTGATTTGGATGGAGAGTTGTCTCATTGGCACTCATACCACATTTTCTTATATCTATGACGCACAAAATGTACATGTATATATTTGCAATTTGTTGAGATTTTTTTTAATTGAAACATTTCTTCAAAATTAATTTGAAGAAAATTTTATATTTAAAAGTCATATGAAACAAGTTTCTTATGATTATAATGTAAAGGAAATCATTACAAAAATATAGTGCAGTTTCATGCATTACCCTATTTTTAATTTTGATGAATATGATTATCTTAATTTGTATTAAAATGCATTCTATATATGTAACAGTCTGACACCTAGACAGATTAAGACATCCATAATAATAAGTCTGTACATGTACTGTATATCATAAAAATCAAATTATTTTGTTTAAAAAAATGTGATTTATCATTTAAATGTTTAGAATAACACTGTAAATAGTGTACATTTTTTTACAAGAACAAGCCACTTTCAAATTCTCTAAAATTAACAGAAAGAAGTACAAAAAAAACTTTTCTTTCTCCATACTTCCGTACTTCAATGTACTTATAAAGTTATGAATTATGATGAGTTTTAAGAAATTCATTTTGTTGTCATTCTCCTTTTTAACACCAATTGCAGTAAATTGTTAAATCTATAAAAATTAAACTGCAAGTCAAGCATATTTCTTATTTACATTAGGTACCATTTTATTGATTAAGAAATATTTGCAAAATCCAGCAGATCACGTCCACACATAGACCTTGACAGGACATGTGTACTTAAACAAAATACAATCTTAATTTTAACCTCTATTGTGTTCTAAATTTAAATGAATTAAAGGTTTTATTTAAATAGTAAAGCTAAATCACGTTTCATGTAAGGGGATACGTATGAAAAGATATATTATCTATTTAATCAAAACAAAATAAATTTCAATATAACCTTATTAACATACATGTACAATAAAACCAACTTCAAAGAGAGGCTAAAGATACCAAATCAGGCCTCGACAATTACGCTTGTCCGATTGTCCAGTACCAGAGGGAAAAAAGGTCGGAAAAGTAAAAGCTGTATCAAGCTTGTCCGTCGGGACAAGTACAATTATTCTGCAGAAAATACATTTGTTCCAACTTTGATGAGCAAAGTAATTATAAACAAGAAACAAGAAAATAAATATTAATTTGACATGTTTCTGTATTCTGTTTATTCAAATGCAAAACCTTTTTCTTCAACATGTTTACTTGCAATTGAGTTCTTTGTCAGGTACTTTTTAAAGGGTAAAAGGTATACTATTCTCGGAACCCAGTCTTACTGATCCGAATCAATGATGCTCTTTGTAGATAAGGAAACTTTACAGGACAGTTCGTTACCTTGACAGGTTTAGCTCCAAGTTTAATAGACAGTTTGGCAATGAAGGAGACATATTTAGTAGACATGATTGAAAACGACAGTTTGGCAAGGTAGGAGACATTATGGGACCAAGACAAATCAGTACCTCATTTGCTACCTTATTCTGTTCCTTCTACTAAATACCATACCGGTAATTTATCACAAAAATATTTTTTTTATTTACCATAAAATTCACAAAACCATATATTTGATCATAAGTTAGTAGAAAAAAACAATACTTGAAATATGGTGACCTATAGTTGTAAATTTCTGTGTCATTTGGTCCCTTGCAGAGAGTTGTCTCATTGTCTATTAAACTTGGACCTTCTTCTTTTTATTGATTGCATTTGAATAAACTTTTTTCAACTTAAAAACCAGGTGCTCCGCAGGGCGCAGCTTTATACGACCGCAGAGGTCGAACCCTGAACAGTTGGGGCAAGTATAGACAAAACATTCAAGCATGATACAGCTCTGAATTTGGATTGTGATCAACTTTTTGACATTACATGGTTTTTTTTTACACAAAACAAATGCCAAGATTTTACAAATCAATTAAAGATTTCTTCTTCAAACTTTTTAAATCTAAAATTAAATAGTTGACACAGCATAGGTTTCTGACACAGAATGAATGTGGTCTAATGAACTTAAAAGGTTTTTTTTGCCTTTGAGCAAATCACTATGCTGTTGAATATTAATCCTCTCAAAAAAATGTTTGAAGAAATTTTCTTTTTATTTATGAAATCTGAAATGAGAAAAATTTAACCCCCCCCCCTTTTTTTTCACATCCCCGTTTCCCTTTTTCAAAACTGATCTCAATTCAAATTTCTAATGGAGTTTGCAACAATAACTACTCATTTAAATACATCATAAAATATTAAGATGTAAAAAAACTGCTTGTTATCACTGAATGGTAAAGAGTGTTTTAATTTATCAGTTGGTAGTAAAAGTGAATATACATTGTGCATTGTATAAAACAATGATTTAAGTTGATTCAACTACTATTCTGGACAAAGAAAGATAACTCCAATCAATTGAAAATTTCTTGCTATTGCACAATATTGTGCAATTAGATATTCCTTGCTATTGCACAATACTGTGTAATTGAAAATATTTGCTATTGCACAATATTGTGCAATTGAAGATTTCTTGCTATTGCTGAATACTGTGCAATTGAAAATTTCTTGCTATTGCACAATACTTAATATAATAATTTTGGATCCTGATTTGAACCAACTTGAAAACTGGGCCCATAATCAAAAATCTAAGTACATGATTAAATTCAGCATATCAAAAAAGCCAAAGAATTCAATTTTTATTAAAATCAAACTTAGTTTAATTTTGGACCCTTTGGTATTTAATGTAGACCAATTTGAAAACGGGACTAAAAATTAAGAATCTACATACACTGAGTTAGATTTGGCATATCAAAGAACCCCAATTATTCAATTTTTGATGAAATCAAACAAAGTTTAATTTTGGACCCCGATTTGGACCAACTTGAAAACTGGGCCAATAATCAAAAATCTAAGTACATTTTTAGATTCAGCATATCAAAGAACCCCAAGGATTCAATTTTTGTTAAAATCAAACTAAGTTTAATTTTGGACCCTTTGGACCTTAATGTAGACCAATTGGAAAACGGGACCAAAAATTAAGAATCTACATACACAGTTAGATCCGGCATATCAAAGAACCCCAATTATTCAATTTTTGATGAAATCAAACAAAGTTTAATTTTGGACCCTTTGGGCCCCTTATTCCTAAAAACCTGTTGGGACCAAAACTCCCAAAATCAAACCCTACCTTCCTTTTATGGTCATAAACCTTGTGTTTAAATTTCAAAGATTTCTATTCTACTTATACTAAAGTTATGGTGCGAAAACCAAGAATAATGCTTATTTGGCCCTTTTTTGGCCCCTAATTCCTAAACTGTTTGAACTAAAACTCCCAAAATCAATCCCAACCTTCCTTTTGTAGTCATGAACCTTGTGTCAAAATTTCATAGATTTCTATTTACTTAAACTAAAGTTATAGTGCAAACCAAGACAAGAGGCTGTCACAACGACAGCAAACCGGATTTATTTACATTTATTTGTGTCCTGGCAATATCACAAGAACCATTACTGATGAATGGTGAAAGTGAAAATCATCAATATCAAATTTGACCTCCATTTGTCATTAGTATCAACATTTTGAAATAATAATATTTGAAAAGCTTAGATTGAATGGTTCATGAGTAAATGCAACAACGTAAATGGAAACGCCATTTTACGATCTTTCAAGAACCATAACTCCTGATCAGTAAAAGTCAAAATCGACATTATGGAACTTGACCTCTATTTTGTCATCAGTTACAACATATTAAAATTTCAAAAGCTTTGGTTGAATGGTTCATGAGAAAATGCACGGACACGATGGGAAACACCATTTTTCAATCTTTCAAGAACCATAACTCCTGAACGGTAAAAGTCAAAATCGTCATTATTGAACTTGACCTCCATTTTGTCATCAGTAACAGCATATTAAAATTTCGGAAAGCTTTGGTAGAACAGTTCATGCATAAATGCACGGACACGACTGGAAACTCCATTTTTCAATCTTTCAAGAACCATAACTCCTGAACGGTAAAAGTCAAAATCGTCATTATTAAACTTGACCTCCATTCTGTCATCAGTAACAACATATTAAAATTTGGGAAGCTTTGGTAGAACAGTTCATGAGTAAATGCACGGACATGACTGAAAACTCCATTTTTCAATCTTTCAAGAACAATAACTCCTGAACGGTAAAAGTCAAAATCGCCATTATTGAACTTGACCTCCGTATAGTTAACAGTAATAACATATTAAAATTTTAAAAGCTTTGGTTGAACGGTTCATGAGTTAATGCACGGACAACATTTGATTGACGCCTTTCAAGAACCATAACTCCTGAACGGTAAAAGTCAAAACCGCCATTATTGAACTTGACCTTCTTATAGTTGTCAGTAATAACATATTAAAATTTTAAAAGCTTTGGTTGAACGGTTCATGAGTTAATGCACGGACAACATTTGATTGCCGCCCGCCCGGCCGCCCGGCCGCCCGACAGCCCGGCCGCCCGCCGTACATCCCCAAATCAATAACCGACATTTTTGTCACAAAAATCCGGTTAAAAATGCTTATTTGGGCCCTTTTTGGCCCCTTATTCCTAAAATTTTGGGACCAAAACTCCCAAAATCAATCCCAACCTTCCTTTTGTGGTTATAAACCTTGTGTTAAAATTTCATAGATTTCTATTCACTTTTACTAAAGTTAGAGTGCGAAAACTAAAAGTATTCGGACGACGACGACGCCAACGTGATAGCAATATATACGCAAAAAATAAAATTTTTGCGGTCGTATAAAAATAGAAACAAGTCTAAATTGAAAACTACGTTCAAACCTATGATTGCGTTGGATAAAAACTGCAATTTTTATACGTGTGCATGTAAAACAAATTTCGTTGTAGAAGGGTCTGAATACAGCATAAACAACATTTTCCAAAAGGCCAAACAAGTGAAAAAGTATATTTAAACAAAACGCATTTTGCTAACAGGTTAAACAACTGATCATGTTCTTTAAGCCTGCTGACTGCCATAGGCGATTGCTAAATAAAATTGATCACAAGATGTAACCAGATGCTCCGCAGGGCGCAGCTTTATATGACCGCAGAGTTCGAACCCTGAACAGTTGGGGAAAGTATGGACTCAACATTCAAGCTTGATACTGCTCTGAATTTGGATTGTGATTAAATAGTTGACACAACATAGGTTTCTGACACAGAATGAATGTGGTCTAAGAACTTAAAGTTAAAAATTTTAAATTGGACATTTACCTATTATGGTCCAATATATATATATATATCCCAAAGATTGGTAGCTTAGCTTAAAAGAAAATTTCATAAAGCAACACAAAAACGTTTTGTAGGAAAACAAAATATATCCAGAAAATGTTCCAATGCCGAAAAATAAAATTTTTATTTTATCTTTCAACGTTTAAATTGGAGGGCCACTGATGAGTCCTATATATGTACAATCAAATGTTTATGAAATGCCCTTCTGTAGTATCAAAATACATGTATACTAGGCCTTTGATGAGCTTTATTTTTCAACTTTTTTAAATTCTGGAATTGTAGTTTTTCCCCTAAATTACTGCAAATGCTGTTAATAAAGATAAAAAATGTATTTACTTGCAAAAAATTCAATTACACACAATATGTATAATTAATTACTGTAAAGTAATAAAATTTACCGATAAGACTTTTCAACCCAACATGTCCAAGTAGAAATATTAAAATTTAAAAAAAACAAGCATTAATATTTCATTACTTTTGGCTGATATTATAAATTAGAAATTATTAAACAGTAGGTACAATACAGGAATAGACACCCAAGCTGTCAAGTGGACCCTAAATAGTGATTAATTGTGCAAACTAATTTATGCAATTAAAATTGTCATTCAACTTTATTGCTTAACAGGAAACCAAAAGTCAATCAGGCTGTTGTTTGTTTTTTGCACTTAGTACTAATCTGATGAGTCAAGCTTTATATATAAATCAGGCTATTAGTTTTCTTGTTTGAATTGTTTTACATTTGTCATTATGGGGCTTTTTATTGCTGACCATGAAGTATGGGTTTTGCTCATTACTGAAGACTGAAAGGTGACCTATAGTTGTAAACTCTATGTAATTTTGTCTCTATATATGGTAAAGTTGCCTCATTGACAATCAAATTATTCTTATTAACTTTACATGTGTGTACATACATTTTTTATACATGTATATTATATTGGCGGACTAAAAGCCTTTTTTTATACTAGATTAGTGAATTAGAAAAATGTGTTCATAATATGTTTGCATTATACATGTATAATATATAGTAAACATGGTAAATGATGAGGGTGGTTTATACTGTAACACCTTGACTACCAATGAGGGTTTTGCATGGCCAGTAATAAATTAATAGAAACTACATTAAGGTATATCTTAACAGTACTATGTGTAATGTTTTAAAAATTCTGGTTTGAAATCACTAAAAATATTGAAGATCCATATCCACAATTTTATTTTTACCAAATAGCATTGAACTCCATTTCAATATTTTGTCAACGTAAAATAATTTAATGTTACAAATATTTTGAGGAATAAACATAATTTCCAGCAGTTGAATTTCACAATACACAAAAATAAGGGGAGTAACCCTTAATGAATTCATCATAAAAATTAAAATACTCATCAAATAGATATTTGAAATTGAGTGATATGAAAGAACCTTTTGAACAGTATAATGCTTGTTACCAGACCTGGCTGATGTATCCTAATCTTTAATTATTGAAAGCCAATTAATGCAAGCTAAAAGAAAACTGGGTGAGGAGGTGAGAAAAAAAAACTATTTCTATTGTTGGAGAAGAGAACAGCATATCATGGCTTGACAACATGCTTTATACAAAATAAACATATTTTGTGCATATAATACATTTTTTTTCTGATTATGTCACTAGCATGAGGATGTTGGATGTTTAGTGAAGCCGTATAATTCTTGTCAGAAGTCATAAACTTCATTGAAATTATGCAACGACTAGTTGATGTAGCTAACTTCATTGAAATTATGCAACGACTAGTTGCTGCAGCTAACTTCATTGAAATTATGCAAGGACTAGTTGATGCAGCTATGGAAGTTTACCTGTTGTAGTCGAAATGTATAATTTATCGTAAAGTAATGTCAATAAATCGTTAAAAGAATGATTAAATGCTGTAGACTTATTAAGCAAAACGTATGTTGAATAGTATTTTCTTTTTAACTTGCATATATATATATATATACATGTACGTATTATATACAAATTTTGAGACACATAATTTTCCTTAAACTGCTCACATTTTATATTCAGCAGAGATTTCCATTTAATTTTACACAAGTATGTCCCTTTTTGTAAATAGAATAATTTACCGATGAAAAAAACGAGGTCAAAATTAGGTAAAGTTTTTTTTATAAAACTTTAACTGTTAGTAATGCAATTGAAAGAATTAACAACAACATTTGGCTTTAAAATCTTTAATTTTTTTCGAGCAATTAGATAATCGTAAAAAGAAAATGCTGTAGAACGAATGGTGAATTATATTTCCTTTTTCATTTGTGTACAAAACTTTGTGACATGTAATTTTCTTTAAACTGCTCACATTTATCATGTTTATTCAGCAGTAGTTTCCATTTATTTTTACACAAGTATACATATATATCTCTTAAATGTAAAAAAAAAAAAATTAAATAAATTTACTGGTGAAAAAATAAATGAGGTCAAAATCAAGTATTCTTTTTTTTATATAAAATTTAAAAATTTAAATGTACAATGTAATTGAAAGAATTAACAACAATTTGCCTTTTTAAAATCTTTTATTTGTTTCAAGCCATATGCATTAGATATATAACCTGTTTATAAATAGACAGGAAATACAATTTTTAAATTACATAAGAAATTTCATATACATTTTGTACCTTGACTGTTGTGTGCCGGCATAGATCAGAAGGATTTGGGCAATTAATTACCTGGTGTGACACTGTGCTGGGAGATTTGTCGCTAATAAACATGTACATTGTAATTAACAAAAGGTAGTGGATTTAAGAGGAAGTCTGAGGGAATACTCTCTAATTTCACTGGAGAATTTAGGGAGGGATATCAGAGTTACCTGGTGTCACACCAAGAATAATCGTGGTGTAGGGAGTTTGGGAACCTGTTTGCGTTATTTGTACTGTATATTGAATGCATTAAAGTACATGTAACAATACCACAACAAAATCAGAGACACAAATAATACTGTTATGTTCATTTGGTCCCTAACCCAACCGAACATTCCAGCAATAAGTGTCAAACTAAAGATAACATTTTTGTTCTTGATATGGTTTCATCATAATCTAATCAGTCCTAACCTTGCACCAATTCAATCTAAATAAAATTCTGGAGGGCATAGTTCATATGTACATTGTTTCCCTAGCTGCGGAACCGTAGCTCTAAGGTTCTTATGTTATTTTCTTACTATTTGCAGACCTAGCTGTGGAACCATTCCACAGCTAATGTATCCCCTGTTTAAATATTGTATACATGTACATGTGTGCAGGTTAAAATTATGGCTTACATGAAAGTCTAATCCTGAATAAATCAACACTGACAGTACAATAACTGGACAGGCTATCTTTAAAACAAAAGTTTTTAGCTTAAACATAGATCTTGATTCCAAAAATAATACAAATTAAGTCTTTCAAAACGTACCTGAAGTTGTTTACTATACAAAGTTTTACTCTCAACCGGGATCCAAGAAAGAATAAGCAAAGTTCTGAGGGTTGCTAAAAATCAGAAAGGTTAAAATTTGCTTATGAGGAAACACCAACTCTTCATTGAGAATTTGAACTATTTATTTCCTGATTCGGAACTACACTATAGTTTTACCAACATCCAAAACACTACATGTCAATTATGCGACATATGTTCCAAGAGTGCAACAGGTGACATAAAACAACTAACCTCAACCTGTTTCGAACTTTAAGTGTAGTTTTTATCAAATAATTAAATATATGAGTTAAAAAAAACTTTAATAATATCGGTTTATTCTCAATTCAAAAAATACATCTTTTTATATCGGTTGTTCTTTCGAAAATCAAATACGAAAACAATTAATCACCTGACTCTACTCGGTCTCATATGACTTCCGGGAGGGCAGTTCCAAAAAAAATATTTTTATGTTTTCTAAATAATTGTTTAGTAATGCATCATGTTTTTCAGTGCTGAAGATGACGATCAAGATTTTGTGTCCGGAGGGTCTAAGTTAGTTGAATGTAGAAAATATATGGGCATATGCATGCAAAGAAAAAAAGAAGAACATGTCAAATAATTTCTATGACTATCAGTCAGGGAAAAAAAGACGTTTCGGCAAAGGAGCCTGTTCGGCCTTGGTTGATATAACCTTGGTCAATTCGGCCATGTTATAAAAGTAAAAGCAACTGAGGCATTTCTCCACAAGAGACCACATGACACAGGAGTTAACAAATGTAGGTCACAGTACGGCCCTCAACAATGAGCAAAATCCATGTCCAAATAATTATGACGTCTTGAAAAGCTTCTTTTTTTTTAAATTGTGATGTCTTCCTTTTTTGTGAGAAATCTCCTTTTTTCTGTGACGTCTTCCTACAACGTCAAAACACCAAAGCCTTTTTTTCCGTCTGGACTTTGAGAGAGAATTTTTGGGAGAACTCTGAGACCCAATTTTGGCATGAAATCTTCATTGCTGCTTAGTAATTTTTGCATAGTTACTTAAAAAGACTTTTTTGTGTTTATTGATGCGGGTCTCACTAATTAGCGACAACAAGCGACAAGAAGCGACAACAAGAATTATTTTAGCGACAACAAGCGACAAAAAGACTATTTAGCGACAAGAAAACATTTTTTTTTATTAGATATAAAGAAATTTGTATTTAATGTTTTTTTTTAAATATACGAGCAGATATTATATAGTTAGACAAAGAAATGAAACATTTGTGAGGAAGAAAGAGATTGTGAAGTTTATATTAGTATATTGGTAGATGAAGAAATTTAACATTTGTGAAGAAGAAAGAGATTGAGCTTCTTTTTTTTATTTTTAAATATGAAGAATATGTATAAGATAATGTATGTATCTGTTTTCATCAAAGTCAAAGTATGAAAGTAAACGAATGGAGATATATATGGAGCGGGCATAATGGAATATAATATTTTGATTCATTTGCTTAATACTATGCTCTAAGTGTATTCTTTTTATGTCAATTCAATGCTTTATTTATAGAACTCTCACCCACGTTTTGCCATCTTTATTATTTAAGCGTGTTTCCAGACCCCACGACGAGGACGTGGTTCTACCTTGGGGTCCATATATTTTATTTTTTTTTTATTTTTTTTAAAATTTTTATTAGTCATTATATAGTAATATGTACATTCCTATCTAACATAATATTTATACATTTTGTACATGGTGGTCCTATTTTGATAAGCAAACATGTGGAACATCAAATGAGATTAACGAGTCGCGTGTCCCCTGTTTTATTGCTACAATAACATCCAATTAACACCTTCAACTTTGTACACACGTCAGACTATACAATTACACGCGCCAGAATATACAATCATTGTAAATAATGAACACCTGTTGAAAACTTAAGATTGTCATTAATTTCCTTTCATCTTCAATCAATATGCATAAACATGATAAATATCGTTTAATGAGGCAATAAACAAATAAAAAGATGAAAATATTCACATTTCAATTTTCTTTTCCTCCTGTTTGATTTCAGTTCTTTGTATTTCACAATTTGTGTCAACATTTTCAGGACAATGATGCACAAATAATTCATTTTGCGAGCTTAATTAATATATATTGCACGAAAAGAGTTTTAAAAAACAAATTATAAGATAAATAATGTGTTCTAAAACACAAGGAAAAGTAATCTCATAATACAATAATTAAACGTAATACTGCAGGCTGTTATTCATAATAGATGATAAAATATTATGTAAATAATGTTTCATTTTTTTCTATCAATTTTAACTTTCTTGTCGCTAAAATTATTTTCTTTTGCATATTCTTTTAATATTTATTGCAATAATTAATTTTAATTTAAAAAAAATGTTTTCTTGTCGCTAAATAGTTTCTTTGTCGCTTGTTGTCGCTAAAATAATTCTTGTTGACGCTTGTTGTCGCTAAAATTCTTGTTGTCGCTAATTAGTGAGACCGATTGATGCGAAATATTTCCAGAAATATCCAAAAGAAATGACAAGATACGATTCCATTTGAAGTGGGCAAATATTTTTCTTGTACATGTATTTCAAAATGGTTTCCCAGAATTATCAAAAATATGTCACTTCTGGATTTTACCAAAAATCAAACTTGTTAAAATTTGATTGACTAGAATTTACAAACATTCTTTTTATATTATCAGGAAATTCTGGTCTGTAAAATTTTATCAAGTTTGATATTAAAAATTAAAATAGCCAAACAAGATGTCATAATTGTGTGGACTAGCAAAACTCATACTGCAAAGCCAGATATAACAGGCCCCAAAATGCAGGCTGATATATTTCCCGTATTCATCATCATACTTATATTTATTATAAAAGTCTATATCACATACACAGAAAAATTACATTTGACACCTATTATCATGATTATTATTGTAATCAATAGATATAGAACCGTTATGAAAACAGTATTAAGGACTGAAATTACCAAGGCCTGACTGGTTTCATGACTGAAATGTCTTGCACATTTGTCAGGGTTTCTCATGCCTCCAACTGTCTTCACATTTCATTACTTTCTTGTTGTTGTACATATACTGTTGATTGAAGGGTCTACATTTGCAATATTTCGTGAGAGATTGGCCTATTTGATGGCAGTACTTTATTGTAATCAGTCTCCATGTTAGGGTTGAAGTATAATCGACAAAAATCAAATTCTTTTTTCTGAAAGCGTTATTGACTTTTAAAAAGCAATATTTTGATGTACACTAATGTAGGATCTTCAGTAACAATTACCGTAAGATAAAGAAAATATATGTTTTATAAACATGATAAAGTTGTTTCATTGAAATAGCATAACACCTATCTGTAAAGTAAACATGGTAAATACTTTCACCTCTTTTCTTAAGAAATAAATTGTTTTGTCTTTGAATTTCTCTACAAAAATGGAAAAGAAAATTAATGTTTTATCAACTTGGTTGTTTAACTTGGTTAAAATTGAAAAAATGCAGATGAAATTCACTGTTGTGAACGCCTGTTCAACTACACATCGCTTTTGACAGGGCTCCTGTGAATTTTTCAAAAAATGAAAGCAGAGTCAATCCATCCCTTTTTAAAAGGGGAGTTCCAGTTCAGTATATTGTATGTGGACGTTCATCTTTCTTCAGGGATTTCTTTTACTGATCTGTTCAATCGATGTTATTTGACTCTGTCATTTGGCATTTCGGATATAAGCATAGTATGATACTCCGCTTTATTGCATAATTTTGTCTGACAAATAGGCTATGCAAATAACCGGAATCTACTGTATATCATGCATATTGAATCCAATTTGTGCTATATGTACAACAAGACCAATCATCAATATTTTATTTCACAGTTTGCAATATTAAACTGAATATGTAATTACTATTTTTTTCAGATCAAGGTTAGCAAATTTATTTGGTATAGATAAGCAGAGTTCCCAAGGTGGTAATGAATCTTTAACTTATACAGCACCTAAACAGCCAAGACCAAAAGGTATTTTGATGTTTACATTTTAGCAAGGTTTCCTCAGTCAATTTCTTTTTAGCCAGCTCTTTGCAAAAGCTATATTTATTCACCACTTTCAATTATTAACATGACATGGTTAGATTAAAAAAACATAAAACTATGAATAAAACAGGGTTGCTAAAATGATTGTAAACATATTTATAATGTTTAAGGTAAAAACATGATTACAAAATCTTATCAAACCACAAACTAAACAACTTTGATAAGAAAATTGAGGTAAGCTATCCTTTTTCAATCAACTGATAATTGGTTTTCTTCCAAAATTGTAACATGTTCAAATAGGGTTCTTCACAGTTAGTTCAGCCATATTGGATAGGGGCAGATTTTCATGATTCTGGTAAAAATACGTGAAAACATCATAAAAACAGAGCAGTTGCTTGGAAACTTGCATAGAATTTTCCATACTTTCATACTACATGTATTTCCACCTCTTTCAAAAAATCTGCCCCTATCCAATATGGCCAAACTAACCGTGAAGAGCCCTATTAAAAAAAAGGGTTTACTGATTATTGAAAAAAAATCAGAGAAGTCGTAAAAATAAACAAGATGGACACCATTGAACCATTCTTTAACATTAGGCTTAAATTAAAATATTGTTTGTTTCAAATGCCCTTTACCGACCGACCCTATAAATTCGTTCCGCCTGAAAATCTTTTATTTGGATTTACCAGCAAGATTTTATTTTATTTTATTTTTTCGTTCCTACCAAAAACTTATATTTGTATTTCCCGCTCAAAACTTTTTTACCGGAATCCTCGGGTTTTATCTTTAACTTATAAGGTCCAGTCCGTTTGGTATCACCTGAGCGTTTGACATGAACACTTTCATTTTAAGTTTCAAAGCATTTGTTTGAAATCGATGTTGAACTCTTCCTGAAATCATGATATGACGTACGGTGCTCGTACCTTTATACTTAAAGAGCAGGTTTTATTAACAAAAAAGTTCGTTTTATACAAAATTGTCAACGTGTGTACAAACTAATTTGTAAACGGACGTTGTATTCTATGTAAGGATGGCCTTTTGTGATCCGCAGATCAGGATGATAATGTTAATGATGCCGCTATATTATTTATATCTGACATGAATCAAGTGACAAAACCCTGTAAAGTGGAGAATATCTGGCAGTAAAATCGCCAAGTTGTCCATACAGATCATTTATAAATGCGATGTCAAATACGTGACAATTGTCAAGAGTTTTAAGTCTTGTAGCATTTTTATTAGATACAAAGGCACACACGAAATTTTTAACAGTCTAGGGACTTTTTCTTCTTGTAATGTATGTCTGCCCGGACATATCTTACCAGTATAAAGTTATCTTTTACAGAAAACCTTAAGGTAAGCGTACAAGGTACGTACGTAGAACAGAATATAAGTGCAAGTTCAAACTCTTCAAAGTTTCAGGCATATAAACGTTGAAGATATGCGGCACAGCTCTATATTTTGATATTTGAAAACAAAATGGTAATGCATATGAATTAGCTTCACATTCTACGTGATATTTTTTTTTTCAAAACTAATAGTCCCAGAAAACTTATTTGCAAAAACAAAACGAACAAAAATGACATTATGCAGAGTTAGTATCTATAAAATAGAATATTATACCTACCTGCCTACCCATGACAAATAATATACCGAGCCAAGTTATTTTTTTGGGGAAAAAAATAAAATATTTTACCTACCTACCTACCCTGTTTCAAAGCATATGATCGGAAAAGGGCAAACAAACAATATTTTAATTAAGGCCTTAGCTTCGAATTATTACCCACAACATTTTAAAAAAAAAAGTTGAATAATCAATATTTTTATGACAAATTTAAACATGAAAAACATATCTTGTCCTCAATTCTGATTTTAAACAGGTATTCTTCAAAGTCAATATGATCTCAAGATATTGATATCTATTTCCCTTACAAGTCCATTTCAGCCAGCACATCTAATTTTATGTTAATGCATTTCTCCATTATTTGTTTCAGAGCCAGCACCACAGACCGAAGGGGCACCTGGTGTATTGTTTGCATCAGCAGTAAATGCTTATAAATAGTGAGTATATAAAGCCATTCTTAACTGCAAAAGAACATTGGCATACATATATTTGGTCTAATAAAAAGTTCTTTTTTTTTGCTTAATCAAATTTCTTGTTATATTTGGAATGTTATCTCTGAGAATCCAGCTTTAAGACATATGACACATTTTCATCCTTTGCAATATAAAAATATATTTTGTAATATAATATCAAAAATGAAAGTTTTCATATATATGATACTTTATATTCAAAAACTGTGGATTTATATATTTTTTTGTGGGGACACATTTTCATGGATTGATGTGAAATTAAAGCCTCAAATAAAGTTAGAATATCATACATTTGCATTTATTTATATGTAGTTCAAAAATCATCACAAGGTAAATATAATCACAGGTTTTGAACAGTTAACCAATTTACTGTTCTACAAATGCAATCTGCAGAGAATTGAGAATTATGAATCCCCCCAAAAAAGTATATTCATTTAAATCTTTATACAATTGAATTTCAGTGTTGATGGAAAGTATGCTACACAAGGTAAACTGGGAGCTGCAATACTGGCCAACCATACATCATTGGACGTAAGAATTAAAATCAGTTATTTTTGTTTACAGCATCTATTAAGTAAATCTATACCTGGTCAATTGAAATATTGTAACTGTTTATAAAAATAGATACAGGTGGTAGATTGCCAATGAAACAACAATCCACTAGTCCAAACAATGAGGAAAACCTATACTGTATAGTCAGCAAAAGAAGGTCCAAACATGACAAAATATGAATCAATTCAAACAAGAAAGCCAATGGTATTATTTATGACAAATCAATAAACAATATTTGTTTTGGTGGCAGTTTGTTTTAATCTGAATTTTGCTTTGGGTTGAATGAATTTTGATTCTGATGAACCAACAGATACATTTATATGAATTGGCCAAATCATTTCAAGTGTTTCCTTTAATTGAATTCTTGTTGTCTAATTTTCAGTACAGGATTTTGTTGTATGTATCCAAGCAACAGCAAGTGACCAATGCTAAAATAACAACAGCATTCACATTTACCGTAAGTAATTTTAATACATTTATTAGTTTGAAACCATTTTAATCAAAGAGTTAATCATTGTTCTATTAAAGGGTATTTTAGGTTTACCTTGATGGTCTATTTATAAACCATATGACAATTATAAAATTGCTGCTATAAATTTCAGTAAGGCCAAACAAAATTTATAAATTATTTGTCAGATTCTCCATGTGTTGTAAATAATTTGGTGTGGCCTAAAGATTATGTTGGATACATTTTCTCTATGCCAGATAACTATTTTCTATTATGAGTCAAAATCAAGTTTGCTTTTGTACTATGTTATTTTATTTACGACTCGTTACCTCAGATCAGATAGAGAAAGTAGCATTTCATTTCAAATAACTTACTTATCACTAAATAACATCAAATAGCAAGCTTTAAATCACCCATGTCCCATTATAGACAAACTATGCACCCATTCAATAATTTGATAGAAACAGAACTCGAAATTCACAAATTATGAAGGACTTTTAATAATCCTTGAAGATGTTCAAAACTTAGGACTTGGACAAGTGTTAGGGTTTAATTTGTTTTGGTACTACTCAACCAGACATATTTAAGCAAGGTCAGTTTAATAATAGTAGGATTTTTTTACAAAAAGGAAACAGAAGAAATTAAAATTTGGCACTCATTTTTTTGTTTAAAACAAATAATATCTGTAACTGATATGTTATTGTTCTATAAATGCATTAAACATATAAATAAGGACATTTATTTTGCAGGTCCAGCCAAATAACTATGCAATTATATATGATGACAGTAGACTGACATGGTCCTTAAATTTTGATTCTGAACAAAATGTACAACTGTTTGCTAAAAATGTAAGTACTTAGTATAGATGTGATTTATAGAATAAAGATAATTTGTCCAAATATTTTACCCTATAGAATATTGGTTAGGAAAAATTGTAACATAGAAAGATTAAATGTGAAATTAATCTTAACAAACATGTGGTTTAAATTTGAATATTTATAGAAATTGTTGATCTTTCATGTTGAAACAGTCAGGATTCTACTTTGTCAAAATTATCTCCCATTACACTGTCAGCTAACTTTTCCTATTGTAAAAATAGTATCCACTGCAGCAAGGGCCCGGAAACGGTCATATTTGCCAGTCTTGTCCTAAACTGAAAGTATTTTGTCCTGAACTTGTACTTGGGATTTAGGTCAAATTTTATTTTTCAACAGAAATAATTTTGGTCATTTCATTGAGATCGAGTTTCAAAATCGCCATTTTGAACATATTTTTGTTTGTTATCGATTTTATGTAATTAAACTGCCACTTCAGTAAAGTTATAATCCTGAGGGCCCTTCTTATAAATACATTAATGCCTCGGAGAGCTATTGGCTAATGATCGCTAATCTCTTTACCTGTGTTTTTAATTTACATCTGGCTATTAATCACAAACTCCAAACTAATATTATAAAGAAATTAAAATTCCATACCAACTGTCTTCATTAATTTTAATTACTTTTCAGCTAAGACAGTTGTCTATTTATGATTTAAAATTAAATTAAAACTTGATTTAATTTACGTAGAAAAAAAGTATTTTTTCACTACTAAAACACATGCTTTGTTTACTATGTACGCATGCTTGAAATTCTCTTCCGCAGATTAGACACTAAATCGTAAATTTAAAATGATTTCATGCTAAATAAAGCAAGTTGAACTATTTTCATTAATATTCTTACACTATTAAAGGTAAAATATTAAAAAGCCGATGATTTCCTGTGAATTTCATAAACAAAACTAATCCCGGAAATGAGTCCGGAATTGTTCGTTTCAGTATTATCGCATTACATCCGATTTGAATTTTGACTTTAGAATCGAAGGAAACGTAAGGGATGACTAAAAAAAATATCGTTTTGAGTATTTTACTTTTTAAAATCATTTTATTTTTAAACTGTTGCCTTCCCTTAATTGCTCTTGATCGATTTTAGGAACATGGTAGGATAAATCATGAAGTACATGCAATGCAACAGTGAAACAAGTTTGTTGATGCTACGAGTATGAGCATACTCATGCAGTAATGAGATTACGACAATCTTTTTTTGAAAAGGGGCACCAACTTTTAAGTTATATGAAAATGACCGAAATTAGGTGAAAAAATTTCTGGATCCTTGCACTGTAGTGAATTTAGCTCTTGAAACCTGATAATTTTATCCACATAGCACCTTTACAATCCATATATGTCATCATTTAGTGTACTTTTCTACAGTTAATCAACTGAAAAACAATTGTCAGATCAGTTGTCATAGGAAAGAATTGGATATTTGAAGAATTGCTAATTTTAATGAAAGATTTGACTTTTTCTCCATACTACATATGTGCTGTCAGAACATCTATTCATTAACATTATACATTATTGCTATTCTCATAAATCTTTGAATGTCTTTCTTACATTTCTTTCTTAAAAATCAGTGAAAAATGTAAATAGACTAGAGATTTTCACTTATATTTTCAGGTTGCTCTTGCTAAAGCACTGAGTGCTGGATCTGCCCTGGAAACAGTTATTTCTCAAGACTTGAATGTAGGAGAAGGTAGTACCAGTGTGGAGACTGGTTCATCAGTGGAGGTCAAATATACAGGCTGGTTACTGACCAACAATACTTTTGGACAGGTGCTTAATTATTTATTTGTGTTTTATACTAAACTGTGTTCACATTGTTGACATTTTAATAAGTTTATTGCTGAAATCTGGTAGCATCCTTCAACTTTTAATTATATAAATTATCTAATTTTGACAAGCTTTTTCTGCCCCACCTACGATAGTACATTTGTCCGTCTGTCTGTTCGTTCGTCTGTCCATACATCTATTCGTCCTGCTTCAGGTTAAAGTTTTTGGTCAAGGTAGTTTTTGATAAGTTGAAGTCCAATCAACTTGAAACTTAGTACACATGTTCCTTATGAAATGATCTTTCTAATTTTAAATAAAATAAATAAAACCCAATTTCACGGTCCACTGAACATAGAAAAAGATAGTGTGAGTGGGGCATCCATTTACTGGGGACACATTCTTGTTTGTGTTATCTTTTATATCAGTACTCAGTACTCATAAATATGAGCTATTGATTGCCTGAAAAATTTAGGTTTATGTAAACTAGATGTTTACAAATTACCTTGGCTGTGAGGAGAATTTTAAAAACCTCTAAAATTGCATTGTTTGCTTTTAAGTTTTTATGTGTTTTCAATGACTGTCATTGTATTAGAAGATATGAAAATATTAATTGTTCTTTTCTGTTTTTATAGGAATTTGACAGTAATGCTAAGTCAGATAAAATGTTTCGTTTCCAGACAGGAAAAGGAAAAGTTATTAAGGTAGGAACATATCAGTATATTAAAAATCCAAGATAACAGAGCAATACACTTGAGTCAGCCTGTTCAAAAACAAATGACACTATGCTTTGTATAGTCCTGTGAAAAAGGGGAAAAAAACAAAGGGGGCAATAATAAACCATAAGTAAATAAAGACAACACCATTCCCAAAAGAAAAAATGAAAAGCAGACAATAGTGCACAAAACTTTGATCTTGAAGATTGAGGAACATGAACCAAATAAAAAGGGAATGGTCTCAGGTACTCTGTAAGGTCAGTTATGAAACACCATTATTCTAATATTATGATAAACATAATTCTCTGATAAAAAGAATATTTAGATACACGTTTTTTTGTCTCGCTTGACGGAGTCAAAAAGCAAGACATAGGTATGCTGTTTCCGGCGGCAACGGGGACAACAATGGCGTCAACAATGTATAAAATTGTGATTAGGTCTAGTTTATGATGAATCACTAGTGTTAAGTAGAAGCTTATATTATGTAAATATAAGCGCTGTTTATTTAATGACACATCATAGTCTGCATGGGTGTAGCACAGGTGGTACTGATAATCCTCTGACTACATGATCACTCCTTATTTTGTTATGAGGCAAGGAGTGATACATTACATTCTCAAATTTCCCAAGGATGCTAGGTAGTTGGTCATTTTGATTTTGGTACTGACAGGGAAAGTCAAACATTAGTTGTCATAAAGTTACAAAATACCCACCCACCTCCCTTTAATCAACTTCAACTACTCACTGTACATGGGAGCGGTCTCAGCAAACAAGTGGTTTTCTTCAATTTCAATCTCCCTTTCGAAATTGACCACTGGTCTAATTTCTCATTTCCCCCAAGTCATTAAATATAATACATCTACATTTATTTCTCTCTCCACCGTCAATCTAACCCCCTTTATCGTAGCCACCTGCTATGAGATGGAGCAACGCTTCATACCCTTATAGGAACTCATCTGGTTCCGGTTGGTTGACGGAGTATCCATGTCCATGGGGCTTGGTCCATCTATACCAAGTGTCGTCGACAGGGCCTGGAGCTAAATTTCCCTTTGCTGAGTACTTGACTCCCAAGGGCCAAATTATTTATATGTTTTATTAATAAAAAATAGAAATTAAATAATCTTGTTGTCAGCAGCAAACTCATTGATATAATGTTCGGTTTACTAGATTCTCTGTTTCAATCTTAAAGGGATGTCTATGTCTGAAGGTCATGTTAAATGTCAGTTTGTCAACACTCCAGGAGTATGTTAAGAAATAAGTTACAAATACAGGGTATAAAGAACACCAGAGAACACCTAAACAAGAGAGCTACAAATACAGGGTATAAAAGAATACTAGAGGACACCTAAACAAGAGAGCTACAAATACAGGGTATAAAAGAATCACCAAGAACACCTCTTAAAAAGAGGAGTTCTTAAAAGGTCACAGTTTACTGAATCATGAGAAACACCTAAACAAGAGGCAACTAGCTAAACAAGATACATGAATCATAGCAATAAACAACAGAAATAGATCACGGACTTAACGATGAATAAGTCATCACTTGCTGCATCCGTCGTTGTTGTCAATGTCATGGTTATTTCTGTTTCAATTGGGATTTCAGTCGTTTCTGTTATATTCCTAAGTCCTTGGAGTCATAGAATAAATTGAAGATATTTGATATGCAGTTGTATTAGTATTGGCATATCTCATTTCCATGGAGATTATTGTGCCCCACCCCCTCAATCATGGTCTATTTACTCTGAAATTTTTGCTTAGTTTCATGTATTAGTTTGTGATGAGGTCTAGTTTATGGTTAACCATTAGTGGCAAGTTGAAGATATTTGGTATGCAGTTGTATTAGTATTGGCACATAGAGATTATTTGGCCCCACCATCTCAGTTATGGTCTATTGACTTTGAAATTTTTGTTTTGGTATCATGTATTAGTTTGTGATAAGGTCTAGTTTATGATGAATCACTAGTGGTAAGTTAATGATAATTAGTATCAATTGTATAAGCATTGGCATATCTCATTTCTATGGAGATTATTTTGCCCTGCCCCCTCAGTCATGGTCTATTGACTTTGAAAGTTTTGCTTAGTTTCATGTATTAGTTTGTAATTAGGTCAGTGTATGCCTGTATGGGGAACCACTAGTGGTAAGTTAATGATAATTGGTATGCAGTGTTATAAGCATTTTAATGGTTTTATATCTCATTTCCGTGGGGATAATTTGGCCCCTCCCCCTCAGTCATGGTCTAATGACTTTGAAACTTTTGCTTAGCTTTCATGTATAAGTTTATGATTAGGTCAGTTTATTGGGAATCACTAGTGGTAGGTCAATGATATTTGGTATGCAGTTGTATTAGCATTGGTACATCTCATAACCATGGAGATTGTTTGTGTTTAGGTTTGTTTAAAGGGAATTACTTATGATAAGTCAATGGTATTTGGTATGCAGTTGTATTACATGTACCAACTTTTATTAATTTGTGATTAGGTCAGTGTATGGAGAACCGCTGGTGATAAGTTAATGATAATTGGTATGCAGTTGTAATAGGATTGGCACATCTCATTCCCATGGAGATTGTTTAGCCATGTACCTTCAGTCATGGTTCATTGACTTTGAATATTTGCAAAACTTGCATGTTAAAGTATTGCTATTTTAATTTCAACATATACATTATCAAAATTACCAAAAAGCGAGACATATCTCTGTGATAAAAGTTTATCTTATTTCATGCATGACATAGCTTATATGATTTAGATTACATGTTATATTTCAGGATTAAATTGTTTCACCATTTTCTGTTATGCTCCTTATTGTCTTTAAAGATCATTTTAATTGTTTTATTTATTACAGGGTTGGGACACAGGTGTTGTTGGTATGAAGAAAGGAACCAAGAGAATTCTAATTGTCCCCCCTTCTTTTGGATATGGTAGCAAAGGAGCAGGAAGTAAAATACCGCCTAATTCTACACTTATATTTGAAATCACCATTATGAGGGTAAGTTTGAAAATATGGTTCTATATATATGAAACTAAATTGAAAAGGTTTTTATTGATGATCACTTTGTTGTTGCCAGAATTTAACTTTAGCGCTCCCTTCACAAGAAACTTTTAATTGATTATTACCAGAATAGTTGTGATAGAGTATATTTTTACGTATTTCATTTATTAGTATTTTACATTTTATTATATGCCAGATATTAGACTTGATTACTTCACTCTGATTATTTGATCTTTAGATTTATAGTCTATTATCTCTTAACACTTTATAATGTATGAAAGTGCTAGTCAGTCATACTTCATTGGGCATAGTTGTTATAGTATCTACCTGTTATTAGTCAAATCAAATTTGTATAAGGATTTCCTCAAAATGGAGTTTGATAATCATAAAAATGTAAAATGGAGACCATTCATCAGGAGGGAGAATACTATGTTAATTCATGTTTCAAGGAAAATACCTTAATTTTTTATTAGATTCTCTTTAAATTTACATGAGGTGTTCCACTCATTAAATCCTATTATGAGTTCAACATTTGGACTATAGTTAACTGGTAGACCATTCAGTAGGGGGACTGATAAAAATGTATCATAACAGAAAAGATTCTAACCTAAGGATTACAGAAGATAAACATATAAACAAATAATACATTGTCATTGATGATATACACACATTTTTTTTAATTAAGGAATGACTGTAATATTTTTTCTGTCTACAAAGAAATAACATTAAAAAAATGTGGTGCATGGGTTATTTTTAAGTGTGAACCACATTTTTATGTTATTTCAAATAGACAGAAAAACTATAACAGTCATTCCTTATAATTTAATTCTAAATTCCATTTTAATCCAGAGTAAATCATGAAAAAATGTTGATGAAGAGTCAGTCACATGACAAAATTATGTCAATAAGCTGATAGACAAAACAATGTCAGCCAATAAGACGATGTGTTATATCCAAAATTAAATTATTATTAAATGATTTTAATTTTTAGATCAAAGGAGCTAAAGGTGTGTCACCCAGCCCATCTCCTGTCCCAGATTCTACACCTAGCCATGTTGATGACCAGGAGGAGCATACTGTTAAAGAAAGAACAAAGTCCATCTCAGATCAGATGTCGGGTACATCGGTTAGTATACCAATAGAAATGGCTTATATTGTAGTAAGATTTGCAAACAGAGCAATTGTTATAAATGTTAAAACATCAGTGAAGCATTTAATTAATAGTTAATGTTTTCTCAGATGTAATGAGATATGAAAAGTACTTGTCTTATGTTTACACTTTGAAGATTATTAATTAGGTTTACAAAATTTTACTCAGGTATTGAGAATTCATACACTCTGAGGTGCAGCTGAAGGGTGTATGCATTTTCAAAATCAATGTAAAATTCCATTCACCCCTTATTACACCAAGGTAACAAATTAATTTCTTATAAAGTATTCCTTTACTTTTTCATACAAGGGTAAAACATTGAAAAATTCTTATGAATAACTTCATCTACACATGTTTTCTACCTATTGCTAGTTGCTTTCAAATACCATTAAGAACTAGAAGCTCTTATATACTATTGGAATTTTTGAAAACTATTTTTCAACAAAACTTTGAGATAATCACTTTCCTGTTGGCTCTTCACAATGAAATTGTAAGCGGTTTATTTATTTATTATTTTTACAACTTATGTATTATTTATCAGCATACATTTTACAGATTAGTTAATATTTCTTCCCCGCTTCCATTCTCAATTTTATTCATAAAATTGACTTACATTTTACAGTTAGTTTGGCCATTTTATAATAAACACATTTAGTTCCTAAATTTTTTGGAAAATGACGCAGTCATTGTTCCATTACTGCCGACCTGAACTTCATTACATTTCTCTGCCTACCGCGCTTGGTTTCGTATTTACTATTTTACATACAAACTGGAATCTGCTTGTGTTATCATTATGCATGATCATTGTGTAGTTATCAGCCAGGAACCAGTTTACACTCGGTTTCATATTTACTATACAAACTAACTGGTTTCTGCTTGTATTCCACTACACTCGAACAAAGTGTTTTAGTTTGACGGGAACCAGTTTAGAATTTGTAAACTACAAAACGTAATCGGTTATTGTTCATTCCGTTTTGGTGTTTCATACCGACTTATATGGTTTGAATAAGCTTAAGACCCTTCAAACATTAATGTGATAGATATATTAAAGACTGTTTTACAAAAGGATGGATCTGTTTTACTTTCAAAGTCGTACTATAGTGATATCTGTCATGTACGGATTTCCACTCTCACCGGTTAATTTCTTCTTTTACACGTGCTTTTGAAACTTCCTGTTTAAACATCGCAAGTTTCAAAATTGTTATTTGAGTGAATTAAACTTATTTTTACAATCATGAAGCGTTCCAGAATCATTTTCAAGCAGTTTCTTTTTCTCTTTGATGATGGAAAATAGGTTATCTCAAGAAAATACCGCAAACGATCGCAGAGGAATTGAAACGCACAAGTCAGGTCGGCACCTATTTGACGTCAATTCGGCATCCAATAATATTTGTTATAATATTTTCTATTCAATTAATTAATAACTGTTACCAAGTACATAGTGAATATGTTGTTGTGTATTTAGGTAAACAAGGAAACCAAAGTGAATATGTTGTTGTGTATAAAGGTAAACAACGAAGCCCTTACCCAACTGTTGTTCTAACAATTAGACAATTATTAAAATAAAATGGAAAACTATGAGTCCCTTTCAATAAATCAAGGCAGTGTCTGCGCGTACCCGCATGCAGGTACGAATAGCAAAATTGCCGTTCGTAGGCTACGCGTACCTACATCCGGTTTTATAATAAAATGACATCGGATCGGGAATTAAACGTGAAATTATGTATTATTAACTAATAAATACAATTCGAAAATATTATTTGTCATAATCTTAATTCAGTTGTTCTACTCAAAATCCCCATATTATCGATAATTTCTGTATACATATTGCACGTTTAATTCCCGATCCGATGGCATTTTATTATAAAACCGGATGTGGGTACGTGCAGCCTACAAATGTCAATTTGACTATTCGTACCCGCATGCGGGTACGCGCAGACACTGCCATAAATCAAACTTTCATGCCAAATAATTAGCAAATTTAAGGTGTTTTTTTTTTCCAGTAAAGTTTAAACAGCATTAAACCAAAAATCCCGTAAAATGCTCAACTGGTTAAAATAATGCATAAAAATATCCAATATCTCATGTATTAGTCCAAATAATTATGACGTCTGGCAAGGATATTTTATTTTTTTTCTGGGGAAGGCGTCCCAGAAAATAATTAACATAGCCTTGCGGTCATAGGAAGGTGTCCCAGAATAAAATTAAAAAAGCCTTGCCAGACGTAATAATTATTTGGACTACTCATATATATTACATTAAAAATACACCAAAAAAGTCATTTAGTTGAGAAAAATAAATATATATACAAAATGTACATGAACACCCAAAAATGTGAAAGTTAGTATTTAACTCTTTTTGCTTAAATACTGAAAAAATTCTGGCAACCCCTTTCTTATTTTTACTCTTTTTGCTTAAAATACTGTTAAAAATATATATTTAACATGGGTGACGAATTGACTATATCAGGTGTCGATTTAACCAGGTGCTGATTTGTCCAGGTGCCAATTTAACCCAGGTGCTGGTTTGACTAGAATTCTTTGACAAATGTTTGAAATTACCTGAGTTTCATTAGACCTTTGATAACAGTAACAAAAAGATTATTTACTTAATATTTTGTGGGAGAAGGGGGTTCAGACTGTGGTATCAGGTCTGTTCGCGCCCAATACACTTTCGCACCCTACACGTTCGCACCCAAGGTCCGTTCGCACTCTACTCATTCGCGCCCAATTTTAATTTAAATTCAAGTTGAATAATTGGAAAATCATGATTGTTGTTTTAAATTGGTGTAAATACTGAATGTATTTATAGCTTGGTATGAGTAAAACATTGAAGATTTTAAAGGAAAAACACAAAAGATAATTGTTTTTAACAGCTTGGTCCCTTTGATCTGAAACAACGAAGCAATAAAATATAGGAACCAAAATATAGCAATCCACTATTATAACCAAAACATGATAAAATTTATTCAACACACAGAAAAAAACATAGTCAGAATCTCACTTCATTTTGAAACAAGTCAATGAAACAAAGTTATAGCAATACATTAACCAAAACATGATTAAGAGTTATTCAACACAAAATAAAACGTTGACAAAATACCACTTTATTTAGAAAGGATTATTATTATTTTTAACAATACCCTATCCAAAACATGATTAAGATTTATTCAACACTTTATTTTGAGACAATGACAACAATTATACTTATAAGAAAACACTTGCTTACAGAGTTATTAAACACAAAACCAATTAAGATTGGGTGCGAACATGTAGGGTGTGAAAGTGAAAGGGGGCGAACATGAGTGGGCGCAAACGTGAATGGGGCGCGAACGGACCCGGATTAAGACTATGTACCAGTGAGAAATATACAAGCCTTTCTACGGTATTTATTTGTACAAATTCAGGTAGTCTTGACCTATTCATTTATCTTAAAAAAAACAGCCAGTTGTCACCTTCACTTCACACACACACATATACAAGTATCAATTATATGCTTACGAGACATGTTGCATTGTTAAACTAATTAAGGTATGTAAAAATCAAGACTTGCATAAAAACTATCCCAATATTAGAGACAGTGGCGTCATTTTTCTTCAGAGCTTTCAGCTCTTTGATTCTTCACTTTTTCTCCATCCTTTAGACTAGTAAATCTGGGAAAGCCAGACTTATATCTAAGATGGCAAAGATGGGTCAGCCTATATTACCAATGATGGGTGGGGCCACACCTGTAGAGGTAGAGGATGACAGTGGAGAGGAGGAGGAGGGGTCTATTGTAAGTACAAATTATGTTACTGTTGATTCCTGCAAAAAATATGTTGTTTGATTGCCATTGAGACCACTTTCCACTAGAGTTAAAATGACGTGGCTATAAACAGTTAAAGGTCACAAATAGAATGAATTTTTATATCCACAAACGAAATACTTCCACAGTTAGACAGCTACCAAACCAGATTCAAGTTATAATGTCGAAATTATTTTTTCAAAGTTAAATTAAATATTATTTATTTCAGGAACCTCAATCTCCCCAGCCTATAGCAGAAAGTCCACCACAACATCATGCCACCAAACCAAAGTTTACAAAACCAAAGCCTGTCCATGCTCATCCAACACAGCCCATGGTACAAACGATGCCTCAACAGTATATACAACAACAGCAACCAGGGATGTCCCAACCAGCATTTGTTCAGAGTAAGTCCCTATTTCATACAAAAACAAAAGAATTCTTTGAAAATAATTCCAGGAATCTGTTATAAATATTTTCAATTAGTGTTAAAAAGAGTTCACATTTTTTTATTTTGTCGTTCCAGTGTTATTGGATTTTTACTTAGATTTATAGCAAGATTTCTCATATTAATCACAAATTGAGAACGCTTAGGTCAATTTGTTAAAATCTTTAACCTGTTTTGGTTGGATAAAGGTAACACCCTTTTAATTTTGTTTAGTTTATGATTTGTCTTCTCAGAGTCACAAGAATAAGACTGTCAGATTTGATTCAATTTTCTCATGTTGCACACTTCCTCAAGTATGATAAGATTGATATACATGACTTTTTAGCTCACCTGGCCTAAAAGGCCACGTGAGCTTTTCTCATCACTTGGCGTCCGGCGTCCGTCGTCGTACGTCGTCCGTCGTCGTCGTTAACTTTTACAAAAATCTTCTTCTCTGAAACTACTGGGCCAAATTAAACCAAACTTGGCCACAATCATCATTGGGGTATCTAGTTTAAAAAATGTGTCTGGTGACCCGGCCAACCATCCAAGATGGCCGCCATGGCTAAAAATAGAACATAGGGGTAAAATGCAGTTTTTGGCTCATAACTCAAAAACCAAAGCATTTAGAGCAAATCTGACATGGGGTAGAATTGTTAAACAGGTGAAGATCTATCTGCCCTGAAATTATCAGATGAATTGGATAACCCGTTGTTGGGTTGCTGCCCCTGAATTAGTAATTTTAAGGAAATTTTGCTGTTTTTGGTTATTATCTTGAATATTATTATAGATAGAGATAAACAGTAAACAGCAATAATGTTCAGCAAAGTAAGATTTACAAATAAGTCAACATGACTGAAATGGTCAGTTGACCCCTTTAGGAGTTATTGCCCTTTATAGTCAATTTTTAACCATTTTTCGTAAATCTTAGTAATATTTTACAAAAATCTTCTCCTCTGAAACTACTGGGCCAAATTAATCCAAACTTGGCCACAATCATCTTTTGGGTTAGTAGTTTGAAAAATGTGTCCAGTGACCCGGCCATCCAAACAAAATGGCCGCCATGGCTAAAAATAGAACATGGGGTAAAATGCAGTTTTTGGCTTATAACTCAAAACCCAGAGCATTTAGAGCAAATCTGACAGGGGTAAAATTGTTTATCAGGTCAACATTTATCTGCTTTGAAATTTTTAGATGAATCGGACAACCCGTTGTTGGGTTGCTGACCCTGAATTGTTAGTTTTAAGGAAATTTTGCTGTTTTTGGTCATTATCTTGAATATTATTATTGATAGAGATAAACTGTAAACAACAATAATGTTCAGCAAAGTAAGATTTACAAATAAGTCAACATGACCGAAATGGTCAATTGACCCCCTTAGGAGTTATTGTTCTTTATAGTCAATTTTTAACAATTTTCATAAAATTTGTAAATTTTTACTAACATTTTCCACTGAAACTAATGGGCCAAGTTCATTATAGATAGAGATAATTTTAAGCAGCAAGAATGTTCAGTAAAGTAAGATGTACAAACACATCACCATCACCAAAACACAATTTTGTCATGAATCCATCTGCTTCCTTTAATATTCACCTAGACCAAGGTGAGCGACACAGGCTCTTTAGAGCCTCTAGTTTTGGAATTGGATTTTAAGAGTTTTCCAATTTGTAATTTCATAGTTTTTTTGGGCATTACAAATCTGTGTTTATTTTTCTCTGATGATTTATAATTTAATCACAGATTTACCAGTAGCCCAACAGATGGCAGTATATCAGCCTCAACAAGGATTTACACAGCCTCAAATGCAGGTTAGTTAATAATACATGTAGGATTATTATTCTCTGACTTAAAATATGACTCATATATAAAAATTCAAGCAATGCCCTTTTTTAAGTAAAAATCATGAATGTGCTGCATGAGGGAGTGAGGCACAATCAGAAATTCCCAGAAAAAGTACTTTCATAATATTTACTTGAATGCAATGTGAAATATAAGCAAAAGTGATTGGTTTCAAAGAATAAAGATAGTGCAATATTCTAGGTAAAAATGAGCTAAAAATTTAAACATTTAACAAATTTTTCTATCAGATTGCTTTCAAACTTTGGCAAAATCATCAAATATTCACTAAATCCCCAATCCTTGACATTTGGTTACCATGACAATAGATAAATCCACAGTATAATATATGTGACTGTCAAATAAGGTGGCATTATAAAGCAAAACAAAACAGGTAATTAAAGACCACAAATAGATTGGCAAAAGATGTAAAGAATTTTTAATCAGAATTAGATGTTATATATGTCAGTTTTGTGATTATCTTGTGTTTTACAGCCACAAGCTTCAATGGGTCAGTTCCCTGCTGGTCAACCACCAATGTATAATCCTCAATATCAACAGCAACCAGGTATTACAGTTAATGCATAGATAGTCGCTTGAGTTTCTTATCATCTTTCAAAATACTAAATGAATCTAATATCTAGCCACTCTGATCTGACCTGTATATTATAAATTAAAAAAACTGAATATTTTGTGGTGCATGAAATGTTATATTTATAATTATGGACATGGCTTGATGCAATTCAATGTTTTTATTTATTGGTCATAAAATATGGTACTGAACAAAAGCAAATGATTTTATTAAATTGTTAATTACAAATCACCAGAAAGTTTACATTTTAATTCATTTTAGTTTGTTATTTTTTTGTTATCAACAATAAGTTCTATTATCGCTATTTTGTGCATTTTTCCTTTGATATTTTTTTGTGATAATTTTCATATCATGCTACTCGCTTGAGATGGAAAATTATCGCTAGAAACTAAGGAGCCACGTGGTGTTGCTAATGAAATTGACATGAAATTGACATGAAATTGACAACATCGTCATATGTAAAATAGCGATAATTTATGAATTTTATTCTTAACAATTTATAGAACAATTACACACTCAGTCGGTAGACAAAAGTAGGTCATTTCTTTCTTACACAGCCTTTTTACCAATGCCAATATAGCTGCTAGATTTCATATTGCACTGTTAAAAAATATGGCTTCATTTACTGTAAAAACACTCATTTGCATCAAGATTAATGATTGTCAAATGCTTGAAAATATAATCAAAAAAATTATTTATTAGTGTATTTGAATTTAGAGTTATCTTTCTTTGAAAACATTACCAAACAATTGTACTGTTTAACATGTCTAAAAGCACAAAACAATTCCTAGAATAAAAAAAGTTAAAGTTAGCAATGGAAACAAATTGTATGTTTATAGGCAGAACTGCATGTACATTAGTTTTAAGCCAGCCATTTGTTTATTATCATTCACTATCACTAAAGCACTTTTACCAATAGCCATTCCTACAGGATAGACTTATCCTTCTTGAATGAATACCTTACCAAACATTTATTGTCAGATGTAGCAGAGCAATGTCATTCCGATGTAAAACAATTAAATATAAGCTTTCAGGACATGATTAATTCAAGCTCAAATGCAAAGCTATCCCATTTACAAATTTAGATCAGCAATTATGAATATTATTTCTTAATTCTTAAAAATTTACATAAAAAAACATTTAAGATTCCCTTAATTCTCGAATATAACAGTAAAAAAAAAATATTATACACTTCTTCTAATGAAGCATTATTCCCAAATGCAATGTTTTAGTAAAGTTTTATCAAATGTAAGCAATCCAACAAATATTACTTTTATAGTACATGAAAAAATCCCAATATATTCCATATACTTAGCAAGTTAATTCTTAGTTGTAGCAATTTTAATGGCATAAAACATTGATGATGATAATTAGCAAGGAAAAACAGTATTATTAATTTAAATACAATTAACATCAATCGAAGAATCTTCATGTGGAGCCAAACTTCCTGTACTTTCACAGAATGCAAATCCAGTTTTCCATACAGAGATTATATCAGTCAAGTCCGTCTTTTGGCGATAAAATCTTGGATTAGTTGCTGACTCCCACACTAGATGGTTTGTTTGTGAAATATTATAGGTTTTGTAGTAATGTATAACAGGATGATAGTCTCCTCCTTCGATCCGATGGCTGATGTCAGATACAGGCTGTGGGATTACGTTATGACATCCAGCTTGGTCCTGAAATTGTATGTTATAATGTATATCACCAAAAGCAAGTTCGGGTATTTTCTCTAGAATCAATGAAAACTGGATAATCACAGAATTTGTTGTTTCACTTCTCAGAAATTTTTCACAGTCGCTTGGTCCTGTTAGCAGAGTTTTGTTGTTAGAAAAAAGGTGAAAACATTCTTTTGCTTCTAAGATTGATTGATTTGTCAGTCCAGAGTGCCATAGTACAAACTTACTTTTTGTAGAATTATCATAGGAAAGCTTAAATGTTTCATTCTTTTTCTCCATTATGTTGTAAATAGACGTTAGTCTTATCCAGTTTATGTTAGAATTGTCAGTTGTGTTGTCGAATTCTAAGATGGGTAAATTAAGGTATACACTGACATTATTGAAAAACTTCTCACTGTCATATTTTCCATGATACAGTCCTTTTGGAGTTCCAACCTTAATATATCCGTCAGGTGTGTGTTCGAATAATGTCAAGAAACATATGGCTATTGACGAGAAGAAGAGTAAGATTAAACCGAGCATAATGAAAACTCTATAAAACAAATGTCTTAATCCGTTTTTAGGTGGCTTATCTTCTGTCTCATCATCATTTTGACGATCAACAAATCTTACTAAGGCCATTAAAACACGAGTTAGACTTCCAAGTATGATTACTACAGCTTTTACAACTTGATAGTAACTTATAGCATACTCTCGACACAATGCAATGAATATATTTATAATTATTTGTGGTACATCTTCTATCCAGACGGTACACATACAGACTAATTCAGGGTCTATCAGCGGTTGGTGATAGAAAATCTCCAACCAAACATTGACTATTTCTACTGAAAATGTTATTGTTCCTAAAACTGAAAAACAAAGTAATGCATAAATAATTCCAGTTTCAGGAGGTCCGAAAACTAGGCCACTTTTAATTTTAATGACATCACAGAAAAGTGACCAATCAGAAAACATATCTGCCACATCAAAAAGTAAAACACAACTGAAGAGAATTATCTGAAACCAAATTTTGTCTCTGTTAGTTTCTGTACATGCACAACATCCAACAGTAGTTTTAATTCTGGGATAGGATGTGCCTTCCACACTTTGGTCATGTTGTATTGTCCTTGGACCAAGTTCTATACTGTCGTCTGCACCCTTGTTGATTGTTCCAGTTGATCGGTCTCTACAAAATAACAATATTTCTTTTATTAAAGGATATGAATAAAAAGAAATGTAGAGCATACATACATTTCTTTTTATTCATATCTTTTTTTACATAAATAAGGCCGTTAGTTTTCTCATTTGAATTGTTTTACATTGTCTTATCGGGGCCTTTTATAGCTGACTATGCGTTATGGGCTTTGCTCATTGTTGAAGGCCGTACGGTGACCTATAGTTGTTAATGTCTGTGTCATTTTTGTCTTTTTTGGATAGATGTCTCATTGGCAATCATACCACATCTTCTTTTTTATATATACAGTAAAGAGACAGCTGCCAAACAAAGCAAATTACCAAAAGATCAGATTTGTTCAAAAAATCCTATTTCAGCTCTAACATAAAATTTGATAGAATGTATCTAAGATTTTAGAGTTAATTGACATTTGTTTTTTTAGTTTTTTCCAATCAAATAAAGAATTAAATTAAGATATAGTAAGTTGTAATATAGCATTAAAATTAAAAAAAAACAACAATGAATTTATGAAAGTTCCATGACAAAATATCAAGTTTCAAAATAATATTACCTTAGGACGTTATCAGTTGACCCTAATAGATATCTTCCCTCACCAGCCATCTTAGATAAGGTCTCAATTTGGGCTATTCAACTTTATAAACTCTTTTGCAATTCATATCAATGTAATGATTCCCTTTTACTCAAGTGAATTTGCATTCCCGATTCTCGAACATTGTGCTGCATTTCTTGTGTTCTAAATGTCCAATTCTTGTTCTATTGCCTTTTCCTGAACCTTAAGCACTGAGTTCCAAAGCTAAATAATCCTTCAATTTCCTATTTAGATTTTTATAACATTGTAACAGACTGTGTAAAAACTGTAATAGATTTATATATATAATATTTCATAGTCATCAGAATATCTATAAAAGATTATAATGTCTTCAGGTGCAGAGTTTTAACACTTGTTGTTGGCCATGGAAAGGCCATATGTTGCTTTGTATATTATGTTAACTTCAGCATTGATTTTTAATAACATATTTTATGGGCAATCAAGGGCATTGAAAGGTGAATGAAATAAAATAAGAATTAGCTGAAACTTAAATAATTGATAAATGATGGTAATATGGTCTAGGTAGTCTCAAAAGGGAAGATGATCAACTTGGGACTGTTTGGGCTAAAATTGATTAATTAAAAGTTTAAATAACCAGTAATGTCAAAATCTTTAAAATATCTATTCCCTTATAATATCTATGGAAAAAAATATGGAGGCATCAATGAGAATAGTTCTCTTATTTGGGAATTGAGAATAATTGTTTTATAAAAGGCAATATAATCAGAGCTTTACATTTTCCTGATGCACAGTGTTAAAAGCTTAATGAGTTCACTTAATTTGTTGGAAATAATATCTGTAGAGATATTGCGAGAAGCCTAGACATACAAAACATAAAAGGCTATCTAAGCAACTTACTAATAATTTTTAAAAAGGGTCTCTTTGTGCAAAAAATTCTCGTTAAAAAATATATTCTTTATTTTATAGCTGCACCTGACACTCAGATTTTGCCTGTGTTAACAGAGAACAGACAGCAGACGACAGAGTTGAGAATAAGTATGGGCAAAGTGTCTGATAAAGTAGAGAGAATTTTGGAAAAGGTATTTACTTACATTTTTATAGAGACTATTTTAGTAACATTAATCAAATAATACTTTTTGCTCTAACAATGGAAATAAAAAAAAGTTATACTATTATTCTTTTGTATATTTTAGTACTTACTGTGAATTCATTATTGTTAGTTCTCTAATTTTTGTGCTATTTTTTACATTTCCTGACTGGTGTGAGAAAAATATTTCTCCTCACTAGTGAAAAATCTGTTCTCGGCAAATGATTGGTTGAAATTTAATTGTGGCGTTAATTTTCTTGTTTTCAAGAATTATTGTGATGTCATGAATAAAGGCAACCATGCCTGATGACGTCACATCAAAAGTGCACATCTTTCCTCAAATCTTTAATAAGGAAGGATAAAAATCTTTGAGAAACAGATTCCAACACTATAACTGGTGTATTACGATATTTCTCCACCCTCAAGAGTTTAATTTTAATTATTTAAAAAGCTTGACAAGCCTCATGCTTTAAATATTAAAATTTAAATGTTTCGAGTTGGGAAATATAGTAATACACTTGTTGCAATTGTGGAATCTGCAAAACCATATTTCTTTTATGTATGTGACATGTAGAGTCAAGAAGATAATGTTTAAAGATTGTATTACACTGAAATAACCTCTTAAAACCTATAAAAATGTGTGTTTTATGAATATGCCCATAATATATTTATATATTTATAGGTTGAGAGTATGCAAAACCAACAAAATGGTCAGCTGAGTTTACAGTCCAGTCAACCTAACATGGAGGCCTCTGTTCTGATGCATAATGTACAGAGAATTGTTCAGGTAAAATGGCTGCTGATTATTATTACTGAATTAATATCACATCATCATTTATGGCTTTATGGCTAACAAAGTTTATGGGCCTTTTATTCTAGGAAAGGAGAATTGATAAAGAATGGCACTAATTTCAAATCATTTAATTTTATCATTCTATTTTAAATGCTTAACTTGTTGAGATTTTTTATTTTAAAACTTTACCTGTTGAGAATAGAATAATACTATGCAGAGATACCGTAGCTGATTTGGTTTCTCTAAAACTTTTAGAGGTTTGAGGGGAAACAAAAAGATCCATGTTCTGACTTCGTTCATGTATGCTCACCTTTTTTTTTCGTTATGTCACAATTCTAAATAAGAGGGAAGCAGGAATATTTGCTGTAACAAAAACAACCACTGAAGTGTTTCTTCACTCATTTAAATTCCACTTTTTATTGTGTTATTTGTTGTAGATAGTACAAACAGTTATATCATCATCTTACTGTGAATATCTCACATCGTACAAGTTAACATTGGTGAAGTTCTATGGTTTTGTTTTTTATCAGTTTTTTCTATAAGAAGTGTTAATTCTAATACTTGCATCCTTTTTTTTTAATCTAGTATAATTTCAGTGGCTCGAACACTGAATTTACCTTTCCATCTGTATTTATACGCAAAAGTTCAAGTAATGAACATTTCAACAATGTGAATGAAATTTAGAAAAAAATGTCAAAAATTATGTCATTATGGTGTTTCAGCTGCTGAAGTTGAACTATAGTTACTGTTACATTTATTATTTGATGTTCATTGCTTCTTATCTATATCAAAAGTACATGACTAGATAGTTGTACATAGTTAATAGGCAGGGGAAATTCACCATTATCAGATATAGTACTTTATCCTTGTATTCCTTATTTATTACGTCAATTGGAATTATCTCCCTTATACCATTGTCCTAATAAAAAAAAAATTTGAGTTGTGTTATAGTGTTAATTTTTTAAAAATTTCTTAGTTTCAGATTAAATATCTATAATATATTTGATTGATATTGTCCTCAAATTGAATTTGAATAATATATGTAAAACAACAAAATCAAGATAAATTCGTTACACAGTGTTCAATTGTCTTAATACGTAATTTATCAGGTCAATAAAATTGATATCATGTTTGGCTACGCCTCACCCGATATGAATTTTATTGACCTGATAAATTCTCGTATTAGGACAATTGCACACTGTGTAACTAATAGTATTTAACTCTGGTATTTATTTGCAAATTAAATTGTAGTTATTAGCCTAGGGAGATAACTCCAATTCAAAATATTGCCAACATGTGTCCTGTTGCTCAATACAATTCAATGTTCAGTTTTATAGATACTTGAGTACATTTTAAAAAGAAAGCAATTTTTATCATTCAGTGCTCACAAGAACTGTAATTTTATTTATCTCCACTCTCTAATTGATTTGTTTCTTTACTTAAAGAAAGTACATCACTCATTTAATTCTTGTGCAATATAAATGTACAAATTTTACAAAATTTCTTTGTTTTCATGTGTCATTACATTAATTATAAAATTGATAGTAAATGTGTTTTTCTTATTTGTAGGAAAACGACAGACTAAGAAACGATGGATATGACAAAAGTTCTAAAATAGAATCATTAAACAACAAGATATCAGAGCTTCTACAGACTAACCAACAGTAAGTTTTCGCAAGTATAGTAGATAAGTACAATAGTACATGTATTAACATATTGCAGTCAACAGTGTTAAGGTTTTATTATTAAAATATAATTTTAGAATTGTAATGAAGTTGAACTTGGTATATAATATAGAGAATACTGTCTGGATGTTGATGTAGTATGATAACTACCGTAGCTACTCGCTTATAAGTCGGATGCCCTTTTCAGCTCCAAATTCTGAGGATTTAGTCTTGACCCTCGTATAAGTCGGACAAAATTTGGACATTTTTGTTTGCAGCTGACAGTTACTGAACGCCGGTAAAACCAATGCAAATCCAGGAATTATATTCATTTTCTGCATGAATGTTTGTTTGGTTTGAATTTAGTTGATGTTGATTATGATAATTTATATAGCTGTTTAATAATAAAGATGTATTTATTCCTGTTGTTTTGTTCACTGTTTGATTACAGATTAGCCATGTGTTGTTTACGTAATGCATCAATAATTTTGTAGGGTATGACTAACAACCTATTGTTTGAGAAAAGCGAACATAAACCAATATGAACCTGAAAAAATTTAAAGTCAATCAATATTTTCACAGCAAACATAACTCAGTGTTAAAGGAGCATGTACACTTCATAATTCTCATTATATTGTGATGATTTATAAAGGATTAAAAAAATTAAGTGAAGCTAATCAACTTTATATTAAAATAACTCCCAACTCATTAGTGTCATCTGTTCACCTATCACTGATGTTTTTCACACCTTTAGTGAATACAACTCTTTGTCTCTTAATTAGGGGTTATCAATGGATTATATTGGCTTGCCAATCAATTTTGTAATCTTTGTGTTTACCTGAGACATTTTAATGAATAATATTTTGATCTTGGGAATGAATCTTAAAATTATTTTTGATTATTGTATGATTTATAAGTATTGAATTGATATCATGATATCACAATAATGACACAATAACTCCGCTGAATACATCCTTTTACATAGTTGGTACATTGTTATCTCGTTTTCAATTTTGGTTCTTGGCTTTTTCTTTTGGGTTTATGCACAAACCATTTGACCATGCAAATCAATACACAAACCGGAAGCAGTCGGAAATTCAAAACAAATTGACAGAAAAATGTTAACAGAGAACAAATAAAACACAAAGACAGTATTGTAGTCATTTATTTTCAACAAAAACTTTTAATTTAGGGATTTATGTAGGTTTGGCAAATCACCGACGTAGTTTTGACCAGGAAATTTACTCCTGACCACTTCTCTCGAGCTTGGATTTTTCCTCTGGTCGCTTGATCTCGCTTATAAGTCGGTACCCCTCTCTGGATTCTGAATTTTACTCCCAAACTTCCGACTTATAAGCGAGTATCTACGGTATATATAACAATCCTCAAAAATCTCTTTACACTATATGCCAACTTAAGTTTAGGATTGCTGTTGAATTGAATACTGTAAATTCATAAATTAATGCAATGTTTTAATTAATGATTTAAACAGGATTTCTTTCAATATCACAAAAATTAAAATAGCATAAAATCGCAATAATAAATGCACGCAATAATTTCTGAATTTACAGTATTTGAAGCATCTAGTTCGTGTTAGTATAGAACATTATATTAGTTTTGTTGTTGTAGGTTTGTTGAGAAGAGTCAGACATTAATAGAACAGAGAAATGAAGGTTTCATCTCAACAGCCTCACAGTCTCAAGCTAGAGTACTGGCTCTAGAGCAGGAAAAGGTAAGCTATAGATCTACTGATGTTGTACTTCGACAGCCTCACAATCTCAAGCTAGAGTACTGGCTTTCGAGCAGGAAAAGGTAAGTTACTGATCTACTGCTGTTATACCTCGACAGCCTCACAGTCAAAAGCTAGAGTACTGGCTCTAGAGAAGGAAAAGGTAAGTTACTGATCTACTGCTGTTATACCTCGACAGCCTCACAGTCACAAGCTAGAGTACTGGCTTTAGAGCAGGAAAAGGTAAGCTACTGATCTACTGCTGTTATACCTCGACAGCCTCACAGTCACAAGCTAGAGTCCTGGCTTTAGAGCAGGAAAAGGTAAGCTATAGATCTACTGATGGTATACCTCGACAGCCTCACAGTCACAAGCTAGAGTACTGGCTCTAGAGCAGGAAAAGGTAAGTTACTGATCTACTGCTGTTATACCTCGACAGCCTCAAAGTCACAAGCTAGAGTACTGGCTCTAGAGCAGGAAAAGGTAAGTTACTGATCTACTGCTGTTATACCTCGACAGCCTCACAGTCAAAAGCTAGAGTACTGGCTCTAGAGCAGGAAAAGGTAAGTTACTGATCTACTGCTGTTATACCTCGACAGCCTCACAGTCACAAGCTAGAGTACTGGCTTTAGAGCAGGAAAAGGTAAGCTATAGATCTACTGATGTTATACCTCGACAGCCTCACAGTCACAAGCTAGAGTACTGGCTTTAGAGCAGGAAAAGGTAAGTTACTGATCTACTGCTGTTATACCTCGACAGCCTCACAGTCACAAGCTAGAGTACTGGCTTTAGAGCAGGAAAAGGTAAGCTATAGATCTACTGATGTTATACCTCAACAGCCTCACAGTCACCAGCTAGAGTGCTGGCTCTAGAGCAGGAAAAGGTAAGTTATTGATTTTGTTATGTCATATGTCAATAACTTCCCAGCTCTAAGCTGAAGTACTGGCTGTAGAGCAGGGGGAAATGTTACTGCAGCCTCACAGTGACAAACCAGCATTACAATGAGGGACAGAGTACTGAACCTAGAGCAGAAAAGATGATGTTTATATGCTTTTTTTAAAAGAAAGTAGAGATTACTCCATGAATTAAAATTTTGAACAAGAACTTGAGTAGAAAAAGATAATGAAATGTGACTTCTCACATGTTTGGTGAAGGATCATATTGAAATTTTTAAGTACATTGTTACAGTTGACATAAGCAATAATTTGAAAACTTTTCAGTTCAAAGAGTTGATATGCAAGTAATAATAAAAACACATGAAGCCATTTATATAAAAAAAAAATCTGTCAGAAAGATTTTAATGACTTCATACTTTAATTGTTTTAATTTCAGGTCCAGCTAACAACAGAATTGGCCAATGCCACATCTCTGTACAGTAATCTTCAGTTAGAGGTGACAAACTTACGAAAGAAAGAGATTGAATACCAACAGAAGATGGGGCTTTCATCAAATGATTCTGTTAGGCTACAAGAGGAACTTGAGGCACTGAAAAATCAGAAAATTGGTAAATATGCAGTTCAGATTTAGAATATGAAAAAGAAAGAATACTGTGGTTTGAATTATTTTCTGTACAATCTATAAAAATCTGACAATTTTACACCACAGTCAACCTATAGCATGAAAAAAAACTCTGAGACTTGTCCTTTTTACTATATTTAAAAAAAATCATGATATGAATACTCCATCCAGGAAAGAATAGTAGAAAAAAGGAAAAAGATTGATTTACAAATATATTTGTAGACCACATATTCAAACTACTGGTTATAGAGTACATTAAAAATCAAATAACTTATATATATACATGCTGTCCATTGACTTTGTAGATGACAGTCAGAAAATTACAGAATTGTCAACAAATTTTAAGGAAGAAAGACAGAGACGAAAACATTTTGAATCACAGATCTCACAAATACAGGAAGAGTTTAATGATATTAAGTCATCTAAAGAAAGCCTGGAAAAGGTAAGCTACAGAGAGAGATCTCACAAATACAGGAAGAGTTAAATGATTTAAAGTCATCTAAAGAAAGCCTGGAAAAGGTAAGCTACAGAGACAGATCTCACAAATACAGGAAGAGTTAAATGATATAAAGTCATCTAAAGAAAGCCTGGAAAAGGTAAGCTACAGAGAGATCTCTCACAAATACAAGAAGGGTTTAATGATATAAAGTCATCTAAAAAAAGGTCTGGAAAAGGTAAGCTACAGAGAGAGATCTCACAAATACAGGAAGGGTTTAATGATTTAAAGTCATCTAAAGAAAACCTGATCATCTAAATAAAGCCTGGAAAAGGTATGTTACTTCAATACACAATTAGTGAAAGTAGTAAACTAGGCCGACTAACTCACAAACTGCATTAAAGTCAGTAGATATGCAAATCTTATAAGAATTATTACTGTTTAAAAGTATGCTACTTACACAATTGTTTATTACCTCCTAAATGTACACTGCATTGTGTATTGCTTCATGGAATATTCTGGAAATTTGGGGTAAATGGAATTTATTTATTTACAAAGAAATCATTTAGTTGGGCATATTTATCAAATTGAGAGCTACATACAAGATCAAATTTATTGCTACTTTTGTTAGAAACTGTGAATCTTTGTTGTAATTTTTTAAAACTCAACTTTTTAACAGAATTTAAGTGACAGGAAAAGGAAAGCAACTGAAGAAAAGAGAGCGATGGAAGAGGAATTTGAAGAAAGCAAAGAGCAAATGGAGGTTTGTTCATTACTAGTGAATAGCTTAAGTTACCTCCCTTAGACTATCAGATATTTTGTTTAAGTTGTGAATTTATTCAACAATGACTATCAAAACTTCGCTTTCTACACATAATACTTAAAATGACAAAAGTCATGGAGAAATAACAAAAGATAACCACTAGTTAGGTATTGCCCTGGAACAGCAATATGAACTAATTGCAGGTTTTGACTAGGATTTGTTTTATTTAAACAAATTAAAACTTTACTGAGATTATTACAAACTGAATTCCCCTTTTCTATCTTTGTCATTCATATCCAAGTTCAAATATTTTTCAGAGAGAAATCCAGACACTAAGAGATAAATTAAGGAAAGCCAAATCATCAACAGATGTTGCTACTGCAGAACAAGTAAGTATTTTACTCTTGTTTTCTATTGATCTATTTTTAACAAGTCAGAATGAGAGTACTTTGCATTCATAATTATTCGTGGGGTACCTATTTTCTATGAATTTGTGGAAACAGGTGAACCACAAATTACAATTTTAAATGACGTACAGCCTCAGCTGGCCCCTAAATAAAAATGTGAACATGTTCTGTGAAAATGGACAACATTCTAAGACTAATTTTTTTTTTGGTCCCCTACCAACTTCTTCAAAGGGGACTTAAGGTTTGCATTCAGTCTATCTGTCTGTCTGTCCATCTGTAAGTCCGACAAATCAGTTTTTCACACTTTTTATGCCCCACCTACGATAGTAGAGGGGCATTATGTTTTCTGGTCTGTGCGTCCGTTCGTCCGTTCGTTCGTCCGTTCGTCCGTCTGTCCCGCTTCAGGTTAAAGTTTTTGGTCGAGGTAGTTTTTGATGAAGTTGAAGTCCAATCGACTTCAAACTTGGTACACATGGTCCCTATGATATGATCTTTCTAATTTTAATGCCAAATTAGAGATTTTACCCCAATTTTACGGTTCACTGATAGAAAATGATAGTGCAAATTTCAGGTTAAAGTTTTTGGCTTCAGGTTAAAGTTTTTGGTCAAGGTAGTTTTTGATGAAGTTGAAGTCCAATCAACTTGAAACTTAGTATACATGTGCCCTATGATATGATCTTTCTAATTTAAATGCCAAATTAGAGTTTTGACCCCAATTTTACGGTTCACTGAACATAGAAAATGATAGTGCAAATTTCAGGTTAAAGTTTTTGGCTTCAGGTTAAAGTTTTTGGTCAAGGTAGTTTTTGATGAAGTTGAAGTCCAATCAACTTGAAACTTAGTATACATGTGCCCTATGATATGATCTTTCTAATTTAAATGCCAAATTAGAGTTTTGACCCCAATTTTACGGTTCACTGAACATAGAAAATGATAGTGCAAATTTCAGGTTAAAGTTTTTGGCTTCAGGTTAAAGTTTTTGGTCAAGGTAGTTTTTGATGAAGTTTAAGTCCAATCGACTTGAAACTTAGTATACATGTGCCCTATGATATGATCTTTCTAATTTAAATGCCAAATTAGAGTTTTGACCCCAATTTTACGGTTCACTGAACATAGAAAATGATAGTGCAAATTTCAGGTTAAAGTTTTTGGTCAAGGTAGTTTTTGATAAAGTAGAAGTCCAATCAACTTGAAACTTAGTATACATGTTCCCTTTGATAAGATCATTCTAATTTTAATGCCAAATTAGAGAATTTATTCAAATTTCACAGTCCTTTAAACATAGAAAATGATAGTGTGAGTGGGGCATCCGTGTACTGTGGACACATTCTTGTTTCTACATGTTTTAAGATATTGATTTGATATTTGATGTATTATTTTATCATGACATGTTACAGATCAAGTTTGAATTTTGTTCCAGTCTCATAATTTTGTTTAAAGTTAAGGTCCTTGGACTTACAAAATTCACTTAAAAAATTAGTTTTCAACATTTTTTTTCATCATGCTTGAAGATTGACTTGATATTGTTATATAGTTTACAAGTAATAGATCAAGTTACAATATTGTTCCAATACAATGAAATTTAACTGGTAGGGAACTATATATTGCCATGCAATACTCACAGAATGCTTGTTTATGTTAGCTTTTTTTATGGTAAAAGTCATTTAGAAAATTAATGCATAAGATTACATGCATAGGTTTAAACATCTTTTCCAGAATTAAGGTGTCAAAATACCATTGATGTATAGCAATTACATAAAACATTACTCTTAAAAAATCGATATTTCAGTATTTTCCCTTAGAAAATTATCAAACAAATGTGTGTTTGTAGATATTTATAGATTATAGTTCATCTTCTCAACGAAATTGATTTTCTCGCTTAAGTCGGTACAGGGAAAGTGAGAAAATCGATTGAGTTGAGAAGACCAATGATAATTTGTTTATTGCTAATTTACTTATGAGGACATTGATAATTTCATTGACAATGGGAGTGTGTTCCCTTAAATTCAAGAGATAAATTTTCATACCACTCTACAGTGCTGAGAAAGGAAATTATCAGTCAGTCAGATCAAAGGAAAATTTGTAAAATAGCGATTAAACATGATATCATGCCTTGATTTATTCTAGGTTTCACAAGTAGAGGAAGAATTAAACAAAGAATGGAAAGAAAAATGTGATAAAATGATGACAACTCAACAGGAAAAACACAAGAGAGCTCTTCAGGAAGTGAGGCAAGAAAATGAAGAGCTTCAAACTAATGTTCAGCAGCTTGAGAAAAAGGTATAAAGAAAGTTGTCTATAATAAATGTATGTTAACATAGTTAAGTTATTTAATGTGAAAGATTATTATACCCCACGCAACGGGTTGCGGAGGGTATAATGTTTTTGACCCGTCCGTTCGTCCGTCCGTCAGTCTGTCCGTCAGTCCGTCCGTCCGTCAGTCTGTCCGTCAGTCCGTCCGTCCGTCAGTCCTGTTTCTTGTCATCGCAACTCCTCTAAAACCACACAACAGAATTTCACGAAACCTTTTCAGATAATAAGGACATACTATGTAGTTGTGCATATCGACGGGAAATTGCGATTCAATTTTTTTTCTAGGAGTTACGCCCCTTTGAACTTATTTACTTTAATGTACTACTGCAACAGTTTGTCACCGCAACTTCTCTCAAACCACACAACAGAAATTCACGAAACCTTTTCAAATAATAAGGACATACTATGTAGTTGTGCATATCGACGGGAAATTGCGATTCAATTTTTTTTCTAGGAGTTACGCCCCTTTGAACTTATTTACTTTAATGTACTACTGCAACAGTTTGTCACCGCAACTCCTCTCAAACCACACAACAGAATTTCACGAAACCTTTTCAGATAATAAGGACATACTATGTAGTGGTGCATATCGACGGGAAATTGCGAGTTTGTAATCGCAACTCCTCTGAAACCACACAACAGAATTTCATGAAACTTTGTAGATAATAAGGACATACTACAGGGCTCACGCTACCAGGCGACTTGGGCGAAGAAGTCGCCTTCCCGACCGTCACTTCGCTTTCCCCGACCCCCAAAAGCGAAAACAAGTCGCCCTGTTCTTGACGATAGTCGCTTTCAGTCGCTTCCGTCATCGGACACTTTCAATTTTTACCAAGTTGATGAAACATCAATTTTTTACTGATAATTAAAGAAATTCAGACATAAACAATTCATTATCTTTAGAAAAGAGGTTGAAGCATTGTCTTCGCAGTGTGTAAGCAGGTTATTTGATGAAAATACAACTTTTTATCACTTCTTGCATTTCCGGTGCTTGTTACTCGAAAACGTACATCAACCTAAATTTCGGCGGCAAAATAAGTTTGTTACTTCATTTAAAAGTGATAAAAGTTGCCTCCAGTAAATGTTTAATCCATTTATTGCATTAAAACCGTCATGTTCCTTTCCAAATAGCTTGTCAAACATCGTTTATTTTTGTAAATTTTCTTGCATTCGTCCGCCATTGACCGATTTCTAAACTACGGATCTGAACCGGACCAGCTATGACCGAAATCCGTACTTTTACAATAATTACTACGGACGCACGGATGGAACAGCTGACAGAAGAACATTGATCCCAAAGAGAAAAATTACGCATTCCACACGCATTAAGAGACTTTTGGTTACATCTAATTGATTGGTGTATATAATTCCCTATATTTTTTATGGATTGTTTCAAACTATTGATTAAAGTTGCTTAACTCTGAGACTATTATACTAATATCAATATATTATGGCCCAGCTTAATAACTTTTATATTTTTATGAGAAACACTGAATTCATACACAAGAAAATTTTTAATTAAATTGTAATTGATATATTATAATTTCTTTACATTTTTTAAAATAATTTTTTTTTTTAGTGCTAGATATTTAGTTGGTAGTTTCTCACAAGAACCTTAGTAAAACTTAAACAACTTTTAATTTCAAATGTTACTTTAATTGTAATTTTTTACTCATATGAATTGAACAGCATAAAAAGAACATTATTTACATATGGCCCTTTATACTATTGTAAAATACAAACATAATGTAGCGCACCGCGCGAATGAGCACTTCTCTTTCAAATCTCACCACTTCTCCCTATCAGTTTCAAAAAGAGAAGTCACTTCTCCCTATAATTCTGAAGTAGTGTGAGCCCTGCATACTATGTAGATGTGCATATTGACAGAAAATTATGATTCAATTTTTTTTTCTTATACAATTTTCTTTTCTTACACTTATTTCATTTCTCCAATGACAATGTGGGGACGGTGGGGTATGTGAGCGTGCTCACTAAGGTTCTTTAATTTATTGTTTGTTTTGATTTTAGTGACAAATATTTATAAACATTAAGTATGTTCATGACATTTGAATTAATACGTTTATTCACTATTGCATATTTGTTAAAATATTTGTTAAAAAGAATCATAGGTAGACATAATAATGTTTCTGGTATAAAAACAAAATTACAGTAATGAAATATCCTATCACACAATTTAGATTTAATTGTAATTTTTATGCCTCACCTACGATAGTGGGCATTATGTTTTCTGGTCTATGCGTCTGTTGTCCTTTCATTCATCTGTCCAGCTTCAGGTTAAAGTTTTTGGTCAAGGTAGTTTTTGATGAAGTTGAATTTCAATCAAATTGAAACTTAGTACACATGTTCCCCATGATATGATCTTTCTAATTTTAATGCCAAATTAAAGTTTTGACCCCAATTTCACAGTCCACTGAACAAAAAAAAAAGATAGTGCAATCTCAGGTTAAAGTTTTTGGTCAAGGTAGTTTTTGATGAAGTTGAATTTCAATCAAATTGAAACTTAGTACACATGTTCCCCATGATATGATCTTTCTAATTTTAATGCCAAATTAAAGTTTTGACCCCAATTTCACAGTCCACTGAACAAAAAAAAAAAAGATAGTGCAATCTCAGGTTAAAGTTTTTGGTCAAGGTAGTTTTTGATGAAGTTGAATTTCAATCAAATTGAAACTTAGTACACATGTTCCCCTTGATATGATCTTTCTAATTTTAATGCCAAATTAAAGTTTTGACCCCAATTTCACAGTCCACTGAACAAAAAAAAAAGATAGTGCAATCTCAGGTTAAAGTTTTTGGTCAAGGTAGTTTTTGATGAAGTTGAATTTCAATCAAATTGAAACTTAGTACACATGTTCCCCATGATATGATCTTTCTAATTTTAATGCCAAATTAACGTTTTGACCCCAATTTCACAGTCCACTGAACAAAAAAAAAGATAGTGCAATCTCAGGTTAAAGTTTTTGGTCAAGGTAGTTTTTGATGAAGTTGAATTTCAATCAAATTGAAACTTAGTACACATGTTCCCCATGATATGATCTTTCTAATTTTAATGCCAAATTAAAGTTTTGACCCCAATTTCACAGTCCACTGAACAAAAAAAAAAGATAGTGCAATCTCAGGTTAAAGTTTTTGGTCAAGGTAGTTTTTGATGAAGTTGAATTTCAATCAAATTGAAACTTAGTACACATGTTCCCCATGATATGATCTTTCTAATTTTAATGCCAAATTAAAGTTTTGACCCCAATTCACAGTCCACTGAACAAAAAAAAAAGATAGTGCAATCTCAGGTTAAAGTTTTTGGTCAAGGTAGTTTTTGATGAAGTTGAATTTCAATCAAATTGAAACTTAGTACACATGTTCCCCATGATATGATCTTTCTAATTTTAATGCCAAATTAAAGTTTTGACCCCAATTTCACAGTCCACTGAACAAAAAAAAAAAGATAGTGCAATCTCAGGTTAAAGTTTTTGGTCAAGGTAGTTTTTGATGAAGTTGAATTTCAATCTAATTGAAACTTAGTACACATGTTCCCCATGATATGATCTTTCTAATTTTAATGCCAAATTAAAGTTTTGACCCCAATTTCACAGTCCACTGAACAAAAAAAAAAGATAGTGCAATCTCAGGTTAAAGTTTTTGGTCAAGGTAGTTTTTGATGAAGTTGAATTTCAATCAAATTGAAACTTAGTATACATGTTCCCCATGATATGATCTTTCTAATTTTAATGCCAAATTAAAGTTTTGACCCCAATTTCACAGTCCACTGAACAAAAAAAAAAGATAGTGCAATCTCAGGTTAAAGTTTTTGGTCAAGGTAGTTTTTGATGAAGTTGAAGTGCAATCAACTTGAAACTTAGTACACATGTTCCCTATGATATGATCTTTCTAATTTTAATGCCAAATTAATGTATTGACCCCAATTTCATGGTCCACTGAACATGTAAAATGATAGTGCAAGTGGGGCATCCGTGTACTATGGACACATTCTTGTTTACATCTAGATAGGGTGGATCAATGCAACAAAAAATTACGTAAAAATACACTTTTAAATGTAGACGCTCAGCTGAGTCATATTTGTCCTTAAATGCAAAGAAAATTTGTAATGCTTTCAAATATAAGATAAGAGTTTAAGATACATGTGATTTAATCGTCTTTATATTATGAAAGCTAAGACAATAATGTTAGTGTATTATGTATATTTCAGATACAAGAGATCAAATCTTCATCAGGAGGTACAGAAAGTCAGATAACAGAATTACAGGAACAGATAGAAGAAATGACAGTGTGGAAAGAAAAGGTACACATCTTATGTCTATATTAAATGTTATCATCATAATAGTAATAATGTTAATGATACAATTTTTCTGCACCAGAGGTGCACATAAATAAAAAAAATGTCTCTTCAGTGATGCACAAGGCCAAATTATTTGAAAATCCAAAACTTATTAAAAAATGAAGAGCTTATAGATCAAAAAGGACACACAAAAAGTAAAACCAAAGCCAGGCAAGGAATAGAGTTATTCATTAGTGAAATATATGTCTCAATTTAAAAGATACAGATGTCTTTTTATTTTTAACAAAATTCCTGTGAAATCTCAATTTAAAATGATATAATAGCATTTTTATAAATGGCTGTTTATTATATACATTTATAGATCTTATACAGAAAATTTTAATTAAAGGTATTTCTGAAAGTATAAATGCTTTATATTTTCTGATATGCAGATATAGTTCAATAAAAGTGTCATGCAAATCTAAAGAACTTTGAAAATAAGAATTATGTAATTAAGAGCACTGCACCATAGAAAATCATCTAAGATACTAAATTCTATATAAACAAACTTATTATTTCACACAAAATTTGCAAATACATTGGTTTTTCTAAACTGTTGAAACTTTTAGACACCCTATAGAATTTTCATTGACACTTTACTGTTTTCAGTATGAAAATTTACGAAATCAAGCTACTGGTATGAAAGATAAATATGAAGATAGAATAAGTGAACTGGAATCAGAAAGGGACCAAATGGAAGAGGAAAGAGATGAGGCTTTAGAGCGTGCCCAGAAACAACAGGAAGTTAGAGTGCCATCTGGTGGTGGTGGTGGGGACGCTTCTAATCAATCGGTTGTTGGAGAGGTAAATAAAAACAGAATGAAAATAAAGGTTTTAATAGTGACATAAGTCACACCTTAAAGAAAATTAAATAATAGATAACTTCATTGTTGTTGAATAAAGGTATAATCATTCTTTATTCATCAAAAATTAGTAACATTTTTTTGAAGACACATTTTAGATGAAGAATCAATAAATTCAATTAAATAATTTGGGAAATTTCTTCTTAAACTTGCACCTCAACAATTGATATTTTACTTTGATATATTTTAATCTTCTAAAGAGCTTATATCTGTATGTTATCTTATGAACTGACCTTAAAGAAGGCTTACTGTATTGTATTGTTACATATTAAATTTTAAATGAAATATTAAATATTTTGTACAGGTTAAGAAGATTATGAATACTGTATATCAGGAACTGAAGAATAAGTTTGATTCTAATGAAACCTATACTGGTGGTGATGTGCTTGGTGCTATACTCAACTCTATAAAGGTCAGGAATTATTGTATTGTAGCTTGTTTTTCCCCTTCAAAGAATCATTTGATTTTATACCATAATGACACACTGAGCTGCAATTTTTATGTGCAATAATGAAAGAAAAACAGTAATAACAGTGTAGTGACTTTTATTAAATAAAAACAGAAACCTGAAACAATGTAATGATAAAGTTATATTTTTTAAGGTAGACTCCATTTATCTTTTAATCTATCTGTTTGCAGTCCACAACACTAAAACTGGTTCAAAGTCAAAGTGCAGCCCCAAAACAGGAGGTACAGGAAGAGAGTGAGGAGGAATCAGAAGAGGAAGAGGATGATGAAGATCCAGATGAGGATCCAGATGAGGATCCAGATGGAGATCAAGAAGAGGGAGTTCAGGGGCAAGATAAGAAAGTTGTAGATCAAGATGAAGAGGATGAAGAAGAATCAGATGAAGATGATGAGGATGTAAAAGATAATGTAAAGGAAGAAAAGAAGAATGGTATGATATTGATCTGTATGACAATAAGAAGATTTTATTTCAAAATTATATTGGTAACTTCCAAAGCTTACCATGCTCTCTCAAAATCAAATAATCCATTGCTGTGTAAAAATTAAGACTAAATCAATCGGATATGGTGTAATTGAAATCATTAATTGCAATTAGCTGTAATCGATTACATTTTGCAATGTAATTTCATGTAATCAATAATGATGTAATTTCTAATTACAAGTATTTAATGACAGGAATGCAGTTTACTGCATCCATCCATACAGTGTTTACATCTAATTCATTGCTGTTTGTCTGTCATTAGTAGATATCAAAGTCATTCCTGTAAAATTTAAATTGATAAGTGCTATCTTACTTCAACACTTTTAATTAAATGTTTAGTTTTTCTGTTTTTCTGAACACAGTTTGAAAATTTTGGGATTACTTGTTGAAATTATTAATGCAGATCTAATTTTATTTTCAGATGTTAGTAAACCAGCAGAATCAGAACTAACACAATCTGAAAATACAGAAATGCCCAGTCAGGACCCTCAAAATATACCTGAAGATTTGCCAGAAGTATCCAATGAAATGGAAAATAACATTGAAACTGACCAATCAACAGCCAGTGTTGTTAAAAATACTCAAGAAAATGTTCCTGATGTCAATTCAGATAATCATGTTGTTAAAGATGAACAAGAAAAGGAAAGTAACCATGATGAAAAGGAAATAATTAATGAAATGAAGGATCAACAAATAGCAGATTCTAACAGTGAACCTAACAAAACTGAAAATAAAATGAAAGTGGACAGTGATATTGGTTCAAAAGCCAAAGTAGACTTAAGTGATTTTGATATTCCTAAAATTGAGAAAAATATTAAACCTGTAGTACCTCCTGCTGCTTCTATGGAGCCTCCACCTATATTTGACGAAGAAGCAGCACAACAGAACAATACAGAGTAGGTTTGATTATTGAATTGATTCTGTCAAGTTTTGTCATCTTTTACAAAACAAGAAAGTTATCTCCCCTTGTATAAAAAACAAAACAAAAAAACAAAAACTTTGATTAAAATTAACTTTTTTATGCCCCACCTACGATAGTAGAGGGGCATTATGTTTTCTGGTCTGTGCCTCCGTTCGTTCGTTCGTCCGTCTGTGCGTCCGTTCGCTTCAGGTTAAAGCTTTTGGTCAAGGTAGTTTTTGAAGAAGTTGAAGTCCAATCAACTTGAAACTTAGTACACATGTTCCCCATGATATGATCTTTCTAATTTTAATGCCAAATTATAGTTTTGACCCCAATTTCGTGGTCCACTGAACATAGAAAATGATAGTGCGAAGTTAAGGTTAAAGTTTTTGATCAAGTTAGTTTTTGATGAAGTTAAAGTTACATCAACTTGAAACTTAGTAGACATGTTCCCTATGATATGATTTTTCTAATTTTAATTCCAAATTAAAGGTTTAAGCCCAATTTTCACAGTCCACTGAACATAGAAAATGATAGTGCGAGTGGGGCATCCGTGTACTATGGACACATTCTTGTTTTTATTTCTTATAACACCATTATTTTGTTTTCAGGGTTACAAGCTTCCTTTTTTGTACAATATTCCAAAACATTGACTCTTTAGAAATTTAGAAATTATTGAATTGCAAAATATTTGATTATTGAAAAGTTACTACAATCTTTAACGTTATCCATAGATGTCAATAACTGTTGTATACATTCTATCATTGTTTACATTTCAGTTCCTTATTTGGAGATGATAATCATGTGGAAGATACATTAGGAATATCTTTTAACAAGGATGAAACCAAAGATATAAAGAAAAAATTGTCAAAAGTTGATTTGTTAGATGACGTAAGTGTTTTATTAGATATCTTCATTGTAATAAGTTTACTATGTTGTATTTATGTACTGTTGTTCGTCTTTTGGATTTTTTGCAATGGTGTTATCATATTTTGTTTAACCGATAAGTTTAATGTCCCTTTTGTTTCTTTTACCTCTCTTATTATGGAATAATGTCAAGTGTTTTGCTTTTCATTTAACATACACATCTAGTTTATACATAGCCTAGGAAAACCTGAGAAGTAAAAAAATAATAAGGATAATTTAAGGAGGGATATTTCTATAGCCCATGTTCAATACAGAGCATTACTGTACAGTTTTAACATTTTAAACTTATTAAATCATTGAATCTATATGAATTATTTTAATTTTATGATTGAGGAAGACATGATTTCTATATAAAAATAAGGAGAGGTGTTATGATAACCAATGAGACAATTATCCAAAAGACTTCAAATGAAGTAGAAGTTCACAATTATAGGCCGATGTATGGCCTTCAACAATGAGAAAAACCCTAACATTACATCATTAAAAACAGCTTTGTTTGGCTCTCATTTCATCACCTAATTCATATTATTTATATTTTTTACAGGATTTAAAACCACAGCCTCCCCCGCCATTGTTTGGTGATGATGACGATGATGATGATGATTTAGATTGGTTGAGTTAACACAAACTGTTATGAACATAATCTTATGTGCCAAAACTGTGATAGAACATTCCACAAAGTGTTGTTATTGTTTTGAAAGCAAAATTGCATTATTCATTAGGGGGTTAATTTTTCTATGGTAATTATACCTCTTGTAAATGCCTAAATAGATTGGCATTATCTGTCAGAAATAGTTTGATAGAGATTGAGAAGATGTACATACAATAAGCATAACTAGCATATCATGGTACTAAATTTTATTTTTCCCTTTTTTTTCTGATTTAAATATACAATAATTGCTTATTCTAAATCCTTATAATAGCAACATTAATATAAACAATAATCTTGTAGAATAAAATCCTTCAACAGTTTTGATACCCTTCTTGCTGTGTACAATTTTTGATTTGTAGTAACTTGTTTCTGTAAATTCAGAAAATTTTGAAAGTACTAATTTTATCAATAATGAAAGATAGAATAAAATGGTTGATTACTTATTGCCACATCAAGAAATGGTGCATTCAAATAATAGTATTACATTTAAAATGTGACTTTTTATTTTTGAAAAACTATCCTGTAGTAATTTTGCAATAGTAAACACATTACAAAAAAATGTATAGTATTTAAGAAAACTCATTGCTATTGGATGTAAATTTATGTTCCCATATAGTGTAATCATGTTGAATGTTTCATTTATGTCAACAAAATTTCATGATTAAAATGATAAAAATCCAGGCTTTTTGATGGTTGATAGGGGCATATTAAAAAAGTTGAAGATGGAAGTAATAGATAAAATGTATTGTAAAATTTAAATCCATTTGTACTAACAGTTTGCTTTAAAAAGAAAAAACATTAATTTATTGTAAAGTTGATTTGTTAAATGTAGAATCATTTAAAGTTATGAAAAATTAGTTTGTTAGAAATTATCTCCCTTTATTACAAGTATCAGCGTTTGGTGCTTTTGTTGTTTTATTGTTTAAATAATTACATGTCATACAAAATAATGTGCAATGTTATAAAGATTACAAAGTTAATAAATTATTTTTATGAGACAAGTTTATTGTGAATGTTGCATGAAAATTCAGTAAAATACTCCCTGCATGTGCAATGGATTTTTTCCCTTGAGTAGTAGATACTTAGCCAGCCATATATGGTGGAAACTCTCCTTATATCAGTTGGTAACAGCTTGAAAAAAATCAATAAAAGGTTTGATTTCCAAAGCAGTTGATTTTGTCATTTTCTAACCATTCTCTGTGTAATGCCTAGGTCACACATTCACAGATTTGACGCCGGATTATCCACAGATCCAATACGGCTTCATTCTTGGCAATCTGTATTAGTCCGTAGATATCCGTATTGTTGCAGTAGTCATACGAAGTAGTACTTGTATATCCTTGATAATTTTTTAACATTACATGCCCAAAATTTGACGAAGGATCAAATGACCGTAGTAACTCTTTACTAAACCGAATAAGACCGTACTAATCGGTTATAGTCCCTATCAAAACCTTATTAATTGGTACTTATTCATAGGCCAGAATGATTTCTACGGCTAGATTGGGATACCTTCATGCTAGTACGGTTACACCACGTATTGGAAAGGATACACTACGATTTGTTGCGAATGTGTCATGGATCGGCAGGATTTTATTATATTGCAATATGATCGAGGCAGGTATCAGCCAGGGTTCTGAAAGTCTATTATTGTTTACTATGTTACAATACAAAGTCTGGATACAACTTTATAGAATTATTTTTTTTGTTGAACATTTAAATTTGTGGTTCACCTGTACCCACAAAACCCACGAGTATTGGTATCTAACGAATAATAATGAATCCACAGTCTGTAACGACGACAAACTGACATAAGGCTAGCTTCTGTATAAATACTCCATACCTATAGGGCCCTACTTATTCTGTGAGGTAGAGGTGACAGTAGGCAGAGTAGATGGTGGACTAGGGACTGACTTCCCTATCCATGGCCTTTTGAGCCTGTCATGACTCAATTGTGTGTTGAAAATTCAACTACATTTAAGAACTTTGAAAGAATAGTCCAAAATATGTTTCAAGAACTGCTACATGTCATTGGTCTGAGGATTACGAATAACACCACATAGTACAGACAGACAGACAAATAATTTATTTAACATCAACGAAAAATAAGCCACGACTAACTGTCATATAGAAATGATGAATATTAAGTAAATTATAGAAATGTGACTGTTTGTACTATTCTGTTTTCGGACCGTTTTCATATGTACTAACCCTTACGTAGCAAACTGTTGTTTATCTGTAGTACATATGTCACGACATGTGTCATTGTCATTTCCGTATTTAACAGTGTCTTACAGTAAGAACCTGTATCACTCATGTTGCCAAAATGAACCCTGTTCTTCATTATCCGTGGTAGTAACTTATAAACCCGTAGTCATACTGTTGTGCATCCATATGGGATCTGTTTCAGACTACAGAAACCACATTTCCGGAATCATCCACGAGATTAATCCGTAGCGGATCCCAATAGGTGATCCGTGAATGTGTGATTAGGCATTACTCGTTTTAGCTATTATGTATATATATATGTAAAAGATTACTTGTCAACCAACCATTGTAACAGATGTAAACTCTGATAACTTTGGTACAAATAGAAAGATTGATGAAAATAAGAAGTGATATGTTTGACATTCAGACAACAATCCAACCATTGATGATGATAATGGAAGTTTTTAACGTGGCTATACAGCCCTTGCTCGGCCGGTCCAGCAGCCAAGTGACATACTGTAATTTATTAATGTTTGTTAATTTCACTTATTGGGATGGACCATCAAATAATATAAATACCAGTGAAATATTTTTATTAGATTTTTTACAGAAAAACAAATATAGAAATATGATAAGATTACAAAATGAGAGAAAACAGTTAGCACCATCTTACATAAATATACAAAAATATACTTTTATTATAAAGCATTATTGTAAAAATCAATAAAATAACAACATTGTATCAACTTAGTACTCCAAGAAACAAATATGAAGAAAGAATTGTTTTTTTAAGCTTTTTCAAAAATATCATAGGGTAAAAAAATCTGAGAATCCTTGTATTTTTAAGTTGTTACAGTTATAGTGATCATATATATAACCATACATATTGATCTATTATAGGCAACAGCAAAAATTGATAAAGAACTGTTCCTATCATTATAAGTAAGACACGAATAAAAGACATATTATCTTACATGTGAAAATCTCTATGAAAAGAATAAATAAGAAAAAGTGAAAAATATTGTGAGTAAAGGAGAAATAATGTAAAATTTTGTGAGTAAATCAGAAATAATGTAAAAAACAAAAAACAACATGTACTTGTAAAGTGTGAGTTACAATCAGACAAGAACTGCAGGTATTTTGAAATACGTTTTTGTTTCCAATTCAGCTGATTTAATGCCTTTCAAGTACCTGAGAGAGATTCCTTTTATACAAGAAAGCAATAAAATGTGAAAACATTACTATAAAAATCTTAGAATGTGCTTATTAAAATAACATATTTATACAAAGTTAGCAAAAACAGATCAACACTTTATAATATTAAATACAAAATGGAACATATTAATTACACTGCACCTGCATTTGTGAATAAGGTCACATCAAAGTTATTTGTACATTTTTCACTCTACACAGTTGTGTGAGTACTGTTGAAATTTGAATCTTTTAAAATATCCTTTGGTCTGTATAAGCTTTTTCCCCAATTTGAAAAAAAATGAATTAATTGTGAGCTTATCAGCGAACTTGATGTGACCTAAACACTATAATTATATAAAGTAACAAAATATATAAATATTAAGATTGCACTACTTTACTATTACAAAAGCTGCTAGCATAATTGTGTATAATACACACATAGTCATAAACACCAACATATCAGCATTAATTTCAAAACACATATTTAAAACTATGTGTTACAAAAAATATACAAATGAACAGTAATACTTTTTTTCTTGCATGTTTATAATTAAATTTTCCAGAACAATTTGTCCTGTTATTTTACATATGGTGTAAAATGTGAAAGTTGTTGAACAACTGATAAGTTCTTACCCTGAATGAGAATATATGACAATAACACATTTTACGTTTTGATTGAAAGTACAAATGTATATACTTATATTAGACTTAAACAAATATAATCAGTACATGTATTCATACAATGTAAACAATGAGTATTATAACCCAGAAATAAATGAAAGGAGAGATTATTTTTATAAATCAAAGAAATAGATGTAGAGTTTTGAGGAAAACCAATCCATGTATACTGCATTCATAACTTATTTTTATGCCCCACCTACGATAGTAGAGGGGCATTATGTTTTCTGGTCTGTGGCTCCGTTCGTCCAACCGTCCGTCCGTCTGGGGGTCCTTTCGTCCGTCCAGGTTAAAGTTTTTTGGTCAAGGTAGTTTTTGATGAAGCTAAAGTCCAATCAACTTGAAACTTTGTACACTTGTTGCTTATGAGATGATCTTTCTAATTTTTAAGCCAAATTAGACTTTTGACCCCAATTTCACGGTCCACTGAACATAGAAAATGAAAGTGGGAGTTTCAGGTTAAAGGTTTTGGTCAAGGTAGTTTTTGGTGAAGCTGAAGTCCAATCAACTTGAAACTTAGTACACTTGTTGCTTATGATATGATCTTTTTAATTTTAATGCCAAATTAGATAATTACCCAATTTCACTGTCCATGGAACATGGAAAAGGATAGTGCGAGTGGGGCATCCGTGTACTTTAGACACATTCTTGTTTTTTTATCAATTCTAGCCATGTTTAAATTTCAATAAACATCACAAAGGATTCTCTATTCCTAACTACACTTTTTTTTATTATCATATATAGTCACCAGAGTTAAAGTGTTGCAATGAAAGAGATAAACAGAATTCCTAAGCTTTGCTGATTTTAAAATATTCAGAGCCATGAATGTTTTGCAAATCAATTATAATCATACCAACATTTTTTATGCTCAAAAGTTTAATTGTCAAATCTTTGAGAGAAAAACAAAGCAATTTTTAGCCTTAATTTTACTGTTTTATCAATGTCACATTTCAAGTTCTGAGACAAGTTAAAGCCTGGTGGTTCACGATAGAGCTATTGACAATGTTCTGTTTGACTAACAAGATATCTGAAGCTAATCCAAGCAAGATAGCTCTGGACTCGGGATAGATTTATTGACAATGATTGGTCTGGTTCACAAGATTTCTAAACTGGTCAAAGTCAGATGGTTTGGATAGATTTATGGACATGGTTCTGTTTGGTTAACAAGATTTCTGAAGCTTGTCCAAGCCTGGTGGTTTTGGAAGCAAACCTGTGTACCTGCTCTTTTAAACTGGGTCATCTGAAAATAAGTAGAGAGATGTTTTTCAGTATTTTTATACCTAATACTATATAATCATTCACACTTTTAAGTCTCTTCAATGTTAAGTCTATAATTGTAACATTCAAATATATCCCTATTCTTTTTATATAATGAGGTCTTATTTTTTCATAGTAAAGTTAAAACAGAAAATATCAGATAAAATGAAAAACTTGACAGTTTGAATTGTGTTTCAAAACAGCATTGTGTAAATGTGTAAAATCTATGAACAATTCCATGTCCTTATCTACAGTGAGTACAATTATATTAGTAACCTATATAATGACAAATTGACAATACTATTATGCTAATTACCTGTCTATTGATGTCCCCTATACACAGCCAGTCACCACCATTTTTTGCCACAGCCCACTTAGCATGGTCTTTAGTTGTTTTGAAAGCAATGTCTTTTTCAGGAAATATCATTGTTTCTATATTGTATACCTGAAATTCACAAATAATATATTATTTTCTTACAATTTCAAAGTGCTAAATCTTGTTCCATCCAATAATCTTTTAATAAGGAAGTAGAGCCAGCAACCCCAATAAACGGGCCTGCAAACTGTAATTTTTTTAGTGTAAAGGTGTTTTTTTTACTTCAATTATCAAAGTAAATTTAATGGGTATCCTTGCTAAATGTATGATATTTAAAAGTATAAAATGAAAATTGTAAATCTGCTTCATATTCAAAAACATATTAGCCTGAAATAGGAATAGGTGTAAGTTTTGTTTGTCAATTTTTCCACCTCTTTTCATGATTTTGTATGTAATACAACCCCTCACCCATTGATTTTTTTGTTGAATAGTTAGAATATGGTTCACAAAGAATATTTCAGCAACAATATTTGTGGGTGAAGGATGTCAATTTTTCAGAAAACCGTCATAAATTTGCAGAAATCGGCTAAAAATTAAGTTCTTACAAAACCCCTTTCATTACGTCAGAACAAGTAACACTGATGAAACCCCCGCCTAAATATTTCAGTTAACAGGAAGTTGTTGAATGATGAATCTGATTACCCATCATACAGTATAGCCGACTTTTATAAACCCTGAAACCAAATTTCAGAAATCCTTGTCAAGAAGTTCCTGAGAAAAATGCGATGAAAATATTCATAGGAAAGACAGACTGACTGACGGACGGATGGATGGATGGATGGATGGATGGATGGACAGACAGACAGACAGAGTTAAAATAGTATGCCCCCACTTTTTTTTAAAGCAGGGGTATAAAATCATCAGTTATGACACAATTGGTAAAAATATGTTTTTAACTGAAACAATTGGACATTTTAGCATATGTTTATATCAAGTTTACACTACATTATAATAGTGAAAAGAAATAACTGTTTAAGTCCAAAATTATGAGTGAATAGAACAACTTCTTTGTGCAAGATGACAATTTTGAAGAAGTCTTAATTGCAGGAAAACAAGTCAGATTTTGCTATGAATGTGTCTTTGCCCCTTTTTCAGTTATAATCATATAACCAAAGTAATATTTGAATCTGGAATAAAGTACTACTGACCTTGTATTGTATAGAACAGTTAGATGGTAGGTCATTGTGTGGAGAGTTACTGACCTTGTATTGTATAGAACAGTTAGATGGTAGGTCATAGTGTGGAGAGTTACTGACCTTGTATTGTATAGAACAGTTAGATGGTAGGTCATTGCCTGAAGCACCATGTTCTCTCCATGTCTCTACCAACAAATCTTCATGTAAAGCAGTGGACAGTAGACCATCATATAAATCTGTAATATAATGCCATTTCAAGATATACGAAAAGCAATTGTTTTTAAATGTAGAGTTAATATATTTTTTTTTTTGCAATTCAAACATTGCATACTTAGTAATCTCATGTTATGCCTATATACTACCGGTAATTACAATGTAAAACAAGCCTTTGCATTGAAATTTTACAACATGAATTTATGACCTTTACATGAAAACGATATACCAACAAAACTCATCAATAATAACACTGTTTATGTCATGTATTATAATAAAAAGGTTTTAATATTCTGAAATAAAATTGAGAATGGAAATGGGGAATGTGCCAAAGAGACAACAACCCAACCATAGAGCAGATCAGAGCAGACAACAACAGAAGGTCACCAACAGGTCTTCAATGCAACGAGAAATTCTCACACTCGGAGGCGTCCTTCAGCTGGCCCCTAAACAAATATATACTGGTTCAGTGATAATGAACACCATACTAAACTCCAAATTGTACACAAGAAACTAAAAGTTAAAATGATACAAGACTAACAAAGGCCAGAGGCTCCTGACTTGGGACAGGCGCAAAAATGCGACGGGGTTAAACATGTTTGTGAGATCTCAAGCCTCCCCTATACCTCTAGCCAATGCAGAAAAGTAAACGCATAACAATACGCACATTAAAATTCAGTTCAAACAATCAAAAATTTGTAAGGGTTCCGAGGAACCCAGTGTCTCGCCTACTTTTGCTGTAAATTGCAGGATCAACAAAAATGAGGGAAAAAATCAATAAAAATATTCCACTTGATACCATGTTTGGATTGTAGGAAGCCTCTGTCCAAGTTTGGAAAAAAAATCCTGGATAGTTTATGAATCTAATAAATGTTTTAAAAACTAACTGCAGACTGGATGTAATGTTAACTGGAAGAAAAACTAAGTTCATTTATAAGTAAAATACAGATACACAGGTACAAAATATTAACAAAATTTCCTTCTAGATACTAGCTTTTGATCATAAACAAGCTTCTGTCTTAGTTTGGTACAAATAAAAAATAGTATAAGAAAGTTATCAAAATTTTTAAAAATTTAACCACAGAGTGAATGTGTTGTTTCCTGGCAGAAAAAAAGTCCATTTAAAGTAAAATATGGAAAAAATGGATTTGTCATTTTACAAAATTTACTTCTGGATACTATCTTATGATCATAAACAACCTTCTGTCTAAGTTTGTTACAAACCAAGGATAGTTTAAGAAAGTTATTAAAATTAAAAAAAACTACAACCACAGAGTGATGTAATGTTTTCCTGCAGAAAAACTAAGTGCATTTAAAAGTAAAATACGGAAAAAATGGAATTTTATTTTCACAAAATTTACTTCTGGATACTATCTTATAATCAAAAATAAGCTTCTGTCCAAGTTATGTAGAAATCCAGGATAGTTTAAGAAAGTTATTTAAATTTTAAAAACTTTAACCACAGAGTGTATGTAATGTTTTCCCGCAGAAAAACTAAGTCCATTTATAAGTAAAATACGGAAAAAATGGAATTTTATTTTCACAAAATTTACTTCTGGATACTATCTTATGATCATAAACAAGCTTCTGTCCAAGATTGGTAGAAATCCAGTATGGTTTAAGAAAGTTATTAAAATTTCAAAAACTTTAACCACAGAATGAATATTTGTGGACGCCGCCGACGACGACACCGACGACGACGGAATGTAGGATCGCTTAGTCTCGCTTTTTCGACTAAAGTCGAAGGCTCGACAATAAATGAAATATCTGAATTATTATAAATTCTGAGAGGTCAAATAAGAGCTTTTATTGTACAGTGACATATCATTTTTCTTTGAATTAATGAAAAAGTGAGTGTGCAACATTCTGTGATACTGCACTAGTGTTTGAGTGACATAAATATGCTTCATTTGGTCTATGGTGTCAATCATACCACATCTTCATAGTTTTATATTCATTAGGATTCAAGTTTTGCTATACAACCAAAAGGATATTGAATAATTTTCTGTCAAAATTACCCCTGAGCTCTTATAATATATATTGCACTCACAAACAAAAAATCTGCTTGTAACAAAATAAATGCAATAACCTGATATTATCATTCCTACAATCTTTGTTACTCTACTTTATAATTTAAAGGATTATTACTTCATTGGTATATTATCTGTTGTCTAGAACATAGTCAACAATCACTTTTAAGTACTTTCTGTCGAAAATATTTATCATTATTACCCAGAATGCATTAGATTCTGAACCCGTTCAATTGAGTACTGAAATAAAATATGCTTAACAAACCTCTATGGAAATCTGTAAACTTTTCATAACTAATGAACTTGTTATGTCCCTTAGATACAATCTGTGTAACGTTGTACCATGGTGGATCCATCACATGATGTTGTTTAGGACCAAGGATCATGTTAGATAACACTGGATTGTCGGCACTAAACACGCCGGGTAAAGACGTGTCATATATCTTAGGATAGGTATACATGAACACAGAACCTTCAAACATACAATAGAACATATTCTGATTATTAAATCTTCTCATAAGAAAATAATAAATGCTTATGCTGAGGATAAATTATGCAGGAGTTATCACCCCTTGGTTACTTATTTCTTTGTTTAAATACTGTTAACACAATTGGACATGTCACTCATGTGTGTAATTTACTAGTATGATGCAAATTGTGAAATCAAAATGGCAAAACATTAAAATGAATTTTTGGTTCCCCTCAAACTAATCTATTCAAAAACTCATTCATTGTTGACTATGTGATTGCCAAAGAACAGCACACCCTCAAGTCTTGCCTCCACTACTTTGTAGAGTCAAGACATAAAATTATGCTCTCTGTCTTTCCATAAATGGATTGCTGTATTCATTCTCTTATATAAACATAGTAATTTTATATCTTAATTTTAGTTTTTTTTTTAATTTGTAAAAGTTTTCAAAGCTGACTATATAGTTTGGGTTTTGCTCATTGTTGAAAGTCCTAAGCTGGCCAATAGTTGTTTGCAATTGAATCCACATTAATTGAACTCTCTGAATAGTGTTGTCCTCATAGGTATTATTATCTTTTTAATTTCATATTTGATGTTACATATCTTTTTTTTATCTTTATTTGGTACAAAAACTAGGCCGTTAGTTTTCTTATTTGAATTGTTTTACATTTGTTATTGGCTTTGCTCATTGCTGAAGGTCGTACAGTGACCGATAGTTGATACTTTCTGTGTCATTTGGTCTCTTGTGAAGCGTTCTCATTAACAATTATTATACCTTATCTTCTTTTTTATAATGATATAACTCACTATTTCATGGTTGTAGGAAGTAAATGTAAGTATTAAAATTGAATGTTTTATTTTATAATTCATCAGGGTTGTAAAAGCGTTGATTTTGTCCACATTTTTAATATGATGGGCTTCCATGCTTCATCTTCTTACCTATATTCATAAAAATGTGCTTCAGTCAACACATCTTCACCCAAATAAATGTTAAAATGTAGCATTCAATTTTTAAATATAATTAAAGAAAACTTTAATACCTTACCCATTCTGTCCATCATATCATAGTTCATGGAAATACAGAGAAACGTCTGACCAAATGTACAGGCTGACTTAGGCCAGGAATATCCATCTGACTTCATTGGTGGAAATTCTGGTGTACTGTGTACCAACCAAAACCCACCTGTCTTATCAAATGCTACTGTCCCTGCAGAAAGAATATAAAAGATCATGGCACACAAGAAAACTAAAAGTAATGTTTTCTTGAGTTTTTCTTAAATTTTCTGCAATGACTTAAATTAAAGGGTCTTGTACAATACCTTCACCATAAACATTATATATATATTCATCCCCATATTGTTAAAGGAATTTTTTATTACATCTTGGGATATTTGTTCACAATCTTAATGAAATGTATGACAGTTTAGTTTACATAAAAAGAATTAATTAATCCTTTTTTGTTAATTTTCCTTACCAAAGCAGTAAGCAAGAGATCTTAATATAAAACCTGCAGTTGGCCTGCATTCAAAACTCCCCTATCAAGCAAAGCAAAGATGTTTCAATTTCACCTAACAGTCACGGTTAATGGTCTGGGAAATGGTCCCGTGAGGGATTTGAGAGAAAAAAAAAGACTGTAAGAAATTATATTAAAACAGAGACATAATAAATGTATAGAATTTAATGTGACTACCTGGTACCATCGTCCAATGTTTTATTCAATAATTACAATTTTTACCTTTAGAATGTCCATGGTTTAGACTAGGGCTCTTCTTTGGTGGCTGATCATTGTACATTATGTAGGCCATGGTGGTCTGAAATTAAAAAATAGTAAAAATCTGATATTGACTTTTTACAATGATTTATAACCTGGGCCCAAACTTTTAGTATACAAACTATCCTTACCAGCTTTATACTTGAATTTTAACCAACTTAGCAATCAAGGGTAATGAAGGCTTTCTTTATTTCTCTCTTGTCAACCAATAGTATCAGCTTCCTTAAATTCCGAAAAGACATAAAAGATCACACAGAAACAAAGCATAAAATCATATAAACTTAACATTATCAAGGATTCATGAAAATGAACTCATGGTCAGTTGAAGAATGCAACTCAGACATGTAAACCTTACAGTCATGACGTACACCAAATAAAGTGGTCCTATCACTTATAGTATCTGAGAAACAGATCAAACCAACAAATCTTAACATTGACCAAAGAACCACGAAAATGAGGTCAAGGTTATATGAACACTGCCAGAGAGACATGAACACATTACAATCCTTCCATACACCAAATAAAGTTGACCTATTGTTTAAAGCTACTCATAAACTGACATCACTGTTAACATAAAAAAATATCATTGACCAATGAACCATGAAATTGAGGTCAAGGTCATATGATACTTGCCAGACAGACATGTACACCTTACAATAATCTAATATATACCAAATAAAGTTGATCTACTGCTTACAGTATCCGAGAAAAGAACCTTGCCATGTTCCAAGAAGGAACTACATAACATAGCAAATATCATCATGGTCAGACAACTGTATGTCCTAATTCTGTTTTTCATTTATTGCTGTCAAAAATCAGGCTGTTGATTTTTTCATCTGAATCATTTCATATTTTGTTATGTTGGGCCTTTTACAGCTGTCAATGTGGACTTTAGAAGATAATACTATAGATGTTGGGCCTTTTACAGAGCTCTGACAATGTGGTCTTTAGAAGATAATACTATAGATGACTGGGCTTTTTACAGCTGACAATGTGGTCTTTAGAAGATAATACTAGTATAGATGTTGGGCCTTTTACAGAGCTCTGACAATGTGGTCTTCAGAAGATTATACTATAGATGACTATACCTTGTTGTCATAAATCTGTTGAAGGGTGTTGTATACTGCATGACCAGTTTCATCCATGCCTTTCTCAGATAAAACCAGTGATGGATTATTTTGGTCCATATAATAAAATCCTCTGCCTTCATGGAGGACTGGAGTTTTACCATGTCTCAATTCTGGTAACTTGTAAATAGCAAACCTTAAATAGAATTTGTACATGGAAAATAGTAATCATTCAATCTGTCAACGGATAATTGTGGGTATAATAAGGGATCTGTGTAGAACACAAGAATGTGATTTTTTTTATATCTAATCCTGATGAATCTATAGATATATATTAAATCAGAATATCACATAGCATATCATCCTCATGATCAGGGTAATGATATCTGTGTGAAATCATTTTCTGTAAAAAAAATTAAAAAAGGCACACCTTTGCCTAAGATGAAAATTGGCCAGGATGTCAATGAGGACTTTTAGATACACATACTTTTGGACTGCAGGTGTTGCTGATCATTTTTGCAACTTACATAATCAACTTTTTCTGGATAACAACCAAAATTACTTAAAACAATAAAAAGCAACATTTTAGGGGCAATAACTCTAAAATGTTTGTCAAATTTCAATGCTAGATTGATCTTGTCATACTGATCATTTTAGCAGTTTACACTTTTCACCTAGCTCCTGTAATTTTAATATATCAGCAAATAATTAGAATACTGTATAATCCAGGTGCAATTAAAACATTAATAGATTATAGATAGATAGATTGGTAGATAGTTTGAGAACCTTTCAGGGAGAATAAATCTTGTGTACCATTTTTGCACTTTAAACTTTTAACCCAGCTTTTACACTTTAGCTACATGACCTATAGTTCCTATAGTTTTTATTATAATATCCTACAACTGCTAAACATTTGAAAATTTTTATATTGATGTGCAATAACTCCAAAATATTTTACTCTAATTTCTATAGTTGATACATCTTGTATTGTAGTTCAATTTTTCTATGATTACTTTTAACCTATAGCTGTTTAAATCACTGTGAAGGAGGGTGATGGTTGGTGATTTGGGAGGGACAACTGTCTCTATATATATAGGCAGTGGCTATTTGACCGGCACCGGCAAAATAGCAAATAAAACTGTTCATTGATGGGATTAGTAGAGAATAAAATAGCTTAATAATAATTTGAAATAATTTTATCACAATATCAAGCATTATAAAAATACAGTACAGTACAATCAAAAATAAAAGATTTTCATAAATAAATAATTTATAACTTTATAATATTAATTAAAAGCATGAAAACACATTTGTAAATACATTATTAAATATATTTTTTTCTAAAACATTTATAAAAAAGTTGATTTTCAAATCCGTGTAAAATCTATGGTTTAAATATCCTGCCAATGATAAAAATAGTGTTATGCAAAAATACATCATAAAACAGACATGAAAGACAATATTAATAGTTGCTTGCTTGGTGTTAATCATGAAAAATCCTTTTTATTTTTTCACGGTTTATGTTCAAAAGACCAAGCCAGATAATTGCTTGATTATATTTGTAATTCTCAAGTCTTCTCATGGTACTGAATGCTGAGACCATTCTGCCATTGCATCGGCAACACAATCACAATGCTGGTTCCGTAAATGAAAAGAGTATTTTACATAAATGAGGCCGTTAGTTTTCTCGTTTGAATTGTTTTACATTGTCTTATCAGGGCCTTTTATAGCTGACTATGCGGTATGGGCTTTGCTCATTGTTGAAGGCCGTATAGTGACCTATAGTTGTTAATGTCTGTGTCATTTTGGTCTTTTGTGGATAGTTGTCTCATTGCCAATCATACCACATCTTCTTTTTTATACTAGTTTCCAAATGTAGTAAAGCCACAAAGTGACTATTATCATATTTGTATTTTTTACTTTTAAATTTATCTTATTACTTCACTTCTATTCTTAATAGATTCACCATATTTTTATTTTTTTCAAATTTTCCATGTGTACGCAACAGTTTTTTTACATTTTTTTTAGGTAAGAAGTTTAAGTATATGAGCAACTAACAGTAACAAAAGGTTTTGAATAAACAAAAAAAATGATATTTAATTATATTCTTACATTTTAATGCCAGTGAGATTATTGAGATACAATTTAATCAGTGCCGGCTAAATAGCAAATTTGCCGGTGCCGGTCAAATAGCAATTTTGCTATTTTGCCAGTGCCGGTCAAATAGCCACTGCCATATATATATCTGTCAAACAGCCTTTAATAACATGGTGATGATTGGTGATTTGGGAATGACAAGTCTGTTTTAAACTGTGAAGGAGGGTGATGGTTTGTGATTTGGGAGGCACATCTCTCTGTTCAAATTGGTTGATTTTGATTGCCATTCTGTAATAATTTTGTATTAATGGATAACATAATGACATGATGGTCTCCGAGCTCAGTCTATAGTCACTCATTTATGTCAAAATAAGAAGAAATTAAAGCTATTTTTCTAAAAAAAAAAAATTGATGTGACACTTTCCTTGAATAATTGGATAAGATCTGGGCCATACTACATAAGCTAATGGCTAATCAAGAAAAGTCTAATGAATAACTACATTTATGCATCCGTCACAAGGAGATGTGTCATACTATCTGACTATAGCTCATAGTTCACTTCAGACCAGTTGTTAGAATGGAGGTTTTCAAAGCTAAAATAAAACTAATACTAGATACTTAATTATCAAAATTCACTTACCAATCAACTGGCGATCCATTCTTTGAAAGACATTGCATGCAATAACAAATTTCAATAAGTATGGATAATATTAAACTGTTAAAAATAAGCTTCCTACTTCCCGCCATTGTGAAAGTAAAATTCGGAAGTCACGTGTATTTTCTACTTTCACTTTCTAATGGCCTCCTTTAAATGTGGACAGAAGTTAGATTTATCAAATAGAGTTATCCCTCTTTGTACATATTCATTACGATATAGTTTTGAAAAAAGTAAAAATCACTTGTATATAAATAAACTCATCATAGATACATGGACTAAATTTAGTATATACGCCAGACTCGCGTTTCGTCTACAAAAGACTCATCAGTGACGCTCGAATCCAAAAAAGTTAAAAAGGCCAAATAAAGTACATAGTTGAAGAGCATTGAGGACCAAAATTCCTAAAAGTTTTGCCAAATACAGCTAAGGTAATCTCTGTCTGAGGTAGAAAAGCCTTAGTATTTCCAAAAATTCAAAAATTTGTAAATAGTAAATTTATAAATATAACCATATCAATGACAATTCATGTCAGCACAAAAAGTGCTGACTACTGGGCTGGTGATACCCTCGGGGAAATAAATCTCAACCAGCAGTGGCATCGACCCAGTGGTTGTAAATAAACTCATCATAGATACCAGGACTAAATTTAGTATATACGCCAGACGCGCGTTTCGTCTACAAAAGACTCATTAGTGACACTCGAATCTAAAAAAAAGTTTAAAAAGCCAAATAAAGTACGGAGTTGAAGAGCATTCAGGACCAAAATTCCTAAAAGTTTTGCCAAATACAGCTAAGGTATGGCATTCGCATCAAATTCCATTATTATGACAACGATTCGGGAATATTGTAAACAGAGAATTGATCAAAGTTTTGTATAAAATTAACAAAATTGGTTTAGCATTTTAGTGTCTGTGTTTATTGCTAATTTAAGTATTGTAGATAATGTATTATCATTTTTAAGATATTCTTTCATTACTCGTTTTAGAAAAGCTCGTGTATGTTTCATGTCTATACTAGATTAACTGATTGTATGTTTAATAAATTATGAGGTCGGACTGAAATAAAGTATAATTTGTTTTGCCTCCCAATTCAATAAACTTTCTGTGATAATTATTTAGTCAATGAATGTCAATTTTTTTAAACATTACAACGAGACGCTTTTCGAATAATTATCTGGCATTAATCTACTCAGATTATCATTTCCTGTCAGTTTACTACTCTCTAAATAGATAAAAGTTCTGCAAAAAAGGTTGTGTAAGATTATACAAAAAATTAGTAAAACATTTTAAACAATTCATAAAGAACATCTTTAATATAATGTGACTTAATTTCCTATCTATGACCTTTTTTCCTGTGACTCCTTCCCGTGTCCGTTTATAAGTGACTGTTTTAAAATGACGTATTTACTGATACTAGTCTAAATATGAATTCAACACTCTGTATTTGACACTAATCAGTTTAGGTTAAAGTTTGTTTTTAAATCTGTTCTTTGGTAATGAAATCTGTTAAAAAAAACACAGAGATAGATGACATGTGCGTCTTTCCTCCACTTATTCCAAGCATTTACATTTCTGCTTATTAATTTTCCAAAAAGTTATATAGGCTATACCAAGAATTTGAGTATCATTGGCTATAACCTTATGAATGTGATTATCAATAAAACTTTTAGATAGTATATACGAAGCTGTTTGCATTTTTATTTTACTAAGTCCAAAGGTTGTAGGATATAAACTCTATGTCCCCTCATGCCTTCAATAATGACAACTAGAGGTTCTGAAGAGCCTGTGTCGCTCATCTTGGTCTATGTGAATATTAAACAATGGACAGATGGATTCATGACAAAATTGTGTTTTGGTGGTGGTGATGTGTTTGTAGATCTTACTTTACTAAACATTCTTGCTGCTTACAATTATCTCTATCTATAACAGTACTTTCTGTGGAAAATGTTATTGAAAATCTTAAAATTTTGAGAAAGTTGTTAAAAATTGACTATGAAGGGCAATAACTCCTTAGGGGGTCAATTGACTATTTTGGTCATACTGACTTATTTTTAGTTCTTACTTTGCTGTACATTATTGCTGTTTACAGTTTATCTCTATCTATAATAATATTCAAGATAATAACAAAAAAACAGCAAAATTTCCTCAAAATTACCAATTCAGGGGCAGCAACCTAACAACCGATAATCAGATTCATCTGAAAATTCCAGGGCAGATAGATCGTGACCCGATCAACAATTTTACTTCCTGTCAGATTTGCTCTTAATGCTTTGGTTTTTGAGTTATAAGCCAAAAACTGCATTTTACCCCCTATGTTCTATTTTTAGCCATGGCGGCCATCTTGGTTTGTTGGGCGAGTTACCGGACAAATTTTTATAACTAGATACCCCAATGATGATTATGGCTAAGTTTGGTTAAATTTGGCCCAGTAGTTTCAGAGGAGAAGATTTTTCTAAAAGATTACTAAGATTTACGAAAAATGGTTAAAAATTGACTATAAAGGGCAATAACTCCTAAAGTGGTCAACTGACCATTTTGGTCATGTTGACTGATTTATAGATCTTTCTTTGCTGAAAATTATTGCTGTTTACAGTTTATCTCTATCTATAATAATATTCAAGATAATAACCTAAAACAGCAAAATTTCCTTAAAATTACAATTTCAGGGGCAGCAACCCAACAACGAAATGTCCGATTCATCTGAAAATTTCAGGGCAGATAGATCTTGACCTAATGAACAATATTTACCCTGTCAGATTTGCTCTAAATGCTTTGGTTTTTGAGTTATAAGCCAAAAACTGCATTTTACCCCTATGTTCTTTTTTTAGCCATGGCGGCCATCTTGGTTAGTTGGCCGGGTCACCGGACACTTTTTTGAAACTAGATACTCCAATGATGATTGTGGCCAAGTTTGGTTAAATTTGGCCCAGTAGTTTCAGAGGAGAAGATTTTTGTAAAAGTTAACGCAGGACGACGACGGACGACGACGACGGACGACGGACGCCAAGTGATGAGAAAAGCTCACTTGGCCTTTCGGCCAGGTGAGCTAAAAACCCATACCGCATAATAACCTATGTAAATTAAAATTCAAATATAATAATCAACGAATTGATTCATTCTTAACAAAAACAGAAAAAAGACAGCAATCTACAACAACCACTGAAATACATGCGTCTGAATTGGGACAATCACATGAAGAATGTGACAGTTTATATTTGTACTCTTATATTGGTGCTTCGTGTCTTTTGTTTTATGCAAGATACTTTTACATTGAGCTAATACTTTTTTGGTATCCTGTACCACTGACCCTGGTTAGGGATTGAGGGGGGAATTTTCATGTCCAAAGTAAAGAGCCTTGTAGTTTAGCGGTTGTCTGTCATATTTGATTTTCGTAAGGTGTTGGTTTTTTGCAATCTAATTAAAAACCGATCTCTCATCGCTCCTGTTTCTGATATGTCGCGTGGGAGATCTAACGAAACCGGCTTTGAGGTCACATGTGAGAGATCGGTTATTAATTAGATTGGGTTTTTTGTTGTTTTTTTTTAATTCGGGCGGTAATTTTCTCTTTTGAATTATTTCACATTTTCCATTTATAGCAGACGATACCAGGATTGTTCTCATTATCAAAGGCCATATAATAGCATATACTGCTTATATTCAATCAATTTGAACTCTGATGGCCACGATGTGAGTTTTAGACATTCTACTTTTATAAATACTAGTAAAAAGATAGGGTTACTTCAATCAAACAGCTACCCAGCGACAAAAAAGCATACAGATAAAAGTATAATTTGTATAACACACATCCGTGCGAATTCATTTAGTTACTTCAATAATCAATAAATATATATATTATATAACAACAAATGCGCGTGTATGCAAACATAGTTGAACCATTGTACAAGTCAGTATAATTTACTATTGAAAGTCATACGCCAGAGACATATGTACATGTGTATATATTATAAGTTATCTACGTTCATATCCGTAGATATGGATATTTTAACACCCTGAAGTACCCTAGTACACCATGACCTTCAACCCATTGACTATTTCCCTTTCCTTATATCTTCCCTCTGTATAGTACATCAAATTGCATTTAAATGAAGCAATGGAAACTAAAAAAAACACACCTATAAACCATATTCATAATATTTTCTTTTTATTTCTAGTAACAGTGATCTTAACATTTGACCTATTGACCACAACAAGCATTCGCCCTCTTACTTTTTTCCCCATCTGAATAAGTATGAAGTTCATTTTAATTAAACGAGTGAAAATCACGTTATCATCCGTTAAACGTTTTTCCCCTTTCTTTTTTTTTTTTTTATTAACAATGACCTTTCCATATATCTTCCATCTGTACATGTTTCTTTCCAAAATTAATAAGAGATTCTATAATTATCATCTATAAACCATTTGTTTCGGATTTCCGGACAGAAGAAAAGACGGAAAATGTTTACTATATGTCCTATATATCCTTCTATAATCTTAGTTTTAAAAGGAGCTGTTGAGTATATGTCAATGAGACAGAAACAAAACGACACATTGTTTAGGGACCAGCTGAAGAACGCCTCCGGAGTTTCTCGCTGCATTGACGACCCATTGATGGCCTTTGGCTGTTCCCTATGGTCGGGTTGTTGTCTCTTTGACACATTCCCCATTTACATTCTCAATTTTACAAATCAACAAAAGTTAACTAGACACATCATAGGCCCAACGATTTGTTCCAGTTTCTATAATAGTAGTTTCGTTTACTTATAAAACCATACATTGACAAAACAAAAGATGCAGAAATAAATCGAACATAATTCGGCAATACATCGATATGGATCAGGTAGGACCAAAAGAACAAATAAGACCACTTTGATAGACATTTAATTCCTCAAGTGCATGCGTTGTAAGGCTATATAATCAATTAGCTCTTCATCCATTCAAAGGACTACACGTATCATAGTCTGTGACCAGATTCACGAAAGCTGTCCATACATGGCTGTTCTGGAAACAAACCTGACCACCTCCTCGTTTGAACTGGGTATCCTGAAATTTAAAAGACTAACGTAAAGCGGTAGTTGGTATCTTCATAAAACCTACATCCTGAAGTCTGGGATAAAAACTTTATGCAAAATTGACACTGAAGACTGTATGACCAAAAGCCCATGTGCTTTACATTCCCTTAACATGCATTCCATTCGCGATTATCCCTGCAATTCAAATCAATTTGTGTACATGAGTGTGTTGTTACAGCAGGATGCCTAGTGTACTAATATAATATACTTGGAACGCCCTTGTAATACTGCTCGCTGTAACTTAGTTGTCAGTTTATTTTCGATTTATGAGGTTGACTGTCCCTCTGGTATCTTTCGTCCCTCTTTTAAATGAGCCACTGAATTCCAAGTATCTAAACCAGTACTTGTATCCTGAAGTTATTTGCTAATAATACAGCTTTGACAAAGAAACCTTTACTAAATAAAAGTTTGAAATACTCAATTCTATTAAATTAGAAAACAAATTTACCAGTTATGGTACAAGTGACTTCCTCGTTTTTTTGGGGATTCTTTTTTTTTTTTTTTTTTTTTATCTATTTAGACATGTTAAAGGTGTTAAAACATTTAACACAGTTTCAAGCTCAGCATTGATTTTCAGTATAAATATTCTTGGAGCCTCCGTGATTGTTTTTCAAGCTTCACCACGTATATGTTCAGACTTCTATAGGTGGCACGGTAGTATTTCCTTGCCCATGGGGATAATAATAGCCTTTATAGAATTTTCACCACTTTCTAACACTGTTAAAAATTCTACATACACAGTAAACGGAAGTATACATTTATCCTTATATCGAAATATGAATATGAATATGTATCATGAACGTTTACTTTTTTTGCTTTCTTAAAAATCCTAAGGCTTCTTTTGCTATAAATTTAAGCCTTTTATGATGCAGTGAATACAAAATTCAAAAATATCCTCAAACATTCATTTTCACCTGTTTGCAAAATCTTTTCATATTTTTCTACACCCGATTCATCCCCAGGGGCGGATGCAGGAATTTTCGAAAGGGGGGGGGGTGCTAACCCAGGGAAAAGGGGGGGTGCAAAACATATGTTCATATTCATATTTCGATATAAGGATAAATGTATACTTCCATTTACTGTGTATGTAGAATTTTTAACAGTGTTAGAAAGTGGTGAAAATTCTATAAAGGCTATCATACAAATGCATTGATCGGCAAAAATAAAGGGGGGGGTGCGCACCCCCCGGAACACCCCCCCCCCCCTGGATCCGCCACTGTTCATCCCTCAGTTTGGGAAAGTATATTCAGTTGATACTGTATTTTTTGTCCAATCACAGTATTCAGATACATTGACTTACAAGCAACCTAAATTCCGGAATGCATATACTACCGTGCTACCTTAAGTCTATTAACAGCTGTTATTCTTAATGAACATAAGAATACAACTGTTACCATCCTAACAAAAAAAATCCTTTTTTTTATTACCTGTCTATTGATATCACCTATACAAACCCAGTTACCACCAGGTCGAGATACTGCCCATTTAGAATGATCCTTGTGGGTACTAAATTGTACAGATTCAGTATCCTTGAATGTAATCTCCTGGATATTGAATACCTGAAATCATAGTTATTGCATCATAAAAACATTGTGTCACTTTGGACCATTCTTTTAATAAAAATAGTATACTATAATCATAATATCAAAGTACTGTAGTACTGAACATCGGATGACCACAAGTTCTTGTGGATGGTCCGACAAGCACTTGTCACAGAAAAAAATCACATCTCTATACCTGAAAGTGAGGTCAGTGTACAGATATAATTTTTTTCTGGGACAAGCTCGTGCGTGGATGATATATAAATGACAGGGAATTCAACCTCACCGTAATGACTATTATATTGTAGTGATATAAATCAGTATACTCTGGTTTATTGTTATATTTTATATTAATACTTGTATATTACAGTAACATGTATATTCAATGTACAACATTCTTACTGACAATGTACAACACTCTTACTGACAATGTACAACACTCTTACTGACAATGTACAACATCCTTACTATAAAGATGACGATGTACGTGATTCCATGTTGCATGCAGGAATTGCGTATACACACTCAAAACTTTTTTTACGGTTTTCATTATTATTTTCGGGTATTGAATACAACCATAGATATATATGTAGCTGAGACCATTACATTTTTATCGCGTTTATTCATACGAACAAATTGTTGCAATTCGTTTTATCTTTAATTTGCTGATGAGGGTAGGACCTGCATCCATATTTTGTTAGATTCTTCAGCGTTATCCTGTTTTGTCTGTACATTAACTAGTACTAGAACTATAGGTTTATATTTAATGATATTAGATCATCGCGACCTAAATATAGTTTATGTCAACTATACCTTATAGCCTACTGTACAATTTGATCCGATGTCACCTCTTCCATTTTGCCAAGTTTCCACCAACAGTTCGTATTTTAGGCGAGAGGATAACCATCCATCGTATAAATCTAACAGAATACATATATAGGTTACAACATGTCGTTATGGTTAATTCATTTTTTGTTACTTGTACACTCTGTATTCTTTTTTAAGTCTAAAAGTATTTGATATGAGATATTGTGTAGTATTTTACTTCAAAGTTTCTGCAATATAGTTATATTTTGCTTCTCAGTCTCTTTTCCTGTTCACAACTATTATTAATAGTGTTGTTTTTATGCGCAACATATAGATTGTAGTTACACTCGAAGACAAGAACTACATGTATGTATCTACTTTTTGAAATGGAATGTTATAATATACCCTATTTTGGCAAAGTACAAACATGTGTTTGTATTCCACAATCCCCCATGATTACCATGACAATAAATTTTATGTGGAATTTGAAGTATATATTATCTACACTATATGATAAAAAGACTCAGTATGATTGACAACGAGCAACTATAGGTCACATTGAGCCTTCAACAGTGAGCAAATATCAACCCAAATATCAAGTATGCATCTAAAAATCATCAATTGATATTAACTCGTTATTTGTATTTATATGGTTATCTTTACTCTCTACTCCTAAGTATTTATACTAGACATTTTTTTTCTCTTTTTGTTTACTAGATATTTGACAAATGAACTCGGTGATACCTAGTTTATATCTAAACAATATCGAGGAATCTTTCAAGGTTCAAACAAAAGAGTTGTATCTCGTGATTTAACTATAATATTATAACCTTTGTGAAACTCCGCTGATTTGGCAAAACTTCTGAAATTATGTCTACCCTTGGATAGCAATAAAGTTTCATCAAACCAAGGTTCTTGCTTCACGCGATTTTGACGTCCAGTCAGAATGCTGACCATGTTTGGATTTTCTTGGAAGTAAGAGTTTGGAATCTGATAGTCATATACAGTTGGGTATGAATACAAAAACACAGAGCCTACAATAAAAAAATGTTATTTATATCTATATATGTACACGAACCAGAAAATACTTGGTCGTTTAAAAACGACGATTCAACTGAAACAGAAAAAATGACAAAAGTCTGAAGATTTGTGCAACTATCAGTATCGTTATATAAATCTTTAAAGACGTTTCCATGTTAAATTAATATATTTTGAAACCAAAAAATATGCAACTACAATTAAATTTGTGCTCGAACATTAATTTCCTAAATCATAGTTTAACTAAATAAACTATAAATTTCCGTTTGCTTTTATGAAGTAGAGGGGTTGAGATCTAAATATATTTTTGATTAACCCTCCCAAGTATTTCTTTGTCGGTTCATTTAAGAAATTAATGTTTTATTTAGATAAAGAATTTGGTGTTTAGGTCATGCATATCTTTGAAAGTTTCTGTATGTTTAAATAAAGAAGTTGGTGTATAGGTCATGCATAGCTTTTGATATTTTCTGTATGTTTACATAAAGCATTTGGTGTTTAGGTCATGCATATCTTTGATAGTTTCTGTATGTTTAAATAAAGAATTTGATGTTTAGGTCATGTATATCTTTGATAGTATCTGTATGTTTAAATGAAGAATTTGGTGTTTAGGTCATGCACATCTTTGATAGTTTCTGTATGTTTAAATGAAGAATTTGATGTTTAGGTCATGCATAGCTTTGATATTTTCTGTATGTTTAAAGAAGAATTTGACGTTTAGGTAATGCATAGCTTTGATAGTATATGTATGTTTTTTTTTATGGAAATACTCTTTATAAAGCACAAAAATGTCAGTATTCAACTCAGAAGCTAACAAAACCTTTAAATAGACTTATTAAGAAGTGATATAGTTACGATACTGTTGTCAGGTCATTAAAGATTGCATTTTTTGGCGTTAATATTGATTCACTCATAGGGTCTTTGCAACGAAACTAAACACATTTATCTAAAAAAAAAACAGTTGTTGGAATGCCTGACACGGGTTATGTTCTTCTCATATATGTTATGATGGTATGATACTAAACCTCTAACTGGCAGGATTGTGCCTGATATTCATATGATGAAGACATATATTTCAATCAGTTTAATTGAAGTCTTGAGCTGGCATGTCAGTTAACTGCTAGTAGTCTGTTGTTATCTATGTATTATTTTCATTTTGTTTATTTTCTTTGGTTACATCTTCTGGTACCAGACTCTGACTTCTCTTGAACTGAATTTTAATGTGCCTCTCGTTATGCGTTTACTTTTCTACATTGGCTAGAGGTATAGGGGGAGGGTTTCATCTGATCAAGATCTCATAAACATGTTTAACCCCGCCGCATTTTTGCGCCTGTCCCAAGTCAAGAGCCTCTGACCTTCGTTAGTCTTGTATTATTTTTTAATTTTAGTTTCTTGTGTACAATTTGGAGTTAATTTAGTATGGCGTTTATTATCACTGAACTAGTAGATATATTTGTTAAGGGTCCAGCTGAAGGACGGCTCCGGGTATAGGAATTTCTCGCTGCATTGAAGATCTGTTGGTGACCTTCTGCTGTTGTCTGTTCTATGGTCGGGGTGTTGTCTCTTTGATACATTCCTCATTTCAATTCTCAATTTTATTAAATAAAGAACTTGGTGTTTAGATCATATATATCTTTGATAGTATATGTATGTTTAAATAAACAACTTGGTGTTTAGGTCATGCATATCTTTGATAGTATGTGATGTTTAAATAAAGAACTTGGTGTTTATATCATGTATATCTTTGATAGTATATGCATGTTTAAATAAAGAATTTGTTGTTTAGGTCATGCATATCTTTGATAGTATGTGATGTTTAAATAAAGAACTTGATGTTTAGATCATGTATATCTTTGATAGTTTCTGTATGTTTAAATACAGAATTTGTTGTTTAGGTCATGCCTATCTTTGATAGTATCTGTATGTTTACATAAAGAATTTGGTGTTTAGGTCATGCATATCTTTGATAGTATCTGTATGTTTAAATAAAGAATTTGGTGTATAGGTCATGTACATCTTTGATAGTATCTGTATGTTTTAAAAAAAGAATTTGTTGTTTAGGTCATGCATATCTTTGATAGTATCTGTATGTTTAAATAAAGATTTTGGTGTATAGGTGATATATATCTTTGATAGTTTCTGTATGTTTAAATAAAGAATTTATTGTTTAGGTCATGCATATCTTTAATAGTATCTGTATGTTTAAATAAAGAATTTGGTGTTTAGGTAATGTATGTCTTTGACAGTTTATGTATGTTTAAATAAAGAACTTGTTGTTTAGGTCATGCATATCTTTGATAGTATCTGTATGTTTAAATAAAGAATTTGGTGTTTAGGTAATGTATGTCTTTGATAGTATGTGATGTTTAAATAAAGAATTTGTTGTTTAGGTAATGTTTATCTTTGATAGTATCTGTATGTTTAAATAAAGAATTTGGTGTTTAGGTCATGTATGTCTTTGACAGTTTATGTATGCTTAAATAAAGAATTTGGTGTTTAGGTCATACATGTACAATGTATAAAGGAGAGTTTGGATTAACCCGTCGCATTTTTGCACGTCAAACTCCTTCATTTTCATTCTCTATTCTATTTGGCATATTATAGCTTTATATATTGTTTAGAAACTTGACAATGGTTGACTCGAAGGCTGACGCTATCCTCTATATAGTTTCTTGATTTTGGTTGGTTTTTTTTTATACATTAATTCCTAAATAATTGTTCAAGGATGGTCATGACTTCTCTTTATCGAAACATCACTTACTAATAAAATCTAACATATCCAAGTTCATGAATACACATGCACATGCATGTTTTCTCCACTGACACTTACCCAGAATATCTAACATATCATAGTTCATATATAGATACACATGCACATGAACGTTTTCTCCATGACACTTACCCAGAATATCTAACAAATCATAGTTCATGGATACACACAGGAAAGTTTGTCCGTATACATCTCCATTGTGTGGAAATGTGTATCCTTCAGATTTGGGATACGGGAATTTCGGAGTGCTGTGGACTAACCAGAAACCATCTGTTTTGTCAAAGCCAACTGCACCTGTTTAATAATATATTTTTTTTTAAATGATTTTGTGTCAAAACATTTTTTTACTAAATGAGGCTATTAATAAATAGAAGAGTTAGACACATATAGTATTTTAGTTATAAGGAATTGCTGTAATAATTGTGAAATGAAGAAATAACTTGCAAGTGAATAATTCGACCTCATCAAGTTGCATACGTTTTCATGTGAACTTCAATTTAACGGATAAGCGTTTACTTGAATCCCATAAAAATCTCGAATGTGAGGTGGTTATCATTGTACGTACCTTTTGTGTGTCCATGAGTTAAAGAACCCCGAGTGTGAGGTGGTTATCAATGTACGTACCTTTTGTGTGTCCATGAGTCAAAGACCCCCGAGTGTGAGGTGGTTCATCGTTGTACATCATGTAAAAGATAGAATCATTCTAAAAAATAAGACTGTCAGTTAGTTTCTACGGGTGTTTGATTAAAGTTCATTTGGTAATCTGATCGCTCTTTGAATTGAAAGACTAGTATTTAAATATTAATAACGACTATAATACCTGGTCTGTCGTATGGATATCAATATAAATATAAGAATTAGAGAAATTTATATATATATATATAAATGAAATCATTTTCATATGATATTTATCCTAAAATGGACCATCTACCAAACACATGATCGACAGATACCGGACGAGCTCGAGATTCTGACTCTCTGTTAGAAAGTATTTTTTCCAGGTCGGCGCCTTTGAGAGTCAACTATTTAGTATATGGTATGGGGTTTTCTTATTTTGTAAGACTATATAACTTTGTTTACGCCCACAGTATTTGAAATTTGGTGGATCATTGGCGATCATACCACATCTCCTTATTTTCATATGTGTTAAATACATGTACATCGTTTGCTATTATATTATAAAAGAAGTACCGATAGCAAGTATAATATAATAACTAATGCACAAAGTACTTCCCTGGATATGATGTTGCAGAATTTTTTCTGGGTAAAGAATAAATATATAGTGAGACAAACAGCACAAATACGTTTAGTAAGCAGTTTACTGTAAAATCTGTACTTACCTTGCTATTGTATATTTGTTGTAGAGTATTATATACAGCATGGTTTGTGTCTGTCATCCCCTTGTCCGATAGTTTCCAATAGGGCGTATTTTCGTCCATGTAATAAAATGCAGTGCCATTGTGGACGACAGGATTCTGGCTATCCGAAATTTTTGGCAATTTATACAATATATACCTATAACGTGAAATGTATTTCTTATACTATATTGTACAATGATTTCAGTTGTTAAAAAATAAATGGGCTGGGTTATATGCTTGTGTTTATGCACGTCGTATTCATCGATTTCCATAGCTACTCGGGGAAAGTTTCTCTAGCAATAGATATCCGAATCGTTATTGACTAGAATCCTTTCCCAATCTAATGTGAGCAAGGATCCACTATCCTGTCTTAGTCGATATACCTAAATGATAGAAACACAAAAACAATCTATCTATATATGTGTTGTGGTCGTTTTTTTTAAGTCATTTGTAGTATATCGATAAGAAAAAACTGTTAATTATTCCAGAAGACAAACAGGGGAGGATAAGTAAAAGAGAATTAATCTACTAAACATGTTATACAAGATGATATAATTTTCCGAAGTCTTCAGGAAAACGGCGTCCCTCAAAATAGAATAGTTTCGATTCCACTGTGGTTAATAATGGCCACTCGCGTTTGAAACTCATCTTTCGTAACGTTTATTTTAATTAGCCATTCGTATTTCTAGCTGGAAAAATGAATATATGTCAACCAATAGTTGAAATTTTTCTCCAAAGGAAACAACATTACTTATTTCACATCCAAAGGCAAGAATTGTTCAAATTTCTTTAAACAAGATAAAGAAAACTTACATTATATAATTCTAACCTACAAAATAAATTAAATTTTATCATTTCCTTTCGTGATTCTAAGCCGACACCCCACTGTATAACCTCTTATGATAAAATAGAGAATAGAAATGGTGAATGTGTCAAAGAGACAACAACCCGACCAGAAAGTAAACAAAACTGAACAAAAGGCCGCCAATGGGTCTTCAATATACAGCGAATATTCCCGCACCAGGAGGCTGACTTCAGCTGGCCCCTAAACAAAAACGTGTACTAGTACAATGAAAAATGACGTTAAACTAAACTTCCAAACATATAAATGAACTAAAATAAATTTAAAAAAAAACAAACATACAAGACTAACAGAGGCTCTTGAATTAAGACAGGCGCAAATATTCGGTTGTGTTAAGGGCATACGATACAGTTTTGAACCTGTATTTACAAGTTGATGAAAATTTGCATATAGGCTATTTTTTACCTCCTTAAATCAAATATGTAATAAAAAATATACCTTCATGAGCTACTTTTTGAGTAAAATGAGTTTGAAATTTTGTATATTTGCTCAAAATTCAGATTTGTGTCCGTATTTTCTTTTTCGAAAGAAAGACATAACTTTTTTGTTTTAAAAGATAAACACAAAATGGTTTTTGTTAAATAATCGGTAATTTCTGTATTTTATAAGTATCATTAAAAATTATGCAATTTTTATTCCGAAATAACTCTATATTTATCAAATGTTCATGGATAGAGGAAAAAACGTCATTTTTTGCTGCATGTTTATCAAAATTGAAAAAATTGCGCTATTTACAGTTTTATAAAATTTGGGTCACATAATCTCCATGCAAAATGAAACAAATTGCTGTTTTAAAAAATAGGGGTCCATGAACTAGTTTTCAAAAAATCAGTTTGAATGATAAAAATCAGTCGAAAAATGCATCTTTTCCCGATATGTCACAGTTTGACGTCGCGAAAATAACATTTTACGTTAGCAACGTCATTACCTTCCCTGTAACTGTATCGTATGCCCTTAAACGATAACACGCTGAGTGAGATCTCAGCCCTCTGCCTCTACCTTTAGCAAATGCAGATTAAACAAATACCCACACAGCAATACGCATAGTAAAAGTCAGTTCAAAAGAAGTCCAAGTCCGATGTCGGAATAGGTAACAAAAGAAACTAAGCAAAATGACAATGATACATAAATTTACAAAGGATCAGATCTAGTAATTATGGACTTCTGCTGTGATGATTTTGCTCAGATACATTAATGATTTTCTGACATGCATTTATTTATTAATGAACCTACCAATCTACCGGTGATCCGTCTTGGTCTAAACACTGTAGTCCAAAACTAAGGCATATGTTTATACAGAAGACTAATATACCTATCGAAGTAGACATGTTAGTAGTGGAATGTTATCTGATAGGCCACATGGATTTTACAAGAAATCTCACACCAGTATATGCCAGTACCAAAATTTCGGTCACATTTAAATTCTAATCAGGAATATTTCGATAAACATGTAATATATGACAAGATACCCGATTTATACAATTGTCAGGACAAACAAAATATTGGCAAAGACTTATCATTCTAAAGGTATATATACCAATACAAGGAGATATGGGGTACCGTATACACAGGGGTTGATCCATCAATTTTTAAGAGGAGTTAATTCAAACCCAGTATAAAGGGGGTGTTTCCAATCATATCTCCCCATCAGAAGCATTGATCGTCAGAAAGGGGGGCACAGAAACCCCTGTCCCCCGGTTCAACCAATGATACACTTCAGTCAAACAGCAATCCAACACAACCATGGGACATCTATTTATGTCAATGTATATGCTTGTTTTACTGGATCAGACTCTCTGGCAATCTAAGTGTTTATAACAGTATTTTAAATATTCCAAAACCATTTTGCAATACAATTTTTATTAATTCATTCTGGTCCAGTTCATGTTTCACTTACATGCTTAAGTTCAACTCTAAATCCAATACAATGTGCTCCATAAATGTTATGATATGCCGATTGCATTAATACTTACAAATGTAATGAATTCACATATTTTTACTAGAAATATGAGAGCATCAAATGACAAATGAAAAACGACCTCTTTGTTTCCTTTTTGTTTTATTTTATGCAATTATTTCTTACCTGTGTTTTTATCTTCTGGACGAATATTTAGGAGAAAGCACAGGAATAAACGGAAAACAATTAAACAGATATTTGACAATTGAGCACAAGAAGCTAAAGAATATTTCAATATTTTTACACTTCGAGAACAAAATTTTAACTCTTCAAACCATTTACATCCTGGTATTTATGATGAGTTTATTTCCAAACATTATTCGGAATGTAACAAAACACACTACATTTTTATTTGTGAGAACTAAATTTGACTGCATTTCAGTGGTACTATTTTAAACATCATTGGAATGGAACATAAATAGAAGTAAACGAATCAGTACCCTCTTTAAAAATGAAAAAATCATCGAGAATCAGAAAACGACAAATTAATGTCCATTTTTCGTATTAGAGGTAAACTTTCTAACAGTATTTACATCTTGAGTAAACACTACACTACAAGGTCGACGGCGAACCTTACGAACATCTTAAAACATTTGACTGTATAATTCTCTGATCTCTATTCAACTGTGGAGTTGCTAAACCAAGGTCACTTTTGTGTGTATAATTGTTAAAGCAGAATTGTTGTGTGTTTCGGTCTGGCGTAAAGTGTAAATACTATCTGGTTGTATGCCAGAATTCCTAATTTGTTTAACTTGGCGACAACTCCTCAAAATGTTGTGTGTACTATTTTGAGGGCTGAATTATTTCACATTTTGTCATGTCGGGGCATTTACTAGCGGACAGTTATGCTCATCGTTGAAGGCCGATCAGTGACTTTTAGCTGATTTAATCCTCGTCATTTGAACTTTTCCCCATTGATCATCAACCATATCTATTTTATAATATTTGTCTTTTCATTGTACTTAGTTTTTTCCCTTTCATATTATTGGTCTTTTATCTCCGGATCTTTGAATGTAATTTTAGTATGTTTCGTCTTTTTTTAATGTATGAATTTGTTTTTTGTTACTGCATCTTGCCCACCTGTTGTTAAACTGCATCTAAAATTTCCATGGGGAAACTTTTCTAACGCTAACCTGAATTTCTCAAGAGGTGAAGCGTTTCTTTTTTTAAATCCTTGATGTGGCTTCCATATTTTAAAGGAACTGCAATCAAAATGCTGTTCTTTTGCGCTTTCTTTAAGGTGTGTGATGTGATCTTGTAAACTATATACTTTTATTAATATAACCCTTTTTGTAAGGACACATTTTATCATGTTGTGGCTCCTGTGTCGGCCGTGCTAATGGTGGGTGAAATGTGTAATGGAATGGTTATTTTAGATTTGTAGTGAGTAAACATATCTCCCTATCACAGTGTTATGTTACTGTTTATTCACATGTCTCCAGTATCATGTTTTTTTTTCTAGATTTATCTTAACCCTCGTCATTTTCTAGTGTTTAGTCCAGTTCTTTTGATTATAGGAAAATATGTACTTTCGAATTTGTTTCAGATTTCAGTTAATGTTTTTGATATTTGAAGTGATATAAGTTTTCTCTAAAAGAGGACCGAAAGATTCAAAGGGTCATTCACTCACAATGCGGAAACGAACTGACAGTGCCATGACAAAAAGACACACCAACAGTGTATAAAACATGACATAGACAAATTAAAGACCGAACAAAACAAAAAACAACCAAAATTCGAGGGTGATCTCAGGTGCTCCAGAACTTGATTCAAATTATTGTGAAGTTTGACCTTTCTGTTTAAAAGAACGGTCGACCAATCTTGTTTGTTTTATTGCTGTGGAATTGTCAACAAAATTGTGTTTACACAAATAACATTGATCATTTAAATGCGTGTATCGAACACTTGAAAGTTGTCAAATGTTGTTTTGTTGGGTTGCTGTTTCATTGGCATATACCCAAAATCTCATTTCAATCATACCAAGTTGTAAACCCATTGAAAAGAAAATCATTGAAAATCTTAATAAATCACAAACTGTCAACACAACGATACCAAACAAGCAAGATGTAACCTTGAAAACTGAGGAAACAAAAAGTATTTCACATTAATCTAAATGAAGTTTATCCAGAAAACCAAACTTAATTTCGGAACAAAAGTATATAGTGAATAGTGTCGGTGTAAATTCAACAAATATTCCAGGTTGTGGCACACATAAGGCAGACATGTTTATCTCATTCTTCAGTCTGTTTTTGTTCATAGTCAAAGACCATAACCTAAATACTAACTTTTAAGCAGACTTATTCATCCAATTCGAATTTTCTACCATTTTTCTCATAGTCGAGGACCACAACCTTGGTGTGTCTGTACATGTTTTTCAAATATTTGTTAGGTGTATGACTTCCGTTTTCAATTCAAAATGCAGCAAAATTAAATTTCGAACATACATTTCCAAATTTAATAAAGCTAATTTTGAAATGTAGGTCTACTAAGTTGAAGCTGTATAAATTTTCCCAGAACTCTCGGCTGAATATGAGAATGATATTCTTTTTTTATAAGATTTAATATAATTGGATGTATAAAGGTCATTTTATCACAATAATGCAGATGATTTATTCCACATGTACATCAAATTTTGTAGAAAGTTATCTCCCCTGGAGACCTGAGATATGTTTCCGGATTGTTTAGTATTTTTACAAGTCTTTTTCACATTCAACTCTCCACATTCTTGCATTTGAACCACCAGACTTTTTCACATAAAACAAATAATAATTTACTGTCATATATTTGTACAAGTACCGTTAGCTCAATGCTAATACAGATCTGAAGTTTGAAAGGGTTAAAGACAGTTTGTATAAATTAAAGTCCATGTTACCAAGCACGAAGCTTTTTGTTTTAACGAAATTTGAAAATAAATTAATATAAGTCCTAGAAAACAATTTAGTTTAGAAGCATTTCCTGTGGACAATGGATGGGCCAGATTCGTCATATTCCTGTTTGCTGATCCACATCTGTTGGAAGGTGGACAATGAAGCCAAGATGGAACCACCGATCCAGACGGAGTATTTCCTCTCTGGTGGGGCAATGATTTTGATCTTCATTGTGCTTGGAGCAAGTGCTGTGATTTCCTTCTGCATTCTGTCGGCAATACCTGGGAACATGGTGGTACCACCAGACAAGACGGTGTTGGCGTACAAGTCCTTACGGATATCGACGTCACACTTCATGATACTGTTGTATGTGGTTTCATGGATACCAGCAGATTCCATACCCAAGAAGGATGGTTGGAATAGTGATTCTGGACACCTGAATCTTTCGTTACCAATGGTGATAACCTGTCCATCGGGCAATTCGTAGCTCTTTTCTAGGGAAGATGAGGAAGCGGCGGTTGACATTTCCTGTTCGAAATCAAGAGCAACATAGCACAATTTTTCCTTAATGTCTCTAACGATTTCTCTCTCGGCGGTGGTTGTGAATGAGTAACCTCTCTCGGTGAGGATTTTCATCAAGTAATCAGTAAGATCTCTACCGGCCAAGTCAAGACGGAGGATGGCGTGGGGAAGAGCGTAACCTTCGTAGATTGGTACGGTGTGTGTGACACCATCTCCAGAGTCGAGTACGATACCAGTGGTACGACCGGAAGCATACAGTGAGAGTACGGCCTGGATAGCGACGTACATGGCTGGTGCATTGAAGGTCTCGAACATGATCTGGGTCATCTTTTCCCTGTTGGCTTTGGGATTGAGTGGAGCCTCAGTCAGAAGGACTGGGTGCTCTTCTGGGGCAACACGGAGTTCGTTGTAGAAGGTGTGATGCCAGATTTTTTCCATATCGTCCCAGTTTGTGACGATACCGTGCTCAATTGGGTATTTCAGGGTGAGGATACCTCTCTTGCTCTGGGCTTCATCTCCTACGTAGGAGTCTTTCTGACCCATACCAACCATGACTCCCTGTAAACAGAAAATAGGTGTAAGTTCAACATGACGAAGTTTGCATCAATAATTTTAACAAAAACATTATGTACATCATGTATCTATAATGATCCTAATATTTTGCTTATATTTGTGAATGTCATGGAATAATCAAACTAAAAGCAGACACAAGGAAATGTGATTTGATTGCCAATAAAACAATAACTTTCGACTTAAGGCTGGAGGACGTGGAAGTAGGCAATTTGCTAAACGTCCAGTGGAAGATATTACTTGCATAGTCCGGCCGATTTACAGAAGTTTGAAGCTTTTTTTCTGTCAAAATGTATGTTTAGGCGTAAAACAAGTTGAACGTGCTGTAGTAAGAATATATGCATGTTCGTTTGTAATCTTATTCCTCGCGCCTTATCATTTTTCTTTTTTTTAATTTTTCTTTTTTTTCAAAATATATATTAAAAAATAGGGCAATCAAATAAGTTAGAGAATCTAATTATATTATACAGCACCGTAATATGATTAAATTGGTCTCCGCCATCAAAGTGTCAAGGACTAAATGATAACACCATAGAAATGTTTTATTGTCAATGAAAGAGGACAGTAGTTAACTTATTTAATATATTTCCCCAAGCCCCCGAGCCGCAATGCAAAACATGAAAACAAATTAAAGAATAATCAATTTGTCACAACTTTTCTTTCCAAGCGAGGCAATGGTCGTAATTAATTATCTATCATGTCTTGTTGTGTAGCAAAAAAATAATGTCTGAATGTTTGATTTAGAAAAGTTATCAGTTGCATAATGATATAATAGTATCAACAAAAATTCATTGATAAGTAAGAAAATGCTGATTGAGCGTAAGTAAATTTTCTCTAGTAGGATAACACGTGCATTCGAAAATTCATCATCTAATCATAGCCGCATGATATCTAAATTATCAATTATCTCATCATAAAACATTAAAATAACAAAAAGAAATTTGGAATGTTAATCATCCAATAATCTGTTCAGTTCAAATGTCAAAACTGCACATTACAAAAATTTGAAATACTTTCATGACCTCATGGTAGGAGCAGATGGGATAGCCATATTTGGTAATGAAGTTTGCGTCGTTTGGAATGTTGCAGTCATCATCGCCTTTGGGTGTGGGCAACACACGTGGTTAGGGTATCAAATTCAAGGCTAATTAGACAAAGCGCCTGATAATTGCCTTTTGCTTTTAAAATGTTTTATATCATTAAAAAATATTTACAGAGAGAAGACTCGATAGATGTATAAATTACTTAATTAACACATCGTTTGATGTGTCATGCATAATTTTTAAATACAAAGAATGTGTAGAATATGGTCCATTTCTCATAAATGACACGAATGAATAATACGAGTTAATTATACATGTAGTTTAAAATCTACAAAACATAATTTACCAAGTTGTCTTTGAATTTTTTATTAAGTTTTTATCATTATGTACACTCTGTCGTGTCAACTTATTCAACATTTACTTGATATTTACTATACTAGTAATTAGAAACTTTGAAAAGTCAACTTAAACATAATTGCGAAAAACATACAAATGTAAAAAGTAGAAAAAGTCAACTTTGAAATATTGCTGTTCTTTCATATAAATATAAAGTCAAAAGAAAACTGACCTGATGTCTTGGTCTTCCAACGATGGAGGGAAACACGGCTCTTGGAGCATCATCTCCGGCGAAACCAGCTTTGCACATTCCTGATCCATTGTCTACTACCAAAGCGGCTACTTCGTCGTCACACATGATGTCTGTTTTATAAAGTTATACTAAACGCTAAAGAGGAGTATCTCACCCTGACTTCTACAACAAACTGGTGAAGTGTCTTACTCACACGCGCTTTTATGCAACGCGATCAAAGCTTTCCAAGAAACTACTACGATTAATTGACTGCGTTTGCCATATTTGGAAATCCCGTACTGGCAAAGTTTTGCCGAAGTCGCTCGACGATTTCCGTTTTTGATCGGAAGTTCCGAAGATGCATGTGTTAGCCACATATGGCAGGCATCACTTCCGATCATTGGCGTTCGGGTTTCCAGGCAAACAAAGATGGAGTTACTTTTTTCAAAAATGAAAAGACAGAACCCACTTAGTTTTGATATTTTGTGTAGAGAAAAGATATTTTATTACCTCACAAAGTGCGAAGATTGTCAACATATACATTGGAATTAAAATGTGAATACATAAAGGTATTGCAATTGTTTTATTTTATCAGGATGTTGAAATGAAAAGAAATCGTATGCCGCTATGGAGGCTGACATGTTTGTTTACATTGTAAACCCCATTTTTGGACGCGAGTAATAGTGATAGGCGAATGAACAAGTAATACCTTTCAAATTTGTCATGTTTTTAAAAAAGATAAAAGAAAGTTTATTTTTCAAATTTTTAAAATAAAATCTATTCAGATTAACATTAATTATTAAAGCTTTTTAAATCAATACCTGCACGTTAAGAAAACGTACCGCGAGAGGAAAAAGGGGGATGTTTTTGAACATTTCTGAAGTAAGATGGTCTGATTGTTCTAGGGATCAACAAAACTGAAAAATCATATATGTTAGTTGCATGTACGTTAATGAGCAATTGACGACAGGACAAATGCACTCTGTTCGTAACCGAATGCTGCACGTAATGAAAAGTAAAGGGGGAGGGGTTGGATTCAGTATATTCTGAGGTTCTAAGTTCACAACTCTTTCACATTAAAATATCTTCACTAAATTTGAGTTTATTTACATGTATTTGTTGTTTTTATTCTGAAAAATACTGACATCTTTTTTGTCTTTAATCACTGATTGGAAACTTTAAAAATATGCATGTTGGATGGAGAGTTGTCTCGTTGGTACTCTTACCGCATCTTCTTATATCTATGTATTCAGTTTGCTGTGAATTTTTTTTTTTTCAATATCTTTCAGAGTACTGTTAGATACGGAAGCCGTAAGGGGACACACAAAACATTAGAAAATATTTTTTTTAATTCGAGATCACGATAAAACATTACCGTTTTACCGAGATCTCGATAAAAAATATATCGTTATCTCGATAAAACGAAATTGTTATATCGAGATCTCGATAAAAAATATATCGTTATCTCGAGAAAACGAAACTGTTATATCGAGATCTCGGATTATTAAATCGTTATCTCGGTTTAATATATCGAGATCTCGGATTATTATATCGTTATTTCGAGAAAACGAAACTTTAATATATCGTTATCTCGAGAAAACGAAACTGTTATATCGAGATCTCGGATTATTAAATCGTTATCTCGGTTTAATATATCGAGATCTCGATAAAAAAATATATCGTTATCTCGAGAAAACGAAACTGTTATATCGAGATCTCGGATTATTATATCGTTATCTCGAGAAAACGAAACTTTAATATATCGTTATCTCGAGAAAACGAAACTGTTATATCGAGATCTCGGATTATTATATCGTTATCTCGAGAAAACGAAACTGTTATATCGAGATCTCGGATTGTTATATCGTTATCTCGGATTATTTAATTGCTTCTTATCACGTGTCAACTTATTACACAATGGTGACAGTCAACACGGCGGAAAGAGTAAGCATGATTTGTGTGTTTTAAAGCTTGTTTTATATATGATGTTATGGTGATGTGTCACTATTATAGGTGCATTTAGCTGGGAATATATGATATGCGTAAGAAATCTGTATGGCAATATCTGAATAAATCAATTGAACAAATTCGTCAATTAGTGAATGTTTACAGTATAAACAAAACATGGTAAAGTTCTCTTAGAAATCATACTGTAAACACTGAAGAACACGATCATTTCCGTCAGGAAGGTAGAAAAAGGGACAGTACTTCTTGATGGGTTGATAAATCAGCGTCCAAACTTTAGAGGAGGTACATTTTTATGTTTTGATTGTGTTTGTTCATCGTTTAGAAGAAATATTGACATCTGTTTAATGTGCCATTGACCGTCATATGAACGATCTAGGCTCATAATCTAAGATTTGCTGTAGCGGCCATGTTTTTAATTGGACCAAAACAAAGGTAGGATTGTTGGTAACATTCCTGCATAGTTTCGTCAAAATCCGTCAAGTGGTTTCAGAGAAGAAGGTGAAAATGTAAAAGTTTACGACGGATGACGGACGCAACGTGATGGTAAAAGCTCACACTGACTTTCAGTTAGGTGAGCTAAAAAGGATTATATTTTCATCCCAATTTTTATCAATTATGTGTATAGTAATCCTTTGGGTAAACATTTTATCAATTCAATGAGATATGAGGAACTCTTTCTTTTGAATTCTATAGTCGGATAATCGGAAGATCTGCTATACATGTATGTAGACAAAAAGACAAAAATTACAACAAAGTTCCAAAGTCATAACATTTGTATATACTAGAACACACCCGTGATATCACGGGTCCGTGACTGAATTAAAGTATATAACTATGCGTAAGCCTTATTTTAGTACTAGTATTGTCATCTGATAAAGTCATGCCGATTATAAGTTTCACAGTTTTCTCTGCTTTCAAAATCTTTCTGTTTGAACCCGTCGACCTGGATTTTATCAGTTATTGGTAATATTGGAGTATTTTTTAATAACAGCATTGTCCTATATTAGTTATAAATAAAGTTGAATTCTTTGATTCGCTGTTTTAAGTCATGCCGGCTAACAAATCGAAAACTACCTATACGCCTTATTTTAAGTCCAGATTTTTTGTATTCGTATTGACATCTTAGATAGTCATACTGATTAAAATACTACAATAGGGAACAATATGACAATGATTGAATTTAGAAGTGTCAACCCTTTGATTATGACCCGTGTATATAGCAAAATCCTAAATACACCGTTTTGTGGTGCGCCTGTAAGATGCGCAACGTACAGATAAGGTAATAGGTAACAGGTGAATATCTATACTATTAAACGAGAAGACCTCATTTTGGGTGTCGCTTCTCTTCTTTCCACAATAAATTAATCAACACGCCTCTGTGTCCTATAGGTACAGTGCATAGTCGCATTTGTCATCCATTCATATGATTATTCAGCTTGAGTTATTTTGGGAGAAAATCGAGAAAAAGGGCATCCGGATATTGTCCCGTCATTGGACAAAATTTTAAGTCAGATTATACTTCCGGATTGCGTTTTTCTGTATACTTTGAACATACATATACTACGTATAAAGTGTATTTTCAGAATTCTATCTGGTATCATTTTCAAGTTTACTATCCACGGTGGTCACAGAGTTTATTAAATAGAGAGGGTCTGTATACTATATCAATGACCACCATGGATCGATTAGAAAACTTAGAATTGAAAGTAAATACACTTTATTTATATAGTGAATGTTCATAATATACAGATAAGCGCTAAAATTATTCATGTGCACTTTTGATACCTTTTCTGAAATTCTCCAGTCATTAAATCTTTTACAAAATTCATTGATTACAAAAAAAAAGAAGATGTGGTATGATTGCCATGTTGACAACTCTCCACAAGAGACCAAAATGACACAGAAATTAACAACTATAGGTCATCGTACGGCCTTCAACAACGAGCAAAGACCATACCGCTTACTCAGCTTTAAAAGGCACCGAAATGAAAATGTAAAACAATTCAAACGAAAAAACTAGCGGCCTTATTTATGTACAAACAATGAACGAAAAACAAATATGTAACGCATAAACAAACGACAACCACTGAAGAACAGGCTCCTTACTTAAATGTTCATAACATACTAAATGTATATTCATATTGAAATTGATAGAAAACCACATATTGGGAATTTTGGAAATAAAGGAGGAGGGATTAAAAAAAAATTTTCCTGTCCCCAATAGCCTATGATTTATGATAATTTTGCTGAAATTCTCCAGACATTCAATATTTCACAAAATTCTTCCAACAACACTTTACATACTTAAACTACGCTCTGAATGCCCGCGATTTCGCGGGTGTGTTCTAGTATTATTTATATCGATATCGGATTCTACCCGGAACTTGTTAATGTTATGTGGAAAACAAACGGGTCTGGAGTTGTGTAAATTCTAATCAACACCATTGTTCTAATATTATAGCTATATATAAAGTTGAATTCTTTGGTTTGTCATTTTTACCCCATGACGGCTGACAAATTCGACCTCGTTATTTTAGTATTATAGATATATACAAAAATATTTGATCTTGACAGTTTCTTTTGTAGGTAAACGTGCTTCGTTTGGTGAAGAGATATTTTGAAATGGAATTCTTTTATAGAGATATTGTCAAGATTTTACAAATGAATCATGCCATTAGTATATCACTTCGTCAGGTTAAGAGGTATTTAAAAGAAATGAATCTTGCTCGTAGAAAAGACTACTCAAATATTCGATCTGTATTTAACTTTGTTCATACGCAAGTCACTTCATACGGACCAGCGCATGGATATCGTTGGATGTATCAGAAGTGTAAGCGGCACGGGTTTAAAATAAAAAGAGACCACATTAGCCTCATGCTTAACACAATTGATCCAGAGGGGGTATATCTTAGAGCCCGGCGAAGACTAAAAAGAAGAGAATATTTTTCAAGGGGGCCAAATTTTTGTTGGCATTTGGACTCCTACGATAAATTGAAAAGATATGGCTTATGCATCAATGCTTGCATCGATGGGTTTTCCAGGAAAATAATATGGCTCAAAGTTGGTAGATCTAGTAGTAATCCAAAAGTCATAGCTAGGTATTTTATAGACGCAATAGAAGAGCATAGAGGTCATCCATATAGCATGAGAGGTGATATGGGCACAGAAAATGGGCTGGTTGCAGTAATGCAGACGTTGTTTGCTGGAGATGAAGTGACAATACCTTTCATTTACGGAAAAAGCACTATGAACACTAGAATTGAGTCCTGGTGGGGCATTTTGCGAAAGAAGTGCTGTCAAGTATGGATATCAGCGATGAAAGGCCTTCAGGAACGAGGTCAATTTTCAGGAGACAAACTTGACATTAAGCTAATTCAATTTTGTTGCATGCAGTTACTTCAGGTACCTTTCTTTTCTATTTGTAGAAATATTTTACCTTCCAATATGAGCTCATGGCAATAGGCTTTCTTTGAAAGATCCTTTTTGATACCAATTTTTGTTGTACGTTTTACTTGTTAAAAACTCTTATTTTGATATAAGGAATGTATTATGTTTTTTAATCAATCCCTCACAAACGGTATTTTAAGGGAAAATATAGATTATTTGATACGTTGCTTGGAGCATAACTACGTAATTGGCTTACACTTCAAAATTGTTTTATTTTAGTTATCAGTTAGGTCATTACACGATCTACTGTATCTACTAAATCATTGGAATGTCACTCCGTATTCATCGCAGTAATCTTCATTTGACTAATTTATTTTTGGATGAAGGATTTGATATCGAGGTGCTTGGGTTTTTTTTTCTATTATCAGTCGTTTAGGTTGTCTGAGCTGCCTGTCAGCAACAGCGAGTGTTCTCTTGTGAATCTTTTTATTTATGTTTTGTCTTCTTTTTCTGTAAACATGGTAAATTGTCTATGATTTTTCTCGATGAATTGGATCCTTTTTAATTCTTATTTAGATTGTACGTTTTACTTGTTCAAAATTGTTATTCTCATCTTGGTATATCAGGGACAGGCTGCATTAAATACGTTTAACCCCGCCTCATATTTTTAAGTGTGCGCCTGTCTTATGCCAGGAACATTTGTCAGAGTTTGTATTTGAATTAATCTTTTAATTTCTTTCTGGGAGAAGGTTTCTCATTTGGTTTGCCTTGGTGTTAAGTTGGCATATCCTCATGATGCCCTATGGGACCATACATAGACGGTCGTACATGGTGTACATGCTGCATGGCGGCCTCTGTATGTCACGCTTTAATTGTTCGATGATTTGGTATCTGATTGGCATTTATTCCATAAATTGTACCTGACTTCTAATGATTGTAACGTATAGGAGTTTTTGTAATAAGTAATATCCTATTTTAACGTATAAACTCGTAAACGACATACATATCAAATGTGATCTGGAACAGAAAAAAAAATAACATCATAGAAAAAAGTTACCCACATTAGGATTTCTCGGTAACGAGAAATTGTAGAAGAGGGACGAAAGATACCAAAGGGACAGTCAAGCTCATAAATCTAAAACAAACTGACAACGCCATGGCTAAAAATGAAAAAGACAAACAAACAACAGCACACACGACACAACATAGAAAACTAAAGAATAAACAACACGAACCCCACCAAAAAACTAGGGGTGATCTCAGGTGCTCCGGAAGGGTAAGCAGATCCTGCTCCACATGCGGCACCCGTCGTGTTGCTTATGTGATAACAAATCCGTCTAAGGGGGACGATCCGAGAATTTTGAAAAGGAAGGGTGCTAGAACAAATGAGGGGTGGTGGTGTGCCAGGCTACTATTTGCCGATTTTGGCCTATATTTCACATGAATTTAACAAAATTTTCCAAAAAAAAAGGGGGTGCACATACCCGGAACACCCACTTCCCCCACCTTTTAATCGTGTGCTGTTGAATCTGGACATATTTTGAGAATGACACATATACTTTCAGTCTACGTTTCGTCTTAATGTATGTTTGCCAATCAGAACCTAGAGAAGACAATTACGCCAACAAGATTGGATTTTTACAGGGACATTTGGAACAAACTGATCAGCCCTACTTCTAACGGTAGTGTACAATTAATGGGGAAGATTTTAATCAGATTGCATTTGAAAATCTTGTGATTTGATTGGCCTTTTGTCCTGATTAAAAATGAAAAATGGCTTTGTCTTTTTTACAGAACGAACTAGATGACACTGCGCAGGTATGGAACACTCATTATATTAGGAGAAGTAGAGAGTATGTTTTTCATGGACGGCCTGTCAACATGTATCTTTATCCCGACTTGTTCAATGCTGAGGAGCATATTCGACAGGTCGATGACGACGTGCTACACTTTTGTCGATCAGAATGCGCCGAAGAGGACGAGTACCCATGCGAAGAAGAGATTTTTGAGTTGGGATGCATTCACATGGAGGAAAATCTACTGAAACCACCCGAAAACGTCGACGAGTCAGTAGCGCTATACCTAAGTTTGCGTCGCTGGTTTATTCAACAGGTATAAAAATGAAAGAGATACAAAATAAATAAATTGGTTTATGCTCTCGCTCTTTTGTATTTGCATGTAGTGATATACAAAGCAGTACCTTACGAAAATGGGTGTAACCGATGTTCTTCTATCACACAGGTACAAAATATGGTAGTTTTTTTTTGATAAAGATCTTGGCTTTTGACTTTGTAAACGTTCCAAAATGATACGTGGAAATAACCATGCTAAGGATTTTTGTTGTATATCAGACCGAGTGCGTACATATATAGGTCTTTTGATACTTGAACTGTCAATCAACTGTTTGCTAATTACACTTGTTCCATCTTGTTCCGTATGTCAATTCTCTGCGATATTCTCCAATGCTTCTCTTTCTTTTGCTCTATCTCACACCGTATCCAAACGTTGGTCTTTTGTTCTTTTTGCTAAAAAAAATTCTTCTTCTTTTGCGCTCTCTTGCACCGTATCCCAACCTTTTTATTTTCTTCTTTTCGCTCAAAATAGCTCTCCCCTCACAACTTATCCCCACCTTTGTCTTTTGTTTTTATTTCTCGCTCCAATGGGCTCTTTTCCGTTCCTATTCCCGGTACCCCCGGTGATCTACACTGCTCTGATCCGTGCTCACAACCTTGCTTTTCCTACTTTTGGCGTTATTTTGACAGCAAAGGAGGAGAAGAGAGACTGTGGCCGATGCAAAATGTAACCATGAGTCGTATGAGCAAGCCAACGAGTCATACGAAAAAGCCACGAGTCGTATGAGCAACCATACGAGTAGTATGAGGTACCCTGCGAGCAACGACTCTCTCGGTCTCTTTCACTCACTTGTTAGGTGTTTGTGTCTTGTGTCCAAAATTCCTCAAAAATAGACAGGAGTCGTATTAGCATAGCTTTGAGCACTATGAGCAACATTTCGATTCGTATGAAAAAGAGTGGACACACTGAAATGTCTCGCCTGTTAAAGTGTTCATAATATAACTTATGTTGTAAGTATAAAAAAACAAGTTTAAACCACAAGCATTATAAATAAATTAACATTTAAATGATCAATGTACATGAGACGAAGGTGAGATAAACCCTTTCAGACAGAAATGTAGTTCATGCACTCATTCCATACAACAAATCTAGTTTATCTATTGCTAAAAGTATCTCCGAATAAACCTCTTAAAAAATAACCTTGACCATGAAATATAGGTCAAGATCAACTTACACCTACTTAACAGACATACACACCTTACAATTATTCCCTACACCAAATATAGTTATACTATCCCTTTAGTATCTGAAAGGAGGCCAAATCAGATAAATGTAACATTGGCCAATGAACCATGACCTTGAGGTCAAGGTCAAATGATTATTGCCAGAATGGAATCCATACACGAAATATAATTGACTTCTGAGAAATAGACCATATCACAAATTTTTAATTTGGCCAGTCAACCATGAAAAAGAGGTCAAGGTCAGATTATTATTGACAGACAGACATGTACACCTTACAAACATTCCATACACCAAATATAATTGACTGGATACTTATAGTATCTGCAAAATAGACCAAAACACAAAAAAAAAATATACTTTGACCACTGAAACATGAAAATGAGGTCACGGTCAGATGTCACCTGCCAGTTGGACATGAACAACTTACAATCATTGCACAACCAATTATAGAAGACCTATTGCTTTATAGATATGGACTTATAAAAAAGAAGATGTGGTATGATTGCCAATGAGACAACTATCTACAAAAGACCAAAATGACACAGACATTAACAACTATAGGTCATCGTACAACAATGAGCAAAGCCCATACCGCATAGTCAGCTATAAGAGGCCCCGATAAGACACTGTAAAACAATTCAAACGAGAAAACTAACGGCCTTATTTATGAAAAAAAAAAATGAACGAAAAACAAATCTTTAACACATAAACAAACATTAACCTTGTTAACTGATCCATGCAATGATGTCGAGGCCAAGTGAAAACTGACTGACAGACATGAGGACCTTGCAAGGTAGTACATATCAAATATACGGGTATCCTATTACTTATATTAAGCGAGAAATTATCATTGCAAAAGAAAAAGATTTTTTTTCTCAAGTAGTTACTGAACCATGGAAATGACGACAAGGAAAATCGTCATGACAGACGAAAAGTTCGTAACATAAGGCATCTATACACAGGGGCTTGTTACAATTGCCGGGTTTACTATCCATACGAACCCCTAAAAAAACACAAGGGAGGAAGCTCATTTGTGACAATGCTTTAAATTATTGCTGTAAAATTTTTCTAAGACTTTCACTTACTTTGTGACCTGAATAAATCTGTTCCCACTTGAATTATCCCTTCAATGACATATATTTATTACCTTAAGTAACCTCTATAACTATTGTAATCCTTAAAACAAACTCGACATTTCTGAAATAGAACGAATCGAGGCCCTAAATTTGAAAATGAAAGTACTAAAGCGACACCTAACGGAAAATATATTTTTGGCACTCTCGGGTGTTACCATAAATGTTCTATTTTTCGGAAGTCTACTGTATTTTAGATTTCAATAATGTAAAAATTGGCGGGAATTATTAGGTACACACTGTACTTCATCGTCATATTGTGGTAAACTTTCGAGAGAACCGAAAATATATTTTCCGGTAGGTGTCGCTTTAGTACTTTCATTTTCAAATTTAGGGCCTCGATTCGTTCTATTTCAGAAATGTCGAGTTTGTTTTAAGGATTACAATAATTATAGAGGTTACTTAAGGTAATAAATATATGTCATTGAAGAGATAATTCAAGTGGGAACAGATTTATTCAGGTCACAAAGTAAGTGAAAGTCTTAGAAAAATTTTACAGCAATAATTTGAAGCATTGTCGCAAATGAGCTTCCTCCCTTGTGTTTTTTTAGGGGTTCGTATGGATAGTAAACCCGGCAATTGTAACAAGTCCCTGTGATCTATATATAAAGTATGAATTATCCAGGTCATCTACCTTCTGGAAAATAAAGCTTTTAAATCAAGCGCTAACGCCACCGGATCACTATTCCTAAGTCTCGCTTTCTGCGACAGAAGTCGCTGGCGAGACAAAAACCCTGAAAGTAACGACTCTTAACGCTGTAAAGCATGATTCAGACTAACGTTTCACCGCATACACACCACCATTCCCACGCTGAGACCTTGACCTTTTACCTTGAAAATCGATAGCTTCCGAGTAGATACAAAGGACTATCATCAAAACTCGTCAAAACTCATTGAAAGATGTTGATTCTAAAGTGTCCACAAAGGGATGATATGGACAACATAAACAATTACAAGTATTACTGCGACCTTGACCTCTGACTTTGAATTCAAAAGCATCCGTGATATTGTTTTGGACTATCATCAAACGAAGCATGCTGATTCTAGAGTGTCCACAAGAAATGTTTCGGTGGAAGGACGGAAGCTTTCAAATATTCCCATGCAACTAAATTAGCAAATAAATCTGTCGTTCGTCATCACTGTGAAGTTTCAAAACATTTAGCCTAACAGTTTCAGAGGAGAAGATTTTAGAAAATCGGCCAATGAGAATCTAAGATTTGCTATAGCGACCCTGTTTTTCATTGGACCAGAACAAAAATAAGTAAGTTCGTAAAGAACCTTCAACTGAACATTCCTATAAAGTTTCGTTTAAATCCGTCCAGTGGTTTCAAAGAAGAAGATGAAAATGTGAAAAGATTACGATGGACGACGGATGCAACTTGATGGTCAGGTGAGCTTAAAATGTAGCATAAGGACATGAAAGATAGACTGTGCCAAGTTCAAAGTAAATCCCTTCAGTGGTTTTTGAGAGAAAATTTTCGGAATATTAACAGCGGGCGACATACGATGGAAAGCAAAAGCACAAATAGTCTTCGGCTAGGTATACTAAGCTAAAAAATAAATATCATGAAATCTCCTTCAATATCTTTATTTGGTCAACAAAACTGACAAAATAATATAAAGCTGAAAAATGGGGGCCCGTATGCATAACACATCTTAAGGTTATATTTGTTCGTAAAGGACAGTTTTTTCTTCATAAGCAATGGACGTCTACTGGTACTCTAAATGGAAATCTTAACTTCAGTATTTTTATGAATACAGGCTCAGGCCATTCTCAGTAATGCATCATACTCAGTACATTTTATATATTGAACTGAAAAGCAAACTTAATCATGTTTACTTAATAATATTTACATTAAAAAGTTACATTCAGTGCATATGATATTAAAGTTTTAATAAAGAAAAAAAGCTAAAAACTTTATGATCTTATTTAAATTGGTCTAAATTTGAAAAAAATGAAAACAAAATTTCGACAGGAATACCTCTGACTCAGAAAAAAAGTGTAATTCACACTGAATAAAAGTGTCAACGAGTTAAAATAATGGTGGAAAGGTTATTTATTGGTTACATGCCTAAAATTACTCCAGTTGCTGGAAACTACTCTGATACTTTCAGAAAGTACTCCTACAGCTTATTAAAAAAAAAGGCAAAAAAGGGACATATCTCCCAAGACGAGACATTGGAGCAATGTAATTAATATGCTGACCAATATTTTGATAGCTTTACTGCTTTACAAATACTGAGTCTAACCTCATGATCTATTTCAAGCCATTTGAACATTGTTAGTAAACCCTTTAGATTATGTTTACCTAGTTAAGATCAGGACCCTTTTGATTTTTACAGGGTCAAAGATTTTAATATGTTTATGATGGATAGTTGACCCATATCGATAATACTTTCAGACTGGTGACCTAAAAATGCAAGAGGTGGGATTAACTTCAAATGACATATTTTAATGCCATTTGAACCATGCATGTTTATTTTGTTGAGACAAGTATACACTCTACAGTTATAATCTTCAGTTAAACATATCTAGATTCAGTCAGGCCAGTCACTTAAAGGATGCTGCAGTGATCTAGCATTGATGTAAGCATGGTTAAACAATGTGCATTTAGTCCCTGACAAATTTACATTTTGTTGATTCTTCTTTGAATCATTACATGAAATCATACAATACCAACTTATTGAATGTAAGTGATAAAGGCAAAAGAAAGGAATGTCCAAACTTCAATCAAAGAAGTGACTAAACATAATCCATCTCCCACATGTTTGTTTTGAATATGTTCATAAAGTCTTCTCTGAGGTCAGCAACAGACTCATAACAAGATGGCAGTTGTAGCATATTCCCACAAGTCTGAGCTGTGGGTCTCCTCTCAAAACCTGAAAGCATACTAAATGCTACATTTAATTGGTAACACATGAGGTTGTATCCAGTACAAAAACGCATAAAGTTTTGAAGTCCTTTCTCGTCTAAACTTTTTATAAACTTTTAAAGATAACCAGCCACAATCTGTTCTTTGAGTTCAAGAACATCAGGAAACTTTAGAAGTTTCATCACTTTTGCAACTGTTGGGTTCTTGTCTTCATAAACTCTTGAACTCTTAGCTGGACTGTTTGTGGAGTTAATGATGAAGTCTTTGAAGGTGATTCATTTGATGGATCAGAAGATAAGTTAGCGACTTGTTTATTTACTTGTAGTAATTTGTGATCAGGTAAACTATCATCGGATGGAGATTCCATTTCAGAACAGCCCACAGCAGTTGTTGGTAACTTCTTGCTGTATATGTAAAATCGTAGAAGTTTTGATCCTGTCAAAGTATATAGGTCTCCAATTGTTCAATCATTGTCCATTCTGCCTCCCATAAAATTTCTGACTTCAAATTGAAAATCTGTTACGTTTCCTCTTTTCGATTTGCCATTCAGGAAAAATACCTTCTTCCCATGTTGCAGGATATCATCTTGCATCCAGGTCTTCGGTGCATTGATGTATCTTACGCCTCCACCATTTAGTGTCCTGACTTGACGATATTCACTACTTCTGTAATCGTAATCAAACCACCCAATTTCAATCTTCCTCTCTTGCTTTTTGGCATTGTCATTCCCTTTGAGCTTTCAATAAAGAATGAAGAACAAATGTACAAAAACAAAGAAATTAAACAACTAAACACTCTTTATTCAATGTTTACTTTTTAGCTCATTTTTTTTCAATTGCTAAATATGTGATAAATAGATTATTATTCACTGTAAATTATTCCTGTACATGCACACAGTTGCTTACATTACTCAGTTGCTTACCCATGCTACACTACACAAGTATTGGTACTCCAGATCTATATAGTGGAGGAAAGAATAAAGAAGAAGAAGAATATGGCATTTTCCATATCGACCCTATTATCAGCCCTTGACCCATATCTATACCTTGGGCTAAAGCCCTTGGTCCGATATGAGAGTCTTTGGCTATTAATTGGGCCGATATGGAAAATGCCATGTAATAATCTTTAATAATACCATTTTCAAAATATATGCAATTAACAGCAAATATGGTCAATTTTGAAGTTTAAGGGGATAAACCCCAAATAAGGGATTGTCGTACGACTTGCCGTACAATGGAGACTTTAGCAGATCTTCTAATTTGGTAGAAGGAATGTTGACTCCTTTAGTCTCTACATGGCCTGGGACTATAATACTAACGGGATTGGAAACCGTTACACCAATCAGTGTAATAATATCTACATCACAGCCGTTAGAACGAGACTTTACCTGCGCTATTTATTGATACGCCATATTGTTTTGACAGTGACATCGTGCCTTGATCTTATAATTTCGGTAATTTGTTTTTCTATTTTATAGTTACAATGTATTAGTAATGATTATCCTTAACATAAACATGATTACTTTAATGATAAAAGATATCCCGATCTTTGACAGTTAATATAAATCACCAAATCCCGCCTTAATTGTAAAAATTAACATATAAACATTGAAATTTTCAGGATTAAAATAGCGTGGGGACGATGTGGAAAAAAGTATATGATTCATAAAATGTCTTATAACTTTTGATTGAAAAGAATTACGCAAGTTCGGTTTGTTGTAAAGTCATATTTATAGGTGATAGTTTGGATTTGCCTTTTTTTATTTTTTAGTATAATAGTCCCAGATATGGCCAAATAGGCTGTCCACATCTCCAAGGTCTATTTTTTAGTAACGGCAGCCATGTTTTTCGGAAAATGGCTATGTGCGACACAATTTTTTAAGAAAATATACCCTAAAGAGGATTGTGGCAATGTTTCGTCTAAATCCCTTTAGTGGCTTCATACTTTTGTTAACTTAACAGATAAAGAAAATGGACACCATTGAGTGATGACAATAGCTTACAAGCACCTTTGGTCCAGGTGAGCTCACAAGAGAAAGTTGTGGTGGGGACACAAATTGGTTTAAATTCATATGCATATTATATGCATTCTTGTTTGCAACACACTTTCTCATGTTGGTTAACAATCATGTAGAGCGGACACAATTTGGACGGACTGACAATCTAATTACTTTAGGGCTCCCGTTGATAGTCAGCGTGGTCTTAATTAACAGTGTGACATGTGGATGACAAATAGACAGACATTTGTAATGTATACCATAAAACTTCCAGCAAAATAATTTAAAGAGCTTATAAACATGATTAAAACTGTGAAAGTATAAATAAACTCATCATAGATACCAGGACAAAATTTAGTATATACGCCAGACGCGCGTTTCGTCTACAAAAGACTCATCAGTGACGCTCGAATCCAAAAAAGTTAAAAAGGCCAAATAAAGTACGAAGTTGAAGAGCATTGAGGACCAAAATTCATAAAAGTTTTGCCAAATCCAGCTAAGGTAATCTATGCCTGAGGTAGTATAAAGTACCCCCAATTATAATGTAGTATTGTGTATTGAAATGTGAATATACATGTAATAATGATAATGTACCTTCTCTTCTCCAATTGTTTGTATTGATTCATCTGATGCATTTCCATTTCTTAAAAATTCAAATACTTCACAGTAGTCATCCATTTCTTTCTGTAAAACAAAGACAAATATCAATATGATAATAACATCAAGAGTAATAACAAAATTACCGAACTGATGAGCAAAAATCCAGGGCAGTAGTCAATAAATAAAAACAATAAAATTTAAAAAATCGACAAATAACGCTTATCAGGGGCAATAACTCTTCCATGGAGAAAACACATACCTTTGAATTCAATTAAATAATATTAAATCAGGCCGTTGCGCAAAAATATGGAAATTCGCCAACAATGGGAGAAAAGATGTTCCCCATTTTGAGAAACAGATAATCGTATGGAAAACTTTACTTTACTTTTTGGGGTTATGGCTGATTAAGTTATACTCAACCAGCACTGACTTAAACATGCTTACTTCAGACTTTTTCATATTCACGCCGGGTATCCTGGCACACGGAACCGCAATATCCATAGCACAGAGTTCTAGTTCTGTAGGTCAGTAGTGAGAATGTGGATCTAGGGAGTCCTCTGCTTTCAGAGATTGACGGAACCGGGATGGCACATAGATTGTGGACATGTCACAATGAATGCACATGGACAGAAAGGACCGTAGGCAAATAAAACTCTGTTGAGTCAGAAAATTTCAGTGCGTGAAATTTTATTTATTTATTGCACACATCGAAACAAAGCATGTTTTTCCCTAGATACAGGAATTTACGGTTAATCCAGCTATTTTGGAGCAGGGCAGAACTGTTGCATGGACCATTTGATTTTCAGGGGTGGGGGGATGGGTTGGCTTTTCATGTGGACCCAGATTTTTTTCCCCAGCAAATTTAGGGCCAGAATAATTTTATCTAAGAAAACCCAGATGCCTCCCCCCTCCCCCCTCAGAAAAATCAAATGGTCTGTACCTTTGAGGCCCACTTTTCTCTTTGAGCATGTTGAGATCAATTTATTCCACCCTTCCTGGACAAATAATTTCCCCCCTCAAATTTCAGGATATTATAAATAGTCAGGCCCCATGAAGTTAAAATGGTCGGTCCTTTAGGGATATTTGAACTTGAATCCGGGTCTGTTTGCTCTAATTCATGTTGCCCTAGGACCTGTTCACTCTACTTCTTGTTTGTCCTATGTCCGTTCACTCTGATGTTTCATACATGTTTCATATATTTTATTGTTTGTTGGAAATTCCACCAACTTTTTATCTTGTTTTTGCTGTATATTTTCTATCATTTAATTTATCTGCAAGTTATATAATCACTGTGATACAATTTTATTGTATTGTCTAAATTGTTTTACATGTATATATATACGTTTGTGTGCTTTGTGATTTTTTCCCCTTCATAAAGTTGTTTTACTGTATTGAGACTTTAAATCAAGGTGTGTCGTGACTTATCGTGTTCTGTATTTGATCACATTTATACATTTTATACCTTAACTCGGAGAGAACAGACACCATGTATTTTCTCTTCATAATATATAAATGGTTTTACATTACGAATTTTTGGGCCCCTTTATAGCTGGCTGTTCCATGTCAGCCAAGGCTCTGTGTTGAAGGCCGTACCTTGACCTATAATGGTTTACTTTTATAAATTGTTATTTGGATGGAGAGTTGTCTCATTGGCATTCACACCACATCTTCCTATATCTACATGTATCATGTCTATGTATATATGTTACAGTGAATTTGTATAATCAGGGATTATGTAGAATCCCTGATTTTTATGGGAATATGTAGAATCACTGAAATCATTAGTAATTATATATAATCCCTGAAAATGACCAGTGATTTTACATACTCACTGAACATGTTAATGATTATTATACAAACTCCCTAAAATGATTTCAGGGATAATCAATAATTTAAGATTCCTTTGTTTAATAATCTTATTTTAATATAATAGACAAATTATAATATTTTTCTTTCATATTCCTTTCCAAATGAGATAAATCTGCTTTTAAACACAGAGGGTGATCTTAAAGATATATATAACTTACAGGGTTTTTAGAAAAAGTTGAAGCTGACTTCACAATTACTAAAGTATTTTTAATTGGAAACGAACCTAGGGCGAACGAAATCCATGGGCGAACGAACCCACCGCAAACTGACCTAGGCCAGGGCGAACATGTAACTAGAGTGAAACGGTCCAGTTACCCTTTAACTTGAAATGCCGGGGTGAGGAGGGGGGGGATTGATTTATTTTTCTCAGTAAGAATAAGGATTTATAACGTTGGTGAGACAATGCCAGAACATTTAATTATTCTTTGAGGTGGCATTATTATTCTGTATGAAAGATCTTTGCATACAGCATAATAATGCCACCTCAGAAAAGATCCTCTATCAAATTAGTCTTTTTCTAGTCCAAATAATTATGACGTCTGGCAAGGCTATTTTAATTTTTTTTCTGGGACGCCTTCCTATGGCAAGGCTATTTTAATTAATCCTACATCGTAGGAAGTCATCCCAGGAAAAAAAAATAATTAAAAAAGCCTTGCCAGACGTCATAGACGTAGAAAGGCGTCCCAGAAAAAAAAATAAAATAGCCTTGCCAGACGTCATAATTATTTTGACTAGTCTTTTTCCTGAAAATTCAGGATCGCAATAAGTGTTGTTTGTTTCGGAACTTTAAACAAAAGCCCCCCTGTTTAAGATTTAAATGGTCGGTCCTTTATAAAACTTAGTATGGCTGATCACTTAACATCTTGAATGTGTCGAAGTGACTGCAAACTTCTGCAAAAATAGTGGTGAAAAATACGCTATATTCTAACATGTCTTTATACCTAGTTCATGGAAAGTATAATAAAGGGGAAAGATACGAACCTTATTGTATGTGTATAATACCTCCTACTAAGGAGCATCACCATAAGGTATGCTGTAGAGGAGGACATATTAGCACATTGTTTCGGCCGTGACAGATTAATGTGAGCATTTGCCTATCCAGTTTCAAAGACAGGCCGTAACGGGTCTTACTAACAGAAAGTTAACCATCCCAAAACTTAAATAAACAATACAGGACCATGCTTGCATAATTAAATGCATGCATGTTAGGGTCCCATTAAAACAAGAAATGAAACAAAACGAAACGTAACGAAACGAATTAATAACCGAAACAAAACAAAACACATTGAAATAAAATAAGAATTTGAGTAATACACTAAAAGAGAAATAACTTTATTAGCCTCATATACCATATATATACGAACCCATAAATACATTGACACTCACCATAGGCACTTGTCTCAGAATTTTCAAGCTATTATATGTATATCTTTTTTACCAAGAGTTTTTGGAAATCGATTTTATATATCATAGCTCATAACTATATATAGGGTCTATATTTTTGACTGAAATAGTTTAGGTACATCGCAAAATACGCATATAAAAAAAGAAGAGGTGGTATGCTTCCCAATGAGAAAACTCTCCACAAGGGACCAAAAATGACACAGAAATTAACAACTATAGGTCACCGTACGGCCTTTTACAATGAGCAAAGCTCATACCGCATAGTCAGTTGTAAAAGGCCCCGAAATGACAAATGTAAAACAATGCAAACAAGAAAACTAAGGGCCTAATTAATGTATAATAAATGAACGAAAAATAAATATAGCTGAGTATGCGGTATGGAATTTGCTCATTGTTGAAGGCCGGACGGTGATCTATAGTTGTTAATTGTGGAGAGTTGTCTCATTGGCAATTATACCACCTCTTATTTTCTATATGTAACACAACAACAAACGACAACCACTGAATTACAGGCTCCTGACTTGGGACAGGCACATACATACATAATGTGGCGGGGTTAAACATGTTAGCCAGATCCCAAACCTCCCTTAACCTAGGACAGTGATGTAACAGTACAAGTTCTACATAAGACATGTTTGTTTACTGTAAAAATTGACTAATTGACGAATTTGTGAAATTGCTTCACTCACATATTGCCATACAGATTTCTTACCCGTATCATATATTCCTATGTGAATGCACCTATAATAGTGAAACATCCTGATCACATCAAATATTGGAAGTAACTTTCCGGGCTTCTTTATCATGCATATCGAGTGAACAGTCATTCAAACAAACTTTGAAACACACAAATCATACTTACTCCTTCCGCCGGGTTGCCTGCCACCTCTTGATCCGCCATTTTGTAATCAGTTCACACGTGATAACTAACAATCCGAGATCTCGATTAAATAATCCGAGATAACGATATAATAATCCGAGATCTCAATATAACAGTTTCGTTTTCTCGAGATAACGATATAATAATCCGAGATCTCGATATAACAGTTTCGTTTTCTCAAGATAACGATATATTTTTTATCGAGATCTCGATATATTAAACCGAGATAACGATTTAATAATCCGAGATCTCGATATAACAGTTTCGTTTTCTCGAGATAACGATATATTAAAGTTTCGTTTTCTCGAGATAACGATATAATAATCCGAGATCTCGATATAACAGTTTCGTTTTCTCGAGATAACGATATATTTTTTATCGAGATCTCGATATATTAAACCGAGATAACGATTTAATAATCCGAGATCTCGATATAACAGTTTCGTTTTCTCGAGATAACGATATATTAAAGTTTCGTTTTCTCGAGATAACGATATAATAATCCGAGATCTCGATATAACAGTTTCGTTTTCTCGAGATAACGATATATTTTTTATCGAGATCTCGATATATTAAACCGAGATAATGATTTAATAATCCGAGATCTCGATATAACAGTTTCGTTTTATCGAGATAACGATATATTTTTTATCGAGATCTCGATATAACAATTTCGTTTTATCGAGATAACGATATATTTTTTATCGAGATCTCGGTAAAACGGTAATGTTTTATCGTGATCTCGAATTAAAAAAAATATTTTCTAATGTTTTGTGTGTCCCCTTACGGCTTCCGTAGTTAGATCAACTTTTGTATACATAGTCTACATACGAATTTATTTATAGCGTATTTGGTGTTTCGATAGACGTCCATAAATGGCTATATTTCACTAACCGTTTTATTATGTCAAAACTCAATATAACATATATTGGCTCTGTCCCATTATAGTATTTGTTCAATTATCTAAAATATTACATTCACCATATATGGTACTGATTCTTAGGTATTTATTCATTTTCGTAGAACTGGTATATAATAGATATTTTTAGACGAGTTATTTATATATCAATAGGATATTTTAAATGATTACTCAGATATTATTTTAGGATTGCGCTACATCTGAATGAAATATTTAGGACAACTTATGAATTATGATAATGTATTGATACTAGGTAACTAAACTGTGGATTTGTGATAATTTTATCATGATAAATTATATGATCACTCAGTATGATCAGCTTAGCAGTGTTCCTTCAACTTTTACTCAGGCTTTTTATTCTTGATCAGATTGTATGTTTTATTGACCGGGAAAATTATTTTTGATCGAACGGTATGTTTTATGAATGAAGGCAGTTATTTTTAATAGAATGGTGTCACCCCAAGAATCTGAGCATAATATAAATGGTTTTACCGATGGGGAAAGTTACTAGTATTCTTGATCGAATGGTATGTTTAACCAGTTATTCTTGATCCATAGGCGGATCCAGGGGGGGGCCTGGGGGGCCCGGCCCCCCCTTTATTGGGAAAAATTTGGTTTATTATATAGACACTGTGACAGATCCAATGATATGTTTCTGGTTTTGCCGATTGGACAGTTATTCTTGATCGAATGGTATGTTTTTCTGATGGGGACAGCATTCTGATTGGCAGATTTGTCAAAATACTATTTATATCTCTTCGTAACAGTTCATGAGTTTTTTTTGGAAAACTATTGAGGTTATATTGATTGAATGTTGGTTGTTTAACGTCCAACAACAATTGTTTCAAACATAATAAGGAAACATTAACGATTTTTAAATTATCTCTTATATAATAAAGTAAAACTTCTGCATTAGAAAATTAGTTCAATCTTTAAAAGGGGTTGTACACCACACAAAATTAATGTGTGAAGATGTAAAAGGTTTAATGAAGTTAAATTGTAGCTTAACTTGTCTTAAGGTGGATCAAAGCTAAGACTTGTCTTAAATGTGGATCAAAGCTTATATTTAATTCTTACTTTCATTCTGAGCAGATGTGCATTTGTTTTGGCTCGCATGCAAAGTGCATGTTCGTCTTTTTTTTTAAATAAAGATCCAAACCTGGGACTCGTACCTTGAATGTATATCATATAATTCATTGTCTATCTATTTGTTCAATTGCAAAACATTGTATATAGTATATATACTTAACTTGTTTCAAAAATAGTTGTCTTCTTACACCCAAGGAAAAATACTTTGAAATAAGGAGCCCATAAAACATAAGATTAAAGCACAACGAAATTTATTTGTCCGCACATGTGTTCTATTGCCTATTGGCAATCGATTATCTGTTCTGAAGATGAGACTTAATATTACATAAGTGATCTTCTGTCAATCGCATGTTGAGTTAATCTGATTATCGATCTATCCTAATCAGGAAACAGATTACAACAGATCGTGTAATTAATACTGATACATGACCTCATGTTACCCCTCTCGCACATGTACGGATATACGATACTGGCATGGCTGTGTAGGGAGTGTGATCCGTATATGTATGTCTAAAAAGTATTAAAATTAAATTAACTTAACAAATACTTGCCAAAAAAAAACTCAAAGTTTTTATATATTTGTAGGTATAGTTATAATACATGTACATCGTCAGAATATACTTAACGGATTTTATTATTCAGTGTTTTCAGATAGCTTCAAAATACGGAAAGATATGGAGTGAAAACATTTTTATGCGTGGCTTATATACTTGATGGCTTGGAACGGGTTTACAAAATAGAGAATAATTGGCCAAATTAATACTGGAGAAAATAATGGGAAAACACTTAAAGAATAGATAATGATGTGATGCTCAAATATAAAGAAAAGAGAATAATGGCTTAACAAAATAAAGATTTGAAGGCCCTCACCCAGACCTTCATGCTTTGTTCAACAATGTTTCAAACGTTAGTCATATTGAAGTTCAAATGAAATTATTTAAAATAGACCGAGCGATAGCGGAAACGTTTACTGCTACACAACTGTGTATAACTGCGTTAACTATTATAAATAAGAATTTCTCTTGTCGAAGTTTTTAGTCATATACTTGCCTTTTACGTATCATATAAGATTTCATTGTATCTTTCTTTACTTGACACAGTTTATTTAAATGTTACCGAATGCGTAAAACTTTTTTGTTTTGGGTTAATGCATATTTTTAGCAGCATGAATGTTGGAACTTGTATTTATACTACTACCAGAGACACATAATGCCCTGCTACTACTAATAAATAATAATAATAATAATAATAATTTATTTGATTTAAGTGTCACATATTTGTCTACAAAGTTACATACAGATTATATATACTGCAATATGATAATTGAATTTGTTATATACATTTGCCAGATTCCAGTATTGCGATATAGAGACACAATCATAATCTATAATATAAATATTAACCTTGATTAAGCTAAAATGTTAGATACGCCACTTTTATACATATATGGTAAGTATCTACTGGATTATCTTTTGTCCATCTGGTATGATTTACATTAATATAGAAGTGAATGGTGGCATAGGCTTTCTCCTCTTACCACATGTATGTCATTACAATATGATATCAAACATGGAAAACACCCGGAGTCTCATTAACATATAAAGGGTCACAGGATATGGGATGCACACAGACCACTGTCCAATGAACATGAACATCTTATAAATTCTACCATGACCCTTACCAAGGAATTGTATATTTAAATATACAATTCCTTGCTCTTACCGAAGAATAATATTTTTGGCATATACTATATATAGTCAATTGATAAAGAGCTGAAAATGTATGTTGATACATTTCTAATCGGAGTACATTCACAGAAAACTGATGACTGGTAGCTTTAGTTTCTTTACATATTACATAAATCGGTTTCTTTAAACCTGCATTTGTAACCAGAATTCTATGTATAAAAATTTTGAACTGGTACATACTAAATTTGTTGCGTTTTGTACATGAAATGGGTAAACTATAAACGAAATCGCAATTTTCTATGAGTGTTAAGTTCTTAACTAATTTTTCATCTTGTTTTGTAAGACCTTGATATTAAAAAAATATATATAAAAGAATAGAAATGAATGTTTATTGTTTTTAATAAAAATTCATGTTATTTTCTTAGAATCAGTGATTAGATCTTGCTAAGACCGCTTTCGGTATCAAATAAAGTATCTCCGAATTCTTCGCTCCTAGACTTGCCATCATATTTTCAATATACATGAATAAGTTTAATTTCCATCGACCGAATGAAATTGGTAGATGATAGTGTACTACTTTGGAGGAAAATTACATTTGATTGAAAGAAAAAACTCCTGCTCAGATTTAAATATTTGTTTACTAGTAATTAAAAGTTCAGATGTGCCGTTAAAAAATATGGGTTTTTTTTGGGATGTAATTTCATCTTTTATAGGAATATGAATCCGCAGTGAAAGGCAGCTTCAGTTTAAAACTGTTTGATATCATGAAAGAATTTCATTCTCTATTATATATATTACTTTTAGGGAACACAAGAAAACGCACGTCAATGCAGTTGCAGGTGTCTTACCATAACTATTCAGTCTAGTTAGTGTACTGATAGATATTTATCGTGTAATCTATGCGAGACATATGCTTACGAGTGCACTATGTATAACATACACATGTGGAATACTGTATAAGAGATCAAGAATGACGTAGTTTTACAGTCAACAGGTGCTCGATTATATCGTCGTTACCAAAGAGAGATAACTCAAGTTCATCTCAATGTCACGTTTACTTTTTGTTCCTTCCCTTCGTCCCCACAACTGGCGAAGTTAGAACAATATATTATAAGATAGCTCTTCTTATGTTAGGTGATAAATTAATTAAGTAACCATACTGCAGTCTGATAAAAAAAAATATTTCGAAACCCAATCGATTGGTCCATTTTTTATGGACTATGTTATTCCCTATTCTGTAAATTTCATTCAGACCCTCCGGCATATTCTTTCTTTTTTATCATTTATCGATAAAACTGCTCAACTTGCATTAAAGTTTTTTGTTTTTTTTTTGTTACTGGAAGATTTATAAGAAGTTAATCGTTGTCGCATATATGTTGATAAAAAAAAATCTGAACTTATTAGGGAAGACCAGATCGTATTTTAAACACTTTGCTAGGGAAATAAGAAAAAAGACACCTTTATTCAAAATCTAACCCTCTATCCATAAGCTAAGTTTCCGAGCCTGCCTGTTCATTCATTTCCATACAGTGTAGAACACTTGCATATCTATAACACTAAAATTACGAGGTCACATTTGTCAGCCGTCATCGGGTAAAAAACGACAAATCAAAGAATTCAACTCTATATATAACTAATATAGGACAATGGTGTAGATTAAAAATTACACCACTCCAGACCCTTTCGTTTTCAGCATAATTAATATTGCCAATAATTAACAAGTTCCGGGTCGAATCCGATACCGATACAAATAGTATATTCAGCTATTACCTTATCTGTACGTTCCGCATTTGACAGGCACACCACCAAACGGTGTATTTAGGATTTTGCTATATACACGGGTCATAATCAAAGGACTGACACTACTAAATTCAATCATTGTCAAATTGTTCCCTATTGTAGTTTTATTCAGCAATCAGCAAGACTTTCTAAGGTAACTAATATAGGACAATGCTGTTGATTAAAAAATACTCCATTCCTGGATAGCAAGGACCTTTTGTTTTCCAAATAATTAATATTTCCAATATAACTGATAAGTTCCAGGTCGACGGGTTCAAACAGAAAGATTTGAAAGCAGAGAAAACTGTGTATCTTATAATCGACATGACTTATCAGATGACAATACCAATTACTATAATAAGGCTTAGGCATAGTTATATACTTTAATTCAGTCACGGACACGCGATATCACGGGTGTGTACTTGTATAATAAAATATTGTCTGCGTGAATAAAACGATTTTGAAATTATGTCTGTTCAGATTATGTATAAAATATTCACTCTGTGGTTAAAGTTTTTGAAATTTTAATAACTGTCTTAAACTCTACTGAATTTCTACCAAACTTGGACAGAAGCTTGTTTATGATCATAAGAAAGTATCCAGAAGTAAATTTTGTAAAAATAAAATTCCTTTTTTTCCGTATTTTACTTATAAATGGACTTAGTTTTTCTGCGAGGAAACATTACATTCACTCTGTGGTTAAAGTTTTTAAATTTTTAATAACTTTCATAAACTATCCTTGATTTGTACCAAACTTGGACAGAAGCTTGTTTATGATCATAACTAAGATAGTATCAAGAAGAAAATTTTGTAAAAATAAATTTCCCCTTTTCCGTATTTTACTTATAAATGGACTTAGTTTTTTTTTGCCAGAAACAAAACATTCACTCTGTGGTTTAAGTTTTTAAAATTTTTATAATGTTCTTAAACTATCCTGGATTTCTACCAAACTTAAACAAAAGCTTGTTTCTGATCATAAGATATTATTCAGAAGTAAATTTTGTAAAAAAAATCACTTTTTCCGTATTTTACTTATAAATGGACTTAGTTTTTCTTCCAGTTAACATTACATACAGTCTGCAGTTAAAGTTTATAAAACATTTATTAGATTCATAAACTATCCTGGATTTTTTTTACCAAACTTGGAAGCTTCTTTCAATCAAAAGACAGTATCGAGAGGGAAATTTTTATTGATGTTTTTCTCATTTTTGTTGAGTCTGCGATTAACAGCAAAAGTAGGCGAGACACTGTGTTCCGTGGAACCCTTACGAATTTTTATAAATTTAGGCACAATATATGCTTTGCACATCCACCGTTTATTGGTTATGATTCCTTCAATAATACTGATCAAATCTGGTCTTGTTTCAGTTGACCATAGCGTTAATTCTACAGTTTATGGTTATTATGTCCCATTGGTATCTCCCTCCATCCATTTTTTTTTACATTGCACAATTATAAATCTTTACTGGGCAAATCATACTAATTGAAACTCTCTAAGAAGATTACAAATCTTAAACTTTTATTACAAAAAACATCGTTCACATGGTAACCTTGCAACGGAAATATCTATGCCATGGAAAAATTCAAAACCTACGAGCAACTTTGAGCATAAAAGGTGCAGGAGTAAACTGCAGTCCGAGAATTCTTTTAATTTTTGGGGGAGGATCCTTTCCACATGCTGGCAAAAATTTAAATCTCTGTACCAATGCTGTTAGATATAGGAATAGTTCCATTCGTGCAAGAGATTCTCCCATACAGGCTCGTCTTCCTGTTGACATATTAAAAGAATATTAAAAAGCTTTGATTTTCTTATCCCTGGAATAGATCATTACCTTAGCCGTATTTGGCACACATTTTTGGAATTTTTGATCCTCAATGCTCTTTCAACTTTGTACTGATTTGGCTTTATAAATATTTTTGATATGAGCGTCACTGGTGAGTCTTATGTAGACGAAACGCGGGTCTGGCGTACTGAATTATAGTCCTGGTACCTTTGATAACTATTTGAAACAATTTGTTTTTGGCGCTTTGTTATGATCCTAACAGTGCTTCAGCCTTGTATCTATATGATTTACTTTTATACATAAATATGTCTCCATGCATGAGGTCATCTTGATTTTGTTTGGTGAGTTTGTTCTATAAAATTCAATGATAGTCCAATTCCTCACCCTTCATCCCGGTTGACCTCATTTGCAAGACCTACTTATTGTATGTGTATTGTTATTTATTTTCGACCTGAACATGCGTGAAATATTTGCCACTGTACATTAAGCAATTACCTAACAATCAATCCTTAAATATTTATGTTTAAACGTTTTGTTGCAGGAGTTTTTACAAACACCAACTCCCTTAACTGACAAGAAATAGAAATTGTACTAACATCTCAATAAGTATAATATTTACTTAAACACGTGCGACATATCGCCTTGGACGCACATACTTACCGACAGAAAAAGCAACATTCTTTTCAGTTCCATGCAGCATTCCATCTTTATCCAAAAATCTTTCAGGGTTAAATTTTTCAGGATATGAAAATACCCGTTCATCCATTAATACAGAATCTATATTTGGAACAATCACTGAACCTTTCGGAATTCTAAAACCTTTGAAAAATATCTCATTGGAAGCACCATGAAGGACTGATAGAGGTGCTGTATTACTGATTCGGAGCGTTTCATCAACAACTGCTTGGCAATATTGTAATTTTGATCTGTCATTTAAAGAGAGAAGTCGATTAGAATTCGTCACACTATCTATTTCTCTCCACATCTTCTCTTGGATGTCTGGGTAATGTATCATGTACAATATAAACCATTTAATACACGCTGCCGTTGTTTGTGTCCCTGCTATGAATAAATCTCGGATTATCTTTCGTACCTCACTCTCTGAAATATGATAAACCAACTGGCAACTTACGAAAGATGATTTTTGTATAACACAAAGCAAAATAGGAATCGACATATATCAACATGGACCAGCGACATGGTTGATGCAACCTGCAAATATTTGGCTTTGGCCGTTCTTAATGAAGCTAAATCTAGAAAAGCGCTTCGCACGCATGACATTTAAAACATGTTCTTCTAAAAAAAATTCAATAATATATATTCATCCGCGAAAATTGAAAAATGAAATGTACAAAATAACAAATATCAACAAAACAAACATAAAACTATCATGCAAATAATACGCGCATGTCTTTCCTTACCAGTTATGCTAGTTTCATTTCTAGTTTCCATTTCTCTGAGACAGGCATCAATAAAGTCTGTTATATTGTTACTATCAAAACAGCTCTTATGTTCGTCAAATCTTGCTTGTATAAAATCCTCTATTTCTTTTTGATTGGACAACACTTTCTTGGCAGAGAAGATATCCCCTGGCACGTGTCGCAAGTTCGGAATAAAATTTAGTATTGTTGTGAGAGTAGAATTGCTAATGTAATCATCCAGTATTTTCATTAATTTTACAAACTTATGGTCGTCATACTCATATCTTTTTCCAAAGACTATTGAACAGATTATATTAGAAATGCTTACATTCACCTTTTCGTCCAAACTAAAACTGGCTCCGTTCGTTTCGTCAATAAAATCTAGAAAAATGTTAACTTCCTCTTTAATGTTTTCTTCGAGCGACTTTTTTCCAAACCCAAATTCCCGCAATGCTCGAAGGGTAAATCGTTTTAGTTCTTTCAGTTTTTCACCATCTGATCCAATTATACCTGAAAAAGCATATGCATGAGGGCGCTAAAATGAATAATACATTAAACAAATCTTTCCTTTTCATTGATTGATATCAATTTATAAGTGTTTACTACAAATTATATTTAGGAAACAGTGGCGTAGACGTTGACATTGAATTGGTTGTGTATGTAAAACACATTTAATGCCCCGCCATAGTTATGATTTATTCCATAATATAAGAACTGTCAACAATATAGTTGTTGATGATAATTGTTTTAAAATTTAAGATTTTTGTTAAAGATTACAAAAATTTACGAAAATTTGGTAAAAAATTACTATAAAGGTCAAGTTACTGCTTAAGGGGTCAATTGACTATTTTGATTATGTTAACTTATTTGTAGACCTTACTTTTTTGAACATTATTGCTATTCATAGTTTATCTTTATTATCTATAATAATATTCAAGATAATAACTAAAAACTGCAAAAAATCCTTAAAATTACCAATTTAGGGGCAGAAACCCAACAAAGGGTTGTCTGATTCATCTATAAATTTCAGGGCCGATAGATCTCAACCTGATAAATATTTTTTTCCAAATCTAAATGCTTTAGTTTCAGAGATATCAGCCAAAACTGAATTTTAACCCTATGTTCTATTTTTAGCCATGGCGGCCATCTTGGTTGGCGTACCGGGTCATGGGACACATTTTTAAAACTATATACCCAAATTGATGATTATTGCCAAGTGTTGTTAAATTTGGCCCAGTAGTTTCAGAGGTGAAGATTTTTGTAAACGTTAACAGACGCAAAGTGATGAGAAAAGCTCACTTACGCAAGGTGAGCTAAAACTGTGAAAGTATATGATACAAAAATGTTTAAAAGAAGGACTGGTACACGTGTAATTAACTTGAAAGGAATTATATGAATACATGTCTTTAAATTTCATACCGAAATTAATTCCCTGACGTAAGTGTTTTGACACAGATGATCTATCACTATCTATGGGCATGTATAAGAGCTTTGAAAAATTGTCAACCCTACAAAAATTATACATGTATTTCATTTCGGAACGCGCCCTCAAAGAAAAAGTATTGTAAACATGTGAAAATTAAGATAACTTTTAATAAATACACTAGAACTGTTAAAATCTAACAGTTCGTGTTATTTTGACTTTTTTATTTTCTGACAACTTTTTGAACCTCGAGTTTTGAACTAATAATCAAAAGTTAAAACCTGTATTTATATAAGCCAACTAAAAACTTTGTTTTATCTTGTTTTCGTATTTGACGTATTGCAAAGTCTTTCTTTAATATAAGGTTTCGCAAATCCTGCATTAGTACTACATGGAAAACGTCTGATGAACAGAAAATAGTAAATAATTTGTATGATAATACAAAACATACCTCTTTTTTCGTTTATATATCTATTTACAAACAAATCGGGGCGATCTGAAAAAACATCATCTCTCTCGACAAACGCCTCTTTCAAATTTTCTAGTCCACAAATAACAATTACCCATTTAGATCCGAGCGACACACTGAAAATATCTCCAAATTCTTTCCTCCAATCCCGAAATGCACCCACTAGCGTCTTCTGTCCAACAGTACGCATGTTTTCAATGATAGGATAAAATTTGGGACCAGGAGGAAGATCACTCGGTCTTCTCCAGCAGAGTACAGTGTAACATAAAGATACAATAAGAATCAATATAAACACAGATACGTATGTTGGTTGTATACACTCAAGAAATACGGAAAATACATTCATCCTATTTACACAAAATCTATTAAATAAATATGATTCGAAATATATACTAGTAGTTGAAAAATCGTGTTTGGCTGTGTTTACGGAATGTGCAGTGAACATGTGTGTATATCAATGACTTATCTTTCCTTCTTCCTTGTGTCCTTGATATCACATTCATTTGAATATGCGCATTTTAAATGTACAAATTTATTTATAAACATCTTATTTGTTCATACAAAATATTTTGTTTGGTTGGCTTTTATTTCGCTCTTCACGGTAATTCGCTCATGTGGATTCAATGTGCACGTGTTATGCATTTAAAGATCATTGATGCATCATTTGATTTCAGTATACATACAAGTCTATTTTTAAATCTATGTTTTAACATCCTGTTTGTAAAAACATAACAAATGTAGACGTCGGACATGTGCTTTCTGATGAGCGAATTCCTATAATGACTTGTGCAGGGTTTGATAATGTAGAGTGCCTGCAGGCGCAAACTCCAGTAAAAAACTACAATTATGTTGCGTTGTTTGGTTGGCGAATATAGAAAATAGAGTTGAAATAAAGACAAGATTTGATCGAATCTTTAAAATTTGAATTTAATTCAAGAAAAAATATCAATACGTCAGAATATATAAGCGATTTTTTTTAATGATACTGAAAAGGCATGACTAAAGTGTATCATCTTTTTTGTTGTGAGTTGCATTCAATGTACACTGTTTAAAATGAGATCATTTGCAATATATTTCATCTTTGCATTTTGTAACCGATTTTATCATGCCTAGACTCTTAACCTCAAACTAGAATTCAAAGGATTTAAGTTAGAATAAAAGCTGATCAAATCCCATATTTATTCCGTGGTTAATTGTTCATACATGCTAAAAAAAAATGAACATTACAAACAAAAGGTAGATTGTAAGATAAAGGCCGACCAGAATCAAAGAGGAAATGTTGGACGGCAACTAGAAATTGTTGAAATATTGGATATAGGGACAGCCATTAAGTCTGGTAACTAGCAACCTTCAGAAAAACAATGAGTTGTTGTGCAAGGGTTCTTCTCCAAACAGAGTGTGTTACAGTTTTAATTTGCAATAAACATCATATTCCCCGTTTTGATCGCACTATGTTGTGTCATGTGTACTATTGTTTGTCTGTTTGTCTTTTTTATTTTTAGCCATGGAGTTGTCAGTTTATTTTCGATTTATGAGTTTGACTGTCCCTCGGGCGTTGAAGGCATAAAACTTTGCTCAGTGCTTGGTGCACAAAGATCGTGCTCGAAACATGAAATCCAGCAATTTGATTGGTTGATTTTCGAGTCTGAGTACAAAAATCATGCTCGAAAGTTTTATGACCGTGAGAGCTGGTATCTTTCGTCCCTCTTCGAGATAACTGAATTGAAAAATCCATTTATCTACCATATGCTGTTACTATATATATATATATTGGTTTAAAAAGAGGGCAACAGAAACATGGTTAGAGAGAGCGAGCGAATGAACATAGGACGAACAGATATAAAATAATTGTCTTTGAATTATATTCGAGAGAGCATGTAGCGGTTTTTTTTTTGCATTTACCAACAAAACAATCAATGAGTCATTTATCATGATAAAATATAATTGTCTTTGATACTAAAGCATAATTTAGCAAGACATGCAGTATTAAATATGATTGGAAGAGTTAAAAAGCTAAGAAGTAACATGATTAATTGATTGAAATGTTGTTTGAAAAATTTGCAGCGTAAATTATTTCATTCATATACAACACGTAATCAAACTAATTATCTTAATCAAAGGAGGGGAGAGCAAACTATTTAGTCAACGTATTAATTCTGCGATAATCCAAGCAGAGAAAAAATTTCATGACAAAAGTTTGATCAGACACGAAAGGTCAATAAAAACACCGACTTTTGTTTGATGCACACACTAATGTATAATTTCTCGCCAGTGGTGCTCGAAACCGCTAAATATGAAAAATCCAAAAGTATAGATAAAAACAAAAATCAAAAGAATGACAACGAAAATGACACAAAGGTTACTAAAGATATTTTTCACCGTGACATTGAAATGGTGATATAAAGACCTACTCAAGTATTTGCTTTTTTTTTGTATATTTTAATGTATATTTTTCAATTTTAAGTATCAAATTGATATATATACCGGATATAAATTTGTTATGCGACAAACTCTGCAATTTGCATGTGACACAAAACTTCAAGTTATCACATACAGTTATATGTGAAAAAAAAGTCTTCCATCTTTACAGAACTAAACAAAGAATTAACACGACGGATGCCGTATACGGTGCAGGAAATGCGTACCCTTCTGGAACACCTGTTTTCAGTCCCTCCCAGTGTTTAGTGGTAGATCGTGTTGTTTCTTATTTATTATTTGTAACCGTTGATGTAAATGTCTGTTGGTTTTATGAGTCTTTGTTTACTTGGTTTTGATTGATATTGTCTATTAGTTTATCGTAATGTTCTATTGTGTTGTTTATTTGTGCGTGTCTCGAGCCTGTATGTTCTTCTATTTATTTGTATTGGAGTTCTGTCATTTAATGTTGTCATTTTGATATTATATTTGACATTGTCATAAAAGCGGGAGGTTTGGCTAGCCACAAAACCATGTTCAATCCACCATTTTTTTCATAAAATGTCCTGTACAAAGTCAGGAAAATGGCCATTGTTATATTATAGTTCCTTTCTTTGTGTGTTGTATTTTAGTGTTTCTGTTGTGTCGTTCTACTCCTCTTATATTTCATGTGTTTCCCTAAGTTTTAGTTTGTAACTCGGATTTGTTTTCTCTCAATCGATTTATGAATTTCGCACACCGGTAAACTACTGTTGCCTTTATTTTTGTCTTTTTAAAGCTTTTAAAAACCGATTTGATATCAATTCTTAAAACAATAGATTCAATGATTAAACAAAAACGCCAAAACCAGAAACACAAAATGTGTCTGCATCGAGAAGTTAACCTTTGAGTTATGAGCCAACATTCATGTGCATTAGTTTGAAGATTAAAAACAAAACTTCATTTGGGATATACAAACAAATATGATCAAACAAAAGCTGGTACATTTAGAATTAGAGTAATACCGTTTGCGTTTACATGATAAACGTCTTTTGATAAATCGAGATCTCTTTAAAATAAAAATAAGACAGAATATATATGGTGGGAGATTAAGTAGAATCACTGAAAATTTAATAACAACGATACCCTTATTAATAAGAGTATCGAAGCTTCTGGAAAACTTGTACGCTTAAATGTACCTTCAAGTTCAGGACAATAATTGTATTCTCTCTTCAAAATGGTTGAATCCAGTTTTGAATTAAGGAATTCTATTTGGTCCCATATGCAAAATTTTGATATACTAGATGTTGATGAAGAACTGTTGTAGTTACAAATTCCACATGATATGTACCCTCTTAAAAATTAAATGACACAACTGACTAAGATAAACATAAGACATTGTTGCATATCTTCAATAAGTGTGGAATCCTTGTGCATAGTTTAAAGACCGTTGAGGGAAACAGTGATAGTAACATTGATCAAAACTAGATAACCTTTATATATTGGCTTTCAATGACAAAAAAAATCTTAGCTCCACACTATCGAAAGAAAAGTTTCATATCTGCTCAATAACACTTACGATATCAATTTTACTATACCAAATATTTAGTCTCTACATTTATATCCTTGTAGTTGTTATACAATACATAATACATTACTTAACACCTGTCCATTACAAACTTAATCCGATTTATAATTTGAAAAAAATTAAATTTAACTGTTAATACGTGTAACACTAAGTTCGTAATTCTTGTTTTGTGTACTGTCGTTAATTAATTTTAGGTGTTCGTTGTCACTCTTTGGTTAACGTGTCGAAATGTACTACTTTAAGTGTTATGTATTTATGTCTTTCTCTTTCCTGGGTGTTCCTGCATTTATTTGTACTGTGGTCCTGTCGTGTAATGTCATTTAGCAGTATTTTTAACATTGCTGTTAAGCGCGAGGTTTGGCTAGCCATTAAAGATTATAAAATCAGGTTTGTTTCTTGAAATGTCCTGTACCAAGTCAGGAATACGGCAGTTGTTCGTTTCTATGTATGTTGCATTGGCGTTTGTTTTCGTTGCTCTTCAGTGTTTCTGTTGTTTTCCTGTTATAGTTGATGTGTTTCCCTAGGTTTTCTCTCAATCGCTTTATGACGTTTGAGCAACGTTATATTCTTGCTGCCTTTATCTACAGTGATGTGCGAGGACAAATCATTGAAAAAGTCTAAAATTGAGGTCTAGTATTTACAAACGTTTACGAGCATATAAAACTAAAATAGAAGGTGCACGACGTCCAACATTCTGCAATCACTGTCCAATTAACCGCATATCGACGAAAGAGTTTTTAATTAAGTTGAATTATACACATACACGGTGCCCTCTGTATCATTCAATGATGATACTGACTTAGTTCAACAAATGTGAAATTACGGTAACAGTAGTGTACCGCTGTTCGAAAGTCATAAACCGATTGAGAAAAAAAACAAATCCGAGTTACAAACTAAAACTGAGGGGAAATAGAAAAGAAAAACAACGAAACAACAGAAACACTAAAGTGCAAACAAAAACAAACGACAATGCAAATCACACAGAAACGAACTATAGGATAACAATTGCCATTTTCCTCACTTGGTACAGAACATTTTTAGGGGGGAAAAAGGTGGGTTGAACCTGGTTTTATGGCTAGCCAAACCTCCCGCTTTTATGGCAAAATTAAATGTAACACTAACATAAACCAATTGAAGAACATGCAGGACAGAGAAATACACAAATAAACAATACAATAAAACATTACGACATGCTTATAGTTATTAAATGAACCAGGCTTATAAGTATATACGCCAGACGCGTGTTTCATCTACATAAGACTCATCAGTGACGCTCAGGTCAAAATAGTAAAGAAAGCCAAACAAAGATGAAGAGCATTAATAATCCAAAATTCCAAAATATTGTGCTAAGTACGGCTTAGGTTATCTGCCTGTGATAATAAAATCCTTAGTCTTTAGAATAATTCATAATTTATAAAAATGACCACATACTTGATATACATGTCAACATCGAAGTAGTGACTTACTAAAGAATATAAATGAACGCGTCAAACAACCTAGGTCAGCAAATAAAAACTGCACAGCCGAACCACGCATTGTATGTCACCCGATTAGAGAGACTTCACAGGTAAATTTCTACAAAAATTTGAAGTCTGACAAAATCCTTTAAATCTCTCATAATTGGAGATGTCATCTTATATCGAAGAAGAGGATGGTAGTGGGTCGTAACCATTCTGTATACACGATTCTATCATATAATTAAACAGGATTCTTTATGATTATAATAACTCTTTCTCTCTTTATGGCAGTACCACATTAATAGTACGGCGGCTTTGTGAAAAATTGTGCACATCCTGCTACAAGCATGAAATTTGGCAAAGACCTTCCTCAACTATTTCTCTTTCATTTCAGATAGGGAGGCATTTTTTTCATGCCTCACTTCCGGTAAAATCCAAAATGGCGGTCATCATACTTAAATTAGCCCAATATCAAAAGCTAGTATGTGAAAAGGTGTTATTAACATGCTACTATCATAATATTTGGTACAAACCTTTGTTTTGTACTACTTTTGGATATATGATATTGATAAGATGTCTTCAAAAACCCTACTTCCGGTAAAATCAAACATGGCGGATATAGTACTACAATAAGCTTATTTTTAGGGAGGATAATTGAAATCTGTTTTAAAGTATTGCTGCTATTGTTCAGGAACCTTTCTTTGGTGCTTCTCATGGATACAATGTACTTTCGGTAATATCCAATATGGCGGACATAGAAATATTGATAATTTTTCATTTTTATATTCAACTTTTTTCAAACTGTAAATAAAATGATTTTTTTGGGGTTGTCATTAAACTTTTGGCTTTAAGACAGCCTCAAAACCACTTATTCTATTCAGCTGCATATGTTTCAATACAAAATTAACACTTCCGGTAAAAAATCAATATGGCGAAAATTACAAAGATGAGTCCTCAATCCATATATTCGATGTAGAGTTTTGGATAGATTGATTAAAACAAAATAAAATCACTAAAGTTGTTAAACATCTTTAGAATGACTTATTTATGGCCGCATAAACATGTTTACTCACAATCGGAGAGCTTATTTTCCAAATTTACAAAGATCGTGGTATTGTTTCCTACATCTATAATGTACAAGCTCCTGATAAGATTAAGAGGCCTCACAAAAGAGTTGTTGAAAAGGGTGCCATGGATAATATTTTCCCCTTCGCCATTAATTAGGGATGGACTAAGTAGAAAAGGAACCAATACCAAGCTTGTTACTCATTCACATCCGCCATGGTATATTGCACGTTTTACTCGCTGAAAAAGACTAGACCGAGTCGTGGGAATAGCCTCAATAAGTATTTCCTTTTCCAAAAACACATTTTATCTTGCTTCTCTAAGTTTGTTCGATCGTACAACAAAACCACGTATTGTTCTATCAATGACATTGTCAAATCCATATCTGGTGATGTTGGCTGATCAATCATCATTCTAAATGATAGAGTCACATCTTTAAATACCATCCATGTCACCAACGCAGTTCCTTTTCCAGAAAACGTGTAATATCTCAATGTCTAGTGTATTTGAAAGGTCATGGATAGATATAAATCTGAAGCTTTTCCCCTTTCCAAATGCAAGCCCAAGTTTGTCTGCCCCTATGTCACTGAAAAGCGAAACCGCAATGACAGCAACATCAGTATCGAATGTTTGAGTCATGACTCAGTTAAGTCGGTATTTCACTGCATCAGACGCATGGATCTTGATTCAAGTGTCAGCCTCTTTACGTGATGGATAGCACAGAACATCCTGAGTAATTGTTGCTACAACTACCTTTCCCTCAAAATCTATTGAGCAAGCTGTTGCGAATGAAAACTTAAAAGTTCTTTCTTATTGTCGTAATCTTGTTTTGACTCTTGATTCGTCAGTGTATTCCCTTTCCCCTAAATGTAGCTCTTGCTTCTTATAACAAATGCTCAGGATATTCTATCTTATCTACCTCGAGATGTATTTCAAGTTTATCACCATGTTCACATTAAGAGGCTGACAATATAATCATGGTGCCTATGTTTGATGCAATGAACCACGAACTTGCACGAGTCATGATTCGAATAGTCGTTATTGTTTCGCTATTCCGTGACAGGGGTGGACGAACTATGGATTGTGTTTGGGAGGGCAAAAAGCTTTAGATAAGTATATTTACAAACGCACCTGGCAATGAGTGATTACACACACTTATTGTGCTCCATGTCTTTACCTGTTGTGATATGGTTCTCTGGTTGCTTGAAAAGGAAAATAAGACTGCGTAAGAGACATTGATGGCATTTGAAGATGTGACTTTGACATAAAGAATGATGATTGATCAGCCTAAATCACCGAGGCTTAACTGTAAGATCACACAAACTTATCAGATGGGGTTAACATGGTTAGCGAATCAAGAAAATAACTATTTTCGCAAAAGGGAAGACTAATTGAGGGTAAAACGTGCAATATTCTAAGGCAGGTGTTTAGGGGAACGAGCTTAGAATTGACTCTTATGATACACGGTTCAAGCGCTTATGAATGGCGAAAGGACAGAGAGGATAACTTTTAAATAACTCTTTCTAAGGCCTCATCATTTTGTCAGAAGCTTGTACATTGTGGATGTTCTTGGGAATGCGGTTTAATGCCAAAACATGCTACATCCTACGCATCAGAAACAAAAGCCATAAAATCTACAGTTTAAATGGACACATACTACAACAAGTCAAGCATAACCCGTACCTTTGCCTACAAATTTCGGAAGACCTCAAATGGACCACCCACATATTAAACGTGGCAAAGAAAGTTAATTCAACACTAGGATTTCAAAGAAGAAACTTGAAATAATGCCCACAAGATTGCAAAAAACAGTTTACATCTCGCTCGTTGATCAACGATGGAATGTGGAGCCATAGTATGGGACCCCAACATGGTAACGAACAATTGCAAGACGAACAAGCTAGAAGTTGATATTTATGTACAAAGTGGTTAAGGGGCTGATTCCCGTTATTGAACCAGACGAATTTCTCCAAAAAGCACGTCTTAAGAGAAACATAACTGCACAGAAGTTCGAAGAATACCACGCAACAAATATTATGGGAAATCAAGTAGAGAATCACTCTTAGTGTTTTGACATTCCACTAAGCAAAACACCACAATACTCAAACTCATTCTTTATAAAGACAGTGATCGAGTCGAATCAGCAAGACGACACTGTAGTGCGCACATCAAGCGTATAGAGTGTCAAATCTGATCTTACTCCTCGTCAATAAATCGGTGGCGCTCTCTCAAACCGTTATATTAAAGCCAGAATTGGTATTGAGAACGCATTTATACAGATACAGATACAGAGCATGTCGCGGTCGTTGTTAATGTGGAAAATCGGGTCTCCCGTGCACCGTTTTGTTTACATGTGGTGGTGACTGTGAATAAACATGTATTTTCAGCAAAATAGTAATAATTTGAAAAATGTTTTAGTACTTTAGTAATTTTATTTTGTTTTAATCAATCTATCTAAAACTCTAAATCAAAGATATGTATTGAGGACACATTTTTGAAATTTCAACCATATTGGTTTTTTTTTAATACCGGAAGTGTGATTTAGAAATTTACATTAGAAAAAATTTAGTGGTTTTGAGGATAAAAAGAAGCCAATAGTTAAATGACAAGAAAGAAAAAAAAGAAAAAACCAACAAAATACATTTTCTTTACATTTTGAAAAAATTTGAATATTAAAATAGAAAATTGATATTTCTATGTCCGCCATTCTAAATTTTACCGGAAGTAAGGTTTTTAAAGAGATATGTCTTATACATTGAATCCATGAGAGGCACAAAAGAAAGGTTCCTGCCCAGTGTAATAATAGTAGCAATACATTAAAACACATTTCAATTACCCTCCCTAAAAAAAAGCTTATTCTAGTACTATATCCGCCATGTTAGATTTTACCGGAAGTAGGGTTTTTGAAGACATCTTATCTATATCATATATTCAAAAGTAGCACAAAACAAAGGTTGATACCAAATATTATGTTAGTAGCATGATAATAACACCTTTTTCACTTAATAGCCTTCGATAAAGGGCTGATGTAAGTATGATGTCCGCCACTTTGGATTTTACCGGATTTTTTCAAATGCCTCCCTATCTGAAATGACAGAGTAATAGTTGAGGAAGATCTATGTCAAATTTCATGCTTGTAGCAGGATATGCACAATTCGTCTGATATATGCTTGTAGCCGCCGGACTATAAAATTGAACGGAAATCTTCCCATTTACTCAAATGCCATTACTTTAATAGTCTGGTTGTGATATCTGCTGACCCTGTTGTGTTTACAATATTTTTTCAGTAATAAAACGGACTGAAGACACAAGATGGACATTAATATATGTTGACATACAGATGAAGTAAACTTTATAATTGCTAATCATTTCAATTTTTTTTTTCTTATTTATATTTTCAAATTGTTTGCATAATGTGCTTATTGACACTGATGTCTCCATTTTCACTGCAGTAATATTATCATTACACAAATCATTTTAAAACGATGGTACATATACATATATAGAAATCTATAAAAAGGACTAGCCAGCAAATTTACTATGTACCGGATCGTCTAAAATAGACGATACTATGCAGATAAGGAAAAAATTATATCAGTCTAAAAATTTGCAATTCAATTCAATTCAATATTTTAGTCTCGTGTCTCAATAATATATAATACAACATTACATTAAATGTAAAAATATATAAATATAAAAAGAGAGCTTTTCTGTACAGAATTACAAGAGAATATAACTCATGTCTCAATAATATATAATACAACATAAAATTAAATGTAAAAATATATAAATATAAAAAGAGAGCCATTCTGTACAGAATTACAAGAGACTATAACATTAAAAATTATATAAAGAATTCATCTATTATAAAACATATTGACAATAACATTATTTACAGTATACAACATTTCTACGACTATTTAAAATAAGATTACAGGCTTTGGCACAATAACGAATCATATTATTTTCTGTAAATAAAAACACTAATTTCTGTTTATCATCAAAAGACATAAAACACTATTAAAATGTGTTGCTTCATCAAATATTTTTTTTTAGAATCCTCATATAAAGGACACGCTAAAATAACATGGGCTTCATCTTCTAAAATATTCATACAATTATTACAGACTCGATCAATGTAACCTGCAAAAGTATGAATGTTATTAACATACTAGAATGTTCGGTTTGTGGCCTCCAATATGTTGGTAAGTCAAAGCAGCCCTTCCACAAACGCCTCAATGGCCATAGATAAAGGCAACAGTAGTATACCGCTGTTCAAAACTCATAAATTTATGGAAAAAAACAAAATCGGGGCAACAAACCAAAACCGAGGGAAACGCATCAAATATAAGAGGAGAACAACGACATAACATCGAAACGTAACACACACAGAAACGGACCAAGCATCAGACAAAACATAGGAGTGATATCTCTAAGAAGCCACTTCTCCCAGTTTCTCAGCATTTCAGACAGTCGGGTCACAAACTTGATGACTTTATCCGCATGAATATTCTAGTTTGTGAACAGAATATTCATTGGAGTGATGCCGTGCGACAGGTTCGGGAAAGCTTTTGGATAATAGAACTAAATGTACATCATCCAAACGCCATCAATAAGAAATACTAATAGTTTAGTTTTTCACTCACTTTTTAATGTTAATATAACTATAACGGAGACAAAACTACGTAGACATATATCACACATAAACACAAATGACCAATAAATACAAACAAACATACACAAATAAATGTAACAAAGAGGCCACAGACAAAACTGTTGTAGTTCATAGTGAATTTGACTAAGACACTCACAGAACAGATATTGTTGTTGATAGCAATTGAGAAAGACCATATAAAAAATATTCTAGTTGATAGTACATACCGTTTATACACTTTATTGATGAAGTACATATATTAAGTTAAGTATGAAAATATAAATACTGTAGTAAACAAACTAAAAACAGCAATGTTAAGGTGGAATGGGTGTATACATTAAAAATGATAGACTATGTTCATACTTTGCCAAAACGTAGTATATATTGAGATATGTTCAAAAATATAACAAAAATCATAGCTCATTGAGCATTTTTTCAAGCTACACGTTGTGATAAAATGACACATTTGTATGGATTATACAGGGGGAAAAAACATCATTATGTGATTTTGCATTTACTGAAATGATTCTAAGTACTTTGGTTCTTGTCAAAACAATCCTGAAATATTAAATCTTTGACAATATTGCATGATATAACAATACCTTTAAATTAATTTTAAAAAAATGAGAATCCATGTACAAAGCTTATTAGATTTTCTTTGAAAAAAGTGTAATTGGCAACAAAAAGTCGATGAAATTATCCCAATTTTTTTTATTAAGCAATATTGTATTTCGTATATCAAATGGAAAGTTTTGTTAAAAATATTATTGAAAACTATTGTAGTTACGAATACTATAATGAGAGAGCGAAAGATACCAAAAACTATTGTAGTTACAAATACTATAATGAGAGAGCGAAAGATACCAAAAACTATTGTAGTTACAAATACTATAATGAGAGAGCGAAAGATACCAAAAACTATTGTAGTTACAAATACTATAATGAGAGAGCGAAAGATACCAAAAACTATTGTAGTTACAAATACTATAATGAGAGAGCGAAAGATACCAAAACTATTGTAGTTACAAATACTATAATGAGAGAGCGAATGATACCAAAAACTATTGTAGTTACAAATACTATAATGAGAGAGCGAAAGATACCAAAAAGGATAGTCAAACTCATAAGATGAAAACAAACTGACAATTCCATTGCAAAAACAAAACAAGACGAAAATGCAAACAGAACATAGAAAACTGAAGACTTGAGTAGCCCGAACCCTACCAAAACCGGGAGTGATCTTAGGTACTTCGGACGTATAAGCAGTCACAATGGAGGAAAAGGGAACAGGATTTTGGTTACAAGAAGTGGAACCTTTCCGTCGTCATCTGTGATACGAATAATCCACAACGGGCAAACTAACTCATGATGGCGTCCTTAAAATTTGTAGAAGGGTCTATTTAAAGTTCACCAATTTGGAACTCTTGGTTTGATAGCTTCTTTAATTGTGAGTATCAAATCATGGTAGGAATTGCAAGCTCTTGTATATTGTGTCAGCTTAAAGATGTATACTCCATTTACAGTTGCTACTTGAATTTGGCTGCATCGACGTTGAAAATTCACAATTGGAAATCTGAAATCATATTTTTTGGTCGTTAAGTTTATCCTCATTTCAAATTTCTGGATGATAGTCAGAATGTGAGTCAGATAAAACTGTATAAGGTGTGTCCTTTATTTTAAGTTCGATGGGATAAATGCGTTCGACATAGTCAAGTTCGATGGGATAGATGAGTTCAACATTTCGACGTTCAATATAGTCACCACACTTCGAATTATTTAGCTATATAGTGGAACGTGAAGTTAAAGGATAATTCTATTTTCTAATAAAGTTATTCTCGTGTGAATATAGGAACATGTCGGTAAGAAGATTAGCACAGTTGGTTCCCATGGGTTTCCACATTGTTTGTTAAAAAAACACGTCCTCCAAACGTTACAAAAATTTTGTCAATCAAGAATCTTATTAATACCAGTTTCAGAGTACTTTTTTCTTGGAATCAGATTGATCTTTTACAAAGTATGATTTATCCCTCCCAAAGACAAGATTCTTGTTTCTACGTTGGTCATTTGTATGAAGCAACACACGACCAATCTTTCAATTTGTTTTATTGTTTAGAAAGGGGAATACTTGTGTAAAGTATAGAATAATCAAATGTTTTTATTTCATTGCAAGAGGAAAGAGATTTACATTAGGAGTACTCTTTTGCCATTTCGGGACCTTCTATAGCTGACTATGTGGTATAATTTTTGCTAATTGTTGAAGGCCGTACGGTAGCTTATAGTTAATAACGTATAGGCCATTGTGGTTTCTGGTGGAGAGTTGTGGCATTGGAAATTGTACCACTGACATCTTGTTATTTTTATATCTAACAGATCTTTCGAATTTTAAAGTATTCACACCTGATTCACGTCAACCCTAGAGTAGTTAGTTTCACAATTATAAGACTGAACAATACATTATATTAAGGCATGTCGCATCTTTCAGCAAATTTTCATACTTATTCTCTCCGGTTAGGTCAGTACAGCTCCGCCTATATTCTTGCAGTCAACTAAAAAGTTTTTTACCTGTACGATATACCGAATGGTGTGAAAATCTACTCTAGTATATTTTAAGCGCCGACGTCATCAATTGGTGATTTGATGGTCGCAAGTTAGGTTTACAGAGCAAGTAAACGGGTATTTGCTACCATGAAATCACCAAGTGATGTCGTCGGAGCTTAAAATACATTATTGTTATCTCCATTCTTATGAAACTGACAGAAAACAACGTCAAATCATACATTTAAAATCTGTCATATGTCGTTTGTGCCTGTGCGTATGTTTTCATAGCATCAATTACGAATTAATGCCTTGAGAATTGGTGACTTTGTCCAATCAAAATGAACGTTACAAACAATGTTCCATTAGAGTTAGGAGATCACTGTATTGTATTTTAAGCTCCGACGGCATCAATTGGTGATTTGATGGTCGCAAATTACGTTTACTGGCCACGCATTAGCGAAGCAAGTAAACGGGTATTTGCGACCATGAAATCACCAACTGATGCCGTAGGAGTTTAAAATACATTATTGTTGTCTCCATTCTTATGAAACTGACAGAAAACGACGTCAAATCATACATTAAAAATCTGTCTTGTGTCGTATGAGCCTGCGCGTACGTTTCATAGCATGAATTTCGAATTGATGCCATGAAAATTGGTGACGTTAACAAATCAAAATCGACGTTTCAAACAATGTTCCATTAGAATACTGAATATACAACAAGAAAAGTTTAGAAATTAAACTCTTGACAAGATTTTACGCCTTTAGTTTCAGAATTTTTCAATGCAAACTGACCGCTTTAGACTCAAATAAATTAACTAGTTAAACCTAATATAAACATTGTATAGCTCATCAAATGTTTAACGAGTATTTTTTATAAAAGAGTTGGAGTTGCATATGACACAAATTAACCTGTCCTCTGTAGCATTCAATGAAAATTATAACTTAGTACGTCGAGGAAATATTGGATGATATTTAAACAGACGAATATAAGTAGTTTCATTCCTATTTTTTTACTGGAGAAAATATCGTACTGTTCAACCATGAACTTGCAGATGTTACTGAAAAAAAATACACAAAATTGCCATTTTGTATTTGCTTTTTCAATAAAAACAAGAACCATCAAAAATTTTGATTCATGTCTGGATAAGATTAATGTTCAACCTTTTCCTGCTCTTTTAACTCAAAGTTCTAATGATGAAAAATATAGTTTTATATCTAAATTTGTATCTAAAAAGTTAAACAAATTCTTTAATGAACTAAGTTCAACCCCAGTGTATGTTGGGGTTCGTGATGCCCATTTTCTTATTTCTATCTTGTTTTTGTGAACTGTTGTTTATTCAACTAATGAGTTTGAATGTCCCTTTGGTGCAAGTCTTTCGTCTCTCTTTTATCGTAAAAAAAAGTTTCAAGCTTAGTGTTTTGAAATAGTTATTACGGTCATTGAATGATACAGGGGACATGTTTAGTTTGTGCTATTTGCAACTCGCCAACACTTTTTTAACTACACAAACATTAAGAAGACATCATGATATTATAATAATACCCTGATTGACAATGTCACAATACATAATTGAACGGACATTATAGGTGTATCCTAATTTTTAACATTTTTATCTATCATGTCTGTTTGTTTTGTTCACATATTGTTGTCAATATCAAGGAATTGTATGCTACTATCATACAAGTGAGGGGTTTAGATAGCTATAAAACCAGCTTTAATCCACTATTTACTACATAAGAAAATGTCTGTATCAAGAATATAGCAGTTGTTATCCATCCGTTTGTTGTGAATTTTGAGCTTTTGATTTTGCTATTTGATGAGGGACTTTGCGTTTTGAACTTTCCTCGCAACTCGGATTATTTTGTTATTTTCCTTTTTTTTTTTTTTTTGTTTACTCAAATGTAATTTCAGTTATAGACTAGTTGTGATATCTGATGTGGTGTTCACAGTATTGTTTCTGCAATAAATCATATACAAGTCATTAATAGGACACTTAATGAAGTCGCAATATTTGTTGATGATACATCTATTCATTTTAGGAAAAACATACCAAGGATTTGCATTTCGATGTAAACTACCTGTGCTCCTCTTAACCAAAATTTCGTTTGCTGCAATGAATTCCAGTTCGTTTATTGATAACTTGATGATGATCTAGAAAACAAAACAGCATACAGATACGTTAAAAATTGAAAACAGTTCACGTTTAACAATTTCATGCGTCCGAATCGCTTTTCTGGATTTACCTTCCTCAGAAACGCTCAAAGCCAAACATTTGAAATCTAGAGTTAACAGTTTTTTTTATATATTTGGACTATATTTTGTATATATGTTATTGTTTGTTATTACTGTTTATATTCACATACCCCTGATGGGGTCTTTGAGAAATAAAAAAGTTTCAAGACGAGATGCTCTCTATTCCCCGATGTCTTTTGGATAATATGAAAGTGATTCATTCTAACTTTTGCCTACTATTGAAAACATTAAATAATCTTGAACCAAATATTGAACCAAATCTTGATTATTTTGTGGGGCGTTGTTTTTTTATTATTATAAATTCGTCATCGTAAATATGTTTACATACAAATGAAGTTTCTTTCTATTTGCTAATTTTCTTTTCTTTGATGGTATTAGTATGCTTAATCTTATTTAAATTTTCCCATTGTTTTCATATTCATTCATTCATTTTTACTGACACCTCCGTTTTCACTGATGTAGTATTTGTATCACACAAATTATTTTATAACAATGATTTAGATATCATTAAGAATTTACACAAAATTGCGGAAGTAAAATCCCCCCCCCCCAAAAAAAAAAGAAGATATTCCACGTGCAGATTCTTATTGTTATAAGATTAATGCGTAAGACAACATGTTATGTTTCGATGACTGTATTTTCTAACTTAATTTACTTCCTTATGAGAATTGTCTCATTGGCAATCATAATGCATTTTCTTTTTTTGTATAGTGGATTTCTGAATAGTATTTTTAAATTCTTATTGTCAAGTTACAGTTAATGGTCTATGTCAAAGAGTTTGGTAAAATTTTGCAGACAGCTTTTGGTCGTTGAACTATAACCTGAATTATAAAAAAAACGCATTTATCTTATTTTTATTACTTATCGAATTATTTCAAATTAGGTGAACATATATGTATATATAAAGCTCATAAAATAAGCGAAAAACGTTCTGAAATTTGGCTTAAAATCGTCAAATCTTTAATTTCAAGTCCATAGTTTTTTTCTTATGTTGTTGGTAAATTATTTCCCGTTATAATGATGTAAAATGATAATGGGATCAATTACTTCGCCAATCTTTTACAGTATACATTAATAATTCAATTTTGGATGTAACGCTTCTTATGATGGCTGACGTCGTTTTGTTTATCATATTATAGACACAATTTTGTCATGTGACCATGACGTCATCAGCGTTTTTTTCATGAATTACGCCGGTTTAAAATGGAATTTAGAATTAAATTATAAGAAATAACTGTAATATTTTTTCTGTCTATTCGAAATAACATAAAAAAAATGTGGTGCACACTGTTAAATAGTTAAATATAAGTAATTGAAACAGAAAAAAATAATATTCATCGACATTCTTTTCTTTTGACTGTGGTATTTCTTCGTGTCTTCTTAACAAACCAAATTAAATTATTTGTATTAATCTTTATTCATGAAGATATCGGATATTTTATTGACTTTTGTCTCATTAGGCTAATTGTCAAGACATTTACAGAATACCAGTCTCGTACTCTCTCTAGTGATGGCGTGATTTGATTTTTGAAGGAGGCAAATTTAGTGGAAAACACGATTTTCGGTTTATCTAAAATTCGTGAAAGCTAAATGTTAAATAAATAGATGTATTATTGTTTAATAAAATTTTCTAGTCGTGATTAGAAATTATCCAGGCGAGATATTTTCAATTAATATTTCCTTAAAAAAACATGGATCGCATAATTAAAGATAACATTTTGCTGGACTGTTTGCTCATGTAGCTGGAAAGATTTACAAAAATATTGGTTCCAGCAAAAAATCAAGCATAAAATAAGGAGAAAAATAAGATAAAATATTTATTGTGATTGAACTATCTAACAATGTCGGATGTCCGTTATCTCTTTGTTAAACTCTAAATGATTAATGATATAGTTATATAAAAAATAAATCATTCATCGGTTGTAACACAAGTATTCCAAGACCCGGTAGTAGCATAAGGAATTGTATAATTAGTTACTATTAATTTTCCTTATCAGTACGAAGAGCATTTTAAAATTCATAATCTTTCGATTTACTTTATAATATTTATTACAATTTGAATTATACAAAAGTCGCGGCAATTTTTTAATCTTGTACATATCGATACAAACACCAGTACTATTTTTCCGACCCCAAATGAGCAAGGTGATAAAATATTAAATGACCTTTTTCTTATTTGGAACTTCATAAAGTATACATATTGCTAGAGCAAATGAACGGTATTTTAATAGTAAAACAGATGTTAAACGGTCATTCTATTATCCACCTAAGATCAATTATTGATTTTATATTTCTTTTAATAATACCGCAAATATTCACCTTATATATGACCCCCGCTATGAGAAATATGTTCACTTGTTTCCTTCTGTCAATAATCACAAAACTTTCTCATCAGGTATGAAATTAAACTCGTCTTAAATGTTCTATTATATTTCATAATATGCCAATTTCAGGTGAAATGAACAGTTCGGCGATTTTGTAATTCTTCATATCCTGCGACGAGACGACAATTGCTAGCTTTTCACTTCCATTATAGGCGCTCACGTGAAGAAAATATCCTCTGCAAGTCTGACATTGTCTGTTCGGGGTATCGATCAATTCTCCAAATTTTACGGTAAACTCAATATGGCATCTTTTTATTATATTGATAATTATAGTGCTCTTTCCACGGAGGCGTACAATTGTTTTTCAAGATTATCTTTCCTGTCGATCGAGCAGAATGAATAAAAAATGATAAGAGTACTACGTGATACGAAGAAAAAAATTCAATTGTAAGTCAAATTGATACTTAAGAGCTCTAAGTAAAACTCTTTAATCCCAAAATTACTTTTAATTTTTTTAATTATAGACATGCGAAGAAAAAGATGATAGATGAACAGCTCGTCTCCAGTAGAAATCGCTATTGAATAAGTTCATTCTTAAGCACTCTGTTATTATTTCTGTAAAAATTCTTAGAATGATTGTTATAATTATATAACGACTACAGAGTCTTTAAGTATAGATGTTTCTTATTGGAGACGACGGAAGATTCAGTTGGTGCTAAAATGGCGGAAGATATTAAGAAAATAACAAAAGAATTCGTGTTGTAATTTCTTGTAGCCAGCCTTTTAGCATTCAAGTCGAATGAGTTTTTTGAATTCCTGTACAAATATAAAATTTCATGCATTACTCTTCCTATATGACATTTCCGCCCTATTCAGTTTATGATGAACGAATGTTTAGTGTTCCGATATTGAGGAATTATTTCATTAATATCAATATAAGGGGTCATCTTACGCTTGGTATCTGTGTTATAATTTTTCAATACGGCGCGATCGGAATTGTACCATAAACGGTGAAGAATAAAAAGTGTTTTTATATTGAAAATTTATGAATGTTCGTGTTACTTCTTATTGACAAACAAAGAAGTAAACGCAAACAAAACGGAATATTTTTTCATTCAGTCCAACTTAAAATATATAACGATGCAAGTTTTGAGAAACATGATGTGTAACTAAAAGTCAAGTTTACGCCGAAACACGTCTTTTTGAGTTTGGTTTCACTGAATTGCACAATTAAGTAGTTCTTATGGTTCAGCTATACAAAATTAAAAAAGATCACGGCGACCATGTTGTTGGCGAATTGGCATCAAAGTATCAACACTCATATTTGAAGATTCAATATTTTGTTAAAGTCTCACCACTTGTATAACATAATACGTTCCAATATACATATAAAACATTGCGTATAACATGAAATATTGGATAACATATATAAAACATATTGTATGTATATGAGAGAAAACACGTAGGTTAAACATCAAAGAGACAGCAACATAACGACGCAAATACACAAATTACACATTTAAAATCAGAGGGATATATATATATATATATATATATATATATATATATATACAACTTAGAATATTACAGCCTTTTTTGTCATTTCGGGGTCTTTTAAAGTCTACTATATACTGTGAGGTATTCTCGTTGTTGAAGGCATTTACGGCAATTTATTTGTATCTTAAAGACGAATTAACATTGATTTACTTAATACATAACGCATTGGACAGCTTCCCCTCTATGTGTTTCACTCACAATGTAAGAGGGTCTGGATGGGGGGGGGGGGGGGGGGGGTGGGGTGGTCAGTTATTCTGTAAACATTAAATTTTCACCCCTTTTTTCTCTAATGTTCAAAAAATTAGCCCCTTTTTTCTCTAATCTTAAAAAAATTAACCCCTTTTTTCTCTAATCTTCAATTTTGTTGCCCGTTATTCTCTAATCTTCGTTTTAAGGGCATTATTCTTTAATCATTTAACCCCATCGAAACCCTCATGTAAATTCTAAAAATCCAAATTGTAATATCGAAGAATCTATATGTATATATTATATATATTCTTCGATATTACAATTTATATACATTTTTCAACTTATTTACATAAATCCATGAAATCAAAATGTTATTCACTACATATTATACATAGCGTCACACTACCCCAGAAATTTCGAAAAAAATACTTGTTACCATCATGATCTTTGAAATGAAGCCTTTCTTGGCAGAAGACCCAAAATATCAGTACTTTAACAATGAATTTAAACAAGCAACTATCAGATTAAAATTGTAAGTGTAGCCCATCAATCCCAAAGTGTCTTGTAACGGGACTAACTTAAAGGATTGAAACTTGTTAAAACAAAGAAGACAAAATAAATATTAAAAGAGAATGTTACCAATGAAATCATTTTATTTTCCAATTCTAATTATAAGAAAAAATCAGTGTAACCATAGTTTTACCACGATTGTAATCCTGTAACTTAACTTATGGAAATAATGAGTCACGGGTTTGAAAAACGAGAATTTGCTAGAAACTGATATTTTAAAGTGTAATTCTTTGTTAACAAAGGGAAACATGTTAGGCCCTACATATGTAAATGGCCTTCTGAATCAAGGCTCCGTGTTAAAGGCCGTACTCAGACATACAATTGATAACTTTTTATAAATGGAGAATTGTCTCATTGGCACTCATACCACATCTTATATATTATTGATATTGAATGAAAATTTTACATTATGTATAAGAAACAGAGATTAAAAAGTAAAGTACATTCATTATTATACAGTGGTTTCAAGTTCTGATATGCTGTTTTGGGAATAATTTCTTGACATATATGACTCATAATAATAATGATGCTTGAATAAGGTTCTAGAGTTATAATCCGAAAACTCCCTTTCTGAATTATTCCGTTCTGTTTATATAGTTAAAACTGAAACACATCCGCGACATCAAAGGTCGTTAACTGGTTGAATTACTACACGTCTGTATTAGCCTTGATTTTTTTTGTATTCGATTTGCCAGTGCTGATGAAGTCACGCAATGAGGTAGGTGGACAGTTTTCGTCTGTTCTCGAGACCTACTGGATAAGATGCAAGATAGTTTGTTGACCAGATTCAGATTCAGATTCAATATTTTATTATAGTCTCACCACATACAAACATAAAATGAGATTCACATACATAGATTTAAAACATTAAAACATTTGCATTGCATGTACCAATCTTAAAAAGATTTATGAGAGACTTTTAAGATATACTATATACATATAAACTTATTTTTACACATTTAGAATTAAAAATTCTGACATAATATACATTTTTACTAAATGATATTAAAACATTTGTTTCTTTAAAAACTAGTGAAATAAAATACTATTTCTTCTTAATAAAATGTTGTTGCAGGTTTTGGCAACTATAGCAGCAACATTGTCATTACTAAATAAAAATATAAATTTTTCATTATCTGATAAAAGGTTAAAATGTTCATTAAAATGTAAAGCTTCATGTATCATGATTTGTCTTAGATCCACATATAATGGGCATTTTAAAATGACATGCATTTCATCTTCAACAATAGAGCTACAGTTAAAACATGTCCTCTCGTGGACTTCTTTCTTTTCATATCTTCCAGTTTCTAGTTTTAGTGGAGCTACCCCACATCTAAATTTAGCAAATGAACTTCTGTTCTTTAAAGATATAATATTTTGCAAATAATTTTCAGTACAATAGTTATTTTTAAACAATTTGTAAGTTCTTAATTTACTTCCCTCTGCATATGCAGCAACTCTTGTACACCAGTTTGATTTAAAATTATCAAATACATCCTCCTCAATTTGTTTAATACAATTTTTGTTTAATACATTTGATTCAAAATTACAATATTGCTCATAATTATACAATTTTAACATTTCTATAACTCTAAAACTCCAGTTTTTAATTCTAGTATTACACTTTCGTATAGACCACTTAAAAATTTTAAAATTTATCCTGTGTGGGTCCATTATGGAACACCTAGCCCAATGTCTCAAGACACTTGACCATTGTTTAACGCATGGAGGTTTCCAGCCCATATCACCAGCTATGGCATCATTTGGTGTGTATTTGCCAACACCCATGAAAAATCTCATGGCCCTGTTTTGGACTGCATTTATGCAGGAAAAGTCTCTTGTTCCCCAAATACCTGCGCCATAACTAATAACTGACCATACCATTGTATCATACAGTTTTGAAAAAATTTTGTGCTGGAAACCACCATGCATTTTACTCTTTACAATTAATAATCCTAATGCTCTACTGGCCGACTTCGCTACTGCCTTAGCCATTAACTGATAATCTAAATATTCAGTAAGTAATAAGCCTAAATATTGATAACTTTTTACACATTCTATACTATTACCACCAATAGAAAAAATACATTTAGTTTGTAAAACAGCTGGATTTCTAAAATGTATGATCTTAGATTTATTTATATTAACTGTCAGCTCATTATTGAGACACCATGTATTAAGCACATTCAACATTTTTTGTAAATCTTCTTCATTCTCTGCCATTAAAATAACATCATCAGCATATAACAATATAGCTAATTTTTCTTCATCTATGTTAATACCAATATTCAAAGCATTAATGTCATCAACCAAATTATTTATATATATATTAAACATTATAGATGATAAAACACAACCTTGTTTCAATCCAGAATCAACATTAAACCAGTCAGTCATATTACCATTAATACGTACACTACATTCTACATTAGAGTATAAAGCTTTTAAAGAATACATAAACTTTGAACTTATACCTAGATTTTCTAGTTTGTTGAACAAAAAAACTCTATTAATTGAGTCATATGCTTTCTTAAAGTCTATAAAAGCTACATATGTTGCATGTTGCTCAACAGTTTAGCTATACAATCTAATGAATTACAAAATAAAGCACAGTAAATTATTTAAATGATTAGAGTGATAAGTATACATTTAAACATAAACATGTAAACACCTTTAAACAAAGTAACACATAAACAATGTCATTGACCAAACACAGTTACGAGTCATTTGGAAGCCACTGTGACCAGGAGAAAATAAGTTTCTTGATGAAATCAATAAGAAAATATGCTTCTTAATCAATAAAAATTGATAATCAATTGATAGATCTAGAACTATGGGAGACTACTCTTGATCCAGACTAGTGTCAGATTGGGATAATATCGTTTAAAAATGCAAAATAAACATGGACCATTTTCAAATTGTTCTAAAAATGTGAGATTCATTTTATCAGATATGCAAAATAAGCATGGAATACTGTCAAATTGTTCTTAAAATGTGGCGAAATAAAACAAACGACCCGTTATTTGATTTTATCACGAAAGCGTTGTTAATAGTTTTCTTTAGTTTCTAGAACACTGACAATTACAAAATATAATATTAAAGAAAGCGATTTTCACTTTTTTTTATTATAAAAAACTAGGAGTCAAACTATTGAGTATAGATTTGTGGAAAAACAATTTGTTTTGACAATGTTGTGGTTGTATTTTATAGAACATCGAACAGTTGATATCAATGTTCCGGAAGTGGTATAAACATTGCGAATGCAACAATCGCGAGAGTTTTATCTTGTCGATTTAGGAAGATTAATTTAAACCTTTCAAATAGGATGTTTTCTACGATTTTTTAAACATCCTATAAAGAATAAAAATACAATTTTTGAAAAGGGAGTGCGATTACGATCAGTTAGATTCCAAATCCCCGTCCCCTTTAATATGAAAAAAAAATAAGCGATCATATAGAATTGAATGAACTTTGAAGGGGTATACTAAAAGATGGTAATTTTACAACATTTATTCATTTTATAAGTAAAAAGTAAAATCACAAAAAAAATGAACTTAGAGGAAAATCTAATCGGAAAGTCCATAATCACATGGCAAAATCAAATAACAAAACACATAAAAAACGAATGGACAAGAACTGTCATATTCCTGACTTTTCAAATGTAGAAAATATCATCATCAATAGTTATTTTTGGAATTGTAATGTGCTAAGTGTTATAAAAAGAAAATGTAGTATGATTGCCAATGAGACAACTTTCCATAAGAGAATAAAAGACATAGAAATTAACAACTATGTATAGGTCACCGTGCGGTCTTCAACAATGAGCAAAGCCCATACGGCATTGTCAGATACAGAAATTAACAACTATGTATAGGTCACCGTACGGCCTTTAACAATGAGCAAAGCCCATACAGCATTGTCAGCTATAAAAGGCCCGTTGCCTGTATGTATTTCATTTGATAATAATATATCATACCTTTTTTTAAATTAATAAATCCTATCAAAGTAAAGTCTTAAATTTTTAAGTAGTATATTTTGAAGCTTTTGGGATGTAGGAGGTGGAAAATCTGTGATATTTTTTGTATGTGTGTTCGAACAAAATCTGAAGTATTCCAGAAATTAATATAATGGTCTCCGTTTTTAAATTCTCGTGCATGCTTGGACTTATTTGAATGTCAGGTAACTAATTAATCAGTGTGTGATCTTGCACATTGACTAATTGGCTATTATGTCACAGATGATGAAATCATGTGTCGTTCTTAATTTAATTAAACTTTGTGTAGTTAAAAAATGCGTATGAATATCCATGCATACTTCCAGTTGAATATTTTGTAAAATGTTTGATTGTTTCAGCGATAAAACCGACAGTAAATTGTTTCCTTTTGACTAATTAAATTGTATGTAAGCACTATATTAACAGTCGGTTAGAAAATTGTAGTAGTAGCGTGCTTTCGCAATATAATTTTATTTTTATGTTTATAAGATAGAACTTTTAACTTCCGTTTTATCTTTAAAGCGAAGCATCTCGTATCCGGCCGTTGTCGTTTAATGATCTCCGTTTCCCAACTTTGGACCAGGTTAAGACATTACTGCCATCACATGGTTGTTCCGAAACTGTTTAATCACGAAGTCTAAACGTTTGCGCATTCGTGTTGGGTTTTCCTAAGGGTCCACGCGAGTCATAATTAAAAAAAATATATTTTTAACTCATTAACCAATTTTTTTCCGGCTGTACGTTTGCATTTTCTTTGTGTTCGTTGACTTTGATAATTTATTGCAATCTTTAATTGAAGATTCTTAGCTTTGAAATCATAACTTTAAAAAAAACAGTAATGTTGTTGTTAGCCATGATTTGCTGGTCATGATTTTAAATATATATAAAATATGAGAAAAAAACCTTCATTACACTGTGATGCGTTGATTCTTCACCCACTGGTTCATATCTAAACTTATGGTTCGTCTATCATCTAAAGTAGCATAAAAACAAAAAAAGCACAACTTGTTCGCGTAATCTTGAAAATGCAGTTTAAGGCTAGAAGAAGCATTACATGTTTTTGCTTATTTGAGTATGTGCGAAATATTTTGTTTTCTTAATAGTAAATTTACATCGCAAAAATAGTTGTTTCCTTACCATCGTGAACGGGAACGGTTAAACATGCATTAAAATTCAAAACATTGTGAAATGAACTTTGAAACAAGTATTGTGATATTTGAATGCATATTCGTGTTAAATCAATAAAAACAATATAGAGAACACATTTAATGTTTTAATAAATTCCAGATATTTTTGCGATGTAAATTTACTATTAAGAAAACAAATATTTCGCACATACTCAAATAAGCAAAAACATGTAATGTTCCAGATTATATTTTAGAATAGAAAATAACAAACATATTTTTTTTTCTAAATGTCATATTCTTTCTCCTCTTTAATGCATTACTTATTCTTTTTTACTTATAATTCTTTATTTGTACTTATTTTAATAACGACTAGATAATGCCCATAATAATCCCGAATATCTATTTAATCATTACAGTAAAGTGTTATAAATGTTTATTCATCTAGTCAATGGACACAATAAATGTTATGGCAACAAATTCCGTGTGCGTTGTTAATCCCTTTTGAATGACAGACGACAGGAGGTTGATTTGACCAAACTTTGATTTGATTGGCTGAGAGTAATTCGAAAAATTATAGAACTATTTCAGTATTTGATAGATAGCACGTGAACATTTTTTTTAACAACAAATCTAGTAAACGGTCTGAATCGTACCAATTTTTTTAGTGCATTTAATATTTCTGAGAAAATTTTCAAAACGAGTCACCGAAGATTATTTGAAGACCAGATACCTGTAGATGTTGTCAAGATGCGAATGACGGACAATTATGAGTTTACAGATTCTTTACCATCAGGTTACGAGGAGAATGTTTCTTCACCAGACTCTGCAGAAGATGCTGTCGACAGATACAGTTTTACCATGTTAAAGGTCAGTTAAATTTTATTTTTTTATTTTTAAATTTACATTTGACAACATCCCATATCATATATGTTTTAAGTCAGGAATATGACAGTTGTTTGCTATTCGTTTGATGAATTTGAGCTTTTGATTTTGGCATTTGATTATATGGACTTTGTGTTTTGAATATTCTTCGGAGTTCGGTAGTTTTTGATTGAACTTTTTATTTAAATCAACTTCATATAGAAATATGTGTTTCTTTCTGCTCACTTCCCGAACATATTCTAGGTAGTATCATCTTTTTTTTTAAAGATGTATCTTGAAATATTTATTCATCATAGAAATTGGACAAAAACAAAATCATCTTTTGTCTCTTTGAAATGTTACCAGTATAGAAATATGATTTTCTTTTCTGATTTTTTATTTGTTGACATTGATAAAGTCTTCTAAGCTTTATATAAATCTTAACGGAAAATTAATCACGAAGTGCAGACTGACAATTCTTCTAAATATCAAATTTTGACAACGATTAAAAATGTAATGAAATAATTTTGATTTTATTTAGTCTGAAAGTCCATCCCTTTTATAGAGAAAATTTCATCACACAGTCTCCCGAAAAAAGAATTTTATTTGTTTCAGAATCACAAAAGAAACAATAATTACATCAATAAATTTTGACTAAATGAGTTACGATTTCTTTTGAAATTGATAAAAGAATCATGCAAGCATGGGATTATTACAATAAAAGTTTCGACAAGAAGAAAAATATTATCAAAATCAGATTACAGCATATAGCATGTCATGTTTTGAATTGTCACTAAAAGAATGCATTTCACAATGTTTTCTGTACTGTGAAAGACGGACTTAAATAGGATTTGACGTCGTGTGTCCGTTAAGAAAATTGTTTTCATTTTCAGCATCCGATTTTTTTGTACAACATATTGCTTCTGTCATATTTGCGTTGATGAAGTTTTGGATGTTCATGACATTTTTTTTTTTTGTATTGTCCGAGAAATTTAAAAAGATGTTTTCCATATAAAACAAAGTCGCATGTTTGTAGATAAACTCAACGAAGTACATAGAGAAACATATTTCTAACAGTGACGGCTGTATGGTACAAAGGAAGAAACGTCCGCTCCGACAACCGCCCCACTATTTTGAAAAATAGTTCGTTTCCAACATTTGAAGCACGCTCCATTCCTTTTTTTTATAGTATGTTCTCGTCATGAAAATGCATTTAATTTCCCAATGAACGTATATACTGGACGTTAAACAACCCCCACCACCATCATCGTCATCATTTCCATTTACTTTTCTCAACCTTATAATACAATATTAGGATGGACGTATTTGTATATATATTTACATATGTCTTCAACGTGTATCAGACGCGTTTGATCCAAATAAGGGACACAAAAATGTAGACAACAATAGTGCAAATAAAAGGAAAAGATTCATTTTGAATATGTGTGAGCTTTTTTTTTAAATATCTTTCTATCATTCCCTGTTCCTTTTCTAAAAATATGTATTCTCAGGTATTTTTGAAAATCTCATTTCCAGGAGCAAAAAGTAATTTCCTAACATGCATCTAGAATATCTACGCATCGAAATATTTTCAGTGGTATTGTATTTCAGTGCGTGTTAAATATTTGCCGCTAAGGTCGAGGAAGCTCCATTTCCGCAATAAGGCATGTCCGTTTTGTTTTCCTTTTTCCATTTCTGGATCACTGTTTCTGCATCTTTGTGGTACCCATTAAAACGACATCTTCTATGCGTTTAAAATGTATCAAGCCGGAAATACATTACTCGGGAAGCTTTGATCCACCCTTAACTTCACTTAAACCTTCCATTTTGAAACATTTCGAACGTCTTAACTCTTTCTTTTCAATGTCCGCCCATTTAAATACATATATAAAACCATTTTCAATGACTTCATCACGAGAAGAAGATGGTCTATTAATTTAGATACCTTTTAAATAATATTTAGCTTTTAAACACTTATAAAACAATTCCTGTTTCAACGATTTTGACGAATAATGACGATTTTTATGGTATTTCCATTAAGTTAACTCTCTTCAAGAGTCATATTACTAAATAATTCAATGCATTGTTCGATTCAGTATCGTAAAACTTATGCACTTTAAAAAAAAAGAACCAATTTATTTATTAATTCATTTTTTATTTTATTTATTTATTTTTAAATGTTATTTATTTATCTATTTATTATTATTTATTTATTTATTTATTTATTTATTTATTTATTTATTTATTTATTTATTTTCTTTATTTATTTATTTATTTATTTATTTTCAAAACACATTACACTGCGAAGAAATCCATTAAATATGGTAATAATAATAATAATCACAAACTCGTCTAAAAGTGTGTAAACTGTTAATTGAATTAAAGGCTAACCGAATATGTTAGAACACGTTGAACACATTGACACAACAAGAGGGTTTGACAGCCACTACGGGGGTTTAATCGATACCCGGTACATTAAAGACGCAAAACTCAGTCAAAAGTGTCGCCCTTTTTGTAAACCTATCTGCCACACATTGGGATTATCCCCTTAATCTGTCGGTAGCAGAGACAAACTTTATCGCGGGGGGTATTCGATACATGATCGCACTTGTGTGGTTCACTTATTGATAGTTATGACAGGTGATTTAAATGGGTCTTTGTTAAAATTACAGGTTACAATAATTTTATACTGAGAAGTGACTTTCTCACAAAAGATCAAATACCATATCTGATTGTAGTAAGGTGTTATTAAAATGATATTAAAGAAATAATACAGGAATATTGATTTGATAATCTTTTACCGTCTTCTATAATAATTGATGAAATATAAAGAATCTGTACAAATAAAGCAAAAAGGAAAACTTGACAATGTATTTTAAATATAAATAGATAAAGATAACGCAACACAAGTTTGAATATTAATTCATATAATAAATTTTATAATTTCAGTCATATACATTTTTTTTCAAGATCGTAATATTCATTGAACTTGTATTGAAAAATAATCAACGTTCTAAAATGGCTCGCTTGTACTACTGACCTACGCTCAAATTATATAAGACAGTCCATGATTTCTGTTAATAGTGCGAAAAGCTACACTTTATTATATTGATGATTCTATAACGACCGAGAGATGAGAAGATAACGGAAAACAAGTGTCACTCAAATATTTTCATCTTTGATGCAAGCTGGGGTGTGCGTTTGTTCCGAAACGCACAGACAGTTTCGTTGATGTATTTGCTATGCTTCGAATTAAAGTTGGACATATTTATGTTGATTTTAAAGGTTGTCAATTACAACTATGAGAAATAAACGTAGACAATTATAAAATAAACATCTTTATTTCTGAAGTTATGTTTAACTAGAGACTCGTAACTGCATCTTAACACACTGTAAATTGTTTGTCTTATATGATGCATACAGCCATTGAGTAGCACTGTAAATCGTTTGTCTCATATGACGCATGCAGGAGCTAAGCAGACAGACAGACTTGAGTGGGAAAAAAAAAAATGAAAACCACGAGCAATTTCAGTCAGTAAAATCGAATACTCTTATGAAAATCGAAAAACTCTTATGAAGTTTCGATTAATGTTTTTGTATTGCAATAAAAGAAATTATTCGTTGTATGAATGCCGATTTAAATCCAGTTTAATAATAAAAAAAAATATCCCAAAAAATCCATTTAAATTATAAGTATATATGTAAATATACATCGAGAGAAGGGAAGTGGATCGTAAAAAGATGATAAATATATTGCTTTCATCCTTTCGACTAGAACTTTGAGTTGGCTCGGTACTGTTTTGAATTAAAAACTGAAAAGGTATAATCTTGACTATACGCAGGTATTATAACGACTTTCTATAAATTGGGGTATTTAAAATGGTATGAATCTCCTTGCTTAGAAAAATATTTCGCTTCAGGAAAGATTCGTGTTTTCCTTTCAGAATCAAGATATTAAAAACACTTAAAGTTGTAACAAAACTAAACGAAATAAGTTGAATTTTAATTCTAATGATAAGTAAAATAACTAAAACAAAATAGAACCGTACCTGTTTTTACGTTTACTGTTGAAAACAGTTCATAAAAATGACAAAAAAAGAAACAACTTTAAGTCAGTGATCATTCTATGGAAGGACGCATCACACTCCATCCTCTTAGCCGGAGACACGCATGCGAAATTCTGCGAAACATATATAGTTTTTTTTTTACATGAATAGCAATTGTAAATGTTGAGGTTTCTTTAAAGTTTTGAACTCTTACGCCATCATATATGTATATCAGTTTGTAGATCCGAACAAAAGGAAAAGTCCAAACTGATTTTCATTATATGAGATTATTGAACGCAGACAATATAATTAAAATTAAAAAAAAAATCAGCAGGAATAAAATAATTGCATGTAATTTTGCTTTGCAGCCTGACGGTGAACTATGTTTTGGATGTGGTGACCTGATCGTGGACCGATATTTACTCCGTGTAAATGACCAGTCTTACCATGTGAGTTGTCTTAGATGTTGCACATGTCAGATAGGATTAGAGAGACAGTCATCGTGTTACATCAAAGGAAACAATGTCTACTGTAAACTCGACTATACCAGGTATTTGTCTTTTTTGTATTTTGAAAAAAAATAAATCTTTAGATATACCGCTCCCCATGGCCGGTTGCACCGTTTTCAAGCGTCCCTGGTTTTCAAATGTAAAGGTTTTCGCTTTCCTTATGATGGTAAACCCAGAAAATTGTTTTGGACGCTCGAAATAAAGTGTTAATTTCATTTATGTCGACCAAAGCTATTAATTGAGATTTATGTTCAATATAAATAAGAAGATGTGGTATGAGTGCCAATGAGACAACTCTCCAGTCACAATGTATAAAAATTTAACAATTATTATATATAATGTCAAAGTACGCCCCCAACATAGAGCCTTGGCTCGTACCGAACAGCAAAAGGGACCCAAAATGACTAGTGTAAAACAATTCAATCAGGAAAACCAACGGTCTAATCTATATAAAAAAACAAGAAACCAGAAACACTTATATATATGAACCACAGTAACAAACGACATGCTCCTGAATAAGGACAAGTGCATACAAATGCAGCGGGAGTAAACGTTTTAATAGGCGCCAACCTTTACCCTTACCTAAGACAGTAGTGTAACTTTGCGTATTATGTACAAAGCTTTTCGAGTACAGCAGGCACAATCGTTGAAAGAAAGGTTACCGTCATCAAATAATAAATGTTCATACGGCTAAACTAGCATAAGCACGCCAATAGATCAAGAGTGGTACATTTACAAGAAGTTGGGATAATGCTTTATGAAGTGTTTTATGTTTGTGACTTTTTTTTTATACACAAAACTATATATATATCGACGAAATTGTCCTTAATTTATATTTGCTAGTTGTATGATTTTTTTTTAAATCAGCTGACACTCCAATATTATTCTTTTTCTAATGTCGATATGAGATAACTATATTAACACTGTATGTAACTGAACTAGTGCATTTTAAATGACATTTGATGTTGTTCAAATACAACCTAAAGTAGGTACAATATTCGTAATAGCGTTTTTTTATACTTATGATAGTTGTAAAAAAGTATGAATTGCATTCGTCCAACAATTAGTGTTATAATGGCACAATAAAAAATGTTTTGAGCGATAAAGTAACTTGTGCATATCGCCATAATCTGTTCCAAAACGGCTGCATGTGTAAAAACTGTTATGGATATTTTCTGTAAATCTAAAGCTATTAATGTAATAGGGTTTGGGACACCCATACTCTAATCTGTTTTTCAAGTTTTAAGATAATAAAAGATGGCTAAATGTGAACTTTAAACAATTGAAATAATTGAAATAGACACGAAAGTTTAAAATAATCTCACTTCAAAACTCGACGTTTGTGGGAACTTTAACATAAAAGTAGAAAGTCAAGATACAACATTGATATATGTGTATCATTCAGCATTCAACTTTCACTGATGTGAGTTTTTAGTGTATCAAATTTCTTTAAATGAACATTGATATAAGTTGAAAATGTTCATTTGATAACAATATTTTGGTTATGACAGTATGAGGAACTAAACAGATGACCTGTCGGATTTTAATGAAATTTTACATGCGACCAAAGCAAATATAAAATTAGGGCCAGATTTTCGAAAGTATCATAATTTATGTCATAAGATATATCTTAGGACATATTTTATGATCATCTTATGACTATCATAGTATATGTCATAGGATGTAAATCAAAGTTGTCTTAGAAGAGTCATAGCTATGATGCTCTTATGACTGTCATAAGTGAACATTTAATAATCTACATTGGTTACCAGATAACTCTCTACTAAATTTGAACATCTTAACCTCCGGCGATACGTCTTTAACTAATGTTGAAAATGAAAGAATTGTAAAGAATGTATATGAATTTATTAAAGAGTCTAAGAGGTTTCTAATTGTGTAATATAGCACATTATAAAGTGCAAATACATGCATATTGTGTATAACCAGTCACATCATCAAACACCATCTCTTCACAGTTCAAATATTATTTTTTTATATATATATGTATTGTTTGTATGCATGCTTTGTAAATATTCTATTGTTATAAATTGTTATGGGAGAAGACTTTATAAGTTTGATTAACTTGTGTCTCATCCCTTTTGCACATTTAAGCAAATAAAATATTTTTAAACTAGTGAACAATATTTTAAGTAATGATTAAAAAGTGAAAAAATGAAAAAAAAAATAAAAGTATGAACATATAAATTATTACCATTCTTAATATTTTATTTTTTCCATTATAATGAACATGAAATTTTATACAAAAAGGACTTGAATTTAGTTTGTAATATATAATAAATCTTGAACTTCGCTTTCGTGGATTATCATACGTTATTTAAATGTGAATACTTTTTAGATTCGTTACATCGAGTACCCACTTATCGAAATGCCCGTGCACTTACGTTATTATAGTACTATTTAGTATGCTAGGAACGAATTGATATGTATGTTTATTATTATACAAAACTATGAGAAAGAAAAGAATTCCAAATTGTTTGTTGCAAGAGATTCAAATTTTAATTCACATCGCTGAAAAAAATAAAATCTTTACTATTTAGCTAACTGAGAAACACAACAAATATTTTTATTGCAATAAACATGAAATAATACATGAAAAGTAATTAGATTTTTGTTGACAAGCATAAGATCACCATAAGTCATATCGCTAGGGGTCCTAAGTTTATGATAATTGTTATGACAAATCGTAACTTCGAAAACATATCTTACGACTATGACATGTCCTAAGACCATCATAAGACATGTCTTAGTCATAGGATACTTTCGAAAACCAGGCCCCAGCATTTTAGTATAGAAGCTAATCATATATATGTATTCATGCATCTTTTACATATCATAAAATGGAATTACATTTGGTTCAAATTTAGTTAATACCCAGTTTGAAAATTGAGATTTCAGAGAAGAGTGGAATAAGTAATACTATGTGAATTATCTATGTTCGGGTTGTTGTCTCTTTGGCACATTTCCCATTTCCGTTCTCAATTTTATTTATAACTTGGAATCAAATTTTCTATAACTGCCAAAACAGGAATTTGTTGACCATTCGAATACTTGGTTCATTTTCCAAATGTTCCGTTGCAAATCCATGAATTCTAATGCAACAACGTGTGTAACGTTCATTTTTATTGGATAACGTCACTTTTTTACACTGGCATCAATTGACAATTGATGCTATGGGACGTACGCGCAGGCGCAGACGGCATATGACAGATTTTAAATACATGTTTTAATGTTGTTTTCTGTCAGTTTCATTAGAATGGAGATAACAATATTGTATTTTAAGCTCCGACGGCATCAATTGGTGATTTGAATGTCGCAAATACCCGTTTACTGTCTCCGCTAACGCGTCGCCAGTAAACTTAATTTGCGACCATCAAATCCCCAATTGATGCCGTCGGAGCTTAAAATACAATACAGTTATCTCCTAAATAGTATTTAACGAAATGACAAGTAAGTTATAGCTGGTTTTGCTCTTTGTTATGGCACCCTCAACGGAGTTGGGGTGACATATTGTTATTCTACGTTTCTTTTTTTTCTTCTTTTTTTTCTTGCAACAAATTTTGTCCAGGGGATTTCTTGAAATCCAATGGACCAATGTCGATGGAACTCTACTATAATAAGGACCCCCACGTGCAGAGTTGCAGTAAGCATGGAATGGTTCAAGATGGCTACCGTTTCCATGGAAACAGAACAAATGAGAAAAAATTTAGTTTTTGGTTTTGGTGAACTGTTTGGATATGCTTTAACTCAGAATCATTATATTTTTATACAATGGAGGTGCCCACTATATACAGGTTTTGGATGATTTTGGCTCACATTGGAACTACTCTGTTGCCATGGAAACTACACCAAAAATTCCAAAAATCTCAAAGTGCTCCAAATGTCATGAAACTTCACAGTAACGATGAGCAACATTGTAAGATGTGGCATTTGAAGTTGGAATTTCCAAAATAGCTGTTGTTACCATGGAAACAATGCAAAAAGGTCAAAAATTTCAACAAAAAAATTAATATGCTACAAACTGGATGAAACTTTACAGGAATAGTGGCAAGCATAAGGAGAGTTGCATTTTGAAGTTGGAATTTTCAAAATGGCCGCCGTAACCATGGAAACAGCAAAATTATCTAAAATTTCAAAATGCTTTAAACTTAATGAAACTTTCCAAAAATGTTACTAGACATCTGTAGATGCACTCTTTGACTTTGGAATTTTCAAAATGGCTGCCGCTCACCTGGCAATGGGGGAAGGGTGCCATCCGTTATTGCTAGCAATTACAAATCTAGTTATATATTGTCATTCTGAAAAACCTTTGACAATACAATGGTATACAAGTAACATGGAATTAAAAACAAAACTCACAAGGATCAAGAATAAAAAGAGAACTGATAATGCACTAATTACAAATATAAATTGAAAGATTCATTTGATTTTTTATCATTATTCATAAATTTTTCTATATTTTATTGTATTTGAATAAGCAATGTACTTTTTTTCTTTCTATAAAGTTTTCTTGTCAAGATAAATAGGAAGAAAACACAATTCTATTTGAAATTGAATGGACATTATTAATAAATGTCGAAGACTTTCGATATAAATAACATTTACTAAATGTATCTCTCATTTAGGTATAGTTTTCGATTATTTCCTCTTCTTTTTAGCATGTCAGTTTCTTTAAATCACTATCCAAAAATCTATTGAAAATGTTCAATAAACATAGATCTTTGCAGTGAAGATTCAATAAACATAGATCTCTGCAGTGAAGATTCAATAAACATAGATCTCTGCAGTGAAGATTACAATTATTTGCTAAATTAGCTTCAATTGAACGGGTTAACGGAATTTTGACTGCAGCATCATTAGGATGAATACAAATTTTGTAAGATCGATCAGAATTAATTAGGCGGGAAAAGAATGGCGGCATGAATAAAGAAATTTCTGGGTGTTACCGGACGGGAGTAATTTCCGATCACAGATGTCAATTGAAATTTCCTTAGACTGTTTTTTATTTGATTTCCTAGAATCATTTTTATACAGACAATTGACAAACAAGACGTTAAAATCTTCACAAACGTCCGGTAAAGTCAGTTATATCTCCGCCTTTTCGCTTTTCTTGACATTCATTTCCCACAGAAGACCAAATATTCACGAATAAATTAAAGTAATAGGTTTGTGGTAACACAATGTTGATAAGACTTAAAACTAACCATAGACACATCTTTGTTCTGACCATGTCTCAAGTTTTGATATGACCCTTACTCTTTCATATTTTTAGGACAACAATTTAGATGTCATGTAATGGTCCTAAAATGGTTATAATGTTAGGATGTGTTTATATATATTTTACAGTCATAACTATTGAAATAATCTGTACTCATACAAAGCATACACAAGATTCAAAGTTCCGCAGCCATGTATGCATAAAAGTAAAATCACAAAAATACTGAACTTCGAGGACAATTCAAAACGGAAAGTCTCTAATCAAATGTCAAAATCAAATGATAAAACACATCAAACGAATGGACAACTGTCATATTTCTGATTTGACCTATAGTTGGTGACCTATAGTTGTTAATGTCTGTGTCATTTTGGTCTTTTGTGGATAGTTGTCTCATTGGCAATCATACCACATCTTCTTTTTTATATTGATACAGGCATTTTCAAATGTAGAAAATGGTGGATTGAACCTGGTTTTATAGCGTCCCTTTTCAATGGACTTTGCTATCATAATTTTTAGTCTATGGATAATAACTATATATCACATTTATGTATATATAGTTAAATTTATATTAAGATCCATTTTGTTACATCTTGTGATCAATTTTATTTGGCAATAGCCAATGGCAGTCAGCAGGGTTTTGGAACATCAGTTGTTCGACCTGTGAGTCAAATGCGTTTTGTTTAAATATATTTTTTCATTTTTTTGGTCTTTTGGAAAATGTTGTTTGTGCTGTATTTAGACCCTTCTACAACGAAATTTGTTTTACATGCAAACGTAAAAAATTTGCAGTTTTTATCCAACGCAATCATAGGTTTGAACGTAGTTTTCAATTTAGACTTGTTTATGTAGTCATATATATATACAACTATTACTTCATGTCACCTTCTTTTACAGAGAATTTGGTGCCAAGTGTTCAAAATGCTTGCGTTCAATTCAACCAAACGATTGGGTGAGAAAAGCACGTGACAATGTGTATCATCTTGCCTGTTTTGCATGTGATAGCTGTAAACGACAGTTGTCCACCGGAGAAGAATTTGCTTTACAAGAAGATCAAGTGCTATGTAAAACACATTATGTGGAGTCTTTAGAAGGAGGCCCAAGTAAAGGTACAAACACACTTATGTGTAAAACTTTAGTTTATTCGAGCTTTATGAAGAAAACATTAAATTGATTTTTTTTTTTAAAGTTGTTAAAAGATTTATGCCTTTAGATATAATGTATATAGAACATATATCATTACATAATCATTTGCATAATGTATACCTTTTTAAAAAGCGCATTTGCAATACAGCGCAAAATGACATGTTTAAAGTGAATTTTAAAACTTCTTCTATTTTCCTTAATACTTTGCTTATAATTTGTTAATTTTACACGATAACTGTTATTTGTTTCCAGAAGACGGCAACATGAAGTCAAAAACAAAACGAGTGAGAACAACTTTTACAGAGGAACAAGTGCAAGTGCTGCAGGCGAACTTTCAGCTAGATAGTAACCCGGATGGACAGGATTTAGAACGAATTGCGCAAATCACTGGATTGAGCAAGCGCGTAACACAAGTGTGGTTCCAAAATTCAAGAGCACGACAGAAAAAACAGCAACAACAGTCAAGAAGTGACTGTGGAAATTCAAGTCCTTCACCATCGTCGTCTCCATCAAAAATATCAAGTAAGATACTATAGACTGTCTTTATACTTACTGAGCATATTCACGAGTTAACACCAATGCTAAATGTTAGTGGTATAGTTGAGCGCTCACAAACATGTTTTTATCCCGCTGCATACTTTATTCGCCAGTTCAGAGCCAGGAGCCTGTAATCGAGTGGGTTGTTGTAACATGCTTTAAACACTTTCTTCTATTATTTTTGATTGTTATTAGCATACATCAGGCCATTAGTTTTCTCCGTTGTTTGATGTGTGTCATATTTGGCATGCAGGAGCATTCAATATATTACTTTATTACTTGCGATTTGCTCATTTTTCTTAGACCGTATATATGTTAAAATCCTCGTAAAAGATCGATTGTCCCATTGGTTATCACACCACATCTCTTTGTTTTAAAACAAACGCATCGTGAAGAGCAGTCTTTATATCATGGTTGGGTGTGTTGCTACTCTTTTCTCGTCTGCTGTCAAGATTTTTAATAGTTAATAGCAATTTAATTAAGCTATGTCATAGTATTCACCATTTTATATTAGTTGTAAAATTGAAATACATTTCTTGTAAACGAAATCGCAGAAAAAAATATACTAGCATATCGCTCAATCATGTTAATTTGTAACTAAGGAGCGTTCTATATGACCCAGCGGCCTCTACTATCGTGTTTAATACTAGTATCCACTAACAATCTATTTTATTTTTTAATTTCAGGTCCGTCGCATTGGATGAACAGTTCTGATAGCATACATAGTGACAGTATGTCGTATTCAGAGTAAGAGATAAGATATGATGGCCTTTTCAAGCCTTCATTCTATACACCCTCATGTATCACATCCCAATATTTGATCATGTGACTTAGGAAATAACTAAACCACACAGACGGAATCGAATTTGTGAAAGTGTTTTTCCATTTAGAAAATGACAAAGTATCTTTCTGCATCACGTGATAAAAGAACCAAACCAAATGGAGCTTTCAAACAGTTGCTTGTACTAACTTGAGAAGTGGCATACTTTATCCCTGTTCATTAAGGATTCTAGTCAGTGAATATCTAGTGACTGTATGTTTGTGATATCCAAATGTTTATATATTGTTGTGGAATAGTTTTTATACAAAGCTATGCTGTACATCTTGCCAAACATCTTTTTGTGTTTGTTGTATTATTGTGAAACACTAGTCTACCATTGGTGTAAACTATTCTCATTGTATTATATTCAAACTGTTTGTATTCAGTTACACCGGTCATTTGAATGAAAATCAAACAGATGGAACTAACTATGTGAATAATTTTGATCATTTTGTCGTAATTTTGGGTTAATATTGGTATAAGATTTTTCCTTGATTTTGTTTTGTTTTAGTTGATAGGTCTCATTACCTTTTTTTTCTTCAATCGACGTTTGATACCTTTGGTTAAATATTTTGTTGCAAGCATTATATTGATATGAAACAAATTTTCGAAATATGCACACGTTGCATTAAATTAGTTTCTTTATCGGAAAATGGTTAAAAAATCTTTTCATAACAAGTTTTCTCACACTTTGTTGAAGTTGAAACTTTAAAGTGTTTCAAATTGACATATATGAATATAACATACACAGCGTCACGAACAGTACACAAAACTACCAAAAAATAATGCAAGTGAAAAACTTACTTTTTCGAAGGTACAGCACAAGTCATAGAAAGTAACAAATTCCAGCTTGCGGCTGTATAATTTAGGTACCGTTGGTTTTCATGCATTTAAAACACCGGTTTATGGTAATTTTTTTTAGGTATTCGGATGTCAGATCTGGCTAAAGGGACATAGTTCATACAAATCATTGGAAATTTGTGTCAACCATTTGCGTAAAATATATCCTTAATTCTGTTTAAAGGGCATTGATATTACACGAATGCTATCTCTTTTCATAATGCTAGCAAGACAAAGGCTTGGTTGACTTACTTGCATTGTTTGTATAAATGTTTGAACAAGAGTTGTTATTAAGATTTACATCTGCAAACAATATAAGTAGGCGGAGTTTAAACTGTGTATAGGCAAATTTTATTATTTGATAATGTCCAATCAAATTTAAATATAATGTATGCAAGTTTAAATCCGTCTTTTTATATTGTTTTCAGGTGTCAATCTTAATTACAATGCTTGAGCAAACATTGATACTATCAATGTAAACAAGCCATAACAACCTCTAACTTCCTAAATTAGTATAGCGTTTGTTATCAGTTTATCAATGCATTTATAAATTGATAACAAACGATATACTTATTTAAAGAGTTTTTCCCCATAGCAATGATATAACCGTTTAATATTTATTAACAAAAGTAGGTTGCTCCTCTTTAATATGTATATGATTATATTAAATGTATGATAAGTTTGCATCAACTACTTCAGATAGAACATGTTCCTAATTTTCAACTTATTCACATGTGTATGACAAGCGAACACTCGAGAAATAACTTTGATATGCCTTTTAACTATATGTTATAAAAGTCGGCATAAACTAATTTCGGCGATAAATATTAAATCGAGTGTTCGACAGCATATATATCTGAAGTGCTTCGTATGAAATTGCTTCAATGTAGATACACAAATGTTTCGTTGGTATGTGTTTTTTCGTTTAATGTACTGAATTTGTTAGTTTTTACATGAATGTTAAATTATTTGTAGATATATACAATTGTTACGTTTCTTATGTAAAATAAATTTTATCAAAATAGCTTTCATTTCATTTGCAAATTTATCTGTCTGTCTGTCTGTCTGTCTGTTCGTTTATTCATTTTTTTATAAACCGACATCAGTTAAAATATACAGAATTATAAATGCAAATGGACTTAAGATTTCAACAAATGTACTTATGCCTGTGCCAAGTCAGACATATGACAGTTGTTTTCCATTTGTTTGTTGAGTTTGAGCTGCTGATTTTGCCATCTGATAAGGGTCTTTCTGAGTTGAATTTTCCTTGGAGTGCGGTATTTTTGTCATTTTACCTTTTTAGGGCATAAACATATTTTGCAAAATGCATATTTCAAGTCTGAAACATGACAGTGGTTTTCCATTCGTTTCGTTTGTTTATATTGCAAAGCATTTGTTTTTTTCCAGGTTTTATGGGCATTCCTTTTTATTATTTACCGTGGAATTCGGTTACTAGGAATATTGGGGGGGGGGGGAAACAAGAATACCGTACCATAGTTTGACTATTTTACCTATTATGTCTGTTTTGTTCACGCATCGTTGTAAATATAATGGAATTTGATGCGACTGTCATACAAGTGAGAGGTTTTGAGATATAACACCAGGTTCAATCTACATTTGAAAATGCCTGTACCAAGTCAGGAATATGACAGTTGTTGTTCATTCGTTTGATGTGTTTTATCATTTGATTTTGCCATTTGATTAGGGACTTTCCGTTTTGAATTTTCCTCGGAGTTCAGTATTTTTGTGATTTAACTTTTTTTGACCTGACGTTTGAGCTAAGTAATCAAATGTAAAATCATATTTATTGCCGTTTTCAGTTCATTCACTGTTTGTTAAATTCTTATAAGCACGAATGTTTCTGTTGTGTCGTTGTTCTCGTCTTATATTTGATGTGTTTCCCTCAGTTTTAGTTTGTAACTCGGATTTATTTTTTTCTCAATCGATTTCTGAATTTCGAACAGCGGTATACAACTGTTGTCTTTATTCATAACACAGACATGTCTGACCATAGCCAACATTGGCAAAAGTTTTTGAAATTTTGGTTTTCAATGCACTTCAACTTTGTAATTTATTGTTTTCTTCCAATTGATTTATTTACAGCACATCACTATAGAATCTTGGAAGACACAATGAGAGTCTTGCGTACTAAATTATAAGCCTGGTATCTTTGACAAGTTTTTATGATTGCAGGTTCTATACCACAGCTGGTAAACGTTTCGTCAGCGTCAAGCCTAGTAGTCAGCACTTCAGTGGTTAAATTAAGATCATTTTCCGTCGACATTTTGTCGTAAACTATTTTGAATTATTCAAAATACAAAGGTTTTTGCATACGGCATAGATGGCTGTTTTTATTTTGGTATTCAATGCTTCCTGAACTACGTAATCCATTTTTTCTCCCAGACGCTTTAATTTGAGTGCAATCGAAGAGGCGTCTACATAAGGAAATTCCAGTACAAGTCAGGAATGAAATGTTTTTTGAGCTTTTGATTTTGTCATTTGATAATAAAATTAACGGTATCAATTTGCTTGCACCAGATGCGCATTTCGACAATACATGTCTCTTCAGTGATGCTCGTGGCCAAAATATTTGAAATCCAAAGCTTATATAAAAGATGAAAAGCTATAATCCAAAAGGTCCAAAAAGTATAGCCAAATCCGTGAAAGGAATCAGAGCTTTGCATGAGGGAGATACATTCCTTAATTTATAATAATTTCTATCATTTTGTAACAGCAAATTTCAATAACACAAAGTACCTAAGTACTGGCTACTGGGCTGGTGATACCCTCGGGGACTAATAGTCTACCAGCAGAGGCATCGACCCAGTGATAGTAATAAAATTAACGGTATCAATTTTCTGGCACCAGATGCGCACTTCGACAATACATGTCTCTTCAGTGATGCTCGTGGCCAAAATATTTGAAATCCAAAGCTTATATAAAAGATGAAGAGCTATAATCCAAAAGGTCCAAAAAGTATAGCCAAATCCGTGAAAGGAATCAGAGTTTTGCATGAGGGAGATACATTCCTTAATTTATCAAGGGACTTTCTGTTTTGTAATTTCCTCTGAGTTTGGTACTTTTGTGATTTAATTTTTTGCAAACCAGTTTAAAAGACTGGTATCTTTGATTTTCCCCCTGTAACGATAAATACAGCAATGATTCAGTGATTTACAAAGATACATTTTTATTTTGATATTTATGTTGATAAAAATGCGTTACATTTAACTTTTCATCTGAAAGACATTTTTTAAATAGTAATACTTTCACAGCATATATTTTTATAGAAATTATTAATATGGCCTAACACTTTGTTGATGGAAAGTTTCGGGATAATATATATTTTACATATATGATTATCAGGAATCTATGAAACTGAATGAATAAATATACTTTTATTTACTTTGTTTATGATGTTTCCAGATTTTATTTAATGAGTATGCAACAAAGATAAATTAAAGATGCAATCACTTCATTTTTTGGTAAATATTGAATAATGATAAAAGATAAAGCATGCATTTAAAAGTTTCCGTTGCAGAGAACGGATTCAGTAAGACCCCCAATATTTCTTTAGACATGTTGCGATAACATCAACCAAGTACTTAATTAGTTTTAAAAAAAGGTCTGTGAGAAACTTTGATTCGGTTATATTAAACAGAATACAATTGTCAAATTCAGTAATGAACTTCAAAGATGAACTTTATAACATAAAACAGAAAAAAAACCTGCTCGTATCGAATCATCTTCCTTCAAAAAGAAGATATTAAAACATATCATAAACATTTCTATTTCCAAGTTAGGGTAATAAAACAATATTTCCATAATTTGATACAATGATAACATTGTTATTCAAATATAATTACATTTTCAATATGTTACAATCAGATGAAAGTGATATAAACACAAATAATCTGCATAAACTATTGCTTACATATATCCAATTTAAACGATTTGCTTCAAGCAAATCAAGGGAGCATCGAAAATAGGAGAGACAACTAAAAATTTACCGTTATTTGGAGATAAAATCAATTCGCGTGCTCATAGAACAACAGGTGTCGTCTGCCATTGATTAAAATGAAAAACAATGTTATCAAAAATTCACTTATAATTAAGTCAGTAGAAGTGTTGGTAAGTAAAACGATTTTTAAAATATTTTTTAAATTCTTTTATGTTTTCTATTTAAAAAGTAAAATAACAAAAATACCGAACTCCGAGGAAAATTCAAAACGGTAGTTGTAATGTTATTAACATAATATAAAAGAAATAAGAAAATAGTTTCAGCAAATATTCTAATTGCTGATTATCTTTTATTTAGTTTTTTTTAAATTAAGCAGTTGAATTTTCTATTATTGCTCGATTCTGTTTTACTTGAATTAATTTACCAAATTACTCCGACATTGCTTTAATTTCTCGAATATGAAAAATAATGAAAAGATATATTTAAAACTTTTAGATTAAAGGATGGCAAACATGTCGCTTCAGCATTTGTCAAGCAGAAATCAAACTTTGAATGGGATAAATACGACAGGAATGAAATTCAACACAGCTTACGGTAAAAATTCCTTTATTTAAAAATTTGATGTCGCGTAAATGTGCAACATTAGTACCAGAATGTATAATACTGATACACAAGAATATTGTTACACAAGTATACAAACAAAATGTACTAACAAAAATGTCAAGCTCGAAGGTGAATACAATAAGGGTAGAGTCTATAAAAGCTGAAATAAAAACGCGATTATTTAACCTAACCAAACATGCAAAAAATAAGTGTCATGTTCCTGCATGTTTTGATGCAGGCATTTTCGATGAACATGGTGGATTAAACCTGGTTTCAAAGCTAGCTTAACCTCCCACTTTTATTGCTGTTATACACAATTACAACACTGACATGCATCAATTATTTAGAGTATTACAAGATTATCAAGAATTATACTGTTTGAATATAAGAAGTGACGATATATCTGTACATGGTAAATAATAAAATAACAAAAATACCGAACTCCGAGGAAAATTAAAATGGTAGTCCTTAATCAATTGAAAATATCAAAAGTTCAAACACATCAAACGAATGGATAACATCTGTGATATTTCTGACTTGGAACAATCATTTTCCTATTTAGAAAATGGTGATTAAAATCTAGTTTTATAGCTAGCTTAACCTCTCACTTGTATGACAGTCGCTTAACATTTTATCCTACTGGCAATGATAAGATATAAGACGATGGTATGAGTGCAACCCCATAGAAGTTACAATTTATAAAAATAAACCATTATAGGTCAAAGTCGGTCTTCAACACGGAGCCTTAGCTCAAACCGCACAGCAAGCTATAAAGGCCCCCAAAATTAACTAGTGTAAAACCATTCAAACGTGAAAATCAACGGTCTAAACTGTATAAAAAACGAGATGTATGAACAAAACAAACAAACAGACATAATCTGTAAAAATGTAAAAATAAGGGTACAGCATTCAACATTGTGTTACAATCTTTTAAAAATTGCTATAAAACAAACAAATATTTAACAAAGAAACACAAAAAGTCATATAGACAAAGCACATTTGTATGAGGTTTATACGATTACATTCATAAAATAATGTATGTTTTCGGGAACGTTGCTCAATGATGACATATGTGTGTTGGTGTATAAGTCCTGCATGAAGTTGGAAACTTGAAGGGTAGTAGAACAAATTATGTTTCTGAAAGATTTTAGCAATACAGCTTAAATACTGTAATCCTTAGGTAGAAAATCCTTAGTTTTGTTTTAAAGAATTTAAAGTTTTGTAAACAGCTAATTTATGAATATTACTATGTCAAGGATAAATAATTTCTGAATACTGGACTGGGAATACCCCCTGCACCAGCAGTGGCATTTGCCAAGTGGTAATAAACCTTCATCAAAGATACGAGTCTTTATTATTTTGTACACAATACGCATGTGTCGTCTACAAAAGACGATCGAATAGAAAACAGTTGAACGGTCAATTAAAGAACAAAGTTGAAGTGTGTTGAGGATAAAAAATTCCGAACGGGTTGCCATTTATAGCTAATGTAATCTTTTCTTGTGGTAGATAGAGATCCAGGCTTATAATTTGATACGCCAGACGCGCGTTCGTCTTCATACGAGTCTTCAGCGACGCTAAAATAAAAATGGTAAATAAGCCAAACAAGCATACAGTTGAGGACCAAAATTCTAAAAAACTTGTGCCAAATCAAGACCTTTATGGGTGGGTTTTACATAGATAAATAAAATTAAAAAACAAAATGATGATATTTAATTTGAAGTATGCCATAATAGTTGTTTAGATAATAACACAATGTTGACTGCTGTACTCCTATTTTTGACATTTTTACCTATTGTGTCTGTTTGTTTTGTTCACGCATCGTTGTCAATATTATGGAATTTGATGCGACTGTCATACAAGTGAGAGGTTTGGCTAGCTATAAAAACGGTTTAGTTCACCATTTTCTACATAGGAAAATGCATGTACCAAGTCAGGAATATGACTGTTGTTATTCATTAGTTTGACGTGTTTAAGCTTTTGATTTTGCCATTTGATTATGGACTTTCCTTTTTGATTTTTCCTCGGAGTTCAGTATTTATGTGAATTTACTTTTTTCATTTTTTTTAAAAGTAAAGTTAGTTTTAAGAAGTTTCAAAAGAGCTTCCTGAGATTTCTTTATTTTCAAATGAAACTGTGATGTGCATCAACAGTGTAAGCATCCAATGTAAAACATATAACTCTAATAATTCAAGTATCAAGGGTAAAAGCTAAGATTATGACGAAACTCGGAATGGAATAAGGGGTTAAAAGGGGAAACAAACAATTCATGGCAGAGTAAGAATTCAAGCGTATGGTTTGATTGCTGAAATGAATGAGCTAAAACTTAGTATAAATATGCAATGTGTAAATAGTATCCAGGTCCTTAAAAAGAGTTATTACGTTTTGAGCTGATCCGAAGTTAAAAATGGCCGCCAGTGAGGGCAAAGCTTGTGTCAAAACTCTATCGTAAACATATTAATTTTTGAGAATGATAAACACTGAATTTAATCAAGCTTAATTGAAATTAATGTGAAAGGTGAAGGTATGGGGATCCATTAGGCTCGATTATTAGGGGTCAAAAGTTTAACATATACTCCAACGGAAAAAGCTTTGAAGCTTTTCTCCTTAAGAACTACCAGGCAATATTGGATCAATCTTAGAGAATGGATGATCCTTATATGTTGAGGATTAAATATAAATAAGAAGATGTGATATGATTGCCACAAGAAACCAAATGACACAGAAATTAACAACTATAGGTCACCGTGCAGCCTTCAACAATGAGCAAAGCATATACCACATTGTCAGCTTTAAAAGGCTCCGAAATAACAAAGGTAAAACAGTTCAAACGAGAAAACTAACGGCATAAATTATGTACAAAAAACAAATATATGTAACACATCAACAAGCAACAACCACAGGCTCCTGACTTGGGACAGGCACATATATACAGATTGAGGAGGGGTTAAACATGTTAGCGGGATCCTAACCCTTATCATTCAAACTGATTTAATTTGAAAACGAGTGCATGGACCCCTTTTTTTAAAACGACATTTTGTTTCATTTTGCAGGGAGATTATGTGGACCAAATTTTATACAACTGTAAATAGAGGATTTTTTTTAATTTTGATAAATATACAGCAAAAAAATACGATTTTTTCTTAATTCATGACCATTCCATAAATATGAGTTATTTCTGAATAAAAAATGCATAATTTTTTGGGATACTTATAAAATAAAAAAATTACAAATTATCTAACAAAAAACAATTTGAGTTTATCTTTTAAAACAAAAAAGTTATGGCTTTCTTTCGAAAGGGAAAATACGGCCACAAATCCGAATTTGAGCAAATATACAAAATTTCGACCTCATTTAAATAAAAAAAAAATAGCACATGAAGGTATATTTTTTATTACATATTTGATTTAAGCAGGCAAAAACTAGCCTATATGGAAATTTTCATTAAACTGTAAATACAGGATCTAAACTGTATCGTATGCCCTTAAGTACCAACAATAGCAATGCAGTTATATCTTGCATCAAACATCAGTAAGCCATTAAGATGCAATTGTGTATACAAATGGAGGTACAGAGGTTCATAGGTCTAAGCACTAGGAGTCCAAAGTTTAACATAGTCTTTATTTGGAAAAGCTTAAAATTCATCTTCTTCAGAATCCTCAATGGAAATGCAGTCATGTGGTACACGATTCTGTACATGCCAAACATAACTAAAGGCTCCAAGGAGCCTTAATCGCTCCCCTGTTCAATTAGGTCTCATTTGAATTGATTATAAAATAAAGTTCGTCAAGGCATTATGATGACCTATAGTTGTTAATTTCTGTGTCATTTAGTCTCTTGACAATCCTAATACATACTATTTTTTGTATATAGCGATGTCGTTATATCAACATAAGGATGTCGAAATTACGACATAGTTATGTCGTTATTACGACATGCTATGTCGTAATTAAGACATAAATTATTTTGTTCGAATGTATCGGCTTTCGTAGCCAGTAGCTACATATAGAACAAACGTTTTACACCAGGTGAAAGAATATGCACAAAAAAGTAGTTTGTAAGGTACACGGTGTATTTCAGATATGTGCTAAAGTGGAGATACAATCATTGTCAGACTTTAAAAAAAGAAATTCATAAAAAAAAACGTGAACATATTGCAATAGGATGATATTCTAACTATACAATCCGATTTTCAGACTCTAAAAAAATTTTCATAAAAGAAACACACACATGGATACGGAAGCCCATAAGGGTCATTCAAAAAAAATTTTATGTCGTAATTACGACATAGCATGTCGTAATTACGACATAGCATGTCGTAATTTCGACATAACATGTCGTTATTACGACATCGCTATGTCGTAATTTCGACATAACATGTCGTTATAACGACATCGCTATGTCGTAATTTCGACATATCATGTCGAAATAACGACATCACTATGTCGTTAAAACGACATAGCTATGTCGTAATAACGACATCGCTATATATAAAAGAATATGTATTATGATTGCCAAGAGACTAAATGACACAGAAATTAACAACTATGGGTCATCATCATGCCCCCAATAATGAGAAAAGCCCCCGATTAGTCAGCTATAAAAGAGGGAGGAAAGATACCAAAAGGGAGAGTCCCCGAAATGCTGTGTGGCAGACAGTGATATTAATTAATTACTAGCTCCCTTGGTAAAAATCCAAATTTCATATTTAATGTATTTCATTGTTAAATAATTTACATGAAGCTTAATAAGTATATATTTGTTAATTTCATAGGTTTTGCTATTTGAATTCATTGGTTTAAGATTTTTTATTTATATTGTAAAGTTTAATATTTGCATCGTCGCAAAATCTTTGGTTACCTTCTTTGGATACCTTCAGTGAGAAACTTATATATTTTTAAAATCCCGTCCAAGTTTTATAAGTTACCTGCCTTGGAAGGGCTGTACAGCCAGACAAGTTTGAAATAAACAAACAAGACGTGGAACTATATGAGGACTGACATTGCATGGCAAGCATTACATCTCCCTTTAAATAAGCGCAAACCACATGGCTTCTTGTAATAAGGGTGAATTGAAGTATTGATAGCTCTATTTCTACTTTCAAACGTTGGGCACGACATTCCTACAACACGACGTTACAACTTTAACATGCGGCGTCGAAGAGGGTTTTTGACTTCGTTTAATTTTTGCAAGTTTTATTCGGTTTTTCATATTGTTGGTTGATTCTGGTTCTGTTCGTTTTGTGATGTCAAAAATTACCTCGAGTTTAATAATGTTTACTCTTTAAGTTATTTCAACTAAAAATGCAGTACTGTCGCAAGTAATGTAGGAAGGAAAGATGGGACGGAAGTACATGCATACGGTTTTCCATATTTTTGTTTTATCATAGGATGTTTAACTTTCAAGGTGCATATCATCTGTCATTGTAAAATTTCTATATCTTAATTCAACCAATACAAATATATCTGACACTATGCAAGTAAATCGAACATTTTTACCCTTGGTTAAATTTGAATAGAATTGTATTTTCCCTGGCACATAAGTTGTCGAAATACACCCCTTCAATTACTTGAACCTTGGCTTGAGAATTAAGTCATCTATAGCGTTTAACTTCTTATATACATTCCAAAGTATAGTAATCTACTCCTGGATCGTCCGCGAAAACGGCAAATATAATCCCGGGTTTTTATTAATTCGATGAAACGGTTTTCGTTGCTGTTTGGGATTCGTCTTTCAATTACCTCCATTTCATGCACAAGTTTATATTGACGAAAAGTTCCGGCTTCGCTAGTACAGGAATTATTTTCATCACGACCGTTATAAGTTAACATGAATAGCAGGACAAATCGCGAAGTAAAACATTGCGTGAACTGGTATTAAGTCTTTAAATATTGGTGATTGCACCTTACTGAAGTGACGACTTTAAATGATCTATTTCGGAGTACTTCCGTAACATAAATTTCAATTCGCATTTTACATTTAGAGGACTGTCTTGGTGTCTCCAATTTGTCTTTGCAAAAGTTGGACGAAGTTCATGTAATGGGATGTTTTCCCCATTTCCCAATTCTTTAAAATAAATCGTTAAAAGCTATAAACGATTAATAAAAATTGCAAAATTTAACCTGTGGCGAACCTATGTCCCCGGGCGGAGTTTATAGCAACATGCACTATTCTTTTTTTTCGGCAGCAATCATCAACCTCTTTTTCCAAATTTTATAACACGATTTGTTTTAATTATCATGAACATTTAATTGAAACTTTAGGTTCACATGTAACGTCGGAAATTAGCGTCTTTAGGATTTTAGACGTTTTCAGACGTTTGGACAAATTGGCTACCGTTTTGTAATGTGTGGAAGCATTTTACTCCTTTAAGACCCAAATATGTAGGTAATAAGAAAAGAATATTGGCATTTTTTACTCTTTGTGTATCTAACTTTTGTTTTTATTAATTATAAAAAATACGCGTTAACTGCTTTGAAAAATGAAATATCAACTTGAACAAAATGGCTACCGTTTGAAAAACGACTGTGTAGAGAAGATTTTTATTGAATCAGCAATATTTGAACTCACATGAGGCAAATATTTGTACTTTTGTTAGATATTATTATTGTCTTACTCTTTTTATTCATTTTCTGCTGTATCTACTTATAAAATTCACTTTCAGTCGTTGAGTTAATGAAAAACGTCGTTGGACATTTTTCTTATTCCAGCTTAATATGCAGTCACCGAGTCAAATGAAATTTGGCAAAATAACGGCTTTAACGGCACAGAGAACCAACACATGTCGTTGTTCCTGCCAAGAATCAAGAAGATCAGAGAATAAGAAATAGGATCACTATACATAAGGGTTAAAACAGTTTTTCATAAATGTAAAGTTGGACATCCGTTTTTTTCACATAGCTTTCTTATTTTAATCCTCAAATAAACTAGATATTACTTAGTATATGATCAAGAGCTGTAAAAACATAATTTAAAACATATACTGAATTTGTTACAATATTGTTTCGTGTTTTCTAACATTTTTATTTTTATTTTGTTTTGCGGATGAAATTTCGAAGATTCTGTTTTAAATCCTAGGCGCTGTAGGAACATCGTGCCCAACGTTTGAAAGTAAAAATAGAGCAATCAATACTTCAATTCAACCTTATTACAAAAAGCCTTGAAGTTTGTACTTATTTGTAGGGAGATGGATAGCTTGCCTTGCTAGGAATGAATGTAAGACCTAACATACAAGGGCGGAACAATTACATAGGATCTATAAAATGTATAAATTTCTCACTGAATCTATTCAAAGAAGGTAACCAAAGATTTTGCGACGATGCAAATATTAAACTTTACAATATAAATAAATATCTTTAACCAATGAATTCAAATAGCAAAGTCTATGCAATTAACAAATATGTACTTATTAAGCTCCATGCAAATCATTTAACAATGAAATACATTAAATATGAAATTTGGAGTTTTACCAAGGGAGCTAATAATTAATTAATAACATTGTCTGCCACACAGCATTTCGGGGGCTCTCCCTCTGGTATCTTTCCTCCCTCTTTTATAGCTGACTATGTGGGGCTTTTCTAATTATTGGGGGCATTATGATGACCTATAGTTGTTAATTTCTGTGTCATTTAGTCTCTTGGCAATCATAATACATATTCTTTTATATATAGCGATGTCGTTATTACGACATAGCTATGTCGTTTTAACGACATAGTGATGTCGTTATTACGACATGATATGTCGAAATTACGACATAGCGATGTCGTTGTAACGACATCGCTATATATAAAAGAATATGTATTATGATTGCCAAGAGACTAAATGACACAGAAATTAACAACTATAGGTCATCATAATGTACCTACGACATAATATTTTTTTTTTTGAATGACCCTTATCGGCTTCCGGACATGATGACTAAGAGTAAATGAAATAAAGAATAGATACTTTTTGTGGCAATTTTCACTGTGTAACTGATCTGTGATTGTTTAATCATAAATGTTCTAATTGTTCATTTGCGTGATAGTACATCCAGTATTGAGTACGTGAAATGTATTATATTAGCGGATTATATATCTAGTTGATTTGTTCATTGATTTTGTGTATATTTCAATATTACGTGAACATGCTAATTCAACTTTACAATATAAAAGAAGGATTGCTACTTTTTGGATAAAAATTATAAATGACATTATTGAAATTAATTAAAAGTTGAATAAAGATTTTATATAAAGAAATCTACTTTTTTAACCGTTTTTGTTTGATCATATTAATCATGTTTCCAATACATTGAAAAAAGAAATAACTCTTTATAAATTGGATCATTCAGTAAACTCTGACGAATTTCTAATATTTAAGGATCTACGAGTAAAGTAAAATCACAAAACTGCGACGAAAGTCCGTAATCAAATGGCAAAATCAAATGCTCAAACACATCAAAACATCTGCTCCTCAACTTTATACTTCTTTGGCTTTCTTACTATTTTTATTTTTACGTCACTGAAGACTCTTATGAAGACGAAACGCGCATCTGGAGTATAAAATTATAAGCTTTGATAACTATCTACCACAAGAAAAGATTACATTAGATATAAATGACAACCTGTTCGGAATTTTTTATTCTCAACACTCTTCAACTTCATTCTTTTATTGGCCGTTTAAGGAGGCTCGTTATGTTTTTTTTTATAAATGAACTTTATCTTATACTAAATAGAAAAATCAATAAAAAATGGGATCACGCTCCCAATTTGCCTCCGAAAGAAGCATACATTTTTGTAAAGGTTCTTTTTTTGTTGTTGAACCAATAGGAGAAATAGAGGATATATCGAAATTAAAAAAAAAGAACTAAATTACAGAAATCCCATAGGAATGCCGACAATTTGTTGAAAAAGTCTACATCCAAATTCAACAAATATGTTGTCAATAAGACAATCAAGCATACTGATCATTTGTTCCTTTGTGGAGCATGTTCTACCCTTTTGTTCACTATTAACAATATATGCCTCAAGGTATCCCAAAGTAATAAATGTATAGCGTATTTCTTCCATTGTTATGTTGAAAAGTATTGTGGTTTATCTCTGTTAGACGATTTTTCAATTTCACATGGTATGGTGGTATACAGGGTTGAAACATCAAAAGTTTTGATAGAAATAATTTCAGAAAAAGACCGAGATTTAAAATTCTCAAAAAGTTCTGTAGAGTTTTTAAGAATCGACATATGGTTAATATTAATACACGAGAAAACAGTTTCACAGCATTTCTGAAGACTTTTGAGACACAGGCATATGATTTTGGCCCACCAATTCGTTATGGTGACCTTAAAAATAATTAAGTAGATTTCAGTGTAAATATATTGAGTAGTTATTATGTAAAAGAGGGACGAAAGATCCCAGAGGGACAGTCAAACTCATAATTCGAAAATAAACTGACAACACCATGGCTAAAATAAAAAGACAAACAGACAAATAAGAGTAAAGAAGACACAACATAGAAACTAAGGACTATGCAACACGAACCCCACCAAAAACTGGGGGTGATCTCAGGTGGGTAAGCATGTCCTGCTCCACATGTAGCACCCGTCGTGTTGCTTATGTTATAACAAATCCGGTAAATATTCTAATTCGGTAGGTCACATTCGTGAAAAGGTAAGGGTATTGTAGTTACGACATATACGTATATATACAATTAAATTGAATATAGTGTAAGTAGTATATCCCTCGTTAGGTACGACTATTGTGAACATTCACGACCGTGACACATAAATTGAGATATATAAACGCCATAAGGGGAATAAAGTGTATGTTACTGCTGAGAAATTGGAATAATAAAATTTACGGTACAGATGCAATCCTCCATATTCCCATTTCGACAATTACTGTCTCTTCAGTGATGTTCGAGGCCAAAATATGTCATCATCCAAAATATAAAACAAACGTTCATTATCTATTAACACCAAAATGAAACAAAAGTAAAGTCAAACCAAGACAAAGAATCAGAGCTTATCATGAAAGAAATAGATATTATAATGGTTTCACAAATTGCATAATAGCAAGTTTCAAAAACCTATACCTTTTATTATGTGTACTGGCTATTCGACTAGTGATGCATATTTCGACAATACATCTCCTATTTGACAACTGGAAAGTTTAAATCATAGATCCTTGTTTGAAGTCGTCTATCTGTGTCAATATACCTTCTAGTTAACAAAAATACACAAGAACGTTTTGAAAAAAAGTTATTAAGTGTCTGTTGATCTTAATTTTCTATACATTTGGTCCAGATTACAAACAATGGAGTTATAACTAAAAAAGAAATTGAACATCATTTTTTTTAAATCAAAATAAGGTTATCAATATGAAATTAACCCTTACACTGTTTGTATTGTTTAGTATGTATACCATATATACATTGTTTATATCTTTATTTTACACATCTAGATAACTTTTTCGACCCACTTGGACAGCTGAAGAAAAATGTAATAGGTGGAAGCAAACCAAAAGTGGCAACACCAATGGTTATAGCCAGGATTGAAAGGTACAAAATGGAACACCCAACAATGTTTGCATGGGAAATAAAGGAAAAACTATTAACAGAAGGTATACCAGTGTACAAAGAAATTCATTAAAATTTAATCTAGTAAACGAAATTACACTCTATTTAATATCGTGTGCCCGAAGCGCTTTTTCTGAATTTTGTTTCATCAAGGTTAAAAAAAAAGGTCAAACCTAAACATTAAAAATCATGTATTACATATTTGAAATAAATGGTAGGTTGTCGTAGTGATAAATTAATCTCAGTTCAGGAAGAGTACTATAATATTGATATTTTAAAGAAAGGATGCAAAATGTAAAGTCAATATTTCAACTATTCCTTCCATACTAGATAAAACTTAGTATTTTGATTTACAGGATTTTGTTCTCCACATAACGTTCCCAGTGTTAGCTCAATCAACAGAATACTCCGTAACCGTGCAGCGGAGAAGGCTGCTTTTGATTACAGATTCCTGACTTTTCCTAGCTATCAAATACCCTTTCAACATCTGTGGAATTCGTCAATCATTCCAAGGCCTGTTGTGCTAAAGCCTGCAGCTACACTTCCACGTTTAGCGCCAAAAGAGGGTAAGATCGTGTTATACAAATATATTTCATTCAAGTTATACATGTATTTTACAATATGTATACTAGCAGTGAAGCCAGTCTCACCAAGACATTAACCAATGCCATCCATTTAAAACCTTTACTGCGGTTCGATAAAAAAAGAAGTTTATAAAACTTCAAGTTCTCCGTGTAGTGTTTGCAGGATTGTTGTTAGTCTGGTAATCTTTTTTCCTCCGAGTGTTGGACGTCTTTCTTCAAACTATGTTTAGTGCTTCCTTTGTATTCCTCTTTATGCCTTTCCTGCTCGTTCACAACTTTAAAGTTAATGCACATGCAAATGCATGACAAATGACTATAGAAGAGCACAAGTTTTTTCCTTATACTAGTACCATTTTTGAATAACTTGTATTATCGTACTTGTTTATACTAATTTTTATACATGATGAATTCATAAAGGGTGATTGCTGTATTTCAAGACAAAAGACTACAAAAAAGATATCAAATAAAAAAAGAATGTGTTTTATATAATTACATAAAGGGAATAACTGATACACATGGGAAAATTAATGATCCAACTAATTAACACCAGAAACAAAAAGAGAGTACAAAAGGGAGGCGAAAGTTACAAAGGGACATTCAAATTCGAAAAGAACACTGTTCAACAAAAATATGAATTAAAATAAATTATCCCCCTGAAGTAATAACAGCCCTTTGACTGCCTTTTCCTTACGGACTCGCTCCTTGTATAGTCCTTCGATTCTGTGTTTGTGTCCCTGATTTTTAAACCTCGGTAAACTCATGCTGCCGATATTGAGTTTGCAATAATATGAGTTTTTGGTAAAATAATTACCAAACTCAATTATTTGTTCTACTGACTGCATGTGTCACTGTAACACATCTATTTTTCTTATATGTACAAAGCTAGACCAGAGGAACTCAAAATAAGATACACCAAACAAAAGTGAATTATATACATCAAATATATATACCTATGGAAGTATTCCAAAGGGAATATCCAGTTTATCAAATAATACAAAAAATATAGACGATCGTACAGATTCGTTTGCAACAATCGACTTTAAGGAACATTCTGAAAATTGATGCATGTTTCTCCAGAGTATATTTACCAATACGCACTAAAGCTTTTAATGTGTTTTTTTCCCCTGATAAATAGGGAAAGTTAACCAATATGCATCAGCAACTTCCAATAACATCGAGGTATATGATGTTTTTCTTGTTACAAAATAGCATATACTCGGAGTTTTCAACATTAACAATCTTTTTGTAGACAAAACGCGCGTCTGGCGTATATACAAAATTTAGTCCTGGTATCTATGATGAGTTTGTTTTAGCATGAATTTAAAAGAAAAGCATATATGTCGTTGTCGGTTTACCAATAATCCCACTCCATATATCTAATATTTACAATCATTGTACCCTGGTAGATACAACAGCCAATACAGAGAAACTTAGTGTGCCTGTTTGTAACACAAGAATGAGGAGAAACCGTACAACATTTACTGCTCTACAACTTGAAGCGCTGGAGAAAGCATTCGTACAAACCCAATACCCTGGAGTTAATACAAGAGAAGAGCTCGCCACTAATACTGGTCTCTCTGAGGCAAGGGTACAAGTACGTATTGATATTAAAATTTGAAATCATCACCTTTATTCTCTTACCCAATACCAACCGAGGCAAACAAATTTTACTTGGGTAAAGTAGCTTTTATAGATTTATTGTTATGCTCATTTTCTTATGTTTAGTTTATCCCAGATCATTGGTAGCTTACTTTCCGGTCTTTTTCAATGTCTACGGTTGCTTTGTGAAGTGATAAGTACAAGGACAAGAAAATATTTCGGCCTATTTCGGCCTTGGTAAACATTCCACTATAACATTGAAAATAATACCTGATCTGATTTTTTTTATATATATATAAGGCTTCTTAGCTTTAACTCAAAATATTATTTAGTTGGTTATGCGAATAAAATAACGTTCGCATTTAGACATATTTGATGTATTTTGCCGATAAGTAGCCTATATGTATACATTTTCATCGCTTTTCAGGTATGGTTTTCAAACAGGAGAGCAAAACAAAGAAGAACTCAAAGACTTGGATTTTTGCAGACTTCGTCTTTAGCACTAATAAACCGCTACTGTTCAAATACGGCATGTAAAATGAATCATGCTATTGATGAAGTATCATTATCGCCAACGATTAATGATAAAACAATAAAAGATGATTTGAAAGATACTGCAGAAAATAATGAAAGAGAAATACGTGATAACCAAGATAATGATGACATATACAGTGTGACAAATGAAATAGATGAAGACTCGGATGTTGAAGTTGACGTATAAACACATAATCATAATATGTATTTTTTCAGCTTTACTTCAGTCCATCAATCTTTTCATCGACAGTTTTTTTTTGTATAGTCCAATACAATAAATACATATTATATACTATACTCTTGTGTAAATCTCATTCATTATCCATTAAACTGCAACATTATGTTTTAATTTGTGTGTAACTTTTTTTTAAACTCCATTCCATGATTCGTGGTCTAAAATTGTACAACATACCGCGCTGAAGTACGTCCATTATTCATAGTTCATTATTCATTATTCAATAATGAATAATGAAATAGTTCACTATTCACTATTCACTATTGAAAAATGAATAATGAATAATGAAATGGTTTATGTTTCATTATTCAAATTGAAGCGGTGAATAGTGAAAAAAATATAGAAAAAATTGACTGTGACACAATAGCTATATTTTGATTCGAAATGACCATAAGAGGGTTTACGGAGGACCTAAATGCCACAAAATGCATAAAAATGAGGAAATTTAAAAAAGAAGATGTGGTATGATTGCCAATGAGACAACTATCCAGAAAGACCACAATGACACAGACATTAACAACTATAGCTCACCGTACAGACTTCAACAATGAGCAAAGCCCATACCGCACAGTCAGCTATTAAAGGTTCCGCAACGAATATTAGAAGTCCTAAATGCTGAAATACGCGTGAAAATCAAGAAATAGTCAATTTTGAATAATGAAATGGATATTTTGAATAATGGAATGGAGTGCGGCGACCCTTTAGACCCTAATTATAGATAAACCTTATACCTCATTCGAAAGCTGCTTACAAGACAAACAAAATGTATATAGTCAATATGTTACGCAACGAATATTAGAAGACCTAAATGCCTAATTACGCGTGAAAATTAAGAAATAGTCAATTTTGAACAATGAAATGGATATTTTGAATAATGGAATGGACTGTGGCGACCCTTTAGCCCCTAATTATAGATAAACCTTCTACCTCATTCGAAAGCTGATTACATGACGAACAAAATGTATATAGTCAATATGTTCCACAACGAATATTAGAAGACCTAAATGCCTAATTACGCGTGAAAATTACGAAATAGTCAATTTTGAATAATGAAATGGATATTTTGAATAATGGAATGGACTGTGGCGACCCTTTAGCCCCTAATTATAGATAAACCTTATACCTCATTCGAAAGCTGATTACAAGACGAAAAAAATGTATATAGTCAATATGTTCCGCAACGAATATTAGAAGACCTAAATGCCAAAATACGCGTGAAAATTAAGAAATAGCCAATTTTGAATAATGAAATGGATATTTTGAATAATGGAATGGAGTGCGGCGACCCATTAGACCCTAATTATAGAAAAACCTTATACCTCATTCGAAAGGTGATTACAAGACGAACAAAATGTATATAGTCAACATGTTCCGCAACGAATATTAGAAGACTTAATTGCCAAAATACGCGTCAAGATTAAGAAACAGCCAATTTTGAATAATGAAATGGATATTTTGAATAATGGAATGGACTATGGCCCCTATTATAGATAAATCTTATACCTCATTAGAATGCTGATTACAAGACGAACAAAATGTATATAGTCAATATGTTCCGCAACGAATATTAGAAGACCTAAATGCCTAATTACGCGTGAAAATTAAGAAATAGTCAATTTTGAATAATGAAATGGATATTTTGAATAATGGAATGGAGTGCGGCGACCCATTAGACCCTAATTATAGAAAAACCTTATACCTCATTCGAAAGGTGATTACAAGACGAACAAAATGTATATAGTCAACATGTTCCGCAACGAATATTAGAAGACTTAATTGCCAAAATACGCGTCAAGATTAAGAAACAGCCAATTTTGAATAATGAAATGGATATTTTGAATAATGGAATGGACTATGGCCCCTATTATAGATAAACCTTATACCTCATTAGAATGCTGATTACAAGACGAACAAAATGTATATAGTCAATATGTTCCGCAACGAATATTAGAAGACCTAAATGCCTAATTACGCGTGAAAATTAAGAAATAGTCAATTTTGAATAATGAAATGGATATTTTGAATAATGGAATGGAGTGCGGCGACCCTTTAGACCCTAATTATAGATAAACCTTATACCTCATTCGAAAGCTGATTACATGACGAACAAAATGAATATAGTCAATATGTTCAGCAATGAATATTAGAAGACCTAAATGCCTAATTACGCGTGAAAATTAAGAAATAGTCAATTTTGAATAATGAAATGGATATTTTGAATAATGGAATGGACTGTGGCGACCCTTTATCCCCTATTATAGATAAACCTTATACCTCATTAGAAAGCTGATTACAAGACGAACAAAATGTATATAGTCAATATGTTCCGCAACGAATATTAGAAGACCTAAATGCCTAATTACGCGTGAAAATTAAGAAATAGTCAATTTTGAATAATGAAATGGATATTTTGAATAATGGAATGGAGTGCGGCGACCATTTAGACCCTAATTATAGATAAACCTTATACCTCATTCGAAAGCTGATTACAAGACGAACAAAATGTATATAGTCAATATGTTCCGCAACGAATATTAGAAGACCTAAATGCCTAATTACGCGTGAAAATTAAGAAATAGTCAATTTTGAATAATGAAATGAATATTTTGAATAATGGAATGGACTGTGGCGACCCTTTAGCCCCTAATTATAGATAAACCTTATACCTCATTCGAAAGGTGATTACAAAACGAACAAAATGTATATAGTCAATATGTTCCGCAACGAATATTAGAAGACCTAAATGCCAAAATACGCGTGAAAATTAAGAAATAGCCAATTTTGAATAATGAAATGGATATTTTGAATAATGGAATGGAGTGCTGCGACCCTTTAGACCCTAATTATAGATAAACCTTATACCTCATTCGAAAGGTGATTACAAGAGGAACAACAGGCTTATAGTCAACATGTTCCGCAACGAATATTAGAAGACTTAATCACCAAAATACGCGTCAAGATTAAGAAACAGCCAATTTTGAATAATGAAATGGATATTTTGAATAATGGAATGGATTGTGGCGACCCTTTAGCCCCTATTATAGATAAACCTTATACCTCCTTAGAAAGCTGACTACAAGACGAACAAAATGTATATAGTCAATATGTTCCGCAACGAATATTAGAAGACCTAAATGCCTAATTACGCGTGAAAATCAAGAAATAGTCAATTTTGAATGATGAAATGGATATTTTGAATAATGGAATGGAGTGCAGCGACCCTTTAGACCCTAATACTAGATAAACCTTATACCTCATGCGAAAGCTGATTACATGACGAACAAAATGTATATAGTCAATATGTTCCGCAATGAATATTAGAAGACCTAAATGCCTAATGACGCGTGAAAATTAAGAAATAGTCAATTTTGAATAATGAAATGGATATTTTGAATAATGGAATGGACTGTGGCGACCCTTTAGCCCCTAATTATAGATAAACCTTCTACCTCATTCGAAAGCTGATTACAAGACGAACAAAATGTATATAGTCAATATGTTCCGCAACGAATATTAGAAGACCTAAATGCCAAAATACGCGTGAAGATTAAGAAACAGCCAATTTTGAATAATGAAATGGATATTTTGAATAATGGAATGGACTGTGGCGACCCTTTAGCCCCTATTATAGATAAACCTTATACCTCATTCGAAAGCTGATTACAAGACGAACAAAATGTATATAGTCAATATGTTCCGCAACGAATATTAGAAGACCTAAATGCCTAATTACGCGTGAAAATTAAGAAATAGTCAATTTTGAATAATGAAATGGATATTTTGAATAATGGAATGGATTGTGGCGACCCTTTAGCCCCTAATTATAGATAAATCTTATACCTCATTCGAAATCTGATTACAAAAGGAACAAAATGTATATAGTCAATATGTTCCACAACGAATATTAGAAGACATAAATGCCAAAATACGCGTGAAAATTAAGAAATAGCCAATTTTGAATAATGAAATGGATATTTTGAATAATGGAATGGACTGCTGCGACCCTTTAGCCCCTAATTATAGATAAACCTTATACCTCATTCGAAAGCTGATTACAAGAGGAACAACATGTATATAGTCAATATGTTCCGTAACGAAAATTAGAAGAGTTAAATGCCAAAATACGCGTGAAAATTAAGAAATCGCCAATTTTGAATACTGAAATGGATATTTTGAATAATGGAATGGAGTGCGGCGACCCTTTAGACCCTAATTATAGATAAACCTTATACCTCATTCGAAAGCTGATTACAAGAGGAACAACATGCTTATAATCAATATGTTCCACAACGAATATTAGAAGACCTAAATGCCTAATTACGCGTGAAAATTAAGAAATAGTCAATTTTGAATAATGAAATGGATATTTTGAATAATGGAATGGACTGTGGCGACCCTTTAGCCCCTAATTATAGATAAACCTTATACCTCATTCGAAAGCTGATTACAAGACAAAAAAAATGTATATAGTCAATATGTTCCGCAACGAATATTAGAAGACCTAAATGCCAAAATACGCGTGAAAATTAAGAAATAGCCAATTTTGAATAATGAAATGGATATTTTGAATAATGGAATGGAGTGCGGCGACCCATTAGACCCTAATTATAGAAAAACCTTATACCTCATTCGAAAGGTGATTACAAGACGAACAAAATGTATATAGTCAACATGTTCCGCAACGAATATTAGAAGACTTAATTGCCAAAATACGCGTCAAGATTAAGAAACAGCCAATTTTGAATAATGAAATGGATATTTTGAATAATGGAATGGACTGTGGCCCCTATTATAGATAAACCTTATACCTCATTAGAATGCTGATTACAAGACGAACAAAATGTATATAGTCAATATGTTCCGCAACGAATATTAGAAGACCTAAATGCCTAATTACGCGTGAAAATTAAGAAATAGTCAATTTTGAATAATGAAATGGATATTTTGAATAATGGAATGGAGTGCGGCGACCCTTTAGACCCTAATTATAGATAAACCTTATACCTCATTCGAAAGCTGATTACAAAACGAACAAAATGTATATAGTCAATATGTTCCACAACGAATATTAGAAGACCTAATTGCCAAAATACGCGTGCAAAGTAAGAAAAAGTCAATTTTGAATAATGAAATGGATATTTTGAATAATGGAATGGAGTGCGGCGACCCTTTAGCCCCTAATTATAGATAAATCTTATACCTCATGCGAAAGGTGATTACAAGAGGAACAAAATGTATATAGTCAATATGTTCCGCAACGAATATTAGAAGGCCTAATTGCCAAAATACGCGTAAAAATTAAGAAAAAGTCAATTTTGAATAATGAAATGGACTGCGGCGACTCTTTAGCCCCTAATTATAGAGAAATCTTATACCTCATTAGAAAGCCGATTACAAGAAGAACAAAATGTATATTGTCAATATGTTCCGCAACGAATATTAGAAGACCTAATTGCCAAAATACGGGTGAAAATTAAGATTTAGTCAATTTTGAATAATGAAATGGATATTTTGAATAATGGAATGGACTGCAGCGACCCTTTAGCCCCTATTATAGATAAATATTATACCTCATTCGAAAGCTGATTACAAGAGAAACAAAATGTATATAGTCAATATGTTCTGCAACGAATATTAGAAGACCTGATTGCCAAAATACACGTGAAAATTAAGAAATAGCCAATTTTGAATAATGAAATGAATATTTTGAATAATGGAATGGACTGCTGCGACCCTTTAGCCCCTTATTATAAATAAACCTTATACCTCTTTCGAAAGCTGATTACAAGAGGAACAAAATGTATATAGTCAATATGTTCCGCAACGAATATAAGAAGACCTAAATGCCAAAATACGCGTGAAAATTAAGAAATAGCCAATTTTGAATAATGAAATGGATATTTTGAATAATGGAATGGAGTGCGGCGACCGTTTAGCCCCTAATTATAGATAAACCTTCTACCTCATTCGAAAGCTGATTACAAGAGGAACAAAATATATATATATAGTCAATATGTTCCGCAACGAATATTAGAAGACTTAAATGCCAAAAAACGCGTGAAAATGAAGAAAAAGACAATTTTGAATAATGAAATGGATATTTTGAATAATGGAATGGAGTGCGGTGACCCTTTAGCCCCTAATTATAGATAAACCTTATACCTCATTCTAAAGCTGATTACAAGAGGAACAAAATGTATAAAGTCAATTTTTTCACGAAAATTAGAAGAGCTAACTGCCAAAATACGCGTGAAAATTAAGAAATAGCCAATTTTGAATAATGAAATGGATATTTTGAATAATGGAATGGACTGCGGCGACCCTTTAGTCCCTAATTATAGATAAACCTTATACCTCATTCGAAAGCTGATTACAAGAGGAACAACATGCTTATAGTCAATATGTTCTGCAACGAATATTAGAAGAGCTAAATACCAAAATACGCGTGAAAATTAAGAAATAGCCAATTTTGAATAATGAAATGGATATTTTGAATATTGGAATGGACTGGCAGACCCTTCAGCCCCTAATTACAGATATATATATATTATACCTCAATCGAAAGCTTATCAAGAGAGGAACAAAAGGTATATAGTCAATATGTCCTGCAACGCATATTAGAGAAGTAACGAAGGACTTAAAGATCGAATTACGCATGAACATTAAGAAATAGGCAATTTTGAATAATGAAATGGATATTTTGAATAATGGAATGGACTAGCAGGACCCTTCAGGCCCTAATTACAGATATATATTATACCTCAATCAAAAGCTTTTTCAGAGAGGAACAAAATGTATATAGTCAATATGTTCTGCAACGCATATTAGAGGAGTAACGAAGGACTTAAATATCGAAATACACCTGAACATTAAGAAATAGCCAATTTTGAATAATGAAATGGGTATTTTGAATAATGGAATGGACTGGCAGGACCTTTCAACCCGTAATAACAGATATATATTATACCTCAATCGAAACCTTATTAAAAGAGGAACAAAAGGTATATAGTCAATTTGTTCCGCAACGCATATTAGAGGAGTAACGAAGGACTTAAAGATCAAATTACGCGTGAACATTGAGAAATAGCCAATTTTGAATAATGAAATGGATATTTTGAATAATGGAATGGACTGCTGCAACCCGTCGCCTCTTATTCAGGATTTTTTTTACACCAAATCAAAGCTTATTAATAGAAGAATAAACTGAGAATAAACATTATGTGCCGCAATGACCATTACAGGGATTACAGAGGACCTAAATGCCAAATTACGCTTGAAAATTAAGAAATAGCAAATTTTGAATAATGATTGGGTATTTTGAATAATGGAATGGAATGCTGCGACCATTTATCCCCTAATTATAGATATACTTTATACCTCATTCGAAAGCTTATTACGAGAGGAACAAAAGGTATATAGTCAATATATTTGGCAACGCATATTAGAGGAGTAACGACGGACTTAAATGTCAAAATAATACGTGAATAAATTGAGAAAAAAACCAATATGTACCGCAATGACCATTTTAGGGGTTACGGGGGACTAAAATGCCAAAATACGCGTGAAAATTAAGAAATAGCCAATTTGCATAATGAAATGGATATTTTGAATAATGGAATGGAATACTGTGACCCTTCAGCCCTTTATTACAGATCTACCTTATGCCTCATTCGGAAGCTTATAAAAAGAGGAACACATGGTATATAGTCAATTTATTCCGCGGAGTAACGAAGGACTTAAATATCGAAATATGCGTGAACATTTTGAGGGGAGTTCTGCTGGGACCGGACTGAAAAATTCGAAAATCTTGCACGCTCGTTGACGAGGTTAAGAGGAGAAAAAGTGGGGGCTGGGTTCGTGGGAAAATGTATCTTTGTGGAAGAAAGAAAACACACCAAGAAAAATCCACAGATAATAAACACAATGGATTGTGAGATTACAAATATGTCTGATCAGAGAGAGAATATGGCGCAAGAGGTCAAAATTTTGGAAAATACTGCTGAGGAAACCCTCAAATGGCGAGAAGTTAGTCAGTACTCACCCTGGATTGTCAAAGACATTAAAGATGTTGACACGAAGTTGACACGAAATGTGGGTTCGCAAAAATCATAACCTTGTGCTGGAAAGGGAAAAATATCCGGGGATGTGAAAGACTAAACAATCAGCTGACCACCGTCGGGGCAAAGAGAGACCGATGGAGCAGTGCAAAACGTGAGCTATGGGATGGAAAAAAAAACCAGGCGCACCGGCTATGATTACCACGGCTTTTATATTTTTGATAAGGACGGTAATTGGAAGTGTTAGGATATGTTGTTTAAGCCTGAAAATCGGGTATAAAACCATTGAATTGAGTTTTTGAGGCAGGTGACAACTTTCCCGAACTCGTCATCATAGATTAGTTTATCATTAGCTAAATCAGATCTGATACATTGCTCAACCAAGGACTCTTTGGACTGGGGCAATCGCAAGGTATCGTGGTGTTTTTTTGGTTTTGTTTTTGTTACATGCCTAGAAATTAGTGTGAGATCCATTACGGTGGTAGCATTCAAGCAAGCTAGAAACCCCAGAGGAAGGGTGGCTATAAGACCTGTACCGGTCAAAGCTGAACCCAGGGTACTGCTGGTTAACATCAAACTAACCACAGAACAAGCACCCAGTGCTACAGATACAGCTTTGTCCAGACGTTTATAGGCATTCAAGGTAGTTTGATACCTTCAAATTTCTGCATCGAGTTGATTCGACACACATTGTCGGTACCAAGAATCTAAATCGTTCATTTATTTTATAGGAGCATACCGAGGAGGGCAATGTTTTTGAAGGGACTGTAAGCATCTAAATATAAGATCAGAACGGCTCCGTCATGGAATTGCTGACCACGCTCCAAGTAGAGTCCATACCCATAGGTAATCCGGGCGTTTGGGGATTTGAGGTAGAGACCGTTGCCACTGGGATTCACTGTGTAAACGCAAGAAGATGAAAACGGATAGTGAGATGTTCACCTCTGAGATCGATGAGCCTACCGTCTTGATCGTTGATATATGTTTGCATGCGATTGCTGGTTCGCAAGATCACTAGCAAGTATACTACCAAAAGGTGCTTGGGGGTTTGAATGATTTTCATACCAGGACCGTCTGCGGGAAAAAAAAGCTGTAGATTGAAGACTGTTGTGTACCATTTACATAACTTCATGGTTGATATCACCATTCACCAGAATGCTGTTGATTCTGATGATATTTACAATGTGCTCCCCTTCTGTATAACCGTTTCTGATCATACCGAACGTGTAAATCTGCCACTTGGATCCCAAGACGGTGTTGATGTTATTGACAACTTTCAAGTCTACTTGATAGAGTTTGGCGAGGGTCAGCGTTGCTTTAGGGTCGCTTGGTTGGCATCGATGATGATCTTCGTTTTGTGTTTGTTGAGCCGTAGCTGTCGCTGGATTTCATTGTTGATGTCTTCGATGTCATAGGAACCTGTGCTCAGTGCGATGGAAAACCAGTTGGCACTATCATCGGGAGAGTAGCAGATTGAATGGTTTCCTGTATACATATGAATGTTAGGGGTGGAATTATTGGTTTTCAGATTTACCAATGCCATCTCGTAGGTCTTTGATTCCTTGAGTTGCAGTGGAGGTTGAACCGGGAAAGAATTTGGCTATCGTTTCCAGAAACGATGAAGGAAAACCCATGCTTGGGGTTGGTGATTTTAGCAATTGCTGAAACCATGTGTTATCCATTTATTTATGGTACACCATTATCACATATTTTTACTTCCACTCTTCGATACCGTCATACTTCTCAGTTGTTGATCACAACAATCGCATAGACTTCGGCAGGGCGGCTGGCAAAGAGGAGTTACTTGTAGGTGAATTTTATCCATTTTTGTACTTTTTGTACACGACGTTCATCTTCTGACTATCGGATTCAAATGGACTGGTGACTCACATCAATGACAAACAGTAGATACAGATCGTTGAAATCGGAGGGGTTAATGTTGCAGTTGCTGATAAAACGGTCAATGTTGAAGTAGTTAGAACTCTGCGACATTCTTGTACTCTCTGGCGATCTTGGTTTGTGTGAAACTGGCATTGAAGTCTAACGCCAGGTAGCGTTCTGCGTTGAGGGTGACGTAGATAGTTCGCAACCGGCAGTGGCCGAACACGGCTTCATTTTAAGTCCGATCGTACTTTTACCGGTCTGAAAGGCTACGATGATGTATCTCAGTTTCTCCCGACCGCTCTTGGCAGACAAACGCCAGTGGAACTGTAAGGTTTTGGTAGCACTTGTAGAATCACACTGTCGTTGTCACGATCCAGATGTATTTTATAGAGTTATTCACATATTTATTTAGTCGAGCTTGTATATAGATAACGATTGTGAAATTGTCGTCATGATCAGAGAATTGCACTTGCAGTCTTTGCGCAGGACGCCTATTGTTCACGGTTTATTTTATACATAGTTTTAACATACGCTTTTATGTATATATGTACGTTTGGCCTAAGTTTGGTTCACCTGTGTTTAAACGCACACTGATTAGGCTTGGCCTATTTACACACCTGTTGACTATTTTTAAATAGTGGTCAATCGAGTTCTTCGGACAAGTTTGGCTATTTTTAAATAGTGGTCAGATGATTTCTTTGGACACGTTGTCATTTCATTTCTGCTTGGGATTTTCGTGTGGAAGGATGCCACACTCGTTAGAGCATTTTATATTTGTTAGCTAAATTTAACCTACAATGGTTCTACTGTATATAGTGCATCAATTCCGAGGTTCCAGCCTGCACCAGAGTTATACAATGCTGCGGTGTTAAGGAGTGGTCATACAGTTTGAACGCAATCATACATGATAATTCATCAAACAACATATCTACATATTTTAGTGGAACTGTCGTGCACGATACCATAACTGTCATAACGATACCATAACCGTCATAACGATATAAAGGGAAGTAATCTGGATATACAATACAAACTACTGAAGCTGCTGGACTATTTATTTGGACTTTAATATTTATAATAATTTGATGTATTTTTCTTCTTAATTGTTTATTTTTTTTGTTTGTTTATTAAATAATTTATTTATTCTAATCGTTGATTCATTGGTCAATATTGTAAAATAGCACTGAAAGACTTCTCCATCCGTCCGTCCGTGACAGTCGTATTCGGAACCAAAATCGATCTTACTCTTGCTTTGGATGGTCTTTTACTACCGCAGTTTTTTTTTATCGGAAGGAAGGAAGGACGTGAGGAACAAACCAAGAGATCTTACTCGGGATGATTTTCGCCACGTCGTTGACGGCAGCAGCAGGATGGCATTGTCGTCCGAGTCGCGCACGAGTGACAATTCGTGCTTGAATCCATACACAATCTTGTTGTAATCGTCTAAAAAGCCGAAAATACGTCTCAGGGGTGTGGTGAATGAAAACGATCCTTTTATTGGCGGGCTTGGTGATAATATACCCATGACGTGCTGCAAAGCCTGTGTTTTCGGCCTCGGCTTCGGTAGATGAATCTTTGTACCACAGCTAGTTAAGGCCTTGGGATTTGGAGAAATTGTTGGGATAAATCAACATTCCCAGCATAGTGATATCAACGACTGGGTCGTTGATATGTTCGATCAGCTGGCATGAGAGCTTGCATTAATTGTAACTGATAGTCTTGAAGAGAAACATGATTCCATTGTGAATGAGAGACACTAGATCTGCATTAGCATATGAACTACCGTGGTTCTTTTACAATCGCCCCTTTACCAAGAGATAACTTTCAGCGGGATGGAGGAACAAGTCTTGGGTTTCGATGTTGATTCGGATCTCACCTGAATTATTCAGGTTGGCACCAGCTTGAGGTTCGTATTCGTGAACCTTATATTTTTGGAGACTTACGTCGTAGATCAACCCTTCGGTGATTATAAGGATGTTGGACATTATGTATTTATTTATAGCGCTGCACAAAGTCGTGGCTGGTAGCAATGCCAGAACCGGAGATCAGGTTGTTCAACTGGATTTGCTGCGGTTTGCTGGTTGACCATTGGACTGTTGAGTGGACATTCTGCATTTTCGGGGGCGGGTCACTTTATCAACCACATGGTCGACGGCTTTGGGGCCCCTTTTTCAACACCTCTCAAGGCTTCATTGTGTTTGCACTCACGGTCTTACTTCCTATGGTTTTGGTGGCAGAGGAAGTAAACATGCGTCCAGCCAAACTGTTAATTGTGCCAAACAGTCCTCTACCACTGTATGCCTACTTTCAGGCGTAACCTTTCTTGATTTGCAACATTTATTATAGGATACTATGATGAAGCGCCATATATTCTTCGATGCTGATATATCTACCCTTTTTCATAGCATGGACAATCGACACAATTTCGTTGCGCACACCATTATTTCCTGCTCGGTATGCTGCAGCACACAGTTCCAAGCGATCTAGAAGCTGCTTGAAGTTGGAAAAAAACACGGTTTGCAGCTCACTGCCAAACTTATATTACTGGTAGATGTGGGACACGATTCCCATCCACTTGTAATTCTTACTCGCTTTCGGGGTTCTTGAAAAGATGGAATTGCCTTTATACTAGGGATGTCAAAAGATCTGAAATTTAATACTCGGATACTCGGTCAAGATACTCGAGTACTCGGATGAATCTTAAACGTCTATTGAAAAGTTGAGATTTAAGGTGGGATGCAGTGTTTTGTTACATATAAAACTAACGTACTATAAACATTGCTCCTCTGTTTTTGTGTCAATTAAGCAATAAATTACCGACTGCCGTTTTCTACAAATAACCTATCATAATAGCAGTTTGTGTACGTGTTCATGAACCAAATTACAATAAAAAAAAAACCAAAAATATTTGCAGATAAAGTCCGACAAAGTAGCCAATATATGTATCATCTATTCATGAGGAGTTGGTATCTTTTATGATAGGACTTGTCCATTAATTTGGCAACAATAATATTGGACTTCAAATAACTGTTTTGTGTTGCTTAGTCTTCCCTTTTTGCACCATCGTTTATCTGATTTTCTTTTTTTTTTAAAGCCATGACGTTGTCAGTTTATTTTCGACTTTTGTTTTTTTTAATATTAAACAATTATAGTTAAGTTTAAAATACAGAGTGATTAAATTAATTTAATTGTACATCTCATACCAATAACGTTTACATAGAAGTCTTGATTAACAAACAAAGGTGAGTTTTATGGCTTGTGACGAGTTAATTATTAATCCATGAAAGTGTTGATCCGTATACAAACACCGTTAAAAATGTCCCTAATCTGTTGCGTAGGGTTCACCGCCGGTCACTTTGATTTTGTTCTTATTTAGAAATATGATCTGGTCAACAATTTCAGACGAAAGACTGTTTGACTTTCTATTTTTTGTTACAAGTAGTGCACATGAAAACATTCCCTCGGAAGGAAAGGACGTTGCTGATACTACTTTAACAAATAGTAGCCTCAGGATAATCATTTCTATAATCTTAATTGATTTTATTTAATATTACGAAGGGGATATTTCAACGGAACTAAAGTGAGTGGAAATGTGAAGAGAAAATATCTCAAAATGTATAACAGGCAAACGAGTATCCGAGTACTAAAACTGTACTCGAGTACTCGGCCTTCCGAGCGAGTACCCGAGTACTCGAGTACTCGTTGCCATCCCTACTTTATACATATCACCGGAACTTTTCATGATCTCTGCATAGTCGTCAAGGTCGTCGTGCTCGAACGATTCTGGTTTCTTTTTCACCATAACTTCCCAGAGGCCAAGGGTTCCTTTGTACTTTACAATATCCATGAACAAATTATCGCCGTCAAAAGTAACTGGTAAGCTTCTGATGAAGATACCATCGTTTTCAGATCGCAATCAAAAGGTGTGGTCGGCGGATGTAGTCATACTGAGCTGCAAATGCTGCTGTGCTCGAGCTCCAAGGACTGTTTCTGTAGGTGGTGCAATTAGTAGTGGGTCGGCAAACTTGGGCGGTGGAGGAGGGAGTACTGGCACTGTTGCAGGAAGGTCTGCAATCTTTTTGGTGATCTGTGAAGCTGCCTCTCGCTAAGCCTCAACCACAGGCTTGAACACCTTGTAAAGGTCCCGGCTAAGTTCAATCTTGTAGAGGCGATGTTGCATATTACTGGCTTGAATCTTCCGTTTGGTGTCTTGCAACTCCCTGACAAGTGCCTGACGCTGCTTAGGGTCGATAATCTTGATAAATGTCATTTATCTAATAGGATCGAATGCTGTTGAACGCCCCTAAGCGTTGGTGTGAACGCCCCTAATCAATGAGTTGCGCATGAAGGTATTACACAGCTGATACGGATCCCTTTTCTTCGAAAGATTCAAGTGTCATGGGTATGTGCACTGGTGGCCTCAAAGCGTCTTGGCAGGGCATTGAGGTTGAGAAAATCGCTACACCTTACCATAATGGTGGAGTTCCATGCATTGAAATCACCTCCACCGCTGTAGATCGGTCGAAGGATCACTCAACTGCATTTTCAAAATGGAACCCACTCAAAATTGCATTTGCAGGGCCATTCGAACTTGCAGGGCTTGGGTTCCTCTGTGTCCAGATATTATCTATTTATATTATCTTATACCTCAAAGAACTCATTTAATTTGCATATTTTCCATTTGCCTTGGTGCTTGTAAAATCGATGGTTACAAATCCATAGGGCTTGGACCAGCAATGCTTACACAGAGCGTCAAACTGTACTGTTCCTTGGTGAGATCGTTGCAGTGATCGTGTCGGATGTGGTCGATATTCTTAGCATTCTGCTGAAAGAGGCAGGGGAAGTTGGCATTCTCCCGGATCGACTGGCGGGGCAGTGTGAAGTAGTTCTGGCACAGGTAGAAACAATCGACGTTGTCTTTACACGTGTTCTGTTTTCTCAACATCAAGTCGTCGAACACCATGAGGTTCACCATGAGGTTCTTACGGCTGGGATCAAGTTCTCGGGGGTTTGGTACATCGCTTCCTTGATCGAAAAAAGTATCGATACCACTCGGGTGTCGTGGTGGTGATAAGGTGTTGACCACATCGATCAACGAGTAGGGTGACTTGCCTTTGCACTGTAGTAGGTCTCGATATCTTCTTTAGGGAAGCTTTTTTTCCAGCGCTTGCTCCAACTGCTGGTAGATAGGTTGTTGAAGCGATTATTCGTAGACGTACAATCGATTTTAGTCGGAGCCATCAATCGCGCTGGAATAGGTTGTTCAGCAGCGTCGTCTTACCACAGTCCGATTTCCCAATGATCAACTGACTTATCGATCGCTGAAGTAGGAGGTAGTGATTACTCCTCGCGGGGGCGTTGGCACTGTAGGAAATGTCTTCAACGTTCATTTATTGAAATAACATAGAGATGATTTTCTGCGTGAAAGTCATAGAAAGACGGACACAGTTAACACAAGCGTTAGTGAGGTAATGACCAGCAACGGGCGACGAAGAAAGGTTGGCAACTACAAGGTGTGCGATGCCAAGAAGTCTCAGTTCGTTGCCACAACCGGTACAGGGTTCATGAACAAACTAATCAACCGATTACCCATGGAATTGCATGTACCCGGACACAACTTCACCGGGCGAGGGACTAGACTTAGAAAGCTACTACTTCCCGATGGCACCCGAAGGCTTGGTCAAAACCCATTATTCAAGTTGACCAAATATCTCCACGATCATTGTTATGCCCAGCACAAGGATGCAACCGCACGCAACACCATATGTGACGAAGCTATGCTAGCCTCGCTTAACACCATTCCCAACTGTACCACACACGAACGCTTGGACTGCAGTATCGTCGGACCAATCATCGGTACCATAGTTCGATTCCGTCTAGGTGTTAAAAAACTGTTCGCTGGACTGATGAGCTAGCTGAGGAGTTGCACAAACCTGTTTGACGTTAGTTTCATAAACGCTGTGTAGCGGTGGGTGGTGTAGATGAGACCTGAGCGGCCGACCTCATTGATATGAGTGACTTCTCTAGGGACATCAAGGGAAATAAATTTATCCTGAGCATTATCGATGTCTTTTCGAAATATGACTGGCTGATACCACTCAAGAACAGGAAGGAGCTGATGGTGCGGGATGCCTTCCAAGCGGTGTGCCCAAGAAGCTATGTACAGACAAAGGCACAACACACATGTAAATCAGCTGCTTCAAAAGCATGGTATCGATCTCTACTCCACCGGGAACGAAGATAAATCGAGTATTGTCAAACGTTGAAACCGCACCATGAAAGAGAAAATGTTCAAATACTTTTCAGCCAACTCCACACGCACCTATATCGATGTCCTGGACGATCTTGATCGCCAGTGCAATACCACCAAGCACCGCTATCAAGATGGTCCCTGTTGCCGCAAGTCATAAGGAGAATGAAAACAAGTTGTATTGGAACCTTTACGGCAGCATACCTCCCATTAAACCACCGCGATTTTCCGAATCACCAAGATGAAAGGTACATTCGAGAAGGGATACACCCCTGTCGAGGATAAATAGAGACAATCACATTACGTGGGATTCATACATGTACTTATACGCGTTACCGCTCTCTATATGTAACGTCATGGTTGCTATATATAAACGTCATTGTATTCCAGCATTAAATCATCCATTTGTATAGACGTCTTTTTCTCTATTCATACAACACAACGCAAACTACAATTATACGATCACGAGATTGGTGCCATGACCAGGATTAAAGATGGATTCGTCGAGAATCAAGTGTATTCGAGCTGGAAATAGAGCCGCTGTCACGAAGTTTGCAGTGACAACAAATATCAAAAAGGCATTTCTGCAAGTTGGACTTCATAAATCTGACCGTGATGTAACTCGCTTTTTTTGGTTAAGTGACCCAACAGATTCAACCAGTCCGTTTACAACATATCGTTTCAAGTCAGTCTTATTCGGAGCTACATGCTCACCATTTATACTGAATGCAACTTTATTAAAACACTTTGAAGAGAATCCTAGTCCAACAGCTTCAAGAATTACACAAGACTTGTTTGTAGATAATGTTTTAACTAGTTTTACTGCCGAAAACGACTTAATGCAATTTTACCGTGATTCCAGGTGTTTATTACAGAAAGGAGGCTTTAACCTCAGATCATGGAACTCTAATTCTAACAGACTACGAGAACTTGCTGAAACAGAAAACGTACTAGATTCCAGTAACGAGGTCAACATACTTGGAATGCGCTGGAATGTTGCGGACGACAAACTTTTATTTGCCGAAGTAGACATAGATTCAACCATGGTAGATGTAACCAAAAGAGAAATATTACGACAGTCGTCTAAAATCTTTGATCCGCTTGGCATACTTAGTCCCGTGACAGTGAAAGCTAAGATACTAATGCAGTCACTATGGAAACGTAATTTTGGATGGGACGAACGCTTACCTGAAGATGTAACTACGCAATGGACTACTTTATCTACAGATCTTAAAGATACAAAATCAGTTGAATTTACCAGACTACTTAACAACGATGGATTATCGCCACAAACAGCAAGATTACACATTTTTACCGATGCTAGCGAACAAGCTTATGTATATGGAGCATGCGCCTACATTGTACAAGGAAAACATTCGCAATTAGTTATGGCTAAAAACAGAGTTGCACCGCTTAAAGTAATTACTTTGCCGCGATTGGAGTTGATGGGCGCCGTAGTTGGAGCGAAATTAGCTAAACATGTGTCAAATATTTTAGGAATTACAGAAATTACATTTTGGTGTGATAGCCAAATCGTTCTGAGTTGGTTGTATTCGTCAAAAATACAAAAACCATTTATAGCTAATAGAATTACACCCCCACTGGACCGAGGAAGTATTCACCATTTCCCTAGTTTTGTCAGAGGTCAACCGGGCAATCTTTTCTGCGATCTTTTCATCTATCTTCTCAAGGGTTTCAACCAAGTCCTTGGCCGCGGTGAAAATCTAGTTTCCAGCGTGAAAGTATCTCTCGTTCTCATCATCCGCCTTACCTGTTGGATTAATCTTTTCAAAGGTACAGTGCATGATCACATTGGTTTGCCCTTACAATGCCCATATTCTATAAGTTCCCCACGTGACACCCGAGAGACGTCAAGGGGGGTCTGCACATCCATGCCATGATGGGGTCATATTCCAGGTAGTAAATACATCTTTAAAGGCTTTCTACGGCAAATGTACCTCAATGTTATCCCCAGTGGCCTTCCTATCTTCCCAAATCTTTTCCTGCACCTTCTTTAGCAGTCGATCTATCGACAGCCTGCTAACCCCTTTCAACCCAAGTTGCTTTGTCTGGGTGATAATCTCCTTCCTCGTGTGGGGTTTGGGACGACGATGAAATTTAAGATTTGTCTTCGTTTCTATCACCTCTCAACCAACTGATCTTTCCTCAACCGGGAATACCCTCGAAGGTGGTTCATTTTGACTATACCTCTCAGGGCTTTCACGTTTTCAACTACTAACTCCATGTTCACTATTGGATTCATGTCTTTATCCTAACAATAAAAAAATCAATTTAGGTCACCCCAAAAACACCATCCCCAGTGGGTCACTGTTTTTCAGACCCAGTTTTGGGACCTACAAAACCTATCCTAACACTCTCGATCCTACATCCTTATGAAAAATCAGAAAGTCGTGAAACGTACCCGGTGTGTCTGGATTTTTTAATCCCATAGCTCAAAAATTGCACAGCTCCATCGGTCTCTCTCTTTGCCAAGACGGTAGAAAGCTGCTTGTTTAATCTCTCATATTCCCATGGGCGAATAGTTTCCCCTTTCGAGCACAAGGTTACAATTTTGCAGACTTTTACTTCGTGTCAACATCTTTAATGTCTTTGACAATCCATGTTGAGTCCGGCCTTAATCCTTGCCATTTGAGAATTTCCTCATCATTGCAGCGCTGTTCTCGATTGGCCTTAACAGCGTCCACTTTTTTTTTCAGAATTTATACCTCTTTCGCCGTATTCTATCTCTGATCAGACATATTTTTAATCGTAAAATCCATTGTGTTTATTCTATTTTGAATTTTTATTGTCGAGCCTGCATCTTTTGTTGCAGAAAGCTCGACATAGGGATAGTGATCCGGCGGCGGCGGCGGCGGCGGTGTTAGATTACTTTTTAAAAACTTTATATTTTAGAAGGTAGAAGATCTGGATGCTTCAAACTTTATATATAGATGCCTCATGTTACGAACTTTCCGTCAGCCACATGTCCAATGTCATTGACCTCATTTTCATGGTTCAGTGACTACTTGAAAAAAAGTTAAGATTTTTTGTAATGTTAAATTCTCTCTTATTATTAGTAATAAGATAACTATATTTGGTATGTGCATACCTTGCAAGGTCCTCATGTCCGTCAGACAGTTTTCACTTGACCTCGACCTTATTTCATGGATCGGTGAACAAGGTTTAAGTTTTGGTGTTCAAGTCTATATCTCAGATACTATAAGCAATAGGTCTAGTATATTTCGTGTATGGAAGAACTGTAAGGTGTACATGTCCAACTGGCAGGTGTCATCTGACCTTGACCTCATTTTCATGGTTCAGTGGTTATAGTTAAGTTTTTTTGTGTTTTGGTCTGTTTTTCTTATACTATATACAAAAGGTCTACTATATTTGGTGTATGGAATGATTGTAAGGTGTACATATCTAGCTGACAGGTGTCATCTGACCTTGACCTCATTTTCATGGTTCAGTGGTCAAAGTTAAGTTTTTGAATTTTGGTCTATTTTTCTCATACTATATGCAATATGTTTACTATATTTGGTGTATGGATTGATTATTAGGTGTACATGTCTAGCTGACAGGTGTCATCTGACCCTGACCTCATTTTCATGGTTCAGTGGTCAAAGTTAAGTTTTTGAGTTTTGGTCTATTTTCTAATACTATATGCATTTAGTCAACTATATTTGGTGTATGGAAATTATTTACATACTTATCTATAATAAAATTATGTCAGTCGCGCAGGTTTTATTTGATTGACCTCATATTCACGGTTCATTGCTAAGTGCTATGTGTTTGTGTTTTGGTCGGTTTTTCTTAATTTATAAGCAATAGTTCAACTATATTTGTTGTATTGAAGAATTGTTAGATGTACATGTCTACCTGGCATGGTTCATCTGACCTTGACCTTATTTTCATGGTTAATTGATCAATGTTTCATTTTCTTGGTTTATGTTGAGTTTATGTGACAGTTGTAATAAAGCTTTATATTTAAGACTATCAAAATAATATCAATGATTAGTAAAGAAGGCGAGACATTTCAGCGTGTGCACTCTTGTTTTTTTGTGTGTGTGTGTGTTTCTTTCTTCCACAAAGAATGTCTTGATTAGGGATCGAATGGTTGCAGCAGTCCACTCCATTATTCAAAATAAGCTATTTCTTAATGTTCAAGCGTATTTTAATATTTAGGTCCTTCGTTACTACTCTAATATGTGTTGCTGAACATGTTGACTATATACATTTTGTTCCTCTCGTAATAAGCTTTCTAATGAGGTGTAAGGTTTATCTATTATTAAGGGCTAAAGGGTCACAGCATTCCATTACATTATTCAAAATATCTATTTCATTATTCAAAATTGGCTATTTCTTAATTTTCACGCGTATTTTGGCATTTGATCCTCCGTAAACCCTCTAATGGTCATTGCGGCACATATCGTTTATACTCAGTTTATTCCTCTATCAATAAGCTTTAATTTAGTGTATAAATTTTGCCTTGATTAGGGACTGAAGGGTTGCAGCAGTCCATTACATTATTCAAAATTAGTTATTTTTCAATGTTCACGCGTATTTCGAAATTTAAGTCCTTTGTTACTCCTGTAAAATTCGTTGCGGAACATATTGACTATATACCTTTTGTTCCTCTCTTGATAAGCTTTCGATTGAGGTATAATATATATCTGTAATTAGGGGCTAAAGGGTCATAGCAGTCCATTCCATTATTCAAAATAACCATTTCATTATTCAAAATATCCATTTCATTATTCAAAATTGGCTATTTCTCGATGTTCACGCGTAGTTCGATATTTAAGTCCTTCGTTACTCCTCTAATATGCGTTGCAGAACATATTGACTATATACATTTTGTTCCTCTATTAATAAGCTTTCGATCTAGTTATAATATATATCTGTAATTAGGGGCTGAAGGGTCCTGTCAGTCCATTCCATTATTCAAAATTTCCATTTCATTATTCAAATTTGGCTATTTCTCAATGCTCACGCGTATTTCGATATTTAAGTCCTTCATTTCTCCTCTAATATGCGTTACGGAACATATTGACTATATACCGTTTGTTCCTTTCTTGATAAGCTTTCGATTTAGGTATAATATATATCTATAATTAGGGGCTGAAGGGTCCTGCCAGTCCATTCCATTATTCAAAATTTCCATATCATTATTGAAAATTGGCTGTTTCTCAATGTTGACGCGTATTTCGATATTTAAGTCATTCGTTTCTCCTCTAATAGGGCGGAACATATTGACTATATACATTTTGTTCCTCTATTAATAAGCTTTCGATCGAGGTATAATATATATTTGTAATTAAGAGCTGAAGGGTCCTGCCAGTCCATTCCATTATTCAAAATTGCCGATTTCTCAATGTTCACGCGTATTTCGATATTTAAGTCCTTCGTTACTCCTCTAATATGCGTTGCGGAACATATTGAGTTGATACATTTTGTTCCTCTTTTGATAAGCTTTCGATTGAGGTATATTATATATCTGTAATTAGGGCTGAAGGGTCCTGCCAGTCCCTTCCATTATTCAAAATTGGCTATTTCTCGATGTTCACGCGTAGTTCGATATTTAAGTCCTTCGTTACTTCTCTAATATGCGTTGCAGAACATATTGACTATATACATTCTGTTCCTCTATTAATAAGCTTTCGATCGAGTTATAATATATATCTGTAATTAGGGGCTGACGGGTCCTGCCAGTCCATTCCATTATTCAAAATTTCCATTTCATTATTCAAATTTGGCTATTTCTCAATGCTCACGCGTATTTCGATATTTAAGTCCTTCATTTCTCCTCTAATATGCGTTACGGAACATATTGACTATATACCGTTGTTCCTTTCTTGATAAGCTTTCGATTGAGGTATAATATATATCTATAATTAGGGGCTGAAGGGTCCTGCCAGTGCATTCCATTATTCAAAATTGGCTGTTTCTCAATGTTGACGCGTATTTCGATATTTAAATCATTCGTTACTCCTCTAATAGGGCGGAACATATTGACTATATACATTTTGTTCCTCTATTAATAAGCTTTCGATCGAGGTATAATATATATCTGTAATTAGGAGCTGAATGGTCCTGCCAGTCCCTTCCATTATTCAAAATTGGCTTTTTATCAATGTTCACGCGTATTTCGATATTTGAGTCCTTCGTTTCTCCTCTAATATGCGTTGCGGAACATATTGACTATATACATTTTGTTCCACTATTAATAAGCTTTCGATCAAGGTATAATATATATCTGTAATTAGGGACTGAAGGGTCCTGCCAGTCCATTCCATTATTCAAAATATCCATTTCATTATTCAAAATTGCCGATTTCTCAATGTTCACGCGTAATTCGATCTTTAAGTCCTTTGTTACTCCTCTAATATGCATTGCGGAACAAATTGACTATATACCTTTTGTTCCTCTCTTGATAAACTTTCGATTGAGGTACAATATATATCTGTAATTAGGGGCTGAAGGGTCCTGCCAGTCCATTCCATTATTCAAAATATCCATTTCATTATTCAAAATTGACTATTTCTTAATTTTCACGCGTAATCAGGCATTTAGGTCTTGTAATATTCGTTGCGGAACATATTGACTATATACAATTTGTTCGTCTTGTAATCAGCTTTCGAATGAGGTATAAGGTTTATCTATAATTACGGTCTAAAGGGTCGCCACAGTCCATTCCATTATTCAAAATATCCATTTCATTATTCAAAATTGACTATTTCTTAATTTTCACGAGTAATCAGGCATTTAGGTCTTCTAATATTCGTTGCGGATCATATTGACTATATACATTTTGTTCGTCTTGTAATCAGCTTTCGAATGAGGTATAAGGTTTATCTATAATTAGGGTCTAAAGGGTCGCCGCACTCCATTCCATTATTCAAAATATCTATTTCATTATTCAAAATTGGCTATTTCTTAATTTTCACGCGTATTTTGGCATTAAGGTCTTCTAATATTCGTTGCGGAACATATTGACTATATACATTTTGTTTGTCTTGTAATCACCTTTCGAATGAGGTATAAGGTTTATCTATAATTAGGGGCTAAAGGGTCGCCACAGTCCATTCCATTATTCAAAATATCCATTTCATTATTCAAAATTGGCTGTTTCTTAATCTTCACGCGTATTTTGGCATTTAGGTCTTCTAATATTCGTTGCGGAACATATTGACTATAAACATTTTGTTCGTCTTGTAATCACCTTTCGAATGAGGTATAAGGTTTATCTATAATTAGGGTTTAAAGGGTCGCCGCACTCCATTCCATTATTCAAAATATCCATTTCATTATTCAAAATTGACTATTTCTTAATTTTCACGCGTAATTAGGCATTTAGGTCTTCTAATATTCGTTGCAGAACATATTGACTATATACATTTTGTTCGTCTTTTAATCAGCTTTCGAATGAGGTATAAGGTTTATCTATAATTAGGGTCTAAAGTGTCGCTGCACTCCATTCCATTATTCAAAATATCCATTTCATTATTCAAAATTGGCTGTTTCTTAATCTTCACGCGTATTTTGGCATTTAGGTCTTCTAATATTCGTTGCGGAACATATTGACTATAAACATTTTGTTCGTCTTGTAATCACCTTTCGAATGAGGTATAAGGTTTATCTATAATTAGGGTTTAAAGGGTCGCCGCACTCCATTCCATTATTCAAAATATCCATTTCATTATTCAAAATTGACTATTTCTTAATTTTCACGCGTAATTAGGCATTTAGGTCTTCTAATATTCGTTGCGGAACATATTGACTATATACATTTTGTTCGTCTTGTAATCAGCTTTCGAATGAGGTATGAGGTTTATCTATAATAGGGGCTAAAGGGTCGCCACAGTCCATTCCATTATTCAAAATATCCATTTCATTATTCAAAATTGACTATTTCTTAATTTTCACGCGTAATCAGGCATTTAGGTCTTCTAATATTCGTTGCGGAACATATTGACTATATACATTTTGTTCGTCTTGTAGTCAGCTTTCGAATGAGGTATAAGGTTTATCTATAATAGGGGCTAAAGGGTCGCCACAGTCCATTCCATTATTCAAAATATCCATTTCATTATACAAAATTGGCTGTTTCTTAATTTTCACGCGTATTTTTGCATTTAGGTCTTCTAATATTCGTTGCGGAACATATTGACTATATATATTTTGTTCGTCTTGTAATCAGCTTTCGAATGAGTTATAAGGTTTATCTATAATTAGGGTCTAAAGTGTCGCTGCACTCCATTCCATTATTCAAAATATCCATTTCATTATTCAAAATTGGCTGTTTCTTAATCTTCACGCGTATTTTGGCATTTAGGTCTTCTAATATTCGTTGCGGAACATATTGACTATAAACATTTTGTTCGTCTTGTAATCACCTTTCGAATGAGGTATAAGGTTTATCTATAATTAGGGTTTAAAGGGTCGCCGCACTCCATTCCATTATTCAAAATATCCATTTCATTATTCAAAATTGACTATTTCTTAATTTTCACGCGTAATTAGGCATTTAGGTCTTCTAATATTCGTTGCAGAACATATTGACTATATACATTTTGTTCGTCTTTTAATCAGCTTTCGAATGAGGTATAAGGTTTATCTATAATTAGGGTCTAAAGTGTCGCTGCACTCCATTCCATTATTCAAAATATCCATTTCATTATTCAAAATTGGCTGTTTCTTAATCTTCACGCGTATTTTGGCATTTAGGTCTTCTAATATTCGTTGCGGAACATATTGACTATAAACATTTTGTTCGTCTTGTAATCACCTTTCGAATGAGGTATAAGGTTTATCTATAATTAGGGTTTAAAGGGTCGCTGCACTCCATTCCATTATTCAAAATATCCATTTCATTATTCAAAATTGACTATTTCTTAATTTTCACGCGTAATTAGGCATTTAGGTCTTCTAATATTCGTTGCGGAACATATTGACTATATACATTTTGTTCGTCTTGTAATCAGCTTTCGAATGAGGTATGAGGTTTATCTATAATAGGGGCTGAAGGGTCGCCACAGTCCATTCCATTATTCAAAATATCCATTTCATTATTCAAAATTGACTATTTCTTAATTTTCACGCGTAATCAGGCATTTAGGTCTTCTAATATTCGTTGCGGAACATATTGACTATATACATTTTGTTCGTCTTGTAGTCAGCTTTCGAATGAGGTATAAGGTTTATCTATAATAGGGGCTAAAGGGTCACAGTCCATTCCATTATTCAAAATATCCATTTCATTATACAAAATTGGCTGTTTCTTAATTTTCACGCGTATTTTGGCATTTAGGTCTTCTAATATTCGTTGCGGAACATATTGACTATATACATTTTGTTCGTCTTGTAATCAGCTTTCGAATGAGTTATAAGGTTTATCTATAATTAGGGTCTAAAGTGTCGCTGCACTCCATTCCATTATTCAAAATATCCATTTCATTATTCAAAATTGGCTATTTCTTAATTTTCACGCGTATTTCGGCATTTAGGTCTTCAAATATTCGTTGCGGAACATGTTGACTATATACATTTTGTTCGTCTTGTAATCAGCTTTCGAATGAGGTATAAGGTTTATCTATAATAGGGGCTAAAGGGTCGCCACAGTCCATTCCATTATTCAAAATATCCATTTCATTATTCAAAATTGGCTGTTTCTTAATCTTCACGCGTATTTTGGCATTTAGGTCTTCTAATATTCGTTGCGGAACATATTGACTATATACATTTTGTTCGTCTTGTAATCAGCTTTCGAATGAGGTATAAGGTTTATCTATAATTAGGGGCTAAAGGGTCGCCACAGTCCATTCCATTATTCAAAATATCCATTTCATTATTCAAAATTGGCTGTTTCTTAATCTTGACGCGTACTTTGGCAATTAAGTCTTCTAATATTCGTTGCGGAACATGTTGACTATAAGCATGTTGTTCCTCTTGTAATCACCTTTTGAATGAGGTATAAGGTTTATCTATAATTAGGGTCTAAAGGGTCGCTGCACTCCATTCCATTATTCAAAATATCCATTTCATTATTCAAAATTGGCTATTTCTTAATTTTCAGGCGTATTTTGGCATTTAGGTCTTCTAATATTCGTTGCAGAACATATTGACTATATACATTTTGTTTGTCTTGTAATCAGCTTTCGAATGAGGTATAAGGTTCATCTATAATAGGGGCTAAAGGGTCGCCACAGTCCATTCCATTATTCAAAATATCCATTTCATTATTCAAAATTGGCTGTTTCTTAACCTTCACGCGTATTTTGGCATTTAGGTCTTCTAATATTCGTTGCGGAACATATTGACTATATACATTTTGTTCGTCTTGTAATCAGCTTTCGAATGAGGTATAAGGTTTATCTATAATTAGGGTCTAAAGGGTCGCCACAGTCCATTCCATTATTCAAAATATCCATTTCATTATTCAAAATTGACTATTTCTTTATTTTCACGCGTAATCAGGCATTTAGGTCTTGTAATATTCGTTGCGGAACATATTGACTTTATACATTTTGTTCGTCTTGTAATCAGCTTTCGAATGAGGTATAAGGTTTATCTATAATTTGGGTCTAAAGGGTCGCCACAGTCCATTCCATTATTCAAAATATCCATTTCATTATTCAAAATTGACTATTTCTTAATTTTCACGCGTAATCAGGCATTTAGGTCTTCTAATATTCGTTGCGGAACATATTGACTATATACATTTTGTTCGTCTTGTAATCAGCTTTCGAATGAGGTATAAAGTTTATCTATAATTAGGGTCTAAAGGGTCGCCGCACTCCATTCCATTATTCAAAATATCCATTTCATTATTCAAAATTGGCTATTTCTTAATCTTCACGCGTATTTTGGCATTAAGGTCTTCTAATATTCGTTGCGGAACATATTGACTATATACATTTTGTTCGTCTTGTAATCACCTTTCGAATGAGGTATAAGGTTTATCTATAATTAGGGTCTAAAGGGTCGCCGCAGTCCATTGCACTATTCAAAATATCCATTTCATTATTCAAAATTGGCTATTTCTTAATTTTCACGCGTATTTCGGCATTTAGGTCTTCAAATATTCGTTGCGGAGCATGTTGACTATATACATTTTGTTCGTCTTGTAATCAGCTTTCAAATGAGGTATAAGGTTTATCTATAATAGGGGCTAAAGGGTCGCCACAGTCCATTCCATTATTCAAAATATCCATTTCATTATTCAAAATTGGCTGTTTCTTAATTTTCACGCGTATTTTGGCATTTAGGTCTTCTAATATTCGTTGCGGAACATATTGACTATATACATTTTGTTCGTCTTGGAATCAGCTTTCGAATGAGGTATAAGGTTTATCTATAATTAGGGGCTAAAGGGTCGCCACAGTCCATTCCATTATTCAAAATATCCATTTCATTATTCAAAATTGACTATTTCTTAATTTTCATGCGTAATTAGGCATTAAGGTCTTCTAATATTCGTTGCGGAACATATTGACTATATACATTTTGTTCGTCTTGTAATCAGCTTTCGAATGAGGTATAAGGTTTATCTATAATTAGGGGCTAAAGGATCGCCACAGTCCATTCCATTATTCAAAATATCCATTTCATTATTCAAAATTGACTATTTCTTAATTTTCACGCGTAAAAATTTTAGGCATTAAGGTCTTCTAATATTCGTTGCGGAACATATTGACTATATACATTTTGTTCGTCTTGTAATCAGCTTTCGAATGAGGTTTAAGGTTTATCTATAATTAGGGGCTAAAGGGTCGCCACAGTCCATTCCATTATTCAAAATATCCATTTCATTATTCAAAATTGACTATTTCTTAATTTTCACGCGTATTTTGGCATTAAGGTCTTGTAATATTCGTTGCGGAACATATTGACTATATACATTTTGTTCGTCTTGTAATCAGCTTTCGAATGAGGTATAAGGTTTATCTATAATAGGGGCTAAAGGGTCGCCACAGTCCATTCCATTATTCAAAATATCCATTTCATTATTCAAAATTGGCTGTTTCTTAATCTTCACGCATATTTTGGCATTTAGGTCTTCTAATATTCGTTGCGGAACATATTGACTATATACATTTTGTTCGTCTTGTAATCAGCTTTCGAATGAGTTAGAAGGTTTATCTATAATTAGGGTCTAAAGTGTCGCTGCACTCCATTCCATTATTCAAAATATCCATTTCATTATTCAAAATTGGCTATTTCTTAATTTTCACGCGTATTTTGGCATTTAGGTCTTCAAATATTCGTTGCGGAACATGTTGACTATATACATTTTGTTCGTCTTGTAATCAGCTTTCGAATGAGGTATAAGATTTATCTATAATTAGGGGCTAAAGGGTCGCCGCAGTCCATTCCATTATTCGAAATATTCATTTCATTATTCAAAATTGGCTATTTCTTAATTTTCATGCGTATTTCGGCATTTAGGTCTTCAAATATTCGTTGCGGAACATATTGACTAAATACATTTTGTTCGTCTTGTAATCAGCTTTCGAATGAGGTATAAGGTTTATCTATAATAGGGGCTAAAGGGTCGCCACAGTCCATTCCATTATTCAAAATATCCATTTCATTATTCAAAATTGGCTGTTTCTTAATCTTCACGCGTATTTTGGCATTTAGGTCTTCTAATATTCGTTGCGGAACATATTGACTATATACATTTTGTTCGTCTTGTAATCACCTTTCGAATGAGGTATAAGGTTTATCTATAATAGGGGCTAAAGGGTCGCCACAGTCCATTCCATTATTCAAAATATCCATTTCATTATTCAAAATTGGCTGTTTCTTAATCTTCACGCGTATTTTGGCATTTAGGTCTTCTAATATTCGTTGCGGAACATATTGACTATAAACATTTTGTTCGTCTTGTAATCACCTTTCGAATGAGGTATAAGGTTTATCTATAATTAGGGTTTAAAGGGTCGCCGCACTCCATTCCATTATTCAAAATATCCATTTCATTATTCAAAATTGACTATTTCTTAATTTTCACGCGTAATTAGGCATTTAGGTCTTCTAATATTCGTTGCAGAACATATTGACTATATACATTTTGTTCGTCTTTTAATCAGCTTTCGAATGAGGTATAAGGTTTATCTATAATTAGGGTCTAAAGTGTCGCTGCACTCCATTCCATTATTCAAAATATCCATTTCATTATTCAAAATTGGCTGTTTCTTAATCTTCACGCGTATTTTGGCATTTAGGTCTTCTAATATTCGTTGCGGAACATATTGACTATAAACATTTTGTTCGTCTTGTAATCACCTTTCGAATGAGGTATAAGGTTTATCTATAATTAGGGTTTAAAGGGTCGCCGCACTCCATTCCATTATTCAAAATATCCATTTCATTATTCAAAATTGACTATTTCTTAATTTTCACGCGTAATTAGGCATTTAGGTCTTCTAATATTCGTTGCGGAACATATTGACTATATACATTTTGTTCGTCTTGTAATCAGCTTTCGAATGAGGTATGAGGTTTATCTATAATAGGGGCTAAAGGGTCGCCACAGTCCATTCCATTATTCAAAATATCCATTTCATTATTCAAAATTGACTATTTCTTAATTTTCACGCGTAATCAGGCATTTAGGTCTTCTAATATTCGTTGCGGAACATATTGACTATATACATTTTGTTCGTCTTGTAGTCAGCTTTCGAATGAGGTATAAGGTTTATCTATAATAGGGGCTAAAGGGTCGCCACAGTCCATTCCATTATTCAAAATATCCATTTCATTATACAAAATTGGCTGTTTCTTAATTTTCACGCGTATTTTGGCATTTAGGTCTTCTAATATTCGTTGCGGAACATATTGACTATATACATTTTGTTCGTCTTGTAATCAGCTTTCGAATGAGTTATAAGGTTTATCTATAATTAGGGTCTAAAGTGTCGCTGCACTCCATTCCATTATTCAAAATATCCATTTCATTATTCAAAATTGGCTGTTTCTTAATCTTCACGCGTATTTTGGCATTTAGGTCTTCTAATATTCGTTGCGGAACATATTGACTATAAACATTTTGTTCGTCTTGTAATCACCTTTCGAATGAGGTATAAGGTTTATCTATAATTAGGGTTTAAAGGGTCGCCGCACTCCATTCCATTATTCAAAATATCCATTTCATTATTCAAAATTGACTATTTCTTAATTTTCACGCGTAATTAGGCATTTAGGTCTTCTAATATTCGTTGCAGAACATATTGACTATATACATTTTGTTCGTCTTTTAATCAGCTTTCGAATGAGGTATAAGGTTTATCTATAATTAGGGTCTAAAGTGTCGCTGCACTCCATTCCATTATTCAAAATATCCATTTCATTATTCAAAATTGGCTGTTTCTTAATCTTCACGCGTATTTTGGCATTTAGGTCTTCTAATATTCGTTGCGGAACATATTGACTATTAACATTTTGTTCGTCTTGTAATCACCTTTCGAATGAGGTATAAGGTTTATCTATAATTAGGGTTTAAAGGGTCGCTGCACTCCATTCCATTATTCAAAATATCCATTTCATTATTCAAAATTGACTATTTCTTAATTTTCACGCGTAATTAGGCATTTAGGTCTTCTAATATTCGTTGCGGAACATATTGACTATATACATTTTGTTCGTCTTGTAATCAGCTTTCGAATGAGGTATGAGGTTTATCTATAATAGGGGCTAAAGGGTCGCCACAGTCCATTCCATTATTCAAAATATCCATTTCATTATTCAAAATTGACTATTTCTTAATTTTCACGCGTAATCAGGCATTTAGGTCTTCTAATATTCGTTGCGGAACATATTGACTATATACATTTTGTTCGTCTTGTAGTCAGCTTTCGAATGAGGTATAAGGTTTATCTATAATAGGGGCTAAAGGGTCGCCACAGTCCATTCCATTATTCAAAATATCCATTTCATTATACAAAATTGGCTGTTTCTTAATTTTCACGCGTATTTTGGCATTTAGGTCTTCTAATATTCGTTGCGGAACATATTGACTATATACATTTTGTTCGTCTTGTAATCAGCTTTCGAATGAGTTATAAGGTTTATCTATAATTAGGGTCTAAAGTGTCGCTGCACTCCATTCCATTATTCAAAATATCCATTTCATTATTCAAAATTGGCTATTTCTTAATTTTCACGCGTATTTCGGCATTTAGGTCTTCAAATATTCGTTGCGGAACATGTTGACTATATACATTTTGTTCGTCTTGTAATCAGCTTTCGAATGAGGTATAAGGTTTATCTATAATAGGGGCTAAAGGGTCGCCACAGTCCATTCCATTATTCAAAATATCCATTTCATTATTCAAAATTGGCTGTTTCTTAATCTTCACGCGTATTTTGGCATTTAGGTCTTCTAATATTCGTTGCGGAACATATTGACTATATACATTTTGTTCGTCTTGTAATCAGCTTTCGAATGAGGTATAAGGTTTATCTATAATTAGGGGCTAAAGGGTCGCCACAGTCCATTCCATTATTCAAAATATCCATTTCATTATTCAAAATTGGCTGTTTCTTAATCTTGACGCGTACTTTGGCAATTAAGTCTTCTAATATTCGTTGCGGAACATGTTGACTATAAGCATGTTGTTCCTCTTGTAATCACCTTTTGAATGAGGTATAAGGTTTATCTATAATTAGGGTCTAAAGGGTCGCTGCACTCCATTCCATTATTCAAAATATCCATTTCATTATTCAAAATTGGCTATTTCTTAATTTTCACGCGTATTTTGGCATTTAGGTCTTCTAATATTCGTTGCAGAACATATTGACTATATACATTTTGTTTGTCTTGTAATCAGCTTTCGAATGAGGTATAAGGTTCATCTATAATAGGGGCTAAAGTGTCGCCACAGTCCATTCCATTATTCAAAATATCCATTTCATTATTCAAAATTGGCTGTTTCTTAATCTTCACGCGTATTTTGGCATTTAGGTCTTCTAATATTCGTTGCGGAACATATTGACTATATACATTTTGTTCGTCTTGTAATCAGCTTTCGAATGAGGTATAAGGTTTATCTATAATTAGGGTCTAAAGGGTCGCCACAGTCCATTCCATTATTCAAAATATCCATTTCATTATTCAAAATTGACTATTTCTTTATTTTCACGCGTAATCAGGCATTTAGGTCTTGTAATATTCGTTGCGGAACATATTGACTTTATACATTTTGTTCGTCTTGTAATCAGCTTTCGAATGAGGTATAAGGTTTATCTATAATTTGGGTCTAAAGGGTCGCCACAGTCCATTCCATTATTCAAAATATCCATTTCATTATTCAAAATTGACTATTTCTTAATTTTCACGCGTAATCAGGCATTTAGGTCTTCTAATATTCGTTGCGGAACATATTGACTATATACATTTTGTTCGTCTTGTAATCAGCTTTCGAATGAGGTATAAAGTTTATCTATAATTAGGGTCTAAAGGGTCGCCGCACTCCATTCCATTATTCAAAATATCCATTTCATTATTCAAAATTGGCTATTTCTTAATCTTCACGCGTATTTTGGCATTAAGGTCTTCTAATATTCGTTGCGGAACATATTGACTATATACATTTTGTTCGTCTTGTAATCACCTTTCGAATGAGGTATAAGGTTTATCTATAATTAGGGTCTAAAGGGTCGCCGCAGTCCATTGCACTATTCAAAATATCCATTTCATTATTCAAAATTGGCTATTTCTTAATTTTCACGCGTATTTCGGCATTTAGGTCTTCAAATATTCGTTGCGGAGCATGTTGACTATATACATTTTGTTCGTCTTGTAATCAGCTTTCAAATGAGGTATAAGGTTTATCTATAATAGGGGCTAAAGGGTCGCCACAGTCCATTCCATTATTCAAAATATCCATTTCATTATTCAAAATTGGCTGTTTCTTAATCTTCACGCGTATTTTGGCATTTAGGTCTTCTAATATTCGTTGCGGAACATATTGACTATATACATTTTGTTCGTCTTGGAATCAGCTTTCGAATGAGGTATAAGGTTTATCTATAATTAGGGGCTAAAGGGTCGCCACAGTCCATTCCATTATTCAAAATATCCATTTCATTATTCAAAATTGACTATTTCTTAATTTTCATGCGTAATTAGGCATTAAGGTCTTCTAATATTCGTTGCGGAACATATTGACTATATACATTTTGTTCGTCTTGTAATCAGCTTTCGAATGAGGTATAAGGTTTATCTATAATTAGGGGCTAAAGGGTCGCCACAGTCCATTCCATTATTCAAAATATCCATTTCATTATTCAAAATTGACTATTTCTTAATTTTCACGCGTAAAAATTTTAGGCATTAAGGTCTTCTAATATTCGTTGCGGAACATATTGACTATATACATTTTGTTCGTCTTGTAATCAGCTTTCGAATGAGGTATAAGGTTTATCTATAATTAGGGGCTAAAGGGTCGCCACAGTCCATTCCATTATTCAAAATATCCATTTCATTATTCAAAATTGACTATTTCTTAATTTTCACGCGTATTTTGGCATTAAGGTCTTGTAATATTCGTTGCGGAACATATTGACTATATACATTTTGTTCGTCTTGTAATCAGCTTTCGAATGAGGTATAAGGTTTATCTATAATAGGGGCTAAAGGGTCGCCACAGTCCATTCCATTATTCAAAATATCCATTTCATTATTCAAAATTGGCTGTTTCTTAATCTTCACGCATATTTTGGCATTTAGGTCTTCTAATATTCGTTGCGGAACATATTGACTATATACATTTTGTTCGTCTTGTAATCAGCTTTCGAATGAGTTAGAAGGTTTATCTATAATTAGGGTCTAAAGTGTCGCTGCACTCCATTCCATTATTCAAAATATCCATTTCATTATTCAAAATTGGCTATTTCTTAATTTTCACGTGTATTTTGGCATTTAGGTCTTCAAATATTCGTTGCGGAACATGTTGACTATATACATTTTGTTCGTCTTGTAATCAGCTTTCGAATGAGGTATAAGATTTATCTATAATTAGGGGCTAAAGGGTCGCCGCAGTCCATTCCATTATTCGAAATATTCATTTCATTATTCAAAATTGGCTATTTCTTAATTTTCATGCGTATTTCGGCATTTAGGTCTTCAAATATTCGTTGCGGAACATATTGACTAAATACATTTTGTTCGTCTTGTAATCAGCTTTCGAATGAGGTATAAGGTTTATCTATAATAGGGGCTAAAGGGTCGCCACAGTCCATTCCATTATTCAAAATATCCATTTCATTATTCAAAATTGGCTGTTTCTTAATCTTCACGCGTATTTTGGCATTTAGGTCTTCTAATATTCGTTGCGGAACATATTGACTATATACATTTTGTTCGTCTTGTAATCACCTTTCGAATGAGGTATAAGGTTTATCTATAATAGGGGCTAAAGGGTCGCCACAGTCCATTCCATTATTCAAAATATCCATTTCATTATTCAAAATTGGCTGTTTCTTAATTTTCATGCGTATTTCGGCATTTAGGTCTTCAAATATTCGTTGCGGAACATATTGACTATATACATTTTGTTCGTCTTGTAATCAGCTTTCGAATGAGGTATAAGGTTTATCTATAATTGGGGTCTAAAGTGTCGCTGCACTCCATTCCATTATTCAAAATATCCATTTCATTATTCAAAATTGGCTATTTCTTGATTTTCACGCGTATTTCGGCATTTAGGACTTCTAATATTCGTTGCGGAACCTTTAATAGCTGACTATGGGGTATGGGCTTTGCTCATTGTTGAAGGCTGTACGGTGAGCTATAGTTGTTAATGTCTGTGTCATTGTGGTCTTTCTGGATATTTGTCTCATTGGCAATCATACCACATCTTCTTTTTTAAATTTCCTCATTTTTATGCATTTTGTGGCATTTAGGTCCTCCGTAAACCCTCTTATGGTCATTTCGAATCAAAATATAGCTATTGTGTCACAGTCAATTTTTTTCTATATTTTTTTCACTATTCACCGCTTCAATTTGAATAATGAAACATAAACCATTTCATTATTCATTATTCATTTTTCAATAGTGAATAGTGAATAGTGAACTATTTCATTATTCATTATTGAATAATGAATAATGAACTATGAATAATGGACGTACTTCAGCGCGGTAACCAATATGTGCAGACGTCGTGTGACTAAAAATAAGTTACTTATCTTGAAATGTATGATCTAGCAGAGTTACACTGGAAATCGTGAAATAACTTTGATATGCTGATCGCATATATCGCATAATATTCTGAACAATACATGTCAAACTATACAGGTAAAGAACTAGCCAATGATAGCATGACATTCTGAACCGTACATGTCAAAACTATACAGGTAAAGAACTAGCCAATAAAAGCATGACATTCTGAACCATGCATGTCAAAACTATACAGGTAACGAACTAGCCAATGATATTATATCTGGTCAAATCTTTACCGGTAATGAACTGGCCAATGATAGTATATCATCATGAACAATACTGACCAAAGCTGACTAAAAATAAGTCACTTATCTTGAAATGTATGATCTAGCAGAGTTACACTGGAAATCGTGAAATAACTTTGATATGCTGATCGCATATATCGCATAACATTCTGAACAATACATGTCAAACTATACAGGTAAAGAACTAGCCAATGAAAAGCATGAAGTTCTGAACCATACATGTCAAAACTATACAGGTAAAGTACTAGCCAATAAAAGCATGACATTCAGGGCAGTACGCAAAAAGATATCGCCCGACATTCTGAACCACGCATGTCAAAACTAAAATGGTAGGGTTTGATGACTAGTGTATTTATAATTGGGTATAATAACATTTTCCAACTGAGGCTTCTACCGTTACGGACGCCATCACGAGTTGGTTACTGTTATTGAATATATACGGTTCACGTATTATACCGGATTTGTATGCATTGCACCAAATACTCTTGCTTTGGGTATCTAATAAAAAGACTTAACAAGAGAAACTTTACATTGATTAATGAGCCATGAAAATGAGGTCAAGGACAAATGATACAAGCCAAAAAGACGTCATGTATCCATACACCACATAAAGTTTACCAAAAGCTTATAGCATCTGAGAGATTGACCTAATAACATAACTTATACCTTGATCATTGATTCATGAAATGGGTTAGAGGTCAGGTGAATCCTGCATGACAGACTTGTAGAAAATGTAAGGAAAAATATAGCAAATATAGTTCTCCTCCTACTCTTAGAAAGTGAAAATTTCACATGACAGAAAAACTATACTTTATTTAAACAGCTCCTGAACCATTTTCATGTGGTCAAGGACAATGGCTATATACAGACGGAAACTTCGTAACATAAGGTATCTGCATAAAAGGTACGAAGCATCCAGATTTTATACATTCGTAAATATCAACCTTTGTACAAAGATTTATAGTGCCGCAATGTTTCACCAATGGAGGAAACTAGATGTGTCATTATTCGCGATGCATCCAAATTGCAGTATGGTTCAGCGACTACTTGGAAAACCGTTAGTATTTTTTGTAATGTTTATTTCTCTCATATTATGAGTAATAGGATAACTATATTTGGTATGTGCATACGTTGCAAAATCCTAATGCATTTCACTTGACCTCGACCTTTTTTCGTGGATCAGTGAACAATGTTAAGTTTTCGTCGTCAAGTCAATTTCTCAGATACTATAATCAATAGATCTTCCATATTTGGTGGATGGAATGATATTGTAAGGTTAACATGTCCAAGATGCAGGTGTCATCTCACCTTTGGCCTCCATTTTTCTTATACTGAATGCAATAGGTGACTGGTCAGTTATATTTGGTATATTAAAATATGTTTCGACTTTGAACTCATTTTCAATGTTCCTTGCTCAAAGACAATAATAAGATTTTGTCTTTTGAATCGTCTTTGTTCTTAAACTATAAGCAACTCTAACTTAGGTCCATTGTGTATGGTGTATGGAATGATAGTTATGAGGCCCCTCATGGGGGGGTCCTAGTAATCACATAATCACCATTTTTTTGCCAATATAATCACATAATCATTAAATATTTGCTTATCTTTAGTAATCAAATAATCATAAACTAAAAATACAGTCCTAGGTAATCAAATAATCATGAAATATTTGGCTTAATAATCAAATAATCATTAAAAAAACGGCCAAGTAATCACATAATCAAAAACCCCATGAGGGCCCTCAGTTATGTTTATGTGTCTGTCTTATTGGTATCATCTGACCTTGACCTCTTTTTAATTATGCATTGGTCAATGAAAAGTCTTCATGATAAAGTCTTTTGCTTCAATACTTCATTTGATTTGTCAGCTATATTTTATCTATGGGGTAATTGTTTAGTGTACATGTCTGTCTGACAGAGTTTATCTGACCTCGATCTCATATAAAATTATTCATAGTTTGTTGGTCATTATAAAGTTTTCATAGCTTGGTCTGTTTCTGGTATTCTATAAGCAATAGGTTGACTACATTCAATTTATGGAATGATTTTAAGATGAACATGTATTTCTTGCTTGGTTTATCTGACCGTGGATGAAATTTGAAAAAAATAAGCAGGACAGGAGTTTTGAGTAAAAAAAAAGGCAGGATGTGACATTTGCAAAAAAAAAAGTAAGGACGACAATTTAGGTAAAAAAAAGTCAGGATAAACTAAGAAAAAAAGAAGGCAGGACCGATTAGAGTGAAAAATAAAAAGGCAGGACAGAGATTACAGCTAAAAAAAAATGCAGGACAAAAATTTTCATTCTAGCCCCCCCCCCCCATAAAAATCAAATGGTAGCTCCCTTACTGTTCTGGTATTTTTTTTACTATCAATGTGCCACCCGCATTCAGAAAAAATAAAAAATGAAAATATCAGTATAAAAACGTTAAAAATTGAATAAGGATGTGAAGTCATATGTTATAGGACTACCTTGTTTATAAGTTGTTATGGCTTTAAACTAGCTTTCAGTAACTGTGAGTGTGAGTACTCTTGGATCTGTACTTTGTGTCTTTTGAGTTGTTGTTATGGTTTTTAAGTGCCTTGTATCGATTTCATGAGTTAAGTCCTTTCAACTTATTTGTATAGCTTGTGCATATGTTGTACTGTTAGTCTGTTACACTACTGTCCCAGGTTAAGGAGGTATGGCGCCAGCAAACATGTATAACACAGACACATTTTTCATGGGAGCATGTCCCAGGTCAGGATCCTGTAATTCAGTGGTTGTTGTTTGTTGCTGGTAATCATTAAAATTGAGAAAGGAAAATTTTATGGGGAATGTGTCAAAGCAACAACAACCCGACCATAGAGCAGACAACAGCCGAAGGCCACCGGCCACCAATGGGTCTTCAATATAGCGAGAAAATCCCGCACCCAGAGGCAGGTTTTGTTCTAAAATCAGGTTGTAAGTCATGTTGGTTTTATTTTGAATTATTTCAAATTTTTCATTTTGATGCCTTTTGTAGATAAAAATATGGAAATGGATTTTGCTCATTGTTGAAGGCCATACAGTGTCACATTCATGGCAATCATACCACATCTTCTTAATTTATAAAAATAACAAATGTTAATCACTAAAATCCTAATCCAAATCTGCATATCTTTGGACTATCACTGTCATATATATAAAATAAGAATATTATTATGATATAAAAACAGTTGTTGGCATGACACGGGTTATGTTCTTCTCATAAATGTTATGATGGTATGATACTAAACCCCTAACGGGAAGGATTGTGCCTGATGTTCATATGATGAAATCATATTCTTTCAGTCAGTTTAATTGAAGTCTGGAGCTGACCTTGACCTCTTTTTCATTGTGCATTGGTCACTTTTTCATATGATGAAATCATATTCTTTCAGTCAGTTTAATTGAAGTCTGGAGCTGGCATGTCAGTTAACTGTTTATAGTAGTCTGTTGTTATTTATGTATTATTGTCAAATTGTTTATTTTCTTTGGTTACATCTTCTGACATCAGACTCGGACTTCTCTTGAACTGAATTTTAATGTGCGTATTGTTATGCGTTTACTTTTCTACATTGGTTAGAGGTATAGGGGGAGGGTTGAGATCTCACAAACATGTTTAACCCCACCGCATTTTTGCGCCTGTCCCAAGTCAGGAGCCTTTGGCCTTTTGTTAGTCTTGTATTATTTTAATTTTAGTTACTTGTGTACAATTTGGAAATTAGTATGGCGTTCATTATCACTGGTATGTATATATTTGTTTAGGGGCCAGCTGAAGGACGCCTCCGGGTGCGGGAATTTCTCGCTAGATTGAAGACCTGTTGGTGACCTTCTGCTGTTGTTTTTTATTTGGTCGGGTTGTTGTCTCTTTGACAAATTCCCCATTTCCATTCTCAATTTTATCATACATATATATATATTTGTGGTGCTTAATAGTGGTGTAAAATACCAAAATAATAAAATAAATATATAAACATCAGCTTCACTTTAAACTTTATGTTGTTATGTATATCAGCACACTAACAAGCTATTGAATATTTTACTAGAAAAATCAAATTCTTTATATCCATTGTGGTTGGTCCTTTTTGAGAGAGAAAAAATCTGCACAATGTCCATGGAAAACTTGCATTTTAGTTGTGGTTGTCTTTGCAATTTCAGAAAAAAAAATTATTCTTTTTCATGAAGGCCAAAATATTAACAGGTGAGCTGATATATCAATTGGATAAGATTTTGATATATTTAACATTGTAAGAATATTTCTTAACAAATTTGGTCAAAATTGGAAAGTGCTGATATATACCTGTATTAAGAGAAGAAAACTTTTTCAGGAATTTTATAGCTGACTATGCAGTATGGGTTTTGCTCATTGTTGAAGGCTGTACGGTGACATATAGTTGTTAATTTCTGTGTCATTTGGTCTCTTGTGAAGAGTTGTCTCATTGGCAATCATACCACATCTTTTTTATATTCGAAATTTTATAAAGTTAAATAACTTTTTCAAAATTTGATAAGAAGAGCCAATACATGTACAAATGTATATGGCTTAAACATCAAAATATCTATAAATAGTTGTAAATTGGGTACATTTAAATTGATTTTATTCATCACAATGACAATGAGGCTTTGGTTGAATACATTTTGTGTACATGTACTCATAAATTTGATGTCTGACTACACATGGACTATGAACATTGTATACTTTAGTTAGATGTCTGACAGGCTCTGATCATCACAAGCTGAAGCAAAATAAAGACTGGTGCCATTGATTCTGAAGTTGATATTATCCTTGTCCGACTCAGTTTCTGACACAATAAAATTTTAAATACGAACAATAATGTCAAGTACAACATAGAAGACAAAAATCTTATAACTGCCGCACGCAGTTCTGTTTCTTTAACCATTCGTATAAACACTATGATACAGAAATAACAGTTAAGTCCATCTGCTATGTATAAAGGTGTGAACACTGACCACCAGGATAAATTTATCACACTCTCATACTTCAACACGGCCATCACAGAAAACACAAGCAAGGTCACAAGATGTGTCCATATTTCAAACGCAGTCATTCCAAGCCACTGAACAATCTCATTCAATGTAAACAGCATGGTGTGATGATTTTAATGTCCACACTGTTTCACTCCAAAGTAATCATAATATTTCGATTATATACAATTATCTTTTCCTCATGGAACGTACTGTGGCATTTACCATTTTATGTTTCTGAACTTTCTCTGTAAAAATCTGTTATATATCACTACTTTCCTGAAAAAGAGACAAAAGTTATATGTTTTCCATTACAAAACCAAGTTTTATTTTCATTTACATGTATTACATTCCTCATACATGTATTAGTATAAAAAAAAGAGTGGTATGATTACCAATAAAACAACTTTCTACAAGACACCAAACACTTTTTTGCCAAACGAAGTAATAGTTCGAAATTATATTTTATATTTATAATATTGATAATAATTCATCAGTAAAGGTATATTTAAACAACAAAACAATGTATAACCAGGTGCTCCGCAGGGCGCAGCTTTAAACGACAGCAGAGGTCGAACCCTGAACAGTTCGGGCAAGTATGGACAAAACATTCAAGCGTGATACAGCTCTGAATTTGGATTGTGATCAAATTTTTGACATTACATGTTTTTTTTTTACACAAAACAAATGTCAAGATTTTACAAATCAATTAAAGATTTCTTCTTCAAACTTATTTAAATCTAAAATTAAATAGTTGACACAGCATAGGTTTCTGACACAGAATGAATGTGGACTAATGAACTTAAAAATTTTTTTTGCCTTTGAGCAATTCACTATGCTGTTGAATATTAATCCTCTAAAAAAATGTTTGAAGAAATTTTCTTTTTATTTATGAAATCTGAAATGAGAAAAATTTAACCCCCCCATTTTTTTTTCACATCCCTGTTTCCCTTTTTCCAAAACTGATATCAATTCAAATTTCTAATGGAGTTTGCAACAATAACTACTCTTTTAAATACATCATAAAATATTAAAATGTAAAATAAAGTGCTTGTTATCACTGAATGGTAAAGATTGGTTGGTAGTAAAAGTGAATATACATTGCTTATTGTATAAAACAATAAAAAAAACTTCATCAGCAACATTTAATATTGGCAAATTTCCAATGAAGTTATTTACATAAAGTTATTGGCAAATAAAAATAGAAAATGACATCATAGTCATGTCTGGCAAATGTCCAACATAGATTATCTAAAAACATTTTAGATAAGATGAGGAAAAAAAGCTTCATCAGCAACATTTTATATTGGCAAATTTCCAATGAAGTTATTTACATAAAGTTATTGGCAAATAAAAATAGAAAATGACATCATAGTCATGTCTGGCAAATTTCCAACATATATTATCAACTACTATTCTATACAAAGAAAGATAACTCCAATTGAAAATTAATTGCTATTGCACAATATTGTGCAATTAGATATTTCTTGCTATTGTGCAACACTGTGCAATTGAAAATTTCTTGCTATTGCACAATACTTGATATGGAATCCTGATTTGGACCAACTTGAAAACTGGGCCCATAATCAAAAATCAAAGTACATGTTTAGATAAAGCATATCAAATAAGCCCAAGAATTTAATTTTTGTTAAAATCAAACTTAGTTTAATTTTGGACCCATTGGACCTTAATGTAGACCAATTTGAAAACTGGACCAAAAATTAAGAATCTACATACACAGTTAGATTTGGCATATCAAAGAACCCATTTATTCAATTTTTTTTTTTTTTAACTTTTTATTTTTTTATTTCCAACAATTACAACATATACATGACATACATACAATATAATACATATAAGATAAATACAATGTCATTTTTATAAATAAATCTTAATTGGAAATATTTTACAATTTCTATTGAAAAGATAAAGAAATAAAAAATTAAAAAATTAAAAAAAAATAAATAAATAAATAACGAAGGAAAACAAAACACAAAAAACAAAACACAAAAGGATTATCCAGTTACATCCCTATCTATATTTTAAATATCAAATAATTATGTTGAACAAAAATTGAAAATTTACGAGACATATTTCTTTCGTAACAGCCATCAACACTGATCAAGTACATAACACGACAATAATATTTTCTTTAAAAAAGATTATAATTAAGTAGTCATAATTTATTGTAACAACAACAAAAAAGACATTAGCTGGAATTCAATAACAGTTTTTCAAAAGCATTCCATACATTGTCAAATTCAGTTATCTTTTTATTTTTTACAGCTATCATACTCTCTAATTTATACATATCTTTCAGTTTTATTATAATTGCTTGCAATGAGAGATTCTTTTTAAAGCATCTAGAATTATACACATATTGTTTAATATAAAGAAAAATCATGTTATATGGGTTGTTGGGAAATATCTTGGATAAGTCTCCAAAAAGAAAGTTTAATTTATTTATTGGGAGACTTATTCCACCGGAAAGGAACCAGTTATCAACATCCTGTAGAAAATCTTGTACAGTATTGCAATTCCAAAATAGGTGTTCTATAGACTCATTATCTGATTTACAAAATGTACATAAAGGATCATCAGTCAATTTTATTTTAACTAAATACTGATTTGTGGCAATAATGCAATGGTTAATCCTATATTGCAACCACTGTAATTTACTATTTTTAGTAACAGCAAAAGGCAGTCTGAAAATCTTTTTCCAGTTCAGATTCTGTTCACCTAAAATTTTAACCCATTTAAGCTGTCCAGTAGGAATAACATTATTTCTTGTCAGTACAGAATACATATCTTTTGATCCTTTACAATGTTTTAAAAATATTTGTAGACATGATGGTAGGTATAAAAGGACAAACTAATTTGTAAGATCCTGTAGGGAAAGATTTTGATGCCTCTTTCACTGCCGAAATAACACTGTAAAATTTAAGAAAATCTGTGTTAATGTTATATTTTTGCTTAAATTGGTCAAATGAAATATACGATCCATTTTCGTCAACTATATCATTTACAAATCTAATACCACTATTGAACCATTCTTGATAAATTACTGATTTATGACCAATCTTAATATTATTATTCAGCCATAGTGGATTTGATAAAAATGAATCATAAGTAAAATTTCTTTCTTTTTGAATAATCATTTCCCAGGATCTTAGTACATCTTTCCAAAAATGATTGTTAACTGTCATATACAGTTGTCTAATATAATCAACACCACAACTAAACAACTTTCTTTTATCTATATTTGACATGAAAATATTTTGCCATTTACTATCTCTCTGCAAAAGCCTCCTAATCCATGTTGATTTAAGTGCTGTAATGAACATATTCAAATCAAGCATTTTCAAACCTCCCTCCAAATAATCTTTGATTAGAATATCCTTCTTAACTCTATGTATAGGTGAGTTCCTTTTATTCAATTTTTGATGAAATCAAACAAAGTTTAATTTTGGACCCCCATTTGGACCAACTTGAAAACTAGGCCAATAATTAAAAATCTAAGTACATTTTTAAATTCAGCATATCAAAGAACCCCAAAGATTCAATTTTTGTTAAAATCAAACTACATGTAAGTTTAATTTTGGACCCTTTGGACCTTAATGTAGACCAATTTGAAAACGGGACCAAAAATTAAGAATATACATACATAGTTAGATTCGGCATATCAAAGAACCCCAATTATTCAATTTTTGATGAAATCACACAAAGTTCAATTTTGTACCCTTTGGGCCCCTTATTCCTAAACTGTTGGGACCAAAACTCCCCAAATGAAACCCAACCTTCCTTTTATGGTCATAAACCTTGTGTTTAAATTTCATAGATTTCTATTGACTTATACTAAAGTTATGGTGCAAAAACCAAAAATAATGCTTATTTTGGCCCCTAATTCATAAACTGTTGTGACCTCAACTCCAAAAATTAATCCCAACCTTCCTTTTGTGATCATAAACCTTGTGTCAAAATTTCATAGATTTCTATTCACTTAAACTAAAGTTATAGTGCGAAAAACCAAGAAAATGCTTATTTGGGCCCTTTTTGGCCCCTAATTCCTAAAATATTGGGACAAAAACTCCCAAAATCAATCCCAACCTTCCTTTTGTGGTCATAAACCTTGTGTTAAAATTTCATTGATTTCTATTCTCTTTTACTAAAGTTAGAGTGCGAAAACTAAAAGTATTCGGACGACGACGACGACGCCAACGTGATAGCAATATACGACCAAAAAATTAAAATATTTGCGGTCGTATAAAAATTATAAGCTCTGACAAGATAGAATTATCAGTAGACCCAGTCAAATCATCTGGCGGAAAAGATGGGAGGAAATAGCAAAGGACAATCAAAAATGTACTTGAATAAAACAGACAACACTGGTACGATGGCCAAAAGAAAACAACAGGCTATATAACACGGATATTGTTAGGAAATGGGAGTGATTCTGTCTTTTACAGGACATTAAATCCAGTAAAGATAGAGCACTTACATAACTTTCATATACAAATTTCAACAATTTTTACCCTTTTATAAATACTTGTAAAATACAATGTATACATGTACCGGTACCATGGGTACGTTGATAGTGGGTGTTCCAATGGATAGAAACAAATGCCTGTGTTTGAAGCGGAGCAATGAAAAAACTTGTTGGGTACCTTCTCGTAAATAAACATTGATAGTTGGTCTTCCAATGGATAGAAACAAGTGCCTGTGTTTGAAGCGGAGCGATGAAATAACTTGTTGGGTACCTTTTGCTTCTTGTAAATAAACATTGATAGTGGGTCTTCCAATGGATAGAAAGAAGTGCTTGTGTTTGAAGCGGAGTGGTGAAAAAGTAGTTGTGTACCTTCTCGTAAATATACATTGAAAATGGGTGACTGTGGATCTTCCCGTGGATAGAAACAAGTGCCTGTTAGAAATAAACTAACTAAAGCAGGATTAAAAACTTATTTAACATAAACCCTTTATAAACTAGTGTGAACGTAAAAGGGGTGAACAAGTTGGGAGCAACATGATTTTGGGTGAACTGACCCCGATAATTCTGTTAGGCATGCTCTGGTGTCTTCTTCGCTTTCCGAAAACGGGAGTAGACTCCTAGGTACTCCCGGAACTTGTGTGCTATGTACATATGGACTTAATTTAAAATTAATATGACAAAGAAAAATAGTTAACAATAACATATATACATTATGTACAGTGGCTTCGTAGTTTAATAAGTTGTTGTGGGTCCTTCAAATGTTAGAGTGGATATGCCACTTTTGAAGGATTCCAGGGTGTCAGAGTCAATAGCCAGGTGTGAATTAAAAACACAGGTAAAGAGATAAGCGATCATTAGCCAATACTTCCCCGAGGCATTAATATAGTTATTAGGAGGGCCCTCAGGATTATAACACTATACTGGAGTGGCAGTTTAATTACAGAAAAGGGATAACAAAACAAAAACAAGTTCAAAATGGCTATTTAGAAACTCGATCTCAACGAAATGATCGAATTTATTAAAAAATAAAATTTGTCCTAAATCCCAATTCCACGTTTAGGACATACACTTACAGTTTAGAACAAGACTGGCAAATATGACCGTTTCCGGACCCTTGTGTCAGACATACATGTACCTATTGTTTAGGGTAGTGAATTCCAGTCAGAAATAGTACATGTACGAGGATAAAATGAAAATTTATAGAAATCTTTATTTGTTGATATTTGCCTAAATTTATGTTTCCCCTAGTACATTTATCAGATATTGTTAATTTGTCCTTAGGAACTTCAACTATCCCCAAATTTATTTTATAAAGCATAGTTAATCTAGCTTTTTTTTTCTTATTTCTAAACTTTTCCATTCTAAAGATTTAATTAAGTTGGAAACTGCTCCAGGTGATCAGTCTTTATAATCTTTAAAGACAAACCTGGCTGCCCTACGCTGTACCTGCTCAACCTGAGTGATGTGTTGCTTTTTGTACAGATCCCAGACAGAGGAAAAGTATTAGACGATTGGACAGACAAGTGATTTGTGCGTAAGGTTTTTAACCTTACGTGTGCAGTTTTTCAAGTTCCTACAAGTACGAAGAAAACCTAAGGTTTTATTTGCCTTACAGGTCATGCAGGTAATATTGTTTAAGTACATTTGTACATGTAAGTTCCCCAATCAAGATCATGGCTTATAGTTAAGCCTAAATATTTACTGTCTGTTACTGCTTCTAAAACATGATTGTGCAATAAATAATCAAAATCTTATTGAAGTAATTTAGTCGGAGATTACTCTGACGTTCAACAGCTGTTTTGCCAGACAAGCTGGGGCTGTGGGACTTCCAATGGATAGAAACAAGTGCCTGTGTTTGAAGTCAATGAAAAAACTTCTTCTTCTTCTGATATACAGTTACAGCTTCATTAATCAAGTTAATATTGAAGATTAAGAACTGTTGCATGCGTGGAGTATATGATTAAAAATATGAACAAAAATTTATCTTTAATTCGGTACCTTCTTGTAAATAGACATTTTCCCACAGCCCCAGCTTGTCTGGCAAAACAGTCGTTGGATGTCAGAGTAATCTTGGACTAGAAGTAATACACCTTATCGCTATTTGTCCGCCATTACTGGGTATCACATAGGTTCCCGTAAAATTTTGACGTCATAAAACAAAATATCTGACGCCACAATGGAAAAGTGATTGTTGTTGACGTCAAAAGTTCAAGCGGCCGGGTCAGCCGGGATTAGCGATAAGGTGTTTGTGCATAAGAATAATTATTAACAACAAACTTTAATTATGACATAAAACGATTACGTGTGGCACATTATTTTAAAGAGAATTTGTTTTACTTCAAATTATGGCAGACAAACTTGAATAATGTATTGATGATTTAGTTTTTGACTGAAAATATTTTAGAAAACCCATTTTTTATCTTTGAGGTCTCCAAATAGCGCATGTAGCCAAGGATTTGTTTACTAACAAATCCTTGATGTAGCATACTGTACCTGTATCATCAAATGGTTTGGTAATATTTAAGTTTAATCTCATCGAAATGTTCTGGTTTTGCTAAAATTTTATAAACAAACTGTATGGAGTATCTCGACATTTCCTGATCGTCGTACGAAAGTAACAATCTGTATAAAGAAATAATGTCGTTTCTTCAAACGCTTTGCCGAGAGCGAATTTTGTTCTGGTTCCCAGCTGTAAATGAGTAAACGACGTCAGTATGTAGTGAAACGTAAACATTATAATAAACCAGTAAGTCAAAATTTGGAAAATGTGAAAATTGAAGAAAATTGTGAAGTGAATAGTTGATTTTGAATCCGAATACACGTTAGTCCATTTGTTATGTTGGGTCTTGGCAACTCCCCTCTTACATGGAGTTTGTTTTCTTTTGATTTGAAGAAAAGGATATGTCAATAATTTTTATGAAGCAGCAAAAAATAACAAAAATATTAAATATATATAACACCAATACACCTTATCGCTATTTGTACGCCATTGCTGGAAATCACACAGGTTCCCGTAAAATTTTGACGTCATAAAACAAAATATCTGACGCCACAATGTAAAAGTGATTGTTGTTGACGTCAAAAGTTCAAGCGGGATTAGCGATAAGGTGTATACACATCGCTATTTGTCTGCCAATACTGGACATCGTACAAGTTCCCATAAAATTTTAACATCATAATACTTAATATATTACGCCACAATGGATGAATGGAAAAAGGGATTGTTGTATGAGGTCAATACACCTTATCGCTATTTGTTTGCCATTACTGGATAATGGACGTATTTACACTTGTATGCAAATTTGTCCGCCATTACATATAATCACACAGGTTCCCGTAAATTTTGACATCATAATTCAAAACATTTGACGTCACAACTAAAAAGCGATTGTTGCTTGACGTCAACAGGTTATTCGGAGGTGATATAAGGTCATTCGTAGGCAAAATACAGCTAAATACCAAAAGTGTAAATACGTTTATATGAGGCAGGCATTACCTGTGAATGGGGACGAAGTCTGTATTATTTTTTTAAAAATATAAACATGTTGATAAAAGAAACGGAAATACGGTGATGTTATTTAAGTTATGACGTCATATTCAATGTAAACAAAGAAACACTGTTATCCAGGTAACGTTTTTTTTCATATCAAACAATTATCAAAAATGATAGGGTGTTGAGTTCATTCCTATATTTGTTGATATGTTGATAAATATACATTTTATTCAAAGTCTCATGCAAACAAGACTGGAAACAGAAGAAGACCGGAAACGGAAGTAGATCTGAAAAAAAAGTTAACGATTTTGAGTTCATTAGTAGAATGAAAAATTTGGGAAATTTTCCCGATTTTTTTTTTTTTTTTTTTTTTTTTTTTATTGATTTTTCTACTGTAATTGGGGACTTCGTCCCCATATCACACATGTTCCTGTAAAATTTTGACGTCATAAAACAAAATATCTGACGCCACAATGGAAAAGTGATTGTTCAATGTTGTATGCGTCAGAAGTTCAAGCAGCCGGGTCAGCCTTGATTAGCGATAAGGTGTATAGTTCAAGCGGGACAGATTCTTGGGTCAGCCTGGAATAGGGACAAAGTGTATAGGCAAATACACCTTATCGCTATTTGAAAATCTTTTCAGTTGACCTGGGAATCTGCCTCGCTTGAACTATTGAGGTCATACAACAATCACTTTTCCATTCAGCATTTTGGCGTCAGATATTTTATTATGATGTCAAAATTTTACGTGAACCTTTGTGATGTCCAGTACTGGCAGACAAATAACAATAAGGTGTATACATTTTTGTCTATCATTTCATATGGGATACAATGCACAACACCTAGATTGAAAAATAGAAAGCTAACCAAATTTTTGCTCCAACCTCGCCTTATAGGGATCTCTGTAAAAATCAATAATGGATCAATGAAAGATACCTCCATTCAGGAGGGTTGTAATGAGGGTACTAACATTATGAATATCGGTAAAAAATCTTGCCAAATGACGTTTACAGTAATTTTTTATACATGACCATTAAAAAGTTGACTGATTTTGACGAATCACCTTAATTCTCTTACAAAAAATAATAGTTACAATAATTATTTGAGGCCTCCTAAAATGACAGTTTGACATCTGGCGATAAAGAGCATACTGTAACTTCCTTCATAGATTGTTAAAAGAAACTTGGACAAACTAATCTTCCACTGCAAGAAATATCATCTGATGAAAAAAGTTTGGTAAAAAAATTCAGTAATTTACTGATAAATGGACTTGCATGTTATGTGAACAAACTGATACATATGTTGCTATGTTAATTTTAAAAAAATATTGATTTTTGTACTACAAAAAAAAAAAAATAATAAGACTAGGTAGTGATTTTTTTTACTTTTTTTTTTTTTTAGTAAAAAGAAATGGAGATTGACAGAAAATTATTGATTTTGTATGGAAGTCAAACAGGAACAGCTCAAGATGTCGCTGATAAAGTTTACAGAGAGGCTAAAAGAAGACACTTTTCAGCAAGAGTTACTGCCCTTGACAGTTATGATATTGTAAGAGACTTTTTTTTTAGGATAAAAAACTACACATATCAAGTATTTATATAATATTCATATGATAAAAGAATAGAAGCATATTCCAATGCATGAAGTAACTATTTTAACGTTGAGATGCACTGCTTATTTACAAATAAAGACTGTTTGGATTCTTATATGTATATAAGTTATAACGTGTGAGGGCTGTATAGCAAGTCAAGGTCGATGAAAACTCCAACCATCATCATCTGGTAAAACAAACAAAGTCACTTAACTTATGCTTTTTATCCTGACAATTTTAATATACAAATTTATGTAGGTTTCCACCTTCTAGATGTACTGTTAAGTCACTTACATGTGCATGCAGCCATGTTTTAATTGCCAATAGCGCTGAAAGTGGCTTCAAACACCAATAATCAAACACACAATAAAGAATAACATTTGGTGTGTATTTCACTGGGCTACAGTGACTCATACTAGTACTTTTGTTTGAAAGTTTAAACAGTAAATTCACATGTTGAAATTTTATAGTTAAATGTTTTTTGTAATCTAGTCAGTCTTAATCAATTGAACTTTAAATCTGTACTGTATGTTTTAGCCATTTCAATAAGTTTTTTGTTTCAGTCTAATCTAATCCAGGAGAAGTTAGTAATATTTGTATGTTCTACAAGTGGTCAAGGTGACCCACCAGACAATATGAAGGTATTTACAATCTGTAGTCACATTTATATCATAATACTAAGAGTTAGATGAATGAATAGAAGATATATGCAGCTATACTAATAAAAGAATAATTTCATATTCAAAATAAAATAAAAGAATTAGTTGTCATATTTTATGATTTCATGATTGATTTATTTCCATTAATGTTACATGCAGAATGAATTTTAATACATGAACCAATATAATGTCAGTGTTTAAAAATGTTTAAGTTCATGTCCGTTATAAAGGGTCATAGCATCACCTTAGCAATGACCATACATGTATAACTCTAGAAATATTATTGTTCCCTGTGAAAGTGTTGCAATTTTTTTATGAACTTATATTATAAACTTTATTTAGCAATGTCTTGGACAAGTTCTAAAATTAGTGACGATCAATTATTTTTAAAAGAGTAATGACCCTTGGAAACATTAATTATATTGAAAATTGAACCATTAGCACTCTCAAAGGTACTTGCCAGAATTTATTCAAACTTATATCATAGGTTTATATCAGCAAAGTCTTTGGCACTTTCAAAATTAATTCTGATCCAATATTTTAAACAAGTTATGTCCCTTTGAAAAAAGGTTGTAACAGAAATCCCATTCCATTTGCTCTGAAACCCTAATTTCTCTTAGATATTTATAAATTGTTTTAAAGAACAAAAAAAAATGTTTTAATTAGTTATAACCTTTGTATCTTAGATAGATAAAATACAAATGTATGTGCAAAGCAAGGTAGATTGGAACTCTTGTTTTTTTTCTTTCTAAACTACTATTATTTTTCTGAGGTAATTCATTTCATGTGGCCATTCAACAGACACAATTTCAATGAGAAATGTATTGCTGTAACAATATTATATAGGTTTTGAACTGTAAATAGACATTAATTAATAACTAGTTTAATGTAATCAGCTATAAATAGACTTTAGGTAATTGATTTGTTATTTTCTCTGAAGCTGTTTTGGAGGTTCATACTGAGGAAGAATTTACCAGTCAACTCACTGAGTCAGTTGTCATATGCTATGTTAGGACTTGGTGATTCTGCTTACCAAAAGTAAGTAGTACACATGTAACAAACATCTAGTATCGATAAAACAATTGTTCTGATTTTTTTTCTCTTTTGATAAAGGAAAATTTCCTGTACTCACTTTTCATGTAAACTGAAGATTATTAGCACTTGTCTATTTATCTGTACAAATAAATGCAAAACTGTTTAATAAAATGAATTTAGATTTTAAATAGACATGATAGATATATGACGATAGATAATGGTTATTTTACCACTGCAATCCCTTTCCATGTGATTAACCAATAGTTGTGTCACAATAACCTAAAAAATACAATCAAAAGACTTTGAATTTATTTGGAGTCAAGACTCTTCTCAATGAGAATTCAAGAGTATAAAGATTCTACAGCAATTTGTTTTCTTCGCATTGATCATTCATATGCAATGCCATGTATGTTTAACATATGCAATGCCATGTATGTTTAACATATGCAATGCCATGTATGTTTAACATATGCAATGCAATGTTTGTTTAATATATTCAATGCCATGTTTGTTTAACATATGCAATGCCATGTATGTTTAACATATGCAATGCCATGTTTGTTAAACATATGCAATGCCATGTTTGTTTAACATATGCAATGCCATGTATGTTTAACATATGCAATGCCATGTATGTTTAACATATGCAATGCCATGTATGTTTAACATATGCAATGCCATGTATGTTTGACATATGCAATGCCATATAAAAAGGTAGATGTGGTATGATTGCCAATGAGACAACTGTCCACAAGAGACCAAAATGACACAGACATTAACAACTATAGGTCACTGTACGGCCTTCAACAATGACCTAAGCCCATACCGCATAGTCAGCTATTAAAAACCCCAATTTGACAATATAAAACAATTCAAATGAGAAAAACAAATATGTAACACATTAACAAACGACAACCACTGAATTACAGGCTCCTGACTTGGGACAGGCTCATACATAAATAATGTGGCAGGGTTAAACATGTTATCGGTATCCCAACCCTCCCTCTAACTTGGGACAGTGGTATAATATGTAATGCCATGTATGTTTAACATATGCAATGCCATGTATGTTTAATAATTCAATGCCATGTATGTTTAACATATGCAATGCCATGTATGTTTAACATATGCGATGCCATGTATGTTTAATAATTCAATGCCATGTATGTTTAACATATGCAATGCCATGTATGTTTAACATATGCAATGCCATGTATGTTTAATAATTCAATGCCATGTATGTTTAACATATGCAATGCCATGTATGTTTAACATATGCAATGCCATGTATGTTTAATAATTCAATGCCATGTATGTTTAACATATGCAATGCCATGTATGTTTAACATATGCAATGCCATGTATGTTTAACATATGCAATGCCATGTATCTTAATCATATGCAATGCCATGTATGTTTAATAATTCAATGCCATGTATGTTTAACATATGCAATGCCATGTATGTTTAACATATGCAATGCCATGTATGTTTAACATATGCAATGCCATGTATGTTTAACATATGCAATGCCATGTATGTTTAACAAATTGACCACTATGCTTTTATTTGATGGACAATCATTATGATGTTCTTCAGTTATATGTCTAGCATATATCTTGTTATCTTCGAAATTTGTATCCAGTCTATATGAAAGGTGATATGGGAGTATAAATAAAAAATGATAGAATTTGTTCATTCTTTGCCAAATATATATGTTGAAAAGTATAATTAAATATCATTGACAACTTTTAATTTGTAGTTTTAAGTAGTTGAATTGTAGAATACAGATGTCTGAGTTAATACCTAGCTTTATATTTCAGATTTAACTTTGTAGCCAAGAAGTTATATAAAAGATTACAACAGTTAGGGGCTGATAATTTGTTACCTGTGGCTTTAGCAGACGATCAACATGATTTAGGGTATGTTTAACACACTATGTTGTTTATTATTACAACAGTTTTTTTAACACATGATAAATTTTTAAAGGAAACATACAAAGAAATTAAAGCTAGTCATTATTTAAGAATTGAAAAATAATTTTAATTTAAAACCTCTTTGGTTATAAATCTAAAAAAACTATTTAGCCTGTGATGTGGGTTAATTATAGTTTTCTAGTTCATGGAGATTGGTTCCTACTAAATGAGCATGGGGCCTCAGTGGTTGAATTGTATGAGTAGTCAACTGCTGTATATCTAGCCTGTCAAGACTGAGGTTGTGAAATCAAACCCATCATATGGGAGTGCATTCAACTTTAATCAGATTGACCAGGATTATAATTTGTCCTACTGAAGGTCAGTGGTCCTCTCCAGGCACTTGGACTTCCTCCACTTTTAAAAACTGACTGCCATGAAAAAGCCAATAGTGCTCACCAATTAATCAATCAATACTAAACATGCACTTGAAATAATCAATTTATGTAAATGTTTGGAGATTGTTTAAATACTGTGTAATTGTCTATTATAATGTAATACCTGTTTATATTAATTTGAAAATACTGGGAGTGTATATTTTATATTCAAACAAATTACCTGTTGATAAATTTCAGACCTGATGCAGTTATTTACCCTTGGTTGGACTCTTTGTGGAAGAAGGTTCTGAATATCTATCCACTGCCTCCAGGAAGGGAGATAATTAGTAGTAGTATCAGGTAAGCAATAATATCTTTTATATTGCACTCGTCCTATTTGAGCAGTCAAAATGTATTGACTGTATATTTGATGTTTCTATGTCAGATACAGTCACTGACACGATATAACTTTTAATTTCCTTATGCCGGTACTACCTTTTACTGAATGACTTCAACCTTTCTTGATTCCAATGTAAACAAATGTGTTTTGTTTCAAAATAGTAATTAGTAATAATATTTTTTGTTTAAAACCTATAAATCATTATGTTTTATGCTTATTGATGATATTTGAGTCATACTCAAACAAATTTGTTCACCATCGTATTGGTTGCAACATGTTCAGCAGCTCACATTTTTATTGCGTCATAATATTACTCTGTCAGATATGAGGCCTTTTTGAAGGGTAAACATTAAGGTAAAATTTTGATGTTTTTTGTTGACTTACTGGTTCATGTATTTGTGCACTTGGACAAGTACTTATAGGTCATGCTTCCAAGATATTCTGTGATAATAAATTATTGATTATGATTTTGCTTACAAAAAAGCAAAACATCTCTTATTTAACATGTTTATTTGTTGAAGAAACTATCCATCAGTAGATTTGAATTAATTTTGCTAAATAACTTTAAAGCAGTTTTAAATATCTAAATATAATATGTTGTAGTAATCTGTAGTAGTTGATAATAAACAACTCAGCCTCAGAAACTTCCTGTGAATATCATTAACCCTTTACAAAGATATGTATTTCCTTGTACTGAGGATTCATTATTATTCATTGATACCAATTTTTATACGATCGCATAATTTGAAATTTTTTGGTCGTATATTGGTATCACGTTGGCGTCATCGTCGTCCAAAGATAATATATTTTATTGTATATAAATATATTATTTTGTAGACCTCCATCAAGGTATACAGCAACTTTTCTAGATAATACAGCACCACATCCAGATTTAGATAATTACAGAATTGGTAACCACAGCAACACAGCTCCTGGCCAATCAAATCCTTTCTATGCCAAGATGACCTCAAATGAAAGAGTTACATCCCAAGATCACTTTCAAGATGTTAGATTAATAAGATTTGACATCAGTAATTCAAATATAAGGTAATTTATTGAACATAGTTACATAGTATGTAATTTGAGAGTGTAACTTTTTTTTTCTTTTTCTTTACTTTTGAATAGTTATTTAGTGTGAGCCTGTCAAGAAATTCAATGATGAATTCTAAAAGTTTATTATTTTTGCACATTTCAAGAAATTACCTTTTTTGGTTCAGAATCAAAGTAGGAAGTGATAATTTTTGGTAAATCAACATTTACAAATTTACAATCATATTTATCAACCAAAAAATGAAAAAATGTATTTTTCATGTTTATTAAATGTTTTTTTTTTTCTCAGTTATTCGCCAGGAGATGTAGTTGTGATTATGCCACAGAATTCTCTAGAAACTGTTACAGAATTTATAAATCATATGAAGTTAAAAGATGACAACTTTTTCCATATACAGCAGCAAGATCTAGGTAAACTGTAAACATTATATTATTTGATTTGGATTACACATGCTATACCTTGGATATTTGAATATTTTCCCAATATTCAAATCATTTTGAAAAAATCTCACATGTCAGTTATATCTCTTACAGTCTGTCTATTTTAGATTTTAAATTCAAAAGATTTTCAAAGATATCTGATGAAATGAAATTTGTTTGGATTAATCAGCTTAAGATTTGTTTGTAACTTCAAACTTATCTGAATTATTGCACTCCCTTTTTAGCTCACCTGGCTTGAAGGGCCAAGTGAGCTTTTCTCATCACTTTGTGTCCGTCGTCCATCGTCCGTCGTCGTTAACTTTTACAAAAATCTTCTCCTCTGACACTGCTGGGCCAAATTTATCCAAACTTGGCCACAATCAACATTGGTGTATCTAGTTAAAAAAATTTGTCCGGTGACCTGGCCAACCAACCAAGATGACCGCCATGGCTCAAAATAGAACATAGGGGTAAAATGCAGTTTTTGGCATATATCTCAAAATCAAAGCATTTAGAGCAAATCTGACAGGGTAAAATTATTAATCAGGTCAAGATTTATCTGCCCTGAAATTTTCAGATGAATCCGACAACCCGTTGTTAGGTTGCTGCCCCTGAATTGGTAATTTTAAGGAAATTTTTCTGTTTTTGGTTATTATCTTGAATATTATTATAGATAGAGATAAACTGTTGACAGCAATAATGTTCAGCAAAATAAGATTAACAAAAGGGTCAACATGACCAAAATGGTCAGTTGACACCTTAAGGAGTAATTGCCCTTTATAGTCAATTTTTAACCATTTTTCGTAAATCTTAGTAATCTTTTACAAAAATCTTCTCCTCTGAAACTACTGGGCCAAATTAAACCACACTTGGCCACATTCATCATTGGGGTATCTTGTTTAAAAAATGTGTCTGGTGACCAGGCCAACCAACCAAGATGGCCACCATGGTTAAAAATAGAACATAGGAGTGAAATGTAGTTTTGGCTTATATCGCAAAAAACAAAGCCTTTAGAGCAAATCTGATGTCGAGTAAAATTGTTTTATTAGGCCACTTTTTTTTTATTAGTTGGTTTACGGGATTCTTCTTAAAAAAGGAAGGGTAGGAGGTCGAAAAAAAATAAAAATAAAATAATGAAAAATATATAGGGTAGGAGGTCGAAAAAAAATTAAAAATAAAAATTGGAATTAATACTGTTTTTTTTTTTACCAAAAATGGAGAGAAACAAACAATGACATTACTCTATATAATAGTATAATACTAACCATGTATGCAGATCGTTTCATAATTTGGAATTAATTCTTGCTGTTAAAGTGTTTTAATTTAAATTAAATGTGTTACAAGGAGTCCAAAGTCAATGTAGATTGATGAAAGCAGATATATATGTCACTGATGAAAGGGAAGTGTCTTTTCCAATTGCATTTCTCTTTGTTCTGTGTATTTATTTATCAAATTTAGATCAGGGAGTGACAAAATTCCTCATAACACAATACAATCTTATTGACTATTGAGGAAATACCATATGCGCTCTGCATGTCATGTGCCTTCATATGTGGTACATGAAAGCATGTCCTTTTTAGGCTTTTTATGCTATTTTACACTGCTAAGTATTATCTTATATCTCGAAGTGTCCTGTGATTGTCCCTTTTTATAAATGTCGAAGTGATTTTAATTGTCAGGCATTCTATGACAGTAATATATGTTCTGATTTTGTGTTGGGATCTTGTTCACCATATCCCATCTCTGTTCCATTAAATCTTAATGGGTACCATGGGATGGTATTTAGGTATTTATATAATAAGGCCAATTAATCAGACACCTATACCTGGCAGCAAGTTAAAAGATCCTTCCCTTTAGTGACGTCTGGCAAGGCTATTTAAAAACAAATCTGGGATGCCAGGAAGCCTTGCCAAACGTCATTATTATTTGGACTAGTACCTCATATGTGTAATGGAACTAAAACAGCCCCTTTCGACGGGTTTCAGACTTTATGATCAACACTTGAACCTAAGTTGACCTGCCGTCAACCTCACTGACTGTCTGAAACAGGGGTTCAAATTAGCAGTGGTCCGACCTTTTAAACCAAAATTCCCAAACGATCTAAAATTTTCATTTTTATTATTCATGACTGCGATGTTCATTTTGTTCAACCGCTAGATTTAGACCGAAAATCTCCAACAATTAATGTGTAAATCTAAGTAAGTCTTGTAAAATCGTATCTGGTCCTCCATTTTCAACTGGTTCCTTTTCACCACATTAGATCATGATGAAATGTTGACTGAACAGGGAACCGCCTTTCAACTGGTTCCTTTTCACCACATTAGTTTATGATGAAACTTTGACTGAACAGGGAACCGCACGGGATTTTCGAATCCACTCCGAGGGTATTCCGACTGGAAAACGAAAGACCGATCGTTTTTATTATGTTTTTATTTTTATTTGTACTTCTTCAAACAGAAAAGGGTCGGCGGAATTAAAAAAAATCTTCAAAATTGTTTTTATTTTTATTTTAAAATTGTGAAAAACAGGGTCGGTGGATCCGTAAACCAACAAATAAAAAAAAAGTGGCCTTAGCCTAGGTCAAGATCTATCTGCCCTGAAATTTTCAGATGAATCGGACAATCGTTATTAGGTTGCTGCCCCTGAATTGGTAATTTTAAGGAAATTTTGTCTTTTTGGTTATTTTCTTGAATATTATTATAGAAAGAGATAAACTGTAAACAGCAATTATGTACAGCAAAGTAAGACCTAAAAATAAATCAACATGACCAAAATGATCAATTGACCCCCTAAGGAGTTATTGCCCTTTATAGTCAATTTTTAACAATTTTCAAAAAATTTGTAAATTTTTACTAACTTTTTCCACTGTAACTACTGGGCCAAGTTCATCGTAGAGCGAGCTAATTTAAAGCAGCAAAAATGTTCAGTAAAGTAAGATCCATCACGAAACACAATTTGTCATAAATCCATCTGTGTCCTTTGTTTAATATTCACATAGACCAAGGTGAGCAACACCGGGTCTTTGGAGCCTCTAGTTAAATAATGGAAGAAACATCTAGAAAATATCAATGTAGTTTGAATATTTAAGTTGATCAGGAGTTGTCTCCCATAGGCCTAGGTCTTTAAATTTATTACTGTGCTTGTAGCTAATTATTCAATGGGTTAAGGGTATCACAATAGCAATGGCTTAAACAGTTTACCAAATTGCAGCTTGGATTCTTTTTCCACAAACTGATCAACTGGTAAACTATTCTAACAATTTGCTTCAGTAAAAGGTTGTTAGTATGAAATGTATTTTTAAGGAGTACAACACTGTTTTGACAGACTATTAAACTTAAAGGTGAAGACATTTTAACTATTACCCAGGTGAATCGATTTAACTTAATTTACTCTTGTATTAAGCAACAAAAAAACAGGAAATTTAACATGAAATATAATAAATACAACTGTAATATGGTTACAGTAGGAATACTGGTCAACTGGATATTTAGTTCATGAAACACCTTTTACATTTTCTGCTCCACACCTGTTCAAAAAGTTTAGCAGAAAAAAAAGTAAAAAGGCTTGTGAAACTAAATTTTTATTTTGAATGTTCTTTAAATGTTAAATAAATATTAAGATTAATACAGACACAATTTTTTTTAATTGTTATTAAATAAACAATTTTAAATACCTATGAAGTGGCATTCTTAATTCATTTTCTCAAAACTTATATTAAATTCTTAAACCCCTGTATAAAGAATAATGTCTGCAGTTGTTGTGACGCAAACATCAGTTTATCAGATAACCAGACATATAGGAATAGCGACCACCATGAATATTGCCACCTCCAGTTTTCGTAATAGAAATTAGATCTCCTCTCTTTAATGATATTACAAAACTCTGAGTTTGTGAATTAGCATGTTCTGTTTTGGCAACATGTCCATTTAAGATTAAAGTGTCATTTTTCATCCATTTATAATGAACATCATTAGAGGCTTGTGCCATTATCAAGCAGCCCATCTCATATAGCCCATCTTTTGGTGTTGTGAACACTCCTGACAAGGGATTGTAATGGTTTCCTATGTTTGTCTCAACATCATCAAACTTCATGATTTGCATATTAGGAATGGATAAATGTTGCTTTACAAATGCAAGGAAAGCTGGTTTCTCGGTGTAACCTGCAACAAAAAAAAAAGATTCCTGTTATAATAATTGATTGCCATTAGTAACCTTGTTCAAAATAGTTTTATTCAGGGGTTCAGTGTTCTAAAATCAAGCTAAATGCATTTTTTAAAGACAATATTATTTTTTTCAAATCAGAATAGAAAACAAGCATACCTTAAAAATATTCAAAAGGTCACTTATAAGCATTTTTGTGGTAATAGGTTTCAGTTATAAGGTTATAAAAAATGATAAAGTATTTACTTACTGTTAGAATCACAGCCAAAGTTAAATATCTGATCTGCAACACAGAAGTTGGTCAGAGTTAACAAATAAATTAACCAAAACTTCAACATTTTGATGTAAGCTACCTGTAGGCTTGACTGCTGACTCAGATTTTTCCTGGTAGTTTTTATTTTTATGTTAACCTTTGCCCCTTTGCCCAGTCATATTTCCTTAAAGGAAGTTGTTAATTAATGTTTGTTCTTTCCTATGTTAAGATAGAAGCAGTAAATTACAAAAAAGATATAAACTGCTTAAAGCAGTTTATATCTTTTTTGTTTTTAAATTAACATTGTACAAGTGATTAAAATTGACAACTTGTTCATTCTTAATTGTTTCTGTTAGTGCATTCATTATCAGAGGCAGATTTATGGAGGGGCACAAGGGGCCCAGGCCCCCCTTATTTGTGGGAAAACTTTGGTTGATCATAAAATAAATCACTGAAATATGACTGGAGTTGGCTCCCCCTTAGGCAGTCAGTGGACTCTCCCTTATGAAATTTCTAGATCCACATCTGACTATAAGAGAGTCAACTCAAACACATTTTCAGAAACATATGTATACATACTCAACTTTATGATAAGATGATGCCAGCCTAAAAAAAATATATCTGTACTAATTCAATAGCCTTTTTAGCTCACCTGGCCCAAAGGTCCAAGTGAGCTTTTCTCATCACTTGGCGTCCGTTGTCGTCTGTTAACTTTTACAAAAATCTTCTTCTCTGAAACTACAAGGACCAAATTTAACCAACTTGTCCCCAATCATTCTTAGGGTATCTAGTTTAAAAAATATGTCTGATGATCGGCCATCCAACCAAGATGGCTGCCATGGCTAAAAATAGAACATAGTGGTAAAATGTATATTTTGGCTAATATCTCTGAAACCAAAGCATATAGAACAAATCTGACATGGGGGGTAAAATTGTTTATCAGGTGAAGATCTATCTGCCCTGAAATTTTTAGAAAATCGGACAACCGGTTGTTGGGTTGCTGCCCCCGAATTACTAATTTTAAGGAAATTTTGCAGTTTCTGGTTATTATCTTGAATATTATAAAAGATAGAGATAAACTGTAAACAGCAATAATGGTCAGCAAAGTAAGATCTACAAATAAGTCAAGAGGACCAAAATTGACAGTTGACCCCTTAAGGAGTTATTGCCCTTTATAGTCAATTTTTAACAATTTTCTAAAATTTTAGTAATCTTTTAAAAAAAATTTCCCCTCTGAAACTACAGAAACAAATTTAACCAAACTTGGCCACAATCATCCTTGGGGTATCTAGTTTAAAAAATGTGTCCGATGACATGGCCAACCAACCAAGATGGCTGCCATGGCTAAAAATAGAACAAAGGGGTGCAATCAACAGTTTTTTTTCTATGACATCATATTTTGAGGGACCATGCATAAGTGACCCTTAGTGGTGGACTGATTAATAAAGATACTTGTATAAAACTAGATATCACTGGAATCAGAATGTTCTCTAGTTTATAATGAAATGAATATAAAGTGTACTTTTATCATATTAAAAAAATTCCATCCAAAGAACACGGGGGAAAAAATGTCTAATTTGAACATAAAAAACCTGAAATCTGGTCATGTTCATACCCATAAAGACATGATACGTGCACGCCAAAACTGTCTGAAATTTATATTTTTTTACCAGGCCTTTCAAAAAATCTTGTTTCAGGGTACGGTCTCCTGCTCAGAAAAGAGCTACAGTGGCTGCAAATAAGTTTTCATTTTTCACTGCCTAAAATACAAGATGTTTACAGTGTTGTCTCCCCTTAAAACATGTATATTAAATATAATTTTTAAAATTATTTCAATCATTCAACCTGTTTTAATTGAAAGCTAATTAACTATTTTTTACAATCAAATACAAAAAACAAGAAGTTTTTCACCAATTAAGTAAATAAACAGGGGTTTCCCTCCATGGTTATTTTTAGTCGGGGAAAAATCCCTGGTTTTTTTTTACGAAACTGTTTATAGCACCCTAGGGGTAAAGTGTAGATTTTGGCCTATATCTGTAAAATAAAGCATTCAGAGTAAATCTGATAGGGTAAAATTAATTATTAATCAGGCCAAGATCTATCTGCCCTGAAATTTTCAGACAAATCGGACAACCCGATATTGGGTTGTTGCCCCGAATTAGTAATTTTAAGGAAATTTTGCAGTTTTTATACTCCCGTCATATTTTTGACGGGACGTATTATGTTATACAAATGTCCGGTGTCTGTCCGGCGTAAACATATCGCACCATAACAGTTGTCTTTATGATGGTCAAATGATCTGTATACTTTTTGGTGAAAATAAAATTAAAACTTTTTGAGTTACGACACTTTGTAACTAAAACAGGGGTGTTTTTTTTTCACATGTCGCACCGTATCTCAAAAACGATTCTTGATTATGGCTTGAAACGTTAAACACTTCTTTGTTATATTAATCTTAATATCTGTATACTTTTTGGTGATGATTCAAAATTTCATTTTTGAGTTATTGAGTATTTTGTAAAAAAGGGGGAGGGTTTTTTTACATGTCGCGCCATATCTCAAAAACAATTTATGATTATTGCTTAAGTACTGGTCTTTGTAAGAATCATGCAGGTTCCTGTTGATGGGCATTTCATGACCCCTCTTCAAATGTCTTTATATTTTGTTTATGATGAAGGTATGGTATGAAAATAAGTTTTCTGTATTAATTTTTTCTTTTCAACTTTGGTTGCCATGGAAACCATCCTTACAAAATTTTGCCTAAATACGTCCATAAGTAGCCTTTGAAAATTGAAATATAATGGATTTTAAAGAACCATAGAAATAAAGTTAATCAATACAAACAATATGTATATTTACAGTATTGACAAACACAACCCCAAACTATACAAAAACGTTAAAATTTTGAATTTTCTAAATGGTTTGTTTCCATAGCAACCATTTAAAAATGTGTTAAAATTCGAAAATGAAAAATTTCAAAAACTTTAAAATTTTAAATCTGTTTATCTCCCAAGACCAACAATACCATGACATGTCATTGACAAATTTTGAAAGACCACATTCTATATATTCAGAAAATAAAAAGAAAGTCGTGTGTTTGTTTTTTCTTTAAAAAAATAATTTTAGTCAAAAATTGTCAATTTTCACCAAAATTCAGATTACCAAACAGATGAATACTGAAACATTTTGAACTTAAAAAGCTAAAACATTCCATTTATGCGTGCATTCCTGACACAAATTTGGTAATTATAAATGAGAAAATATGATTGATAGAGATATTTTTGTAGAGAAGGACATTTTTTCTTTCTGGGCATGGTGCCCCCCCCCCCCCCCCCCTTTTTTTTCAAAATTCAAAAAATCATTAATAAATTTAAAAGATGGAATTCAATTGTGAACATTTTGAGCATTAAAACATGAAATTTCTTCAAAGGGTGAGGGCAATAATAGAACCCCCTACACAATTTTTATATATTAGATTTTTTTTTAGAAATGGGGAATGTGTCAAAGAGAGAACAACCCAAACAGAAATTTAAAATCTTTAGATTCTATTTCATGGTCTTTAAAATTGACTCTAAAGAACCTGAATCGATCACCTGTAATTTTTGGTTAAATCTTGCATCAATGATTATTTGTCCCTTCAATATATATCAATGAGTGGCTTAACAATTCCATTTAAATGTTCTTTGTATCTGTCGTTTTTTCTTCAAAAGCAAAAAATGAATTTTACCCCTATGTTCCATTTTAGCCATAGTGGCTAAGTTTCTTGAAGTACAAGGAAATAAAAAACTAAATTTATACAAGATTATAACTCCCAAGTTGGGCTGAAATTGATTAAGCATATTCAATATCAAAAGAAGATTTTTTTTTAAAGGAAGCAAACTAGATGAACAAATTGTGAAAAATTTCTTTAAAGGGCTATAACTCCAAAAGGATTCAATTGACAATTCTGGTCATATAAACTTATTTGTAGATCCTACTTTGCTGAAAGTTGTGCTGTTTATCTTTGTCATTAATAATATTCAAGATAATAACCAAAACTGCAAAATTTCCGTACAATTAACAATTAAGTGGCAGCAACCCAACAATGGGTTGTTAGATTCATCTGAAAATTTGCTCTTAAAAGGCTTTAGTGTTTGAGATATGAGCTACACACTGCATTTTACCCCTATGTTCTTATTTTACCCATGGCGGCCATGTTTTTTTACAAAATAGAAAATAGAACACAAACTTAATTCTAGATATCCTAAGGATCATTCAGTTTATAAGTTTTACTGGAATTGGTTAAGTAGTTTCAGTGGAAATGTTTCAAATATTTTACATCGGACAGACGACAACGGAAGCAAAGTGATGGCAAAATTCACAGTTCCTTTGAAACGGTGACCTAAAAAAACTACGTCCGTTCTATCAGAAATAAACTGAAAATAAAAAATAAAAAATTTGTACCATCGAGAGCGCTAACAAGGCAACTTTTTATAAATTTTAATATTTTTAAGGGTCATAACTCTTTTAAAAAAGATAATTGTCCATGATTATAGAACTCATCCGAGATATTGTTGATATTAATCTAGTGTATAAGTTTTATTAAAAATCTGGCAAGAATTGTACCTGTGGGAGCATTAAAGGGGCTATTTTCCATAAATTTATTATTTTCAAGGGTTATAAATGTTTTTATTAAAGTCGATTGACCACCAATATCTAACTTGTTCGAGATATTGCTTATAATAACCTAAAGTATTAGTTTCTTAAAAATCTGACATAATTTGTACATGTGCGAGCGCTGCAAGGACAGCCAGATGGACACAAGGACGGATGGCAATCAAAATTTTAAGCAGACCATGTTTAAACGAAAAAAATTAAGTTCTAATTTCGATTTTTATTAATTGAAAATTTTTTGGTCGCATATTGGTATCACGTTGGCGTCGTCGTCGTCCGAAGACATTTGGTTTTCGCACTCTAACTTTAGTAAAAGTAAATTGAAATCTATGAAATTTAAACACATGGTTTATGACCATAAAAGAAAGGTTGACATTGATTCTTGGTGTTTTGGTCCCAACAGTTTAGGAATTAGGGGCAAAAAAGGGCCCAAATAAGCATTTTTCTTGGTTTTCGCACAATAACTTTAGTATAAGTAAAAAGAAATCTATAAAATTTTAACATAAGGTCTCTATGACAACAACAGGAAGGTTGGGATTGATTTTGGGAGTTTTAGTCCCAACAGTTTAGGAATTAGGGGCCAAAAACAGGTCCCAAATAAGCATTTTTCTTGGTTTTTGCATAATAACTTAAGCATAAGTTATTAGAAATCTATGAAATTTTAACACAAGGTTTATAACCACAAAAGAAAGGTTTGGATTGATTTTGGGAGTTTTGGTCCCAACGAATTAGGGGCCAAAAGGGTCCAAAATTAAACTTTGTTTGATTTCATCAAAAAATTAATTATTGGGGTTCTTTGATATGCCAAATCTAACCGTGTATTCAGATTCTTAATTTTTGGTCCTGTTTTCAAATTTGTCTGTATTAAGATCAAAAGGGTCCAAAATTAAACTTAGCTTGATTTTAACAAAAAAAGAATTCTTGGGGTTCTTTGATATGCTGAATCTAAACATGGTCATAGATTTTTGATTATGGGCCCAGTTTTCAAGTTGGTCCAAATTGGGGTCCAAAATTATTATGTTAAGTATTGTGCAATACCTCTGCGGTCGTATAAAGCTGCGCCCTGCGGAGCATGTGGTTTATTTATAAAAATACTATTTTTGATATAACAAAAATAAAAAAATAAAATATTTTTTTTGTCTTAAATCAGTGGTTTTGATAAGATAATAACACTCTGTAAAGATTAGACAAATGGGACAGTTTTAATCTTGGTACAGTGTTTCCAATTTCATTATCTATGGAAAATACATTGCCTTGCATCGTTTCTTTTGTGGACTAGTATACTATTGCACAGAGTCAGATTATGTACACATAATGGCTGTTACTATTTACCTCCCATGTAAATCGACATGTATCGAAACCTTTATGCAAACACTTATTTGTCACTATGTCGATTTAACTGTGCTAAAATTGAAATTGAAGAAGAACTACAGAACCTTTCTTTTTATTCTAATATATAATAATCTAACTTATCTAAAAGATTTGAAATAAATGCGGAATGTGTCTTTTATTCTAATATATAATAATCTAACTTATCTAAAAGATTTGAAATAAATGCGGAATGTGTCCGTTGAGGCAAACTAAAGAAAGAAATACAAAACAAAAAATTCAGCAACTTTTTCCCTCTATAAAGAGGCATTGCATAGAACAGTGAAAGTTCCACCACCAAAATTCAAAGTTGATCTGCATTTGGTGGTTTTAAGCATTGTGTATAATTTTAATAACATCTGGTAAAGACAAACTAAAGTTAGAGAACAGAAACGAAAATTCAGCAATATTTCTATTTGTAAAGGGACATAACTCTTGGACGGTTTAAGTGACACCACCAAACTTAGTCTTGTTTTATGGTAATAAGCAATGTGATTAGGTTTCATAACATTTGGTTGAGGCAAACTAAAGATAGAGAACAGAAACCAACGTTGGGACATACTGACGGACGGACAAGGGTTAACCTTAATGCCCCCTCCGCCACTGCGGGGGCATAAAAATATGTAAATATAACAATTGATTAAATTAGGCAAAATTCAAGAATGGCCATTGCACATGGTTGTCATAAAGGTTTGAGAATCAAAACAGTATACAATAGTTCGGACCAGCAAATTTTCCTCAGGGCCACAAGGATAATATTTTTGAGAACCATAAAAAAAAACGCGATTATTCTGCGGTATACAAATAATAATTCAGTTAGGTTTTAAAAAAAATAATAGACAAGCTGTCCTTTTCCACCATATACAATAGAAACATTGACAAATTCTTGCACAATTAATGTAGATCGTTGGTATATATTTCCTCAGATAGAACATGTAGAATTTGTATGCCCCCACTGTAGCAAAGGGGGCATTAAGTTGTACCCTTGTCTGTAAGTACGTCCGTTCCAGAGTTATACCCTTATACAAATGCAAAAAAAAATGCTGACTTTTTTGTTTCCGTTCTCTAACTTAAGTTTGCCACAACCAAATATTTTGAAACTTATACACAATGCTTATTTCCATAAAATTCAGAACAGTTAGAATGTTATTGGTGTAACAGGTACTGTCAATAAGTTATGACCCTTTAAAAATGGAAAAAATGCTGAATTTTCCGTTTCCGTTCTCTTTTTTTCGTCTGTCTGACATAGTTCATCTTACCCTGACCTCATTTTCTTAGAACATTGATAATGTTAAGTTAATATGATACTTGTATTAAAATCTTTACATAACACTTACAGAGTTTCAAAAGTAATTCAATTATAAATAAAACCAACCAGACATTTCAGGGTGAGTCTTCTTGTTTAGCAGATCTTAGTCTAGGGTTAAAGTTTTTAAAGCATCAATCTGTTTCAAAAACCAACAATGAGTTGCATTAAATTGTTACTGTAACTTCTTTATAGCCATTTTGAAAGAGAAAGTATCCTGAGCTATTTTTTTTTAAATGTTCATTAAGATTTGTTTTATAGATAATCATGTTATGCTCATTGTTGAAGGATATACGGTGATCTGTGGTTGTTTATTTCTATGTCTTTGCTCTCTCTGGTTGAGAGTTAATTGTCTCATTGACAATTACAACACATCCTCATATCTTTATACATAGACTTACTAGTAATTAAGTTTTGGATTCAACTTTATTCTTTTTCACTGACAGCATCAGTCTTAGAAACGACAACGGGTTATGCGTATTACCATTTTTTTTAAAAACTTCTGAGAAATCATACATATAAGATTGAAGGAAGGGGGTACATATGCTGCCCTCAACTTTAGAAGTTGTGTTATGCTTAAATTCTTAAAATACTTAGTTCACAAGTAAACCCAATGAGATACCACATTTCTTTCAACAAATTTTATAATTTTGAAAAAAAAAAAAAAAAAAATCGAAAAAAAAGGGGGGTGCACCATACCCAGAGTGATGATTTTTCATTTTGTACAAGTATATCTTCATTTATCATATATTCTCCTTTAAAATTAACAAATGTGTGTCAGAATTGCACATATAAATGGAATGATTTAGCTTTTTAAGTTCAAAATTTTTGATTATTCATCTGATTGTTAATCTGAATTTTGGTGAAAATTGACAATTTTTGACTAAATTTTTTTTTTTAAAGAAAAAAAAACACACGACTTTCTTTTTATTTTCTGAATATATAGAATGTGGTCTTTCAAAATTTGTCAATGACATGTCATGGTATTGTTGGTCTTGGGAGATAAACAGATTTAAAATTTTAAAGTTTTTGAAATTTTTCATTTTCGAATTTTAACACATTTTTAAATGGTTGCTATGGAAACAAACTATTTAGTAAATTCACAATTTTAACGTTTTTATATAGTTTGGGGTTTTGTTTGTCAATACTGTAAATATACATATCCTTTGTATTGATTAACTTTATTTCTATGGGACTTTAAATTCCCTTATTTTATATTTTCAAAAAGGGTCTTTTTTCACATATTCAGGCAAAATGTTGATTTGATGGTTACCATGGCAACGGGCATAATACAGGGAAAATAAAGACAGAATTTTGACCATCTACCAAAGTTCTTATGATATAGGGCAAAAAAAATTACTTCTGTGACATGCCATGAATCACCTTCTGCATGATTTTTACAAAGACCGGTACTTAAAACTTTACACATGTCTTTGTTATATTAATCTTAAGATCTGTATACTTTTTGGTGATGATTCAAAATTTCATTTTTGAGTTATTGAGTATTTTGTAAAAAAGGGAGAGGGGTTTTTACATGTTGTGCCGCAAGTCTTTGTTATATTAATCTAAAGAGTTGTATACATTTTGGTGATGATTCAAAATTTCAAGGCAGTTAAGCTGCCTGATGCGAGCACCCTAGATTTGTGTTCTACCCAATAAATGCTGAAATATGTGCCATTGTTATTATCCAACTGAATAGTATGTTATTTATAACTAATTGAACAGTTTTTCATACTTTTAATTCTGGATTACAAAAAAAAAGACCAGAAAAACCTTAATTGATCGTCGATTTATCCAAAAGTTTTGAAGTTGCACGTAGGAAGTAGAGCACATTAGGAATCCATATGTAGTTTATTAGGGCCCCGCCAAAGGCGGGTCGCCCTATAGTGATCAGTCTGTCCTTCTGTCTGTCCGTCCGTCCGTCTGTCCATCCTTCCGTAACACTTTGTGTCCGCTCCATATCTAGAGAACCATTATGATTTCATACTTTATACTTTACATGTTTATTAACCACCACCAGAGGGCGTGTCATGATGTATGTACAACTTCCTAGGTCAAAGGTCAAGGTAAAAAAACTTTGGTTTCAGTTGACAACCCTGTGTCCTGTGGTGAAGATCGTGTCCGCTTTATATCTTGAGAACCGTTATGATTTCAAAGTTTATACTTGACATGTATATGAACCAACACCAGAGGGTGTGTCATAATTTATGAACGACTGCCTAGGGCAAAGTTCAAGGTCAAAAACTTTGGTTTCAGTTGACAACCCCATGTCCTATGGTAAAGATCGTGTCCGCTCTATATCTTGAGAACCGTTATCATTTCAAAGTTTATCTTTGACATGTTTATAAACCAACACCAAAGGGTGTGTCATAATTTATTTACAACTTCCTAGGTCAAAGGTCAAGGTCAAAAACTTTGATTTCAGTTGACAAACCCATGTCTTATGGTAAAGATACAATTTTTTAATGCACATTATTCACAGCGGGGCCCACAGAGATGGCTCCCATCTCAATGATATCTAGTTATCCCCTGAGCTTTTGGCTAAGATGTCAAAGAACAAATGTATGAAATATTTAATCACCGAAAATTTCTAAAGACAGGTAGTTTAGATTTCCCAAATGGCAAAAGTCGTAGGAATATTATTTGTCATCAATACATAGTCAACTACGTCAGTAGTCTATTAAAATTCATGTTGGCAGCAGTTTTAAATTAGAAGATGAAATTTGCCTATCTTTTCAATATGTAGACAGGGGTTCAAATTAGTGGTGATCCGAGGTCCGCGACCTTCCACTTTTGCAGTCCCACTTTCGACTTGGTTACTAGCTACGCCCGATATGCCAGTTGAAAGAAAATAATAAATAACTTTGCAAACCTTTTTACCAAAGTCTCCAAATAAACGATCTCAAAACTTATTTTCATCATTATTATTCATGACAGCTATGTTCATTTTGCTTTCTTTATACAGAAAATCGCCTACAAATAATGTGTAAATTTGATTAAATTCGTATCCGACTGACAAAAACAACATTGAAAACAAATTGGATGCCAATTACAATATCGGATCCGATTCTGAAAGCGGATAAGAGTAATTCCGGATTAAGCGATCAATTAAAAAAATTCCATACAGGTGACAAAATACATCCATGCATGGTAAATAAATATAAACACTAGAATTGAAAACCAAAAGATATATGTTTAAGAAAGAAAAAGCAGAAAATATTTTGTACAGAAACTCAAAATTACTTTTTGACAAATTTTAATGTCAAAATCCAATACAATGTGACAGCTGGGAAAAGTATATCTAACAATATATATGTTCATGTTTACAGTATAAATTTTCTTTATCAGTGATAAATGTTGATAATGCATGTGAGATGCTTTTAAAGTTTAAACATATTCCTGCAATTTCAATGGGTATTTTTTTTCCTCAATTTTGAAGGGTCATTTAAAATAGCTGGAAGTTTCTTACTTTATTTTCACAAATAGTGCAACTAGATTATATGATACCTGAATGTAAGCAAATCATATGATATATAGGTGGAGTCCTTTGGGTCACTCTACCCCCTCCTGTTTGATAACTTTGAAACGGATGAGATCCCCACCCTTCATACATATACATTAATGTATGGGACTATATAACTAAACAAATGAAATATAGGGAAACTCCCTAGGGTGACCATCCCCCCTGTTTAAGAGCTTGGAAACAGTCAAGATCCCCACCTCTAAACCATATATATTCATGTATGAGACAATATAAGTAATCAAATGAAATACTGGGGAGTCCCTTGGGTCACCCCAACCCTCCTGTTTGTGAACTTTGAAAAGGTCAAGATCCCCACCCCTAAACCATATATATTCATGTATGGGACAATATAATAAATCAAATGTAATATAGGGGAAGTCCCCGCAGTCACCCCACCCCTCCTTTTTGAGAACTTGGAAACGGTCGAGAACCCCACCCCTAAACCATATACATTCTTGTATGGGACAATACATTACAAATCATATGAGAGGGGGGATAGGACCTTTATCGGGACTCCGGGATCTGGTGTTTTTAAGCCTGGGATTTCCGGATCAGGACCCCTCCTACCCCTCTCATATGAAATATAGGTGGAGACTCCGAGTTTGTGGGGCTACTCTACCCCTTCCTGTTTGAAAATTTGAAAATGGTCGAGACCCCCAACCATAAACCATATATATTCATGTATGGAACAATATAACAAATCAAATGAATTATAAAGGGAGTCCCTAGGGTCACTGTACACCCTCCTGTTTGAGAACTTGGAATCAGTCTAGATCCTCACCCTTTAACCATATATATATACTCATGTATGGGACTATAACAAATCAAATATTGAGAATTTGGAAACAGTTGAGATCCCCACCTCTAAATCAAATGAAATATAGGGGAGTGGCTGTGGTCACCCCACCCCTCCTGTTTGTGAACTTGAAAACAGTCGAGATTCCCACCTTTTAATTAAACCATATATATTCATGTATTGGACATAAGAACTAATCAAATGAAATATAGGGAAAGTCCTTAGGGTCAACTTAACTCCTCCTGTTTGCTAAATTGGAAACAGATGAGATCACCAACCTCAACCATATATATTCATATATTTGACAATATAACTAATCAAATGAAATATAGGGGAAGTCACTGGGGTCACCCCATCCCCTCCTGTTTAAAAACTTGATAACGGTTGAGATCCCTACCCCTAAACCATATATATTCATGTATGGGACAATGAAAAAAAATCAAATGAAATAAAGAGGTAGTCCCTAGCGTCACCCCACCCCTCTTGAGATACCAACCCATAAACCATATTCATTCCTGTTTGTAATTTCTAAAAGATTGAATGACATTCAAGGTCAATCTCATAGACGTCACATATGCATATCACTTTGCTAGACTTAGCCAATGTGTACTAGACTTTGCCCAATTTCAGGCTTCCATGGGAATGAATACTGTAATTATGGGAGCTTTATTTGGTAGACTACGTAACAGCATTATATTACAATTATTTTTTGTTTATTATAAAATTTTATTGATGGAAAAAAATGAGAAGGTTTAAAGAATTTACCTTAATTATATTTGGAATTATATCTGGTCCTATAAAAATTTTCATTTGATATGGCTCATTTTTAAGAAAACATATCTTTCAAGCCCAAGAATGTTTGACCAACTGTTTTATAATTACCTGCCATTTTATTCCAAAACTTACACATCATGGATTTAGGTTGAAGGTGGGGGTCATTTACATTTACTATGGGCAGGTCAGTTAGACCCCACCTTTGATCCCTGTAGTAGTAAACATTTGTCTGATTTGGGTCTCATAACTTTAAGACTGTAGAAAAAATCTCAGGTTTCTTTCAAGGGAAGCAAGTGCATTCATACTTAAACAAGCTTGTACTATAGTTAACTTGAACTTCTAACAGTCAACTAATACCAACATTAACTATCAACTAGAACAACTGCAATCATTGCGAACTTGTACCACTGCAGACTCATGACCATGAAAAAAATATACTTGATATATATGTTGCTTTTAAAACCTTGATAAAATATGAACTTTTTGCCTTAATGGTTTAATTCATTAAATGAACATAAATTAGCATATTAATCTATTGCAATAAAAATCATAATATCTAAATAAATTTGTAGATTTAGCTAACAAAGTCCTTATATTTGTATAAAGTAACATTCGTTTATAGTGGAAAATTGTTTTAACGTTGAATAAGCTTCAATTAAAATTGCTTGCTGGTCCCTCTCTGTGATTACCATTATATTACGCTGGTTCATTTCCCAATCAATCTGTCCCCAAGGGAAGATAAATAAATCAATTTTCGTTCATAGTCTTTTTCAAAAATGATGAACGGTTCTTTATATTGGTATGTAATCATTTTAAACGTTTCAAATTTATGAAATTATATTCATACATCAATGTTTTTGATACACCAATAACAAAAACTGAAATATATTGAATTGATACATTTTGTAATTATTCAAAATTATATCAGAAACCTAAACTTAATTATAAAATAATGAACCTGTTAAGGGGACAGAATACTCGCATAACTTTTTCGAATTGGCACATAATACAACGAAATGTCACTCTTGCATACAAATGGCACATCAATATAATTAATTATCTGCGAAATCGTCCCCCACCTTCAATGATGATTCTAGATTATAAATATAACCAAAAGTTGTTAATCTTTAGATAGTTAAGACTAATGAAAGCTAACCCAATGTAAAAATATTTCTTTGCAATTTTTTAAACTTCCTCAAAAAAATACTCGAGCCACTTGACTTTCATAGCTCAAAATTAACGTTTTTACACAATATTTGAATAAAGTAGTTGAAGATTATTCGCTTCTCAAAATGTAAGACGCAATAAAAATCGTATGCTTGCACCATCCTACCGAAATACAGATTTAATTAAGTCCTGAACATTTTGACATTTCTTCGTATATTTTGAACAAAACCGGTTTTAACCAAATCACAAGTACGTGTTAAGATCCGACTAAATACCTATTTTCCTATATGGTCAGGTTAAGTTGCTACATAAATGTAAAATATACATGATATATGAATGTTTAATGTTTGTTCTTTTTTAAAAATCTTTAAAAAAAGAAATTAAAGCAACATTGCCACAGTTTTTGTCGAGCCTGCAACTTTTGTTGCATAAAGCTTGACATAGGGATAGTGATCCGGCGGCGGCGGCGTTAGCTCACTTCTTAAAAGCTTTATATTTTAGAAGGTGGAAGACCTGGATTCTTCATACTTTGTATATAGATGCTTCATGTTACGAAGTTTCCGTCAGTCACATGTCCAATGTCCTTGACATCATTTTCATGGTTCAGTGACCACTTGAAAAAAAAGTTCAAATTTTTTGTAATGTTGAATTTTCTCTTATTATAAGTAAAAGGATAACTATATTTGATATGTGTGTACCTTGCAAGGTCCTCATGTCTGTCAGACAGTTTTCACTTGACCTCGACCTCATTTCATGGATCAGTGAACAAGGTTAAGTTTTGGTGGTCAAGTCCATATCTCAGATACTATAAGCAATAGGGCTAGTATATTCGGTGTATGGAAGGACTGTAAGGTGTACATGTCCAACTGGCAGGTGTCATCTGACCTTGAACTCATTTTCATGGTTCAGTGGTTAAAGTTAAATTTTTGTGTTTTGGTCTGTTTTTCTCATACTATATGCAATAGGTCTACTATATTTGTTGTATGGAATGATTGTAAGGTGTACATGTCTAGCGGGCAGATGTCATGTGACCTTGACCTCATTTTCATTGTTCAGTGGTCAAAGTTAAGTTTTTATACGACCGCAAAATTTGAAAAATTTTTCGTCGTATATTGCTATCACGTTGGCGTCGTCGTCGTCGTTGTCGTCCAAATACTTTTAGTTTTTGCACTCTAACTTTAGTAAAAGTGAATAGAAATCTATGAAATTTTAACATAAGGTTTATGACCACAAAAGCAAGGTTGGGATTGATTTTGGGAGTTTTGGTCCCAACAGTTTAGGAATTAGGGGCCAAAAAGGGCCCAAATAAGCATTTTCTTGGTTTTCGCACTATAACTTTAGTTTAAGTGAATAGAAATCTATGAAATTTTGACACAAGGTTTATGACCACAAAAGAAAGGTTGGGATTGATTTTGGGAGTTTTGGTTCCAACAGTTTAAGAATTAGGGGCCAAAAAAGGGCCAAAATAAGCATTATTCTTGGTTTTCGCACAATAACTTTAGTATAAGTAAATAGAAATCAATGAAATTTAAACACAAGGTCTATGACCACAAAAGGAAGATTGGGATTGATTTTGGGAGTTGAGGTCCTAACAGTTTAGGAATAAGGGGCCAAAAAGGGGCCCAAATAAGCATTTTTCTTGGTTTTCGCACCATAACTTTAGCATAAGTAAATAGAAATCTATGAAATTTAAACACAAGGTTTATAACCATAAAAGGAAGGTCTGGATTGATTTTGGGAGTTTTGGTCCCAACAGTTTAGGAATAAGGGGCCCAAAGGGTTCAACATTAAACTTTGTTTGATTTAATCAAAAATTGAATAATTGGGGTTCTTTGATATGCTGAATCTAAATGTGTATGTAGATTCTTAATTTTTGGTCCCGTCTTCAAAGGGGTCTACATTAAGGTCCAAAGGGTCCAAAATGAAACTTAGTTTGATTTTAACAAAAATTGAATCCTTGGGGTTCTTTGATATGCTGAATCTAAAAATGTACTTAGATTTTTAATTATTGGCCCAGTTTTCAAGTTGGTCCAAATCGGGGTCCAGAATTAAACTTTGTTTGATTTCATCAAAAATTGAATAATTGGGGTTCTTTGATATGCCAAATCTAACTGTGTATGTAGCAGACTTGGGGTCAATTACATTGGAATGTAATTAATTAAATTACACATTACATTGCAAAAATGGTCAATTACACTAATTACACATGACACAGTTTTTGAAAAGTAATTAATTAAATTACAATTACTTTACTAAAGTAATTAATTAAATTACACATTACATTTCATCATAATATTTGTTAACCAATATTATACATGTTTGTATAATGTATGTGTAAAATATTCATGTAAACATAGTTTAAGCGTTGCATTTGATAATCATGAGTAATTTTAATGTTTTGTCATTTAGTCTGCATCTCTCTGGTCTGTACACTTTGACAGTCATTCTCAAAAGTATTTCTATAGGAGCTAGCTAATGTGGCATATATTGCTTGGTTAGAAAATGGAGGTATTTATGATACTTCCATAATCTGTAGATGTGGTGATGGAAGAGGAAATTAGTTCCTATAACTTGCCATTACATTAAGGGGTATTTTGACATCTCAGAAATGAAGTTATTTAAATCAAACATAGCATGAATAAAGAAATTATAAATAAATAAAAAAAAATCACTTAATAATTATTAAAAGGTATGCTTGTCACAACATTGAAAATAATTTTTAGTACAAACAATGTATACAATGTCTATATCTTAGCAATATTTTGATAATTAGATAAAATGGGCGCACTACATTTGCGCGCATTTGGAGATTAAAATGTTTTATGTTTGCGCGCAGCTTTTGATTACATTTGCGCGCATTTATCTTACAGGTAAACTCAGGTAAAAAAGGGTATATAATAAAATATTAATGATATAAAAATTCATTAAATTTGAAAATATACTTCAATCATATGTTGTTCATATCGTATTCTAAGACAACTTGATATAAAGTGTGCATGCTAAATTCTGTTATAACTTAAGGCATACATGTAACTTCATTGCGAATTTTTCAGGGTAAACAAGTACTTTTTTATATATTCCTATATCTAAGTACCCCGAATAGTGATCTTTTTAAAATTTGTAAACAATCTAAGTTAGTTTGTAAAGTTTTGTCAAGTAACGAACATTTGAAGTTTTTTTTTTTATATAGCAAATCGGATTGATAGAATATAATGCAACCGACTTATCCTGCTTGTATCCAACGTCTACCTCCTAGTGGGTGAGTAGGTGACTTGGACTTACGGAAAGGATACTTTTACTTAAAAATAATTGAATAAATTTATAGATAAATAAGAGTTATTGCCTAAGCTTACCTGAGTTTACCAGCCAAATAAATGCGCGCAATTGTAATGAGAAGCTGCGCGCAAACGTAATGATTTTTGCGCGCAAATGTAATGGCAATGCGCGCAAACGTAATGCACCGGATAAAATACATGTAATAGTGGCATTGCCCCTGGACATTTTAATCTGAATAATTGCTATTTGTTTTTAAAGCTGTTAATTTTTATCTTTATAATCCTTTTGTGTATACTAATTTGACAAACTGATTGTGTGCAGTAAATTTAAATTCTAAATGAACTCACATAAAGATTTTTCACACATTTTTTTGTTTTTGTTTAACATGGTGATTTATTACTTTTCAGTCTATTTAGTTAAAGATCTTTCTTAAAAACTTATGAATTTTTTCAAATCATAAGACTATTCAGAAAAAAATTCTGTTGGTCAAATAAGTAATATAAAAACTTTAGAATAAATTACAGATAGTATGTGATATCAATATTTGAAAAATATATATAATTTTACAATTTATATTATTAAACATAAATCCTTATCATAAACACCATAAAAGTACATGTAATTGAAATGTAATTCAAAAGTAATTGAGCATTATTTACATGCTTTTTTTCATTGTAATTAATTAAATTACCATTACAAGTAATTAAAAAAATGCTCAATTACACATTACATTCAATTACATGGAAAATTGTAATGCATTACACTTAATTACCATTACATTTTTAATTACCCCATCCCTGGTATGTAGATTCTTAATTTTTGGTCCCGTTTTCAAATTGGTCTACATTAAAGTCCAAAGGGTCCAAAATTAAACTAAGTTTGATTTTAACAAAAATTTAATTCTTGGGCTTCTTTGATATGCTGAATCTAAACATCTACTTTGATTTTTTTATTATGGGCCCAGTTTTCAAGTTGGTCCAAATCAGGATCCAAAATTATTATATTAAGTATTGTGCAATAGCAAGAAATTTTCAATTGCACAGTATTCAGCAATAGCAAGAAATCTTCAATTGCACAGTATTGTGCAATAGCAAGAAATTTTCCATTGCACAGTATTGCACAATAGCAAGAAATCTTCAATTGCACAGTATTGTGCAATAGCAAGTATTTTCAATTGCACAGTATTGCGCAATAGCAAGAAATATCTAATTTCACAATATTGTGCAATAGCAAGAAATTTTTTAATTGGAGTTATCTTTCTTTGTCCAGAATAGTAGTTGAATCAACTTAAATCATTGTTTTATACAATATACAATGTATATTCACTTTTACTACCAACTGATAAATTAAAACAATCTTTACCATTCAGTGATAACAAGCACTTTTTTTACATTTTAATATTTTATGATGTATTTAAATGAGTAGTTTTTGTTGCAAACTCCATTAGAAATTTGAATTGAGATCAGTTTTGGAATAAGGGAAAGGGGGATGTGAAAAATATATTCAACAGCATAATGAATTGCTCAAAGGCAAAACAAAAATTTTAAGTTCATTAGAACACATTCATTCTGTGTCAGAAACCTATGCTGTGTCAACTATTTAATCACAATCCAAATTTAGAGTTGAATCCAGCTTGAATGTTGTGTCCATACTTGCCCCAACCGTTCAGGGTTCAACCTCTGCGGTCGTATAAAGCTGCGCCCTGCGGAGCATCTGGTTGAGTTTTGGTCTTTTTATCTAATACTATATGCCATAGGTCAACTATATTTGGTGAATGGAAATATTTTATGATCTTTATGTCAGTCGTGCAGGTTTTATTTGACCGTGACCTCATTTTCACGGTTCATTGCACAGTGTTAAGTTTTTGTGTTTTGATCTATTTTTCTTAAACTATAAGTAATGGGTCAAGTATATAATATGTTGTATAGAAGCATTGTTAGCTGTACATGTCTGCCAGGCATGGTTCATCTGACCTTGACCTCATTTTCAAGGTTCATTGTTCTTTGTTTAGTTATCTTGGTTAATGTTAAGTTTATGTGACCGTTGTAATAAAGCTTAGCTTTATACTTAGGACTATCAACATAATATCAATGATTAGTTTAGAAGGCGAGACATTTCAGTGTGTGCACTCTTGTCATAATTATGTTTGCCTTGGTTTTTGGTTAACTGACTACAGGGCTTACAGTGCTTTGATTTTTTTTAGTCATTGAGTATTTTGTAAAACAGGAGAGGGTTTTTTTTACAGGTTGCGCCGTATCTCAAAAATAATTTATGATTATTGCCTAAAATTTTACACACTTTTTTGTTATATTAATCTAAAGATCTGTATACTTTTTGGTTTTGATTTAAACTTTTATTTTAGGGATATTTATTTTTTTGTAAAAAAAAAAAACAGGGTGGGGGGTTTCACTTGTCCCGCCGTGTCTCAAAAACAATATATGGTTATTGCTTAAAACTTTCTCAGAAACTATTTATGATTATTGCATAAAACTTCCACACAAGACGTCGGGTGTATCATGCGCTCATGGCGCAGCTGTTTATTGGTTATTATCTTGAATATTACTATATATAGAGGTAAATTGTAAACAGCAATAATGTTCAGCAAAGTAAGAATTACAAATAAGTCAACATGACAAAAATTGTCAGTTGACCCATTAAGGAGTAATTTGCCCTTTGTATTCTATTTTTAACCATTTATCTAAAATTTTAGTTATCTTTTAAAACATCTTCTCCTCTGAAACTACTTAGACAAATTTAACCAAACTGGGCAACCATCATCTTAAGGGTATGTTGTTTCAATAATGTGTCCAATGACCTTGTCCATGAACTAAGATGGCTGACATGGCTAAAAAAAGTACATAGGGGTAAAATGCAATTTTTGGCTAATATCTCTGAATTCAAAGCATCTAGAACAAATCTCATTCATTTAAATATTTTCAATAAGTCAAGATCTAACTGCCCTGAAATTTTCAGACAAATTAGGCAACCCATTGTTTAGTTCCTTCCCCTGAATTGGTAATTTTAAGAAAATTTTGCAGTTATCTTCAATATGATCTTAGATAAAGATAAACTGTAATCAACAATTATGTATAGCAAAGTAAGATCTACAAATAAGTCAACTTGACCAAAACGGTCAATTGACCCCTTAAGGAGTTACTGCTCTTTATAGTAAATTTTAAACAACTTTTGTAAATTATGTAATTTTTTGTAAACTTTACAAAATAATTTCCTTTGAAACTACTGAGCCAAGTTCATTATAGATGGAGAAAAATTGTAAACAGCAAGAATTTCAGTAAAGTAAGATTGACAAACACATCATCATCAAAACATTATTTTCTCATGAATTCTATTCTCATCTGTTATGAATGTCATTTGTTTAGTATGATCATAGACGAAGGACAAAGGTGAGGGACACAGGCTCTTTAGAGCCTCTAGTTTTTTTTACATTTTCCTTAATTAAACAATTCTTTGTTGTAGGAGTTTTAAGACTTTTTACCATATTTTGACTTTTGTACCATATGATACATGATTTAAAACTTCATTTATACAGTGTCATGGGACATTTTACTACAGTTTGGTAATTGTGTTGTATCCATAGCACATTTTACAATACTTTTCTCATAAATTTTTTGTTCTATTTATAGATATATGATTACCTGTATTATGCAATACTTTTCTCATGACAGATTTGTTCTATTTAAAGATCTAGAATTACCTGTCTCATACAATACTTTTCTCATGACAGATTTGTTCTATTTATAGATATATGATTACCTGTATTATACAATACTTTTCTCATGACAGATTTGTTCTATTGATTGATATATAGGATTACCTGTCTCATACAATACTTTTCTCATGACAGATTTGTTCTATTTATAGATATTAGATTACCTGTCTCATACAATACTTTTCTCGTGACATATTTGTTCTTTTTATAGATATAGGATAACCTGTCTCAAACAATACTTTTCTCATGACATATTTGTTCTATTTATAGATATAAGATTACCTGTCTCATACATTACTTTTCTCATGACATATTTGTTCTATTTATAGATAGTGAATTACCTGGTATGTTACCACAGCCCTGTTCAGTACAGTATTTTGTGCAACATTATTTAGACATCAACAGTGTACCAAGAAGATCCTTCTTTGAACTGTTATCTTATTTTGCGGACAATGAATTGGAAAAGGAAAAATTAGAGGAATTCTGCACAGCAGAAGGACAGGTGAAATCAATTGATATAACTCTCTCATGCAAAACTCTGGTTTCTTACCTTGCTTTGGGTATACTTTTTGTAAAATGACAGAATTTAAAAACTATAGGTCACAGTACAGCCTTTAATAATGAGCAAACTCCATACTTGCATAGTCAGCTATAAAAGTCCATGAAATGACAAATGTTAATCAATTCAAAAAAGAAAACTAACTTTCTTATTTATGTATAAAATGATGAATGTTAAACAAATATGTAACACAGCAACAAACAACAATCACTGATTACAACTTGGTTTTCTAAGGTTATATAAAATATTTTGGCCTCAAGCATCATAGAAATGACATTTAATATTGTCAAAATGAGCATCTGGTGCAGTAAAGTTTGTACCATTGATGTTATTGATACAGTTGCTACAATAATGATGTATTTTTCATTTCATCATTAAAATATCAAGTAGAAATACTAGCTGATGTAGAGTTGATTTTAATGCCCCTAGCAGAGGGGGCATTATTGGTGGAAGAAGACCTCAAGTCTTCTGAAGACTATGGTGCCGACTTTAAAATCATTGAGCCTCCGTATACCGCATTCGTTTCTGTGCATTACAATTTCGTAACAACTTCCAATTTTTGACATCTAATTTTACACATGATTAAGCATCTGAATCATTTAATTTGTAAATTAGGGAAGAAAAACAATTACTATCGTAAATATGTACCCTTTTTTGTCGAGCCTGCAACTTTTGTTGCAGAAAGCTCGACATAGGGATAGTGATCCGGCGGTGGCGGCGGCGGTGGGGGTGTTAGCTCACTTCTTAAAAGCTTTATATTTTAGAAGGTGGAAGACCTGGATGCTTCAATTTACTGTGTATATAGATGCTTCATGTTACAAAGTTTCCGTCAGTTACATGTCCAATGTCCTTGACCTCATTGTCATGGTTCAGTGACCACTTGAAAAAAAAGTTCAAATTTTTTGTAATGTTGAATTCTTTCTTATTATAAGTAATAGGATAACTATATTTGATATTTGCGTACCTTGCAAGGTCCTCATGTCTGTCCGACAGTTTTCACTTGACCTTGACCTCATTTCTTGGATCAGTGAACAAGGTTAAGTTTTGGTGGTCAAGTCCATATCTCAGATACTATAAGCAATAGGGCTAGTATATTCCGTGTATGGAAGGACTGTAAGGTGTACATGTCCAACTGGCAGGTGTCATCTGACCTTGACCTCATTTTCATGGTTCAGTGGTTATAGTTAAATTTTTGTGTTTTGGTCTGTTTTTCTCATACTATATGCAATAGGTCTACTATATTTGTTGTATGGAATGATTGTAAAGTGTACATGTCTAGCGGGCAGATGTCATGTGACCTTGACCTCATTTTCATGGTTCAGTGGTCAAAGTTAAGTTTTTGAGTTTTGGTCTTTTTATCTAATACTATATGCCATAGGTCAACTATATTTGGTGTATGGAAATATTTTATGATCTTTATGTCAGTCGTGCAGGTTTTATTTGACCTTGACCTCATTTTCACGGTTCATTGCACAGTGTTAAGTTTTTGTGTTTTGATCTATTTTTCTTAAACTATAAGTAATGGATCAACTATATATGTTGTATAGAAGCATTGTTAGCTGTACATGTCTGCCAGGCATGGTTCATCTGACCTTGACCTCATTTTCAAGGTTCATTGGTCTTTCTTTAGTTATCTTGGTTAATGTTAAGTTTATGTGACAGTTGTAATAAAGCTTAGCTTTATACTTAGGACTATCAACATAATATCAATGATTAGTATAGAAGGCGAGACATTTCAGTGTGTGCACTCTTGTTTATGATTAGATTTCATCTCATCTACATGAACGTTGTTTGTTTACTTGTAACCGGATGTTTTTAATGTAGATATTTGTAGTAAGCATGCGTTAATTTGGTATCGGGTCGACTCGCCCTATTTACATGTTCGCCCTTGGTCTGTTCGTCATGAGTTCTGTCGACCATACAGTACGTTCGCCCTGTGTTCATTCTCTAAACTGTTATCAAGGACGTTTTATAATACGTCCTTGCATTTATTAAAAAATATTGATATTAAGGGTATCGTTAAAAAAACGTCTAAAACACAATTAAGTGAAAATCATCTGTTCCTTATTTTGTTCACAAGGTAAAACAATCGTGTTCAGCCAATTAAATTCTGTGTTTCTCATGATCAAATTAATAAGCCAATCAAAAACTAATTTATTGACATAATACGTTTTTTTTTGTATTCAATTAAATCATTTAAAGCACAATGTACTATTCTTTTTTCACAAAGACCAACAAACAGGTTGTTTAAGTGGTGTCCCTTAAATGAAGTTCTGTCCCTAAAACAAGGGGTCATTTTCAAACTCTAAAGAACTTCTGGATAATTTTTAATCTCGGTCTTTTTCTGAAATTAGTTCTATCAAAACTTTTGATTTTTCAACCTTGTATACAACCATTCCCCATGTGAAATTGAAAAACCGTCTAAAAGAAATAATCCACAATGCTTTTCATCATAAAAATGGTAGCATACGCTATAAATTTATCACTTTGGGATACCATAAGGCATATTTTGTTAATAAGGAACAAAAGGGTAAAACATACTACACAGAGGAACAAGTGATCAGTATGCTGGAGTTTCTTATTGACAACATATTTGTTGAATTTGGAGGTAGACTTTTTCAACAAATTGTCGGCATTCCTATGGGAACGAACTGTGCGCCTCTCCTTGCCAACCTCTTCTTATTTTCATATGAATCAGAGTTACTTCAGACACTTGTCAAAAACAAGAAGATCAAAGAAGCCAGGTTATTTAATTTCACTTTCAGATACGTTGATGATGTTCTTTGCATTAACAATCCAAACTTTTCTGATTGGGTTCCATTAATATACCCACCAGAACTAGAAATTAAAGAGACCACAGACACGGCTTCCTCCGCCTCATTTTTAGACTTATACCTTGAATTTGACATACACAGTCATCTCAGTACCAGAATCTATGACAAACGAGACGATTTTAATTTTGAAATTATCAATTTCCCCCACCTTAGTAGTAATATACCAACTTCACCTGCATATGGAATATACATTTACCAACTTATTAGGTATTCAAGAGCTTGCAGCTCCTATTCAGACTTTGTAAAACGTCACCAGTGTCTGAGCAGAAAGTTAATGAACCAGGAGTATGTCAAAGAACGTCTCGTCCTTTTTCTAAAAAAGTTCATCGGAAGATACCCAGAATTTGTTGATAAATATTCTGTATCAACTTCACAAATAATACAAGATGGTCTTGAAGTATAGATTTTGCGTACTGACGTTGGTTATCATCTTAATAACGTGTAATAGTATTATTTTATTTGTCTTTATAATATTACTTGTACTTTTAAGTTAGTTTTTTGAGATATTCTTTTGAAATGACTCTGTGGTTATGTAAAACATCATACTTTGAACGACAAAATTATTTCATTTATTAATATTACTTTTATTTATTGGATCTTGACATACTATGAATGACAAAACTATTTTATTCAATAATACTACTTTTTCTGTTAAGTCTGTTTTTTAACCGGATTTTTGTGACAAAAATGTCGGTTATTGATTTGGGGATGTACGGCGGGCGGGCGGGCGGGCGGGCGGGCGGTCGGGCAGTCGGGCGGGCGGGCGGGCGGGCGGCAATCAAATGTTGTCCGTGCATTAACTCATGAACCGTTCAACCAAAGCTTTTAAAATTTTAATATGTTGTTACTGACAACTAAATGAAGGTCAAGTTCAATAATGACGATTTTGACTTTTACCGTTCAGGAGTTATGGTTCTTGAAAGATTGAAAAATGGAGTTGTCCGTGCATTTACGCATGAACTGTTCTACCAAAGCTTCCCAAATTTTAATATGTTGTTACTAATGAAAGAATGGAGGTCAAGTTCAATAATGACGAATTTGACTTTTACCGTTCAGGAGTTATGGTTCTTGAAAGATTGAAAAATGGAGTTTCCAGTCGTGTCCGTGCATTTATGCATGAACTGTTCTACCAAAGCTTCCGAAATTTTAATATGCTGTTACTGATGACAAAATGGAGGTCAAGTTCAATAATGACGATTTTGACTTTTACCGTTCAGGAGTTATGGTTCTTGAAAGATTGAAAAATGGTTTTTCCCGTCGTGTCCATGCATTTTCTCATGAACCATTCAACCAAAGCTTTTGAAATTTTAATATGTTGTTACTGATGACAAAATAGAGGTCAAGTTCAATAATGACGATTTTGACTTTTACCGTTCAGGAGTTATGGTTCTTGAAAGATCGTAAAATGGCGTTTCCATTCAGGTTGTTGCATTTACTCATGAACCATTCAATCTAAGCTTTTCAAATTTTAATATGTTGATACTGATGACAAAATGGAGGTCAAATTTGATATTGACGATTTTCACTTTCACCATTCATCAGTAATGGTTCTTGTGATATTGCCAGGACACAAATAAATGTTAATAAATCCGGTTTGCTGTCGTTGTGACAGCCTCTTGTTATGATATACATTTGACGTGAAACTGTACTTATGTATCCCGTCATACTTTGAACCACACAATTATTTTATTAATTAGTATTACTTTTACTGTTAAATCTGTTTTCTGTTATATCTACTTAACGTGACTCTGCATTTTCTTCGAACGACAAAATTATTTTTATGTCTACCTGTGCGAATTTCAAACGAGCAATTTTACACCAGTACTGAAAACCTTCTATCCTTTATGGGTAGACTTTACACAGATAAATTAAGTCATATAAGAAAAACAAAATGAGTATGTTAAATTTGATGTATGCCTTTTTGTGCTTCTTTGTTACATTTGTTGTTTTTATAGTGATGTTAAGATGATAACACAATATTGACTGCTGTACCCCTATTTTTGACATTTTTTTACTCTTTGAGTATGTTTGTTTTGTTCATGCATTGTTGACAATGTAATGGAATTTGATACGACTGTCATACAAGTGAGAGGTTTAGCTAGCTATAAAACCAGGTTCAATCCACCATTTTCTACATTAGAGAATGCCTGTACCAAGTCAGGAATATGACAGTTGTTATCCATTCGTTTGATGTGTTTGGACTTTTGATTTTGCCTTTTGATTTTGGATTTTCCTTTTTGAATTTTCCTCGGAGTTCAGTATTTTTGTGTTTTTACTTTTTACTACAACCAAGTCGATGTCAAGTTTCTTCGTAGAAGAAACTTGACTGCTGGTGGATTATTCCCCGAGGGCATCATTAACTTGGTAGCTTTATGCATGATGAATACAAATAATACTAAGAACAAACCGGCTGGGACGTCGCCCGGGTTACTAAGGTCCCCTTTTGCTGCACGGAACACTGTAGCATTTGATTTGTGTTTTCCACAGAATATTCTCCGGGATACCCCTGATTTGACGTACGTTCAGCCAGAAGGTAATTACTACTTTAAAAATTCAGATACTTTTCATAAATTAAAGCCATGTTCCGTTAATATTTTCGACTGTTTGAATACACCTGCTACAAGTGAATCAACACCTATCATTTCTTCTTGTAAACACAAAAAAGGAAAAGGAGCACGTGTAAGACATGAGATATGTTAATCACGACTCCTGATTTCACCAGTAACTTAACAGGAAAAACGTAATATACTAAATCTTTCGTACCTCTGGACTGTTCCACGGACAATGTAGTGTACGGAATCGAATGTACTTTGTGTGGACTACTTTATGTTGGTGAAACTCAACAAACTTTACGTAAAAGGATGAATCAACACCGGTCTGATAATAAAGATCCGCAATTTAGGGTTCTTTATAACCATTTTAATCAACCAGACCATGATCCTTCGTTATCTATGAAAGTACGCATCATCGAGAAAATTTATCACCACACAAAGAGTCCAATACTTAGTACTCCTTTCCGAAAAGATAGAGAAAATTTCTGGATAAGGGAACTAGGTACTGCAATGCCATATGGTTGCAATGATAATGTCAAAGGAGTAGGAAATTTGTCAAGTCTAGCCTGCAGTGATGTTAATGTAATGAGTTTATTTAATACTACCTTACGAAACCAACGTAGTCATGGACAAAAACGTTACCATCGGCCTAATGTAAAAAAGTCTTCCAAATCGAGATTGGCCTCTGGAAGCTTTGATGACCTTCTTTCTCATCTACATCATCCGTTAGGGTTACATTACATTAGAACTATTCTTTTTTCACTGCCGGTTAATTTTCTAAAATGTTTGAGAGATTATGCACTTGACAAAGGAGGCACCAATACATTTTCTCCAATATACAGACTTGTCAGTATAATTTGTGATGTAGCTCTTTTCCGTCTCTTTAAACCAGTAAGATCGGAACCTTTACATGAGGAAAAGAGGAAATTCCTTCCTGTTCACTTTACCAATAGAGGAATTGATGCAATCAACATCAGCAACGTTCTACATCACAAGGAGGTAACATCTAAAATTCCTATTTATTTTCAAAATCAGTCTGTTCCTATTGTATCCTACAGTTACACCAAAACCATTGCACCTAAAATATTTAACTATAAACAAGCATTACAGGACCTTGATTTAGAACAATACCTAAAAAAACCTCTGACATGTGACTGTTCCCACTCGCCTTACAATTACAGCCCCTCTGGTCATGTTATTACTGGGGATCTAAACATAATTCAACATGAAAATCTCCGAAAGGTGATTTCTCGTGGTCCTAAGTTTAGAGAACCCCAACACATCAATTGGAACCATAACTTCAAAATAATTATAGATTCCATTGAGAACTACGCCAGAGCATGGGCTAAGCGAGAAGATGTTCAACTGGACACTTTGTCAGAATAGGTCAAAACAATCAGGTCTCTGATAAAACGTCGCATTCATAAGTTGAAAACTGTGTGAATGATCGACCTAAGTCCATTTTCAGTGACAAAGAGGCTGTAAAATGTCTATCATCTCTTCAAGATAAGTATGTTGTTGTTCCTGTGGACAAAGCTTCAAATAATATTGTCTTTATATGTAAATCGTATTACTACGAGTGTCTTATAAAAGAATTAGGAATAAATGAGCACTCAGGTAATCCCACATACAAAAACATATCATTTGACAAGGATGAGATTTTGGCGAATCATAAGTCCTTCATGGCTTCTATGAACATTGCATTGAACAACAAATCGGAGGACTTACCTTGTTTGTATTGGATACCTAAACTTCACAAAATTCCGTACAAACAACAGTACATTGTCGGCTCATCTGCTTGTTCTACTAAAGAATTGTCTATTAGATTGACAAAAATTCTGTCCGCAGTTAAAGAGGGTCTTCAGATATACTGTGAAACTGTTTACTCACGTAGTGGTATTAACCATATGTGGATTCTTAAAAACTCTAAAGAACTTCTGGATAATTTTAAATCTCGGTCTTTTTCTGAAATTAGTTCTATCAAAACTTTTGATTTTTCAACCTTGTATACAACCATTCCCCATGTGAAATTGAAAAACCATCTAAAAGAAATAATCCACAATGCTTTTCATCATAAAAATGGTAGCATACGCTATAAATTTATTACTTTGGGATACCATAAGGCATATTTAGAAATCCATGTACTAATGACATATTCTTGTTTGAAGAAAAAAATATGTCATATAAATGGTAATGGAACAAAGGAGGCTCGGTTAGTGGGGCTGCTTTTATGGTAATTCAAGTAACCTTTTATCCACCTTCTTCCACCTCAGAGCTACCAGCTCTTTGATTTAATGAGCCTAGCAGAGAGGACTTTAAGTTTTCCCATGTTCTTCTGTATTTATGTTCCAAAATTGGATTCCATTCTCTACTTTATTTTGTCTTAACCAAATGTTATGAAACTTATATGCAATGCTGATTACCACTAACTGCAGATAAAATATGAATTTTGGTGGCATCAATGTTACCTTTCTAAAGTTATGCCCCTTTACAAATGGAAAAATTGCTAAAATTTTTTGGTTACTGTTCTTGATCTTTAATTAGTTTGCCTCAACCAAATGTTATGAACATCGTATACAATGCTTATTACCTCAAAACACAGATCAAGTATTTTTCCATTGAAATATACCTTATATACATATGTATGAATACCATCTAAATATACTAATATCTGTTTTATTTGTTTTATAGGAAGAGCTGTATACCTATTGTAACAGAGTTAGAAGATCTATTTTAGAGGTAATTATTGGAAATTTCTGTAATATGTAAATCCCATGTCAGGGATGTTTCTAGAGTCTACATTTTGCATGATTAAACTGTGTTGTCAAATATATGTGTGAAAGAATAATAGAATCAAAGTGCTTGTTAGCACAGAAGGGTAAGGATTGCCTAAATTTATCAGTGGGAAGTAAAATTAAATATTGTATTGTAAATAAAGCATTGGGTTGTAGTTGATTCAACTACAATTCTGAACAATAGGAGATAACTTCAAATTTTAAAGATGACTTTAACAATGACATCATTTATATTTTTAGAACAGATATTATATTCCAGCACCTTGCAAATGTTATGAAATTTTCTTAACAGATGTAGCATCATTTTGTGACTTGAATATCTGAGCATATATTACATTGATAAATTTCTGGAAATGTTCATGGAAAGAATGTTATGATCAATGCACTATATTTTGTGTATTAAAAAGATAGTGATAAGCCTTGGAAGATTTAGATATCAAGTCAATAACATAGGGTTTTGATTGCATTTCATGCAATCTTTTCCCAAAAATAAGGTCTGGACAGAGAATTTCAAGTATGGTATGAACATTGGCAGTTAGCTCAGTGTAAAATATTTTCCTGACAACAACATCTGATAAAAGCTGTTTGACTCTACAAATAATACTTTCAGTCATGCATGCTTCAAAAAAATATTTATCAACATGTTAATGTTTACTCTCTAATTGACAGGTTCTACAAGATTTTCCCCACACTAGTGCCAATATTCCATTTGAGTACCTATTTGATTTAATACCTGTACTTCAACCAAGGTCTTTCTCCATAGCTTCTTCACAGAAGGTAAGCTTTTTATATTTTATCCCCCCCCGACAATGGCATCCTTAACTAATACAGAGTCAAAAACAGATTATGCCAGTATGACTAATTTATTCAAATGAAGATATCTAGCTATGTAGAAGTAAACATGAAGTGTTTTAATGTCTTATTTAAATGTAAAATAAAGTAATTTTCTATAATATATATTTAATGCATTTTTTAAAAAGTCTTAAAAACATAATATTTTTTCTGCCTTACAATAATGTTCTGTTTATTTTGGTTTCACAGATGTATCCAGATGAAATACATGTTTTAATGGCAGTTGTTACATATAAGACAAAGATGTTTAAACCTAGACTTGGAGTTTGTTCTACATGGTTGGCTGGCATGTCACCAGGAACAGCAGTGCCTCTGTGGGTAAAGAAGGGGACGATAGCCTTCCCTACTGATCCAGCTTGTCCTGTTGTTATGGTGGGCCCAGGTATGTTTGTAAAGACCTTCAACCAAGAGTTGAATATTTTAACCTTTCAGTGTCAAGTTGTTAAACGTGATTGTGATTCTATAAATGGCAGAAATTGTATAACTAAATTATATCACTGGAGCAGTCTTTTTACAAATTTATGCTAAAAACTGTTGCATGACACTACCTATGAAGAACAGAAATAGGGTATATATATTATTTTGGCTTTATTTTGGCCAAACACTGTTTACAGGGTCTTACAAGAAAACATGAAAAGAGACAAAAAACAAAGGATTGGCCCATTGTGTAAAAAAATTTGAATCAATAATTCCACAAAAATGAATTGATAAATATTTAACAAACAGTACATCTATTGGTAATATCAGCTCAACCTCATGCTACTTATTCATTTTACCAAATTCATGCTGTCTGCTAGAGAATTTTGTTTCTCCTATTCTAAATACTTTTAGGTACAGGATGTGCTCCATTCAGAAGTTTTATACAAGAAAGAACAGTCGCTGGAACAGGAGGTGAGAACAGCAAGATATTTACCAAACTTTATAGCTTTTGACAGTTTATCATGTACCATGTACAGTTGTGCATCCTTTTTCCTCTTATACATAGTAATACAGTATATGGAATTCACATGTCAAAACATACTCTTGGAACGATACACAACTAAATTATCTATTACAATGTTTATTTATCCCCTCTACGTAGGGCTTGCTGGCCACTGCAGACAGTTTCTGGGTAATAACTCAGGAACTGTTCAACCAATGCATTTTAAATTTTAATATGGTGTTACTGATAACTGATTATTGAGATCAAGGTTGATATTGGGTTGCTGGTGTCTCAATGCCATAAGGCTTAGAAAGTTTAAAAAAAAAAACCAACTGAAACAGGAGGAAAGCGATGTGAGACATACGATTTTGCGTCAAATACCATAAATGCAATTCTAATTTTTGTCGAGCCTGCAACTTTTGTTGCAGAAAGCTATACATAGGTATAGTGATCCGGTGGCGGCGGTGTTAGCTAACTTTTTAAAAGCTTTACATTTTAGAAGTTGGAACACCTGGATGCTTCATACTTTGCATATAGATGATTCATGTTACGAACTTTCTGTCAGTCACATGTCCAATGTCCTTGACCTCATTTTCATGGTTCAGTGACTACTTAAAAAAAAAGTTAAGATTTTTTGTAATGTTAAATTCTATTATTATAAGTAATAGGATAACTATATTTGGTATGTGCATACCTTGGAAGGTCCTAATGCCCCGTCAGACAGTTTTCACTTTTCACCTCGACCTCATTTCCTGGATCAGTGAACAAGGTTAAGTTATGGTGGTCAAGTCCATATCTCAGATACTATAAGCAGTAGTTCTAGTATATATTCAGTGTATGGAAGGACTGTAAGGTGTACATGTCAAACTGGCAGGTGTCATCTGACCTTGACCTCATTTTCATGGTTCAGTGGTTATAGTTAAGTTTTAGTGTTTTGGTCTGTTTTTCTTATACTATATGCAATAGGTCTACTATATTTGGTGTATAGAATGATTGTAAGATGTACATGTCTAGCTGACAGATGTCATCTGACCTTGACCTCATTTTCATGGTTCAGTGGTCAAAGTTAAGTTTTTGACTTTTTGGTCTTTTTTCTAATACTATATGCAATAGGTCAACTATATTTGGTATATGGAAATATTTTATGATCTATATGTCAGTCGCACAGGTTTTATTTGACCTTGACCTTATTTTCATGGTTTATTGCTAAGTGTTAAGTATTTGTGTTTTTGTCTGTTTTTCTTAATTTATAAGCAATAGGTCAACTATATTTGTTTCATTGAAGAATTGTTAGCTGTACATGTCTGCCAGGCATGGCTCATCTGACCTTGACCTCATTTTCATGGTTCATTGATCAATGTTTAGTTTTCTTGGTTAATGTTGAGTTTATGTGACAGTTGTAATAAAGCTTTATATTTAGGACTATTAACATAATATTAATGATCAAAGAAGGCAAGACATTTCAGCGTGTGCACTCGTTTATTTTAAGGTAATACATTATACTTTGGCTGTAGAAACAAAGACTATGATTACTATTGCCAGGATGAATGGACAGCTCTGGTGGACAAGGGGCTTCTTAACTTAATAACTGCGTTTTCTAGAGATCAGGTATGCATATTTATAATCACAAAATCAGATTTACGCTCAGTAACAAAAAAAATTGAAAAAAATAATTTATAATTTTTTTCTTCATTTTTGTAATTTCTGCGATCATGAAGGTGGGACACAGCAATTCTATATTTCTGGCTTAGTCAGTGTTGTGCCAAACACAGGTTAAGTCTGTTAAAGTTTTTTTGGTAACATCAACAACTTTGTCAAATCATCATGGAATTTCAGGAAATTTATAATGATAAAATTGAGAATGGAAATGGGGAATGTGCCAAAGAGACAACAACCCGACCATAGAGCAGACAACAGCAGAAGGTCACCAACAGGTCTTCAATGCAAGGAGAAATTCCCGCACCCGGAGGCGTCCTTCAGCTGGCCCCTAAACAAATATATACTGGTTCAGTGATAATGAACACCATCAAGCTTCTTTATAATCAGGAAATAAAATCTAGAGTGAAATTAAGATATTTTTCCATTTTTCTCAATTTTCTGTACTTTACAAATGCAGTTTTTGGGGAGCATATCTGTCAAAGAGATTCTCTACAGTAATCACTAGCTACAGTACAGGTAAAGGTACAGTCTTGTCAGATTTCAAAACTTGAAAAATTACTTAACAAACTGCCATTCAATTTTACAAATCAAGAGAATACAAATACACTCTGATGATTAAAACAAAGTGTTTCTTGTTCTATTCAGGATGACAAAATATATGTTCAACACAAAATATTGGAGAGTAAATTAATGCTGTGGAATATACTGGAGAATAGTGGCTGGTTTTATGTGGCAGGGTAAGTTATAATTTAATTTTTAGTTGCAGGATGGCCATTTTTTGTGTGGCCTTATTTATCAGAGCAATATTATAGCCACGATTGTATTCATTTGGAAAGTTAAAAATTCACAATTTCTTTTGAATATTTAATATTTATATGTATTCCTGAAGATGCAGATCAAACATTGAAAGTTTACAAAAGACAGTGAAGGGTGAATTTAAATCATTTCATAATATTGTTGAATTCTTTCTTAAATCACTAACAGTAAAAAATAAAATGCTTCGCTGAGCACAGCCTGATACAACTGCAGAGGTTAAACCCTGAACAGTTGGGGCAATTTTGGACACAATATTTAAGCTTGAAACTGTCTGAATTTGGATTGTGATCAAATTTTTGACATATTATAGATTTCCAACACAAAACAAATGTCAAGATCTTACAAATATTTATTGCCCAATACTGTGCAATTAAATATTTCTTCTTGAAACTTTAAAAAAAAAATTAAATTGAACCCCTTAATAAAATTGGAACACCCCCAATTTTTTAAAATCCCCCCTTGGAGCAATTACCCCCACACTCATTCCCAGCCTTTCCTTTGTAGTATGGAACCTTGTAGTAAAATTTCAGAGAGATCCATAAACAGTAGGGACCGTCATCCCCAAATCAATCCCAACCTTCCTTTTGTGGTATTGAACCTTCTTAATAAATTTCAAAGAGATCCATTTACGTAAACTAAGATTATCGTCCAGAAACCAAATATGTCTTTGGACAACGAGGCAGACGACAGCATACCATTATACATTCCAAAAAAGCTAACTGTATTTTCTCTGAACTCTATCTGTAATAAAATATTTAAAACGCCCAGATAATCCGAAAACAATCTGTTACACTTATAAATTCTTTCATTCTCAGAAATGCTAAACGAATGCCTGATGATGTAAAGGATGCAGTTAAACAAGTGATAATGGATTGTGGAAGTAAATCAGAGGACGAAGCTGAACAGTATATCCATAAACTAGAACAATGTCGTAGATACCAGGCGGAAACATGGTCTTGACACAAAATATTTTCTAGTAATAAATTAAAATTTTATTATGTTTTTGTCTACTAGTATTTAAATTTTGCAAAGTAATGAATTTTGCCTTTGGTTTATGTGTTGTTGTCAGGTTTATCTTCTTCACAAAATTCATTGATAACCTGTTTAGACTTCCGACATCCATGGATTGTTTGGATTTTTGTCAATCAATTGTTGCTTGAAATTGAGAATGGAAATGGGGAATGTGTCAAAGAGACAACAATCTGATCAAAGAGCAGAACACAGCCCAAGGCCACAATAGGTCTTCAACATAGAGAGAAAATCCAACACCCTAGTTTCCTAGTTGTGTATTGGTAAACTTTTGTTCTGAATGGGTTGATGTCTCATTGACATTCTTATTTCTGTTTGTCACTTGTCTTTTATCTATGTGAGAGGACTTTTTTGGTGAAATATTCCTGTAACGTGTAGGCCACATAAATATTATCTGTGTTAAGGAATTCACATCAACTATTCAGAATGAACTTAATCACAATCACGTAACAAGGTAAACCAAGTCAAGTGACCATGAAATATGTGACAAGATATAATTATGGGACTAGATACCAACAAAGAGAATTATCACTTTAACACCATATTTGTTTTCAGTTTTATTGTGCAAAAATGGACAACAGCATATAAACAAGTACAAACAACTGTAAAAAAAAATATAACAAATCTTGTATCAAAACTTAATTCTATAGTAAGCAGATTTAATATTGTAACAATAAATATACCTAAATAATTTCATAAAAAATATAAATATCTTCAAATAACTTTACAATAAATAATAGAATCTGCACCTGAGTGTCACTGAAATGTGTTTTTGGAAAATGAGAGCAAGCAAAATAACTACTGAAAAAATATTCAAAATATATAACTTTTAGCTTATAAATCTATTTGATAGTCAATATCACAAGGGTTCCTCAACGAGTATCTGGTATTGATCAAGTAATTTAGACAATACATACTCTCCAATTACACTTATAAAGGAGGGATAAAGGTGCATCACTATTTGTCAATCAATGAATCAAGAATGAACGTTTTAAAATTTTGTTGTATATACAAGTCCCTTCACACAAAATAGTTTTAGTTAAAACTGGACGGTCAATCTGACAAGGGTTAAACAATTTCCATTAATGGGCATACACCAATAAAACATTGATTTTCAATAATCCATTTTATATCTGTATGTAACTGTAGCGACCCGTACTGTCTGGACTCTGTGATGCTTCACTGTCTGTTTCCTCATGTTTACTGACAAAAGCTGAGTCGACTGACTGACAGGATAAGTTGAGGACAGAATCAGTAAAATCTGGAGGATAATTTATCTGGAAAATAAGTAGTGGTATATAACTTCAGAATCATGATGCAGGTCATACATGACATAAAAATTATCATTTTAACATTTTCTTACAAAACAATACTAAAAGAGTAGCAAATATTCTACAATAGCCAAGGATGCATTTGTTACACAATAAAGTAAGGGAGACAACTTCATCAATACAAATTGAACCCACAGCAAAATTTCTCTGAATTCAGATCTGATTGTTGTTCATATTCATATCTACCATTGTCATACATTTTTAAAAACAGCAAAATGGTGTATCACATACTGTAACATAACAAATCAAAGAGCAGAATGCTCTGAGGGATACGATTGCCACAGTTTTCATTGACGCATGTATAGCAGTTCTGCCAAATTTTCATTAAGCGAATGCGTCAGATTTGGTCAAAATTGAAAAGATCAAAGAGGAAAAAAATATGTGTGATTGTCAAGCATTTTTGGCCGGCAACCCTGGTACAGCTGGATAGTATTATTTTCAAAACTAATTCAACTGCACATGCAAAATGTAATAATCTGAATAGTCACTCAACTTTAAAAATAGCCAATCCCGGTTACAAGTGTATGAGCCATGTACTTATTGTGTTTTATCGAATTATAGTTATCCCGTACCATTGTAAACTCGTACTACTAAAAAAAGCTTGTACCAATGCAAACTTGTACCACTGCTATCACTTACCAACTTATTTAAATGCATTTAAATGGTGTTAAATGATGAATATACATGATATACGTTACTTTCACTCAATACCTCTTAAGTCTGTAAAATGTATATAATTTGAAAGTACAATGACCAATTTGTAGCTAATGTTCCTTGTCTATAGGATAGAAAATACTGTGGCAGATGTAGATAATTAAAGTATTAACAGTTTCACCCGAAGAAAATATTAATTTTTCATGAATAATTAAATCTTAGCAGTTAGACAAAATGATTGCCAAAATTATTTTTACTGTCTATAAATAACAATGAAATGTAACTGATTCCTGTTAAGGGGTCCGGAATTTTCCCGCCAAAAAAGCACATGGCTTTCAACAATTGTAAACATGGCATACAATTTGCGATCATGGATTACAGCTTTAATAGACAATAGACAATAGACAATATTTTTAATTAACTTTTAATTAACTTAAATATATATTCAATTTAAGGTACAGTTAAAGCAATGTTTTAACTTTCTTCTGGATTATGTTCTACAGTGGCGGATCTAGAACTTTTCCTAAAGGGGGGGGGGGGCGCTGACTGACCTAAGAGGAGGCCGCTCCAGTCATGCTTCAATGATTCCCTTTTTAATCAACCAAATTTTTCCCACGAAAAAGGGAGGGGGGGGGACCCCCTTGATCCGCCTATGCTCTAGTTTGAAAAATCAGTTTAAACAATAATGCTTAAAAACTTTCTTTATTTTTGTCTAAATTTTCATTAAAATCCTGTATAAAATTCAAGTAATTCAACTTTATTTTTATAAAGTTTACAAACAAAAACCCATAAAACATCATATTTTTATATATATTTTTCTGAATGGTACAACTTCCCAGTGGTACAAGTTAACTTTTTTGGTACGAATGGCGTGGTACGAGTTAACTTGCTTCCGTATCTTATCACCGTAATTCTAGGAGGAACCCTAAACTGGACCCCTGTTGTGTTCACTTATCGCTACACTGACCTTCAGTGCGAAGCTATATATAGAACAGCGGACCAGTTTAGGAGGAACCCTATTTCTTACTCTTTAAATATTGAAGTTCCTTTGGATCAGAGGGCATGACTCCTTTCCGTACACACTCCTCTGTTTAAATTGACATCGTTCTTAATATAATACGACGTTTATCGGCATTAATTTTTCTTGACAAATACTTCCGGAGGAAGGGAGACAACTCGAAACGATAATATGGAAGACTCCATTTCGGCTGAAGGGGTGTTATAGGTAATTTTTCCGATGAAGCATGTATTTTAATTTAAATTATGCATATGATTTAAAATTATGCAACAACAATAACCCTCAATAGCAGACAGACATAGAAAGAATCCCATGAGTTTCAAATTAATCAATGAAGCGGGGAATCACTCAATCTGATACCCCTTGAAATCAGGATAACTATACGCATGCGCATTAAAACATAAACAAACCGGGACTTGCGATTTGGAACAAGAACGTTTATTAAATGATATGATGAATGGTTCTCCATTTCTTCATGAGAGTACAGTATCAAATATCAGTTTCATAATGGTAAAATATAGAAATACTCCACTTCAGTTCCTATGACAGAAATAGAATTATCGATCGGAATTCAGAGAACTCTCGATAGTTATCAAAACTGGGGTATTCCCTCTGACGTGTTTCTAAATTTATAAAAACACTAAATATCAATACTGTTTAATTCTGATTTTCCGTGTTGTTAAAAACACGCATATAAGTCAAGGAAAATATCACACATGAAGATTTTGAGAAGAACATTACAGGAAAGTTGTTTATGTTCAATCCTTTTGCTTGTTTTTACCTTTGAAAGCAAGACAATCATGAGAATCTGAGATGTTGCTGAATGTTTAGAATAAAACGAATGACGTGAGGGAATGTAGCATGAGTCAATGGTAAAAGTCTACAGATTGCTTGACAGCAATCGTATCCCAAAAAGGACACTAGAACTGAAACCTGTTGTAAGGGCCGTTCCTTAAAAAAAACATACATGGTATCCATGGAAGAACTTTAGAAACTCGTCTATGTGTGGGTGCCAAAAATTTTGTACAGTAATAAAATGCAAGAGAAATTCAATAACTGCTACTATAGATGGTTACTTAATTTTCTTATTGCCTGCCTAGAGTGATATCAAACAAGAGAAATTTTATTTGACTTATGTGTTAGAGAGATATAGGTAAATATACATTTTTCTATCATACCTAATGTTAACTTACATCATCCATATCTTGGAAGACCCCATTACCAAATATGGTCGGATGGTACGTCATCTCTGTAACTAAACCCTCCTCACTGTCGTCTGGCTTCTTTCTACACGGAATGTAATGATAACCATCTCTACAAACAATACAGTGGTGGAACATGTCAGAATTATAACATTGTGTTGTAAATTCAAAAATTTGTGAAGAATTTTTATTGTAAATAAAGAGCTGCGCCATGAGCGTGTGATAAGCCCTTCACTTTTTCAAATAATGAAGTTCCATAAATCCTCAATGTCATATTAAAATAGCGACCAAATCTTTTTATCAACAAATGTTGGACCAAAATAAATACATTTATCATATACTTAGACTAAATAACATATGATTTTTACCGTATGATAATAGCATTAAATTAAAGTATTTTCCATATTTTTCGAATTGGTGCTTAGCGGGCTGATATGAAAAGTTTATCACATGCTTCGATTGTTATCACATGCCTTTCCGTAACGTTATCACATGGCATTCCGGTGATACTCGGCAAATTCCGGAAAATACACCTCAATGCTACGTTTTCAATGAAAAACATTACAAAGTAGTGTACAAAACAATTATTTGAATACTGGAAAGTATATTGTGTAAAATAATTAAATTTTATTTAAAAAAAAAATATTAAATAAATGCATTTTTTAAGTTTTTCTGAAACATAATTTAGAAAGTTACTTTAAAAAATTTGACTTTTCCAAACAATGTTCATTATGTATATTGTTGAACTATTTTTTTGTCGATTCGTTTATATTAAAATCTGTTTTTTTTTCTCTGTTGAGGCATATGATGGAAAGATTTCATATTGAATGTATCACATTTTGGGTCCGACGTCCGTGAACTTTTTACTCTTTCAACTTCTTTTCGGGAACCATGTAGAAGGATCAATATATGAATCTGTTATTTTTCTCTACTGTTGAAGCATATGATAAAAAGATCATAACATGTCATTTTTCATATCGCATGTATTATCAGCCCTCGGTCAATATCAGCCCTCGAGCCATGCGGCTCTTGGGCTGATATTGAACCTAGGGCTGATAATACATGCGATATGAAAAATGCCATGTAATAATCTGATAATATCACCAATACTGTTAAAATGAAGATATATATTTAATTATCATTGTTCAGTATAAGCACTACCAAGCTCATCTTAGACAACATTGATTTATTATTTTTTGAAGATAAGTAAGGCATATGAAACCTTATGTTAATATTCATTTTAATTCTATTTGAAAATAAAGAAGTCTAAGATAAATGGGAATTTACCGTTTATATTTGATGAAATAAATATAAAGAGCAGCCATCACTAGTGACACTACAACAATTACTACTCCTATAACCCAGGTATAAGACTGGTGATTACTGTTGACTTCTATCTCACATAGTTTGCCATTGTAGCCATGCTCACAACTGAAAAATGGCAAAAAAACTAAGTTTTAAAAAAAACATATCGCAATGACAAAAGTATATTCAGATGTGTCAAAGTATTAAACAGGTACAGAAATTTGAAATCAGTAATGGTGGTTGGTTTTATCGCTTCAAAATTTATGGCTTTGAAGAACTTTTATGTTTTAAAAGTTTTTCATTTTTAAGACTAGAATCCTTAAGTCTAACTAGATATCTTGTTAACCTGCAAGGCATGAAAAATGGATCTGACACCAATTAATTAGACAATACATTTAATTGCTTTTTTTTTCAGGTGATAAAAAAAGTTCAATTTTATATATTTTTTTCCTAATATTCAAGCCTTATGCTTTAAATATTACAATTTTACTGTCTCGAGTGGAGAACCATTGTAACACACTTATCAGTGGTGGAATCTATAGTTATTGCCTATAAACATCTATGTGATATACTTACATACACTTGGGTTCAAGTTTATTGTAGAAGCAATGACCATCATTATGACATGGTAAATAGCATTGCTGACCTTCTGTGCCATTATGATTAATAATTTCTGTTGGAAGGATCTTATTCACATCTGAAGAATCATCTCCAGGTATTTTGGTTGGGTTATCTCCCCTAACAGTTGACACTAAGACTGATGGTGTTGTTGGTTCCTTTGTTGATGGTCTGACAAGCTTAATTATCTCCCCTTGAGTCAAGTTTTGAACAGATTTCTCTCTTATATCTATGGAAACAAAAGCAAGTAGTTGAAAGATAAATTATATGTTAAAGGACAATGACAAGACTTCAACATGCACTGTAGATGAATTTTTATTCATAGTTTGAGGAAAAATTAAATTTTATGGACATTTGATTTTGTGGTTTTGACAAAGTCTTTATACAAGCCTATATAAAATAAGGCTTCATTAAACATTCCAATTCCATGCTAACCTATACTATGTTATCAAACAAAATTGGTTCCCCAATAATAATAGACAATCCACAGTATATTTTAAAATATGAAATGTTTAAAAAGTGATAAACCAAATACTGACATAATTTAATGTACACAAGATCATTTCAATATACATGTATAACTTTTTAAGTTTGAATTTTCAACAAAGGAGTAGGTTCGATAAGGCCCTAAAATTGCCCCCTTTTTAGCTCACCTGACACAAAGGGCCAAGTGAGCTTTTCCGATCACTTTGCGTCCGGCGTCCGGCGTTTAGCGTCGTCGTTAACTTTTACAAAAATCTTCTCCTCTGAAACTACTGGGCCAAATTAAACCAAACTTGGCCACAATCATCATTGGGGTATCTAGTTTAAAAAATGTGTCCGGTGACCAGGCCAACCAACCAAGATGGCCTCCATGGCTAAAAATAGAACATAGGGGTAAAATGCAGTTTTTGGCTTATAACTCAAAAACCAAAGCATTTAGAGCAAATCTGACATGGGGTAAAATTGTTTATCAGGTCAAGATCTATCTGCCCTGAAATTTTCAGATGAATCGGACAACCCGTTGTTGGGTTGCTGCCCCTAAAATGATAATTTTAAGGAAATTTTACTGTTTTTGGTTATTATCTTGAATATTATTATAGATAGAGATAAACTGTAAACAGTAATAATGTTCAGCAAAGTAAGATTTACAAACAAGTCAACATGACCGAAATGGTCAATTGACCCCCTAAGGAGTTATTGTCCTTTATAGTAAATTTTTAACAATTTTCATAAAATTTGTAAATTTTTATTAACATTTTCCACTGAAACTACTGGGCCAAGTTCATTATAGATAGAGATAATTGTAAGCAGCAAGACTGTTTAGTAAAGTAAGATGTACAAACACATCACCATCACCAAAACACAATTTTGTCATGAATCCATCTGCTTCATTTGTTTAATATTCACATAGACCAAGGTGAGCGACACAGGCTCTTTAGAGCCTCTAGTTTTTAGCCAATATCACAATAAATCGTAGCTAATAGAATGACTAGATTGAAATAAGTCTTTTTGTTGAAAATTTACGTTCCTGCGTTTTATTCATGATGTCACAAATAGTATTAATTGTGATTTTCTACGAAAATAGAATAAAAATAGGTAAATTTCCATTGAATATTTGGACAAGAAACCTAGAGCACATACATCAACAAAAAAAATCTGTGACAATAATGTTTGTAATGACATTTTACATGTCTAACTTAAATATTTAGGTTGTCATCCACGTTGCTCTATGTTACCTGGTACTGCCAATTTTGTTAAACTGCCTATTTTGGTCTAATTGGGATGTAAAAATCAACGATGTAGAATAAAATTATGACAGAAATAGTTCTCATATGTCTTTAGGTCAACTTATAACATTTTTAGCTCACCTGGCCCAAAGGGCCAAGTGAGTTTTTCTCATCACTTGGCGTCCGTCATCCGTCACTGTCGTCGTTAACTTTTTACATTTTGAACTTCTTCTAGAGAACCACTAAATGGAATGAAACCAAACATGGCATGAATGTTCCTTATGAGGTGCTGACCAAGTGTTGTTACTTTGTAGCCGATCCATTATCCAAGATGGCCGCCAGTGGGGGACTTAGTTAACATAGGACCCTATGGGAAATGCATACAAATGAATCCTTTTAGAGAACCACTGATTGGAATGAAACCAAACATGGCATGAATGTTCCATATGAGGTGCTGACCAAGTGTTGTTACTTTGTAGTTGATCCATCATCCAAGATGGCCGCCAGCAGGGGACTTAGTTTAATATAGGACCCTATGGGAAATATATACAAATGTCTTCTTTAAGAGAACCTATGAATGGAATGAAACCAAACATGGCATGATTGTTTCTTATGAGGTGCTGACCAAGTGTTGTTACTTTGTAGCCGATCCATCATCCAAGATGGCCGCCAGCGGGGGACTTAGTTTAACATAGGACCCTATGGGAAATGCATACAAATGACTTCTTTTAGAGAACCACTGATTGGAATGAAACCAAACATGGCATGAATGTTCCTTATGAGGTGCTGACCAAGTGTTGTTACTTTGTAGCCGATCCATCATCCAAGATGGCCGCCAACGGGGGACTTAGTTTAATATAGGACCCTATTGGAAATGCATACAAATGACTTCTTTTAGAGAACCACTGAATGGAATGAAACCAAACATGGCATGAATGTTCCTTATGAGGTGCTGACAAAGTGTTGTTACTTTGTAGCGGATCCATTATCCAAGATGGCCACCAGTGGGGGGACTTAGTTTAACATAGGATCCTATGGGAAATACATACAAATGTCTTCTTTTAATGAACTACTGAATGGAATGAAACCAAACATAGCATGAATGTTCCTAATGAGATGCTGACTAAGTGTTTATACTTTGTTGTCATTGCAACATCCAAGATCGCCACCAGTGGGGGGCTTAGTTTAACATAGGACCCTATGGGAAATGCATACAAAAGTCTTCTTCTAAAGATCCACTGAATAGAAAGAAATCAAACATAGCATGAATGTTCCCTTCCTTATGAGGTGCTGACCAAGTGTTGTTACTTTTAGCCAAATTTTATATTTTTTTATATGATTTCAAAAACCCAAGTAGAATCAGGTGAGCGATACAGGCTCTTGAGAGCCTCTAGTTTATCTTGTAACATTGAACTTTAGAATGGGGGCCAAACATGGCCTTTAGGCCTTACCGAACCTAGTCCTTTTAAAGATGTCTTAATAAGATTAGTTAAACTGTATTATTGTACAAAAAACCCACTCATTTTCATTGCTTTATTTGGTATATTGAGATATTAATGTAATTTTTGACAAGGGGAGATAACTCATTAAAAAAGATACTAACCTAAAACAAAACATAGTGTATTTATCATGCTACATTCTGTGTTTTAACCATGTTTAGAAACTATTTGAGTCATACATTAATGAACATTTTTTCTCCAATAAATACCTATACATTGTGTCTTGTTATGTAACAGATAACCATCAAAACATGAGCATTCTGCTCCATCCACCATCAACAAACATAGCTGTGAACAATGCAAAGGATGACAAACATTCTTATCTGGAAAGAAATATACATGGAATATAGTAATGCAACCTGAAACAAATGTACACAATTCTTTGTGTTACTCTATGACACATTAAAAGAGGGACTGAAATACAATTGAGTTAATATAATAAGCCTATGACACATTAAAAGAGGGTCTGACATACTATTGAGTTAATATAATAAGCCTGTCTATATTGTCATGATTGTAGCAGACTTGGGGTAATTGTAATTGTAATCGTTAATCAGCTGTAATTGATTACAATTTTTCAAGTAATCACTGTAATCATTAATCAGCCAAAAATCTGATTACATGTAATTTAATTTAATCAATTACTTTTCAAAATACCCTGTAATCCTGATTACTTTTTGATTACATTCTGATTACAATGAAAAAAATCTAAAATTGTGTTTTTGGTCATTAAATGAACCACTTTGTTATTCATATTTGATAAATATTTAACATGCTAAAATGGTTTGGTTTACTTTAAGCATGTCTTCTTCAGTAAAAAAATAAACAGTATTAAAAAGTCATCATTAGCCTAAGCAGAGACATATAATACAATTATATACCTTTTGTCTTAGTAAAATATATTGTACATATTATATTTATCATTTACATGTAATGATCTTCATATTAATATTTGATAATAACTTTTATATATTCAAGTAGTACTTTTCTTTAACACTGAATTATAATCTTTTGTTAATTTTTGTGAATTTTGTCAACTTTGAATTGACAGGTAGGAGACTAATTAAAGTTTGTTTTTATTGCAATTACCAATTGAGTATAGCTGTAAGGAAATATATATGATAAAAGATAAATCAGACATAAAAATTTATCTAATTAGCACAACCTAATTTAAAAGTTGGACAAATATGTTGTTTAAAATTAAAAAAAAAATGTATTTGGATTGGACATATAAAATGCAATGATTTTTAGTACTTATATATTGTTTAAAATTTGATTAAAAATTTCTATTAAAATTTAAAATAGTTTTAACTGGTAATTTATTTCATCCATATTTAAACTGCACCTTGGAATACATATAAAGTATGAAAGAGGTCAGAAGACAAAAAAAAAACTCTTTATAAATCTTAATTAAATTTAATTCAAAATAATTCAGAGATCATTGGTGATAAAGTGTAATGTATAATAACCAATGGCACAATGTTCATGTATGTATATATAGGGAAATTTGGTGTTTATTAAATAGATGAAGATTGAAGTTATCATTTTATTATGTATCAAATAAAATACTTTCTCAAAAATGCTATAGATATATTGAACGTTTATTCATTCACATCATTCAAAATGTTTTGTTTTTGAATTCATTGTAATCAGATGTAATCATGATTACTTTGCCAATGTAATCATTAATTTAATCAGATACTTTCAGAAATGATGTAATCATTAATTTAATTTAATCGTACAAATGACAAAGTAATTGTAATTTAATCAATTACATTGCAAGTAATCGGACCCATCTCTGGATTGTAGTGGTACCAGTCTTGTATTACAACTCCAGTTTCCAGTGCATGTCAAAACATGGAGGGAAACAAAATAGTCCATTTTTTTCTGATTTTTTTTCTGGACTCAAATTTTTCTGTTTGATTATAGGTTTATGCTAAATTGAAACATATATAGATTTAAAAAAAATCTTGCATCTTTTTGGGGATATCGATCCAGGAAAGTGGAAGGATATCATGTTTACTGGAAGTGGTGAGGCCTAGTAAAAACAGCAAACAGAAAGTAGATAAAAAAAAATTTGATTTCAGGGTTACGTAATTTTTTATTCTTCGTGGCATGGCCCACTTTTTTTCAATTAAATCACAATTTCATATAAGAACATGCATGATATGAACATGATTTTTTTTTCTATGTAGCAATTTTTATTTTTTTATTTTCAAAGATAAGCTATTTTGCATGTAAGCCTATGGAGCAGTCAATTACAAGACTGCAACCTAGTGATGAGTTAAGCAAGGTTTTAAGGAATTAAGATTGTTCAGACAACTTTTTTTTTTAATTCTGTCAATCAGTTTACCAAATAGAAATTTGTTGATTGATGAAGGAATTTGTGCAAGTAGACCTCCAACATGGTACTTAATAGTGAAATAACTTTTGCTCAAATTGGTAAAACAAAAAGCGTTTTCTGGAATGTTTTCTTTTGGCCATGATATTGTCTATCCTTCAACTTATAATTTTTCGATTGAAACCCTTGGAATCCTCTTCCCTTTGCAACTTTGATTAACTGATCATGAAGTTTGGGCCTATTGTTTTATTGCTGCCATTATAATTATGTCAGTGTTTAAGAAGAAATCAATTTACCATGCTTCTGTAACAAAGGGTGGATAACTCTGATACAAGATGGCATATTAATTTCATTCAATACAACTTCTGGTTTGTTTCCTCCAAATTTGCTCATCTTGAATAATGAACCTGATTTCTGATCTGTTATGTAAATATCATTCTCAAACACATCCAATGCAGTAAAATGATATTTGGATAGTTCTTCTATTACAATATACCTACAAAATAAAATAAGAAACACTGTTTTCACTGAAAAGGTATGATGGTTTCATTATATTACCGTACTGAGTTATTGATGACTGCACTAAATCTCCTTTTAGTAAACTAATTCAAGCAAAACATAACAATTATATTGAATTGCATATTCAGTGTCTTTTGGTTGCTGTCTCACTGACATAAAAACCACATCTCCTTTTTTAAAATTACTTAATAATTCCAAATCTATTCATAAATATCATTCTTGTGCAAATCCACTTTAAATTTTATTTTTAATTTTATTTTTAGTGTCAAGAAAAGCTTGCTACATTATTTAATTTTAAGGTCAGTGGGTAATATGAGAACTCACCGATCTTCTCCATTCAGATTTGCTGATTCCACTCTGCCAAGAATTTTATCTATCCAGTAGATACGATTGGCTGGCATATCTACTACAATGTCAGTGGGCATGCTCAGATCTCTGTCTATGATCACATGATGATGTGTACCACTCATATATAGCTTCAAAATCTGCTTCTTTTTAATGCTAGCTATGAACATTAGTCTGGAAGGAAAAAAAAACATTTGAATCTGCTTTACCACTTCATGAAAAATTATAAAAGAGGGATAGTGTGTTTTTGAACAAAAAGATGTTACACAGTGTGAGTAAATATATGTGATTCAAACATTTGCCTGATTAGTTAATACTGATGATGTTTAGCTGGTTCAAAATGAAATGTCAACAATACTGTTTGTCTCCTTCTTACAGACAATCTATCTTTGCAAATTGTTATTTCGTTATAATCAAGAGTGAAACCTATGTCAGATCCATCAGTTTACCATAAAACTGCACATACAGTTCTTTAGTGTAAGATAGACAGTTTCCCTTTCAGCTTTTGTCAATATAAGGTCAGTATCTAGTTTTGCAGGAAGATTTCTCTTATTTTTTCTTTTATATCTAGATACAAAGTCATACTATTTATTAGTGAATCAATCTATTTTTAAAAAGGAGATCCAACCATATGTTCCAATTCAAAAGCATTAATTGACAAAAAAGGTAGGTTCCAACCAAGGCTTCCAAAACGGTCATACATGTATATTCCGGACATTTGTATAATGTCCGATAAAAGTCCGGCTGGGCTAAGCATGAAACGGTCATATACTTTTTTGTTTTCAAGACTTTCTTAAAAGAGACGGTCATTTTAACATAATTGGCGATCTTTTTGACCAAACATTTTGCCTTCAACAGCCACACATTTCCGGTCATAAAAGTGACATGATCATTAATTACTATCAAAACAACCCCTAATTCAATACTTTCTAATTTTAATCAAGGCTAATTACTTGTTGGACAGCTGAAATCTACCTGTTCAGGTGACAGGTAAAGTATTCAAAGTTATTTTCTTACATTTCAGGGGTTTGTATCTAATTGATTTAGTCCAACAGATTCGAAATACGTTTATAAAAATGATTTGATGAATTTTTTTTTTAAAGCTTTAAATGAAAAATCGTCAGAACTACGTTGTATGCCCAAGAACACGTGTGTGCATGCGCACAGGTGGGAAATTTAATTTTGCATCCTACATTTCTTCAAAAATGCTAAAATTATCATTGATACCTGTATCTAACGTTCATTTCAAGTATTTTGTTGAAGAAATAACAGGGAAAGAGCTTCTTCACTCAGTCCTGCTTTGAAAACATACACAGATTTTACGTATCCGTTTCTGGTCCATGGTTTACCATTGTCAAGTCAACATCAGGTTTAAGTATGTGATTTTGAAAACGAGAGTAAAGTTTTTGACAATGTTTTGCACAAATAAAGAGTCTAATGCAGATATGAGCACGCTGATATGCACACTTCGAATGATGCACTGCCAATTTAACAGTTTACTTAAGAACATCAAATTCATATTAAAATAAGTTTAATATCGGTTTTTTTTTAATCTAATGTCAATCACTGGGATGGCCATCTGATTAACATTATTGCCTTTTGTAACTTAGTTCAAGGGATTAAAATCGGGATCAGATATAAAATGTCCAGCTGGCTCAAATATTTTTTGGAAGCCCTGGTTCCAACCCCTAAACTGGAGATATCCCTTGATTATAACTAACCCTTTATCTGGATACAAAGCCACACTTTCAACTTCCTCATACAGTACTGTTCTACACTGCAGTGGCACAGAATTTACACTACACACCAGTAAGTGCTTTTTTGTTTCATCCGAAACATACAGATTTTCTCCTATCCAATCAAAAGCTATACTACTGACATACTCCAGTCTTTTACTTATAGTTTTTAGTATCTTTTTCTTCAAAGAATAAAGATGTATTCCCTGCAAAACAATATAAAAATAAAGAAGACATATGCAGATCCAAGGGGGGCCTCTGGCCCCCCTTTTTCGTTGGAAAAATTTGGTTCATTATATAGGGAATCACTTAAGCATGACTGGAGTGGGCCCCCCCGTATGTCAGTTAGCGGGCCCCCTTATGAGAAGTTCTGGATCCACCACTGGCAGATGTATTCCTTGCAAAACAATATAAAAACTGTTTGACTCATTGTCCTTTTTTCCTTAATTTGAATGTTTGTTAGGCTTTTTTTATTCTATCATGTATCAAAACAAGATTTCCAGATTGCAAATTATTGATTTTAAAGCCTAACATCTTATGTTTCCATTGATTTAGATAGAGTTATCTCCCATGAAAACCAATCATTTACAGCACAATAAATAAAACTCATTAAAGGCCCCAAGATTATAATTTGGTATGGCAGATCCATCTTTCGTCTACAAAAGACTCAATAATGCCAAATAAAGTACAAAGAAAAAAAAAGACATGGACCATATATAATCATACACTGAAGTTACATAATAACATGTTGGTATTCTTGGTTGAGTATAAATCTGAATTAAATACAAATACTCAACACATATAAGCATGACATACTATTGCTAAGAGACTCTAAAATATATATAATTAAGAAAACTCTATTTTCTAAGTGTCATTGTTAAGGCAAACCAAGAGCTATTACTCCTAAATGGAATAGGAAAAAATTGTCACAGCCAATCTTAATCACATTAGTCACCACAAGGAAAATGTTTCCATTGACATATATTGCACAGTCTATGTACCATATCTTGCTAGAAGCAAACAAAATTCCCTGTCTTCTATGATTGATTGATTTTTGGGGTTTTTATGCCACTTTTAAGCACCAAATTTAGGCTGTTTCGTGGCGGCCAGTTTTTAATGGTGGAGGAAGACCAGAGAAAACCACTGACCTTCGATAGGAAACCCTGTCTTCTATAAGTTACATCCTAATTTAACTAAAATCTATCTATCTACTATCTTAGTGATATACCTTGCTGGAATAGAAATATCTATCTCCTGTATGCATGTTTACATCCAATGTAGTAATCTTGTCATATTTTTTAGTACGGTCAGTGTCTATCTTCTGCTGCTGATCGTCTAATACAATTAATCCATCTCTTAATGTCCCAATCATAAAACTGGGCTGTAAATCTACAAGTAGTAAGTTTATAGATCTTAAATGTCGAATGATTTTGCATATAGAAGATTTATGGAATGAAGGAAATTTTCTCTTCTAATAACACCTGATTTCACGGTAAATATGTGATACTAAATATTATAAAGTATTTATGTTTCATGGTCATCAGATCAACAAAGTATTTTACCCCTACAAGATGATATTTTCAACTTAAATTTACAATTATAATAATCAACAGTACCATTGGTGTACTATGACTTTTTAGTTACTTATTAAATACTTTTTTTTCCTTCATAAAGTGAAATTTATAGTACAAAAAATGGGAAAAAAACAGGAAACAGCATTGTTCAGACCTGAGCAGAGGTTGAGGTAAAATTGTTTTTGTTTGGAAAAATGTTACCTGTATTTTTTTGCTGAATGTATGTTAGAATAGTACTGTAATTACCACAGATCACTTTTGGCATAACAATTATAAATGAACATACTATTTGCAGTACAGAGTCTTCCATTGTCACTTGATCTGTAACCATTCACACAGGAACAAACATGGCTGCCATTTTTATTGAAGCAGAACTGGCTACAACCTCCATTATGTACATCACACTCGTTCACATCTGTTTTTGTAATATTTAAAAAAAAAGCTTAGACGACTTCTTTCTATTCCATAGGAAATTAACATTATCATCATATACTGATTATCTATTATAACTTTTCTATTTAGTTGTGTTTAACCTTCAAAACTAAAAACAAATTTCCTATGTTTTAAGTGACAGAAAAAAAACAAATAACATAGCATGCTATTAAGTAAGTGCTATCTATTGAGCTTCTTGATTCTAAACTGAAAACAAAGATGTATAAAATAAACTCAAGATAAAGTAAAAAGTGCTCACTTTTATTGTCAAAGTTCTATATAAAAGGATTTTTTTAATGTTTCTGTGTTCATTATTTGTCATTATTTGTGCCATTTTGTTGCTTGGTTCTATTGACATAAAATATTTTCACATGATTTGTTTTAAAACTAACATACCTGTCTCTCAGTGTAGTAGAGACAGATTTAACATAGAATGTAAAGACAAATAATTCATGCACTATTGAAGAAATGAAGAGAGACACAGTCATGTATGATTAAATCTAACTTTTATTAAATATATCTATAATTGATTGATGATGCATACCTACGCAAGTGACATTGTTGTTTGTCAACTGGTACCCAGAATCACAGTAACAAACTGGACCAGTAGGGGTAGCATAGCAACCTTGCCTACAGACAGAATCTTTACATGCACTGGCTAAAAATGGAAATTTGTATTTACTTGTACAGACTGGATAAAATTAATATAAATATTTAAAAATTTCTTCATATTTAAGTCACATAATATCATTCAAAACCATAATGAAGCAACAGGTATGGACACAAGATTTTATCCTTAAAAAGCTCTTGCTACGCAATATGAAGGTAGCTCTTGTATATTAGTAAGATGCTTTAAAGGCAAAAACAGTTAACAATGAGAACATTTTCAGACACAAATCAATTGTGTAACATTTCTATAAAACTAAGAAAACAATTATACGGTGTCAATCTTCAAAGCAGCAATTTAACAAATAATGCATAAAGTTCAGCAATTAAATAAGCCAAACCAATCACATCTATTGTGGCTCAAAAATTATTTCAGCAAAATATTGCTTTTAACCTTGACCAACCAGATATGCTTCACCAAGGTCATAACTACCAAATTTGACCTTGGGTTAAGGTCTTGAGCAATCATTGACTCATGGATATTGTATTAATTATCAGTTAGATGTATAAATTACATTGCAATATGTAGCTGATCAACTTAACTCAATGTACAATACTATTTATAAAATCTATCAGATTCAGACCGTCGGCCATCATAATGTACCATTACAATTTTCATTATCCTCTCCCTTGATGTCTGACCAACTACCTCATATTCCTTCTTCAAATAATAAGCAGATGTTTTTCAATAATGTACTGGTATACACACCCCTGAATCACAATGAGCACTGCCCAATTTCTGCACCCCTGGGTAGAGCTACTCATTCAGAGGCCAAACATACTTACCACACAACTTCCCTTCATCTGACCCATCAGTACATAACAATATCCCATCACATACACTGTGTAATGGTATACACTCTCCTGAACTACATCTGTAGAGACCATCTGCATCACAACTTTCTGTAGAATCAAATTATCAATTGAAAATTGTTGTTGGTAATCAAGTTTGACATATAAATATGAAAATTACAGTGAAGTAGGAAGGCCTGCATTTGCTTCTGTGGTAATTTACCATTTTCATTAAATTCTTTTTTAAAGAGAATCTGTTATACATAAAAATTACAAAAACAAAAAAGATAGGGTCTGTGCAATTCTTAATTTTAAATACAAATATTTGAAAAGTTTAATGTTTTGTCCATACATGAATAACTCTTTTTCATATTAAATGCAAGGTAAGAAATGAATTACAATATGTATAAAACACAAGCACATACACATACAGCACAGATTATGACAACTGAAAAATATATATGTGACATTATACTGACCTTCAGGTGACCCTTGACCTATGTTTTCATGGTTACATTCTAATTCATCGGACTTGTCATAACAATCAGGATTACCATCACACACAAACTCCTTCCCAATACAATTTCCATCATTACAAACAAAACCTCCACAGATCTTGGCAGCTAAATAAATAAGTACATTTTAATCAAAAGGCTTTGTACTTTCACAATCACAAGTTCAAACAAGAATGTGTCCGTAGTACATGGATGCCCCACTCGCACTATCATTTTCTAAGCTTAGTGAACCGTGAAATTGGGATAAAAACTCAAATTTGGCATTTAAATTAGAAAGATCATATCATAGGGAAAATGTATACTAAGTTTCAAGTTAATTGGACTTCATCTTCATCAAAAACTACCTAGACCAAAAACTTTAACCTGAAGCGGGATGAACAGACGGACGAACGAACTGACGCACAGACCAAAAAACATAATGCCCCTCTACTATCGTAGGTGGGGCATTAAAAAGATTATCCAATAGCTAAGTTTGAAGTTCATCTACACACTGATAAACTGGTAAAGCATTATACCTCAATGATTCAGTGCAAGTTATTGTTAGTGTGAAGAGAAAGTTGTCCTTTTTCATGAGACATGCCTACATTCATTTTTAAGTTTGTATATAGATGTACAAGCACTTGAAAAACAAATAAATTAATGATTATAATTGATATTGCAATACAAACCTTCAGTAGGCACTTTCACAGTCGTCATGGTAACAATCCTGTCACATGTATCTTGGTTACATTTGATTTCTACAAAATAATGTTTCACAATTAGAGTATTCAGTATGAAAACAATTTCATTGGTTGCTCATGAGCATTAGCATCTGAAGAAACTAAACATAAGATAAAATAGATAAATAAAAAGTGGGTAATGCATCTGACAGTTCATTTATTTGATTAGATTTTTTATTTTTTTTTAAAGCACTAGTTGTTGTGCTTATCATCATACCCATGCTTTAAATTCAGGAAGAACTATCCAACAGATATCAGAGGCGCCTGCAAATAAACATTACAATAAATCCTGTTGAGCAACTGACCAAATATAATCTATTATGTTTGAGTAGTTTCTGAGAACAGTGTGAAAACATTCCAAGTTCATTCAACATATTAAAAATTCAAATTTCAGCAGGCAGGAATTATGTATTCAACAGATCTGAGATGCTAACACTTGACAACTTATTAGTAGTTATTACTGCTGACCAAATATGTAGTCATTCTGTTTAGTAGTTTAACATACAGGAAAAGCATAACAAAATACAATTTTGAGGAAATGACAAACACGGTATTTACAAATAATTTAATTTTGGATGTAACACGTCTTCTGATTGGCTGACGTTATTTTGTTATGAGCCCATAGACATAATTTAGTCATGTGACCGTGATGTCATCAACGTTTTTTCATGGTTTTCTACGGTTTAAAATGGAATTTAGAATTAAATTATAAGAAATGACTGTAATATTGTTTCTGTCTATTTGAAATAACATAAAAAATGTGGTGCACACTGTTAAATAACCCGCTACGCGCGTTATTCAGTGTGCACCACATTTTTTATGTTATTTCTTCATAGACAGAAAAAATATTACAGTCATTCCTTAAATAGCTCCAAATTTTAGGATGGGGGCAAAAAAAGATATTCCACTTACAATGCCTCTCAACATTCTTTACATTTGGCCTATAAAACTGAGAGGTCATGTTGAAAATGTAAAAAAATGAACAACAGGGGGATGATCATTTACTTGAAACTTTGTGCCAGGTGAGCTTATTTTGATAAGAAACATACAATCACATGATGTCTTGTCACTGTCTAGAGTGAAAATTTGTGCCAGGTGAGCTAATTTTGATAAAAAACATACCATTGCATGATATATTGTCACTGTCTAGAGTGAAATGTTGTGCCAGGTGAGCTAATTTTGATAAGAAACATACCATTACATGATATATTGTCACTGTCTAGAGTGAAATGTTGTGCCAGGTGAGCTAATTTTGATAAGAAACATACCATTACATGATATATTGTCACGGTCTAGAGTGAAATGTTGTGCCAGGTGAGCTAATTTTGATAAGAAACATACCATTGCATGATATATTGTCACTGTCTAGAGTGAAATATTGTGCCAGGTGGGCTAATTTTGATAAGAAACATACCATTACATGATATATTGTCACTGTCTAGAGTGAAATGTTATGCCAGGTGAGCTAATTTTGATAAGAAACATACCATTACATGATATATTGTCACTGTCTAGAGTGAAATATTGTGCCAGGTGAGCTAATTTTGACAATAATCATACCATTACATGATTTCTGGTCACTGTCTTGAGTCCAGCCGTCTTTACATTTACAGGACCTTCCATTAGGAGTTGCAAAACAGAAGTGCATACACTCACCATTTCCCTTACTGCAGAAATCTGAAAAAATAAATATGTTATTTAGTTTTTTTGACATGTTAGCAAACCTTTAAAATTATTTTTCATACAGTTTGGTAACATTTTTTCAGTATTTTTTTTGATAAAAAAAGATCTGACTGAAGAATGACAGATTTAGTACATTAACTAATTTCCAAGTATCTCTTCTGGGCATGTTGCATCAATACATTTTTTTTAAAAATATTTCACCAAGTAACATTGTACTAAAAGTGTACTTAGAAAAAAAAAAATATTTATATTGAAATTTGAAAGTACCCTGAATCAGAAGTAATTCACAAACGTTAAAAGAAAAGTCTATCGTTGAACATTTAGTGAGCTACCTTAAAGAATCTCATTTTCATTTTCAACTTCATTTTTTACTTTATATCTTACTTGTCAAACTGCTTGATGAAGGAACCACTATTATTTCATTTGGTACAGCTAGCCTTGACAGAACTTGTGTTTCTAATCTGTTTCTACCATCAGTTTGTACAGACATAACAACCTTTTTATCAGAGTCTATCCAATACACAGTATCCATATAAACTGCTAAAAACTTTGGGTTCTCTCCTGGTGTTCCTCTGTCAGAAGAAATGCTATATGTTATCAACTGGTTGTACCCAATGTTCCCATGTGTACCCTTATTCATTTATTGTTATCTGGATATTTCTGAGAACTAATTAAAAAGAGGGGATTTATCAGCAAAGTTGTAACACTAAAAGTGTATTGTCTTAGATTGATAGAGTGTAAAGAATTACAGGAATATTGTTGATGTATGCACCATAGACTGCATGTATACCCACAAGATGTGTTCTGGTTTTATGGTTTTTTTTTTAGAATGCTGTTTCACTGCCTTATCCTTCCCTCCATCTCCTCTGAGGGCATATATGGTTCTCCTCATGTTATACAATGTATTGATGGTCAGAATTCAAAATGTTCTAAAATATTACTACAGTCAAACCTGAATAAACCGGACCCTGAATAAACCGGTTTCCTGTCCATTCTGGCCGAAAATGAAAGTCCCGTTTTTTTCCCTTCCTTTGAAATACCCTTTGTAAACCCGCCCCTGTGTATTCCGAATTCCGGTCTAATTATGAAGTCCCAATACTCTTAATTACATTAATTATTACTTGTCAAAACCGGTTTGTCTAATTAATTTCAATGATTAATATGCAATCAAAACATATTTGTTTATACAATATGGCTTTTCAGGATAATCAATTAGTCAGGTGTTAAACTGGGAACTGACAATTGTACAGTAGTGAGCTGTATAATTTATTTAAACATTATAAATGTGTCAATTTATTAAAAGAAAAGACACACACTGAATATATCTCAGATTGAACTTACGTTGTAACTTGGACAAACAAATTTAAATCGCTAAGTAAGAAATTTACATCGTGAAATCCAGGGTTCCCTGTTGTGAACCCCTAAACAAATGACCTTGATAATGAAAAACACCCAGATGACAACATTCAATGGGTATTGTACACTGTACAACAATGTTTTGATAGTGATGATATTACGTTTGATAATATTCTGGCTTTTAAATCGGCCATTTCAACATTTTAAATTAATGATCATGAAGGTAAATTGAAATTCTCGTCTCACACTCCAAATAACGCGAGCTTTATGATGCAAATGCAAACAATGCAAAACGAAGTGAAAGTACAAATGTATTTTAATTTATCAGATATAATTTACAATCAGAGAGAACTTTAACATGCAAAATATCAGACGTCACAAGTTATTAACTTCAGGTCAAAATTGAAACCAGAATAAACCGGGTCACTGTGTAAACCGGCCCTTTTTCATAGTCCCTTAGCTGGCCGGTTTATACAGGTTTTACTGTATTTTTAATTTTCAGTATAAATTCTTTTTCTAAATCTGACCAACATCCATGGTGTACCTGTGAATTGTTACTGCAGGGACATCACCTTCCAAACTTATAGCATGTATACTGTGATCTCCCGTCTCTGTGTAGAACAAATGTTTACTGTTTTGGTCAACTACCATGTCACTGACAAGAGATACTTTGACACTGATTACAGAACAATTGTCCCCATCTGAATAACAGGAGAAAATTTGTGGATGTTTTCCAGATGTAGAATAATATATCTTCCTGCAATAAAATAATATATATAAATTGAATTTCTCAAGTGTTTTTTATCCTGGAGAAATTATTCTCCAGAATTATGGAATTATAAGATATTAATAAATCCTTTTTGTCATGGTATATTATTTTTAGTTTGTGACATCACATAGCACTTCAAATTATACCTTTTACAGAGTGATACAGCATCTAATGTACCTGTCCTAGGAACCATGTTAGTGGATGTCTTAAGGTATTTCAATGTTTTTGTCTTGCCAAATTTAACTGATGTCGGTGGCAGACTTAATCACAGTTTTTATAGATACAAGGTAGATTGTAGTAAAACAGGAGACATATGAAGTCCTGTTGAAGACATTCTTTTGTCTTCTAAGTATCGTTTGGATTTTTTTAGATGATTTATTGTTTCATCAACATAACTTTATAACAGGAGATAACTGAGGTATTTTAAGAAACTGACCATTCATAGTAAAAGTTCTATCCTCGAACTATTAAATTTGACACAAATGAAATTTGCCACTTATTCATACCTTCCAACAGGATCAAATGCAATAGAATTTGGATGTTGTTTCTCTGCTCTTACAATAGTAGTGATTAATCCTTCATTGAATTTACCAGCTTGTACCACACCCTGAAAAGAAACATGTGAAATATACAATACTGAATAACATATCAACAGTTTTAAATAAATTTCCAATCCTCTATATATTTATTACCTGCACTTATATAATATAAATCTTGAATTATGCAATTATTTTTCTTCTAATGTTAAATGCTAAAGAACTCAATTTGCTGTATAACAATTTAGATAGATATAAAACGTACATGCAGTACTCCTCCATAAGTTTTATAGAGAGTATTTACTGTTCAAAATTGGGCAATACACATGTACAAACCTTTCCGGTACCTGGAATAATCATAATATCTAACCTGAACAGGATCTGTCCAATACAGGATACGGCTGTTCCAGTCAACACATACATCAGACACAGTATGCAAATTCTTTAATAGGATTATCTCCCTTTAAAAGAAATTATCTTTGAAAAAATTGTACAATGCAAAATATAACTCAAACTAACAATCAACAATGAACGGATGTGCATATTTTACTTTGAGTGACTGATAATATATATCCCTTCTCTAAAATAGTATAGTGTTTGTATAATATCTATGTAACATTAATCCAGTTAAATTATAAGAAGGAAATGATCTCCCTTTTGTACTGTGGATTCCTTTATTCTATTGTCAGTACAACTTTGTTTAGATTGAAATAAAAATCATTGTCAAGTTGTCTTGATTTAAAAAAAAAAATTTAATTCTGCCCTTTATTATTTAAACCGCAGGAAAATTTGTACTAAGTTGAATGCCTCCTATACCTCCTAAATTCACAACAATTAGTACACAAGGAAAAGTTATATTAACTTAATTTCTTTACATTAACAGTCATACATGTATGCTTAATTGTGGATGTTGCTATATCTTGACAGTTACTAGTTGTCAAATCTATTTGGGCACATCGATAAAATATGATTATATAGCGTGATCATAATGTATTCAAAGTAACTACTATTCTGTTAACCATAATAATTCTGTTTTTTATGCTTATTCATAATAAATGTGATCTCCAACATAATTCTCCTCTAGATAACCAAAAAATAATAGTCATTTTATCTTCAAAGGAATAAACATATCTGAACCAGAACAAATAAAATGACCCATGCTTACCTTGGCTTTGACTCGTTTAAGTTGATGTATACAACCACCCCTCGTCTAACATCTCTATACAGAAGTTCTGATCCAGATTGTGCTATGACAGAAACCTTTTGCATTTCTTCAGTAATGATATGAGATACAAGATGATCCTTTTTCCCTATCCCACACAGTGGATAGACCAATATAGCTCGGTTTTCTCCTATCAGTATCCTAGGACATTCTACATTATCTGAAAATAAATTAAGATACAAATGTGTCTATAGTTATACAAAGAGGTGGTTAAATAGGACAGCAGAAAGTTTATTCTTATATTTATAAGTGTCAAGTTAAAGCAATTAAGGTCCATAACTGCTGAATATTAGGTGAAAATTGTTAAATCAAACTTGATCTCCATTTTGTCAGTGGATTGAAACAATTAGTGTTGGATAATCGGTTGAAAATACCAACCGATTATCTATTACAATCGGATGACAGCAACCAACCGACTATCGGTTATAATCGCTTCATAATACCTTGCCCTTTTGTTTTTTAAATGAAATCATGCATTTAGTCTCATTGTACATGTCTAATGTGTATATTCCATATCATTGCAGAGTTTATATATTCATATTTATGATCTTTTATTTCCCTTTCATATTCTGGCGTACTAAATTATAATCCTGGTACCTTTGATAATTATTTATTTAGCAGTTAAAACAATGAATTAATAAGAATCAAGATTCATATTAAAGATATTTTATCTCATAATTACAACATTAATTACCAACAGTGACACTAACATTTCTAAATTTCAATGGTGTCAATAAAATTTCAATAACATAGCTGTATAAACATTTGAATGCTTCTAATTAGGAAAAGATATATTAAGTTTTTAACTTTAAAAAATTTAAAATTAACAGAAAAAAAATAAAACAATGCATTTGCATTATAATATTTACAGTAAACAAAAGGGATTAAGCCAAAGTCTGTTAATTCGTGTAGAATGCTTTTTTTTTCATTTTTGTGATCATTATTTTCTGTCAATTGTGTCATTTGTGCGTCTGAACTTACAATTGCAAGAATGCGGAATTAAAACATAGTTAAACCGTATCCGATTCGTGATTCTTATATTTATTAATGGCGGACAAATTTCGGAAAATTTACAAAAATAAACGATGTTTGGCAAGCAATTTGGAAAGGAATATGACGTTTTTTATGCTACAAATGGATAAAACATTAATAAAAGGCAATTTGCAATACGTTTTAATGAAGCAAAGAAATTATTTTGTCTAAAATCAGAATGATTTGTACGCTCTCAAGTAACAAGAACCAGTATTGAAAGAAAGTATTTCATTCAAAGTTATTAATCTTAAATAACATTCCTTCAATCTGCAAATATGTATAGTCAATGCTTTTGTCACGTTTATAGAGAAGGAAATTGGTTATTGGTAATTATAGGATGTTTGACATTGTTATTGTCATCGACTGGTATTTTTGTTATTATTTGTTTGACTGCGCATGTAAAATGCAAACCGTAAACGGACCGGAAGTTGACAAGCTAAAAGTCCGGAAACTTTAACGACAATCGATTGAACAAAATCCCAATCGATTATCGACATCGCCAGGCCCAACCAACTGATTTCCGACTTATTCCGATCATCGGAACAACACTAGAAACAATACATTACTTTATTTTCAAACGATCAAGAAGACCTCATCTGTCCACATGCATACTCATCAAAATTTAAAAATAAAATGCAAATTTTTAAATAGTTTAAGAAATCTGAGCGTATCATATAAGGTAATCAACTATATAATCTGAAAAAAAACAGAAATAAGTAACATAACCTTATAGATGACTCACCTTTTTTGTTTATGCAGCAAAGTACATGTTTCGCTTTTCACCCCCTTATAAAATGTCTGCTAGTTTAACGGAAAAATCAATAACACCTTTTCCTTTAAAGACATATTTCCCACTTAACTCTACAATATAAATCTTACCAATACATGTTCTATTGTTGACATCTAAAACCTTGTTTACTGGACATCTACATGTATGCCCTGTCTGAGAGGGGAGACAAATATCTGAACATGGAGACAGCAAACATGCATTGTCTGAAAATAAACAATATCATGGTAAAATAAGAAATTGTCTGAAATGACACAATAGGTAGTACACAAATTAGAGTTTTCTGCTTGCTGTCTTCTTGTTGGTAAACATGCAAGAATTTCTTCATAAATTTATCCTAATATCAAGACTTACCAAAATGTTGTTTTCTGAACCATTTCATCATTTAACGTCTTATATAATCACCTTTTCAACCTTGTAAGGATTTCTAATCAAATATTGTTTGTTCCATATGTTCTAATTTGATTGGACAAATAAATGCACTATGGTTTCAAATGTTTGGCACTTTTGAAAAATATCAATGAATATAGAAGACATAATGGATAGGTTTTCTTTCATCAATTGGAATATAAATTCTTTTTAATATACAGTTTCCATAGAAAGAAACAAGAACTTGCCTTTGTGAAATGAACCATGTCCTGAAGGATACAAAACAGGATGGTCTATAACAAGACTAGTCACATGATTTATTCCTGTTGCCAATGGTAACAACTGTCTGCCACTGAACTTATTAGCAGACATCACAGATGAATGATCTTGGTCAGCCCAATAAATGGTGTCCTCAAATACAAACAGTCCAAAAGGATTAACAACTTTTCTGGAGAGTACAATCTACAAATAAAACATTCAAATATGTACTGTCATCTCAGAAATTATTCGTTTCTGTTATTATCTATACTATTAAACGAGACCTCATTTTGGGTGTCGCTTCTCTTCCTTCCACAATAAATCAATCATCATGCCTCTGTGTCCTATAGGTAACATGCATAGTCGCATTTGTCATCCATTCTTATGATTATTCAGATTGAGTTATTTTGGGAGAAAAACAACAAAAAAGGAGCCCGGATATGATTCCGTCATCAGACTGACTTTTAGTCATAGATAAGACTTCCGGTTTGAAACATGCACAAATACAACCAATCGTATGATAGATAACAAAAATGAAAAAATAAATAAGCCAATCAGAGCATTCTCCATATCATGGTGTTTAGATCGAAAGAACCACAACTATAACACCTCTTTATAGAGGACAATTATTTTTCGCGTTTATCTACATGTAAACTACAATTATACTACTTTAATATACAGAGACTCTCTGTATTCTGTCTACTGTTTTCTTTGAAATGTTTACTATTGAAGGGGTCATACCAGTTGCATATATATTAAAATAAGTAAACCATGTGACACAAGTACAACCAATCGTATGTTAGATAACAAATATGAAAAATAAATAAGCCATTCAGAGCGTTCTCCATATCATGGTGTTTAGATCGCAAGAATCACAACTATTATACCTCTTTAGAGACAGAGGACAATTATTTTTCGCATTTCCTATCATGGTGATAGATCGCAAGAACCACAACTCTTATACCTCCTTATAGAGAGGACAATTATTTTTCACTTTTATCTACATGTAAACTACGAATGTACTGCTTTAATATATAGAGACTCTGTATTCTGTCATGGACTTTCTATGTTAGTATAGAAAGTCCCTGATTCTGTCTACTGTTTTCTTTTAAATGTTTACTATTTAAGGGGTCATACCACTTGCATATATATTAAAATAAGTAAAACATGCTCAACTTCATCTAAAACTACCTCGACCAAAAACTTTAACCTGAAGCGGGACAGACGGACGACCGAACGAACGCACGGATGCACAGACTAGAAAGTATAATGCCCATAAATAGGGCATACAAATTAATTGTTGAAAGGGAAAATAGTGATTTGGCAAAAATGAAAGTATGGTAGAGATTAGAGGAAGGCATGACCTTTTTCTGGGCGTCGGGATCGGGTGTTTTTAAGCTCGGGATTTGGGGATTGATCCTTACGGGATCCAGGAATATATTTTTCGATTTCGGGATATGAATTTCTTTACGTTCTGCATCTCGGGATTTCATGGTTTTAAGCCGGGGATTTCGGGATCAGGACCCCTCCGACCACCCCTCAAATTAGCCTTAGTCGGTCTTAGTCATTTATACATGATTCACATCCTACCATTGGCATATTAATAAGGCTCTCAAAAGAAAAAGCACTGATGGATTGTCCTAGAAGCATATTTTATAGACTCTATATATAAGCACTTACATTTATTTCATGTTTGAAGCGGTGCAAATTTTTAATTTGATTCGACTTTTACCCAAAAAAAAAGCATTGTAGCAAAGGAGAAGAATAATTGTGGTCTGAGGCCAGAAACACGAAAATAATTGAATTTAACAGTAAGGAAACAAATATTGGACTTTGGAAAAAGAAACAGGGCTTTTGATACCTTTTATGAAATTCTCCATACATAATATCTTTTACAAAAAATCCTCCTACAACAGTTCACAAGCTGTATATGCCCGCGATTTCGTGGGTGTGTTCTAGTGATTAATTTATAATTGGTAAAAATTTCAGTTTAATTATCAGGATAACAAGAACTGCAGCATACAAATAAAGCTTTCAAACTTAAATTAAAGTGTTTTTTTTTCAAACTCTGAGTAATAACAAAATTTCTGAATTTACAGTATTCTAGATCCAATATTATTTGTAGGGTACATTGTACTAATTTTAAGGATTTCAATGGTATAAACTAATCAAATCACATGTACACACTTATGTTATGGGTAACAATTAAGGTTTATCAATAGTCTCAAGAGCACATGTTTTTTTATTTGACCTTTAACAGAACTATACAACAAAATTACATTATCTAGCATTTGAAAATAGATTATAGGAAGACACTGTACCTGTCTGTCTGACCCATCCAGGTGGATACTTTCTATTCTATCTAATACAGAGTCTAACCAATACAACCTATCTGTAGGTTCATCTACTGCAAGACTGCTTGGGTGCTGAATATCATTGTTTATTAGTATGCCCTTCACCTGGCCATCCAGTTGGGACTTCAGGATTGCAGGATTCTTACCAACCTCTGACCAAATAAGAATTCTGAAATCAATAAATTGATAACTATAAGACCACCATTCTCAGAAAGAATTTAAAGAAATATTAAAAGAAGCTATTATGGAATAATTTTATAAAGTTTATATGTACACTTTGAAAAGATAGTTTCTTTTGAATTTCAAGTGCAAACATAAATTATATAAATATTTGATTGGTTCTTGAGTCCTTAATGACCTGTAAAACTTTAATAGAAAATAAATACTGAATACTTATCATCAGGGAAAAATATTAATTCCTATATTCAAGTAAAATCAATGAAAAACATTATTTGATTTTTTTAAATTTTTTTTTAACCACGTATTTAGTGTTTCTACGCATGATGGCAACTAAATGCAGTTTCAATATCTATCATAGCTTAAAATGTATTAACCTGTGTTTATATACAATGATTATGTCCTCTGGTGTTTGCAAATCTTTATGTATCACTGTGCATACTGCACCATAGCTATCACACACAATTATTCTATTTTTAGAACTGTCCACAATATACAGGTGATTTGTCACTGCATCTACTGTAATACCTCGAGGAGATTCAATACCTAAAATATTATAAAGCAATTACATACAAATGTGTTCACATGAGACAAAGTCTAAAACAATAAAGATACATACAGCTCAAAAAGATTGCTTTGAGACCTTGGGCCAGGATTTTTTAATTTGTTGGTTTACGGATCCGCCGACCCGATTTTTCCGATTTCCAGAATAAAAATAAAATTGACTTTTCATGCTTTTATATTCCCGCCGACCCTAACAAATGCATTATCCCTGAAAAATAATTAAATATTTTTTTTTTATGAAATGAAATGCATTAATCACTAACAAAATTGATAATACTTTCTGTTGTGAAAAAATAAAACTTCCAGTTTACGTTTCTAAAAATAGACAAATCAATTATAACTGACCTTGAAATGTCGTTTGCGCAAATAATATTGCGGAATGAAACTTGTGTTTAAAACCAATTACACAATAAGTTCGTTTCCCTTATTTGTCATCAGTCCGTAAGATGCATCATCTCATAGAAATAGACTTGTCCAAATGTGGACAGGGTAAAGGCATCAAGTTGAAGTACTGAATATTAACAAATCATTTGGAATTTTCTTGTTTCATAGATAATAAAAAAATTATCGTCCATTTGGATAAAAAACGGGAATGCGAGACAACAGATTAACCCGATAATCTCGTTTTCCAGTGGACGAGTCTATTAGGTTTTTGACACGTGTGTTGAAACTTATTTTCGTACGACGTTTTTACATTTTTTTCTTTATCAGTTTTCGTGCTTGAAGATCATTATTCACCAAGTTTTCTGGAATTGATAAAGAGCTACACGAATTTATTTTTCTTGTTTCTGAAATGACGATTTAATTTCATCTTTTTCCGTGCACCCCCCTTTTTTTACTGTAAATTATTAGACAATGTCATGCGATGTTTATAACAGTTGAGCAATATTATTTCATCGAACTAAAATTGAAGAATTGATGATAAAATAGCACAACAAACATATTGTTAGAAAGGTGAAATATATATTGATTTTGCATACTTTTCTGTCTTCAAAGATGATTTTTTTTCTTTTTTTTTCCCGACCGACCGACCCGACTTTTTCATGGGGTAAATCCGTAAACCATCAAATTAAAAAACCGTGGCCTTGCTTTTACTCCATTATTAAGTAAAATAAAACTCTTTTATTCTAGGTAAGATGTCACAATACACCAGTCTCTGTTTGTTCTTTATGAATGAGCTTTACAGGTTGACCAGGGGTCAATTGATGTAAAAAATACTACACTAAACTATCAATTCTTAATGTGAAATAATGACATAAGCATTGACAAAAAGAAATTTACGAGAAAGTGCATAGGAAAGTGCACATGTCTGAAAGCCATCTATTAACTAAACTATTTAAAAATTCTTTCAAAACAGATCAAAACAAGAATGTGTCCCCAGTACACGGATGCCCCATTTGCACTATCATTTTCTATGTTCAATGGACCGTGAAATTGGGGTCAAAACTCTTATTTTGGCATTAAAATTAGGAAGATCATATTATAAGGAACATGTGTACTAAGTTTCAAGTTGATTGGACTTCAACTTCATCAAAAACTACCTTGACCAAAAACTTTAACCTGCAGCTGGACGAACGGACGTACGGACGAACGGACGAACGGACGAACGAACAGAACAGTAGGTGGGGCATAAATATAATTTTGCATTTATGCTATTTGTATAATAGGCACATTCATCAAATCTGAAAATTTGCTTTTACTTCAATGTTCATAATTACGAAATTAATGTTATTTTGATTTTAAGACTTGTCATATAGGTATACCTGTATCAACTACTTTCCACATGTGACCATCATCAATGTCATATTTATATACTGCCTGGTCTTTCTGGTCTGTCCAATATAAATGTGTACCATCTGCAGCTGTAAAGAAACACAAAGATTGATACAGGGCAGTCCATATATTAATAGAAATCCTTCGCCTCTGGTTGAATGTGAAATCTATTTCAAAGTCAATTGGAAAGGTCTAATACAGAACAAGAATGTGTCCATAGTACACGGATGCCCCACTCGCACTATCATTTTCTATGTTCAGTGGACCATGAAATTGGGGTCAAAACTTTAATTTGGAAATAAAATTAGAAAGATCATATCATAGGGAACATGTGTACTAAGTTTCAAGTTGATGTAACTTTAACTTCATCAAAAACTACCTTGACTAAAAACTATAACCTGAACTTTGCACTATCATTTTCTATGTTCAGTGAACCATGAAATTGGGGTCAAAACTATAATTTGGCATTAAAATTAGAATGATCATATCATGGGGAACATGTGTATCAAGTTTCAAGTTGATTGGACTTCAGCTTCATCAAAAACTACCTTGACCAAAAACTTTAACCTGAAGCGAACGGACGCACAGACCAGAAAACATAATGCCCCTCTACTATCGTAGGTTGTGCATAAAAATAACTACTGAAACCTGTGATACTGTCCCACTCACAGAAACATTCTTATTATTTCTAGTTTAAAGTATATTTTGATACTCAAAAGTAATTTATGACCAATATCAAGGTTAAATAAAAATATTATCATTTATTGTCTAACTAATTCATAGTGACAGCAACATGTTCCCATAAAATATCCCTAAAAAATCACCCCATCTTTCTATTGCTAATAAAAGGATTCAAGTCAAAGTCTATGGTGTAAAAGGCTTTCATTTTGCAGTATGAGCTATTTAATAAAGTAATAAGCTATGGAACAAATTTTGGCAACATTTTGAACTAGAGTTATCTCCCTTAATGAGAATATATCATTAACAATCTGCTAGACATGCAGTGTTCTAGGATTTTTTTGGCACCTTGACTTACCACGGGTAAGATCAATAAAAAAATTACTTACCCACATCTGAAAGTTAAATCCGCCAACCAATGCGGACAGCGAGCTTTAGCTCGCCGCCCTTATGGCCGGGGGTCTGGGGGCCGCTCAAGGCCCCCAGAAACTCTGGGGTGAATGATGCAAAATCCTGCATTCTAGCCATTTCCTGGCACCTTTTTCATGCTTCAGAAAGTACCCTTTTTTGTGATGTCAAATGATGTTTTGTATGAAGCAATGATGACTAAAGTGTATTGAAAAGTATTTGAAATATATGGCTTAATTGTAACTATATACCTATACCACCAGAAAAGTACATTGAACTATAACAGTACTTCACTGACTTTCATACCAATAATCCACTGTAAAAAAAAATAAGGGACTTACATGCAACTCTTTTTAAAAATCAGACATGCTCTTTATAAAATACTGAATATTTTTCAGGCTGATTCACTGAACATTAATGATTAAGGATAAGTCATTTGTTGCACATAGATTTTAAATTTAAAAACTTTTATGACATGCTTTAAATTAAATGTTGTGAAGTTTGTCTGAACAAAGCTGGATTCGGATACGATTGAATTTTGTACAAAATTTAAAAAAACCGATTTCTTACTAAATTTGACAAATATGTTATAGTTATTACTATGTCATTTATTAAGAGCTATAATAAATGCAACTGTAAGTTTATTTTCCTCCGATGACAAGAAAAAAAATCGTTTATGTCCCGATTTAAGCACCAGTTATCAATCCGGATTTTCCGATTTTACTGACACCGTGACCGACTTTTAGAATGATAGGAGAAGAATGTGGTCTCTTTTGCGCTTGATTACACCTAGTAAACGAGTGCTTGAATAAAAGCGCCGATAGACATCGACAAAATCTTCGATCTTTTATCAAAGTTTTTTCTCGTGATTTAATAAAAATTAAAAGCAGATATGGGAAAATTGAAGAGGACCGGGAAATTTCAAGAGTTTTTCGGCTTCCCCAAACTTGAAAATTGACTTACCACCGGGTGACAAAGGCTAAAAAATGACTTACCCGTTGTCCTAATCCACTTACCCCGGGTAACGGGTAATGGGAATCCTAGAACACTGACATGGTGATGAATAGGACCTTAAGAATGTTAACATCACTGCACACAAAGTAAATGTAGAGATGAGGCCTATAAGATAGCTAAATACATCTGTCAAACCACTGTGACAATATGGTTTTATTGCCTTTAGTGCAATCTTAAATTATTCCAAAAACTGAATTTCTTATATCATCTAGTACTAATATAAGAACAATAGATGCATACCAGCTTTAATTAAAAAAAATAAAAAAATATAGTACACTTTGAGGAATCATAATGGTGAAATAATTTTTTATCTATATTCTTTTTTTTTTTGTTCTTTTTGTTCTCTTATTTTTTTAATATTTTATTTTTACCTATATACTGAACATGACTGAGGTTATCTACAACAGTCACTAATTCTTTGTTTGAAGACCTGATGTTGTACGATACAATTCTGTTGTATGCTGCTATATATAACACTGGATCAGAACCTGAAATTAAAAGATAAACTACTACTCACAGTTAGAGAGAAAATAGTGCCCCAAATGGACAATGAAATAGTACAAGAAAAAACAAAAATTACAATTGCCCCAAAAAATAACAAAAGACAAACACCAGTCAACAAAACCCTGCATAGCAAATTAAAGACTGAACAATATGGACCCCATAAAAAAATTGGGTGTGATCACAGGTGTTCTGTAGTTAAAGAGTTATGCAGATCCTACTCCACATGTCTTGCTGCTAATGAAAAGTACAAATTCCATGAAAATTCATTTAATTTAAATTATTGTTGTTTATTTTTCAAACCTTGTTTAAAAATTATTCAAAATTTTTTATGTATATTCCATTAAGCTGTATCATTATTTTACAAAATCCTTCATCATGAATAACATATAATGTATGACTGAATTCTATAAGATATGTAATACTTCTACACAATACTAACCATTAGCTATACACTGCCTGCTATTTTCCAAGTTGTACCCTTCATCACAAGAACAATTATATGATCCTAGTATGTTTCCACAATGCTGACTACAGACTTTGTCTTGACATTCATTTACATCTGAAAAAGATTCAAGAAAAATAAAGAAATTATCTAATATATCAAAGGAACAGTGCTTTTATTGCTTTTCTCCATTGCACTAGAAGATTTTTAATAAATGACTAAGCTGGTCAGATGAAGAAGAAAATTTCAGGTCGTGTACAATAGATAATTATTATTTTCATTATTAAAGGTACATGTTTTACTTTTGATATAAATATTTAGAAACATATACAATTATGAAGGTGCATAGATATATTTCTCTTTGTTGTTTGGATAATCCATAAGAAACGTTATTAATATCTACCAAATACCTTGACATGAGTTTCCCTGTAACAAGAAGCCTTCCTTACACTGACACACTGAACCTGTTGGAGTAGGTAGACAGGTATGTCCACAATAACCTTCAGATGTACAGTTCTTCCTGGACTCCTCTGAAATAATGCATGCATATATGGGAAGAATCAGTAAAACCTTTTTGACAATGCAGCAGCTATAAAGACAGCTACACCATAATCATTTACCAATGCAAACTTTTTCTTAAATGTATGATACTGTGGATTCATTATTATGAATTGGGTACAAATTTTCATTTCTTTAGAGCATTTAGACAAACCAAAAATTTAAGTATTCAATGAAGTTCCAATTTCCTATGGGCTTGAATGCAAACTTTGGAAAAAAACATGAAAAATAAAATATTTACGAAAATTGGTACTAACAAAAAAATTATAAATCCACAGTAATCTTACACTTTAATAATTTAAGTAACCTCTTGCATGATTATAAAGCTATAATTAGTTCTAATTCAGATAGAGAGTTCAAAGATGATCAACTTTACGAAACCGAAGTTGGAAAAGTTGTAGATATATCACATGACCATTTTATATATAGCTATATATAGGCGTTCGTCTAGTTTTTCTTAAGGCTAATTAATCAAATGGAGTAATTTAAGCAGAAATTTATTTAAAAATTTAAAATACATGTACAAGCACTTTGCTATTAATCCTGCTGTAATCTATAATTATTAAGGTGACATTACCCACAAAACTGGTATTTAAAATTTTGAAAGAATTTTTGCAGAATTTCCTGAAATAACTATTAATTTTGAATTTGTTAATCAATCAAAATAATAAATGTATGCAACTGAATTAAAGGTCAATTGAACTCATTTGCTCTTATGATGATTCAATAATTCTCTTTAATTACGCATACCACATTTTCTTCCCTCATCTGATTGGTCTTGACAGTTAGGTTCGCCATTACACAGTAAACTCATATTTATACACTGTTGTTCATCTGTACACAAAAATCTCCCATGTTGTTCATTGCATCTCTCTGTGGGCTCTTCAATATACAATAATATCAATATATAATGATTCTTAAGGTGTTATGAGAGGTATAAAAATCTATTATGAGACAATTAAGATCAGCCAGAGGCCAAAAGATGTGGATGTAGGCAACGATAGATCACTGTATGCCCCTCAACAAATGAGCAATATGTTTGGGTACACACTCAAAAGGATAAGGGTCATAAATAATACCTACCATAAAAATCTTCACCAGACCTATTGTGGCAATCATGGGAGTTGTCAAGGTCATACAATAATACCTCCCCTTATATTCTCACCAGAGCAAGCATGGCAAACATGTGAAGGGTCAAGGTCATATAATAATACATTTGAACCAACCATATACATCTTCATAAGAGCCATTGTAGAAATCATTGGAGTGGTCAAATTAATGAAATCATACCTACCACATATATCTTTACCAGAGCCATTGCAGCAATCGTGGAAATGGTCAAGTTCATGCCATACCTACCACATGTATCATCACCAGAGTTATCATGGAAATCCTGTAAGTTGTTCAGGTCATACAATAATGCTGAATTAAACTTGCTGTCAGGTGAGAGGCTCTGTCTTGGTGACCTCACTCTGACGGTTTAGGAACAGCAATAAAAGTCCTGTTCTTTTGCTTTTTGTGTGTTTTTTGCTGTCCATGTACTGATATAGTGTCATGGATGGATAACCCATATCCATTGTTTTTATCAAGCAATTAAACCAACCTTGTTTTCACAAGAGCCATTGTGGCAATCATGGAATTGGTAAAGGTCATACAATAATACCTACCAAATATATCTTCAGCAGAGCTATCTTGACAATCATGGAGGTCAAGGTCATACAATAATACCTACCACATATATCTTTACTAGAGCCATCATGGCAATCATGACAGTGGTCAAGGTCATACAATAAAACCTATCACATAAATCTTCATCAGAGCCATCATGGAAATCATGGGAGAGGTCACAATCATACAATAATACTTACCATATATATCTTCATCAGAGCCAGTATGACAATCATGGGAGTGGTCAAGGTCATACAATAATACATAACACATATATCTTCATCAGAGTCTTCATGGCAATCATGGGAGAGGTCACAATCATACAATAATACTTACCATATATATCTTCATCAGAGCCAGTATGACAATCATGGGAGTGGTCAAGGTCATACAATAATACCTACCACACATATCTTCATCAGAGCCAGTAGGACAATCATGGGATTGGTCAGGTCATACAATAATACATAACACATATATCTTCATCAGAGCCATCATGGCAATCATGAGAGTGCTCAAGGTCATACAATAATACCTACCACATATATCTTCATCAGAGCCATCATGGCAAACATGGGAGAGGTCAAGGTCATACAATAATACATAACACATATATCTTCATCAGAGTCATCATGGCAATCATGGGAGAGGTCACAATCATACAATAATACTTACCATATATATCTTCATCAGAGCCAGTATGACAATCATGGGAGTGGTCAAGGTCATACAATAATACATAACACATATATCTTCATCAGAGCCATCATGGCAATCATGAGAGTGCTCAAGGTCATACAATAATACCTACCACATATATCTTCATCAGAGCCATCATGGCAAACATGGGAGAGGTCAAGGTCATACAATAATACATAACACATATATCTTCATCAGAGTCATCATGGCAATCATGGGAGAGGTCACAATCATACAATAATACCTACCACATATATCTTCATCAGAGCCATCATGGCAAACATGGGAGAGGTCAAGGTCATACAATAATACATAACACATATATCTTCATCAGAGCCATCATGGCAATCATGAGAGTGCTCAAGGTCATACAATAATACCTACCACATATATCTTCATCAGAGCCATCATGGCAAACATGGGAGAGGTCAAGGTCATACAATAATACATAACACATATATCTTCATCAGAGTCATCATGGCAATCATGGGAGAGGTCACAATCATACAATAATACTTACCATAATTTTTATATATCTTCATCAGAGCCAGTATGACAATCATGGGAGTGGTATAGGTCATACAATAATACATAACACATATATCTTCATCAGAGCCATCATGGCAATCATGAGAGTGCTCAAGGTCATACAATAATACCTACCACATATATCTTCATCAGAGCCATCATGGCAAACATGGGAGAGGTCAAGGTCATACAATAATACATAACACATATATCTTCATCAGAGTTATCCTGGCAATCATGGGATTTTTTCAGGGTTGGCAAAAACCCAGGTTTTATGAGTATTGCCCAGCCCAGTGGGAAATACTGGGAAAAACCCGGGTTTTACAGGGTTTTACTGGGTAATACTGGGCAATCCTGGGTAATATAAAGTATTGGCCTGAATTTTGGAGAGAATCAGTGATCAAACACAAATGCAATACATTTAAAACCTTTATAAGCACTTTGATTTATCTAGATTTGTCGAACTGAATAAAGCAAAAGATTTTTATTTCATCAAATATATACATGATATAGATAACTAATATTAAGAATTGACAATAAAATGCAAGAAAATTACTTTTAAATTCAGACACTATGTATATGTACATCACTAATTAATAAGTAATTATTCAGATTAGAACACCAATTTGTTTATGTAACAATAATGAGCCTTTTCAATTCTATAAGTGTTAATGGCATGACCCATTAGGTTGTTTATTTAGAAATATGATTGGGTAACAATTAAATTTTTTAATTCACTTAAACACTGCAATAATTATTATACTTTTCAAAGTTTGAATTTATTAAAACAATGCTTGGATTTACAAGATTTCCAAAAACGTGCAAAACAGTATTCTGTCTACTGTAGAATTTGTGGAAAAGAGAATGAAATTGAAGTTTCAATCTTCTAGAAATGACTCTCAATGGTTATCTGTATAAAAAGTGTATATTTAGCTATAAATATATACTATGAAACAACAACAAGTGTTTACTATTTTGTATTAAAATAAGCTTTAAAATCATATTGCCCAGTATTGCCCAGTATTACTCATTTCTGGGAGTATTGCCCAGCCCGAGAAAACCCGGGTTTTCCCGGGCGGGCAAGACTTTGCCAAGTTGTGCCAACCCTGGATTTTTCAGGGTCATACAATAATACCTACCACATATATCTTCATCAGAGCCATCACGACAATCATGGGAGTGGTCAATGTCATACAATAATACCTACCAAATATATCTTCAGCAGAGCTATCTTGACAATCATGGGAGAGGTCAAGGTCATACAATAATACCTACCACATATACCTTCATCAGGGCCATTATGACAATCATGGGAGAGATCAAGGTCATACAATAATACCTACCACATATACCTTCATCAGAGCCATCATGGCAATCATGAGAGTGGTCAATGTCATACAATAATACCTACCACATATATCTTCATCAGAGCCATCATGGCAATCATTGGGGTGGTCAAGGTTATACAATAATACCTATCACATATATCTTCACCAAAGCAATCATGGCAATCATGAGAGTGGTCAAGGTCATACAATAATACCTACCACATATATCTTCATCAGAGCCATCATGACAATCATGGGAGAGGTCAATGTCATACAATAATACCTACCACATATATCTTCATCAGAGCCATCATGACAATCATGGGAGAGGTCACATATATGGGCCCTGGGTACACACTGTTCTCCATCTAGACAAGGGAACTCCACTGGAGTACAGTTCTGTTTTCCTAAATTAAAATTAATTTAAAATTTGTATAAAGGCAAGACATTCTTTTTTTAGCAAATTTCAAAAATTAAATTATATAATAAAATGCACATCTAAGAAAGTATATCTACTTATGAAATCCAGTTTGATAATAAAAGCTGTCAAGAATATAAAAAAAATACCAATTTGGAATTATTGATGATTCATGTTCAAGGATCTGGAAGATTTTATCTTACATGTAATAAGATATAATGCTCTTTAGGTCTATACAATAAAACCGGACACAGATACAGTTGCAGTATGAAAGTTTTCAGATATATAATTATGTTGTATATACATTGAAAATTTTAAAATTAATAATCATGATAATGTAAATAACTCACCACAAAATAATTCATCTGAAAAATCAAAACAGTCATTCTGTCCATCACAAAATTTGGCCTTCTCCACACAGTCTAAACCATCGTGACACAAGACTGATCCATCACTGCACACTTTCTTTTTAATGTGTGTTTGACCTGTGTACCAAAAAGTTGACATTCTTCTCTATTAATGTATTAGATAATTCATAAACATATAATTTTAATACATAGATATACATCCTCTATAGATGCATTAAAAAATTCATAGAATATAATTAAGTAAAGTCAGACAATGCATTTGACATTTTGTTTTTATTTATCCCCTCAAGTTTCTGAAAAAAAAATTGTTCAGGAAAGCAACAAAATCTTCAAGTTCCCCCTCCTTTGTGTTTAGAATATTACATGGACATCCCCCAAGTATCTTTAATATCACTGGTTATATAATTTATTCAAATCAAGGATTACTATCCATTTCATAAAATGAAAATTTTACATATTCCACAAAACTCGATATCTAAAGAAATTCCTTGCATGTTCCTGTTTTCAAGTAATATTATGATAAAGAATATTTTATTCACTATATAATGGTACCAGTAGAGCAAATTGAGTTAAATTGGTGGCAGACTTGAGATAATTCAATTTCTCTAATTCTTACCCGATTTATCCTTTTCTGACCTGCTGATTATTATTATTTAATAAACATGTGGTTTTGTTTGATCTGGACCTGGCATTGATCAAAATTTGAATATGACATCAAATTTTCTTGCTTGAATCTTCTTAAATTCCTATTGTGATGTATACCTGATGACGTCACATAGAAATTAAGAACACATCTTTTTGCTGTTCATTCAAAAGGAAGGATTGAATTTGTCTGCATTTTGCCTAAAAATCATTAGAGAAACCCGATTCCACCATCAAATCTCATGCATGCCAATAGGATATTTTTCTAGCATCACGTTTTAAATTTGGAGATTTAACTGTTTCCCATAGATAATAAACAGCTGCGCCATGAGCGCATGATACGCCTGACGTCTTGTGTGGAAGTTTTATGCAATAATCATAAATAGTTTCTGAGAAATTTTTAAGCAATAACCATATATATTGTTTTTGAGACACGGCGGGACATGTGAAATCCCCAACCCTGTTTTTTTTTTTTTACGAAAAACTAAATATCACTAAAATAAAATTTTGAATCAAAACCAAAAAGTATACAGATCTTTAGATTAATATAACAAAGAAGTGTGTAAAGTTTTAAGCAATAATCAAAAATTATTTTTGAGATACGGCGCGACATGTAAAAAAAAACCTCCCCTGTTTAACAAAATACTCAATAACTCCAAAAAAAAGTTTTGAATCATCACCAAAAAGTATACAGATCTTTAGATTAATATAACAAAGAAGTGTGTAAAGTTTTAAGCAATAATCATAAATGGTTTTTGAGATACGGCACAACATGTAAAAAAAAAACCTCCCCCTTTTTTACAAAATACTCAATAACTCAAAAATCAAATTTTGAATCATCACCAAAAAGTATACAGATATTAAGATTAATATAACTAAGAAGTGTTTAAAGTTTTAAGCCATAATTAAGAATCGTTTTTGAGATACGGTGCGACATGTGAAAAAAACACACCCCTGTTTTAGTTACAAAGTGCCGTAACTCAAAAAGTTTTAATCTTATTTTCACCAAAAAGTATACAGATCATTTGACCATCATGAGAAACAACTATGTTAAGTTTCATGAAATTTGGATAAGTCGTTCTCAAGTGACGGTGCAACATGTTTACGCCGGACAGACAGACGGACAGACAGACGGACGGACACCGGACATTTGTATACCATAATACGTCCTGTCAAAATTTTGACGGGCATATAAAAATCATAACGCACTCAATGGTGAGGGGGGATAGGACCTTTATCGGGACTCCGGGATCGGGTGTTTTTAAGCTCGGGATTTCGGGATTGACCCTTTCGGGATCCGGGAATTTCAATATTAGAATTTCGGGGCCTCAGGATTTCGTTTTTTAAAGCCCGGGATTTCGTTTTTTTAAGCCCGGGATTTCGGGATTTCGTGTTTTTAAGCCCGGGATTTCGGGATCAGGACCCCTCTTATCCTCCCTCAGTGGTAGAATCTCCATTTAGATAATCAATGTGTGGTTAGTTTGATCTCAGTTCATCATTGGTCAAAATTTGTTTATGACATCACATTTTCTTACTTTCCTATTAATTTCCCATTGTGACATCATGAAAAAAGGCAACCATGTCTGATGACGCTACATTGAAAGAACACATCTTTTTTTTCAGATCATTCATAAAATGAATTAGATTTGTATATTGTCTAAAAATCATTTGAGAAACAGATTGCACCAAAACTCCTGCAATGCGGTACTTTATATCCACTCTTGGCAATTTCAAAATATTTAAAACGTTCCCCGAGCTTGTGTTTTAAATTTTGAAATTTTAACTGTCTTGAGTGAATAAATATTGTTGCACACTGGATGTGTGAGCCAAAATTTGTTCCTGTGAAAAAAGTTCCAGTGGAACTAATTTCACAGGAAATATGTTCTGGGAGAACTTTTTTCACAGACAATTTCTATATAATTTGTTCCATCTCTATGAAATAAGTTCCACACTTTACTTGGTGAAATAAGTTCTGGGTTGGTGAAATTTGTTCCTTACCTAGTGAAATAAGTTCCATGTTTGTGAGATTTGTTCCTTACCTGGTGGAATAAGTTCTGGATTTGTGAAATTTGTTCCTCACCTGGTGAAATAAGTTCCTTGTCTGTGAAATATGTTCCACTGGTTAAACAAGTTTTCTTATATACTGAACACTTGTCATCAGTGAGTTTAAAGTGATTATAAAAAACATGTATTATATTGCATAATGTAATAAATAAATAGGGTAAACATCCAATTGGATCATGTGGAGTAAAGAAAAAGTTTAATAACATGCTCAAGTAATAATACTAAAAATGGCACTTATGAGCCAGGAAAGAGTAGAATAAGAAATAATAATAAAAGTCATTCCGAAAAAAAGTATTATAGTTGAAGATGAATATTTGTACTTTTTTGAAAAGGACAAAGTGGCTGATCAATTATATTAAAAGACATAAATAAACAAAATACACGCTCTTTAAAAACTGTGCCATGACCATAGCTAAGTACATGTATGATTAGAACACCAATGACAGATCATCAGGAAACAAGGAGGTTGAATACCACATAAACGATCAAACATAGATACATTATCATCGCTTTTATTTCTTATCTTCATCCTAAAGTCATTCCTTCAATTGCAAATGTACCCCATGCAAGCACAGAACTTATTTTCTGTGAAATAGGTTCGAGCAGAACATTTTCATTAATTTCTATAAAATAGATTCGTTTAAAACTAATATCACAAGAACTTATTTCACTTTTTTTTTAAATTTTAATATTGGAACAAAATTCATGGTGCTGTGATTTTTGTTCCGGAACTTATTTCACACTTGGTTAAAAAATTTGTTCCAGAACAAATTTTATAGTGCTGGAACATATTTTCTGTGACATAAGTTCTGGTGGAACATATTTCCTATGAAATTTGTTCCGGTGGAACAAATGTCACGCCGGAACAAATTTTTTGTTACATAGGGCATCTATGAAGTGTAAACTCAGGAGGAGGTTTTAGGAGTTGCCCAGGGTGCCTGCCACGCCCCCCCTTTTTTGTTAGAAAAATTTAGTTGATTTTTCAGGGAATCACTGAAGCATGACTGCCAGTCTGGAATTTATTGTATATAATACCACAATGGCTTTTAACCGGATTTGTGTACATAGTTTGTTGGAAGGATGTTTCCTTTGGTCATGTGTAAATAGTCAATTGCGATAATACACCATCGCCCCCTGAAAATTTCTGAAATCTTTTACCTTACCGAACTGTTCATCAATACTGAAGTGTTTCGTTTACAATACGATAACAGGTCATGTTTTTTTCTGTATGGCAAGTTCAACTTTTATTAAATATACTTGTTATTTGCAGTATACCTCATAGTCAAATGTGCGAGTGCTTAATTGTTGTTATTTTTTATTGTTGTTGTATTTTTTGTACTTTTTATATTGAGATTTTTCCGCACAAACTACTAATGCATCATGCTTGTCTTTTCAAAGTGAAAATACACTTACCGGATGCACTGGAGTCAAAATATAGTATTCATTGAATAATAATACATTGCTACTATTTTGTTGAGTGTATTTTCTGTGGTATATTATTTTATTTTATTATTTTTATATAACACTTGTTACATATCTTTAATTGTCTGTGTATTGCATATGTTATTGTTTATAATAATATTGTCTGTATGCTATATGCCCTCCTGGGGCCCTAATTTGGTAAATACAAGGACTCGATTAGCACATAAAAAATGTGTTTATCAATGTTTTTTAAAATCTTTTTCGCATTTCTTGTCTATTTGTATACTATTATTTCCGTTTTATAAAGTTGGCATCAATATTCCGTTGTTTTCTAGCAATGTATACTATGTTCCTTATGGTGTAACTACAATCAACTTCCCTTTTCACCACGAATGTGACTTACCGATTAGACTATTTACTGGGTTTGTAATAACATGATCAAAATGCACGACGGGTGCCACATTTGGAGCAGGATCTGCTTACCCTTCCGGACCACCTGAGATCCCCCCCCCCAGTTTTTGGTGGGGTTCGTGTTACTTAGGTTTTAGTTTTCTATGTCAGTTTGTCAGTTTAATTTCGATCTAGGAGTTTGACTGTTCTTCTGGTATCTTTCGCCCCTCTTTTACTATCTATTGCATCCATATCCGTATACTAGTACTGAATAGGATGTTTTAGTGCACGGATAAGGATAGTAAACTGCACATTGCTAAAAAAAACCAAAGAAATATTGTTTAAAAAAAGAGTATATACGACTATGTTTTGTATGAATAGACGGCTCGAAATGTGGGTATTCATTAATGACATATCAGCCCAAGGACGCAAATAATCTAAGACATTTGTGTAACTTTACTTTTGACAACTTCTTGAGGTAACGTCCACTATTTGAGAAAGAAATGCAAGGCAGTATAGTTCATCTGGGCGACTCCTAAATACCAAAATAGCTAAGCTGTTCAAACTTTCGTGTTTGCCTCATTTTGCTTACTCCTAGTAACAAAGGCATGACATTTTTTTTTAAAGAATTTGATGTTGGAAATATTGCAAACTAACTAAATCTGCAAATAAATTAAAAAAAATTATGGCTCAACTCCAAAAAGTTCTCTAATTTAAACTAACCTTGTGAATGTTCTACAACTAAAGCAACCACAACAACCAAGAAGACAATTGTAAGAACTGACTCCATCGTGGCTACATACCCTGCCCGTGTGTACAACCGTTCGCTTGGAATACTATCTAATATGACAATTTTGTGTGTCAAGGTCACTGCTTGTGTGTGCTCGATTATACCCATGCATGGGATCCAGGTAACATTGTTCCTCTTACAAACATACAATAACTTGTTATTGATTAATTGTTCATAGAAACAAGTAAGGTAATTGGATTATGATATTACATCGATTTTACATCCTCCGTTACATTCAACGTGAGAAGATAAAAGAACATATAAAAAGACAAAAATGCATAAAAAATCCACCATAAACTAATCAGGAGTCGATTTCACAAAAGAACTTAAGACTAAGATTGATCGTAGGTTATGGACAATTCAGTATACTTACGACCAATCTTAGTCGTCAGTATTTTTGTGAAATCGACTCCTGCAATTTTATTACCATGATAGTAACTAGAGGTCTAATACAACTATAAACACGTAGCAGTTATTGATAAAAACATGTTTTGGCAAATGAGTAATGAAGTTCAGTTTGAATAATCTAATGTCATTGGACATCACATGTCCCAGATGAGGTTATGTTGGCCCCACTAAACATGATTAACCCCGCCACATTTTTTATATGACCTGTCTCAAATCATTCTTTATGTGGCGTGTCTCAAAGCAGGAGCCTGTTTTTAGTGGTTGTCATTAGTTCATGTCTGTCATATTTGTTTTTCGTAAGTTGTTTTGTTATAAATATATAAGGCCGTTAGTTTTCTCGATCGCATTGTTTTATATTTTTCATGTCGAGGTCTTTTATAGCTTGCTATGCGGTTTTGGTTTGCTCAGTGTTGAAGGCCGTACGGAGACCTAAAGTGGCTAACATATATGTCTTTTGGTCTCTGCTAGAAAGTTGTCTCCTTGGTGACCACATCTTATCATTTAACAGTAGTTCTAGTCTTCTAATTCAATTTCAGATTTTAGATTCAATTTTAGAGACAATTTCATCTAACGTGTTAACCATCTAATAGAAAGTGTAATGGACACATTCATTCGTTTTCTTATATCATTTTTATGAAATATTACACTCAATAGTTGAGCTAGTCGTCGAAATCAACATTATTTTGAAACAGCAGTCCACAACTTCCACAATAGAACAAAAACGTAAATTTCCTTCGTAGATCAGCGGAATATAACGACGGAATTATTCGGGTTAGGGTGTTTTTCGGTTTAACGAGAGAAATGATCGTGAAAGAATATCTAACGGCGGTCAAGTATTGAGAGAGACGATCGTGAAAGTTCTGGTAACGGATCGTGAAAGACATTTTATCGAGAAGACATATGAAAGGTCAGCAAATATTGTAATTTAATTAATAACACAGACACATTTACGACAAAATAAAAATGTCTGTCAAAATGGTTCAACATTATGATCAGTATGTCAAAATATCCAGTTTCAAAAGTACATAGTTATTACAACAGAGATTTTTCTTGCTTTTGAACATTTTTCGTCACAACAACAGCTTTCTTTTCTAAACTATCTTTCAAAGGAGAGGAGACGTCAAAAGTTTGCTTCAAACACGTGCGTCGCAAAGTGGTAAATAAATTATGTATGTGACATTTACCGGAAGCTATTTAACCATATCATTTTGTCAAACAATTCAATCAACACCTTTATTAATCAGTCCTTTGTTGTCGATAGGTATAAAATGTAATCAGCTGATTATTGATTTTCTGTCCAAATCTTAATGAGGTCAAGGTGAATTCCTAGTATTGTATGATCGAGTAAAGTCCGAGAAACTCGAAAAAAAGTAAATAAACATTGTGATAGTCGGTTAAAGAGCTCACCAGAGCTCATGTTTTCTCTGTTATAATGTATATATATGCCGACTCTAAATAAAAATAAATAAATTTACTTACTTACTTATGGAGGAAAATAAATCGTTATATATATTTCTGTCGCCAAATTCTTTCGCCAATGACGAATTTTAATCGCCACAATTATTATTTTTTCGCAATGGCGACCGCCAGCGGAAACCCTGTTACAAAACGAAAAGGCAGATTGCTTCTCGACATTTCAATGACATAAAAAATGTAAACAAACACGATTTTTTCACAAATTTGTCTAGATTAACTACTTTTATCAGAATAAGGGCATTATATTTGAATTAATTGAACGGTTCTCATAGTAATTTTGTATTAATATAATCTGAAACTTGGTAAATAAAGAATTATTTACACAAAATTGATTGTTTGGATCGTGAAAGATCACGTACCGCATTTTTGAAGAGCGTGAAAGATCTGATTCTACGAAGACTTTCAAATTATTCTTCAATTATTTGATAATTGATATTTGTTATTGGTATTAAGAAAGGCTAGATAGGTCAATATCCTCAATAGGTTCAAGCATTTCAAAGTATTAATATTTTCAGAAAATGAAAAGAAAAAGAAATATCAACTACGGCAATAAGAAAAGACAATGGGTGACAAAACACCGAAAAAACAATCCAGTGAAGGTGAGCCAATGGAAGAAGTTGAAGATGCAGATAACGTCACAGAAGCAACACACGAATATTGTGAAGATGATGTGGAAATGAATGAGATAGTTAAGTTAGTACCAATTCTTATCAAAGAAATAGCAAGTTTGGATTCCTACAGTATCTTTTAATGTTGTTCAATCTAATAGCAAATAAGAAATTCTATTTCATGGACGTTTTCAAAGGTTCATGACTGGATATAAAAACACTGGCCAATCATGTCATACAAGCAAAGGATTTTATGATCCCGACAGCGCTCTCATCAATTTTTCCGTTCCCAGCCCTTTTCATATTGAGACTTTTAACACAGATCTGAATATACCCGATATTAAAGGACCCGGTAAATTTGATTTCATTGTAAAGAAAGTTGTTTCAACGAATCCATCCAATTCTTTTGCCGCTGACTAACATTTGATGGGAAGAAATTGGCACCAGGTTTGACAACTGATTCTGGTGACGTCGATTTACTTGGATACGAAGAAATACCACCGGAAATTAAACAGGATCAATTTCAAACCATGTATAAACAGATAATGGATTTTATAAATGATCGTCTAAATCATTTCGAAGACTCAGTTCTAAGCCAACTAGATAAGAATGAATTTATTACAAGCGCTTTGGTATTCTATAGTATGTACTACTAGTATATAGTTAAATCAATCCTTATCTGCGTTATTTATAAAGAACTTAAAAGTTCTGTTGCACAAAATGTTGGTTATCGTTCAATCCTAAATTACACATGAAATGTGCTGTTTTTGCTATGTTTTTTTTTGTCTGATGGATAACATTTTGGTTTAAACGTTGCATATCCATATTATTGGCTAACTAGTGTCGGTCTGCCTGAAGTGCACTAGACCGATTCGCAGAGCTGAATCTTTCACACTTATTTAGACACGTTATTAGTTGTTGTTTTTTTAACTTTCGAGGTAAAGTGTTGAATAGAAAAAAGATAATAGCTTTAATGTTCATCCTTATCAAAATAGTTATAGGCTTCAACCACTTGCATATTTATCAAATGGTAAAAGACATACTGATTTCTGATTACTAGTAATTAGTCT